>NC_135380.1:37000000-38200000 GCF_049243985.1 Paroedura picta | reverse complement strand
CCTGTTTAAATTGTGTGTGTGTATCTTAAGTCTGCTCATTGCATAGTGCACCAAATCTAAAGCTTTTGTTCAAATCTTTGCTTAGCTGTCAACTTTCTTGACTTCCCCACGTGTCAAAAATACAGTTGTGAAATGTTGAGGGCATAGGGGGAAAAATTCCTGTTGCTCCCCCCAGTGACAATTGAAATACATACCTATTGAATTCCCCTTTATGCCTTCACTGATTTTACAAAAAAGAACATGTAGAATTCCCTGAAATTTCCCTCAGACTTTTTCATGATTTCAATTTTTTGAAAGATGAGAATAACCTTTCATTCATTTCACAACAGAAAATATTTTGGCCGAGTTTATTATTCAGTGCTTCCTAAAGTTCTCTAATCACACTTTTCATACTACATGTGTGGAATGAGAGAGATAAATGTTTCTTAGGAATTTTTAAAGTCTCATCTTGTGGTGCAGAGTGGTAAGGCAGCAGACATGCAGTCTGAAAGCTTTGCCCATGAGGCTGGGAGTTCAATCCCAGCAGCCGGCTCAAGGTTGACTCAGCCTTCCATCCTTCCGAGGTCGGTAAAATGAGTACCCAGCTTGCTGGGGGGTAAATGGTAATGACTGGGGAAGGCACTGGCAAACCACCCCGTATTGAGTCTGCCATGAAAACGCTAGAGGGCGTCACCCCAAGGGTCAGACATGACTCAGTGCTTGCACAGGGGATACCTTTACCTTTACTTATTTTCAAGTTTCTTGTTTTTTCCTTGAGCCCTCGCATTTCTAACCAAAGACCCCCAGAAAGCTGAGGGGACCCATGAGAGGCTGGCCTAACGAAAGAATTGTGAATGTAAATCCCGAAACTGTCTAAATATATTGATTTGTCAGCTTCATTTCAGAGCCAGCCTTATCCTCAGCTTTGATTTGGGGTGGTGAGTGAACCAGTGGGAGGAGAACAGCAAACACTGGCAACATGCCCGGGTGTGCAAAAACCGGGCATGTTCAGCAGGGACAATTGCAATTACCCATCTCTTGCTATTGATGGGGAAAAAAAACAGTGACTTGTATATTACAGCTTATATGTAATGTCCAGTGATCCTGATGATGCTTGCCAGGAGAGTGGTATATAAATCAAACAAACAAATCAGTCAAATAAAATAATGTGTGACTTGGTCTGATTCCATGTATGGTTGGTTGTTCGTTCCCAGAGAGGTTGTTAGGATTGTGTGCGGCGGCGTCCGAATTGGCTGTTCTGCCATGCACATCCCTAGTTGAAATGGAAGACCAGGAGTGGCAATCTTGATATCAAGAGCTCATAAGTTTGTGGCATTTAAACTAATAAAACTTGAGTCTGTAGAGATCAAGTTGCTTGGAATGAGACTAAGCTGATATCTGGGAAAGAACATCTTTTTAGAAATTGCATCACCTTCTGGTGCAACTGAAGGAAATTCCCTTGTCAGGATTTACATTAAGTCTCCTCTAGTACATAGATGACTTAGTGGGGTATAATTGGGCCAGCTGTCCTCACTGGCTTTAAAAACCATCATAATGAAGGGTATGTTTTCTTTTGGGGCTGCTATGAAATATATCGGTTGCCCTCATTGCACAGCAACCTCTACAAACTCAGGGGGAAACAGCAAAGGCCAAACCCAGCTATTTTGCTGTGGTGCAGTTATTTGGGGGGGGGGAGGGAGGGAAGAAATGAAGGCTGCACAGGGAAGGTGCAACAAGCTGTTGTTAAAACTTAATTTGTGTGTGCTTTAGACAGGGGCAGACTGGACATTTCCCTTACAGGTCTGCAGGGTGCCAGGAGCAAACTGAGTCAAGTTCCAAGAGCTCTGTTCAGGGCCGGATTTACATGAAAAGAGGCTCTAGGCTATTACACTTATGTAGCCCTTTCGCCTCCCATTTTTAAGTTTGTAAATTACATGAGAGATAATAAAATACATCATTACTGTGATATATATCAATATGTTAAATGAAACGTGTTGTGATTGGTACCAACCTTTATAAAAAATGTGGAATATACGCCCTTCTTGATCTTGAGGACCTAGGCTGAAGCCTAATTAGCCTATAGGAAAATCCAGCCCTGGCTCTGCTTCGTAGGGGCCACTTAGACTTGCTTGCTCCAGGGAAATTTTGACTTCTCTGTCCATTAGGCTTGACAGCTCTGGGCTGGGAAATAATTTGGGATTTTGGGGCTAGGGCCGGAATAGGGAAGGATTTGGGGAGGGGAACAGCCTCAGCAGGGTACAGTACAGTTTACCTTCCAAAGCGCCCCTCTTTTCCAAGGAAACTGATCTCCGTAGTCAGGTGATCGGTCGTAATATTGAGAGATCTCCAGGCCCCATTTAGAGATTAGCAACCCTACTGTCTATGCCTAGTTTCAGACTATTGAAAACTGTGGTTGGGGCCTTGTGTTGGCTTCCAATACATGAATCTCCAATACATGTTGTAGTATTCACAAAGATAACTCTCAGTCCTGAGAACTGGAAATGTTTCTTTTTAATTAAAGCTGATATTCTCAGCAAGAGTCACAAAAGTGTGAAAACTGAGTACATGACTTGCATTTTGTATACGGTTAATGCCTGTGGGGTACAGTTAAAGTCAGTGGTGTGAGAAACACCAGTGTACATACTTCCTAATGGGAATAGAATGGAGTTGCCCCAGCAACTTGTATCAGAAATAAAACAAGCATTCCCCTCTTTACTTGGGGGCCATAGAATGTAGAAGAGTTGTTGATTATACCCTGCTTTTCACTCTGAAGGAGTTTCAAAGTGGCTTACAATTGCTTTCCTTTCCTCTATCCATAACAGACACTGTGGTTTCTCTTTTGCCATGTACTACTGTGAGTTAGGTGGGGCTGAGAGAGCTCTGACAGGACTGCTCTGTGAGAACAGCACTATCAGGACTGTGAGTAGCCCAAGGTCACCCAGCTGACTGCATGTGGAGGATTGGAGAATCAAACCTGGCTTGCCAGATTAGAATCTGCTGCTCTTAACCACTACACCAAACTGGCTAGTGGATAGTTAGGGTGCCCCCCCCCCTTTTGTGGGAAGAGAAAAGTGGATTAAAAGTAGTTTACACTCTTTGTTCCTTCAGCGGGTTTACTTTTATCATAACCACTATTGGTCGGGCACCTTTTCTTGGTGTGACGTGTCTTAGTGGGGGGTGGGCCAGCACCCAGGAAAGCCACAGGGCAGGCATGTGCGTTAGCCAGCTTGGTGTAGTGGTTAGGAGTGCAGACGTCTAATCTGGCATGCCAGGTTCGATTCTGCACTCCCCCACATGCAGCCAGCTGGGTGACCTTGGGCTCGCCACGGCACTGATAAAGCTGTTCTGTCTGAGCAGTGATATCAGGGCTCTCCCAGCCTTACCCACCTCACAGGGTGTCTGTTGTAGGGAGAGGAAAGGGAAGGCGACTGTAAGCCGCTTTGAGCCTCCTTCGGGTAGGGAAAAGCGGCATATAAGAACCAACTCTTCTTCTTCTAGATATAGCTTTGGGGTTAGCTGATACTTTTGACAAAGAGTCAGCTACTCAGAGCAATGCTTGATGATGTAATGTCCTGTTAAGGAGATTGTGGCAACTTCTTTTGCAGTGGCTAGGAAATCCCCTCTACCACCCGCAATACAACGAGAGTGGTGTAGAAATAGAATTCTCTTTCTTTCTTTCTTTCTTTCTTTTTTGGCTGTTTAAAAATAAGAACAGTTGTGATGATTTGTGCTCCTTACTGCCTGACTCCATGATGCAAGTAATTAATGTCTAAAATGCATCAATCATACCTTACCTGGCAAGGACTGAAAAGCATTGACAGGTTTAAAAAAAAAATCCATCCTCATGTCAGAAGAGCATTTTAGCCCACTAGGGGGTGTTGGTGACTGGATGGTGAGGCATGTGCATGGAGCTCTTAGCGATGGATTTGACTCCATGTGTGATAAATAGTTCCAATTCCCCTTCACAGCTCAAAAATGGTTTTGCATCCTTCATGGTATTATTGCTACAGGGGATCCCCGCCAGGAAGCACTATCCTTGACTTTATTCCCTGATTCTTGCAAGATGTGTTAATACAGATATGCTCACCTTTCTTTCTCATCTATGGCATCACTAGCTGCTTGTATTCATAAATAGGTTTTCGGCCATAAGTTACGGTGTATTATGCATTGATGCCAGAGTGTATACTTGTGCAAACAGAAAGGCATTTTCCCCCAGATAAATAATCATTGGTATTCTTTGTAGCTTGGGGCACCTCATAATACCTTGTAATATTTTTTCATTCTTCTGTCGTTTTAATCACTGTAAAAGACTGCCAACTTTATTGATTACTAGACCTTTTATATGAGAAGGTCTCTACTCTCTCAAGTATATATCTTAATTTTGTCAGTAGCTATAATCCTTCTCCAGTGTTGTATGTCTACTGCATGTTCTGCCTCATTTTTATTTTTCAAATGACAAAATGCTCGGCTAATCCAGCCTGGTAGAATATGAATATATATGTAGTCAGGGTACAGATAGGCATGGTAGTATAGGGTTTTTTTTTTACCTGCCTAAGCAAGCGTGTGTGCTTTATGAATTTTTAACATAACATGATTATTACTTATGAGCAGATCCATAAAATTCCAGGGCCATTTCTTGGTTCATGGATCTGTCCTTGAAACCCATCTTATATTTTTCCAATGTATTGTTTTATCTACGTCAGTCTTTCTCAACCTTTTTACCATTGAGAAACCCCTGAAACATTTTTCAGGCTTTGAGAAACCCCTGAAATGATGTCAGAAGACCACAGCATCCTGCCATGCCCTGGAAATCATGTCACCAGAAATGACAGCCCCCAGACACTCTCACTGGATGTGACATCACCAAACCACTCCCACAACACAGGAAGTGACAACACATATTTTCAGATGATTTATGAACAGAACTATACCACTTTGCTCTTCTTTACCAAAGGAGGCCTGCAGAAACTAGGCCTGGGCCGCTCCATCACCTCCCCCCCCCCATACCAGAAACAAGCTGGGGCAATCCTATGCCACTCTGTCACCTCCAGTCCCCCAATGCTGGAAACAGGGCTAGGGCAGACCTATACTCCCCCCCCAGGTTATGTTAAAATGAGAATATTTACCTCTGTGGACTTTGGCCTCCAGTTGCTACCATGTACCAGTCTCGCCCCATCAAGGATTTGTATGGTCAGGGACCCTTCCCTTCCCACCCCTTCCAGGCCCATCATTGGCCATTTTCTGGGGGGGAGGGTGAGTCACCATGTCCATATATGGTCATATCACCCAATATTAATATATATATATATATCTCCACTCAATCAGCGAAACTCTTCCAGGGCTGTGGTGAAACCTCAGAGTTTCACGAAACTTTGGTTGAGAAAGCCTGATCTATGTGTACGCAAACACTCATATTAGTTGATAAGTGTGATGTCTAGGTTTTAAATGGTAGGAAGAGCAGTATTAGGTAACATTAAAGCTGTGATATTGCTGTATTCAGCATAATGCTAAAAAACAGATCTTTTGACGTGAAGTGATGAAACAAATTTCAGATTTTTGTTGCAGGAATGCAGTCCAGGTATTACATTTGCATTAAGGGTTTTGCTTTTTTCTTGGCTAGTGCATTCATCAGTGGGCTCAGACAGTTATCCAAAGAAGCACAAGGAAGTTGACAATTCATAGCCAACTAAGGATTTGCTCTGCTTAACATAATTGTTCCTGTATCCAAAATAGCCTTGTCAGGTGGAGTAGCAGGCTTCCAGAATGAATAGTACTTTCTTCCTGCAGAATAGACCAAGCCCCGCTGTTCAAAACCACTGAAGGGAAAATGTGATAGAAACAAGATGTAGCCTGAGAGCTCCCTGTGGTGGGAACAGAGCAGATGTCTCCTGAGTCATCAGAGGATAAAGGGCCACTCCTGTTTGAGGTTACCTGCTTGCAAGTGTGCTGCTGTTCAGTCAGATTTTTTTTCCGGTCTGGTCTGCCCAGGAATACAATAAACAGGAGCACCGTTTATTCCTTCCACTGCCAGCAAAAATAAATAGAGGCTGTAACATCCTGAAACTGCTGGCTTACTATGGCATGTTGCTGTTGTCTCTTGTTACTGTGCCTAACAATATATTGGCTGGGCCCCACAACAAAAAATACACAATTCCCCTGCCCCCAGATAGGTGGGCCTAGTCAAGAATAGAAATGTCTGGAAAATTGGGGGGAAATTTCTCCCTTTTTTCCCCCTGAGGCTCTTTTTCAGTTTTTCCAATGAAAAAAATGAGACATTTTCCAGTGGAAATACTGGATATTTTGGGGAGTACTGGGATTTGACATTCAAATAAAATTTCCTTAAAGTGCCTCCCGAGATTTGTTTGGCACACATAGTGCTTGCTGATACTTCTGGAGAAATCAAAGATTTGTTCCTTTAGATCTGTGGTTGGATAAGAGCATCTTTCCAACACTTGTAAGGTGTAACGTTTTGCTCCACAAGTACATGCGTTGCTTTTTGTGACTGCTCTGTAGCATCACAAGCCCCTTTCAAGATAGTACAATAAAACAAAATCAGAGTCCAGCAGCCCCCTTTAAGACCAACAAAGATTTATTCAAGGCGTGAGCTTTTGAGTGCAAGCACTCTTCCTCACTCTTCCTTGTACTCGAAAATTCACGCCTTGAATAAATCTTTGTTGGTCTTAAAGTTGCCACTGGACTCTGATTTTGTTTTATTGTGCTGCTTCAGACCAGCATGGCTACTCACCTGAATCTTTCAAGATAGTGTTCATGATGCCACTGGTCTTGATACAAGTTCCTCTCTGCTCAGGACCTTTTGGTGAGCTTACAAAAGGCTGTCCTTCTCTTCCTCTCACAGCAATTCCTGCTATGTCATGAATGATGGATGCATAGTTTTATAATTAAACTGTGCTCTTCATCTCCACCTCTGAACTATTAATTCCCCCCCCCTTTTTAAATTCCCTTCTCTTTTTAAAGCAGTGAACACAACAATGCTGTTTTACCACATGAAGGTTACCTCTTGCCTTTTATGTGGGGACTGTGATGATGTGGTAATGGGAAAAAAAATACAGGGTTTTTGTGTTGTGCAGCCTCTGGAAAGTTGGATACTTGGCTTTTGAGAACACCCCTTCAACACCTGCACTGCCCAAGCTCAATGCTTCCTGATTTGGATTAGCTACCTGGATTTCCTGGTGGCTTTTCTGGTTGAATAATGTATTTATATACCTTGGAAGTGGATATTGCCCATGGCTGTGGAAATGTTAACTCCCTCACCACAACTTCTATATGCTAGTTTTTCATTCTCTTCTTTAAGAGTTCCAACTGGTTGGGGGAACTGTCCATGAAGGTTAGTGCAAAGTTCACTGAGCTAAAGGATCTTTGGCTTTAATTCTGACTTTCGCCAGCTAGTGGCGTAATCCTGAGCAAAATACCTAAGTATTATTACAAACTGGAAAAGTAAGGCACGTTGAGTGGATGAATTCCACCTATGCCTTGTTTTTCCAGGCTGTAAATTATGGCAAGTCTTTTCTCACTCTTTGGAAGTTCTGTGGTTGGAATACATTCAGGTCTCCGGTTTTTACTAACGCTTCAGATGGCATGATGGATTTTCCTTTACCGAGTACATGCCTTGCTAGGCTTAGGGGATTCAAAGAACTGCAGGGGGGGATTAAGGGATTGAAACATATGAGAGAAAGTTGAAGGAGATAGTCATGTTCACTTTAGAGAAAAGATTAAGACTGGGATGGAATGATAGAAAATTGCAAATATTGAAGGGGTAGCTGTATTCACCAAAGGAAGGATGGCAACAGTAGGAATCAAATTCTTGCCTCTGCCAGTGGATAGGGCTTTAAAGGACCAATGGGGCTGCACCCAGGCCTAGGAAGAATACCTTAGCAAGAGAAAACCAAAATTGGACCTAGCCATTAGTCAGAGAATGTACAGTTGCAGGGAGCTTGCCCTCAGCCTGGAAGAATATCAGTCATTCACTGAGAGCTGATGGTTTCTTCTTGCATTTTTATTCCTATGTAATAGGCCACCGTGAAGGTAACTTGATAGAGAACAGGTTCTAAATCTTTAAACAGTGTACAATTTTGAGCAAGGCAGTTTAAATAAAAACACAGTCAAATGGTCGCTCCATTGTTTGAAGTCTTAGCTTGTGAAGGACAGAATTGATCAATGTACAGATGGTTGTTCATAATTTTTAAGTTCTGGAAGGACAGCTGTATTGTAACATAACTTATTGTTATGCATGATAGCTTATGGCATGTTAAATCATATCTTCGCAGTGCTACTAGGATTCCTTGCTGATGATACTTAACAAAGCTTGAGTCCAGAGGCACCGTTAAGACGAACAAATTTTGCTGGGTTGTTCTTAGGCAAAGTGACTTCCCAAGTTTATTTTCTTTTATTTACTAGTAAAAAAGCCCATTGTATCCAGAAGACAATGGGCGCTAGCAGGCAGGGACCAGAGCGAGGGGCAGGCGAGGGACAGAGCAAGGGACAGGCTACCTGAAAGAGGAGGCGGGTGGCAGCTCCTCGGCGTCTCCTGGTTTTTGGTGGGGAGTCCCAGGCGTGGTGCGCTGGGCTGCGGCGGGTCCTGTGCGTCTATTTGATCTTCTGCGGCTGGGGGGGTGGGTTCTTTCCGCTGCTTCCAGGAGGCCACGGCCGCGGATCAGGCCGCGCCCGGCCGCGCCCGCGGGGCCGCGCCCGGCCGCGCCCGCGGGGCCGCGCCCGGCCGCGCCCGCGGGGCCGCGCCCGGCCGCGCCCGCGGGGCCGCGCCCGGCCGCGCCCGCGGGGCCGCGCCCGGCCGTGCCCGCGGATCGGGCCGCACCCGCGAGCCGCGCCCGCGGATCGGGCCGCGTGGGCGCGGCCCGGCCGTGGTTCCCTCTCGGCGGCTGGAGTCTCGGCGGCTGGAGTCTTGCCGGGGGGCTCCCTCAGGGGCCGGCCTGACGCGTCAGGCCGGGAGCAACTGCGAGCCGCGCTGCGCGCGGCTCGCAGTTACTGAGGCTGAGAATCAGAGGGACCAATCGGCAGGCGCTTCGCGCCTGCCGATTGGTCCCTCTGATTGTCTGTCATGAGGAAGGGTCCAATCCGGACCCTTCCTCATCCCGGACACATCCCGCCCCAGAACCCCTTACTATTTTATTTAGTCCGTGGCGCCCGCGGCGCCACGGGCGGTGTACAGATTATATTTATATACCACCCTCCCCGGAGGCTCAGGGCGGTTTACGTGGAACATAAGAACATAAGAACAGTACATGAAACAGTCTATAACATATGAATGACTGTACAATAATGTTAATAACTAATAGTTGTAACCATATAACAATATAACAGTATAAACAGTATAACAGTATAAACAGTATAACAATGAACAGTGCAACAGTGCAAAAAGTTGTGAGTGTGTAGAAAGGGAAGACTTTAGTGGAGGTATTGATAATACTTTAATATGACATAATTGTTGGCCCTGAATTTAAGTAAAGATACAGATTGCTCCTCTAGCCATGAACTTAAGTCTTAGACCTGGGCATGATACTTCTCCTGCCCTTCCCCCAAGTGGATCAGGGACAGGACTAAGGAGCTTTCCCTTATTAATCTTCCCAGCAGCACTATGGGTTACCTGAGAATCTCAGCCTTGTGTACCTTACAACAGGGGTAGTCAACCTGTGGTCCTCCAGATGTTCATGGACTACAATTCCCATGAGCCCTGCCAGTGGCTGGTGCATTTGCTGGCAGGGGCTCATGGGAATTGTAATCCATGAACATCTGGAGGACCACAGGTTGACTACCCCTGCCTTACAAGGCTTCAGTAAGCATAAAGAAACATAAAAGCCCTTTTTGCACTGGAAAATGGAACTTGCAAATAGAGCCTGGAAACAGAACAATCTTACCTACTTAACTTCACAGATGTTTCCCTGGGCCTTACAATATACTGAGAAGGAAAGAGAGAAGCTTTGGCTGTGAGACTAATTGGTCGTGAGGAATCACTCTTTGTCCTCTAAATGGAAATACATGATTTTGGTCTTCTGTCATGGAAATTTGGCTTTTGAGCCTATCAATTAAGTCCTAGTGTTTATCCTAATTTACAAACAGGAGCTTATTTCTAAAACGGGGTGTATAGAAAATGGAATTACAACATTTCTGCTTTGCTTTAGAACAAATACAGTTTAACACACACACACAAACCATTTGCTTTTGTGTGATGCAACTTTCTAATCCAGGGATTGTTGCTCTGGCAGGATCTTGAGGGATGTGTTGAGAACGGGGAGTGAGTGCTGCCACAAATGGCTATCATGGGGAGCTGAAACCACTCCCCATGTAACAAAAATAGAGTCCAGAAGCACTTTTAAAACCAACAGATATTTATTCAAGGTGTGAGCTTTTGTGTCCATGCACACTTGTCTTCCAGCCCTGTGTGGGAGTTGACACCCCGTGTGGGAGTTGACACCCCGCCAGCTCAGCCCAACTGAAGGCTCCCAGCACAGCTGCTGGCAGCTCCAGAGCTGAATGAATGAATGAATGAATGAATCTTTGATAGTCTTACAGGTGCTATTGGACTCAAATTTTATTATGCTACTTAAGACCAACATGGCCACCCACTTGAATCACTCCCCATATAAGGTAAAGGTATCCCCTGTGCAAGCACTGAGTCATGTCTGACCCTTGGGGTGACGCCCTCTAGCGTTTTCATGGCAGACTCAATACAGGTTGGTTTGCCATTCCCTTCCCCAGTCGTTACCATTTACCCCCCAGCAGCAAGCTGGGTACTCATTTTACCGACCTCGGAAGGATGGAAGGCTGAGTCAACCTTGAGCCGGCTGCTGGGATTGAACTCCCAACCTCATGGACAGACAGCTTCAGACAGCATGTTGCTGCCTTACCACTCTGCGCCACAAGAGGCTCCTTCACTCCCCATATACATTGCTTTAAATTAAGTTTGAGCTGCACAAAACCTTTTTTGAGGAGTAGAAGATTTTACTTTTTGTAGGAGACCAAGTAGACTTTTGGGACAATTGGGACAGTGTCATGATGGGAATCTACAGCTTGAGGTCTGAAGACGCTTGATGTGGGAAGGGTGCCGGGTTGTTTTTAGGCAAAGTGACTGGTGCATAGTGACCTGGCTTTCCAATTTACGAATGCATATAAAGGGAAGTCTTTAGTGACGTACAGCCCTCACCAGTCCAACACGAGGTGCTGTGTAGGTTTGGGCTGTTGGTGTACAGAGCAATCAGTTCTTATTGTAATTTCTCCCCTTTTTTTTAGTTGCAAGGCATATGTGGACGGTTAACAACTGGCCAGTTGATTCTGAAACAAATAATGGCAAAGTCTGTTAAAGCATCTCTTTAACATGCTTGCTTCCCTACTACCCAACTAACCATAGATGGAACTTTTTAAAATCAGAGAAGCTGGAAGCAAAACCTTTTTGCTAGCGACTGCTTGCACTGGCACCCATGAACAAGCTGAAGAGCTGCACTTTTCCAAGAATACCCATGCCGACCAGCTAGTGGCAACAGATGATTAACTATAGAAAGAGCAACCTGCACACTCCAGTGGAAAGGCAGGGCCCTGGGAAGGTAGAAATGATGAGAAGTCCTTGCAGCTGTGGAGAGCTTTGTTAATGTTCCCTGTACTTACCCTCCTCCTTTTCTTCTTTGAACTAAAGAGAGGGTCCATTTAAAGACATCTTTCAGTTGTGGTTGATAATGCAAGAAGTGATAAAGTTCATTTTCCCAGAGGCTGTGATAGAAGAGGAGTTGGAGTACATAAAAGTACCAGATGGGGAAACTACAGGACTAAGATTTTTCTGTGTAGATTTCTCAGCATAGTTGAAATCTAAATATATCCGCAGTGGAGTTCTGACTTGGTTGTTAAAACTTGTGAATCAAATACAGTTGACATAATGGCCCATTATGCATGGGGGGGGGATAGCACACATTCGGGGTGGAATGGCGGCGACTAAAATCACCGATAACGCACGGAGCCGGCTGTAACCGGCCGCAGATTCGGTGCATGCCACCGAAAAAGCAGCGTCAGCGAAACGTGGAAGAAAGCGCAGCTTCCGGGTGACCGGGACGTAACCAGAAGCGGCGCAGGGGTCGCAGCGTGCATAATTGGATACTCTGGGTTTTGCCACCGTTGCATCCCGTCCCGTGCATAAGCAGTTTGCTTCGCTTCTTCCCCCTCCGCGTTTTCCATGTGACCCGAAATTGCCGTTTCGGCGGCCGTGCATAATGGGCCAATGTTGGACCTATTATCATTTGACTAATGTAAACATAGTTGTGGACGAGGGGAGGGAATTTTCACTGTTCTAGAAATGGCCAAGAGAACATTCCAGTGTAGGCCTGCTCAGAATTCCACTCACTTCTATCTGTTCAGTGGAGTTATTCCCAAGAAAATGTTCTTCGAATTGCATTGTTCACTTTGCATACCAGATGGATAGCCAGTGTGGTGTAGGGATTAAGAGTGTTGGTCAAGGATCTGGGAAACCAAGGTTTGAATTCCTAGTTGTGCCATGAAAGCTCACTGAGGGATCTTGAGCCAGTCACATTCTCTCAGATTAAGCTATCTCACAGGGTTGTTGTGAGGATAGAATGTTGTAAGGAGAGGAGAATGATGTAAGGGCTTTGGGTTGCCACTGGAGAGATGGGGTGGGGGAGGTATCTCAAGAGAGATAACAGCACACATTCAGGCATGGTAATCAAAGGTGCGATATATTACCAGGAACATGAACTTCACAATAATCAATGTCACAAAAGTGAAGTCCCATGAGAAGCGAAAGATAAATCTGCGTTTAAAGACTAGCATTGAAGCGCTACCTTGAATGGCTCTGTGGCTTGACACACATCCCAGGTAATTCAGTCTGTTTCAAATCTCTTTTTTCAGTTAGTCTCAGATGGACATGGTGCTGATTCTGATGGACTCGAGCCTTGCAGAAGAGTGATATTACAGCATGCTCACAAGTCAGAGAGTGGAAACAGACTGAACTCATGCTTCGGATAATATAGGGCACCGATGATTACCGTGCCAGCATTTATGCTATCAGTAGTGTTGATGTTGCTGTAATCCCAACCCCCCAATTCTCCCAGAATTACAGTTGAGCTTCAGACTACAGAAATGAGTTTCCTTGGAGCCAATGGCAAACTTGGAGAACAGACTTGGTGGCATCACATCTCTGGCTGAGGTCCCTCCCCTCCTGAAATTCTGGCTTCCCCAGGCCCAACCCCAAACATTTCTAGGCATTTTCCTACCTGAAGGTCGCAACCCTACTCTTTTTCATGTCCCTTTCAGTTTGAAATTTGTGCTCTCTCCTCTTGTGCATGCATTCAGGGGATTTCTTCTTTGTCAGGCACTTAAAAATGGCTGCTTTTCATCCCAGTCTCCTGTTCAAAAGGAAATCTTCTAGTGTTTCTGTGTGGCTGTTCCTTTGCTTCTTCTTCTTTTAAAGCCGTAAAATGTCAGCTTGATCAACTTAATGGCTCCCATGATGGATAGCTAGAGTTCAACACTTCATCTGACACATCTATCCATCCCTGCACAAGAATAATGGTATCCTGGAGTGAGTGGGTGCTGGGCTGGGATCAGCACTTCAAAGTGTTTGTTAGATGTTGGCCCCAAATCTGTATGTCTGAGAGGATCAGGCTGATTTACAGCTGTCACCACTGCTTATGTTCTTCTCCATAGAGAGTACCATAACCTTTTCTAAAGATACTGTGGAGCTAGTATTTCTTGGTGAAGGAATAGGAAATTCTCAGAGTGGTGGTGGAGCCGGAACATTTATTGCTACATTGTGCAGAATGTTTTTAGGACGGCTCCCTCCATTATGTACATAATTATGGCTACTTTTACTCTCGTTGCATAATGCACTTTCAGTGAACTTTAAATTCACTTTATTGATTGTTTGCAGTGGTATTTCCTCCTGAAGCAGGAAAATCCATTACTTAATCATCCCTAAAGTGCATTATTCAAGGTATGTGAAAGCAGCTAAGAATGAGCATAGTATGTTGATTACTGCGTCGGACTAGTCCAGCAAATGCTGGAAGGGGCTCATGGGAATTGTAGTCCATGGACATCTGGAGGGCCGCAGTTTGACTACCCGCAGGCCCCAGGGGTAATCATGAAACCTACTGGGTGACCTTGGACAACTCCTTCATGGTTCCTAGCTGCATTCCAACTTGCGTACCTCCTCTTCCTTTCTCCTCCTCCCATACCAATCCTTCAAAAGCATCCCGTCCCAATTCTAATAACCCCAAAGAATTGCAAACAAAAATCTCAGAATGACTCAGAGCTGGATGAGACCACAAAGGGCCATCCAGTCTAGCCCTCCTCCCCCAGTCAGGAATTTAAAAGTGAGTAGTACAAAATATGGACAGCTCACAAGGCACTTGGTGACCATTACGAAGGTTTAGGTTGCCAGTCTGGTCACAGATGTTCCAGGAACAAAATTCCACCCTTAGTTGTTTGGTGAAAGGCATTTTGGCATTTTGTGTTCTGGCAATTTTCACTGAAACAGATGTAGATTTTCAAATGCCCTCCCTATTTAAGTGTCCTCTCTACAGCCTCTGCAGGACATTTGTTACATATTATTTATCCTTCTTGAAAGAGAATCCTTAATGTTGTTTATAACAGCAAAAAAGCTCAAGGAATGGAAATTGACTAATTCTTAAAGGAAATGTGTTTGTCATTAAGTAGTTCTCTAGACCCCTGCAGAAACAAATGCAAATCGAACCACTTTTTTGCTGTCCTGAACATTAACGTCTTGAAAGATGAAAAGAAATAAACATCTTCTGAAACCTAAATTAATTAGCCTACACAGAGGAAGAAGGCATAGAGTTTAACACTCACTCAAGAGAAACCTACCCCCCCACCCCCAAATCACCAAGAAGCAAAATTAGACGCATTTCACTCTTTGCCACAATCTGCCCTTGGTAGCTGAAAGTGATTGTGTAGCAGAAACTGATTGTGCTTTACTGATCAAACATACACCATCTATTCCTTAATCTCTGCTCTCAACCCCTTTTCAAGAACTGACACTATTGGATACTGGGGATGCAAACAGAGCAGCAGCAAATAGAATCCCAGAAGCACTGTAATATCTAGATTAAATCCCCAAAGCACTGTGAAGACCAACAAGATTGGGGGTGGGAAGGTATAAGCATCTTCATCATAAGCATCATACAATCTAACTCACACATTAAGAGTGTCAGATTCTCTGACAAGTAATCTAGAATCAGTGGTCCCCAATCTTTTTATCACTGGGGACCAGTCAACGCTTGACAACTTTACTGAGGCCCGGAGGGGGGGGGTAATCTTTTGCCGAGGGACATCACCGCCTCCTGAGCCCCTGCTCTGCTTGCTTTCCCACTGGCACCCCTGACTTCCCGCCACCTGCTGGGGAGCACTGCCAGCAGCAGCTGCACTGTGCCATGCCGAGGGGGAGCCCCAGCCATGGTGGCTGCTGGAGAGCACCAAAGCTGAGCCGGTGGCAGAGTGGCAGGGCAGCCCCCGAGGCAGCAGCTGGGAAGGAGGATGAGGAGGAGCAGTGGCCCAGTACCGACTGATTCATGGACTAGTACCGGTCTCCGAACTGGGGGTTGTGGATCACTGATCTAGATGCATACTGATAGTACCTCCCAAGCAGTTTGAGTCGGTATTTTTTTGGGGGGGAGGGGGGAATGGCTGCAAATACAATTAAACTGGGAATCTTGAGAACTCATCTAGCTCCCACTATTCCTCAAGAGTAGTCAGAGCAACACATTTCTTCCTTGGTGTACTCCCTGCATATCCATTCCATATGGCTAAATGTGGAACCTTCCATGGAGAGAGATCGATCAAGATGGGTAACTCTGTCGCTGTCTCCAGCAGTAGAAAAGAGCCCAAGTCCAGTAGCACCTTAGACTAACAAAAGTTGTAGCAGGTAGAAGCTTTGGCGAGTCACTGCTCACTTGAGCAGTCAATCTCCCTGTGTATATAAAAGGATTCATGATTTGTATACCCCTACAGAAGATCTGTCAAGTGTACATGCTATCACTGTATTGTGTGCCCAAACTGCCTGAAATATGGAATGCCATGCATTCGGGCTTGGCCAGTTCCTTCCTGTCTAATAATGCTGTGTTTGGTAACACGTCTCTGTTCTTGCAAACATGCACAAGCTGTTCTGACATAAGCTGCTTTCATCCTCTTCTCTTGGGCTTTTGGCTTGGCTGTCCTTTTCTTTAATAACAAAGTTAGAGGCCACTGAAAGCAGAGGACTGGCTTTCTGGCTAGCAGGGAGGTAGGAATGTCCCGTCCCCCCACATACACTCACTAGTGGGAAAGAGATAATCAGTTGCCTGCTAACTTCCCATTTGGGAAAGATGGCTGGGCTTTTTTCCATATGACCATATCTGCAAGATAGACGTCCTATTAAGGAAGACAAGTGGGAAGGGTGCTCAGCTTTCTTTGTCATAAGGCCTCTCTGGAGGTCAATTGCCCAGAGTTTTGTTTGAGAGCTGTATGAAAATGCGATTTTGCATGTATGTTCTTTGCATTGAGAAACGAGGAGATTGGGGAGGGCAGGGAAGGCAGTAGGGTGGGTGAAGACCCAAATGTTTATAGGGCTGCCCGCCTTGTTTCTAAACCCCAATCTTGCAATGCCCTGGAAATATAAACAGCACAACCAGCCGATTTCTTGAGCTGCAGAAAGAGAGGGGAGAGATGGAGCACAGGACAGCTTAAAAGCAGGGCAGAGACTGTGGCAGTCTTGAGTGGACACTGGAGAACGAACTGGATTGAGATACGCTCTACCGCAGTAGAGTATAATTTATCGCATGGAATTTGGTTTGTGAAAAAATACTTTTTACAACAGTTTTAGACTTCTAGTAGAGAGGTGGATTTTTAAGAGGTAGATGGAAAGCTGTTTCCCCAGAATTCTTTATGCGTATGTACCTTTGCTGACTTTTTTTTTTAAATCCATGCTTCTTTTTTGGTACTGCTGTTTGTTAAGCAACAGTGAAATACTGCTGTATGATGAGTGATGGTGGGGTGGTTGAGCAAACATTTAAGTATACGTTCAATATAGTGTTTAGAATGCAAGCGCACTTTGTGCAAAAGAGAAATTATAATTATTGTTCACAATTTTGAGTCTTGGATAACAAGAGACTGTGCAACTCCTACAACATGTGACTTGGAGGATGTTACTAGGAGCATATGGTCATTGTAGGTATGGCTACCAGAGTTTTTGAATATTAAGTTAAACTTGATAACACTGCCTTCTTTATGATCAGTCACATTATAGCTTACTGCGGTTAAAATTGTTGACATTTAACTGATCAACCTGTCCATGAAGAAGTGTTGTATATGGCTACACTATATATAGGAATATACCTAATCCTAATATTTTAGATTGTCCTATGTACAGTCATTCATGCGGTGTTTTGAACCTTATCTTTAAAACCACTTTGGTCTTTCCAAACTTTGCAGGTTTTTTTTTTTTCAAACCTTCCATAAATTTTCCAGTTTTTGCATCCTACCTTTCTCTGTGGATTCAAGGCAGTCATTCAGTTTCCAGGTCTCTGAAAGCAACAAAATTATACCCTGGATCTATTGTGCAGCTAACAGCCATTTTATGCTGCCCTAGCTGGCCACACCCGGTAGCAGCTGCCTCAGTGAGGCCTGGGCGGCCAGCCAAGATGGAGATAACGTTCAGTCCAAGTCACCGGGAGCTAATAAGAACAACGTAGAGCCAGGCAAAGAGTAATCAAACAGTCCGGAGGTCTGAGTCCAGAAAGTCCGAGAGTTCACCAAGCCAAATCACTTTACCAAAAGCCGTCATCAGGTCCGAAGCCAGGGGGACAAGGATTAAGCAGCAGGTCACGATAGCAGAGCCAGTCCAGGGGGTAGTCTCATGGATTGCTTCCACGCTGGCTAGCTGTTTCTGTCTCCCTAAATGCAGCCCATCTAATGAGCTGCACTTGCAGGATGACTCAGCCCTCCTCTCCCGGCGTGAGTCCAGCTGAACCCCATCGCTTCTGACAGCTCGCCTGCAATCTCTGACTCCTTCTGCATTCTGTCAGCCCCACCCTTTGGCTTTGTCTCAAACGTACAGCCACTTCTTCTGGGTCCGATGTATCCTCCTGTTGAGGTCTGTTATCTGCCAGCTGCCAGGAACATCCCTCCCCCGGGTCCATCTCATTCCTCAGATCTGGCTGGGCTGTTGACCCTGGTTGCTCCGGCAACCCCGGGGAGCCGGGAGGCAGCAGCGGGGGTGTGACACCTTTATTATTTATTTTTAAGATGGCTTTTAGGTTGCCAAGGGAATGGCCTTGAAGAACAATACTGTCATCCTTGTTAGAAGAAGAAGAAGAGTTGGTTCTTATATGCCGCTTTCCCCTACCCGAAGGAGGCTCAAAGTGGCTTACAGTCACCTCCCCTTTCCTCTCCCCACAACAGACACCCTGTGGGGTGGGTGAGGCTGAGAGAGCCTTGATATCACTGCTCGGTTAGAACAGCTTTATCAGTGCCGTGGCAAGCCCAAGGTCACCCAGCTGGCTGAATGTGGGGGAGTGCAGAATCGAACCTGGCATGCCAGATTAGAAGTCTGCACTCCTAACCACTACACCAAACTGGCTCTACTTTCTGGCCAGGCTGCCTTCTCAGAAAAAGCAGGGGACCTCTTAATTTTATGAATGTACTTTTACTAATGAGGAAACTATTGCAGGATTTCAGAAATATGTTTACTAATGTCAGTCCTGGGCTTGGCTCATTCACCTGTGGGTGGTTCTTAGAAATAATTATCCTGTGTGGAAGATTTCTTATTGAGGGAACAGGAGTTTAAGGGGTGGTGGTGGTGGTGAAGATGTATAAAGGACATGGGCACCTGGGCTTACCTCCTAGTGACACAAAGGTACTTTCTCTCAACATTTCAGGAATGCACATGAGTTTCATGAACATTCAGCATAGCTGTTCACCACATAAGGGCATTTACTTTACTGGGCTTGCAATGTTTTGGAATTCACATAACTGTTCATCGGGGGAGGGGGGGGAAGATCATAAAGTCAGGTAAGAATGCCCAGCAAAGGTGACTGTAAGTGCTTACGTATTTGCATTTCAAATTTCAACCTATTCACAAGGCACTCGACAGGAACAGAAGATAACTGGAGCAGAGCCCTGTGGTGGTAGTGATATTTGTAGCTGGTATGGCAAATTAACCTTTAGAATCCAAACAACATATACTGTGGAACATTAAGGTCACCTTGGCATTAACTGTCAATCTTGTCAAGAATTACATTGACAAGAAATAACATTATTTTTAGAACGTTTCAGAATGCTGAATGGCAAATGCTTTGTGAATAGGCCACTCTGCATGATGTTGCAATGTAATTTACTGGAGAACAGTCTTGCTGGTAATACTTGGAATGGAGCTATTTTGGTCTTGAAGTGTGCATTCTGTTACTAGCTGCTCAGAATCGTTTGTGCTGTTTAAAACTTGACTGACTTGTCTTCAACTGAGTCTTCCATTTTGAAAGTCTGTAGACAGGCTCTGTTGAGTGTGGACCTGGGCAAAATGGCAATTCCCCGTCCCCCCATTCTTCAACCTGTTAGGTGTACGCATGTGACTTGAAAGGTAGCTTTCAGCGCTTTAAACATTTGTGCCAAATACAGATACTCTGTGTTGTTTGTGTTTCAAAAGCTGGTACACTGCAATGCCAAGAGAAAAAAGAGAAGGCTGTGCTTTATCTTATCATCTCTGGAACCCACAAGGCTACTATGATCTGTATCAGTCATTCGGAGACAACAGTAACCTGCTGCGTCTGTGACCCCTTCTGCTCTCCCAGCCTACTTTTAAAATGTTTGGAATCACACAATGTGTATTGACATTAAGCAATGCTGGAGTTGCCCATCCCCAGTGTAAAGGAATATACTTCATGTTGGAATTTTTGCTGTGCAGCAGTATTCTGTTTGAAGGCTGAAGTGCTGATAAGTTGAGTTTTTGGGGGGTTGGGTAGGGGTCAAGTCTATAAATAGGTAGAACTATATAGGCAGTCTTTCTCCTTGCCAAGCCTTTTAAGGGACTAGAAAGGTGCTGCTGGAGGAAGTTACTGGGTGGAAGAGTAAACTGTTGCACCTAGTTGTAACTTGGGGGCTTTCCGCACCGGGATCCTTGTAGCAAATTGTTTGCTGAACGAAAAATCGCCATTTAAAATAGTGCAATTCGTCATTAGGCATACCTGACTTTGTAGTGGAATCCAGTTGCGTTTCTATCGTTTCCCACAAGCTTCCGGTCTCAGCAAAAATCGCTAGACAGGAAGCGCTATTGCTGAGCTCGTCCCGCCCCTGGCCGTCAAGCAGCCAATGGGCAGCCGTTAGCATGCTCCCAAACAGCCCCTTTCCCTTTAAGGAAGGTTTTTAAAAAAAAAAAACACACCCCCATTGCAACGAATATGTGTTGATTCGTTGCAACGGAGAACCCATCAGCTGGCAGGTGTGTTTGAGCTGTCGTTTCATCGTTGCCACGCTCCCCCCAAGTGAAAAAAAAAATCCCCCCCCCTCACGGGCCCGATTTTCGGCCGAAAACAGTGTAAAATATAAAGGGAAAATACATCAGCAAATGGGCTTGTCTGTTGTTTGTGCTTAGTGAATAAACAGCTCTGGGGAGGGACTGAAGCCGGGGAAGCCTCTAAACAGGCTTGCTGGTGGGTTGAACATCGCTTCGCCGGAAGATCAGAGGAGAGAGCCAGGGGGAGGGACTTTGTAGAAACCACAAAAATGGTAACGCACAGAACTTTCCCGCTCGTGTTGCAGATTGGTTGCAGGAGTGTAGCGCTTTCCGGAGGGTGAATCCACTTTTGGGGATTTCCCTGAAAGCGCTACAAGGAAGCGCTTTTTGCGGATCGGTTTCAGGTGTGTGGCAGATTGTCAACGACGTTGTGCATAACGGCAAATCAGTAGCGTTTTCAATTGGCAACCATTGTGCGATTTTGAAGGTGTGCGAAAAGCCCCTTGATGTTGGAGGATAGTGAAATATGGCCCAGGTAACCCTGGACAACTGCATGCTGCATTTAACAGATCTCAGAACAAAGGTACCACTTCCCAACTACTCCTGGTTCTGTATATGATGATACAAAGAGAAGAGAGGGAACAGTCTCTTGCTTCTGGTGAGAATACACTTTGATGCTGCTAAATGAGCTTTATGTTCCAGCAGCAGCACTGATCAAAATCACACGTGCTTTACAAAGCTCAGGAAAGTCAAAATGCAGTTGTAAATCGGATTTCTTGCATTACTGTCATTTGAATCAGAAACTTGTGAAAAATTGTTTTCCACATGTGCGAAGCAGCAATGGGGAGGGACGAAGGCTGTAAAGCACGTGTGTCAATTTGGCAGTTTTGCTAAGCCTGGCAGGTATGATAGCATTTATATAATCCTGCATCTTCCATCATAAAGGATATTGAGAAGCTTTTCAAGATGTCTTCATAGCTTGCCCTTTTGCGATGTGACCAGTATTAGTTAATGCTGCAAATAATTTTATTTATTTTAAAATATTTATACCCTGCTTTTCCCCTTTCCAAGGTGGCTTTTAAAATATAAACATACACAGTTAAAAGACACGTATTAACATGCATCAAGTTAAAACTTACAGGGTTGTTTCCGTTTTCTGAAGTGGCCTTTCCCCAGGCTTTTATACCGATTCCTGTGATACACAGGCATGTAAATCCTCTTGGCATGAAATCCAGTTCTTCCATCTGTGTGAGAATGCAGTAAAATATTTCTCCCCATTTAGCTGCAGCACTGGGTGGAAATTATTATTGTTTTTTTCCCGCCATCCCCAAAAGCAGGACTGAGAAATTGAGTAGTAAAGTTTATAGGCTTGAAAAATTGCTGGTTATAGAGCTGGTGGTGATGTCCAGGTAAGATGGCTTCTGCAGAAAGCTGTTTTCAAGTGTAAAGTAGTAAACATCTTACCAATAGAATTAGTTGCAGATATGGCTGAGTTTTGAAAGCTCTCTCTTTTTGTTGTCTACACACTGTCCTTGTAGAGAACAGACGTATGGAAACAAAGATAATTTTTTTAGTATGCCATGCACCAGGATTATTTTTCTGTGACAGTTGAAATGAAAGGGAGCAAGGTAATATCTAAAAGGTACTCTAGTGCTGCTCTCATCCAACACATTGGAGCTTATGAAATCCATGTTACTGGTGGATTGCGTTCTTGGTTCCACCCCCCCCTTTCCATTTCTGGTAATAAACCATCTTCTCCATAGCGATTTCTCATCCACAAAACTTGCAGAGGAAGTAAATATCACTTGTCCTCATCTGACAGATTAAGAGCCTGAAATACAGAAGGGAGATGATTGGTCTTGGGTTGCCTCTTTAGAGTGCAAAAGCTTATCAGTGTTTTTAAGAACGAAGTTGGAGTTCTGTGGCATCTTTAAGACCAACAAAGTTTTATTCAAAGGGTAAGCTTTTGTCTTCAGGCATACTTCTGCAGACATTATGGAATTGGAATTTACAGATCTGCACATATAGGCAGAGTGAACAGTACATTAATACACAGTACAATGAAGACTTTTAACAGATTCAAGGACGATATGGGAATAACAAGCTAAGTCCATAAGGTTATCATTTGCTTGGGTTCAACTCTGGAGGAAGAAGAAGAGTTGGTTCTTATATGCCGCTTTACTCTACCCGAAGGAGTCTCAAAGTGACTTACAGTCGCCTTCCCTTTCCTCTCCCCACAACAGGCACCCTGTGAGGTGGGTGAGGCTGACTCAATGCTGTGGCGAGCCCAAGGTCACCTAGCTGGTTGCATGTGGGGGAGCACAGATTCAAACCTGGCTCGCCAGATTAGAGGTCCACACTCCTAACCACTACACCAAGTGAACAAAACAGATACATCAAGATTGGAGACGAATTGACAGATGCATCCCCAGTTGTGTAATGCCAAGAGTAATTGAGACCCTGTCACTATACTTCATAAGTCTCTGATGAAGCATGGAGGCATGTCCCCAACATCTTCTGTGAGCTGCGCAGAATGTCCCCAGTCTCCAGCCCTGAGAATTACGCAATACATGCGATTGGTTTCGTATTGCATTTATTTATTGGTCAGGACACTTCAAGGAAGGTGCATAGAGAGTCACCAACTTGGTACAATTGTACTGAACCAGGGCCTACAGTGATATAAAAAGGCCTCTTCAATTTCAGGCTAGCTTTGTGTCACAGTGTGTATGATTACAATTTCTACGGTGTCCTGTTTATTATTTTTCATTACTCAGTATATGTCTGGAGCTAATGTTTATGACAATTCATGTGAACTTATGTAAGCCTGACCACTGAAGAAGGCTAGTATGTCAAATCACGTTTGGTCTAGGCCAGGGGTAGTCAACCTGTGGTCCTCCAGATGTCCATGGACTACAATTCCCATGAGCCCCTGCCAGTGTGAGCAATTCCCATGAGCCCCTGGTCTAGGCCATTTGGTCCTTGTTTCTGATTTTAAGAATTGTGCATGAGACTTATTGAAGCCTTATAGTTTTTAACTTTTTAGTAATAAATACATATATTTTCATATATTTAAACCTTTAAAATTTAAATTTTCTCTCTATGCATTGGATTCATAATATCAGGCTGCATGTAAACATATATTTAACCTGTTTGGTTCCTTGATGCAATTGTTTTTGGGTTGTTATTTTTTCCTCTTTTCCCTTAGCCATCTGGCATTATCATAAATTGGCTGTGACTTGATGCCCAAATTAAATGAATCTCAATCTCTGACTCCCTCCTTCCATTACACTCCTCCCCAAAAAGGTAAAAGAAAACCGATCTTTATATCTTTTATTTCCTGGGAAGAAAAGCATCTGGAGGGATTTGGGGAAAACATCCGGGGAGGAAATTATTTAAATTTCTCCTGCTTTAACCTGAAGTTCCACACAATTACTTTTCTTTATAAAAGTATGTTTGTGTGTGTGTGTGTGGGGGGGGGAATGAACAACAACAAAAAACTGTGGTTCCATCCCTTCATTTGCACTGGATACTTTGCATTTGAATTTTTACCATTACATTTAAGATTGACTATGTTCTGTCTTTTCCTGGAAACAAGTAAATGCTTCTGAGTCTGGTTGAATTTTTACTGAGCTGTGGTATTGTTTACCAGAGATTCATGTATCTTGGTATGATGTTGAGTTCTGTTCACCTTGTTGATGTTCCACTGAATCTCAGAACTAGCTGTTCCTCTCAACAGCTGCAAGAATCAGGCCCTCTCTTGTCTTGATTTCCCCGTCTTACTGTCTGCTAATAATCTATTAGCTCACTTGGTTGAATCTTGCTGTATCTTTCCTGTAGAATGCTTCCACTGCTCTACAAGCCATTTCACTGTCCTCTATAAGACTTTGTGAACTACATTTTTTTAGAAAAATCTTTCTTGGATGACTTTACTCTGTTGACTTACAGCTCTACTTTGTGTAGTGGTTAAGTTTGGTGCAGTGGCTAAGAGTGGTGGCCTTTAATCTGAAGAACTGGGTTTGATTCCTCACCCCTCCTCCACGTGCTGGGTGACCTTGGGCCAGTTACAGTTCTCTCGGAATTCTCAGCCTCATCTATCTCATAGGGTGTTTGCAGTGGTGAGAAGAAGGGTAGACGATTGTAAGCCGCTTTAAGACTCCTTTGAATAGTAAAAAGCAGGGTACAAAAGAAGCTTTTCTTCTTCTTCCTTGGTATGATTTTTCTTTCACTCCACTTGTGTCTTGCACTTTCAGTGTTAATGGGCAAGAGACTAAAGATCCTTTGACATGGATCAATGCCCAGCATATACCCTTGTGCTGTCAGTGGTAATATTAGGGTGGTTCCAGAGGGTGGCTGTGTTGGTCTGCAGTTAGTACAGTTAGATTCAAATCCAGTAGCACCTTAGAGCGCAATAAGACTTCTGGGGTAAAACCTATTGTAAGTCAACGCTCCCTTCATCAGCCATAAGTAGGAACCCGTGTTGTTCTTTTATCCTAGGGGGTGGGTGCAGGGAACATGAGTTGGATCCAGGGAATTCTCACCCAGTAATGTGAGATTTGGTTCAAAGTTAAGACATGTCACTATGAAGACTCATTCCCCTTCTCCCAAGAGAGAACTTAACCTTGCATTAGAACAGTGAACCCTTCAAGACATCATAATTATCAAGATAGAAGGAAGAAGGCCAAGTGTCATTTTATCTGCAGGATTCTACCTTGGGGAGCCTGTTCTATCTAGTTCTTCATTAAGCCTTTCCTAGTTTATGAGAGGTCCTTGAGTAGGCCTCTTTGCTATGCATGTGAGAAATCTTGACACTACGAGATGTTCTCCATCTCCACTTTGAGTGTGTCCTTTTCTTTCTGCCTCATACAGAACTATGTGAAACTGCCTTGAACTGAATCAGATTACTGGTCCATCAAAGTCAGTATTGTCTATTCAGACTGGCCGTGTTTCTCCAGGATCTTGGGTGGAGGCCTTTCACATCACCTACTGTCTGGTTCTTTTTATTGGAGATGCCAGGGATTGAACCTGGGGTACTAGAGGCACATAAAGCTTTAAGAATGGTAGTGCTTTAGTCATGAACCTAGAAGTGAAGGCTGCTAATACATTATATATGAGTGTAGCTTTAAAAGCACTTTTTATGGGGTTGGTTGTGCATGTTTGTGTTTGGTATGGACTGTAGACCAGATGCTTAGATACACAAGTTTTGCTGCAGGATTTTGAAAATGGTTTTTGAAGGACTGTTATTTGGAGGACTGTCACACACTTTGTGTGAAGTGAGCCTTCCTAGAAATGCACTGACAATTGCAGGAGAAAATGAACATTTTCCTGTGGTTCTTCCACACACATGTCTTGATTGGACTTGTGGGAAAGGATGTTGAATTACCAACCCACTATGTTCAAGTATGATGCCTGTGCATGTTGTGTGGAGCAGAGTAATGGTGGTGGCCATTTTACTACTCCTTCCACTGATGACAGCAGGCCCCTGGTCTGGGTCCAGCTGGGCAGAGCCTTAAAGCAGATGGCAGTTACATCCCATCCATTGACCAGCAGATGGGTAATTGAGTTTCTATTTTTCAAATGCCCCCAGAATTTTTTTCAGTTTATCATGATATGATCAGATGGAAGATTTCGCATTACTGTTGGGGGCGGGGGGAAACTTTCTCTGGCGGACCCCTGCATTATGTCCAGGGCCACAATAATTTGGGGGCAGAAAGGTTATTTGGTTACATTATGTTTTCATACAGAGCCACACCTTCCATAATGGAATCTAATGTTACATCAGAGGTAAGGCAGCAAACTTTAGGAGCCTACGGACCCCTTCCAGTATCCACGGTTATCCTCTGGTGGTAACAACTGTCCAGTTCAGGGGTTATGGATGGAGCAGGAGACTTTCCTACCAATCAACCTGTTGGAATTAAGGTCAACGCTACATGACAGATGTCTTCAATAAGCAAGTAACCACATGCACCCACAACATTGTGGCAAAAACATACACAAATCACAAAGGAGGTTCAAAATCTCCCAATCTCCATTGGTAGTCTCAGAGGATATTTACATGGGTGGAAAAACATCTCTTGCCACTCAAGATGGAACATGGCTGAGAGGCTTCAAACATACAAGCCAACTGGTTGAGCAGACAAAAGGTCCAGGAGGATGAGTGGTCCTGAAGTCAGAAATGTTCCCTTTATTCAAGAAACATTTCAACGCGCTTATTCTGAATCTGTTTGTTACACATATCAATTGGAAAGTCAACTGATTCTGCTGTTGATAATTCTACAAGGAAACAGAGTTGATGGGTGTTTTTTTGACAAACTGGCCCCAAGGCTTGTTATATACTTTTTCTCTCATTCCAGTAATTCCCAATCTTCTATGCAAGATAAAACAACAAGCTGATGTAACCTTAGTAGCGCCTTGTTGGCCACACAGACTGGTTTTCTGTGATCATCCAGATGTCAATGATGGATCCACTGGAGTTACCGGTGTCCCCCGACCATCTGCACCAAGAGTCCTGTGGCACCCACTCCCAGAGAGGCTTATACTGACTGCCTGGAAGCTGAAAGGCTGATTCTGTAAAGGAAGGGCTACAGCCAGGGGATCATTGATATGATCCTCACTGCCAGGAAAACAATCTACCATTAGGGTCTACATTACCACTTGGAAGGCCTTTGTAAGGTGGTGTAGACACAAAAATATTAACTGCATGTCCTCAATCGTTCATGTAGTACTAGAGATTCTTCAGGAGGGAGCTTTCAGGGGTTTGAGATCAGGTACACATAGGAGACAGGTGGCAACCCCAGCCACAGTGTTGCCAGAAATTTCACTAGACATCAGCATATTTCAAAGTTCCTCAAGGGTGTTGAGACCAGGGAATCCCTGCAAATCCATTGGTTCCTGACTTGGAGACTATACATGATCCTTGCAGCCCTTACAAAAGAACCATTTGAACCCATAAAGGATATCCCAATAAGAATTCTGATTATGAAAACAGTTATAGCCATAACATTAGGACATAGGATCTCCAAATTAAGTCAAACCTATGTATTTTC
Source organism: Paroedura picta (assembly GCF_049243985.1). NCBI lineage: Eukaryota > Metazoa > Chordata > Lepidosauria > Squamata > Gekkonidae > Paroedura > Paroedura picta. The sequence continues at coordinate 38,172,505 of NC_135380.1, read as the reverse complement.
CATAAAGATAAGGTGGTCTTAAGGACTGACCCAGCCTTTAAGCGTAAAGTTCACTCTAGATTCCATAGTTCACAAGAGATTAGCCTTCCCACCTTCTGCCCATAGTCAAAACATTCAAAGGGGAGGTTATGGCATAATTTTGGTGTTAGGAGGGTACTGAAGGCATACATCATCAGAACAGAGGATTTTAGTAAGACAGACAAACTGTTCATCTTGATCTCACCTACGAATAAGGGAAAAGGCAAGTCCAAATCAGCTATTGGCAGGTGCCTGAGGACCTGTACAGCTAAGGTGTAGAAGGCTCATGGCAAGCCAGTCCCCAGGGGCATTATTAGCACATACTGTGCATAGTGCAGCTATGAATGTGGCCTTTGCCAATAGAGCAACGGCCAAACAGTTATGCAAAGCAGCCATATGGTCTAATATTTCTACCTTTATTAGGCACTATAAAATCAGTGCCTATAGTTCAGCAGATGCTGCCTTCAGCTGACTGGTATTGCAACATGAGATTCATGGTGGTGACACCTTCCAAGGTGTCTGCTTTAATAAGTCCCATCAAGATCTCCACTCAGGAGGAGAACCACCACTGGATGATACATAGTGTGAAGTGCCCTTTTCCCCTGAGGTTACAGAGGACATCTTGTCCCTCCCTTGGGGCATCATTATGCTAACACATCTTGTAGTCAGTGAGTTTGTTCTTAGAGGGTGGAAAGTTTTCATATTGTTTGTTGAGATAGCTTAATACTGTTAAGTTTTTCCCTGGTTTCTCAAGTCTTTTCTTCTGCTTCCTAACCTATGTTCTGTCACACCTTTTACTACAGTATGAAAAAAGGGGCTTGGAGTTCTCTACAAGTTTATGTGTTAGTAAGTTCCAGGTATTACAAAACTGAGCCTCAGGTGACATGCATGACAGGATACAAAGTAGAAGAAGAGCTTGTTAATGCCTTCCTGACAACATGCTAGAAATCAAGATAACCGCAGGGAAGGAAGGGCCCTTCATGGTATGTGACCAATAGTTGTTCCTTGGGCTTTAAGCACCCTAAATTCAAATGATCCCTGTTGTTGCCTCAGTTGCTTTAATCTAAGGTTCAGGACTCTGTCTAATGTTACTAATGTTACTCTTGAAGGACAAGCAATTTCCTTGCAATGGAGAAAGAGTAGACCTGGAGAAAGAGTAGTGCATCCCCCACCCCAACATAACCTTTAAGGGTATGAAAGAAGAGCCTGAAGAAGAACAGAATCTCCCATGATAGTAGAGCTTAGGGTTGGCCAGTTTATCATTGTTCCTTTTCCCGTAAGTATTTGACACTTCTGAACCAAGTTAGTGTGGAAAGAGTTTGCTGGAGTCAAGCTATGTAGGATATGAAAGTTTAGAACAAATCCTTTTTTTGTCCCCATTCCATTTCCCACATTTCTTTTCTGTGCTTCCCTCTAAGGAGATTCAGGGTGCTGTACATGGATGGAGTGATCCTGTTCTTCCCCTTTCGCCAATCAGCTCTGTGATGCAGGTAAAGCTGAGATTAGCCCAAGGTTATCCTAGGAGGTCTTGCCTATATCAGGGATCATGACTCTGGGTTTATATGCAAAGCTGCATCCATGAAGTGCTGATTCTCATACCTTTTACCTGATCCTGTAGCCCCTTCAGATTCCTGTAGAGACCTTCGAGTTGAGGGATTGACATGGTAGAATAGCTGTGCAGGTTGACAGGCTGCAAAGAAGGGCGGGGAAGTGGTGTAATCTTAAATCTGTTCTTCTGTCAACAAGAGGGGGATGGGCGGTTTCATCCCCTGTCACTTTAATTTAGCCAATGCCATGCCTCTGTTTTTAAGAGCCTCTTGTGGCGCAGAGTGGTAAGGCAGCAGAAATGCAGTCTGAAAGCTCTGCCCATGAGGCTGGGAGTTCGATCCCAGCAGCCGGCTCAAGGTTGACTCAGCCTTCCATCCTTCCGAGGTCGGTAAAATGAGTACCCAGCTTGCTGGGGGGTAAATGGTAATGACTGGGGAAGGCACTGGCAAACCACCCCATATTGAGTCTGCCATGAAAATGCTAGAGGGCGTCACCCCAAGGGTCAAATATGACCCGGTGCTTGCACAGGGGATACCTTTACCTTTATGCCTCTATTGTTCCAGGTGTTAGAAGGGGCTACAGGAGGGAAAACTGTATGCCTTCCATGTCACTAGATATAAGCCCAAGCACTGTAAAAATTAGACCCTACTCACTGTCCAGGCTACTGATATGGTAGAGGTGCAATACCTGCCTATGGAAACTTGAGGTCTCTCCTGTCAACCTGTGCTGAGCCAAGATGTACAAACAGAACCTGAACTCAAAACTATTGGTCCTGAGTACTGTTTCTAGATGGGGAAGAAATGGAGGTAGTGACAGATTTTATTTTCTTGGGCTCCAAGATCACTGCAGATGGGGACTGCATCAAAGAAATTAAAAGACACTTGCTCCTGGGGAGGAAAGCTATTGCAAATCTAGACAGCATCCTAAAAAGCAGAGACATCAGCCTGCCAACAAAAGTGTGTCTAGTCAATGCTATGGTCTTCTCAGTTGCAATGTATGGCTGTGAAAGTTGGACCATAAGGAAGTCCAAGCATCAAAGAATTGAGGCTTTTGAACTCTGGTGCTGGAGAAGACTCTTGCGAGTCCCTTGGACTGCAAGGCGAACAAACCAGTCAGTCCTAGAGGAGATCAGCCCTGACTGCTCCTTAGAAGGCCTGATCCTGAAGATGAAACACAAAAACTTTGGCCACCTCATGAGAAGGAAGGACTCCCTGGAGAAGAGCCTAATGCTGGGAGCGATTGAGGGCAAAAGAAGAAGGGGATGACAGAGAATGAGATGGCTGGATGGAGTGTTTGATGGGAATTGTAGTCCATGAACATCTGGAGGACCACAGATTGACTACCCCTTTTTAGGGGATCCTTCTTAACACAGTCCCACTCAATAGTGTTATGTTCTGTGGTCAGGCTGCCCTCTAAGGTTTCCGTTATAATTTCCGGAGCCCACAAAGAACTCTTCCAACTTTTAGACAAAGTGTGTGAGTGTTTGACTAACACCTGGTACTCTGGCAAGTTTCCCCTGCTAGCTTTATGGTGTGCAAAGAGTAATTCAAAACAAAATTTTAGGATGTCTCGGCCCATAAAGTCTTTCTTCAGCAGGAACAGCTAAACATTTGTTTTTAAATTACCTGGCATGAGCTTTCTAAATAGATTTATTCCCTGTTCTTCCTCTTTCCAGCCTCCTTTGGGGATGTCTAAGATTGCTTGATTGCTTAATGTAACCAGACCTTGTTGAGTTGAATGGTTGGGGTGGGGGTACCTTAGACGTTTCCTGATTGGGAATGCCTAACAAGTGGAAAGGCGCTGGTTAATAGCCTTAGAGTTGTATTAAAATTAATAGGGTTATCATTTAATGTGGGGCTGCCTTTTTAAAACTGCTTTTATAAAATACATTTGAAGAAGTCTAAGGGGAGCTCCAAGAAGATGTGTTTTTATACCTTCTTACTAGCTTCCTTGAGAAAGAAAAAAATTGAAATCAATCCAAGAAAGCCTGTTTTCTCTGGAAAGGGAATCCTTTCACTGTCCCAGAGGCCGTGTGAGAGTTATTTGATAGCAAAAGCTGTCTGTTTTACAGAAATCTCTTTGAGTAGCTTATTCTGGAAGCTGTGACTGAAAGCGTGTGGCCCCTAATGATTGTGTAGTTTTTGAAAAAGGAAAACCTACTTGCTTGTGGGTGAAGAGGTTTTTAAATTTAATACAACTTAGGGGCATGATGGGACAATGTAATATCTAAGAGGGGCAGTGGGTGGGGGTGAAAGGGAGAAGGGAAGAGTGTGTATGTGCATTTTGCAATATTTTGACTTCAAATCACCCCAAAAGGAGTTCCCGGGAGAGTCTTTCTTATTCAGAAAGTATACTTGGCCAAACGATTTGATGCAGTTCTCTGCATCAGTCTGGGCAGGTGCTGCTCCTACAGATGTAAATCATGTCTAGTGCATTGATGAATTTTCTCTATTACTTGGATACAACATCTCATCATTCTTATACACTTGGCATGAAAGTACGGTAACTTCTATCCGGCAACCTATTTAAAAAAAACAAAACTTGGCACCCAAAGTAATATGTCGGTTCAATGCTAACCACCCTGTGTCTTGTCACAAACGTGTCAGGTGTAAAAGCAATATATGTATATGATGATGATGTCATCTGTTCAGTCATGTCCAACCCTTGGCGATTCTATAGGAAAGTCTTCCCCATGTGCCCCTGTCTCTGACTGCTTCTTTTAGTTGGTTCATGGTCATCCCTGTATCGGCTCTGATCATGTCGAGCCAGTGAATCGTTTGGAGACAACATTTCCTTTTGCCGCTGACCATGCCGAGCATTAATGATTTTTCTAGCGAGTTTGATCGCATGATGTGTCCAAAGTAAGTGAGCTTCAGCCGTAATATCTTGCCTTCTAATGACATAGTTGGTTTGCTCATCTCTAAAACTGTCTTGTTGGTAACTTTGGCTGTCCATGGTATTCTCAGCATTCATATCGAACACCATAATTCGAAAGCATCTATTCTCCTCCTGTCTTCCTTCTTCAGGGTCCAGCTTTCACATCCATGGGTTGTTATGGGGAAGACAACGACGTTGACTAGCTGACACTTTGTATTAAGGCTGATATCCTTACTTGCATCTTTAAACACTTGTGTGTGCTTAGGAAATCTGGTTGGACCAGAATTCTGTCAGCGTGCATGAGGGTACGTGTGCTGCTGGGTATAATTGCGTATCCTTTGCAGCAGGTATAATGTTGAAACTCTCCTAATCATAGATTTGTAAGGCCCATAGTGTGCAGAAATCCATATCCATCCATATCCATTCAAGGATGTAAAATAGTCACCAAAGAATGGTACTTGACATGCCAGAACAAAACTCCGAGTAGTCCAAGAGATACTTAATGATTGATGGAGTGCCCTGCTAAGCAAATTTCTCTGTAGTGTAGCATTGGGTGCAAACAAACCTTGAAAAGAAGCATGGACTGTATCTTACATGAATGGTACACTCTTTATCGTTTGTTACTGTGTCATCAATGTGAGCATGGCACTGATTATTTATCCACATGTGCATACAAGTTGACAAGTCCCTGTCCCAAGGAAACAAGAGATCTTACTGAAACAAGAGAGAAGACAAAGGGTGGCAGGAGTAAAATGGAGAAAAAAAGGCTTTCCTATAGTGATTAGACTTTATTTTGACAGTGGATGGGGAACTCTTGTTTCACTAGCTATGCCTTGTGTTTCCTGATGGGCCAGCATGTTTCTTTTCCTCATCCTCCCAGACTGCTGACATTATGGTTTTCTGTGCTGTATTTCACTGATTTCAGACTCGTTTCCTTGTGCTGATGGCTTTGAATTTCCTTTTCACTTTGCTAGATGCCTTGGGGCTTTTGGCTGTGTCGTATAATTAAAAACAATCTATTACTGCATCTGAAGGGCTGTAGCAGTGGTGCTTAGTGTCCATGGGTGTGCTGCCTTCCACTTCAGTTGCTGCAGAAGACTGTTCCGGCAAGCTTTCCCCTCTCTGTGCCTTTCATGTTGTAGAGCCTGTGTAATTTGCATACGACTGTGCTGTTCTCCTTGCAGGAAGTACCAATTGCAATGCAAGCACCTCTGTCTTTGACTAGATTCTGGGTCTTGCAGTTTCATTTACACTTTTAAGACATCTCTGTCCTGGAGTGGTAATGTTTCAAAGCAACTCATACATCCATCCAAAGCCATGGGCTCTGCAAGAAGTAAGCTGTATGCATATTGCTAATAAGGATGCTTTTGTTTCTTTGGTTTACTTTTGCCATCCAGTCACAGCCGACTTATGGTGACCGCATATGGATTTCAAGGCAAAACACCAAATGGAGGTGGTTGGCCCTTGCCTGCATTTGCATGGCAACCCTGGTCTTCCCGGGTCGTCTGCCATCCAAATATTGACAGTGCTTAGCTTCTGAGATCTTAGGAGGTTGGGCTAGCCTGGTCCTTGACATTTAGATCAGCTGATCTGTTTTTATTTTAATTAATTCATTAATTGGATTTGTATACCGCCTTTTCCAATTGGGCTCACGGCGGTTTACATAATAAAAGGATAAAAACACAGTAAAACCCCATAGTTACTCTTGGTTACATTATCAAACAATAAAACAAGAGGCGAAAAGACCACTAACAACTCCCTTGGAGTTGTCCAAGGTCACCGGGCCAAAATCCTGGCTGTCTTACTGATGAGAGTGGGGAATAAATCAAATAGAAGAACACGATGGACATTAGGCAGGGGGGGTCCCAGATTGAATAACGGGACCATGCCCTGGCCTCAACCATATGCCTGGCTGAAGAGCTCTGTCTTGCAGGTCCTGCGGAAGGTTGACAACTCCGGCAGGGCCCTTAGTTTGTCCAGGAGCTCATTCCACCACGTTGGGGCCAGGATCAAAAAGGCTCTGGCCTGAGTCGAGGCCGGGCAAGCATCCCGCAGGTCACATGTGCCCACCAACAGAATGGGAAGAAAGTCTGAAAAGCACTCATCATTGGCATGTTTTAATTCGGCCCATGGATGACAATTCTAGAGTTTTCGTGTGCAAAACTATACTATATTTTTAAAAGCCCTCCCCCCCCCAGGTTCCTCTGAAGTAAAAAGGGACAAGGATTATAAAAGACAGATAATGAAATCTGGGGGCTGTTTTAAGTAAATTGGTATTGTTGGAATGTATGCTTTTATTTGGACCAATTAGAACCCCGGTTCTCTATAACTCCTTCCATCTGGATGTTCAGTATATGAAAAAGCGTTTTGTATGTGGGGGGAGAGAAGTGAAAGAGGGCTCAGATAAACAGCATCTTAAAAGGAGTGCAGAAGATGTAAACTTCATCAGACAGTTTTGGGCGCAAGAAAGATTTCCAAGTTCTTTGAAAAGCTACTGGGACAGAGAAGCAAAAAATAAAAATAAAAATAAAAAAGGCTATTTGCTCTTGACATTATATTAAAGCCAAAAGTTAATCAGATCTTTCTCCAGCATTGACCTCTTGTAAAATGGAAAGCCAAAGTGAAGATATTAGTGGTCCTGACATGACAAAGCTGGAGACTAATTTTAAGGAGATGGACTGGAGAGACTGTCTGAAGAAGCCAGATTAGGTAGCATTTCTCTATTGCTTTGGAGGTCATCAGGGGACTCATACATTATAGGAAAATAGTTCCCATAAGAAGCCACCAAAAGAACAAATAGGAGCCTCTCTCCTCTGCTACTTGGCTTATGTATTTAAGAAATGCAGCACAATGCATTGGTTACTACAAGGATTCTCTGTTGTCTATTCTAATTTTGCCTAACCTCGGATGACTCAGTTGATCTTTTATTCCCCCTGCCAAGTGGGATAATGTCTAATAATCTTCACAGAAGGCTTTACACTCTGGTCGGAAAGCACTTTGGCTATTTTAATAAAACATGTTTCATAAAAATGCTTGCCCCTGGAAGGCCGGGGGTGACGTCGGGTCCGTTTATTGCACTGAAATAATTAAAAAATGGAGGTCCGGCAGAAGAGCAAGGAGAGCAAGCCGTAATTCTAAACAGAAGGCAATGCAATTGTGGCAGATCTGGCCTCAGGGCAAAGGACGATGTGCTGCTTGCACCGGACACCTAAATAATGGGTTATGCATTGTGCATTTGTTGGATGGTGTCCCTGTGAACTTGTTGTCATTCCAAGGAGGAACCTGATTGGTAGACATCAGCACTTTCAAATGGATATTCTCTTTACAGTCTTTGCCAGGGAGGGACAGCTTCTCATATTAGGCAGACGCAAGGTAGCAACTCCTTGCAGGCAACGGGGACTTATCTCCAGCTGCTCTTCAAGCAATGCGTCTGCCATGAAGTGACCTTGCACACTAAGAGGGCTGTCGTCCATGTTGCGGGGGTTAGTTGTGCCCACGGCATCTGCTTGTTAGATGGCAAGTGCCATCAGTGACAAGGTAGTCATTGCTTCCCCCAGCCTCCAAATTCCAGATTGACAGGTGCTTGTGTGACAGAGGGGTGGGAAAGCATCTTATATCACTAGGAGATGTACAGAAATAGAACTGTGTGTAGGAGGGGAAGCAGGCTGTAACCCCATATTCCGCATAGATGCCTATTTTTGACTTTAGGGTTCGTGGTGAACTGTTTCGACAGTGACCCCTTTTCTCCGATTGTCTTCATGTTGGATTCATTCAGACTCGTGGAGTGGTTTGGGCAAATCATGCTCTCTCAGTTTCATCTGTTTCATGAAGTAGAGGAGGTTAAAATGGTGAACACATTCCCTGTGTAATTAGGAATAGTATGGTAAGACCGCCTCCCTGCCTATGCCCCCAAAAGAGCTTTACGCTCCGCTGCCACCAACAGGCTAATAGTCCCTGGCTCTAAAGAAGTCCGCCTGGCCTTAACCAGGGCCAGAGCCTTCTCTGTACTAGCCCCTGCCTGGTGGAACGAGCTCCCAGAGGAGATCAGGGCCCTGACGGAACTTAAACAGTTCCGCAGAGCCTGCAAAAGGGAGCTCTTCCGCCAGGCATTTGGCTGAGCCCAGGCACAATCAATTAACATCTGCAGAGCCTCTGAACCCCTCCCCCCCGAAACCCACTAAGACTCCGGGACCTGTTTGAATTAATATTGTTTATGTTATACTGTTACCCGGTTATTATTAGTTGATAAATGTTATAGTTATTATATGTATGGTTCCATGTATAGTTTCAGCTCTATGTAAACCACCCTGAGACTTCGGGGAGGGTGGTATATAAATATGAATAAATAAGTAAATAAGTAAGTAAACGAATGAACGAACAAACAAACAAATAAATAAATAAATAAAATTTATCCATGCTGCAGTTAGCAATGTAGGAGATGTTTTACACTTAGATGGGGCCTGTGGGCAAGAGAACTCACTTGTGAACTGTTCACAAATCAGCCTAAGGTAAATGCAAGAGAATACGCTACTGACAGCGTAGATGACCCCACAAGATATTTTACATCCACAAACTGACTTTAGCTAAGACATAATCCAAAACCAGTGAGCTCTGTGGTTCTGCAGGGGCTTGAGCCTAATAATGAGTTCAGGAATGAGTTCAGTTTGGGCTTGGTGCTGGTTTCAGGATCAGGAACTTTCTTGGACAATTCTAGCAGAGGAAGAGTTTGTCTTTTTGTAGGAGTTTTTCCCATGGGACCTAATGTTTTGGTGCATATTCATGAGAGGGCCTTACCATTTTCAACTGCTGTTCAGAGTATCATCTGTTTTCTTCCTAAGTCTTATACACTAATAATGACTCAGAACTGTGGTAAAGCAGCTACACTGTGGACTGTCGGTCTGCAGAGCATGGCACATTGGCAGTTGTATAATCCCTGAGCTGTCTTGATCAAGCTTGAGAAGCTCCTCCATTTGCCTGAGCTAAGGCTCGATTCTCTTTATATATTTTCTGTAGACCCTCCCCTTAGCCCCTTAGTTGCATATCACTGAAGGCAGGTCCTCCATATTTAAACTTGGCCTCTACCTGAGTGGTCAGTCTGAAGTCAGGCTAACTTGCAGGTTTTATATATTTGCCCTGTTCAGATTTCCCCTTCTTATTTATGTCTGAAGAAGAGTTTTAACAGGGTGCTTTCTTGTCTATACACCTGGTCTCATAAAACCTTTTGGAGGAATTCCTGTGCTACTGGAGACAGATCTGAAGTCCTAGTGACACATAGGCACAAAGAGGCATCCCTGACCCTCCAGCCAGCCTTTGGATCCAGCTAATTTCTACTGTGAATTGATCTTTAGTGTTTCAGGAAGCATAGCTTCTTTTCAGGCACCTGGTTTCTAACATTCTTTTTTCTGGACATGCCAGGATGAAACCTGAGGTCTTCTGTATTCAGAGTACATGCAGACCCAGTGGGCTACAACCCTTGTTCTTTTTTCCTCATATTTTGGAGCTCTTCTAATTGCAGAACATAAAAAAGAAATAAAAATTGAATACCCCCCTGTGTGGCCATAGCCATGGGAGTTATTCCTGTATAATAATGTTACTACTTAGCCTCAATATCTGCCTCTCCCTTCCCCTATATTTGTGGTTCCTGACGCACAAGGGACTGTGTCACTCCGCAGACTGTACTCCCAGACTCTGGCGTGTGTGTTTTTTTTAAACAGGAATTGGGAGTGAGCCAGGGTGAAAATGAGTTGAGGCCGCTTGAAAGGAGATAAGCTTAGACGTAAACTGTGATTTTCTGCCCTGTGAGCCCTATGCATGGATTTCATCTTTTAATGGAAGTGCAGTAAATAAAAGTCGTTTTCACAATAAGCCGAGCAACAGGTCATAAGCGCCTGAGCCACCGAAATTGATAGAAGTGAGCTAAGCGTAACAAATCTCCCAAAATTGCACCAGGCTCTGCGTCTCCAGCGCCTTTCCTGCATCTCGCCAATTACAGCCGGCGACAATTATTTCTGAGCCAGAGCCTTCTCCGGTTAAAACTGTGCCGTCGCAAGGAGATGCTTTATCTTTATTTCTCTCTCCAAATAGATTTGTACTGCAGGGGGGGAAAGCCCAGTAGGTAGAAATCCCATTTGATGGGGCTTTTCTCCTTGCAGCTGAAGAGCAGCTGCTGCTGGTTATAGTGAAGGAGTGTCAGTGGCTTTTCCAGACCTCTTGGGTTCTCTTGGGTGTTGTGGCAGCTCTGATGGGTGCGCTGGCAGCGAGGTCACTGCACAGTTGCATGTTTTGTTTTTAACATTTATTTCCCATCGTGGTTCCTTCTGTTCATAGTCAGGATGGATTTTCTGGGGGTTTTTGTAGGGATTTTTTTAGCAAATGTGCTGAAGTGTTCCAGCGTTTCAGCAAGCTCAAGGGGCTGTGGAATCAATGTTAAAATACATCCTCTGCCTGCCATGCTTATAACTGAGGGTCATTCCTGGTGTACATGTCTCACCTCTTGTTGGTTGCACTTTTCCTGTGTTTGAGCAGTCTCTCTGATGGGTCCCCCCCCCCTCCAAATTTGGAATGCCTTTATATGACTTGCATCAGGTACACAGCATCAATTGTGTAGCTAGTTTGTTTGACACCTGGAAGAGATTATTTTTAACACCTCTCTCTTCTCTTCACAAGAGACTCTTGTGGCGCAGGGTGGTAAGGCAGCCGACATGCTGTCTGAAGCTCTGACCATGAGGCTGGGAGTTCAATCCCAGCAGCCGGCTCAAGGTTGACTCAGCCTTCCATCCTCCTGAGGTTGGTAAAATGGGTGCCCAGCTTGCTGGGGGGTAAACGGTAATGACTGGGGAAGGGAATGGCAAATCACCCCGTATTGAGTCTGCCATGAAAATGCTAGAGGGCATCACCCCAAGGGTCAGACATGACTCGGTGCTTGCACAGGGGATACCTTTACCTTTACCTTTACCTCTTCTCTATATGACAAAATTGTCCAGGTCAGGGCTTCAGTGGGCTTACTTACAATGAACTTAGTGGCACGTACACTTGAGTAAGCATGCATGGAAAAGAGCGCTTCCAGGATGAGCGTGCTCCAGCACTTACACCTGTTGTTCGGCAAGAGGCTTCATGAAACACCCCCTCTTGCTTCACTCTGCTGAGCCACCAGCTTGATGTGGAGTGGTGACTGATCTCCCAAGAGAAGCTCTGCCTTTATGCACACAAACAATCACTCCTCTGGATGGATCTTTGGCCAAACAGTATTTTCATGTTTCCATGAGGGCCAAGAGCTCCGGTCTTTTGACACAAGACAGTCCTATAAACACTTTGACTTATGCTGCTGCCAATGCAAGCATAAGGTAGATCATCAGAGAATATAAATGAGCAGTGATTGGGATATTCTGAACTGGGGTACAGAATGGGATATTCAGTTTTCTGAATTTGGGTATATCCCACCATTCCACCAGTCACTATTGGGTATGGCCCCTTCCAACTCTATGATTCTATGATTCTATGATTCAGTCTCCAACATTAAAGCTGATACGTGCCTCTTCTGGGAAAAGCATAATGGTAATTTACTATTTCCACCATCCCTGTTGGGGAAATTTATAATTTGGGATGGTGTTGGCTTGCTTGAGCAAACAGCAGAGGAAGGATTTCCCCACCCAAGCTCTTCAGACCTGCTCGAGCTTCCATTTTGTGACTGGCCGCACCCACTGAACTATGAATTTATGACTGATAGCTCCCAAGGCTTTTAGGGGGGGAAACAAACTAGCTTCCAGTAAGAATAATGTCTGCCCTCTGCCGCTCTAGCAAACAGACATGCCTGTGCTTTGAACGAATTGAAAAAGGAAATGTTCCAGGTAGCTCTATTGCTTGCTTTTTCCTTCATGGTTTGTTTCCTGATAATAGCTGAATGAATGTTGGAGCATCCCAGTTTGATCTCCTGGGAGTCTTGACTCCCTTCCCCTTGCAAACATATCTTAAGGTTACCTGTGCTCTGGACTACTGTGTCAGTCGACCACAGTTTTCTGAATTGGGGTACAGAATGGGATATTCAGTTTTCTGAACTGGGGTAAAAGGTAAAGGTATCCCCTGTGCAAGCACCGGGTCATGTCTGACCCTTGGGGTGACGCCCTCCAGCGTTTTCATAGCAGACTCAATACGGGGTGGTTTGCCAGTGCCCACCCCAGTCATTACCGTTTACCCCCCAGCAAGCTGGGTACTCATTTTACTGACCTTGGAAGGATGGAAGGCTGAGTCAACCTTGAGCCGGCTGCTGGGATTGGACTCCCAGCCTCATGGGCAGAGCTTCAGACAGCATTTCTGCTGCCTTACCACTCTGCGCCACGAGAAGCTCTTAAACTGGGGTACAGAATGGAATATTCTGAACTGGGGTACAGAATGGGATATTCAGTTTTCTGAATTGGGGTATATCCCACTATTCCAGCTGAACACTTTTATGCAGAACACAGCAATGTTAAAAAAATGTTATTTTAGTGCAACATGTGGAAATTCTCTCAGTGGAATCTATTTCTTGCCTTATCCTCATTATATCATCTTAAAGAGAGTTAGGTTTAGATTGAAATAGAGCACTGAACAAAATGGTGGACTTGGTTGTGATTCCTGTAAAATGTAGAAATGATTCTGTTAGGCTTGGCACCCTGGTGAACAGAGAAATTGAAATATTGTGAGTGGACATTCTGTTGTTAGGTCATGGTCAATATTCCTTGTCGCCGAGAATGTGCTGTGGAGGTGACAGCTTATATCTTTCTTTCATTGTTAGCAAGGGCAGGAGCAGAAGACTCCAAGCCTCTTTCTAGAAGAAGGTTGAGCAGCTTAGTTTCTGTTGTCCACCTGCATCTCCAACAGGAAGAATTAACCTGCTTTGTTCTTTTAATTACCTTTGCCATTGATTGGAGCCATTACTTTGATTTGCTTCTGTGCTAATTTCTTTTCATTTTTCAAAAAAAGGTAACTGGCTGGCCCAGGCATTCTGGGTCAAAACCAATAGAGGAACAGTTGAGTGATTCTTCTTTGTAGAGATCATACCTAACACTGTTAGCAATTTTTAAAGACTATATTTTTATCCTGACCTTAAGGGCAGCATATATCATTCTTCTCTCCATTTCCATCTCAAAACAACCGTGGGAGGGAGGGCGGGAGGAAGGAAGGAGACTGGTCTAGAATTGCCCATGCAATTCATGGTAGGAATGTCAATCTCCCATACCATACATCTTCTGTTGTAACTGCTATGCCATACTGCAGTTTAATAATGATTAACTTAAAAAAAGTAATTTAATGTTTGAGGGAAGATGGCATGGTATAGCTCAATCCCATCAGATCTTGGGATCCGCCACTAAAGGCCCTGTAGAGCAGGTGTAGTCAATCTGTGGTCCTCCAGATGTCCATGGACTACAATTCCCATGAGCCCCTGCCAGCAAATGCTGGCAGGGGCTGATGGGAATTGTAGTCCATGGACACCTGGAGGTCCACAGGTTGACTACCCCTGCTGTAGAGCAGTGGTTCTGCATCTTCCTAATGCCACAACCCTTTAATACAGTTCCTCATGTTGTGGTGACCCCCAACCATAAACTTATGCAAGTGTTCTTTCACAGACATTAAATCAAAACTGACCAATGGTATGAAGATCCATTGTTCGTGATGGTATATACATTGTTTTTTTCCCGGGGTTTCTTAGTTCTGCCTCTTGTCCCGCTGAGCTGTGCCGCCACCTGGAGCGCCTGGCAGGAGACTACACTGTGCTTCAGGCACTGCTGGAGCCTCTGGCGGTGCCTGCAGGAGGAGGTGCCTGCAGGAGGAGCAGCAACAGTGGCAGTGCCTCCCCTGGCCAAGCTGCTCACCCTACCGCGACTCCTGTGAAAGGGTCGTTCAAGCCCCAAAGGAGTCCTGACCCCCAGGTTGAGAACCGCTGCCAAAGAGGAAAGGAATGGCAAATCACCTCTGCTTCTCACTTGCCTTGAAAGACCGCTTCTGGTGTCAAAATAAGTCAATTGTGACTTGATGGCATTCATGTACATAATGTGCTGGTTTTAAATATAATTAATGTTTTAGAAATACTTGGCCAGTATTTGACCTGTCAAATGGCCAACCCTGCAGTCAGTGCTTTTCTTTGAGGTGGGTGGCAGAATTGTTACAGGGCGATGATTGTCATTCCTCTCACATTCTCTCCCCCATCCTATTCTTTTGCCTTGGGGATTACCTAAAATTAGGAAATGGCTGTATTTTCTGCTCTGCATGAAGTATAGACTGTTAGGGAAGTACAGGAACAGCTAATGAGTAGCAAATCTATAGCTGCATGAATAATTTGTCAGCCCTTGAAAAAAATCTTGACTTTGAGATCCTGGGAGGAGAGAAACACTTGGGAGCCTTTCGCTTGTCATATCATTCTTGATCTTTTATTTTTATCATCACAATTTTTGAATTTATGGGGGCTAGGGGTATTTTTTGAAAAGCAAACAGAGTTCTAGCAAGATCTCAGAAGAATAAAAGAGTGACATGCCACTTAGGTGTTACCCCTCCCTAGCCTAACAGCCACTTCTAATGCTAAATCTACTCAAGATGTTCAAGGACACAGTGTTCTTAATTCCTACAAAATCCAGGCTGTAGGGCGCATAGTACTTATGAGTAGGAAACTGCTGTGTATTCTGCAGCCAGTAAAACTGTTGGAGAACTTTGTGCTAAAACATCCTTATGTAAAGTCAGCTGATCAGAAATTATGCAGATAAATGCATATGTATGAATGCCTCTTTTTGCATAATGCATTTTTAGCAGCATTATATATATTTGTATGCATGTATTTATATATATATCGCAGAACATGCTGAATTTGGCTTGGGATATGGCAGTGGAGGGGAAAGAAAAAGGAAGGGATGGTAGCTTCAGTTGCAACATTTTTCTTGCATAGGTGCATAAAATGACTGTGAGCAACATATACTGTGGCTTGCAATGCAAAATAATGTTTGTTCTTAAAGGACTGCTTGCTCCTATTATAAATGCTGTGTCTTGACCAAGACTTTCCTCGGCCGCAGCTGTGTTGCCCAAGCTGTTGGAGCTGTGTGCCTTGGGCTCACTGAAGGGATGGGGCTGAAGGCCAAGCGCTCCCCCCCCCCCCTTACCTTTCCCTCTCCTGAGCAGAGGCAGTGGGTGGCTGGAGGCAGGCTGGCTCCCCAGCTTGGCTCTTTCTGCTGCACCCCCGCTCCCTCGGCCAGGACCAGACTCCTTTCCCTGCTGAGATTGCATCCCTGCCTCGGAGCCCAGCCCCTGCGGACATCATAGGGCCAGAATCTTTTAAGGATTTGGAGGGGGGGCAGCAGGATCCAGCGGCTCCCCGGTTCACATCCTTTCACAAACCCATGGAAATGCAGCTTGGACAGTGTGGTGGTGAGTGGGGAAGGGAAGGGCCGATCGGCAGTCAGTCAGGAGAGTTGAGCAAGCAGTGAGGGTGGGACTCATTCAAGAGATTCTTGCGTGATTCCCCCTCCATATGTTCCTGTCCCTGGCTGCTTGTTCACCTATGGGACATGTGATAGAGGGTGGTAAATCCACTCTTTAAAAATGGCCACTTCGAGAGGTTGGCAACGTCATTTGGAAGGGCCCCAACAACCCGCCAACATTCAGAAGCTGTGTCGTTAAATATTCCTTGTGCGGAAACTCTGTGTGTGTGTGCATGTGTGTGTGCGCGCATGTGCATGTATGTATAATTCCAGATTTTTGGGACCACTGGATGTAGAAGACATCTAAAGGGAATGTGAGCCTTTTAAGGCCATTGGAGTTCACTCATGCTGCTACAGCTTGCAAAAGGTTTTTAAATTTTAAAGGGACTGTAATCCTTTTAAAGTTTTAAGTGCCTTTCCCCCCTCCATTTCAAACGGTGGGGGATAGGGACAGCTTCTTTGGGGCTCATAGAATTGGACCACCCGGTCCAGTCTTTTTCAAACTTGGAAGTTTTTTTTTTGAGGAGTGGCACCAGAAGCTTTACTGCAAATTTGGCGCCTCTGTCTCAAAAGCATCCCCCCAAGAGCCCCAGACACCCCTGGATCAATTTTCCATTATAACCTATACCAGTATAATATCCATATTTGGTAAATATTGGGCATTCCCAAATATTTATCAAATCTATATACCATACTGGCATTGGGCTTCAGGAATACTGGGAAATACCAGTATTTTTCAGGTTAAAGGTATCCCCTGTGCAAGCACCGAGTCATGTCTGACCCTTGGGGTGACGCACTCTAGCGTTTTCATGGCAGACTCAATACGGGGTGGTTTGCCAGTGCCTTCCCCAGTCATTACCGTTTACCCCCCAGCAAGCTGGGTACTCATTTTACCGACCTCGGAAGGATGGAAGGCTGAGTCAACCTTGAGCCGGCTGCTGGGATTGAACTCCCAGCCTCATGGGCAAAGCTTTCAGACGGCTGCCTTACCACTCTGTGCCACAAGAGGCTCTATTTTTCAGGTTAAGTATACCCAAACTTGAAAAAGAATGGGGGCAATTCTGCATCCGATAAAAAGGTGAAATACTCAACTTATGCAGACACTATATATTTGGTGTTTTGCATGACGTCACCAATATCCAGCATCCAAGCAGCAAACCAGCAGCTACATCCTCCATTTTAAAGCGCTAGCTGAGGAATCGCATAAAGTGGATTCCCCCAGCCATGTAGCGCGAGTGGGAGGAGAGCAACTAGCAAGCCACATGCCAAGGAAATGTAAGTAAAGTAACTCGATCTCCATTTCCAGTGCTCATCCTTGAGCCTGCCTCCCTCTTCCTTCTACCCGGAAAGGGTTTTTTTTTTCTTTTTGGTAGCATACTGTCTGGAGCAACGAATGCATGTTGCTTCATCCGGGCAGAGAGAAAAAATTCTCCCACCAGTTGATGCACAAAGCATGCCTCTCAGATCCCCCCACCAAAGAAAATCGTGAAGAAAATTACTTTTGAGCTTCAAGGCTGGAGGGTGGCATTAAAATAAGATAATCATTAGATGCATAGGCTTCCCAACGGAGAAGTTTCAGTTAAAAAAAAAATGCTTGCATCACTGTCCCTTTAAAACAAGGATTGGCTCCCTGCCATGAGTGACAGACAGGGGGAGAGTCTGTGCAGAGTGCCAGGAAGCACCAAAAAGTGGCAGAAGAAAGCGGGAGAGCAAGCAGGTGAGAAATGGGGGGGGGGCACAATTTTTGTAGTGTCACGCCATTTTGCTGGCATTATGTGCAGAAAATCCCTGGGAGTTTTTTTGCACGCCCTTACTTAATCTGTTTACTTTGTTGTACACAGGAGTGTGTTTGTTAACTGGTTTGATTTGATTGGTTATGGGTCTTTCCTTTCTCCCTGACTTAATTTGGTTTTTATTTATCTTAGCAGTCTGTTGTTTGGATGTTTTTAATTGATGTTTTATTGATTACTACAAACACTGGAATTCTGCTCTGTATTTCCTTAGTGTGGTCAATGAAAAGCACTGAACCAACTTTGTTTAAATTGAATTTGCCTGCATGAGTTGCAAGGGTCAAAAAATCTATATAATGCTACAAGTTTGGGTTCTCATTACTGTGAATGTTATGGTCATATGACTTAGCTGTATTGCATAGCTTCTCAGTGCACCCTTAAGAGTTAGGAAATGGCTTTGGCCAAGTGCCCATGTGGGCTTGAAAGAGGTGATCTCCTCTCCTAGATAAAGGGAAGGATCAGGTGTGTGTGTCAGCTGCCACTCAGGCAAAGAAAAAAAGACAAATCAAAGGAGGCAGGGAAGGAGAAGACACAAACAGAGGTATCTCACTGGGTACACAGAGAATAATTCCTCCTCCCTGCCATGGCTTGCTGCATGAATGCAGATGCCCCAGTCCTTTACTCGTGATCTGCTAGAGGAGAGGGGATGAAATAGCCCATTTGGAGGTTACTGTGTCCGCTCTTGCTGAGAGATGTGATGCTTCTGGGCAGAACAATATTTTGCGGGATATTTTGGAGTTTTTATTTGATTTGTAACCCGCCTCAAGCCTCCAGGGAAGGTGGGTAATAAATATAATCATCATCAACGAGCCACGACCAGAGAACTCCAGTGGAGACCGAAGAGGACCATTTACGCACTGGGAACTTCACTGCCCCAGCTCCCATGCAGGAGCACAGATCGGGGGCTGATGAGGTGCACCAGGCCAAATGCTCCCCCAGGTGGGTGCAGGAAGAGATGGAGCAACCGGACATGACTAAAACTCTAGCCTACAGCCTGGCATGAAACCTCCAGTGCGTAAACGGTCGAGGTGCAGCCTAGCAACCTACTGCTAGCAAGTGAGCAGTTTTGGGGACTCAGTGGATCCCTTCCTGATACAGGCCCCTATGCCTAGAAGCTAGGACATGGCATCATCGTCAGCTCAACCCAGGCCATTTCCCCCCACCATTTTGGTGTCCCCTGTGGCAGACTGGAGTAATCAATGGCAACAGATCTGGCTGCAGCAGTCGGGGGCTGTTAAGAGGTTTTGGCAGATCATTCAACCACTCAGAGATTCCCAGTCTGCTAGAGGCCAGCATGAGTGTTCTTCATTGTCATCTAGTGAGGACTCAAATTAGCCCCCAGCAATAGAGAGCAGAAGTCGCACAAGTAGGAAAAGAGCCTGCCCCAGGGGAGAGAGACAAAGGAGAGAGCAAACATCTTTGCTGCCTCCTCAAAAATGACAAAGGCTGACTTGCAGTCCTTCACAGCATTCTGAGGTAGGTGGAGAGGACTGTCATTCTATGGTCCCTTCCATGCCAATTACTTCAGAGGCAGAGGAAGGGGAATGGTCTGGAGCAGGGGTAGTCAACCTGTGGTCTTCCAGATGTCCATGGACTACAATTCCCACGAGCCCCTGCCAGCAAATGCTGGCAGGGGCTCATGGGAATTGTAGTCCATGGACATCTGGAGGACCACAGGTTGACTACCCCTGGTCTGGAGAGGAATCAGATGCCAAAGAGAGTTCTGCCAGACTGTTTCAGGCAGAACATTTCCAGAGACTTTTGAAGAAGGTTACTTCAAGCCTGAATTATAAGGCTGAGCACTTTAAAAATCCAGGCACAGAAAAACCAAACAAGTCTTCAAATTTAGATGTTAGGGCTTTTTAAAAAACAAAACAAAAACCAATCTAACGAGCTTTCAGTGTGCCCCTTTGCAGACCATTTGTTTAAGGATCTCATGAGGGCTGAATGGGATGTTCCTGGTAGTGGTATATCCTTACCAGGGCGTGGCTAAAAATGTTTATATGCTTCCAGAGGACACCATGGAAAACCTAAAGGTGCCACTTGTTGATGCCCTGTGGTAGCTATGCTGTCAGGAGAGGTCTTGACAAAAGACGGTGACAATGTCTTGAAAGATCCCGTGGTCAGGAAAAATGGGATGGTATTGAAAAAAGCACATGAGGCAAATTCTTTGACCATGAGAGCAGATACAGTATTATTACTTATCTTTGCCAGGGCTGCAGTGATTTGGCCAGATAATCTTCCCCGAGATCCAGAGCCTGATCCTTTGTTGTTAAAAGGAAGGCGACTGTAAGGGAGAGGAATGGGAAGGTGACTGTAAGCCGCTTTGAGCCTCCTTTGGGTAGGGAAAAGCAGCATATAAGAACCAACTCTTCTTCTTCTTCTTCTAAAAGAGAGCTTGTCAGTTTGCTGCTGATGCATCACAGGATGCCTTGCAATTCTTGGCTAGAGGTGAGGCGGCAGATATTGTGGCAAGGAGGAATTTATGGTTAAAAACCTGGAAGGGTAGACACACTTTCAAAAGCAGATTTGGCTGCAGAACAACTCTCTGGGAGACTCCTTTGTGGGGAAAGGGCTCCGGAGAAGCTTTTGGTAGAAATGAAAGAAAAGAAAAAAGCCATGCTTTCTACTTCTACACAAAAAGGCAAGACTTTGACTTAAAGTCTTTCCAACCCTTTTGTTCCTACAAATCCCAGGGCATCTGCAGGGATAATTTTAGGGGAGGACATACCTTCTCTTACCAGGTCAGATTCCAAAAAAGACAGTACGAGTCCAATAAGTCCAGGGATAGAACTGCAGGTCCCAATTAATCATCTGCATGATGCCAAAATAGGCAGCCAGCTCAAAACATTTTACCAAATCTGGAAATGTTCCACCACAGATCACAATGGGTTTTATCCCTTGTGGAGAATGGTTACAAGATCAGCTTCTCCAAATCACTCCCATATAAATGTCTCCAATTCCCAAGAACAAGGAGAAGGCTCAAACAATTTGGCAAGCTATTCAGCACCTGCTAGACCTTTTCTGCATGGGGAATTATGCCTGGGGCAGTGCCCTTCTGATTGTGGGGCTAATCCCCGCTTCCAGATGACATCAGTGCTAGCCTGGGTCTGTCCCAATTCAGGCCCTCCGTGGACATCTCTGTGTTCCCTCTTGTGCCCTGGGCACCAATGTGGAAAGCCGATGTGGAAAGGGAAGAGTCAGTCCACCGAGGCCCAGCTCCTCCCCTGACTACGGCGTCCCAAAAGGGACAGAAAATGCCCCAGTTGGCTGTGCAGTGCCACAGAGCCCACTGGGACTTTTTTTTTTCATTTTTAAGAAGGTAGAATTGCATTGTAACACAAACCCACCTTATTAAAAAAAGAAAAGAAATGTCCCACACCACTGTTGAGCATGGTGAAACCTCTCTGCCCTGGCTGCCTTGTCTGGAGTTAGGAATGCGGGGCAGTTGGGATGCAGTGACGCAAACAGTCTTCCATGGGGATGCAGGAAGCATCAGGGGAAACTGCCCCATAGCAAAACCTGGAAAAATATAGATGCACTGGGGAACCAATATGGCAAAAGAAATATCCAAATTGGACTTAGGTTTTTATATTTAAGGACCAACTTCAATTTCATAAAGGAATCTCTTGACAGAGTATAAGGTCATAATAACAATAGCTAAACTATTGCCTGTGGCTCTCCAGATGCGTCATAATATAAAAACCTTTGTCCGTTGAAAAAGCTGTAAGGCTGAACACGTTGGGACTTGTGTGAAATTATAAGAATAAAGAATTACTGAAGAGAGAAGACTATATAAATCCAGTTTGGATAGTTAATTGCCATATTGGTTTCCCAGTGCATCTATATTTTTCTATATTTATTTCTTCACTGGGACCCACCCCTCCCAGTTCATTATTTTTGCCATAGCAAAACCTGGCAGCAGCCTTGTGTATTGTATGCTTGGAGCTATTGTATGCTATTGTATGCTTGGAGCAGTCAGCGAACCATAGCTCAGAAAAGGCATACTAATTTGCATAGTCTTGCCTGGAGCAAGTGAAGGTGTGATCTAACCAGTCTAGGAGGACTTAGTCCTACTGAAGAGAAGAAGCCAATTCTTCATTTGGCCCATGTGTCCAAAGTTGCAAAGAGATGTAATTTCTTCAGCACTATCAGAGCTCCATATGCATTACCGCTCAATAATTGGTGATCACTTTGATCAGCCACTCAACAGCTGATTGGCATAATTGCTGCTTGTCTTAGGGAGCTACAAGTACATAGCCTTGGGCTCTTGCAAGTATACGTAGCTGGATTGGGATCTTGGACAAAGATCTGACTTCAACAGGGTCTCAGTATGAGAGGGAGGGTTATGTTCTCTCCATGTGCTGTGATTCTGTTCCAGATTGGGCCAGTGTTCCTGGAGTTAAGTTGCAACATACAGAATAGTGATAATAAATCTAAGAGGTTTCTACTTCCGTTTTTTTAAAAGGGTGATAAGGTATAAAGTAAGTATGCAGCGCTATAACTCTGTTCTCAGGACGGGATAACAAACCGAGTAGGGCTTGTCATTTGTGGGGATGCCTCCATGCTTGGGTGGAGATGGAGCTAGCAACAAATCACATTTAATTACTTCTTTTCACAACTGGGAAAGTGTCTGCCATTAATCACCAGCCTTGACATTTTTATTGCCCCAATGTTTTTGTGAACGACAATTGAACCCAAAGTAATGATTTGCTTTTCTAGCAATGAATATACAATGAAATACTGCATATTTTGGACGTTATGACTCTGTTTACTAATTTGCTACTAATTTACTTTCTCCTTATATGTGTACCTTTATGATCTCTGTTCTGTTGTCAGAGGAAGAATGCGTGCACTTGACAGCTCACGGTTTGAATATTTGTTGGTCTTAAAGGAGCCATTGAACTCAAATTTTGTAAAGCAACATCCAGGCATCTTTCTGCTGTCCCTAGGTTGAGACCTCACTCAGAACTTTACTGTTATATTTTTAATTTTCATTTCCTTTGGTTTTAATGGCTGCAAGCTGCCTTAGGAGGCAATTTTTGTTTGAAAGGTGTCAGGTTAACTGAATAACATGTAGCTGAGTACTGCACAATACTTGGAAGCAGATGCATAAAGCTCTAATGTCTCATCTATTGTGGAGTTTTGAGGCTGTTGGGAAAGCAGTTTGTTTACATGGAGATTATAGCCCTATGATTTATCTGGTTGGATGGGAGCTTAAACAATTCCATAGAGCCTGCAAAAGGGAGCTCTTCTGCCAGGCTTTTGGTTCAGGTCAACCTGAATTCAATCACTTCCCATTGGCCACTGAGCCCTGCTCCATGAGAACCACCACTGACATGTCCATCCTATGGGGCCATCAGTATGTTACAGTTTAAATAGGACGTTCTTACTGTGTTTGAACCATTATGTTACTGTTCTCCTTTATGACTCTTTCACTGCTGTTAATGTATTATGTTATCTGTACTGTTTTTATTCCAATTCCATGTAAGCCACCTTGAGCCTCAGGGAAGGCGGTATATATAAACATAATACATAAATAAATAAATGGTATAAATATTGTTCTGCCATGTAGTTTGTTGATTTCTCATTTTGGGGAAATATGATGGATATTTGCTCCCTTTGCTAGGCTACCTTGTTAAAGGGACCTGCAGTGTAAACTTTGCCACCTGGCCCATATGGAGACGATAGGTTGCCAGTTGATCAAATATGCTGGTTATTCATGCTTATTTCTCTGCCTTGCCTCTTACCCAGAGGCATCTGCAGCTGCCAAACCCCACCCCATTGAGACCACCATGGTGATAGGCCTCATGCCTGCCAGAACTTCCCTTTGAGTTGTGGAACCATCTAGAGCAGCAGACAGCCTGTGGCTTAGGACTCTGGCAGACATATCTCCTGACAGCTCAAGGTAGGCTGAGGACGAAAGATGCACTCAAGGATGATGTCAGCTGGCAATACTGGCTGTCAGAAGCCAAGGAAAAGCCAGATATAGCAAGCTGACTGAAAGGAGGGGCCTGGAGGCACTGCAGGATGGTAGCTGAGGAGGTGGGCCTTGGCCTTTGGACGGTGCTGGTTTAACTGAACGTCCTGGATATTAAAGTGCCGAATACCAACGCTTTTACTGTAATAAGAAAAAAAACTGAAGACTTGAAAAAGGACCTACATTAATTAGTACCAAATTCTGAAAAGCAGGGATTGTGTCTGTTTTAATTTCAGAAATGTTACTGTTCTCCTTGGGGTAATTGGACAGGTTAGTTCTTGTACTTCTAGATTAATTGGGAAAGGTCTTGTTATCGGTGAAGCAGATGTGAAATGTTTAGATTAACCAGCAGAGAGCCTATTATGTTTATTCATTCTGAGGTCTATTGCCCTGTTTTTAGCCATATAAATCTACAGCATGATATTCCCCAAAAGTTATGTTACACAGTATGGATTTAGAGTCTTAAAGCACAAGATGCGGTAAAACATCTCCCCCCCTTCACCTTGTTGTAAACTTGGAGTACAAAATAATGTCGACTTTGAGTTGTGAGCAGTTTTCTAGCATGTGGTATAGCTAGCTAGAAAGTGTTGAGGCTTATCATATATACTCGAATATAAGCCTCCTTTTTCAGCACATTTTTAAATACTGAAATAGCCCCCTTAGGCTTATACTTGAGTGAGGGTCCCACTTACCTGTTATTGTTGATACTGTGGTAAAATTAGGTGCCTCAGCTAAAATTCGGGTTGGCTTATGCTAGAGTATATATGGTACCTGCTTTTTGACTAACTGTGTGTTTACAAAGAGGACAGACTCTTGTGGCAGTCCATTACACCTTTCGGCTGCACAGGCTGTTACTGTTTTATTGTAAAACTAATAATGTAGTGCTTTTTATCTCAGATACTATTTATTTTTCTTTAATCTTTTAGACAGCATTTTATCGTAAGCTATCTGCAGAATTCACCTGAATTATAACTAGGTCACCTTTCTCTGTTCCTTTCATTAACTATTTCCTCTAAATAACTGAGACATTCGTGGTCAGAATTTTATTTTTTCCGTATGGAATTTCCTGTTGATTTGACCTAATCAAGTTATGCTTATCCAAACTCATTCTCAGTTTGAGCCTTAATCTGAGGTTGCAGTGGTCTGCAATGTCTGGTATATAGTTCTAATATGTTTTTTTAAAGGAATGAGAGATGTCATAGGCTTCCTTTCTTGCAGTTTTGGTAAAGGTGGTTATTCTTCTGCTCATTATAACAGAGGGATGGGTTTATACTCAGTCCTAGAAATGCTGCAGTAGGTTACATGTTTTTCTGAAGAGTAGTGTGGCACTTCTGTGCATTCTGTGGAGTTGAGTAGTTCCTTTCATCTTTTTCTTTGCCTGGTGTGTGGGCATTATGCATCACATGGTCTTCCTCTTCTCAGACCAGTTCTGTTGTGCAGCGTTACATAACCTTTTGTAACAGTTTGCGGCTCAAACTCCAGCTTGCAGCCCAGTGCAAAGCCTCTAGTGCAGAAATGGTCAAGAAGAAAAAGTTGGTTCTTGTATGCCGCTTTTCTCTACCCGAAGGAGTTTCAAAGTGGCTTACAATCGCCTTCCCATTCCTCTCCCCCAACAGACACCCTGTGAGGGAGCTGAGGCTGAGAGAGCCATGTTATTACTGCTCAGTCAGAACAGCTTTATCAGTGCTGTGGCAAGCCCAAGGTCACCTAGCTGGATGTTTGTGGAGAAATGGGGAATCAAACCTGACTTGCCAGATTAGACGTCGGTGCTCCTAACTACTACACCAAGCTGGCTCTCAAGACCCTGGTTGAGAAAGCCTGTTTTAGAACATGCATGTGATGTTCCTTTCAATGTGGTGAACTTAAATGTCAGACAATATATAAGACTTTCCAGACAAATCTTTGTGTTGAATCAGTAGTGCTGGATGGCAGCAAGCTTTACCCTCCTTCAAGTATGGGATGGGTATTTCTCTCAAAGAAGTTCTTGACCAAATAAAAGTTTTCATTTTTAATGACGGGACCGTTTTTGATGTTAGCCCTCATTCTTTGGGACCAGAAATGAAACTGAACGAACTGTTAGGGGAGGAAGCCTGACCAACATGGAGAATACCCTCATGTTTCAACCTGTGAGTTTCATTGCATCATTTATACCTTTGTAATATATAAAGCTAAGAGCCTCTTGTGGCGCAGAGTGGTAAGGCAGCCGTCTGAAAGCTCTGCCCATGAGGCTGGGAGTTCGATCCCAGCAGCCGGCTCAAGGTTGACTCAGCCTTCCATCCTTCCGAGGTCGGTAAAATGAGTACCCAGCTTGCTGGGGGGTAAAAGGTCATGACTGGGGAAGGCACTGGCAAACCACCCCGTATTGAGTCTGCCATGAAAACGCTAGAGGGCGTCACCCCAAGGGTCAGACATGGGTTGAGGAACATATTCAGAATATAATTCCTACTAAGGATCGACAGTGATTTTGAATTGAAGTCACCCATTTTATTTGATTTGTGTTTTGGAGATGCTCAAGGGAACTAATATACAAAAACTGTGATAAAGCAATGTAACAAGATAGAATAGAATAAAAGGTAACGTTAACACCCAATAGCAACAAAAACATCAGTCAAACCACCAGGTCATGGAAAGTCCTTCCGGAATTCATAAAATCCAACTACTTTTTCTGGAAAATCTAAAGGTGATACAAGTTGCATCCTCTGGCGGGGAGGAACTCTCACAATTTAGGGATGGCAGTTAGAATGAGGAATAAATAAATGAAGCCCTGTTTGGCTGAACACGGGGATATGAAGCGTAAGCAAATGGGAGCGAGGAGATATCTGTCATAACGGCTGTTTCATTTTGGACTGCACTGACTGTATATCAGCTGGATAATAAAAAACTGAAGTTACTGCCTCTGAGCAGAGCTATAAAACATAACATGGAGCAAAGTCTGAAGCAAGCAATTCCAGGGCAAACCTCTGGAGGAAAAGACAAAATAAACGGGAGGCTAGAAGACCTCCTGTTATTCCAGGTCTTACCTCATGTTGCCTGCCCTGTTCTCTATTGGTGCAGATTGCATTACTTGCAAACCTTATCTTAAATGTGCATTCGTTTTAAACAAGATTTCTTCAGGTTCCCCACTCATTAGGGGAAAAAAAACCATGTGTTTTTCTGAACTTTTCTGTTACTTTTTTCTGGGGCCTCACATCCCTAGTTATTTATTATCTATGCCAAATATCTTGGAATATCATGAACGGATCAGCTTCTGGAGTCTGACTACATATATACGTCTGACTATATATAAAAGTTCCCTGCTGCTTGTGTACAACATTTCTTTTTCATCGTTTTTTTTATTTTGGAGATATCATTTATTTATTTTATTTATTAATTACATTTATATACCATCCACCCCGAAGGCTCAGGGTGGTTTACATGGAACATAGGAACAGGAACAATGCAGAAAAGTCATTAATCATTAATCAAAGGGCAAAGGAACAATAAATAAAGGTATTATGGTTGGGATTGTTTTGATAATGTTATCTTATATTAGACAGTATATAAAATATGGTTTGCATTACAGATTAACAATCACTGATGAGGTTGCAGGAAAACAGGCAGAATACCTGGGATACCATTTTGATTATTGATCATATTTAAGAAATGGAAATTATGAAAATAGAACTCTTGGGAACTTTGTTGATTAAAATCGTGAAATCATAACATAGAAGAAACAAATGAATAAATACTTTAGAGAATTTATTTAACCTACAGATTTCCTTTTGGTTTGGGTTAATTCCATTGAGAGGAAGCATTGAGAATCACTTCAAGGTTCCTGGTGGAGAGGGCCATGGATAGCTATACTCGGTCCAGGGTGGGGAGGCTTGCTTCCTTGCTTGGACCCTTCTTACCCAGCCACAGGATCTTCATCTTTGAAGGGTTGAGCTTCAGATGACTCTGCTTGAGCCGCCTCATCACTGCGTGCTAATGCTTCTGGGAGAGAATCAGGGTGGTCATCAGGAGGAAATGCTGGATGTCATCAACATATTGGTGGCAACTCAGTCTGAACTTCTGCACTGAACTTCAGTTGGGCAAGAGAGTGTATGAAGATGCTGAATAAGATTGGAGAGAGAACTGCTCCCTGAGGGGCTTCACAAACAAGTTGGTGGCGGTTTGATGATGGAGAAAGGAGGTCAGCCATTGAATGATTGCTTCACGAAACCCAGCACCAGCGAGGCGGTGAGCTAGGAGCTCATGATTGACTGAGTCGAATGCTGCTGAGAGGTCTAATAAGAACAGCGCTGCCCTGCCCCAGTGCAACTCCACTCCAAACAATTTATTCTTTGGAGGCTGTATTTGAAAGTCAGAACTTCTGAACCTTACCTCCCTAATAACTGCTCCTCATAATCATGACAATACAGAAGAATGAATGCATGTGAATGCTAGTGAAATTGTAGTTTTACTTCAGCCTTGAGCATTTTAAGTTTTTGCTCGAATAAAAGTTCACATACATGGAGCTATTTTGGCATGATAGATTGGAACTTCCCAAATTGCATGGTTTCTGATGTGCTCTGCCTAACACGGGCCAGGGCCAGGAGGGGGCCCAGACAGTGTCAGTGTCATTCATAAGCAGGGATTAGCCCTGTTGTCATGCAGAAGCTGGCCCACCCTTCCCTGCCCATGCATAATTGGTCAAGGAATAACAAAATTTGTGGCAGGGTAGGAGCTTTTGTGAGTCATGTACTGAGCAGTAACTCACAAAAGCTCATACCCTGCCACAAATTTTGTTGGTCTTTAAGATGCTGCTGAACATTTTGCTCTTTTCTTATATTACTTTTGGGGGGATGGGTTATTTGAGAAAGCAAACATCTGCTAAACTCTTTTTGCAATCAGCAAAGCAGTAGATATTTTTTGGAATTTCTGCTTGTCGCAGAAAAACGTCTTGAAAGCTTCAGATTAGATAGCATGGCAGAAATGTATGCATTTTTGGTTTCTAATATTTGTGGCCAGTATTATGATAATGGTGCCAAAGGAATGCAAGTGACTTTTGTCGGAAAAACCATCCTCAGGCATTCTTTGGACTTTTTTCTCTCCATAACTGAAATCTTGTGTTGCTGGATGCTACGGGCAGTAACGGTTGGGCAAAGGCCAAATACAAATTTTATCAAACAGCACTACAAATAAAATCATGGAAGGGATATTTTTCCTCTCTTATAAAGCATAATAAAAGGTAACCAAGAAAGCAAAGATGCTGTATGATTTCACTTTAACAGAGTAACCAAATTGAAATCGAAAAGAGAGGCTACGTGCCCTCTCTATACTGCACTAGCTCATAAATAGTGTGAAATTTCTTTGCTGATCCCAATAGATTTGAATGAACCCTGCATACATAAGAGTAGAAAACTGGGAGCAAGAGAGAGCAAATGCTTGGCCCAAGACCTGAGAGACCAGGGCTGAAACCTCAACTATTCCATGAAGTTCACCGGTTGATCTTGAGCAGTTTCTCAGCTTAACCTACCTCACAAGGTGGTTGTGAGGATAAAATGGAGGGGGGGAGACTTTTTTTTTTTTTTTTGGATAGGCACAAGAACGCACAGTGGGTTCTGTTTAAAACCAGGGAAGGCTATTGAAGGCAGCCCTTGGAAAAATCCTGATTTATATAAGAAATTTAAATATCTAGTGGATGTGCAAGGGATCTTCATTTGAATATAGATGCTGGTTTATCACCCTGGTAATCGAAAAATGTTCTACAAACATATTTTACGTATATCTCTGTGTTATAAAACAATTGTGTGCTTGATATTGACCTCTGAGGAAGACCTATATAGGTCAAAATGCATTAAGTTCCTGGATGTTTAGGATATAACTAACTTATATATGTGCAACCTATAGAAAAGGTGTCACTCCCTGCTGTTTTTATTGTTTTTAATACTTTTATATATTTGAGCTCCATAAATAAAATTCAAATGTAATACATTTTATCTTACACCATATAAAGGTGCAGTTTTCTCAACTGTTTTAGATTCTCTACTGATGTAGGCCACCCTGATCTCCTTAGAGAAAGCTTGAGATAAAAATAAATCAAATATGTCAACATATGTTAATTAACCGATCCATTGTGTGGAGTATGTAGGAAAGAGACTCCCAACTGTTGTTGTGGCCTGAGATGTACCTCTTCAGTCTGCCCTCAGGGTGTCTTGGGGGGGGGGGGGAGGGGAAGCACTGCTTCATTTACAGAAAGCTTGATTATTGATGTCCCCAAACTCCTGAAGATTTGTGGAGCCAGGTGTGGTGGGAGGGCACAGTTCCCTGCAGTCAGAAAAGCACCTGGCACGCGGCAACACTGTCCTTTAGTTT
The DNA here is from genome assembly GCF_049243985.1 of Paroedura picta. Lineage (NCBI taxonomy): Eukaryota > Metazoa > Chordata > Lepidosauria > Squamata > Gekkonidae > Paroedura > Paroedura picta. The sequence goes on along the minus strand of NC_135380.1, from coordinate 38,142,515 downwards.
TATTTCATTGTCTTTCATTGTCTTTTAGCAGCTTTTTTCCTCCTGAAATAAATATACTTCATTTTAATTTGGCGGTTCAACTGGTGTACATGTTGGCAAAGTCGCCATGCTCAAAGTATACACTGACTTGGCCTGGTCACGCGTCATATGGTGTGTCGGCTTGAACAGCTACAAATGATGTAGCTAGAATTACTCCACTGGCAAAGGGGCCAAGAGCTTCAAAAAGATTATTTTCCTCTTTCTCCCCTGTGACTGTGTGACACGTCCTCTTTGTTATTTAGCCCATAGTGGAGGATGATGCTATCTCATTAGCTGTTTCATATATGTGTGGTTTTGGGGCAAGGCTTACAAATTTAGCAATCTATCTGTGAATAGAAAAGGTAGGTTCAGACACATTGGATTCTTTTAGGAGAAGGCGTAATGGGGTGCACTTGGCTGCAAACCAGTTCCCCCGTTCAGAAAATAACTTCGCATTCAAGGGCATCTGTTCTCAAGCCTGGCTACAAAATCAGCTGCCTGCGGGATGCTGGGCTATTTAAGTCCTTGTTGATTTCTGCTGGATCCTTTAAATGGAGCTTTCTTGGAGTAGGGACAGGATTTTCTGCATGCTTCTTCTGACATCCCCTTTGTTTCTGACTGACTGCACTGATGCCAACTGATGAGGGCAGAACCGGCCAGCCGCAAGCTCCTGCTGCGGCACTCGGGCAAAATCTGTCACTGTTGCGACTGCTACCCACGACTAGAAGCCATTTCAGTTGTTTGTGTCCTACAAGGAGATCCTGCTGACTCTTGTACCCCCTCCCCCTGGGAATGATTTCCCTTTGCGTTAAGCAGTGATCAGTTCTGCTGAACTGAGGGCCGGTCCTGCTCTGATACAGATGGTGTTCTATGGAATTGGAGATTTAAACGGAGAACGCGACATTTTTCTGCTTCTGAGCAGCGGAAACAAAGGACATTCATATCCAATACTGGCCCCAACTGTGTTGGTGCTAAGTGGATGCAAACCTTGAACGGATCTTCCTTGGAAAGGTTGCCAGTTTTCTGTTAATTAGAGATCTTTTACTAAGGAAAATCCCTGCTGCAGTGGGACAACAGTGCAGAAGATGTGTCATTGTTCCAGATTGCTTTTTGTCAAGGCTGGAATCAAGATACCCCACTGTGCATAGGAGTGCTGTGTGTGTGTGTGTGGGGGGGTGAACTCAGAGAGCTAACAACATTGGGTACGAAGATATTGTTGAAATATCTGTTTTTTTGTTCACAAGGATTTACTGCAATAAATTGCAGTAACGTATTTTAGTATCCAATAAAGGTGAGCACAATGGTACTTACTCTGTGGCATTCATAGTTGCCATCAACCAAAAGAGCCACATCTGTTCCACTTAATATTTCTGGTAAGGGCTTGGAGGAGGAGCTGGTTGTATGGCTTAACATCCACTCAGGGCAGCTGTCCCACCCCTGAGTGCCTCCTCCTCCAATGGCTTGCCTGTCTGTCCAGCAGCCAGTCAATCCATCCCCCACCCCTGACCACCCCTCCACCTTCCACTTTCCTCTGAGGCTCAAAGGCAGCAGATCCCTGCCCTGACAGCTGCCCCTGCCAATGAGTTCTCTGCCTGGGGGCTTCCAGCCCTTGGGGCTCCCCAGGAGGGTGCCTCACCCCTAGATGACCGAGCCATGCAGCCTTGGCCAGGGATGCACTGCCCTAACAGCTGCCTGCCACCTTTCCAGGTCCTGGGGGGAGGGGGAGGCCGTCAACAGAGCCCCCCCTCCCAATCTAGTGCCCATTGTAGTAGTTTAAATATCTTTGGCATTGCCCTTCTTTGAGATTGGAATGTAAATTGACCTTTTCCAATCCTGTGGCTACTGTTGAGTTTTCCAAATTTGCTGGCATATTAAGTGTAGTATACTGCATCGTCTTTTAAGATTTTGAATAGTTCAGCTGGAATGCTGTCACCTCCACTAGCTTTATTGTTGCTCAGACCTCCTAAAGCCCATTTGACTTCACATTCCAGGATGTCTGGCTCCAGGTGAGTGACTACCCCATCGTGGTTATCAGGGATGTTAAGTTCGCTCTTGTACAGTTCTTCTGTATAATTTTGCTACCTTTTAAAAATCTCTTCTGCTTCTGTTAGGTTCCTTCCATTTTGGTCCTTTATCATACCTATCTTTGCATGAACACACCAATGTTACAGCTAATCAAATCTGTGAAAGGCAGCAGAACAACATCAGAATTAAAGTCACAGATTGGTCATAAAATTAGGGGGGAAATATTGACAGGGTACACTGTGGGGTTCAGCCTCCAGTTCTGAAAAGGTGTCATCTTCATAGTTCTCTGGTAGGTCAGGAATGAGGTGTCAGGGCTGGGGCAGGGCTTCAGAGCCTGGGTATCACTGCTGGAAAAGTCCTGTCCCACATTTTCCAATCTTTTCTCATGCATTGCGGGCAAATGAAGCAGGGCTTCAGCAATTACTCATTAATTGCACATTAATCATGTGCAGTGGCTATTCAGAATTCTACAGAATGCACAGTTGGATGCAAACAGTTAAATTTAAATGTACAAATTCTGCTCTCGCATTCTATGCAGATGAGAATCTCTTTGCATGAATTCCTGCTTTTCTGTAATGTAAGCCCTTCTGGTCCCTCCCCCTCACTGGCCAAATTACTCAAACCATCACCTAGCTTGTCTTGTCGTCTCTTGTCCTCACTGATAATACATATTCAGGGGTCCTCGTTTCCTGCTACTTAAATTCAAGTGGGTAGCCGTGTCCAACTACTTAAAAGTACTCATCTTAATAAACAACAATCAACACCATCTTATCAAAAACTGCAGTGAGTGTAACAGACTTGTATGGAGCAAAAGAGTCCAGTGCTAACCAGAATGGAAGTTTGGAAGGACAAGCACCATTCAAGCACTGCGGAGGAGACGTGTTTGGGGCAAATTTCAATGATTTATCCACGGTGTGATTGGAGTGTAGATTGGGGGGGGGAGGTTTTTAGCTGTGGAGACCCTCCAACCATAAAATTATGCAAGTGTTCTTTCAGAGAAATTAAACTGAAACTGACCAATGGCGTGAAGATCCATTGTTCATGACTGTAGATAAATTGTTCTTTTTTCAGGGTTTCTCATTTCAGTTCTGCCTCTTGTCCCACCGTGCTGATCTCACTCTATTCCGCTGCACCAGACAGACATGATCTAGCCCACAAGGCTGTTGTGTAGATGAAGTGGAAGAGCAGCGATGTTGGCCACTTTGGGACCCCCTTGGAGAGAAGGGTGGAGGAGAAGCCAAGAAAACCCATGATTTGGGGGAGGTAACACAGGTGGGCCTGAGAGCAGAGCTTCTCGTCGTGTCTGGGCCAGGCTGGGCCAGGGTGCATGATCAGCAGGAACAACAGTGGTGGCACCGGCCAAGCAGGTTGAGAACCATTGCTCTAGACCAGGGGTAGTCAAACTGCGGCCCTCCAGATGTCCATGGACTACAATTCCCATGAGCCCCTGCCAGCGAATGCTGGCAGGGGCTCCTGGGAATTGTAGTCCATGGACATCTGGAGGGCCGCAGTTTGACTACCCCTGCTCTAGACATTATTCTTACAGTATTCTGAGGCAGAAAGGAAAAATTAACGACATCCAAGTTGGAATGGCTATAAGCAATTATTAAAAATGCTTCCATCTTAATATTCTATACCTGCCATCATTTCACTTCACTTAGAGCTTCCTGTTTTATATATGAAAGAAGATGAGAATCAATTTCCTTTCCGCATCAATTCACTGGAGTCCTTTAGTCTATTCTAGTCTAGATCTACTCTTTGGGCACATATCATTTGATGTTCAGTTACAACGTTTTGGTTGCCGTTCTTTTCAAACAGTTTTAGCACAGTTTATCCTTTATCACATGTCAGCTTTTTGTAGGCCTTCCCAATTGCGGAGACTTGATTTCCCAACTATAGATGACGCCTGGCACATGAGTGCCTTTAGAGCAGGGGTGGGCAAACTGTGGCCCTCCAGATGCCCTTGGACTACAATTCCCATGAGCCCCCGCTGACGGGGGCTCATGGGAATTGTAGTCCATGGACATCTGGAGGGCCACAGTTTGCCCACCCCTGCTTTAGAGCATCTAGCCATTCCCCAAGGCCGATTCCCCCCACCAACCCACCCCCATATCCACTGTGCTCTTTTGATCTTCACCTCAGATGATTAAAAGTGGCAGCAGGGCCTGATTGCAAACAGGCCGTGAAGTTTGTGTTGCGGTTGAATCAGTTTCTTTTCAGCACGTTGAATCCTTTCGAAATTGTAATCACAAGGCCATTATTTTCCTCTGGACTGTCTTCCTCCTCCAGCTGCAACAACGATGCTCTTTGCTTCCAGCTTCAGAGTCTGTAGGATGCCAATTGGCAGGCTGCCCCTCCAGAGCCCGCATTTAATCCTTGGAGCTTGTAGTTTTACATGGAGTTGACGTAAGTGGCACAATTGGCATTAACCTGTGGCTGTCACCGTGGTCAAGGCTGTCAGGGTGGTGTTCTTTTGGGGGAAATAGGCCTTGGGGCTTGGGGCTTTAGGCCCTTAGGCTTTGAACCACTGTAGGTAAAGTCAGGACCACCAAAACGAGGGGGAGAGACAAGAGTAACTTTCACTTAATGCTTGCTTTTGAGTGAAGGAGAAACAGGCACATGAGAATACAAGCAAATAGTGCATGATTTTATATGTCTAGTGCTTTTATGACTTGTTTTTCTTTCTAGTTCAGTGTCATTGAATACTGTGATGGGAAAGTGTTTTGTGAATTTTAATAACGTTGGTATATTCTCCATAGATCTTAAGAAATAAGTGCAAGTTAGCTTATCGGTACCACTTGCTGTTGTAGATCTGGAAATATTTATACAGATGCAAATTTCACCCTGATAACGTGGTGCTGGGTTCAGAGAAGTATGCAAGTCTGAAGCATGTATGGGATATGAAGACACGGCTCCAGTTTTATGCGCTCATGTAGAAAACAGTGATCTCTGTGGCAGAGCAGGGATTTGAATCTGGGTCTCCCGTATCTTAATCTATACCAGGGGTCCTCAACAAGGTACTCATGGGTGCTCTTACCCGGTGCTTGCAATATGTTTTTAGAGGGTGGGTGAAGTTATTTTAGACTGGCTATTGGAGACCTGTTTGGTTGCACAGACTAAAATTACGCTGCCTCAGTGGCAACGACTACTACAGCATTCATTTTATTCTGTCTTCTTCCTCTTTCCCAGCATATTTTAAAAAAATCATCCCTCTTTCCCCATATGCTTGGACTTCCTCTCGTTGTGTGTGTGGCTCTACTTCCTGCAATGGCCATTTTATGGTTGCGCCCACCATCTTGCGTCAGAATTCGAAAAGTGCCCACAGAATGAAAAGGCTGGGGATTTGCCTTCACAGAATCAGCTTCTCTGTCAGATGGCTATCCAGCCTCTGTTTAAAAATTTCCAAAGATGGAGAACCCACCACCTCCCGAGGAAGCCTGTTCCACTGAGAAACCGCTCTGACTGTCAAGAACTTCTTCCGGATGTTTAGATGGAATTTCTTTTGAATTAATTTCATCCCATTCATTGTGGTCTGGGGCAAGAGAGAACAATTCTGCTCCGTCCTCCATATGGCACCCTTTTAAATACTTGAAGATGGTTATCAGATCCGTTCTCAGTCATCTCCTCTCTAGGCTAAACAGACCAAGCTCCCCCAGCCTTTCTTCATATGTCTTGGTCTCCAAACCCCGCACCATCTTTGTTGCCCTCCTCTGGACACGTTCTTTCTTAGGCAAGATTCATTTGTAGGACAGTAACAGAGACCTTGGAAGAGCCTTTTGTGGCACAGAGTGGTAAGGCAGCTGTCTGAAAGCTTTGCCCATGAGGTTGGGAGTTCGATCCCAGCAGCCGGCTCAAGGTTGACTCAGCCTTCCATCCTTCCGAGGTTGGTAAAATGAGTACCCAGCTTGCTGCTGGGGGGTAAACGGTCAGGACTGGGGAAGGCACTGGCAAACCACCCTGTATTGAGTCTGCCATGAAAACGCTAGAGGGCGTCACCCCAAGGGTCAGACATGACTCGGTGCTTGCACAGGGGATACCTTTACCTTTAACAGAGACCTTCTTCTAAACCAAGCATGGCTCATGCAAGTATTGTGAAGAGCTTTCCACTATACCTTCTACTATGAAACTGTTCCAGAGTTTCAGAAGCTGATACGCCCAACAGCTTTTGTTGATATGTAATAAAGCTAATAGCCTTTGTTTTCTGCAGGAGTGAATGGAAACAATATCCTGGGGCAGGCTGTGTAGAGAGATATAAACGCCTTTTATATTTAAGCGTTTTAAAATGGGATTTTGGTATGCAATTATATGAATTTCTACTTTTCCACTTTTCATTTTAAAAGGGATGCTTTCCAAGCAGGTTTTGTGCGCCTCTTACCTCATTTCACTTACAATCTACTCCCCCTCTTGTGCACAGCTTCCATTATAATCCCTTATGTGAGTCATTCTTCAACTTTCATTTATGATTTACAACTACATCTTTTAATTTATTTAGACTGACTGTTTGGACAAAGTAATATACAGTCCTTCTTTTAAAAAGAAAAAATAAAAGGCAGCTAAACACAATTTTATTCCACTTTTCCAACCAAGCTTTTTTTTTCTTACAGCCATATTTTTATAAAAGATAATACTAGCTTCCCTAGTCCATCTTCTTAGGCGACTAACTTTGTTTTTCAAGAACCCTCACTTTTTAACTCATCCCTCCCCCCCACTGCTTTTAATCATGGTTTACTGGATGGGGGAACCCTCCCCCCAGTATAAAAACTGTGTTTCGGGGTTGGGTTTGCAGCTGCTAAATCATCTCTGCAGAGGAACCTAGTGAAATGCCTTCTTTTAAACCCAATATCCCAGACTAATCTTTGCAGTAGGAGAATGTAGCTACAGGGGAATTGCTTTTTGCCTTTTTTTTTTTAAGAATAAAATAATGCCACCAACTTTCTTGTGCTTCTCTTTGGTAAGTTTCAGAAGCTTTCTGTCAAACCTGATAGGAAGAATCTGAACTAGAGGCAAGGCTGCCTCAGTAGGTTTGCTTCATTTAGCATCTGGAAAAGGAGGAAGTTCTTATTCAGTGATAATGAAATGATCGACTCTCAAGTGGTATAACCAGGCCTCTATGCCAGGGGTAGTCAAACTGCGGCCCTCCAGATGTCCATGGACTACAATTCCCAGCAGCCCCTGCCAGCATTTGCTGGCAGGGGCTCCTGGGAATTGTAGTCCATGGACATCTGGAGGGCCGCAGTTTGACTACCCTTGCTCTATGCTAATGTGAGTTATCACTTTCTGACTCTAGTGCTTTGGCATTCTGCTCAGTCCTAACGTTGTGGGCTGCTGCGTTTTATATGGTGCACATCCATCTCAACCCTTTTCCTCCTCCCAGTCTTCTCTTATCATAGTCCTCTCGATCCTGCTGTTATTGTTAGGATTGCTCCATATAGGCAGCTTTTATAAGGCATCATAATTTATAGCTTCAGAGAGTAATGAACAACATTCCATTCTAGTCTTTGCACGTAGCCTTGCAGGGTAATCTTATGGGTCACCTTGTCCAACCCCTCAGTAGTAGCAGCATCCTTTATTTAAATATCAATGGAGGATTCTGTAATTTGGAGGGGAAAAGGTCTCCAGTTGTTTCTCTTGTGCAGTGGCATATAGATACCAAAATATAATAGCTTCTCATTAAAGATCACCTCTGCACACCTAGTCAGGTGATGTGAAGAGCCTATACCTTCTCTGACATGCTTGATCTGTGGACCCAACAACCAGAGAAGGAACATAAGGGGCTTTAGACTTATTTTGCTGTACATTAAACATTTACTTTTTGATTTTGGTTTGGTTATAGGAATAGGTTCTGTGCATACTAGGTCAAGTCTGTTGAGTGTGCTGCATATACTAAAACTTATGCTAAAGCTTCCGTTTGAGCAAGGGACCATTGGAAGCCATTGACTTTGCCCAAATTGAAGTTTTTATGGAAAAAGAAGCACACTCAGTGGCAAAAACTGCCCATAGCACACAAAACTTTTTCATAGGAACTGAACTTTTTAAAATTATTATTATTTGAGCTTGCTGAGCTTTTGCTCATTTGCTGCTTTTGGTCTTCTGTTGAAGAGGGCATTGTATTTTATCATATATGATGCTTTTATGTATTATTGTAATTTTGAAGATTGTAAGCCATCTTGGTCAGTAGAAAAGTTGAGACAGATTTTTAAATAAATGAAGTGTGCCTTTGTAAAATCTGGTGTTACCTCTTTTACAATACACAAAAGTTGGCCCAAATTTTCTCCCCTTCCTCAAATCTTTTTCTAAGTATTTAGCCATTCCTGATTAAGATCAGTGTCTTTAAATTGAGGAACTTTGCTAGTTTAAACTTATTAAATGTGAGAAAGTGTTACTTTGAAGAAACACAAGAGCAAGAATAAAAACATCCCCAAACTATCCTATTGTTCTAAGTAGGTGCATCCACTAAGATCCCCCCTGTCATGACCAAGATAATATGTCTTTGCAGCTGATTTGGATATCAGAGCAGCTTGCAATAATGAAAATAATCAAGGTGAAGGCCTGCATGAGCAGTACAGCAGTTAAAAGTTTGGTGTGTACAGAGAAAGGTTTGTTGCCAGATAATTCTTGCAATTGCACTTGCAACAGATTTGCTATAGAGATGCAGTGATAACTGGAAAAACAACACATGTCCTATCCATAGAAGTTCAAAATGCAGTGGACCTCTTTCCAACTGGGTGCGCTCAAGAGCCACTGTTCAGGAGGCTGCATTGCTGGACAGCTCCAGTCCCTGCCTGCACTTTAAAATGGGGATGCCTCTTTTGTTAATTCTGCTATTTATCATTGTCTCTCTGTAGAGGCTACAATCTGGTATCTGTGGGTGAGAAGCTGGTATTTCCCTGCCTTACTCATTTCTCTCCTAACCTGTGTGTACTTTCCCGGAATTTACGGGTCTTGTACCACGTCATGTTGACTCGCTCTTACCCCTGCATTCGGCTATATAGTATCAGTCGTTTCCAAGAATCTAGTTTGCTGCCCTTCGAGAACTTGATCTCATTATATATTCCAGGACCTGGAGAGCAGAGATAAAGATTCCTTTAAGACCTAGCGATGTAATAGATGAGACTAAAAAGTCAGGCCCTTTACTGAAAACTCCCTAAAGTAAAGGTAAAGGTATCCCCTGTGCAAGCACCGAGTCATGTCTGACCCTTGGGGTGACGCCCTCTAGCGTTTTCATGGCAGACTCAATACATGGTGGTTTGCCAGTGCCTTCCCCAGTCATGACCATTTACCCCCCAGCAAGCTGGGTACTCATTTCACCGACCTCGGAAGGATGGAAGGCTGAGTCAACCTTGAGCCGGCTGCTGGGATCGAACTCCCAGCCTCATGGGCAGAGCTTTCAGACGGCTGCCTTATCACTCTGCGCCACAAGAGGCTCTTGAAAACTCCCTAATCCATATGTATTCCCTTGAATGGGTTGGTAACTGATCTTTTTGAGATGCAAGGGAGAGATCAGGGAATCCACACTGTGAACTCCCCGGAAACCTCACGTAGTTTGTGAGCGGTAATGGCCGACCTTCTCTCCACCTCAAAGCCTAGCCAGTAAACAAATGGCCCTCGCTCTGGCTTAAAATTTGTGTCCGCACGTCTTCTTGGGTAGAAAAGCTCATCTCTTCTTGTTTCCCTAAATGAAGGATGCACTCAAGCAATTGAAAACAACTTCTGGGACAATCTCGTTCCATTATGTCTAATGGAATTGAGTCCGTGTGGTGTGTAGTGTGTGCTGATATCTTAGAGAAACAAAGAGGGATTTTCCCATTATTCAGAGAATGGATGAGACGTGAAATGAACTCCTCAGAGGCGTTTCAGTTTGTCACAGGAGAGCAAAGTGAGTCACGTTCAGGGGGCCAGGAACAAAATGCGTTCCCCCCCCCCCCACCCTCCTCTGCTTTCTGTTCATCTGCGCTTTCCCTCCTTTTGCTTGCTAATAAATTTGGCAGCAAAAGGCAAAACTGAAGGAGGCTCGTGCGTCTTAAAGAGTTGTTACTGCCGTTTGGAATACAAAAAGCCTCATTGGAGCATGGCATTGTCTTTCTACTGATTGCAGGGGATTGTTTGGGGAAGCTGCATTCTTTGGGTAAATGGAATGAAGAGTTGCTGTCTTGAGTCCTTGTGCTTTCTCACACAGAAGTGTTTTGGCAGCCGCTTCATTTGGCTGTGAATAACATCTCTCCCCATTATGCTTGGGTAGGCTGCTCTGCAGGGGAGAAGTTTCACCGATCTGAGGTTTGTAATCCCCTCCTGATTGGCACATTTGAAGATGGAGACATTACTTCCTTTTGGCGTCCTTTTCCGTCTTAAAATTCTTGGATCGGCCCCAAACTGTGCAGTGAATTTGGCTAACTTGCCCTTAGCACTGTTGTCATAGATGCTTTGAGTACGCCTGAAGGGAAGGTGTCAATTCCCTCTGTCTCTTTTTTTAATGATGTTTTTGCAGGCATAGTGGATATTTGCAACCAATATGTAAGGTGAATCGAGACTGTGCACACCAGTGTGGTGTATTTTAGGAGAGGAGCAAGCAGGTAACTTCTTAAAACCAGATTCCCTCCGACGTATCTTGTAGCTCGTTATGAGTGCCACTCGCATGAGTTGTTTGGAATTGTCTCATTTGCAGCAACTTGGTTTAGTCCTCTGTTTCTGCAGCATCCTTAGATGATCTATGCATTCCATGATGTTAGGGTTGTATTGCTTCTCTCCAGTAGTCTGAAAGATTGTGTGAGTAGGAGCAGCCATAAATGTTATGGAAGCAAAAAGGGGAACTTCTCCCATTTTTTCCCCTTAAGGCATGCAGTTTGGAAAGTGCTTTGCAGTTCAGACACTGGTCAGATTACTTAGTTATTTCACTGTGGCCAAATATTCCGAGTCAAAATAACATAGGGACCAAGCCCTATGAAGATAGGTTGAGGGACTTGGGAATGTTCAGCCTGGAGAAAAGGAGGTTGAGAGGGGACATGATAGCCCTCTTTAAGTATTTGAAAGGTTGTCACTTGGAGGAGGGCAGGATGCTGTTTCTGTTGGCTGCAGAGGAGAGGACACGCAGTAATGGGTTTAAACTTCAAGTACAACGATATAGGCTAGATATCAGGAAAAATTTTTTCACAGTCAGAGTAGTTCAGCAGTGGAATAGGCTGCCTAAGGAGGTGGTGAGCTCCCCCTCACTGGCAGTCTTCAAGCAAAGGTTGGATACACACTTTTCCTGGATGCTTTAGGATGCTTAGGGCTAATCCTGCGTTGAGCAGGGGGTTGGACTAGATGGCCTGTATGGCCCCTTCCAACTCTATGATTCTATGATTCTATGATTCTAACTTCCAAAAGATTCATAGAATCATAGAGTCATAGAATCATAGAATAATAGAGTTGGAAGGGACCTCATGGGTCATCTAGTCCAACCCCCTGGACACTCACAACCCTATTGCTCATCCACTGTAACCTGCCACCCCCTTAAGCCTTCACAGAATCAGCCTCTCAGCATCACAGAATCACAGACTGTATGTGTTTTGATCTGATAAAAGTGGCAGAAATGAGGGTCCTTCCTTGCCTTGTGTGAATTAGGATGAGCCACTGGTTCATCCTCATTTAGAAAGGATGTGGCCTTTCAACTCCTAAATGAGAGGTGTTACAGCACTGCAATGAATCCATCAGAGGGGAGGAAAGAAGCTGCCAAAACATCTACAGAATGAGCCAAGATGAGCCAAATTATGTGTTTCACGAACATTTCCTCCTGTATTCAATCTTCTCATCACCCCTTCATGAAATGTTATGGAATTATTAGCAAGGGTGTTGATTTGGGGGTGGAGGGAGAGGAAGGGCATGCCCTTGTTGCTAAGGCAACCTGTGAGTTACCCTCTTCTGATAGTCCTTTAGCACAAGCCAGTTGTGACTAGTTGACACATTGCAGCAAAATGCAGATGAACATTCAAATGCAGAAGCTGATATCTGATATGCCGCATTATTTTCATTTGGATGTGCACCTTGATGCACGTCCTCATTTGCATTCTACAGCTAGCAAAGCATAACTATGTGCAGTCAGGGCCACTATTGGCATGGTAAAATAAGAAAGCATCAGGCTGTTGCCTTGGAAACAGGCATGCATGTTCTTCCTTCTCCCCTTCCAAGGAGAAAATTTGATATATTTGTTCATGCCTTTCCCATGTAGCCAAATTTGTCCACGGGTCGCTATGGTGTCATTATGCTCACTGTGTGATCTCCGACTGACTTGTCATGACATAGTGAGGCTCTTCCAAATGTTTAAATACAGAGTAGAGGCATTAACAGACTGGAAGAATGACAGGTAACATCTGTGGGGAAAAATTCATGGAGGAAGGTAGACAAAAGAATATATGGAACCTTTCGCTACTCTGAACTTTTCTCAACCCCAAATGACATGTGTACATTGTTAATTGGACTCTACATACTATTTATGGTGGTATTTATTCCCTTCTTCAGCCAACAGTGATTGCCAAAGCAGCTCACAGAAATTGCAGTGCAATAAAAATGTTTCTTGGGAAGTGGCTTCTGAATGGGCTGCATTTGGGGAAATGACGGTTTGGAACTTCTAAGCTGCTTCTGGATATGGTCAGGCTTGCTGTAGGGAGCTTGGCGACATCCTTCCTTTCTTCTGATAGATCCACTGGATACTATTATGCTTCTTGTGTAAGAGCTGAAAAGTCAGATTCTTCCTAAATGAGGGATACAACAGCACTGTGAAAGTGGAGGTTGAGAGGCTCCCATACAAAGGTGGATCGAGGCACAATGGACATCCATTAAGAGCTGGCACAGCTCATCGGAAAATACCTTGCCACTCCTCTCCAAGTTAAAGTACCTGGTCTTGCTTCTTTTTATTGGCCATGAGCTATAATAGGAAACATTTCTGCATAAGGGCACAAGGTTGTTGAAGCACACCTACACACATGTGTTTGTGACAGTTGCAGAAGTCTAATTTCCATAATTCGAGGAAATGTATGATCTTTGGGACCGTAGGTACCAGAGTACTTGAAAATGAAAGCTGGCGTAACTGACAGTGGTCTAGGTAAGAGTCAGGACTATCCCTGAGCCCATTACATGTGTGGGGGAAGGGCTTCCATATGTTCACTGTCTGTAAAATCCTGGAATTGATACTGTAGAACAGGGGTAGTCAACCTGTGGTCCTCCAGATGTCCATAGGCTACAATTCACATGAGCCCCTGCCAGCGTTTCCTGGCATCTGGAGGCATCTGAACATCTGGAGGTTGACTACCCCTGCTGTAGAAGACTGGGGTTCTTCAAGAAAACAATAGATGTTACAAGTAGCATTGTTTGTTTTACTTCTTTACTGTTCCAGGGATGGATGTTTTAAATATTTGACTTGGATTTGGCTGAACATTTCTCAGTGTTCATATTAGACAGTCCTTGACAGCTGTGCCTTGGCTAATTTGTCTATCTAACTTGGCTAATTGGGAGCTGGTTTCTGGGTTGCATTTTTTTCAGTACTACTGAAGTCTGTCCTTTATAATCCTGTAGCACAGTGGTCCCCAACCCTCAGTCCGGAGACCGGTACCGGTCCGTAGATCAGGACCGGTACCGGGCCGTTCTCCTCCCTCGCTGCTGCCTTGGGTCTGCCTTGCCACTCTGCCACTGGCTCACCTTTGGTGCTCTCCGGTGAACACCATGGCTGTGGCTCCCCCTCGATGTGGCACTGCGCAGCTACTGCTGGCAGGGCCCCCCAGTGGGCGGCAGGATGTCAGGGGCGCCGGCGGGAAAGCAAGTGGAGCAGGGGCTCAGGCGGTTGCGACGTCCCTCGGGAAAAGATTACCCCCCTACCACGGGCCTCAGTAAAATTGTCAAGCATTGACCAGTCCCTGGTGATAAAAAGGTTTGGGACCACTGCTGTAGCAGGCTTTCTCAACCAGGGCCTCGTGAAACCCGGGGGTTTATTTATTTTACTATTTATATCCTGCCACTCCTAGCATTGTGGTTCATTGCTGGTAACAATAATTCACCCAACATTAAAATCCCCATAAAACAATCATAAAATTCCTATAAAAGTTTCTTGAATGGATGGGAGTTAATAAATTTGTAATATATTTTTAAATATGTTAAACATTTATGGGGTGATATGACAATATATGGCCATGTCAACCATGCCCCCCAATGCCAATGATGGGCTTGGAAGGGGTGGGAAAAGAAGGGGCCTCTACACAATCACACCACTTCTGGGGTTTCTCAAAGCTTGATAAACATTTCAAGGGTTTCTCAATGGTCAAAAAGTTGAGAAAGGCTATCCTGTTTTTGTCCATGTTTCTGGCCCATATTCGTGCCTGTTCTACACACAATGCTGAACCAGTGTGGTGCAGTGGTTAGAGCATCTGACTAGGATCTGGGAGACCCAGGTTCATACCTTTCTGAGTGACCTTGGGCCAGTCCCGAACTCTCTACATTCACAGAGTTGTTGTGAGAGTTGAATGGAGGAGAAGAGAGCAACGTAAGCTGTTTTCTGTTTCCACTGAAGTGAAGATCTGGGCATAAATGAAATAGTCAATAAAATGATAATACTTTTGCGACAGATGTTGTTGCTTATTCATGTAGTTGTTTCAACATGTGTTTTCTTCCTATAAGCCCAATGAAAACTTGTTACTCTACAAGGGTTTTTTTTAAGGGTTTAAAGCTGACTATTCTCTTACGTAAGCCCAATGGAAACTTGTTGCTCTACAAGGGTTTTTTTTAACGGTTTAAAACTTAATATCTTTTACCTTGAAAGCTCTGTGCGGTCCCTTTGTCTGATAAGGAAGGTTCTGTCCCCACACCCCCACTAAATCCATGTTCTCTCTAAATTCACCATAATACCTCAACTATTTCAGCCATTAGGCAACCTTGATAAGAGGACAGTAATCTTCACTGGCTTGTATTAAAGTGGTGCTCACACAGAACAACTGAAAACAGTCTTATCACGGCAAGGTGGTGTGGGCAGTGCTCGGGAACAAAATGAACGGTAGCAGCACTAGGCTATGGTGGCATTGTTTTATTGCCCAAGTGAAATACTGTGGTTTTATTCCCCATTAAACAGTGCATTCAATTTTCTTCCAATAAAAGCACCTCTGGAAAAATAAATCTATTGCGTGATTATTAAATTGAGAAACGATGCATGTGTGCATTTAAATGTATTCAATACCCTTACTACACTTCTCTTGTGATCTAGGACAGGGGTAGTCAAACTGCGGCCCTCCAGATGTCCATGGACTACAGTTCCCAGGAGCCCCTGCCAGCGAATGCTGGCAGGGGCTTCTGGAAATTGTAGTCCATGGACATCTGGCGGGCCGCAGTTTGACTACCCCTGATCTAGGGCATTAGGACATCCGTCTTTCAGTGCATTTGCAAAGATTTTGTATGTCTTGTGATGTTTTATTTTTCTTATGCTATGGTAAGACTACAATAAAAATGGGTTTGTGGTGTAGTATTGTCTGGAGTGGGTTGTAGGGACCTGGCTCACTCCAGTCTAGCTTCACTTCCTCTTCATCCCATACAATCCTATAGAATGAAGCTTGCTCAGATGCCCCAGACTCAGATGGCTACAGCAAATGCACAAATGTCCGTAGGGCAGATAAAGATGAAGCTAGGAGAAGGGGCGGGGTCTGGTTTGGTCTCCAACAAAACTCTACAGACTGCTGATTGGTTGGCTTTCATGTCAGTCATGAACTCATTGCTCTCCTTCCTCAGAAGAATCTTTCAAGGTCAATAAAAACTGCATAGGGTGATGCAAAGAGACTGAACGCACTTGATAACACATGAAAAGCTTTTGAGGAAAAATAAATAAAACCCAAACAAAGCAGGCAGCTTGCCAGCAGCACAGAAGGAAGGATGGTGAGGAAGAGGATGTGTGAGTCTAACAACATACTCATGTCCATTCAAAGAACAAAGGCAGTAAGAAGCAGACCCCATCCTGCGGTGGAGAAATTCACATTTGTTTGCTGGTGAATCTGCTCAATAGATGAGGTACTTCCATGTGTGGTCCTTTAAAACAAGTTTGTGGGGAAATTCTGTTTTTCTCAAGTGGCTCCTATCTGCCTCATTGGTAGTCATCAAGAGATGATGAGTCCCTTTGCAGACTTGATTGCCTTATTTTAAAGGTTTGTTTCCAGATTTTACAAGACAGTGTATCAAAAGCCATGAAGATTTAACAATATGTTTCCCTTGGAGAGCCTACAGGAGTTACACCAGGCCTTCATGCATTTTGTTTTCTTCTGGCTCAGAAGCACTTGTTTAATCTTGTTGCTAATGAACTTGATAGTCATGTTGTGTTCATCCTTCTCAGTAGTTGTCAAATTCCATTAGAAAACTGAAGGACGGCTGATGTTCTGAAAGGATGGGAAAACTATTAATGGTGACAGAGAAAGGGTCAAAGCTGTGTCCAGCCTGTTGGGGGAGGAGGAGGAGGAGGAGGAGTAGAGCTGGTTCTTATATGCTGCTTTTCTCTACTCAAAAAAGTCTCAAAGCGGCTTACAATCACCTTGCCTTCCTCTCCCCACAAAAGACATCCTGTGAGGGAGGAGAGGCTCAGAGAGCCCTGGTATTACTGAAGAAGAGTTGGTTCTTATATGCCGTTTTTCTCTATCTGAAGGAGTCTCAAAGTGGCTTAAAGTCGCCTTCCCTTTCCTCTCCCCACAACAGACACCATGTGAGGTGGGTGAGGAAGAGAGAGTCCTGATATTACAGCTCAGTCAGAACACCTTTATCAGTGCTGTGGTGAGCCCAAGGTCACCCAGCTGGCTGCATGTGGGGGAGCAAGGGAATCAAACCTGGCTTGCCAGATTAGATGTCGGCACTCTTAACCACTACCCCAAGCTGGCTCTCTTGGTGATGCAAGTATGCATCCCTGTACATATGAACACATATGTACATATGTACATATGAAATGGACTCCGGGGAATGGTAGAGGACAGGAAGGCCTGGAGGATCATTGTCCATGGGGTCGCGATGGGTCGGACACGACTTCGCACATAACAACAACAACAACATATGAACACATGAAGCTACCTTGCACCAAGGAAAGCCTTTTGTTTTTCCAAATCGATATTGTCTGCTGTGTCTGGCAGTGGCTTTCCAGGGTCTTGTGAAAAGATCTTTCTCATCACCTTGTATTGGATTGTTTTAACTAGAGACTGGGGACTGAGCAGAGCATCTACATACAAAACGGATACTCTACCACTCAGGTTGGCAAATATGTCTCAGGAAACCTCTGAAGACTTGGTGACAGTGCCTTGGGAGGATGGAGTGTGAGGACATGAGGAAACTCAGTCTCTCCAGGTCTGTTTAGCCTGGAGAGAAGACAACTAAGACTATGATAGCCATCTTCAAGTACTTGAAGGACTGATTCAAATGGGTAGCTATATTGGTCTGAAGTAGCATAATAAAATCAGAGTCTAGCACCTTTAAGACCAACAAAGATTTATTCAAGGTGTGAGCTTACTTGAAAGCTCGCACCTTGAATAAATCTTTGTTGGTCTTAAAGGTGCTACTGGACTCTACTTGAAGGACTGCCAGTTAGAGGATGGAGCAGAGTTGTTTTTTGTTGCCCTGGAGGCTCAGACCAGAACCAATGTGCTGAAATTAATTCAGAAGAATTTTTGGCTAAACATCTGGAAGAAGTTCCTGACAGAATGATTCCTCAGTGGAACAGGCTTTCACAGGTGGTGGTGAGTTCTCCTTCTTTGGAAGTTTAAAGCTGAGGTTAGATAGCCATCTGACAGAAATGCTGATTCTGTGAATTTATTCAGGTTGCAAGTGGGGAGGCAGAAGGGATGGTGTCTGAGCTTGGCTCTTATGGCCCTTTCTTGCATGCCCAGGGAAATGCCAATGGCCACTTTGGGGTCGAGAGGTGAATTTCCTCCAGGCCATTCTGTTTTTTTTTGGGGGGGGGGCATCATCTGGGCATGGAATTGGGGTCACTGTGGCTGTGTAGACAGTTGTGAATTTCCTGCATTTGTAGAGGGTTTGACTAGATGACCCTAGAGGTCCCTTCAACACTATGATTCTATCAATGTGATGCTGTACATTCTGCCCTCTGAAGCTGACATTTTCCCATTATAAAAAATCTGGGAGAGTTTTTAAGTGTGGTAGGTTTTATAACTTTCTGGTTCTTACAACTACAGTTACCATTTCCCCACATTTTCTTTTGTCTCTTCCCAACAGCTGGGCAATGGTGTTTTATGGATGCCTCTTCTATATTGCATTACTGGTATATATTATGATGCAAGTAACTTTGGAGGTTCCTGTTCCAGTACCTGAGGCACGAATATTTTAATGAGAAAAAATACATTTAAAAGTCTGTGTAGTAGGGTGGTGTGAATTTGAATTTCAGTTGCATTTTTGTTGAGAAGATTAGGCCAATCTCTTTTGCTCATGCCTTTGACTCTTACTCATGTTTGGGGGCAGTAAAGATTTCCCCCCCTGGGTTAAAAGAACGGGAGACCCTTAAATGTTCTGACTTTTTTTCTGCAGAGTGTGGGTTCTGTTAATTTAATAATTGCACAAGCATTGAGTTTGGATACGATGCATTTGAGTCTTTCCCTTTGGAGTCTGTGGTCCTATTTAACTTTGAGCTTTTTGAAATACTTCCTGCAGGCAGCTGTGTATGGGGGGGGGGATGCCTGTCCACATTTGGGGGAGCATTATATGGGCCTTTGGAAAAGCTATGTAAATGATTTGTCAGTTGAGATAACCTCCCAGTCACTACAAAACCAAGATCTTTCTCTATAGACCTTTCCACCCACACCACTCTCAGCGGAACTCAAACAACTTACAACCTGTACTAAAGGTAAAGGTAAAGGTATCCCCTGTGCAAGCACCGAGTCATGTCTGACCCTTGGGGTGACGCCCTATAGCGTTTTCATGGCAGACTCAATACGGGGTGGTTTGCCAGTGCCTTCCCCAGTCATTACCATTTGCCCCCCAGCAAGCTGGGTACTCATTTTACCGACCTCGGAAGGATGGAAGGCTGAGTCAACCTTGAGCCGGCTGCTGGGATTGAACTCCCAGCCTTATGAGCAAAGCTTTTGACTCCTTAAGCAACCATTCTCTGTAATCTCCTTTGTCATCCTCCCACCCAACCTTTTTTGCATTGTTAGATGTTTGTAGTTTACAGAAATAACCGGAATTACAGTAGAAAGCATTTATGGGTTGAAAGTAAACTTTGTGGTGAAAATAGTAACACTCTTTGTTAAGCAAGTGCAGTTAAGAGTAGATGTACAATTTAATTCTGTAACTTCACCTTGTCAAAAGAAGTCATTGAACAAACAAGACAATTGGAAACTGTCAGGGATTGCTTCTCTGTTTGCAATTGCTTGCAACTGGGACCTTAGATAAAATTGTTCCCAGTCATGTCCTGAAACCCCCAAATCTAAATACGTAATTCGAGCTTCAGATTTTCTTGATCCCGACACCTATGAATTTGAAGCACTTTTGCAGCTTTGGACATTACATGATTGGCTTTTAGAGCTAAACTGTCAAAACCTGGGGGGGGGGGTAGGGG
Organism: Paroedura picta; assembly: GCF_049243985.1. NCBI lineage: Eukaryota > Metazoa > Chordata > Lepidosauria > Squamata > Gekkonidae > Paroedura > Paroedura picta. The sequence goes on along the minus strand of NC_135380.1, from coordinate 38,122,921 downwards.
GCAAGGCCTTTTTCCCCTCTTGAGCTGGAATTACTTTAATAACATACAGGCTTTCCAGCCAGGTCCAGGACTTTCTGTAGAATGCCATGCACACCATTGCAAAAAGAGCGATCAGGAACTAGGAAATCATTTTATCTATCTTTGTACATGTTTTAGTTCTGGTTTTAAATGTGGTAAATAGTGTGTTGTTTTTAGTTGGTTTTACTGTGGTTTTTGATTTTTATTTTACTATGTATGTTTTGATTTGCAAGCCACTTTGATGGCCCTCATGAGAGCAGTCAGATGGGATAAAAATGTAAAATCAACAAATAAGCATTGAAGAGAAATCAGTTGTTTGTGGTACAGCAAAATATCAGTAATAATTTCTTATGTTGTAGTGTCTTCTGATGGGGGGGGGGAGGATAGCCAGTTGTTATGACTTTTTCTGCAGAAATTAGATTTAACAGCTTCTCTATCATATTGACATTTAGCACCAATATATTGGTTCAATTTTGATTCAAGTGGGTGCCATCCCTTACAGTGTCATTTTGTTCAGAAATCTTTCCAGTGTCAACTAAAATCTGCCCCCCGTCTTTTTTTCTGGCAGCACTGTCTAATCCATGCACTGCGCACACTCCCATGGTGTAACTGGCCCAGCTTGTGCAAATACCACCTGTACAGGCCTTACCACCTATTTATTTCTTCCAAGACGATACTTGCCATCATTGATGGTGCCAACATGCATCACCACTCTTCATACAAACATATCTGGATAACTGAATAACATCAGTGAGGTAGCCATATAGGATTCCCCCAGGGGGAAAGCCCAGAACTCTATTGAGAAGGTTCTGTTTTGTGCCTTTACTCTACCAAATCTCACATGGTGGGAACATATATAGATAGCCTTGGATTATCGTGGTAGTTTTGCCAAGATTCATGGGAGGAAAGGCAACCTTCAAACGATTGTGGCTGTGTGGAGCCCTGTGGAATTTTAGGGCCTGCACCCAGCTTTAGTAAGGCACAACCTGGTCCCAAAGTACAGTACAGGATGTTTATTCGGTCGATTGATCTATATAAATAATGCATCAATAGAAACTGCAATCAATTATAAAAGAAGGCCCCCTACCCCATTGTTCTGCAGAATGCAATGGGACCTCCTCTGGATTATAAGGACCATTACCAAAGGGAATGGGCAGGTTATAGCAGAAGTACATCTGAAAATGATGCATTTGTGCCAGAGATGCCCGGAGCTCATGCTGTTTTTTTGTTGTAGTTGTTTCCCGCGGAATGACTTATCGTCTCTTATGCCACACACTTGGTGTTTGTATTTTCTGTGTTTGTTATGAAGATTTCTGGGGCTGTTTGCCTGAGTTATGGAAACAGACAGGCCTTGGAACAGCTGTGTTGGTAATAATAATAGGGGTTTGGCTAAGCCGGGAACAGTCTGTTTCTTTCACTAGCTCACTGGGTGGCTGTAATTTCTGCTGTATCTCATTCACTTTATTTTCTCTGTAACATTCGCATGTTTTATTGCCCTGCCTTTCCCGTGTTTCTCTTCACCTTTAGATTCTCCTAGCTTTGTTTTTCTTCTGCACAAATGAGACTAAGATTTCTGGAAACTCACAGACTGATCTAGTTCTAAGGGGGCTTCTCATGTTGAATATCCTCTTCATATAGAAAACTCTTCAGCATAGAAGAAGGGGTGTGTGTGGATGGGGGGAACCCTCCCTGCAATGCTTACGAGGTTCTGCCTCTCATTTCTTCGGTTTGTCATTCTGTCAGGTTTCACTAGGATATGGGCTCCTCCCAAGCCATCCAAAGATCTCAAGTAACTCTATTTACTTCCAGTAACTCCACTATCTCAAGTAACTCCATTTCTTCCTTGCTACTTCTTAGGCCTGGGACTGCCTTCTAGAGCACTTGTGTGATTCCATCTTCTTCCCTCAAAATGCAGCCTTTCCTCTAAAGCGGGTTTCCAGATGTTTTGGTATGGTGTCCAACAAGTCACAAGGTACTTTAAAACAACAACAACAACAACACACATACAACAGAACTTGCACCTGCCAAAAAGTGGGATGGAAAGCCAATGAAAGCAGGAATTATTTAGTGCAGTGGCTGCTTTCATAGGCTTTAAAGGTAAAGGTATTCCCTGTGCAAGCACTGGGTCATGTCAGACCTTTGGGGTGATGCCCTCTAGTGTTTTCATGGCAGACTCAATGCGGAGTGGTTTGCCAGTGCCTTCCCCAGTCATTACCGTTTACCTCCCAGCAAGCTGGGTACTCATTTTACTGACCTCGGAAGGATGGAAGGCTGAGTCAACCTTGAGCTGGCTGCTGGGATCGAACTCTCAGCCTCACGGGCAGAGCTTCAGACTGCATGTCTGCTGCCTTACCACTCTGTGCCACAAGAGGCTCAGTTTCATAGGCTTTACAACTCAATTTTTGAGTCCAGACCCAAACCTTTTGACCCAGAGGTTGGGAACTTCACAGCCCTTTAGACTTCATTCCCAACTGAAACTAAACCTAAAGACATGGAATGGAATTGAGCACACAATTATTTTGTCCTTCTTCCCCCAAAGTCAGTGTCTCCCCTGCGTTGACTTTATAAATGCCTTTTTGTGATCTCTGAAAAGAGATCACAAATATTGCGATAGCATCTTCCTATGTAAGGCCCCTGTCCTTCCACTCAAGCTCACCAAAGGGAGCCTACACTAGCTCTGGAATCATCATTAGTTAAGAGGCAATGCATTTTCTTGAAGGATCAATCAGCAAAGGAGATGTCTGAGTAATGACTCTTGTGTGGTTTGAGCAGTTTCATGCACTTAACTCCGTGGGGCACTTTGCATATTTTTTGTTTTGCTCGTGTACACATACATTAAAAGAGTTAATGCATGTGACAAAAGCATATATCAACAAGTATCTTAGTGGACTTGAATCAGCCTTAGCTTGTTTATGTGCACAGTGGCAAAAAAGATTTGTTACCGCATAGTGTGTAAGTGCCTTCGTGAATAAGTGGGGATAGGAGATGAGGAAAGAGCTAATTAGAAAATTTATTTATTTATATTTGGATTTATATGACTGTCCCTCTTGGCACACCAGCTCAGGGCAGTTTACAACAGCATACAAATATCCCATCCCATCTTCTAAAACAGATAAAACAATTAAAACTATGAAATGCATTTTGATTCCATTTTCATAGAATCATAGAATCATACATAGAATCATAGAACCATAGAGTTGGAAAGGGCCATACAGGCCATCTAGTCTAACCCCCTGCTATACGCAGGATCAGCCCTAAGCATTCTAGAGCATCCAAGAAAAGTGTATATCCAACCTTTGCTTGAAGACTGCCAGTGTACCAATTTTAGAAGAGTTGGTTCTTATATGCTGCTTTTCTCTACCCGAAGGAGGCTCAAAGTGGCTTACAGTCGCCTTCCCTTTCTTCTCCCCACAACAGACACCCTGTGAGGTGGGTGAGGCTTAGAGAGCCCTGATATTACTGCTCTGCCAGAACAGCTTTATCAGTGCTGTGGCGAGCCCAAGGTCACCCAGCTGGCTGCATGTGGGGGAGTGGGGAATCAATCCCGGCTCGCCAGATTAGAAGTCCGCACTCCTAACCACTACAACAAACTGGCTCTGGTATATGGACTGACTTGCAGAATTACTTGTATTCCGGGGGGAGGACTCTTGTGGGCTGTTGTAGGAGAGGGCCAGCTCAATGATATCCTGTAATTCATTGCCTGGCAGAAGAGCTCCTTTTTGCAGGACCTTCAGAACTGTTTAAGCTCCTGAAGGGCCCACAGCTCTTCAGGAGCTTATCCCACCAGGTTGGGGACAGGACCAAGAATGCACTGGCTCTGGTCAGATTTTAGGGATCACTAGCTGGTTCAAATTGACAGAGTGCAGAGCTCTGTGCAGGGCATAATCATTTGAAGAAAGAATGTACCATTTGCTGAGCTCCCATTTTGTGGAAACCCATGTCCTGGTGTCTAAAAATAGGTCATGTGTTAAAATATGCCCAGAAATTATGGACACACATCTGAAAACCAGGATTTTTTTTTGTCTTTGATGCAGTGCTCAAACTTTGTGAAAGTGAAACTTTTATTCTTCCCCAAACCACTGTTGTTCCCCCGGCATACTGAAAATTGCATCTCTCTGCTGTGTAATGATTCAGACAGAAGGAAGTGGACCAGGGTAGTGATTTAAAACCTGGATTATAACAGAAACTGTCTTCCACTATTAAAGTTATGGAACAGCTACTGCAGCTCCATAATTACTAAAGTGGATCTTTACAGCACGGATGGATATTAAGGGACTCGCAAAATTGGCTCCACTTGCTTTAGTTGGTGTCTATTTGGTCTGAGAGGAAATTGCATGAGTTTAGGAGGATGGAGAGGCGTCTTTGCCGTTGTAATTCCTTTTGATTGTTTGTGCCGCTGGAGACATACTGGGCTGGCACACAGGACCGTTCTTTGTATGGTCACTGCTTTTCCAACCTAGACTGTACCAATGCCATGACAAATGGGTAATGGAAACCGCTCATCCCAACTGCAAACAGCCGATGACATGCTATGGCATTTATCCGGTGTGTGCTGTGATAATGGTAGAAATTTTTTTTACTGCATTAGCCAAGCTCAAATGTTCCTTTTATTAGGACCAAGGAAAATAAAATACACACACATACACAAAACCGACCGCCCAAGTTTTTGCTTAACAGAGTTTGCACAAAACCTTATCCACAATCGTCTGCCGTTAGATCAGACACAGCCTTATGGACACATCTAATGACTGTGAATTGGTCTTTCTCCCTGCACCAGTCACTTCCCTTAATTCAATAGAGATTGCTGGTAGCCACATGGCTTTAAAGGCAGATTTAAATCCATGTAATAATCTTGTATGAGGACCAATTAAAATGAAGCTATCTGACATGCAAGCATTTGAGCTCTCCAGAACAATTTGTGTGAGGTCACATACCCTTATGACACGAGCTATCTTGTCGTCCTGTCTAGCTGAGATAAGAAAGTTGCCTGGAATGAATTCACAAATTTCTACTATTGGATCGTGCTCTCCCAGATTTTATGTTCTCTTGCTGCAGTTCAGCCATTCCCTCTCAAGCTCAGTATGATTGTTCTTGGGTTGTTCGTAGTACTCTGGTGGAAGAACCCTGTAACTCGGACAAGGTCAACAAGCACAAACATTTTCAGTTTCCAGTGAAAGGGTGTATTTATGTGTTCTGTGTGTACATGTATGGCTGGAGCTGACCCTCCCACCAACAGGAGTAGCATGTTGCTGAGACTGGAAAGGTAAACAAGAGGTCTCGAGTTCAGGGTTGTACCATCATTTCCCCATGAGAGCCATCCTTCGTTAACCAAATGAGACTGCTGTCGTTTTATGTGATCCGTCTCTACAAGTAAGTTTGGGCTCTTGTTTGGGTTCACCAGAAGTCCAGACAACTTAATAAATTCTTCTCTTTGTGGCTGCATTACTCTGCTGCTCATTTTGCTTGTGAGTAGTCTTTTAAATTTTCAAAATCTTATTGTAGACTGTATGATCATATTCAGTGGTCTTAGCAGAAACTAATCTGACGCTGAGAAACAGCAAGTTCATAGGCAGATGGCTGCCTACAGGGGAAGTCTCCCAGGCATCTCATTCTCTTTCCCCCAGATGACAGTGATCCTTGTAACTGCTATGTAGACAATACACAGCAGTTCTGAACTGTGACCTTAAGTATGTCATCTGACAACCTTACTTCCAAAAAGAGGGAGTCTTCTGAAAGCCATAGTGTCAAAGAGCTGAAGATAATATGTTCTGTTCTTAATCTTCATAGCAGGTTCCTATAGCTTTCTCACCGTTTTGCTTGATGAGAGTTTTCTAATTGCAGCCCCTGTCCTTTGTTGTGGATTCTTTGGCCTGAATTAGAGTCTTCGCTGGTCATGGAAATTACATTTAAGATACAGACTTCTGCCTAAGACTGTCGAAGGCAACCACCAGTCAAGTTTGGTACATATTTCATTTATTTGCTTTGTAGCCTGCTGTTCTCACTGAGATACCAAGTGGATTGTTGTTGCTGCGAGTTGCGAAGTCATGTCCGACCCATCGCGACCCCATGGACAATGGTCCTCCAGGCCTTCCTGTCCTCTACCATTCCCCGGAGTCCATTTATGCTTTGCACCGACTGCATCCAGCCACCTCATTCTCTGTCGTCCCCTTCCAAGCGGACTACATTGTATAAAACAGTGCAATCAAATAGTATAATAGCATGAGATATCTAATAAACGGTGCAACAGCACTAGGATTACAAAAAGTAGAAACAATGCAAGGAAGCATCAGCTGTGGTATGCTGCATCCTGCCAGGTTAGATGGGCCAATATGTCATCTGGCTGCTTATCTTTAAGGTTGCTGCATATTTCAAGGACATTTTGATTCTCCCTCAACTTGTAGGGACTCTTGTTAGAACTCTTGAGTGCAAGCCGTTAACCTATTGTGAGATGTGCCCATTGTTGACTGCACTTCCTTGCAGGTTGTGAAGCTTGGAGCAATGGGACGAGAGGTGGGAACAACCTAGACCAGCTTGTATTTTAGAAACGGTTCAGCAGCCCCTGTAGCTCATTTTGAAAGGTGCCTTCTTGGTGAATGGTAGCCCTTGATGGTTAATTTCATGCCTATTGTGCAGAGATCAAAAACTCTTTTCTTTCTAAGGCCCAGTTAAATGCTCTTGAATTACTAAAGCTAACCATAGTCTGTCCAATAAAGAAAAAATATATATACACACACACTCGCACATGAGAAAGACCTCTCTCCCGCCTCCCCTCTCTGAAACTTAGAAGCAAGATAGATGCTGCATGCTCTTTAGCTGTCCTTCTTTTGACCATCTCTTCCCCTGCCCCAGGCCGCATTTCTTGACGTTTCTATATTAATGACTTGGTTTGGATTTGTTCTTGGGCATCAAAATGATTGAGGCTGCAAAGGCTTAAGTGTTTTGAAAATGAGCAGTTATCCATGTCCACCTTTGGCAGAGGCTATAAGAGCTATTAGCCTCTGAAATTTCTTTTTCACCTCCTGTGAATTGAAATCAATTCTCACGTCGGTAAGCTTCCCATTCTGAAGGGCGGATGGTGCTCATGGCAACAAGGATAAGGCGGTGGCAAGACATTTCAAAATATTGTTCAGGGAAGTGCAGTGTCCTCTTTTCTGCCCTTCTGTTCTTTCAGCTTTAAGCCTTCCCTACAGTTCAGTATTGGGGCAAATGAATTTGAATGTCAGATGTGAAGACGGAATCAGAATTGGGCTCTTTCTGCCACATCCTGGAATAAGGACACTGGGCTTGAAGAAGAAGAAGAAGACTTGGTTCTTATATGCCGCTTTTCTCTACCCAAAGGAGGCTCAAAGCGGCTTACAGTCGCCTTCCCTTTCCTCTCCCCACAACAGACACCCTGTGGGGTGGGTGAGGCTGAGAGAGCCCTGATATTCCTGCTCGGTCAGAACAGTTTTATCAGTGCTGTGGTGAGCCCAAGGTCACCCAGCTGGTTGCATGTGGGGGAGCGCAGAATCGAACCTGGCATGCCAGATTAGAAGTCCACACTCCTAACCACTATACCAAACTGGCTCTCACCAAACTGGCTTGAGGATGGCAGACAGCTTTTTGAAAACAGCTCAGTGTGCTAAAGCTATTTAAAAAATCACATGAACAAAGTTTGAGTCCAGTGGTACCTTTAAGGCCAACAAAGGTTTAATCAAGTTATAAGCTTTTATGTGCACACACAGCTCAGATACAACAAAATGGAAATTAGCATTCCATATCAGTAGAGGGTAAGCCATAGATTAATATACAGAATAATGAAGATTAGCAGATTCAAGGAACATAATTAGGGCCATTCCACACCCAAAAAATAATAGTGAAAGGATTACCTATTGCAGATGCCAAAATGGGGTCTAAGGAAATGTTTTAATGTTCAAGTGTGATCCCGAAGCAACGTGGAAGTGCAAGTTTTTTAAATGTTTTACTGTTGTGGTGTATCCCCATAGCAACACAGAAATGTATATGTATTTCTAAATAATCTGGGACTTGGTGGAGGTGGGGGGAAGGAAGTTTGAGTTCCCAAATCAACCGCCATGAACGGATTGGTGGCTTGTGTTGATTGACAACCCGAGGAGCAAAGGGAGTAGTTTGGGTTGTCCACGCTTCCTACTGCTCCACTGCCTCCTTGAGAAGAGAGAAGTCATGACAAGGCAGCCTGATAACACAGGAGCGGTATCCCATCAGGAAGCATGCAAACAAGCTGTTTCCTATCACGCATTCGCAAGCGGGAGGCGGTGTGCATTTTATGCCTCTGTGCGGAATCGGTCATTGGTTTGGCAACTTGGAAATTATTAGAAAAAGGTCTGAAATTTGAATACCTTATTACCATTTATATAAATCCGTAGTATGGCTAGTACTGACACCTGATCAGACATCTCTCAAATGTGGTTACCAGCAGTGAACATTACTCTCAATTTCTGGTGACTGTTCCCACCTAGAGACCCAACACTTGAGAGCCTGTCTCAGTTTGGTGTAGTGGTTAGGAGTGCGGACTTCTAATCTGGCATGCCAGGTTCAATTCTGCACTCCCCCACATGTAACCAGCTGGGTGACCTTGGGGTCACCACGGCACTAATAAAACTGTTGTGACCAAGCAGTGATATCAGGGCTCTCTCAGCCTCACCCACCCCACAGGGTGTCTGTTGTGGGAAGAGGAAAGGGAAGGAAATTGTAAACCACTTTGAGCCTCCTTCGGGTAGGAGGAGCGTATAAGCGGCATATAAGAACCAACTCTTCTTCTTCTTCCCTGCTCCCTTAAATTCTCTGAGAGCTTAAGAAGTTGGAGGGTATTTTGTTGTTGGGCACAAGAGATCAGTCATTCCTCCCCTGTCCCTCAAATCCTCTGTCATCCACAGGAGAAGGTTGATTTTGCTTTCAGTTTTCACTGGGTTTGGCTGCATGGAAAAGCCTTGATAGAGACTTGTGGAGCCTGAACCTGCCAATAAAGGTGCTCTGACTCTGAACCTGCTCTGCATTCCAGTGCAAAACCAAACAAAATCGCTCCTCAGAGGACTTAGAAGTGCCCCTTGCTCAGATTGCATTGTGTCACTTCTTTCCAACTCCAAAGCTAGTTATTTTCATCTCTGCAAAATGGCTATATTATCAGATTGTATTTGGCTTTGGACTGGGCAGAAGCATTGCCGGTATTTCTTATTTACTTGGAATGCTGTATCCTGTCTCTCCAGACAATTCTAGCAATGACTAGCAATGGAAAAATGAGTACGTTGAATAATAAATAAGACCCCCCTTCCTTTTTTCTCATAGTAAAGTCCAGGGTCTCCCAATGATACACTAGTCTGAACAAGATATAATTAACATGTAGACATTTATAACCATAAAATGTGATGATGAACATTTGCTTCAGTAGCTATATCTTGGAAGGTTAATGGAGGATAGGTAATTAATCATGGTTGCTAATTTGATCTCATGGGTTGGAACCTCTGGTGGAGGATAGGATGACAGTTCCTTCCAATGCATGTCCGCACTTTTGGCCCCCCTTTGTTCCTGGGGTCCCGTTGATCTTCAGTATGCCAATTGTGGGGACAGTGAGGGCTGCAGGAGGAAAGGGAAGGTTGTGTTTATGGTCCTCTTGCTACAGAAATTCCATGTCTCCGTGTTCACTGCCTGTTTTCCTTTGGGTTGCTACATGCAGCTAAATGCATCTGACTGGTAGTTGTTGAAGGTGGATATTTAATTGTAGGGTAATGAGGGCTGCATTGATTGGAGAACATGATAGAAACTAAGGTATAATACCCTGGATGGGTAACCCTCTTTTGCATAGCAGGGGGCATAGAGGAGGCTGATAAAGAGTACTCAGATGGGGTCTTTGGAGCAAACAAGACCACAGATTAATTAAAACCCCAAGCAGGAGAATGAGGCAGCATGGGGGGAACCTGCCCTCCAGCAGTTAGTGAACCACCAGGAAATACCAACTGCAGGTGCTCACTTGGCTGCAGAGCTGGGATCCATCCCAAAGGGTGGCTGGCTGTGGATACCCATGGGCACAAGCATCCAAGCAATAACCCTCTGCTACCTGGAACTGTGAGCACACCAGGCCAGCCCAACCAGGGACACTTGGCATCCACACAGCCTCTTATAGAGGCCCCCATGATGGGCAAGTCTTGTCCACAGATGAGAGCTGACCCCCAAACTGCTCGGTCCATGCCCAAACCATTAGCTGTGATAAGACTGAAAGACGCAGTTAAAAGCAACCCTAATATGTAGGCACACCCAAACCGGGAAACAGGTCACCCAGGGGGAAAGAGGCCAACCATGAGGGCATGACCTCTTAAGTAGAGAGGGCCTTGCTTGGCCCTCCCTTCTCCTTTGGTTTTCGGCATGGGGGCAGCCAGACTGGATGTACTGAGCCCTGGCCAGCCCCTGCCCTGTGCTGAGGGCTCGAGTGGCCAGCTTGCCATCATCCTCTTCCAGCCTAACTCCCCTGCGGCTGTAGTCAAGTGGCCAGCAATCAGGGTGAGGTCATGTTTATCAGTTCTTGGAAGCTGAGCAGGGTCGGTTCTGGTTGGAGCTTGGGATGGCAGGCTTCCAAGGACGTTTGGGGTTGCCATTCAGAGGCAGTCCGTTTGCCTCTCTCCTTGAAAACATTACCGGGTTGCCTTAGCCGGATGTGACTTGATAGCACTTTCCACCACCAAGGAACTGAAGTGGAGAAGAGAGGAGGTTGAGATTCCCTGTTGCTAGAACCACAGATGATCTCTTGTGTGCTGATCAACAAGACAGATGCCATATTTCACAGGATTTATTCTTCCTTCACTGAATTTGCAGCGTTCAGCATGCCTCGTGGCAAAATGTTGCGTTTCAGCTGGCGGAGAGCAAGCGTCTGTGTCTTTCTTCTGCTCGATCGGTGAAGGCAGCCCAGTAAGCAGCTTTTCTGCATCTGATCTTGGGCATTTGGGGGGCTGTACTTAGAAACACCAGAGGTCATGATCAAGGAGAATGAGAGAGACTCACAGATTTTGTCCAGGTGTGCAGAAGTGCAGCAGCACCTTTGTCCAGGTGAACAGCTCCCTCCTGATGTGGCGCTTAGTAAGCGGATTGCTTTTCTGAGTTAGTGCTTTCAAGGACTTGATTGTTTGACATTGAGGCAAAATCTTTGGTGCCGGATGGGTCAGGGCAAATGAGGTGCGGTCACAAGAGGAAAAAAAAGGAGGGGGTTGTGCACTGATGGGAAAGGATGAGCTGCATCAATGGCTAATCTAAAATGCAACCATATTGTTAGTGCCTATAAGTGGAGGGAAGAACGAAGCTGGAGATCACATTGAGACGGTTCAGGTACAGAAACCAAGATGTCCACGGTAGCTCCCTGTGCCAGCAACATCCAAGTCAAATCTTCATATTGTTTCTTCCTCTTTGCTTCTCCAGTTCTTACAAATCATTGCTGGGTGGATTTCCTAGAGCAGCGGTAGTCAAACTGCGGCCCTCCAGGTGTCCATGGATTACAATTCCCATGAGCCCCTGCCACCAAATGTTGGCAGGGGCTCATGGGAATTGTAGTCCATGGACATCTGGAGGACCGCAGTTTGACTACCCCTGTTCTAGAGAGACAGTTGTGTTATTATGTTGCAAAAAACAAGAACAAAACAAAACAAGTCTTGTAAGCACCTTGAAGAATAACAGACTCAGTGTGGCATTTTTGGGTGCCTGTCCATGGGAGCTAACGCCACAAGAAATCTGCGATTCTTTAACGTGCCACTTTGTTACTTGCAATTTTTCGCAAAGCTGAACTCAAGGAAGGATGTTAAATCAGTGCATGAAATTTGTGTAATGGTTGGGAGTTTTCATGGTGCAGAATTCACAGGGTTGCTTGATTGTGTTTTGCACATGTAACGTCAGAGAGTTGAAGTCAGACTCATCAGAGAATTGCTTCTTGGGTCTTGCGGATGTCTTCCCGTTCGAAGAGAACAGCCCTTGTTGATTTTTTTTTCTTTTTCATCTTAATTACCCCAGTATGAGCAAAATGTCATTTTCTTTTCCCAGCCAGCCTTCATTTCAGTAAGCGGCTGGCAATTTCCAGCCCCCTCAGATTTCCCCCCCCCCCCCAAGATGTGAGCTGAGAGGCAGCCAATAAATGACCTTGGAATGACTTTTTGTGCACAGCCACAGACATTCAAAATTAACTGGGTTGATTTGACTGGCCTTGAAGGTAAGATGGGAACAGTCATAAATAAAAATAGTTCGAAGTCTGCCAGTTTATTCAAGGAAGTGCTTATCCGTGCAAGCTGGCAGGGAAAAAAAAAACTAGCGTAATGTGCTGGTATATAAATGCTCCAGCCCCAGATTGCATGGAATTTTTCATAGTGGAATAATTGATAGTGTGTTGTTGGTATAGAATATGCATGCACTCTGGATATATTATTAATGTAGCCCCTCTTGACCTGCAGTCTGCACAAAAAGAGAGGGGCACGGTCCCACCATCGTTTAGAAACCGAGAGATGTTACATGTTCAGTCTGTGCTGAATAGCAATTATTTCAGACCCCAATAAACGTGACATTGCTTGGCCTTTATTCTTTTTCTCACCGTTTAACATCAAAATGAGCAATACAAATAATGACATAGTGTGTATGCGTGTTTGTGAGGGGCGGGGGAAACAACATTTCCATCCTTGCAGCTATCAAGAAGGGATAAAGAACTCAGGAGAGAGGATTCCTGTGCCGTTGTAGGGACAGACCATAAAATCCTAACTTCCTGTTGATGGCCTATACCAGGGGTAGTCAAACTGCGGCCCTCCAGATGTCCATGGACTACAATTCCCACAAACCCCTGCCAGCGAATGCTGGCAGGGGCTTGTGGGAATTGTAGTCCATGGACATCTGGAGGGCCGCAGTTTGACTACCCCTGGCCTATACCTAAGGAGAAACAAACGAGCCTAATAATATTAAATAGGATAAGCCCCTGGAAAAGAAGATAAGTCTCAGCCAGTACAATATTGCAGCTGACCATAAACTTGCCTCGACCATGGTCAAACCTGACTCCACATGCAGTGAAGTATTAGAGACAATGGTGGGGAACTGCAGGAGATTTCTCAGAAATTTGGTTTGCATTCTTTCCAGGCAAATTGTATTGGCGGTGATTGTCAGTGGTGCTCCGTATAACACTTGCACCAGAGGCTAAGTCTTGTACGTTTTAAGAGCTGCTGGGACATTCCTACCACCTTTGTTCCAATAGAATTTTAGTATAACACCTGCACTTTTTTTGCTCATTCAAAGCCATATGAGCTACATGAGAGTTCATAGATCTTCTTGAAGCTTGAAATATGACACCTCGATGTTTATATAACTGAACTTGTTCGATACAAGTAGCATTTAGGCGCCACAAGTGTTTCTTAGATTTCTTTGAAAAGACAACTGGAATGATTTACTTCAAGACAGTGTTCATTACAGTAATCCATAAGGGTTCGTGCCTTTTCGTTTGTAGATTTCCCTTGTTCTTGTTGCTTACCATCTTGATATAAAGAAGGAGCCACCACCCACAGTGATAGAAAAAATGCACTGAGTACAGAAAATTCTACGGTGAATTCTCGACGTCTCCCTTTGGTAGCAGAGCTAGGAGATACTGTTGTTTGGAAAGCTACTGCTAACGAAGAGAGTATCCTTTTTGCCTTTTGGGGTGAATATACCAATAAGACAACTGGAATTCCAGCTGATTGTTAAGTTTCTTTTGGACCAGTTTTTGTGGTTCACTGATTTGTCTGTGGGTATACTGCCCATCTTATTGCTCAGTGATTTTCTTTCCTGCATTGGTCCTGGGATTCCCCGGACTCTTACCATCTTGAGTGGATCAGGTTTGAGTATGACACATAGGTAAAGGTAAAGGTCCAGATTTAATTCCATATTATGCCATATTATTTACAGGGGTTGCAAATGTTTCTGAAAATTCTGTTTGGTTGCTACAACTTGAGAATGTGGACTGAATTATTGGAGTGGCCTCCATGTTTGTAATGGACCTTCTTCTCTCATGCTTAGCTAAATTTACTAGAGGAGGGCTATCCCTGTTTATATCACAGTTACTCCATGTCTTTAAGACAGTTGTTGGGCCTCTATTGGAAAATTGAAAAATTGGATCCGCTGCCGTGAATAACAATTGACCAGTAGTAAATTTGCCCTTTTTGTACGTCATCATGGTTTTTGTTGGCTGCTTTGTGAGCTAACTGTTTGCATGGTTTTCAGGTAAGTATTTGCTCCTGAATAAAAAGATGGAGAAATATTCTAATGAATATTATGGCCTGTTGAAACAGGCTTGCTACTTTGATTTGGAAGTCTGATTATGGCTCACAATTAAAATGAAAGGGAATGGGCTCCAAGTCAAACTTCAGAGGTATAGCTCAGCGTTAGCACATATTTTCCAGCCCTTGGCAAACTGGGCCATATTGGGAGGATGGTATAAAATTTTAATAAAGGATCTTGGGTAATAGGAGCTAGAGAAGGCCTGACACTCTAGAGCAGGGGTAGTCAAACTGCGGCCCTCCAGATGTCCATGGATTACAATTCTCATGAGCCCCTGCCAGCATTTGGTGGCAGGGGCTCATGGGAATTGTAGTCCATGGACATCTGGAGAGCTGCAGTTTTACTACCCCTGCTCTAGAGAGCTGTTGCCAGCAAGAATAGCCCAACACTCAGCTTGATGGCCTGACTTGACATAAGGCATCTTCATTTGTTTATTATGTACTGTTCATTTTGTGTTTTCCTTTTGTCCAGTTGCTTATTTGTTGTGTTCATAAGCTTTGTAGACATTCTCAGAGGGCTGGTATGGTGGAAAGTTGGGATATAGAGACAGGCAGGAATTCCAATTGGCATTGAATACTGTTTGATTATTACCTGGAATGGGGGGGGGGAGTATGCATATTACACTTTGCTGAGAAACAAGCCTTCTGTAAGTAAATCTGTGACCTTGCAATTTCTGCTCTCTGACAGTGACCATTTTAGTTGCCAGAGTTTTAACTAAGATGCTTTTATAATATGCTGCCTACCTTGTATTTTATCTTTTATAGTTTATTTAATCATTTTAAGATCTGTTTGGTTATGTAACCCCATGGCCTATTTTATTATTTTGTTGAAACTTTAAACCTTATTTTTATATGTCTTATACATATTTTATGCCAATAAAAGGTTACTGACTGACTGACTGGCATATTACACTATGCAGTTGCTCCATTTGGTTACTGATTAGTTCCCTGGTTCAAGTCAAAGTATTGACAAGTAGGTGGCCGTTGGTTGCCGAGAATACTCCTATCTACCTGCGGGACCGCTTGGTTGCTTATGCCCCCCGCAGGGCACTCCGCTCTGCGGGTATGAATTTACTGGTTGTCCCGGGCCCACGGGATGTTTGCCTGGCCTCGACCCGGGCCAGGGCCTTTTCAGTCCTGGCCCCAACCTGGTGGAACGAGCTCCCAGAAGAGCTAAGGGCCCTGCAGGATCTATCAGCTTTCCGCAGGGCCTGCAAGACGGAGCTCTTCCGCCAGGCATATGGTTGAGGCCAGGGCAGCTCTCCCACTAATCCATCAGAGGATCCCCTCCAATATTGAGATCTCTAACATCGAGATCATTGTTAGATCTATTGTATTGGTGCCACCCTCTTCTGAATATTATTCTCTCCACCAGGCTGAACTTGGGGGGAACTCAGGTAGCGAAGATCAGAATTGTGACCACCGCCGCTAGATGTTATATGTGACTTGTTGATGTTAATTGGGTTTTTTATGGGGATTTTATTGTGTTTTAACTATTTATGTTGTAAACCGCCCTGAGACCTATTTGGAGAAGGGCGGTCTAAACATTAAATAATAATAATAATAATAATAATAATAATAATAATTATTATTATTATTAAGGAATTCTCCAGATAAGTCCTTCTGTGATAGCTGAGCTCGTCTGAGCAAACTCTGCTGAAGGCCCCCCAATACAAATGGGCATGATCATCAGATGCTCCTATCTGAGTGGTCTCTGTTGTGGGTCCTACTTTGTGGGCCTGAGGAGGTCAGAAAGGCTCCCACAATTCTATCATTCTACAGAAAGGCTAAAAAGGAGCTGTTCAGGTAGGACTTTATATAAAGGGAACAGGGCTGTAGTAAGAGTGGAATTGCACAGGAGGGTGCTTTAATAACGGGATAAGGGCTGTTGTTGCTAGTATTATTGTTTATATGGATTTCTTGTTTTTCTTGTATTGCTTTAATTTCTGTAATCCTGTGGGGGTTTTTGCATTTCTTATGCCTTACTCTGCTTTTGTTGCATTGTCTTTTGACTTGTTTGCTAAGTATAATATGTCTTGAGGCTCCTGAAGAAAGGCTGGATATAAGTCAAGAAAATAACTAAACAATATGCCTTGTTGCAAGTTTAGCCTTGTTGCAGCAAGAACAGCAGTATTTCGCAAGACCTTTAAAAACCAGGAGCTTTCATGGACAAGAGACCACTCCATCAGCTGCTGAAATGTATGATCCATTGGCCTGTACCTGTATGTATAAAGGAAAAGAAGAAGAAGAAGAGTTGGTTCTTATATGCTGCTTTCCCCTACCCGAAGCAGGCTCAAAGCGGCTTACAGTCGCCTTCCCATTCCTCTGTTGTAAGCAACAGATTTAAAGATCATGAAGCGCAAGAGGTCCAGTCTGTGACATCTTCCCATTCAAGTTCAGGCTCCTTTGCATATTACATGGTGACAACTGCATAATTTACATATGGCAGGGACTCATGGCCAATCCTAGCTGCCTGGAACTTGCACATTTAACTACAGAGTGAGGGTGGTGGCATGGTTGTGGGGAGAGGAAGGGCAGGCAATTGTAAGCCACTTTGAGACTCCTTCAGATAGTCAGGCAGCCGGATCTTTATTATGGTCATAGACCAGCATAAGGAAATGAATAAAGAATCAGAAAACTGGGAACAATTAAAAGCATAAAACCTCTAAAAAGCTGGGTATGAAACCCCATCTCCTCTTCTTCTTCCTCTGTCATCTTTGTCTTCTTCTGTAACTCGGGTTAAGAAGTGTTGTGGCTTAGTGCCAAAAGTACACCCCTTATCTTGTAGGCAGGCAGTGCCAAACAGACAACCACTTGGGTGGTTGCTGGCTAATTGTGTGAACCACACTGTTGAATGGTTGGAAGTATACAGAAAATCAATTCAACCTACCCTTTCTTTGGCATGAACCAAAACATTGTGCTTCAGATTGATCACTTGTTGTAAAACAAGCCAAGTCCTCTGTAACCAAGGGGTTTTCTAGGAGTTAAGTTAACTTTTAATTGTGGCTGGCCTCTTTTTCATGATTTGCCTCATGGTTGCATTTATGTAGGATTATAGTTTCCTGGGATCAGATTTGTAAAGGACTCTAAGACTGCCATTCCTGCCTCACAAACAGGGCCCCAAGGCTGAATTCAGACACCTTGAGTAACTATAGTTATATCTAAGGCTTCCTAAATAAGCATGTTTTCAATGTCAGCAGATTGCACTAGTGGAGGGTTGGATAAATCCATCAAGCCAATGCTTTCAGATTAGTAAATAGGGAGTTTGGTGCCCAAGTACAGCCAAGGCACCATCTTGTCCAGACTGCTAAGACCGGATGTCCTGTGCCTAAAACATACCTGAAAGAAGCCTGCCCCAACCTGTTCTTGAAAGCTACAGAGGAAAGAGATGATCCTGCAGAACAACTAATGTTTACATTTGGAACGTTCTCAGTGATAGCCATGGCTCTTCGTCCCCATGAATAACTTGCTGATATCCTTCTAAATGAAAACTGCTTATCTTCTTTCTTCTTCATCTGCAGAATCTAGTAGTCTTAGATGTTCCAGAAACCTCTGCTCAAGGAAACATAAGCTGTATGGTTTGCTGTGGGTTTTTTTGTCTTGACAACAGAATTTGATTAACCCTGGGGACACACACACCTCCTGACTAGTAAAAGCCTGGCTCCCTCTTGAAGGCACCAAGTGTTGATATTTTGAGAAAATACAATCCGCTAATGTAGGAGGTGCCAGCCTTTTCAAAAAAAGCTTCATCTGCAACATAAGGAGAATAGCAAACATTTCGCTATGCCCGGAGGCCCTCTTTCAGTATGGTCAGTATTCCAAGTTCATCTCCTTCTCTCCCTCCCCCCCCCCCTTTTTTTTTCTGTTGCTGTCTGGGTCTGAAATTGCATCCCATGCCTCGAAGCAGATTCTGCTGGTGGAAAAATGCCAGATTGTGGGAGTTAATTGAATAGCGTCTGAAAACATTACAGAGCTACTGCTCTTGTAGCCTCGGTATCTCAGAGCCCCGCTGGAGGTGTGTGTCCAGAGAACACTTTGGATATCAACAGAATGAAAAGAAGTTTCCCCAGTAACAGGAGAAATAAATAGACTGAAATCTTTTTTGGATTTTTGCAGTTTGACTTTTAGTCTCAAGATCCTGCTTAGACAGAAGGTTTCTAACTGGGAGCCATATATTCTGGCGGTGCCAAGTAGGAAAATTAGGAAATTTGAAAGTGGGTTATTTACTGTGTAGTTCCATGCAGAATTGCTGCAGTCCAAACTCATTGATTTCAGTGGTTTTGTTTAGGATTATACTGTTAGCTGACCAGGTTTTGATTTTTGAAAGCCTGAGCCTTCGAGCGACACATATTGATTGAGCCTTTCCTTGCTTGGTTTTTCATGCACTTTAACCCAGCATTCAATTCTGAGTCGGTTGTCCAAGCCTCCACTACTCACCTCCTTGCTAAATCTATTCATAGAAGCCCAAGTTTGATGATGGATTACATTTTCCCAACTTCAAAATGCAGGGAAATCAAGTGCAGACAATTTCCATTTGAGAATTCAGATCAGCAGTATTGATTGACTCTTTGAATTGGATCTGAAATATAGGGTCAGAGTCTACTTAACTGGGCAAGTGTGTGTATGTGTATATATATTTTAAAAAAGGTAAAGGTATCCCCTCTGCAAGCACTGAGTCATGTCTGACCCTTGGGGTGACGCCCTCCAGCGTTTTCATGGCAGACTCAATACGGGGTGGTTTGCCAGTGCCTTCCCCAGTCATTACCGTTTACCCCCCAGCAAGCTGGGTACTCATTTTACCGACCTCGGAAGGATGGAAGGCTGAGTCAACCTTGAGCTGGCTGCTGGGATCGAACTCCCAGCCTCATGGGCAGAGCTTTCAGACTGCATGACTGCTGCCTTACCACTCTGCGCCACAAGAGGCTCTTTGTGTGTGTGTGAATATATATATATATATATATATATATATATATATATATATATATATATATATATATATATATATATATATATATATATATATATATATATATATATATATATATATATATATATATATATATATATATATATATTCATATTCCTAACTACAAAGAAAATAAAGGTTAAAAAAATAAAATTTGGTAAAAGGCCAAAAAAAAAAAAACCTGCAAGGGAGAAATCTTTTGTATCACTTGACCTTTTAGCCTCACTTCATTATCTCCCCCTTTACTCAGGATATATTAGTCTGCCAGCTTGGTGCATCTGTTGAAGTGACTTTTGTTCACAAAAAGCTGCTGCAATAAATTTGTTTTGCCTTAAAGTGTAGGATTGAAATAGCTGCCCCTGTGGAATCTTTCTCGGCATGTGTCTCTCCTGTGAAAATATATAACACTTCTAATATAATACAGTTGTCAGTCATGGCTTTTTTCATTCACAGATAATAGAAAATGACTTACTTAGGACAGAAAAGCTGAAGAGCACAAGGGAGGATCCTGTTCACATTCTGCAGACCTTATCTTGCCTGTGCTTCCTGTAACACTCCAGCGAGATCTAGGCATGTCGACTTTGGGGAAAATAAGACACCCATCCAACTTGCTTGTCTTACAGCAAGACCTTGGTTGCAGTAGGATTTGGATTCCGCTCAGCATTCAATTACCCAACGGCATTTAGCACACATTCTTGTGCTCAGTTGACTCACGTTAGTATATCCACGATTTCCTCCCTTGGTTTCTTGGCAGGGATACTGTTGAGTTTACATTAGGGCTTCTGTTTTGAGATGGTGGTTCCACCTATGCTGGACTCCGAGGCAATATGCAAAGGCATGTTTGCACGTTCTCCGAGGAGGCTAGGCTCTAAATCATTGCCTTCCAGCCTGCATGCAGATTTATCTAAGGGAGCCTTAGGTAATCATGAGATAAATTTAGACGTCAATTATTATTTGCCAAAGTGGTTTTCCTCACTTTCTTTAATGAGGTGGTGGAATGGATTAATCTCCTCCTTCTCTTTTCAGGGATGCCTGGCACATATAGTGCAATAGCAAGAATTGGTAATAAAGTTTACATTCCCCCCCCCCTCCTTATATCCCCTCAGCCCTGTTAAGATCAGTTCTGAGCTATCTCGATGAGCTATTGTGGAAAGACAGCTACCCTTTGTTTAGAGCAGGGGTGGTCAAACTGTGGCCCTCCAGATGTCCATGGACTACAATTCCCATGAGCATTCATTGGCAGGCACTCATGGGAATTGTAGTCCATGGACATCTGGAGGGCCGCAGTTTGACTACCCCTGGTTTAGAGGGTTCTTCTCTTGGGTGTCAACAGTGTGAGGCAAGGAAGCCAGGGGTGTTATCCAAGGCATAAATGGAGATTTAAAAAAAATGTTAGTGTACCAAGTGCTGCTGGTATATAGCACATGCACCTGACCTAATTATTCTACTAGAGAGAACTAGTTTTTCCACCTGCAAGCTGAATGCAATGCAGCAAGCTGATCTTAAGGCTGTGGCCAGTTGTTGTGACACACCTGTGTATCTCTCCCCCCCCCCCGACACATGGTACTTGATCACAAACTTTCTGGTTTGGGAAGTCTTCAGTGAAACTCCAGTTTGCCCTGTCTTCTTAATACAGGAGTTTGTTTCTTTGTCAACATCTGAAATTTCCCTTGTTTGGGAGGAGGAAACGCCTTTGTTCAGGTTGCCTGCATTTCAGCATTACTGTAAATTTAATTTTTGATTTAAGGCTTCCCAAGCTTTTAAACATGCTCTGCATGCCAAGAAGGAGGGAAGATGTGTCTTATGAACAGCGTTTATGTCTGTCCTGGAGAAACTCTGTCATGGTATCTGAAGACTGCTGAATTGTTTATGCTGGATACGAGGGGTATGCATGCTCTAAACGTCCTGCCTGGCAAGGGCAGATTGGTCCTGAGCGTACAGTGTGCAGATTTTTAAAAACCCAGCCAAAGGGTAATTCACTGGCCATGTCCCTCAGTATCTATCTCTAATGAGCTGACCCACCCAGAGGAGCAAAAGAGGCTTTGAAAAATCGCTCAAGGGGTGCATTCAACCTTGTCTCTTTTGCCAGCTTGATCAGATTAGAAGCCAGTTGTATGCCACGGTTTCTATTCTTGGAGGCTAACATTTCGTTTATGCAAATATATATCATGCTTTGATATTCTAAGAACCTGAGTTTGGCATTCTAGCTGCTATCCTATTTTGTGGGGTGATTACCTCTCCATTAAACACAGTGGCCAAACTTCATGCCTTGTCTAGTCCCAGTCTCTTGATACAAACTCTTCAGTTCTTTCAAGTGTGCATGTAGAGGTGGGCATGAATTGCAAGATGATTAAAAAAAAAAAGCCACGAAACACCATAGCGAGCTGGTTTTTGTGAAGCCCTGCCCCCCCACCCCCGATTGCACGAGTCCATGCGGGTCTTTTCTACTTTGGTAGCCTCTGGGCAGGTGGCTGGTTTTTGGGGGGCTGTGAGTCCTCCCTGGTGGCAGTGGCTGGAAGCAGCCGGGCTGACGGTAAGGGCAGATTGCAAGTTGTCTGGGCCATTCCCAGCTGGCAGCCCTTTAAATGGGAGCTGAAGGGTGACACTCGCAATGCCAAAGCGGGAGGCTGCCTCTCTCCCCATGGGCATGGACATGGGCATTTATAAACAAAACTTTGCTGGTCTTAAAGGAGCTACTGGACTCCAACTTGGTTCCACTTTGGAAGATCTAGGTCTTCACAAGGGCTTCTTAAGAGGGGTTATTATTGTAGTGGTGGTGGTGGTGGTGATGATGATGATGATGATGAAGTGGCTGTTCCATTGACTGGAAAACCAAAACCAGAAAAGGAACACAACCAAACCTTTACAGTAGGAACTCAGAAGTTGAGCTGCACAATAAAATAATGTAAACATGGTAATTATTTATTATAGTGCGCAAAAAAAAACAGAATAAAAACTACATAAAAGCTATACAGAACTGACTGCACATAAGACCAAACGCGTTTCAACCCTACTGGGAATTCCTCAGTGGTCAGAATTGTAATAATACACTGTATACAAAATGTCTAAACTCATTATAAAGTGTAGTTGAGTGGTTGAATGGGATCTGTAAATTATGGCTCCAACCAATATATGTAAATTTTAGACTTTTTGGAGACCACCTCCTATGGCATATGCCTAGGCTCACTACTCTTCACTATTCTATTATATAATTATAGAAAAAAAGCTATTTCTGATGCACATGAGATACACTCTCAGCACAGAATTATGGGGTGGCTTGTCAAAATTAACACTGTAGCTCGTCCTTCTTCTTCCCCCAGCTATCTGGGCTGGAGACAGTGAAATAGTCAGTTCAGCCTTTGGCTGGAATCTTATACACAGAAGGGACATAGAGACTTGGGAATGCAAGGGATAGATCAGATATTCTGGGAGATTCCAGGACAGAATTTTGTTGACAAACAATATGGTAGGAAAACAGAAGAGATAAATTCCTTTAGCATGCATGGAGAGGGTCTGTTTTTGGTGATTCCATCTGAAGGAGCTCTAGCTTGATGTCTGTTATTGCCATGTGCAGCAGGCAAAAGACTGGCTGCCTAGACAATGACTTGGAGGCAATAGGAAGTTTCTAGAGTAGCAGAACTTCTAAGTTAAAGAGTCTGCCTTAGAATAAGACCAGCTAGGATATGTATAGAGTGAGGGGATTGGGAACAGACAGTTTATACCTTTCTTTTGTATTCCTCGTTCACTGCTGTGCAGAGAGTATATGTGTCCACTTTTTACTTACAACAAATTCTGTACTGTTTTAAATGCTAGTGATTGTTCTCTGTACCACATAGACCACCACCATTTGAACATGCTATTTAGAATAGGCATGAGGGAAGGAAGGCAATCAGTTGTTAAACTGCTAGTTCCCTAGAAGTATACAAGTGCAGTAAGCCGTTCCCATCGTAACCAGTCTCTGGGTAGCAGCGGAGGTAGGTAGAACATTAGAATGGCAATGTGAGAAGGGAAGCTGGGAATACTGGCTCTCCCGTGAGAAATTCTTAAAATGTATATTTGATGGGAGAAAAGAGAGACAGAAATTGCTCTGAGGTTTGGGTGAGCCAGGGAAACGATGTCCTCACCAGGTGGGGACTCAGATTGGGTACTAGGAGCATAGGTGCCTTGGAGGGCTAAATTGAGAAGTGTTTATTGAGTCAGTGGGACTTCCTTGCCACAATGCTGTTCTGAATTTTTGTTGTTGTGGTTGTTCACATCACTACTCCTCAGAATATGATTACCCTGCACGCAGCCATATATAATATCAGTAGTGAATGCACATTTATGCTTTTATGTCCCTCTTGGGCTGGGGAGGAGGAAGGTCAAAGGAAACACAGTGCAAAATTGACCTTTCTGTAATACATGAAAGCATTTCTCCTGTTCCTGGAGCAGGACTGTGCAATGCACAATTGGATGGCCCTTGAATGATAACCAACTCTTCTTTCCCCCCAGTTATTCAGGTGGGCAAAAGAAGTAAACAAAAGGTGCTGGGCATAATGTGAGAGCAAATTATATTCTAGGTGTCTGAGGGGACCCCCCTCTCACACACAACTCCTGTGAAACATGGCAGGGAGACAGTTTTGAATCCAGAAGATGTATCTGCGTCATTACAAAATAATGTGTGAGTTTGTGTGTGTGAGCGAAGCAGAACTTGCACCACTGCTGAAAATATAACTGCTTCTGTCTAGCAGTATGTCTGTTCACAGCTGGAGGTTTTAAAAATTTTACCTCTTTTCCAAACCAGGTTCTCCGAGACCCTTTTGCAAACTGAGTAAAGGGGAAAAGGTGTATTATAAAAGCTAGGCTTACAACAGCTGCATAGAAATACATATATTACATATACATGTGAAAAGACTTGCTTCTGCCAAATCAAAAGAAGAAATTCTCGCTAGAGAGACACTTTACTCGGTTCATATTTTGGGCTTGTCTGTAGCAAGTCATAACATTTTGCAAACAGAGCCTCTTCCCCTTCCCCATTGTGTGTGTGTGTGCATTTTCCCCTAGCCATCTTTGGCTGCCAAGCAGATGTGTTATTTATAAAAAGCTCTTGGTGGGAAAGATTCCCTTGAGTTTTGATCATCTGTGCTTATGAAAAGAGCCTGGTTCTAGTCGCCAAAGAGGCTTCTCGCCTGCCAACTGAGACTCCCTGGCATACAGGAAGTGGCTTACGATGCCTGTTTCTTGGTCCCAGCAGACCAGCATCATATCAATTAATGGTTAGAGGGGTACTGGCTTGGGCATGGCAGCTTGCTTGTTAGTGGTAAGAAAAGTCTCTGTCAAACAGACGGCTTTTTGAGTTTTGCTCAAATGAAGAGGCTCCAAATTGTATGATCTACAGGGACCTCGGCAGTTAACCTCAGATATGAAGGGGGGAAAAGCCCATATGAGTGGGAGGGGGATGGAGAAGCTGAGTTGGAAGGCCACATCTGATTACTATTGGGTAGCATTCATGTCTGCACGGCGCCATTTAGTGTAGCAGCAAGGCATTTAGGAAATTAGCTTCATTCTCCTAAGCCAGGGGTAGTCAAACTGCGGCCCTCCAGATGTCCATGGACTACAATTCCAGCATTCGCTGGCAGGGGCTTCTGGGAATTGTAGTCCATGGACATCTGGAGGGCTGCAGTTTGACTACCCCTGTCCTAAGCAGGTGGAATTTGGATTTTGATAGGTAGGCTGTATTTATATTAATTAATATTAATAATATAAATAATTGATAATAATATACACAATTTATTTTTATCCCACCCTTCCAGAATTTTATTGTCAGTCTGCCACAGGCTGGCTGGTTAGGAGTGGCAGCATAAAAGCTTACTTAGTAAGTAAGTAAATAAATAAATCTGTTAACTCTTGAATAGGTTTAAGACATGGTGTTCTGTTTGATCTGTACACCTCCATCGAAAAGAAATGAATGATACAAAATCTTTTTGAATGTGTACAGACCAGGTATGCATATTCAGAATACAATGTTATACATGACTTTTGACGCAGCCTCAAGAAGCATTTATAAAATTGTGTTCTCAGAATGCAGAAGAAGAAGAGTTGGTTCTTATATGTCGCTTTTCTCTACCTAGGAGAGTCTCAAAGTGGCTTACTTTTGCCTTCCCTTTCCTCTCCCCGGGACCCTGTGAGGGAGGGAGGCTGAGAGAGCCCTGATATTTCTGAAGAAGAAGAAGAGTTGGTTCTTATATGCCACTTTTCTCTACCCGAAGGAGGCTCAAAGCAGCTTACAATCACCGTCCCTTTCCTCCCCCCACAACAGACACCCTGTGAGGTGGGTGAGGCTGAGAGAGCCCTGATATTACTGCTCAGTCAGAACAGTTTTATCAGTGCTGTAGCGAGCCCAAGGTCATCCAGCTGGCTGCATGTGGGGGAGCATGGAATAAATCCTGGCTCACCCGATTAGAAGTCCACGATCTTAACCACTACACCAAACTGGCTTTCCTAACCGCTACACCAAATTGCAGTGAGGAGTTAGAGGGGGAACTGTTTTTTGTACCCCACTTTCCACTATCTGAAGGAGGCTGAAAGTGACTTACACTTTTCCCTTCTTTGTCCTGCAACAGGCACCCTCTGAGGTAGGTGAGGCTGAGAGAGCCCTGAGGGAACTGCTCTGCACAACAGTTCAAAGAGAACTGTGATTAGTCCAAGGTCACCCAGATCAGAGTCCATTGCTCATAACCAGGTTCTCCAGATTCCATTGTCCATTGCTCATAACCATCACTCCATGCTGAACCAAACTTGACTCTACCACATCCATTTGCAGCCATAGACTAGAAGGAACTTGCAGTCAATGACTTTTTCAAAGTCAGCAAATAATTTTATTCCTGATGCCCAAATCTTGGCATTTCCTCTTCTTCCAAGTTCAGTTTGGCCTCCCTGGGCTGCCAGGCATCTTCTTATTTGGAGATTCTTATAGCTGGAATGTTTTTATCTTTTATATCATTTAAGTTACCAATGATTCTTTTATCTTGTTAATGCCAGATGTTGTAATTTGTTGTAATTTGACTACTGGTCTAGTACCGTAATAATAAAGACTTATTTGGAGATAAGATGTTACCTTATGCCTCCTGCAGGGCCTTGTGTTCAGTGGGTATGAATCTGCTGGTGGTCCCTGGCCCATGAGAAGTACACCTGGCATTGTTCAGGGCCAGGGTATTTTGGTCCTGGCCCCAACCTGGTGGAACGAGCTTCTGGAAGAACGAGTGGCCTTGATGGAGTTTGAGCAGTTCCAAAGGGCCTGCAAGATGGAGCTCTTCCACCGGGCATTAGGTTGAGGCCGGGTGGCAGTAAGATCGAGGGTCCCTCCTCAATTCGGCCGGGACATCGGCCTGTCTTCCTATTACATCCTTTCCCCTGAGGCGTCAGACATGGAGAGTTGTTGAACAGACAGGGATGTGGGGAGGGTTAGTCGGTCATCAGACTTAGAATGGTTTTGAGTTGGGGCTGGTTTATATTTTATTCTGAAGTTTTAATGTTGTAACTCGCCTGGAGCAGTTGATGATGATGATGATGATGATGATGATGATGATGATGATGATACCCGAGTCCTAACATTTTCCTTTGGGGATGCCTGATGTTCTGGGCATGAGGCCTGCCACAAATGGAGTCTGATAGAAAGTGCTAATGGCTTTGAGGTTTTGACCTTGATGTTGGGCCTGAAGAAGAGTTGGTTCTTATATGTCACTTTTCCCTACCTGAAGGAGGCTCAAAGGGGCTTCCAATTGCCTACCCTTTCCTCTCCCCACAACAGACTCCCTGTGAGGTGGGTGAGGCTGAGAGAGCCCTGATATCACTGCCCGGTCAGAACAGTTTTATCAGTGCCGTGGCGAGCCCAAAGTCACCCAGGGGGCTGCATGTGGGGGAGCGCAGAATCGAACCCAGCATGCCAGATTAGAAGTGCGCACTCCTAACCACTACACCAAACTGGCTCTCTGAAGCTTAGTTCATTGGTATGAATCTCTTGTTCTTCAGATTCAGTTATTCTCTTCCCACTGGGAAGGGGAGTCAGCACAAGCTGAACCTACCTGGGGGATGATGATGATGAGAGCCGGTTAATTAAACTTTCTGGTTAATTTCACCCCTGTGTGTCTATAAAAGAATGATTTCACTTCTGTGCACATGGCGGTTTTAAAATACAATTAAACGTTCATCTTTCAAAATGCGTAATTAATGAAATTGATTTATAGTTGCATATCAACCGCGGTTTTCCTTTTTTAGAAGTGGCCAATTTTGGCTTTGTCAGGAACTTTTTCAGAGCTTGCAAGGAATGATTTCTTATGGGTAGTTTGGCATGCTTAGGAAAGCGGCTATGAGACCTGGAGTGTGGTGGTTGTCAAATGAAAAATACATATTCCTTGGGGATTGTGTGATCTCTCTCCCCTAGAGAAAGTGAAACAGAGGTCCCTGGGTAGCATATGAATACTTACATCTTTAGCCTCTGATGAGAATAGGTTTTTGAGAGTTGAGCAGGCGGTCTCTCTGGGATAAAATCAGAGTCCAGAAGCACCTTTAAGACCAACAAAGATTTATTCAAGGTGTGAGCTTTCGAGTACAAGCACTCTTCGAGTGCTTGCACTTGAAAGCTCACGCCTTGAATAAATCTTTGTTGGTCTTAAAGGTGCTTCTGGACTCTGATTTTATTGTGCTACTTCAGACCAACACGGCTAGTCATTTCTGATTGTTAAACTTCCTGAGGATGGATGCCAATGAGCTAAGAATGATTTAGTACTTGTAGGTTCATCAGAAAGGCTGGTGGTAGGCTTATGAGAAACCCCCCTCCCCCAGGAATTTACCTGCCCCCTTCATAGTTCCAGGTTCTTTAGAACAAGAATCTCAAAGCTCAGAATCTGAACTGGGATATTACAAGTAGCTTGTGACCAGTTTCCTTATCTACAGTTTGTTTGTCTTGGCCTTTCCTTATCAGCTCCTCCCCTAATAGGTTGAGGATTATGAGCTGCGACCTGGATAGAACATCAGATACTGGAAGCTAAGCAGAGCAGGCCCTGATCAGTATTTGGATGGGAGATCTCCAAGGATCTGGGTGGTAGTTCCTCCAGAGAACACTAGGGGTCGTGACTTGGAGGCAGGCAATGGTAAGCCACCTCCAAAGGTCCTTTGTCTGGCTGCCAGGCAGATCTCCTGGCTAAACTGCACACACCATATGATATGATAAATAAATAAATCAATTATAAATGCATAAATAAGTAAAGAGGATTTGTGTTAATTGCTGTGCTGACTCTTGCTGGCTATAAAATGGCAACCTAGCCCGCATTCAACCCATAAATTCTAAAAACTGATGAGTGGAATAAACGTCCTCAGAGGAAGGGCCGTGTATCCGTGACTGAATATTTGCTTTGCATGCAGAAGATCTCAACTTCATAAGCAAATTAAGGATCTTGGATATTGATCTGATTGTATGGGGCATGTGTGCCCTATAGCAAGGAGATCCTGGGATTGTCTGGCAAGCAGGCAAGAGACGTTTGGAGGTTGTTTGCCATTTCCTGTCTCTGAGTCGTGACCCTAGTGTTTCTTGGAGGTCTCCCATCCAAATACTAGTCAGGGCCAACCTGCTTAACTTCTGAGATCTGACAAGATTGGGATTGCCTGGGCTATCCAAGTCAGGGAGGATTTTGGATAGCAGATATGTAAGAAGACTTTTTTTTCTGTCTAAGACCTTAGAATTGCTTCAAATTAGACTTTAGTAAGTTACATACCTCATTAAGGATTTTGTTGAAAATCTGAAAGCTAAAGAAGTCGAGAAACTAAATATGGCTTTGAAGAAGCAGCATTGAAGTATTCTAAATAACTAAATATATGTCTGTGCTCAGTAAACCGTGCTACTTCTTTGTCTAATTATTTTACATGTTCCATATTTGGCCGCTTTTCTGCCATAAGTTATCCAGACTAGCTTAGAACCATAGAGTTGGAAAGGAACTCCAGGGTCACCTAGACCAACCCCCTGCAGAATGCATGAAATTCACAACTACCTGCCCAGCCACAGTGACCCCAATTTCATGCCCAGGTAATGCCTCTTTAAGAAAACAGAATCCCTGGTCAGTCTGGCCTGGAAGAAATTCATTTCTCGATCCCTAAGAGGATATTGGCATTTCCCTGGGCATGCCAGAAAGGACCACAAGAGCCAAGCACTGACAAAGTCTCTTCTGTCCATCTGCCTAAGTTCATAGAATCAGCATTTCTGTCAGATATCTGTCTAGCCTCTGCTTTAAAACTTCTGTAAAGGGAGAACTCACCACATCCTGAGGAATTAATATTTTTTAAACAGACACTGATTCTATAATAATGCATCCCATTATGAATATAATAAGATCCCACAATAAACATCTAGAAGACACTGCAAATTGAAAGAAGGGGGGATACAGTTGTGTGAGTGTGTGTGTGATGCACTAACAATACTTTACATGTATACTATATTTTTAGAAATAGGTACCATAAATATATATGTTTTTAAACATATGGGCTTTGAGAACTAACGTTTTAAAACAGCAATATTCTAATTTTTTTTTACAAAGTCATTGAGGTTAAGGCAAATATTCTTAGAAAATGCATCTTTTATTATGGCTTGTTTATCCTTGATTGCATAATTATTTTCCTTTGAGGGCCGTGTTTGACGAACAGCCTAATTCTGTTAGGATCCCTCTGCGGTTGCCTCTGGGGTACCCCTCCAGGACTGTAACCCCACTTCATCTGATAATGTAATCTCCCATAGGGGAAGCTACAGCCTGGCAATGGCCCAGTGGTCCCAGCAAGCTTACAATATCAGCCCTGGGAGTGTGGTGCTAACCTGATGTGTCAAGTTGTGACAGTGATTTTTTTTAAAGGGTTGTTTCAATGTTAGACTGTACAGTCTTCCAGGCTTTTTGGCTGGACTGTAGGGTATGCAAGTCTCCAGTCAACAGGAACCTCTCGTGACAAATAAAAATGGGATTGGATGGCATGGAATTGAAAGTCAAAAGGGCCCTGTAAATAATTTTACAGCTCCTGAGGCAACCTGCTCAAACATTGGCATTATAAATAAGGGTAATGTACTAGAGGACTGAATTACAATCAGGGAAGCTATAGCCATGTGAAATGTGGACCTTGCTTATTTAAAGTATATAGAGTTGGATTATGATCTGTAGGCAGTGCCGTGTGAGAAATCAATAACCACTCACTCAAGCAGGGGCCAAGGAGACTGTGATTATAAAGGAGGCAAGGGACTCGGCATTGCGTATATCAAGTTTCTGCAGATGGCAGGTGAAGAGGAAGGTGGGGGGAAAAAGAACCACTCCATCTGTTGGCCTGCAGGACAGAATGTTTCTCTACAAAAGGTGGACATGCCAGTGGGCATCTTGTTCTGCTGGTGCATTTTTTTGGGGGGGGGTTGTTTTTGCTATATAAGTAGAAAGAGAAAGCTTTTAGCACTTCTAGCTACTAAGCAAAGGTTGGCGGTGGAATTGTTTTGGGTAACCGCCAGCATTTTGTGCTAGGAGAGCCAGCACCTCCCTCCATGATCTAAAGCGACCATGTCCTGTAGCCCAGGGGTAGTCAACCTGTGGTCCTCCAGGTGTCCATGGACTACAATTCCCATGAGCCCCTGCCAGCGAACGCTGGCAGGGGCTCATGGGAATTGTAGTCCATGGACATCTGGAGGACCACAGGTTGACTATCCCTGCTGTAGCCCACAGAGGTGTTACTTTCTTACCTGAGCTAAGTTTTAAAAGTTGCTAGATGGGAGGCATTCTTAATCTTTGTTCCAGTGAACTTGCCTTAGTTAAGCAGAGGAAGGGTAGTTAAGCAGAGGAAGAGTCTAAGCAGAGTCAGAATGAGAGTAGACAGAAAAAAATGCAGGTACCTATGTTGATCCATGTAGACAAAAATCAGTGGCAGCCACTAGTTTAATAACTTTGCTAGGGCCAACTGACAGTATTCATGGGTAGCAAACTGTGGCCCTCCAGATGTCCATGGACTACAATTCCCAGGAGCCCCTGCCAGCATTTGCTGGCAGGAGCTCCTGGGAATTGTAGTCCATGGACATCTGGAGGGCCACAGTTTGCCTACCCCTGATATAGGTAGACAGTTGGGCTACTGATGGTGGTGGTCACGACTGTGTACCGATTTATACCAACCTGTGCCTGGTAATGGGTTAAGTGGAAGGATCAAGGCCATTGTGTCCCTCTGCAAAGTCCTAGAAGACCAAACATCATTGGAACGAGAGAAAACACATGGCTGCTGCATTGTTCAGTCAAAATAGAAGGGGAGAGGGAGGGAAAGAAAGATCACATCCTTCAGATTGACTTACAGTGCTGACCCAGCAGTTTTACCTTTCTCCAAGCTGCATCGGACATTGGGTGGCAGTCAACAAGACAGACAGAAACGCAAGCATTCAGTAGCTCTTTAAAGAATAATGACATTTGTGGCAGAGCATGAGCTTTCGTGAGTCACAGAAGCTCATACCCTGCCACAAATTTAGTTAGCCTTTAAGTGCTACTGAATTCTTGCTCTATCCTACTGCTGCAAACAGGCTAACGTGGCTACCTATCTTGATGGCTTCATGAGTCTTCATGGGAAGAAGAACTTTAGCACATAACAGCTCCTATTCCTTTCTGCCAATTTATCTCCTCACTCTCAGTTTAGCTTTCAGTCCCTAGAGTATACATCATCTTCTCCCCAGGGATGATTTCCATGCTGCAAAACATGGGATGTAAAACAGCCCTTATTTGGAATGAAATTTGATTTGATTGTATCACTAGCATGCCTGCTGGTATAGAGTAGTGACTATAGAAGAGTATGAACCTGGCAGTCTTTGTTTTGTATCTTTCCTTGGTCAAGAAATCCACCGGGTGACTTTACTCAAGTCACTGTTCTCGGCCTTTGTCCACCACCTGCTTTTGGGGCATTATCTCGGTCACAGTCCACTGTTTGCAGTACAGGGTTCAAAGTGGCTTGGACTGCCGGTGGATAATTGGAGCAATGTTAAGTGAAGCATTTTGAATTCCTGCATTATGAGTGCCCTGTTTTAAAAGCAAGCCGAAGGTCAGAGCTGCACTTTGGCTAGTGCAAGGCCAGTGTGCATATTACGTTACACTCACATGTCTGTATTTTGTGCATTGCATTTGCCATGACGTTATTCTGCTTTCTCCCCCAGCCCCAGCCTCAAAAATGTCGGGCAGTAGATATTAGGATCCAACATGTTGATGAGATGGAAAATAGAAAATATCCAACTCCATGGAAGTGTGAACTTTGAGAACTACAAACACAGTTCAGTGCAGGTGATCCACTGTGTATAAGAGAGTGGGACCTTCTTGAAATAATCTTTAAAATGTCATTGAGAATGTAGGAGCATCCCATCAGCAAAGGCCCCCAGGGAGAGAGGAGAAAGGCAGTTTTCAGAATAGCGAGATCCGTGTCCGTCTCTGTGTGAACATTATAGGGCAATTGCCCGCTCCAGGCTACTTGCAAAATCAGTTTTTTTTATTCATGAGCATTATAAAAAATATATGCTCACGAGCTTCATGCACAATTGCACTCCGAAAGAGGAAAATGATCCATTTTCTAGGTGGGTTGTTCAGAAAGCTTCCAGACTTCTGCTGAGAGGTGATGGGTGAAGAGCCAAGAGGCGTGTGCTGCCTCCACATTAAGAAGTCTGCTCCACTTCTTCCAAACTCTTATATTTGTGTGGTTTAAATGAATATCCCGCTACTGTCCCTCCTCTCTCTCCAAAGAAGTTAGCTCTGCTAAACACCATTATGGAAAGAACCCAGGGGACATCTAGGGCAGGGGTAGTCAAACTGTGGCCCTCCAGATGTCCATGGACTACAATTCCCACGAGCCCCTGCCAGCATTCGCTGGCAGGGGCTCGTGGGAATTGTAGTCCATGGACATCTAGAGGGCCGCAGTTTGACTACCCCTGATCTAGGGGGAGGGGGATGGGGGAGCGGTTCAAGTAGGAAAGTATTCCTAAGGACATGTGCCATACTTTATTTTAATAACGACCTTGAAGAATTAACTAAGAATACAATAAGCATGGTAGATTAGAAAGAACAAGCCCATTAAGAACGAAAGACGCTTTGTGAAAATACCATGACTGATAAAGGTGGCCTGCCACGTCTGCAGTAAGAGATGAATGCTAAAATGGGTTTGCACGACCCACATGCCTGTGTGTTTAAAGCCTTTTGAATATATGCAGCCTATTTTGGCACAAGGAGAAAGGTGAAAAGGCTATCACTGCCTCTCTTTTATGTTTTCCGTATTACAACTTGGAAAAGGCGAGAGGGGAGGGCTGGGAAGGAGGAGGATAAGAAAACCCGCACAGAGTTGGCCGCTGCCGGAAGGCATGGAGCAACATTTCTCTAACTTTAATATCTGCTGTTTCATTTTATATTCATCATGTCAGCATAATCTGCTTTTATGGGAATAGTCTTGGTTCCCGACCAAATGCATTTAAGCCCTTTTGCTTTTAAGTTTGATTGTAATGCAACGTGAAGATTTCAATGAAATGTTTATATTTAAGGATTGTAGAAATGGCAAAGAGAAAATGGAATTACAAAATCAATCAGAAGGCATCTTGCTCTTGTGTGCGTCTGCCTCTCTCTCTCTCCTTGCTTGTCTGTCTGACCTTTTTGGAGAGCAGACAAGTGAATTGCGAGCTGAACCCTCTCTGTGTTTCAGTCTTCAGGGAGACTCTGGCTCCGTCCGTAGGAGCAAGATTGGCTTCTCCAGCAAAATTTCTAGCATTAAGAATAAAGCATCTGGAAAGGCTCTGTTGACTTGGAGGGAAGGGTAAAGTGGAAATAGGCAGTGAGGCTGAGCATTGTTACTAAAGAGTAAGTCCCATGGAACTCATCTGTATTTATTTATGAGAAGAAATGCTTAGGAGTACTGCAAATGTCCTAATTCAATCGGGGCAGTAGAAGCTTCAACCCCTAACCAAGCAAAGGAATAACACAGTATTGGAGATGAATACTGAATGATTCAGACAACCTACCCTATTTAAATTTATGTTCCACCCTTGCCCAGTGTGGGTTGTATGTTTACAAAGTGATGGTTCCAAAATTAACAAAATGCAATATGCGATTAAGAACAAACCGACCAACTCCATTTATTGACTTAATAGCCCATGGCTCTTAAATTAGAAAGGATCTTTCCCCTAACTGCCTTTGGGGAAAATGTTTGGATTTTACCGAATTTCAGAGTCCAGTTTACACGGGTGTGAGTTTTTGTAAAGTATCATAGAATCATAGAATCATAGAATCATAGAGTTGGAAGGGGCCATACAGGCCATCTAGTACAACCCCCTGCTCTACACAGGATCAGCCCAAAGCATCCTAAAGCACCCAAGAAAAGTGTGTATCCAACCTTTGCTTGAAGACTGCCAGTGGCGGGGAGATCACCACCTCCTTAGGCAGCCTATTCCACTGCTGAACTACTCTGACTGCGAAGATTTTTTCCTGATATCTAGCCTATATCGTTGTAGTTTAAACCCATTACTGCGTGTCCTCTCCTCTGCAGCCAGCAGAAACAGCATCCTGCCCTCCTCCAAGTGACAACCTTTCAAATACTTAAAGAGGGCTATCATGTCCCCTCTCAACCTCCTTTTCTCCAGGTTGAACATTCCCAAGCCGTGTCTCGTGATCGAAAGAGTGTCAAACTCTCAGGGTTTCCATTCATGAGCCCTTAGGTTTTGTTTCACTTGTTTTATGAGGATAATTTTTTATTTTCTTTTACCAAATTGCATCCTGCCTGGTATCTAGATCCAGCTTGGCATAGTGGTTAGGAGCACCGACTTCGAATCTGGTGACCCAAAAAGTTTTATCTAAGGCATGTGCATTTGTGTGCACACACACTTCTTTCATCTGTGTGCACACTTTCCCACATTCGCTGAAATGGCACTTACCAGTTCATACACGCACATGCATGCACACACAGAGATAGAATGGGACCTTCCATTTCAGTGTTTCTGAAGCAGTGCGCATGCACATGAAAGCTTACATCTTGAATCAAAGCTTTGTGGATCTTAAACGTGCCACTGGACTCAGGCTTTGTTCTGCTGCTTCAGACCAACACAGCTGAAGTGAAACTGCAGTAAGCCCGCTTTCGCTCAGATATCACTGGATCCAAAACAGACTCTATGATGCTGTAGATAAGATTTGTGAGGTCTTGTTCAAATACAGGGCCATCAGAACTTCATCTTGGGTATACCTAACCTTAAGACCTGGCAGATTCTCCGTAATATTGATTATTTGTATAACTGTAACCAGTTTTCAAATGAGTGAAAATTACTTTAAAAATAAATAAAATTGCTTTAAAAATAAATGTTGCAAAGCAGAGATTTTGCAGTTCTTAGTTGAGATACTGCCCTGATTTATACACCATATATTTGTTGCTTTGCAATTATGCAGCATTCTAGATCACTTAGAGTGCTACTTATAATGAGGTTTAGATCAAGGTTCTATGCAGCAACTATAACTCAAGTGGTATACAAGTGTGCATTGAATGAGATTCCATGGTGGTGTAGCTTTCATCTTCTTTTGACTTTCCCCCCATCCCATTTTAAAAACATTGGTATTTGTTAAACCACTGCTTATATGGCTCGTAAAAGATTTTGTTACTTGCAGTTTGTGAGGTCTCTTTAGTGCTTTTTCATTGTTCCGCCACAGAAGTTTGTGGGAACTAAAATAAACACCTGTTTTTCAAAAGGGAGATGATGAAAGGCGATGTCATATTGCGTATACAGCTTCCTCTGGTGAGCTTGACTTGACCCGTCATTCATGGCTCTTCTGCCTGTTTCAGTTGTTAAGCTCTGCTCCTGTTTTACAGGGTTGTTTTTATTGGATTATGTTGGGAGTCAGGAAACAGCCTAGTTGCATCATTTCTGGGAAATGTTGTGTCGTCCATCTTAGTTTCTGTGGTCTGTCTGTTTTCTCTGCTGGGAAAGGGAGGTAATGAAGGAAGCCCATTGCACTGGCAAGGAAGAATGGCACAGGGCCAGAGTATATTCTTTGCATGCAGAACATCTTAATGTTCAATTCCTGGAGTATTCGGTCAATCTTGGATAACAACATATTTGAATTGGTGCACAGAAAAGAACAAAAGGAATACAAAACCTGAACAGAGCAATATAATTCATTGCCTTGTCTTCAGAATGATGCTGTTGTTGACATAGCCCAAAATATTGTTGCCATTATCTTAACATGTGTGCTGATGGTTTCCCAACTAACACTGACTACCCAAGTAAGAGATCTTAGGGTCATAGCAGGTAGCTTATTCAAAATACAAAGCAAATGGTGAAGGTTTTCAGAAAATTTGCCCTATTTTGTGGTCAGATATGCAACTATGGCCTATGTGTTGATTAGTATTTTAACTTTTCTTGTAGTAATCTACAAAGGACATCTCCTGGTAATGGTGGAGAGCTATTTCTGTCTCTCATCATGGATAAGGCCAGCTGTGTTGATGTAATTCTGCATATCTTCATTGCCTCACAAACACTTGATCTTTCCTGATACAAGATCTGCTGAGACAGCTGGTTTCTGTCATCTGGACCAGTGGTCCATCGGGGAGTCATTTTCAATCAACAGGACACCTAATTATGACAGTTTTTCTAAGCATGACTTACATTTGCAATTCTGAAGCCAAGAGGCATCAAATATTTCAGGCACTGTCATCTATGATGGAATCCTAGTATTGAGAGAGCCAGTTTGGTGTAGTGGTTAGGAGTGCGGACTTCTAATCTGGCATGCTGGGTTTGATTCTGCGCTCCCCCACATGCAACCAGCTGGGTGACCTTGGGCTCACCACAGCACTGATAAAACTGTTCTGACTGAGCAGGAATATCAGAGCTCGTCCAGCCTCACCCACCTCACAGGGTGTCTGTGTGGGGAGAGGAAAGGGAAGGCGACCGTAAGCCGCTTTGAGACTCCTTTGGGTAGAGAAAGGCGGCATATAAGAACCAACTCTTCTTCGTCAGTAATATCAGGGCTCTCTCAGCCTCACCCACCTCACAGGGTGTCTGTTGTGGCGCCTCCTTTGGGTAGAGAAAAGCGGCATATAAGAACCAACGCTGCTTCTTCTTGAAGATTTTTCACCTAGGAGAATAATACTTTCACTCTGATTTCTGGCAAATCTTAATGTACCATACCTTGAGCAGTTTGTTTACCTGTGTGCTCTGCCTGTAGCCTTAAATATCCATGGACTTCATTTTTTGTGAAGAGTTTCCATCAAGTTTACAGCTGCCTTGGGCTTTCTCCTGTTTTATTTGAAAAGAGTTCCTTTTCACCAAGGCGGCCAAAGGCTCTCAGAGGGTGTCTTAGTCCTAATGGAGTGTAAGCTAGCAGAGCCATGTCATCAGCATACATTAATAAAGGAATTTGTCTGGCCACTGATGGAGAAAAATAACAAGCACTGGATAGCTCAGAAACGACACCATTAATGTAAAAGCTGAAAAGGCAGGGGAGATGGTCTTTAGTCTCACAACCTCTTTGCTTCCCATCTCTTTGCTTTTGGGCTTCTTTAGTTTCTATCACTGATGGATGCATTTGGCCCAGCTGCCTTCATTTAATAGGCGGACTGCCTGTTTTCCTGTGAGTACCACCGGATAGCTTTACATAATTTGTCCATAGCGCTAGAGTGTGGCTTCTACTGCTACTTGGATTAATATTTAATGTTTGTTCCGCATTGTTCATGTCCCAGGCACTGTACGGAAAGCAGAAGAAATGTGCTCCTTGCCTGGAGGGTTTATAGTCTGCGGTAACCATATAAAATAGGAAAAGGGTGGTGGTGGCTGAGGCTCGGCGCTGACTGAAAAGCAGGAGTGATATGAAGGAGAGTCAGCCGTGTTGGAGTCGGGAACATAATGGCAACATTGCTAGGAAGTGCCTCGTAAAAGAACAATTGGGGAGGAGAGTTAGAAGGAATTAAGAAGACAAGCACAGTTTGATACAGGCATCCATAATGCTCCTACTCCAGAGCCTGACAGGCTGCTATCAAGAAATAGGAAGATAATTGTTCTGTCGGAGGAAAATCCATTCTCCTTCGTAAGGATCTCTCGTGGCTCCCACCCTTGCTGAAGCAGAATGTGGTGGCTTTCCCTCTTTGTGTGTCATCACCTACTGGTTGGCTCCCCTGCCCTTCTCATGATCACCAAGCAGGGCTCTTAGGGCAACATTGCCCACAGCCAAGGCACATGGGAAGGAGTCGAATCAGCCATGTAATGTGCGTGTATATAAAGTGTGATTAAACCGAGATGTTTTGCCGTTGCTATTCTCTGCATAGTCTTCCTGGTAATCTCCCATTTAAGTCCCAACTCTGCTTAGCATTCAAGATCTGCGCAGAGCAGGCTGTATGATATTATTCCACATCCCCAGTCCTATATTTTAAGCAAATGCAAGCTTTATTCTATTAGCATAACGCTAGAAAATATTCAGACTACAGAACTATGATGCAGACTAATATAAAAGAAATAAACAGCAAAAGACTGTGAAACTAAGTTGGGATTTGCATTACCTGAACATCTTCCTTCCCAAAGCAAAATTCAAACATGGGTATGCATGTCTGTGGGGCTGGTTTTCCCTCCCCCCAAGAGCGCAGTGGTCAAGCAAGCAAAATTTAATGACGATCCCTGGCCCTAAAGAGATAAAGTTGGCCTCAACCCTGGCAGAACGCCCTGCCTAATGACATCAGAGCCCCATTGTCCAGCCTGTAGTTGAGTCCTGAGGACTGCCGCTAATATCTGCTGGCCTCTCTGCCAGAACCGACCCATTTGCCATCTACAGTGCTGTTTCCCATCCCCTAGAAATAGGAGATGCTCAGACGGAATGAGCACCATCTATTTTAAATTATTCTAATTCTAATTTTAAATGTGGAAAAATCAATCTGTGGCACACATGGGTTAAAACACTAACATTTCAAACCCTATCAGGTTGCCTAATTAGCAAAGAAGGGATTCCAGTAACTGCTTGGGGGTAGTCAACCTGTGGTCCTCCAGAAGTCCATGGACTACAATTCCCATGAGCCCCTGCCAGCATGTGCTGGCAGGGGCTCATGGGAATTGTAGTCCATGGACATCTGGAGGACCACAGGTTGACTGCCCCTTTTATAGCTAACGGTCCAGAGTTGCCCCCTTGAGGATTTTTTTTAAGCTTCAAAATTAGTTCAATCACGGCTACAATTTAAGGCTCTCCGATTTGCTTAAAAAAAAAAAAAACCCGCAATGCCTTGAAGTTTATATGTATAGATACTGCTCATCTTCTTTTTCTTTTTACTATTATTGAAAAGCTCTTTTGACCAGAGATCTGAACTTAAAGAAATCAATACAATAAAATTGAACGAAGTACATGACAGAACAAAATGTTACAATGCTTACATATAGTTTTCACAGAAAGCATTAACAAATTAAAACCCATCTGGCTAGCACCTTAGAGAAGCCACTAGTGCCAGCAATTTGGCAACAGCCTGAGCTCGAGCTGGATCGGTATCACTGAACAGAAAGCAGACCACCCAGAATTCGGCATCCAGCTGCTATTGGGTCACGACAAGCAAGAACTAGAGAGCACTTTGTTGATTGCAAAACAGGGTTGCACCAGATTTGTAACAGTGGGAACAATTAAAAATAGGGTTTTAGGGTTTTAGCAAAGCAGACCTTCATTTCTGCTCTCCTAGGCCCATTATGCACGGTCCATAATGCCCGCGTTGGCGACAGCAGTGCTTCGGGGAAAATCACCGATAACGCTTGCTGTTATCACCAGCGCAGATGCCTTCCGGCCCAGGAAGGCCCGCATTAAGCAAACGCTGGATATTCCGTAGCTTCCTGGGTAAGCCGGGGCTGTGGTGGGCCAGCGCTGTGCATAATCGCCAGTGCCAGGCCTGTTGGCCCGCCCAGCCCTGACCCTACCGTGTCCCTGTAGGGACACCGCACGCCCCTGAGGGCTCCGCAGAGCCCCGGAGCTTGCAGGGGCCAACCCCTGCCCCCACCTGGTCATGCCTGCCCCCCCTCCCCACCTGGGCCGTTCAAACCTCCCCACCACCGCTTTGGCTTACCTCCTGGCTCTGGGATTCAGCGCACGCGCACACACTACACCAGGGCAGCCCAGCATTCCCCGCCCCCGTGCATACACGGGGAATGGTGGGGCATCCTGCCCCGCTGCAACGACACAGTAGCAGCGCGCAGTAGCTGCTGCCATGCATAAAAGGCCTCTATGGTGCTGGGGCTTCCACTCTCCTTCCTTTGTTTTTTAATTCAAGAAGTTTGTATTTGTAAACATCACAAACAGAGAGACACCCCCCCCCCCCAAACAGCATTTAGACAGCATATTGGGTTGAGGCCATGGCTTAGCAGTGGACCATCTGCTTGACATGCAAAAGGTCCTACATTCAATCCCTGGGATCTCCAGCAAGGATTTGGTCATAGATGATGTGAAAGCTCTTGGCTTGATACCCTGGAGAGCTACTGCCAGGATGAATAGACAGTACTGACCTTGATAGATCAATGGTCTAATTCAGTATAAGGCAGCTTCTTGTTTTGGGTCACCATAGCAACTGAAAATGGCACCCAACATTGCTGCCGCAGCCATCACCAGCAGGGGGAGGGGGAGAGGCGTAGAGCCAGGGTTGAGGGAGGGGCAGAGGAAGCAGAAGTCAATGGGGAATATTTCTTTTCTTTCCCCCTCCCATGGTCAGGTGGGTGGTGGTCTTTTCTAGGCTTACTGTTGACTATAAAGTGAACTTTCAAGGTAACAACTCTGGGAAAATGTACACCCAATGGTCTAAAACTCTACTGAAGTCAAAAGCTCATGTTTCTTATCTGCTCAGTGGCAGATGGATCCTGATCTACAGGAATTCAGCCCCTCTCGTACCCCCAGCCCAGATTTTCCATCTTGCCCTAGAGTACAGATTTTGCAGCTCTGACTGTCATAAGTTTAAGCTGGTGGAACAGATATGGACAGGCAAAGCAGACCCTATGTAGAATGTGCATTCCTTTGCATGGGGCTTAACTCACCTGTCCATCAGACTTATCTGTTTCCCCTCCTCCCTTCACAAAAGACCTTTTCCACAGCTGGCTGCGTCCCTTGCTGCTGTTTCCTTGACAAGGTTAAACCATTATTCCAAATCCCTTTGCTCAGCATCCTGCTAATGATTCTATCGACATATCCAAGACACAGGCATTGCCACTCGAATCTCCAACGAGGACAGTTGGTGGCCCAAGGCACTCATTATCCACACAGTAACAACACACACACACAAGTTCCTGCCAAACAGCCCTATCTGAATACTTCAGGAGGGCAGGGGAATAAATTTTCTGTTAACTATGTTTTACTTTGTTTGATGTGCATTGGGAATTTGGTTCAGCTTGAAACCTGTACTACTCCTTCCCAAGTCCTTCATTTATATAATCTAAATGCTGCATATTTCTTGCACTTATCCATTTTGGGAGTCCTCCTGGAACGTCTAAGACTGGGGTAGTCAAACTGTGGCCCTCCAGATATCCATGGACTACAATTCCCATGAGCCCCTGCCAGCATTCGCTGGCAGGGACTCGTGAGAATTGTAGTCCATGGGCATCTGGAGGGCCGCAGCTTGACTTCCCCTGTTCTAAGACTTGCTGAAAGGGCTGGCCACAGAGAAACAAGAATACTTGCAGCACATTTAGAAGCATTGTCCTCTTCGGTCAGCCTGCCGGTTGGAATAAAACATTTCCATACTTGGATCCCTGGAGCCTTTGACACAGGGCAGTAGAAGCCCAGCATAACCTTTGACTTGCCCTCCAGATCCATCAAATGAAATCTGCTTGATTCACATTCCATGAAAAGATTTTTGAAAGCCACAGGACTGTTGGGATCACAGGTCCCCTCCCTTCCTGCATGTGCCAAGAGCGAAGGCTCAAGACTTCAATCTAATGTTCAAATGCCGGCACTTCAACAACAGAACTTTGTTTCTTGTCAATTATTAGGATCAACGGTTGCTACAAACCTACCTCTGTTTTTTTTTATGCATCTGGGCATTACAACGAATCAGAGCTGACTTGAAGCTTTCTGTTTTCAGCCTTGGCACACCATGTCAGGAGAGGGAACACTCGACCCACACACAAGATCAGTTTCACACCCTTAGAATAGAATATTTAATTTCTATGCCGTCTCTCCCTGTGTGGGCTCTGGGCGGTTCGCACAATAAAACACATTCATTGAAAGCAGTTACTATACTAAAATTACAATAAGATACAATTTTAAAACCTCATCCCTATCCCCCACCCCGTTGGCACCCTCCGTCGGCTACCCCAGACTGGGGATGACAGCAATAAATAACAAGTAGGGGGAGCCAAGAAGGAGGACTATGGAAGAAGGCCCATAAAAACTTGGAACTGCTCTGGTTTCAACCATAGGCCTAGTAGAAGAGGTCCTGTGGAAATTTGACTGCTCTCTCTCTCAAGGCCAGATGTCAACTGGCAGCTCATTCCTCCAGGCTGGATCCAGGGCCAAAAAGGCGAGACCAGGCACACTTCTTTGGGGCTAGGGGTCACTAGCAGATTGGTGTTTACAGAGCATAATGCCCTCCGAGGGACATATTGGGAGAGGTGGACCTTCACATATGCAAAGAGGGCCCAGATCACGTAGGGTCTTAAAGATCAATATCAGGACCTTGAAACTGATACAAAACTTCAGGGGCAGCCAATGCAGCTGTTGGAGGGCAGGATGTATATGAGCCCCCCATGGAGTCTCTGTGAGGATTGGTGCGGCTGTTTTTTGTACCAGCTGTAATTTACGAATCGAAGCCATACTCTCATGGACAGAATTGTGCCCTGTGGTGACTGTTCTTCCCTGATAGCTACCGTCTTTCCCTGACCTTGAAGTAAGGCAAGCCAACCACTCTATCCTCGCATCAGTGAGGAGGCAAGCCAGAAGTCGTGGTTGACTGTGTCAAACACTGTCCTGAAATCTAATTACACCAGCAGTGCTGACCCACCTCAGCCCAATTTCCTCTCGAGGTCATCTGTGAAGGCAGTTAAAGCAGTCTCCACCCCTCTCTGGAAGCTGGACTGGAATGGGTCCCACCTCATGGCCTTGCCAGAAGCCGGACTGGAATGAACAAACCCTACCTTGTTGATGGCATCTGAATGTCACCTTACTTATTTTTTCTCCAACAGTGCAAGCCTTGTGGCCAAAGGCAATGGTGATGATGGGTGGGAAGGGCTTGAGGGTAGCAGGTGATGATCACCGAGGCTGGAGGCCACCAGTGCTTCACTCAGCTGCCACTCAAAGGGATGTCTGCTGTCTGCAGAGATGGCTCCACCTGGGAATGAA
Source organism: Paroedura picta (assembly GCF_049243985.1). Lineage (NCBI taxonomy): Eukaryota > Metazoa > Chordata > Lepidosauria > Squamata > Gekkonidae > Paroedura > Paroedura picta. Next base: position 38,079,329 of record NC_135380.1, on the reverse strand, counting down.
GACAGGAGGGCGGTTTCTGCTCCCTGAAGAGACAGTAACACTTTGTGCATGCAGCTGGCAACTCCCCATGCCTGCCAGAGACCACTAGCAGGGCCATGGTGACCTTCACGGTACACCACTGAGCATTAGTTTGAGACTGCTTGGCACTGGGGGCAGGGCGGAAGGAGCTTTGATTGATGACATCCTTTGATTGATGACATCAAGGTCCAGAAGACATTCCAACTTTGTGCTCCAGCTTATCACAAGCAGACTCAAGTAGGCGCTCTGTTGTGGAAGTAGGAAGGGAACTGCTGTGCAAGCAAAATGCTCAGGTATGCTGGCATTTGGCACATGTGCTGCTGCTCTGCTAAACACAAATTCCTGCTCGATTCTTTACTTGTATTCACCGACCAGACTGATAATAGATTAACATTTTACTTGGCTTTAGATCCATACTAGGGACAGGGAGGAGGAAACAGAGTCTCAGCTCTTGTTCTCTCTTCTTCTCCAAACTTGCATCCCTCAAAGCCTCTGAGAAGGCTGGAGATAGTCCAGGTGAGGTGCAGATATAGAAATGACAGATCTTGAATGGTGGTGGAGGTGTCTCCCAGATTTCATTTAAAGAGGGCTATGTTGTTGAAGTACCAGGCAATGAAGCATAAGAACAGGAGGCCAAGTCAGTGTGGTGTGATGCTTAGAATGCTGCAGTAGGATGTGGGAGATCCAGGTTCCAATCCCCATGCTGCTATGGAAGCTTACTGAGTGATCTTGGCCCAGTCACTTTCTTTCAGCCTAATCTATCTCACAGGGATTGTTGTTTCAGAGCCAAAATGGAGGAGGGGAGGAAAGCAGGGTGTTGGAATAGACAATGTCTGGTGTACGAAGTTAAGAGAAAAAGACTCTGAAGGGGGCAGCAAGAAGACTGTTAGATAGGTCAGAGAGTTCAGGACCTTTCTACCTTTTAAGTGTGCTTTTTGTCTGGCCCTAGATTGCTAATCTCAGGGCAATTTCCTGCTTCTTCTCAGAAACTTCTCAGTCTCTTCTCCTTTAGGTAGCCATGTAGGCAGATGCTATCCTATCTCTGCACTATCACAGTTGTCCTTCCATAAATAAACCTTTTTTCCTCCTTTAACCTAAAATACAGCGTGTGAATATCTATGACTTATTTACCCAGCTAACCCAGGGCACCAATGAAGTGTAAAACAAATACATAGAGCAGGGCCCTCCAAAGGGATGAGTGACTTGTGAGTGTGACATTGCCATGCCAAAAACCGAATACTTATTCCTTTTCTTGTAGAGATGTCAGGAACAGTGGCTGACATTTCCTTGGTGCACTGGAAGCAGCAGTGGTTGGAGAATGGCACCCTCTATTTCCACGTTTCCATGAGCAGTGCTGAGCAGCTTTCCCAGGCTACGCCCCCCACCCTCCAGGAACCTTCAGAGATTGTAGAGGAGCAGTTGCACATCCTTCACATCTCCGTTATGGTGAGTGTCGTTTCCTTCTCTTCCCAACCCCAAATGCATTAAGTGGCAGTTCTTCTGCACGTCAGCCCAAAGGTATCCCTTTCTTTTTTTCTCTGTCCCTTCCTGTCCCAGTCCGTTCAAACCTTTTGTACAAAACAGCCTTCATTTTGATGGGATTTGGAAAGTGGGTTGGTTTTGAACATGTGTGGGTGTAATCTCCACAGCTCTTCAAGGTGCATAGAGAGCAGTGGTTCTCAACCTGGGGGTCGGGACCCCTTTGGGGGTTGAATGACCCTTTCACAGGGGTCACGACAGGGCAAGCAGCTTGGTGGTGGTGGGGGGTGCCATCCACACATCAGCCTTGCGGGGTAGATCAGGATAGAGCATTTGTCTGTCTGGAGCAGCGGAAAAGAGTGAGATTGGCATGGTGGGACAAGAGGCAGAACTGAACTGAGAAACCCTGGGGAAAAAAACCCACTTTATATACAATCATGAGCAATGGATCTTGACGCCATTGGTCAGTTTTGATATAGTTTCTGTGAAAGAACACGTGCATGATTTTAAGATATGGGGTCACCACAACGTGAGGAACTGTATTAAAGGGTTGCGGCATCAGGAAGGTTGAGAACCACTGATATGGAGAGAGATTCTGCCCTTCAGCTCAGAGTTTGGCATGGCCTACGTTCCTTTAATTGTTTGTCAGAAGTATCGTGGAGGGATTTGGAGTGATGTGGTCTCCAGGGCAAGGGTGAAGGCTGGAATAAAGGGACCACTTCAGCATCCCTTTGACGTCGCTGTGTCTCATGTTTCTGACTCAGTAGATGGAAGACATCAGTTCTCAGCGCTATGAAAAGAACATTTCTGTCTCCCGCTGCATTCAGTCAGAAAAAGACAAGACAATGGGACTTCTGATGTCTTGATGCTTTTAAGAAGTTTGATTCTTACCTATCGAGCATGTGTCAGCGTGTGGAGTGATTGTCTTCTTCTTCTTCTTTTTTTTGGAGGGGGGCATTTACTCTGTGGGGGAAAACACACACACAGAAATCCGTCATTATGAGAGAAGCTTTATCACTTCAAAGCCTTGTGGCATTACCGCTATTTTTAAGCTGCTGCTTGCTGCTGTGGAAACTTTCTGGATTTGAGTGGAGAGGTTTCCAAAGTAGGCTCTGACTGGTGTTCATCAAAGAGGAGAGAACAGGGGGAAGAAGCAAGTGATGCCTGAATTACAGTCAGGTAATTATGGGTAGATTTGCCTGTCTTTTTCAGGTAACAGTAATTTATTCCCACATTAACCGCAGTAGTAAAGTGCCTGTGTACTATTTGTGCAGCCACTTTAGGGTGTGAGTGTGTTAAGTGATTGCTGTTGTTCTTTGCTTTCCCTCTAGCAGGGAAAGCAGGTTGTGGCTGCATCATATCTCCGTGCGCTGAGTCGGGGCTGTGGCTCAGTGGTGGAGCACTTATGCCTACATATATGTACAGAAGCCCCCAGCTCTGTCGTTGAGATCTCTGGCGAAACCGTCTTGAATAGCAGCGGTTGAGAAACTCCTTTCTCTGCCTGAGATCCTGGAGAGCTGCCAGTTGGAGTAGGTGATTTGAATTTGCTCGTGTGTGGGCAATGATGCTTCCTTTGAAGGATATTTTGTCAGGAAGCTCTTCCAGCTTCTGGAAGATACTTGATGCTGGCCCCATTAAGTATTCAAGAAAACTGCCATCAGATATAGTCCCTGTTCTGGTGTCAGTAGCCACAGGAAATTTTTTGCATCTGTTATCATCGGAGCATTTTAAAAAGAAAAATAGACTGGAAACATTTCCTGGCTAAGGAATCCTGGGAATTGTGGTTTTATGGGTGTACCACATTACTTATGCCCATCTACCCATGGAAGATCCAAAGTGACTGACATGGTTCTATTGTTTTCGTTTTGTCCTCACTACGATCCCGTCACTCAGATGATTCCACGACAGATTGGGGATTTGAACTCGGGTCTCCCAGCTCTTAATCTAAGGCTAGCCGTTACCCCACAGTGACTCTTTTGACTACAGTGGCCAGTGTTTCTGGGGATAGGGTGGTTCACGAAAGCTTCCCAACTATATGGCCATCATTTGTTGGGTGTTTTTTCTTTCTTTAATGTGCAAAAGCAGTAAGGGCTATGATGCTGCCATCCCACGTTTTGTGGGCAATGAATTAAGTTAAGGCATCAAAACTATTCATTGACTTTAGTGCCTGCGTTTCGTAAACTGCCCTACAGATGAACCTGCCTCACACTGAATCAGGCAAAGGCAATGAAGGTCTGTGTGGTCTTCTTTGATGGGCAGTGGCTCTCCAGGGTATCAAGTGGAGGTCTTTCACATCATCTGTTGCCTAGTCTTTGTAGTCACTGGTGATCCTGGGGTTCGAACTTGGGAACTTCTGCATGCAAAGCAGAGGCTCTTCCACTGAGTCACAGACACTCCCCTTCAAAGCTCTTTCATTCACTCAGTCATGCTGGTATCCTGGGCTCCACTGGCACCCTGGTCCCAAGCAAACCCACTCCCCAACTTGGGATGAGCAGTTCATTCCCTGCATGATGCATCTGGTCCCTGCTACAAGCAGGCCCATAGCTAGGACATATTGTAAGGAAGGGTACAACGTATTGAGTTAAGTTGCAATGGTGGCAGGGGAGGATCAATGCAAAATCACCAGAACCTGAATACAGGTAACCAAATGGAATTATTGTTAATTACTAGTAGCAAAGCCCATTTTAAAAATGGGCTGTGAAAGGGGTAGGGGAAGGTCCTTGCCATCTGCGAGCCCTTCTGCGAGCTGGCGACAGGGCTTTGCAGCCCAAGGGAGGCTGGAAAGACTCCCCCTCCTGGCTCCTACCCATCGGCAGCATCTCTGTGGCCCAGCTTCCCATTCAGAGGCAAAGCCCTGTCTGGAGGCAGCAGCACTGCTAGCAGGCAAGGAGGGAGGGTGGGAGCTGGAGGGGGAGAGCCAATCAGGTTGGACCTGGATGGACAGGGCCGCGGACAGTCTCCTCCCAGGAGGCTGTTTCCCAAATATAAGGAAGCAACATAGTGTTAATGATGTTAAAGATCAGTTAAAATATCATTTTTCAAATTTTTAAAATTAGTGCCCGGTACTGCTCCTTCATTCTTTGCATCCATTGGGAAGAATTTAAATCGTGAGGTGGCATCCAAAGATACTTTTCTCTTCAGTGCCTCCTCGGTCATGCAGGAGGGTGAGACAAGGCTTGAGTGAGACCGTAACAGAAATAAGTGGGGAGTGGGGAAGGACTTGATTCTCCCAGAAGGTAATTATTGGCACCGTTGAAGGGCGATTCTTTGTGTGTGTGTGTGTGGGCAGGCTTTGTAATTTGACTGTTTTATCGAGTGCAGTGAAATAGGGATTATGTTTATTATCAAGGTACGGTTGCATTTGGTGGCATCGGGGATCGTGTGCTTCAAACAATTGTAGTGATTTAATGAACACATTAAGGCATTTAAAGCACCCCCACTTGCTCCTGAAATAGCTTAATTTATTTCCAGCCTTTCTCCTTTCATTAACAGAGTCCTACTGGGAGGGAAAAAATATTTTGAGTGGGGGTGGGGACACAGCTGGAGGAGAGCTTTCCTCTGTTTCCCACCCTGCCCTTTAAGTGGTCTCCCACCACTTTATGGGATAATTGGCACACGTACCTGTTGCCTTTGCATTCAGTTTGTCTTGTAAACTTCTGTCCCTACAATAGTTCCCTCCCGGCCCCTGCCTGGTGGAACGAGCTCCCTGAAAACATCAGGGCCCTAATGGAACTATCACAGTTCCGTAGCGCCAGCAGGATGAAGCTCTTCCGCCAAGCTTACGGATGAGGCTTATTCAGACAAGTAAGTCTACCAACATAAAGGGCCTCCCCACATAGCAAATCTGATAGCTCACGCTGTCTATCCTGAACGAAGATCAATGAAGATATCACCAACTGCCCGGTTGTTTTTAACTGTTAATGGTTTTAAAATGTTTCATATTGTATTGTATTTATCATACGATGTGAACCTCTCTGAGATAGCAAGCCTGATGGGGGCAGTCTACAAATGTAACAAATAAATAAAATAATGAACAGGTCTGCTCACTATGAGCTTCAAGGGGTTATGGACTGCAATGGTTACGTTAGAAGTAGAGGTGTTTTTGTTAGACGATGCAGTTCTGTTTGGAACCAGTAACGTTATTTCATGGCTTTATCAGTGGTTCTCCACCTGGGGGGTCAAATGACCCTTTCATAGGAGTTGTGGCAGGGCAAGCAGCTTGGCTGGGGGGGGGGCGGGTCATCTACATCAGGAGTAGTCAACCTGTGGTCCTCCAGATGTTCATGGACTACAATTTCCATGAGCCCCTGCCAGCAACGCTGGCAGGGGCTCATGGGAATTGTAGTCCATGAACATCTGGAGGACCACAAGTTGACTACCTCTGATCTACATAACAGCCTTGCGGGATAGATCGAGCGTTCGTCTGTCTGGAGCAGCAGAAAAGAGCAAGATCTGCATGGTGGGACAAGAGACAGAACTGAACTAAGAAACCCCAGAAGAAAAAAAATTATATACAATCATGAACAATGGATCTTCAAGCCTTTGGTCAGTTTCAGTTTAATTTCTGTTAAAGAACACTTGCATGATTTTATGGTTGGAGGTCACCACAACACGAGGAACTGTATTAAAGGATCACGGCATTAGGAAGGTTGAAAACCACTGTTTTAAGTGATCTCTTGATGACCCTTGGGATGTAACCCTAAATTAATCTGACAAAAAATTATTAGTCAGCCAGTTATTACTCTGTACCTTGTTCTTCTTGCAAATAGTGCAGATGGAATACAGCCCCGTCCCACTCCACAACTTTTATTACAGAGACAGCCCTGCAAGGCAGGCTCAACTGACAGGGATTGCCCCAAAATTCCCTGGAAAAAGGGATTCAGATTCCTGAAAAGAAACCCATCTTCCTTATCTCAGCCCTGACTCTCAAAATAACAGGTAATAAAGAAGATTCAGAAGCAGCATGTGGGTTGATTAAGCCAAGTTGGCGTAGTCCATCTGGTAAGGATGTTGTTTCGGAAGTCTACAGATGAATGGAACCACTGGAACAAGATAAGAGAGCCAGTTTGGTGTAGTGGTTAGGAGTGTGGACTTCTAATCTGGTGAAGCCAGGTTCGATTCTGCACTCCCCCACATGCAGCCAGCTGGGTGACCTTGGGCTCGCCACAGCACTGATAAAACTGTTCTGACCAAGCAGCGATATCAGCCTCTCTCAGCCTCACCCACCTCACAGGGGGTCTGTTGAGGGAAGAGGAAAGGGAAGGCAATTATAAGCTCCTTTCAGACTCCTCCGGGCAGAGAAAAGCGGCATATAAGAACCAACTCTAGTGCGTTACAAGCAGTGTTGTGTGAGCTGCCTTAGAATGCAAGTTCATGCATTGGCCTATTCTCAGGAAACAGCAACTCTATTAGAAAGTTCAAAAATAAAGAGCAGATGTTCCTGGGCCCCAGCATTTGCTTCTTCATGCTCCTTCCTTTCAGGAGCATCTTTTAATAACAAAATTAATACTTGCTTTGTGTCTCCCCAGCAGTGTTTGTTCCCTAATCTCTCCCCAATGAGACGTAACATTAATTACTACATTTAAAGGAAGTTTCTTCTCTATTACTGTCACCACCCCTTCTCCTCCTGCCTTGAACATCTGAAATTAGTTTTCTCTGTGAGTGCATGTGTGGGAATGGGGGGAAGAATATGCAAATGCCAGATTTTTATTTATTTGGGTTCTTACAACATGTACAACGTCAAGCACAAAAGAATCAATATTTCTGTCATGACGCCTGCTGTCATCTGTCCCCCCTGCCCTCCCCTCCTCATAATCTTAGCTGTCATTTGGGTTTTAATTGTGTTGTTCCCTCTTGTGTGTGGAAGTAAATCTTATCTGTTTTGGATTAAAATTCAATGAAGGTCACAGCGGCTTGAAAATTTACCAGGCTGCTGCAATTAATGTTCATTTGGCTTTGATAAATTGGAATGTTTCCCCACAATAGGAGTGGAGTGGATTTCAGAAGCCATAATTCTTCCATTAACTCAATGATTTCCCTTGCATGATGGAGCAACCTGTCACGGCTGTGTTTGTCATCTGTCACTTCAAGGTTCTGGGCATATGCCTGATATGATTTATTATGATTATTTGGGCTGCTTGTGTCAAAACATTTAAAACCACTAATTATTCTTTCCCCTGTAAAGTGCTGAATTAAACAAAACATGTGATGTATCCCTCCCTCGGCTTCGCTTATTCCCCTGCTTAATTATCGTTTGCGGTCATTATACATTCTTGCTAAGGGCTTCTCCTTACTTGTTTTGTTTCTGAGATGTGGCTGGTTGAGGGTTATTTAGAGGGCTTCCTGCAAGTCTCCTATCCAACTAGGTGATGGTGGGGGAAACTGGTTTGATCTCTGGGTTTGTCTTCCAGGCAGACATCTCTTGGTGCTTTGCTCCAGAGTCAGATCGCCCGATGGCTGAAGTACGAAGCTGTGCTGTTGCCTTTATTGAGAGAGCTAGCTTCCCTTCCTTCCCACGCCTTCCTCCCCTCTGGAAAAGAGGGAAGACATGAAGATTCTTGTGTGGAGTTTTAACCAAGGCTGTCCTAAATAAGCCCTAGCCTGCAATGCCTAGGCTTTCCTGATCTCACCAGGACCCATTCCGCACACGTAGGATAATGCACTTTCATTGTGCTTTGGCAGCTGGATTTTTCTGTGGGGAACAAGAAAATCTACTTCTAAAGTGCATTGAAAGTGCATTATCTATTATGTGCAGAATAGGCCCTGTCTCAAAAATTAAGCATGGATGGTAAGTTTGGACTTGGATGGCAGACCAACCGTGAAGCTCAGAGTTGACTATAGAGGCGGGCAGTGGCCAAACACCTCTGTAGATCTCTTGCCCTGAAATACTTGTAGGGTTGCAATAAGTCTGCCGTGACTTGAATGACATTTTCCACCACAATCCTAAGTAAACGAATTCTCTTCCAATTATTGTGCTCTCAGAACCTATTTTGCTATTAATGAAACATGTGCTACTGTGTGCATTCTGCATTCACTTGCTACGTTTGCATATTTCTTTCCCTTTGAATTGATTTTATTACATTGATTTAGAGTTAAGATACACACTAACTGTTTTGGGGCAGTGTTTCTCAAAGTTTTTAAGATTGAGGTGGTGCTGGTAGGGTGAGGAGGTTAATTGTAGTGCCCTCTCTGTATCCTCCCTACATGAATGAGGATCCCTGCTCATATTTGGGTGCATGCAGCCTGCCCCCCCCCCCCTGAGGATATGCAGGTTGAGATAACAACCACAACATCAGCATAACAAAAGGAATAATCTCTGACCCCTTTCTAAAGCTACATGCAGGGAAACCTCACAAAAACAAAAGCAGCTGCTCTCTTTGATCTCCCTTCTTTCCAGATCACTCCCACAAATTGAAACTTGATCATTGAGGCTTCTCTGCCTAGTGCCAGTCAGTCCCACTCCAGTTAACCCCACAGGAGAGAGAGCTGTCAATTTCATGCTCGGCTTACGGGCTCCCGAGAAGAATCTGGCTAGGGTAACCGGGTGTTGCATTTTGGGGCTGACCTAGTACAACTGCTCTTATGCTCATCTTAGTGGGTGGGGATAGAGGGATGAGCCTGGTTCCTCCTACCAACTTCCAGTCCCGGTTCCTTAGTGGAAGTCTGCCCCACAAATTGAGAACCACTGCAACGAACACATCAGGAGTGCCAGTGCAGTGTTGTAGTTAGAGTGCTGGTCCAGAATCGGAGAGACCCAGGCTTGAATGCCCAGTCTGCCAATGAGGATCTTTAGGTGACTTTGGACAAATCACATCCTTTCAGCTTAAACTCACAGGGTTGTTGCAAGGATCAAACAGAGGGGAAGAGAATGAGGTCATCTACTTTAGGGTCTAGGATGGGAAGAAAGGTGAGGTATAAATGAAGTAAGAAAATAAATACTATGCCAATCTAGAGATTGCCTCCTTTCTTTCATCCTGTCAGGCTGTTGATTTGATACAGGGCACTTCCGCACAGTGGTCAAAATGGCGAGACGCCTGCCACCTGCAATAGCGTGATATTAAATCACGCTATTCCTCCCCTTCACGCTTGAAAGCCTTCCTGCCATGTCTTCTTCTCCCCACGTGCTGTGCAAACAGCAAATGAGAGAGCGACACGCTATTTCACTCACCGCTCCTTGGCCTGCCAATCAACGGAGCCAACCAATCGGTAGTTTGTTGGTCTCGCCCTCTTTTTAAAAAAAATGTGAGCCATGTAGCAATGCATATTCAGTTCTATGAAAACTCATTGCTACATTATTTAAAGCCCCCCCCCCCAAAAAAAAGAACATGGCTGGCAAGCGGAGGGCACGGCGAGGGAGGCAGATCCCCCCCACAAATAATTTAAAACAGCCAAATGCTCCCAGTGAGCTCCCAGCCACCCCCCAATCAATCCTGGCAAATTAATTGGGGGTGGTTCACACATGCACCCCATAACCCCTTACTGCCTTCTTCGCTGGGCAGGAAATGGTGGAGGGAGGGCAGGTGTGAGGGTGAGAACTTGCAGAGCTGACTATCCTGCCTTCCATACTCCATATGTTCCTTCTGCTGGTTGCTTGCTGGTTGTCCACCTGTGGATTGCGCTTTTTAGGGTAGTGAATCCACATTTTGGGATTCCCAAAGTCACACTTTAAAATGGAGGATGTAGTGATCCAGCTGCTCCTTAGATGCTGGATGTAGGTGACATCATGTGGAGGGGCCAAAATATGCCGCCTACATTTGGCAAACATTACACTATATTTATTGTGTGCGGAAATGCCCACAGTTTTCACCATACTTCCCATGCCCTGAGCTTGACAACTAGATCCTCTAGAAAGGAAATCTTGGTGACTGTCTAACTGCTAAGGAGCCTTCAAATGCAAAGTTCCGAGCCTCTTTAGGAATCAGTGCAAGAACTCGCTTGTTTTAGCTCTATGCCTTTTATCTATCATATATGCAAAAGAGCTTATTATAAAAGGTCCGTGCGTTATCTCACACTGACTTCTCCTTGGCTGCCCTTGGTGAAAGCCAGCTAGCTAGATGCCAGGTTCCGCATTAGAGTCATTCTGCATTAGCTCTGCTCTCACGAATACCAGTTACTTATTTACACATTTGAAACATTTATCTCTTCCCTTGCAGTTTTGAAAGCAAACTTGGAGGGTGCTAAAATAATGCAGGAGATCAAACAAACTAATAAAATTAGACAGACTGTTCACAAGCATAGCAAATTGCAGAGACGTTACCCATAAAGCTTGGGAGTAAAGAACTTGAGCCTTGCACCGCAAAGACAGAAAGGATGACACCATACAGCTGTCCCTTATGCAGGGAATTTTAGAGTCTGGTCCCATGAAAATCTTCTTGCCTTTTGAGACATTTTTCAGAGGCTGCTATAGAAAAAGCTGCATCTCCGATCACCACTCGCCCCACCTCAGATGAAGAGGCCTCAAAAATTCTACAAAAAGAGGGAAGAGGCAAGCCTTTGTGACCTCCTTTTAAAGTGAATTTAAAAAATACCTCTTTATGTTCTCCCTAATGATAGGTGAGCATGGCTTTTTACACCTGCCTCTTTATTTTTTGAATTTTTATTCAAAAATTAATTCTGCTTTTCAGTCACTTCAGAGCAGCTAAGCAATCAATTAAAATCCATATAAGCCCAAAGTCCTAATCAACAGGCCAGCACCTCCCAAAATAAAATGCAGAGCAGCCACTTGCATGACATTTCTGCTGGAAGTTTCCCTTTTGGAAACTTAACAACTGTTTGATGTTTCAGAGTTTGGGAGGGTCAGTGTCCAAGGCCTGCTGTCTATATCTTAGTTGGTATTTGGAGAGAGGTTTCTATCTATCCATCTATCCATCTATCCATCTATCCATCCATCCATCCATCCATCCATCCATCCATCCATCCATCCACAATCTATCTATCTATATACCAACCTCCTCGAAGGCTCAGGGCGGTTTACATGAAACTGGAACAATACAATTAACTCAGTTTATAGTAATGTGGTAACGGTAAAAATTACAACAATAGAATGCTAATAATAGACATTGTAGAATGGTAGAATACTAGGAACATTGATTAACTCATCCTGAGGCCCCGTGTTTTGGGTGGTTCTGTAATGATTCTCGGAGAGAGGCTTGGGGGGCCAGTGGGAAATGGTGGCTCGGATCGACCCCAACCAAATGCCTGGTGGAGGTGCTCCCTTTTGCAGGAACTGTATTAGACATGAAGTATCCTCTTAGGCAGGGGTAGTCAAACTGCGGCCCTCCAGATGTCCATGGGCTACAATTCCCATGAGCCCCTGCCAGCCTGGGGCTTGGATAGCTGAAGGACTGCCTTCTCCCCAGTGAGCTTGGCTGTCACTTGTGATGATCGTCTGAAGTTCTTCTCCAGATGCTCCTTGCCTTTGGAAGTTAAGCAGATGTCTCTCAGGGAGCAAGTATCTTTTGTGTGTGTGTGTGTGGTACAGGGGTAGTCAAACTGCGGCCCTCCAGATGTCCATGGACTACAATTCCCATGAGCCCCTCCCAGCAAATGCTGGGAGGGGCTCATGGGAATTGTAGTCCATGGACATCTGGAGGGCCGCAGTTTGACTACCCCTGCGATGTTGTCCCTTATGCAGAGGAATGGGAAGGCGACTGTAAGCCGCTTTGAGCCTCCTTCGGGTAGGGAAAAGCGGCATATAAGAACCAACTCTTCTTCTTCTTCTTCTTCTCTTGTTCTGCAGTTAAGACCTTTAGGGTAGAATGTGTGCAAAGAGCTGTTTGCGTGTCAAATTAACTTTTACATTTGTTTAATGGGCTTTTTCTTCCTCCTGATTGTCCCCTGGCCAGTGCTGGATAGATTGCAGCTGGGAACTGATGACTCCACAATTAGACTTGTATATTTCCTCCCCCAATTTTGTTAGGATTACTTTTTTCGTGCTTTGTGTGTGGGGGGGTTAGTCCCCCATCCCCCCATCTCCATTCCTGTTCCGTTTTCTTCTGGAGTCAGCCTCAGATGAACTCATTTGCTTCTTCATCTGTCTACTGTACTGCAGCATTAAAAACAACAACACAGACTATAAACATTGTAGGAGAATGCACAATATGATCACTTAAAAGCTTCCTTGTTTAAACCCCTTTTGCAGAAAATGAGCTGAGCTACCAGTCCTGGGAACAGAGATGTTTTTCAAGTGCTTCTGGGAGATCTCCAGTGCTGTGCCAGCTTAATAGCTCATACATACCCCTTAGACCAGCTTTTTCAACCTTTAGACTGTAGAGGAACCCCTGAAATATGTTTGGGGGTTCTAGGAACCTCAGAAGTGGTGACATGCCCCTTCAGGGAAGTGGTTGTGGAAGTAAGATGCGGGAGCCAGCCAATCAATCCATTGATCATTTACAGTTTCCATTGTGGAGAAAGAGACTAGGGCTGTAGAGCAACAGGGGAAGAGAGCTCCGATAACGTCTAGGGATGTCAGCGGCTGTCCAGATTTCTCGGAAACACATTGTGATCCCTGGGGACCTCTCATGTAATCCTGGGGTTCCCCAGAACCCTGGTTGGGAACCTCTGCCCTAGACTGCAGAAGACCAGGTTCTCTCTGTTTTGGATCTTCTCTGTTCTTCATACCAGCTTGGTATAGTGGTTAGGAATGCAGACTTCTAATCTGGTGAGCCACGTTTGATTCTGCACTCCTCCACATGCAACCAGCTGGGTGACCTTGGGCTTGCCACAGCACTGAGAAAGCTGTTCTGACCAAGCAGTGATATCAGGGCTCTCTCAGCCTCACCCACCTCACAGGGTGTCTGTTGTGGGGAGAGGAAAGGGAAGGCGACTGTAAGCCGCTTTGAGCCTCCGTTGGGTAGAGAAAAGCGGCATATAAGAACCAGCTCTTCTTCTTCTTCTTCATACTGCATTCTGGTGTCCAGCAGTAGTCAATCAATATACAGTATTTGCTGGCGTATAAGACTACTTTTCCCCCTGAAAAACATGCCTCCAAGTGGGGGGGGGGGTCGTCCTATACGCTAGGTGCACTTCAGTTGGGATAGACATAGCTGCCCATAGTGGCCCATAGTACTGTAATGTAATGTAACAAACTCTATATTTTGAGTGGAAATGTTGGTGGGTCGTCTTATATGCCCAATCGTCTTATACGCCAGCAAATACGGTATATTTATAGTCATTCAAAATTCAAATACATGTAATATTAGAGTGGTCAGCTTCCAGGAGTGGCTCTATGAGGTTATTTTTACCTTGCTCTTCTACTATATTTAGCACTAAGGTGGTTGAAAATATTTTAAAACTTTTTAAAAACCAGTACAGGTTTTCTGAATCAGAGTTTCAGGTTCAACCTTTATTAGTTTTAAAAGTTTAGATAAAATGAATAGTAAAGTCCGAACAAGGTAAAAGCAACAGCACAGATGCTGCTGAAACAGCAGAAACAACACAAAGAGTAATGGAATTTCAACACTGATCCGGTTTCCAAATCCCTCCAAGATAATGATGGTGATTGTGAAAAATCTTAATAAGGGCAGGAGGTCAGGCAGAGGGTCCTTCTCCCACATGCTCCCTACTAGGTAAGCACTGGTGGCTAACATTGAGCAGGAAAAGCTTCATTCTTAAGAGGGCTCATGTGCTCAGGCATAGTGCATAATATTTAAGTGTACACATGCACGACCAACTCATGGCAACCCCATGAAGTTCCATCTTTCAAGGCAAGAGATGAGCAGAGGTGGTTTCCTCTGCATAGCAGTCTCTGTCTTCCTTGGGGGTCTCCCATCCAAGTGATGGCCATAGCCAAACCTGCCTAGCTTCTGAGCTCTGGTGAGATTAAGCCAGTCCGGGCTTTTGTGGTTTCTTCATGTGCTACATTCAAAATGGAATCTCCATTTCTATAAGAAAACATCAGGATCATCATGAGCCAGGAATTCTTTGAGTAGACACCACAGGCTCCATTGGCTTGTTCAAGTAGTTAGAATCATAGAATCGAGTTGGAAGGGACATCATGGGTCATCTAGTCCAACCCCTGCACTATGCAGGACACTCACATCCCTATCTCTCTGCCACTCCCTTGCGCCTTCACGAAATCAGCCTCTCCATCAGATGGCTATCTAGCCTCTGTTTAAAAATTTCCAAATTGGAATCAGATCCCCTCTCAGTCGTCTCCTCTCTAGGCTAAACAGACCAAGCTCTCCCAAACTTTTCTCATGAATCTTGGTCTCCAAACCCCTCACCATCTTTGTTGCCCTCTTCTGGACACATTCCAATTTGTCAACATCCCTCTTTAACTGGGGTGCCCAAAACTGAACACAGGACTCCAAGTGAGGCCGAACCAGAGCAGAGTAAAGTTGTACCCTTCCTTCTGATTCATTGAATGTATAAGGCGGCGAGTCAGATTCTTTTAAAAAGACACAAAAATGAATCAGGATACAGATCTGAAAAGATAACATGGATAAGTGCTGTCAGACCAAGACAAGCTGACGAAAACAGCAGTGTTTTCCAGCTGTGATTTAAGAAGCTGCTAGAAAACCACCCATACTGCCTGGGAGGGCTCTGTCTCTGCTTGATGCCTAAATGCCGGTGGAGGTGGCGTGTGGTGAGCTTCTTGAGGGAGCTTGTTTCACGGTGCCTTTGCCAAACAAAATCCTGGCCTATCTTATCACTCCCTATACCACCGTTGACGGGTGAGAAGGCTCAAATGGGAGAAGGTGATTGGTCCCTAAGACATCCTCAACTCAGAAATTTAGAGTTTTAAAAATGAAAGAAGGCCAGATCATGAAGACGAAATGCAAATACTTTGGCCACCTCATGAGAAGGAAGGACTCCCTGGAGAAGAGCCTAATGCTGGGAGCGACTGAGGGCAAAAGAAGAAGGGGACGACAGAGAATGAGGTGGCTGGATGGAGTCACTGAAGTAGTCGGTGTTATTTTAAATGGACTCCGAGGAATGGTAGAGGACAAGAAGGCCTGGAGAATCATTGTCCATGGGGTCGCGATGGGTCGGACATGACTTCACACCTAACAACAACAACAACAACAAAAGATGAAAAGTGAGAAGACGAGAGGAACTGATTTTTTACACCTCACTATTCATAGAGTCATAGAGTTGGAAGGGACCTCCAGCGTCATCTAATCCAACTCCCTGGACAATGCAGGAACTCATAACTACTTGCCTACCCACAGTGACCCATTCACTGGAGGAGCTCATGGGAATTGTAGTACATGGACATCTGGAGGGCCGCAGTTTGACTATCCCTGATCTAAACTAAAGTTGTGAGCCTCTTCCCTTCATGTATTGGATTTTCTCCCTAGTTCTTGGCATGCTATACCACAGTGTCCGATTCTAACTGTTAAATGTATCCGCTTCCAAAATCTAAACGGGGAAATTCAGGCTTTGCTTCCCACCTCCACTGCTCATCACAGAGTGAAGCTGTGGATATTTGCATTCATTCAGTCCATAATCCCAATTTATACCAAAAGCAAATACTTTAAACTGCCTCCTAATATTGTACTTTAAAGCTGATCAGTAGACTTGAATCTTCTGTTTTCCAGCTCTGAGAAAGAAAAGATTTTTTTCCCCTCTTAGTGGCAGACTGTGGGCTGAGAAACAGGAATGGGTAATAGTTCTCTCTTGTAGGTGGGTTGTGAGGCTTGGGATCAGGAAGAGGAGCCGGATGAGCTGAGAAAGGGGTCTCTGGAAGCCTTGATGGCAAATTTGGGGTTTCTTCTTTGTCATAAGTGAAATGCAGCCTGTTGTTCAATGATGGTGGTAGGGAAAAAACAACAACAACACTGTCAGTTGCAGCAGTCCCACATATGGGAGACCCTGTATGGCAGGGGTAGTCAAACTTCGGCCCTCCAGATGTCCATGGACAATTCCCATGAGCCTCTGCCAGTAGTCCGTGGACATCTGGAGGGCCAAAGTTTGACTACCCCTGCCATATGGTCTTCAAGGCAAGAGGTAGACAGAAGCACCAGCCGGTTGTGGGTTCTCCACAGTTTTTACCAGCTGTAATTTCCAGATCAAAGTTAGAAGAAGAAGAAGAAGAAGTGTTGGTTCTTATACGCCGCTTTTCTCTACCTGAAGGATTCTCAAAGCAGCTTACAGTTGCCTCCCTTTCCTCTCCCCACAACAGACACCCTATGAGGTGGGTGAGGCTGACAGAGCGCTGATATCACTGCTCGGTCAGAACAGTTTTATCAGTGCCAGGGCGAGCCCAAGGTCACCCAGCTGGATGCATGTGGGGGAGTGCAGAATCGAACCTGGGAAGCCAGATTAGAAGTCCGCACTCCTAACCACTACACCGAACTGGCTCTCCAGTTTGTTAAGTTAAGGGAAGGCCTGCATAAAGCGAGTTATAGAAATCTGGTCTGGAGATTACCGTTGCTTGGATCCCTGTGGCCAGGTGTTCTTCAGACAGGTAGGGTGCTAGTAACTGTGCCTGGTGCAGATGGAAGAACATCAACTGGGCTGCTCTCATGACCTGTGCCTCCACTGATAAGGAGGCATCAAGAATCACCCCTAAATTCCTGGCGGGGTCCCAAATTCCACTCTATCCAGGGTGGGTAGTCGTGCTTCCTCATCTGTCCATACCAAACCACAGGACCTCCATTGTGGAGGACTATCACTGCTTGCAAACAACAACAACAAATTCTTGGAGGGGGAGTCGGGTCAGCTGTCCACCAAGAGATAACCTGGGTGTCATCAGCTCAAAATTCTGGACTAGCTGGGCCAGAGGGTACATAGAGATGTTAAACAGTGCGGGGGAGAGCCTTGTGTGACCCCACAAGAAAGCTGGTATGAATGCGACTCCTCCTCCTCAACAGCAATCCTCTGTGTCCAGTTCCAAAGGAAAGAGAGCAGCCATTGAAGGGCTGCCCCCTGTATCTAAGCCCCGGCGAGGTGGGGAGCTAAACGCTGCTGACAGATCTAACAACATGAGGAGAGCTGACCTTCTTGTGTGTTGCTGGAGATTGTCTATCAAGGCAGCCAGCACCATCTCCACCCCATCGCCAGGTCGGAAGGCAGACTGGAATGGGTCAAGGGCCAAAGTATCCTCCAAGTATGCTAGGAGCTGATCCGCCGCAGCCCTTTAATTTTAATTAAAACATCTTTCCTTTTTTTTAGAACAAAGTTACAAGAGCTTGCAGCCATTACACAATCTCCTCTGATGCTGTTGTGGCCACTGCAAATACATAAGACTGCCACTAAATCACAACTGATTACTGGTGACCTCAGCCAGGGGCTTTTAAGGCAGGTGAGAAGCAGAGGTGTTTTGTCCTTCCTTTCCTCTGCAGATTCTCCCACCCAAGTACTGACCATGTCTAGCTTACAAGATCAGACAAAGTCAGGCCATACTATGCTGTCTTCCCCCCTGCCAAATAATCCAGTACACATGAGAGAAGCTCAAGAGGGAAGCAGCCCCTGCCTTGCTCTACTTTTTCAAAGACAGCATAAAAAACTAGTGTTAAAGATGACTAAATGTGTGTGTTCTCACATTAAGGGAACTTGGCTTTTTGATTTGCCTTTAAAGTGTCATTTTCCCTGACAAAGACACCTGTTATGCTAATAATTTTCCCCTGGTCTCTCCTCTAGAGATGTCACTGTGTTGTTCCTGTGCATACATTAAACGCTTGGGAGCCATCTAGTCTGGCAGGGTGTCGGTTCCCTCTAGAGAGAAATGTTACTGGAGTGCTCAGTATTAAACCCTGACAAAAGCAGGTGGGTTCTCTGTTAGACCTTCCCCTTCCTTCAGGCACCATGGAAACAGACTGGCTCATCTGTCTGTCCATCCATCCGTCCCTATGTCTGGTTCTGTAAAACTCCAAGAGTAACACAAAGAGCAATATCTTATGTAAGGCAAGAAAAGAGTTACTCTGGCTTGACTGCAGGTGAGCCAAAGAGAACAGTGCCTTCAAGCTCAGGGACCTGCAATTTAATTGTGGCATAAATTGTATTGATTTGGAAAGGGTTGGAGGAAAGCTCCTCCCAGAAGTCAGCGTGGTGATCTCCTGTCTCTCTGAGCAAAACCTTGAGTCCCCTTGGCAGCAGCTTGCTTTGCATTTTTGTAAACAGTGGCTGTAGACATACACGTCCGTACTGTCAATATTACTGTCTCTAGATCACACGTTTTCCTCCTAATTGATTTGTGTTGCTTGTTTTGGTTTGCCGACTTCGGGGCTATATAAAACTACTTGCTCCCCTTCCAGAATGCCCTTCCTGGTGGCTAGAAGAACACCCTGTTGGGGCTTCTCATACCACAAGAATTGGACTGAAGGTCCATCTAGACCAGGGGTAGTCAAACTGCGGCCCTCCAGATGTCCATGAACCACAATTCCCAGAAGCCCCTGCCAGCGAATGCTGGCAGGGGCTTCTGGGAATTGTAGTCCATGGACATCTGGAGAGCCGCAGTTTGACTACCCTTGATCTAGACTAACATCCAGCAGCTTCCAGCAGAGATCCACCATGCAAATATGTTTATCTAGCAACTCAGGGAGGGTTATGACAAACCAGAAGGCATGGATAAAATATAACGCAATAGTAATTTAATCAATTAATTAAAACATTAAATGAAGAGCGGCCAAATACTCTGGTTTCTCTTGAGATCAGATCTCTCCGGATTTCCACGAACTACGATTATCATGAGCCTCTGCCAGCATGCAGTTTGGCCACCCCTAAATTAAACAATTACATTTATATCAAACTAGGACATTGGTTCATCTAGCCAAAGTGTCTGCTCTGACTGCAGCAGCTCTACGTGCTTTCTGGGCAGAGAAGGGTGTTCCCAGAATCCTGCTCCCTTGAAGCATTCATTGGGTTTATTTAGATACTTATACCCTGCTTTCCTCTCCGGCATGCACCTAAAGTAGCTTACAACATTTTTTTTTCTCCTCCTTCATTTATCCTCATAACAGCCCAGTAAGTAGGTTGGATTGAGAGACAGCGAATGGCCCACGGTCACCCGGCAAGCTAACTTGAAATGATCCTGGACCTTCAGCTAGAAAAGCAAGTTCTCTACCACTGTACTAGTGCTGTCTCTACCCCATGGCCAGGTTGGAAACCTGACTGAGATGGGTCTAGGACTTTCCCCAAGAATGCTGATACTTGGTCTGGGACAGCCTTATCAAGCATCTTCCCCAGAAACACTAAGTGCGATACGGGGTGGAAGTTGGACGACTGTCTTGGGTCCAGATGGTTTTTTAAGTAGTGGGCAAACCACTGCCTCTTTTAGCCCCTTTGGAAATTCTCCTGTTGAAAGCTTGTTTACATGACCAGATTTATTTTGCTCTGGATTGTGCTGCTATTCAGTTCTGCTTTTGTCTTTGCCCAACTCTCTGGCTAGATGCCCTTAAAAAAAAATCACTTGTTATTTCTTTTTTATTGATACACGTGTTTTAATGCTGTTAGTTGCTTTGAACAAACATTTTTTATAATTGGAAAAGTGAGGTAAAACGATTGTGATAATAACATCAAAACGTGCTTTTGCTGAGATTGGGTTTCTTGAGAATCTTGGCCAGCTGCTATCATAAAAAAAAATCCATAGTATCGGACCCAGTTGTGTTGGGAATATTTTATTTATCAACCTTTTCATACCGCGTTTCGTGAAGGCGTGCCGCCAAAGTGCTTTACAATAACAACTTAAAAAGGCACAAAGGCACGAAACAGACAAAAACAGAATTCTAAACGGCATTGTGGGAAGCATGAGAGACGTTTTCATTTTTATAAACTGGGTCTGCCTTTCAGGACACGGAGGTAAAATAGTTGTGCACAGTATGGCAATATATCACTCTGTTTTATCGGCTCTTTTCTCTTAGGTGCACCTACCTTTCCTTGACCTTCTCTTCTTGCTAAATAACCACTGGGGAAAAAAAATCTAAATGTTACGAGCATGCAGAGTGTGCATTTTAGGCAAGATATGACATTCTGCATCAACTTGGTTGTGCATTATTTTTTCAGCACAGGATAGCCCACGCTCCTCTCTGCAGACTCTTCCCTGCCTTCCGGTTGGTTTCCAGGCACTATTCAAAGTGCTGCTGTTGGTTTTTACATCCCTAAATGGCCTGGGGCTTGGATAGCTGAAGGACTGCCTTCTCCCCAGTGAGCTTGGCTGTCACTTGTGATGATCGTCTGAAGTTCTTCTCCAGGTGCTCCTTTCCTTGGAAGTTAAGCAGATGTCTGTCAGGGAGCAAGTATCTTTTGTGTGTGTGGTACAGGGGTAGTCAAACTGCAGTCCTCCAGATGTCCATGGACTACAATTCCCATGAGCCCCTCCCAGCAAATGTGCCCCCAATCCTTTGATGCTTGAAGATGAGTTGTCCTGTTGCTTCCCCCGCCCCTTAAAAAAAAGTTCTGAATGGCCTGGGCTTTATTGTGGTGGCTCTTTTTACTGCTACATAGTTTCTTGCACATCTGTTCCACATAATATATTTCTGGTAAGGACTTGAAGGAGGAGCGCGTCTCATGGCTTAAGAACCACTCAGCACTTAACACCCACTCAGGGCAGCTGTCCTGCACCCGAGTGCCTCCTCCTCCAACCGGCTTGCCTGTCTGTCCAGCGACCAGCCAATTGCATTCTGTACCCCATCCCTGACCACTCCCTCCTCCTTCCACTTCCCTCTAAGGCTCGGAGGCTGCAGATCTCTGCTGCATGAGAGCTGCCCCTGCTGGTGAGTTCCCTAACAGCTGCTTGCTGCCTTTCCAGGTCCTGGGGGGAGGGGGAGGCCCTCCGCAGAGTTCTTCCACACCCCCCCTCATCTAGCGCCTGTTGTATTCCTGAATGCAATGGGTTTGGCCCCTAGTTTAATTATAATATAGTTTGAACATAGTTCAAGCCACTTCACTGTAGCATAATGCTACCATATGTCCTTGTGTGCTTTAAAAAAAGTAAATATCCATATTTATCACAACCCATCCATTTATTTGGAAAAGCTGATTGTAGGACAGGAGAGGGTTTTAGAAAAGTGAAATAATAATAATAATAGCCACATCTCTTGGTAAATGTACTTGAACGTTTTGTCTTCCTTGTAAAGAAGACGAGAGATGCTCAGCTCAAGCTGTTCCTGTTCCTGTGAGGTTGGAAATCATCTTGCAGAGAGGATGCACAGGGCACTTCTTTGACCTGCCTGCTTTGCTTTATAGACTAACATGGCTTTTTTCAAAATTTGGGTTACAAAAGACAGTTGTGAGGGCCAGCTGGGTGTAGTGGTTAGGAGTGGCGGTTTCTTATATCAGGGGCTGGGTTTGATTCTTCAGTCCTCTACATCAAATGCTGGCAGGGGCTCATGGGAATTGTAGTCCATGGACATCTGGAGGACCACAGGTTGGCTACCCCTGAGTTCAGGCATTACTTTAAAGTCTGTGTATCTATCTATCACTCCAACTCTACACATTATTTCAAGAATCCTGCAAGCATTGCCCATCCTTGTTTTCCTTCATGGGAGGTGTTACTGTTCTGGGAGTCCACACCACTGTGTTATTAATGGCATTCTACTCCCATGTTGTGTCCAAGTTCCGCCTTTGCAGAGTGGGGACAAGATGAGTCTCCATGGTTCCTGTTGTGTCCCAGTAGGTATGAAAGGGCTGTCGTTTTCCTGTGCCCTCTTCCACTCTGCTCCGCTCTGCTCTGCTGGCATGCTTCCTAGGGCTGTCAAAGTAGTATGGCAAAGCTGTCTGAAATGTCCCCTGGGGACAAGCTGGCATGAAGCTGAGATGCCAGCGGCGCTACCAGGGTTATGATGCAGCTCAGCATCAATGTCAGCAGCTGGAAGAGGGGCAGTACAAGTCAGGAAGAAAGTGCAGTGTGAGTCATATGTCAGGCAAGACTGGGTCTGTAGCCTCTGTAGCATTTCTGTGTATTGATAGGCAAGGAATCGATGCTTGCTGTCATTGTCATGCATAAGATTCCTGGCCCTGTGCTGACAATGCTGGGAGATGTTCAGGGTGGTGTCTGGGGAAAGTGGTGTTTCAGGAAGATGTGGCATCACTTCCAGATAATGGTCCAAGTATTTCCCCATATCTCAGTGGTAAGGATGATAGAAACTAGGGGAAATGCCTAGAGAGTCACAATCAACACTTTTTTCCCCCTGCCCCTCAAATTATGTTGGGCAGGTGTCAGGATTGGGCTGGAGGAGTTGGCCTCTCAGGATGCCCCATGGCTGACCCAATGGAAGTCAGAACTCTCATATACCTTGAGGTTCCTGGGCCCTGTGCAGGGCTAGAGTTTCCTATAGGCTAACTAGGCTTCAGCCTAGGGCCTCAAGATCAAGAGGGGCCTATATTCCACATTTTTTATAAAGGTTGGTACCAATCACAACGTGTTTCATTTAACATATTGATATATCTCACAGTAATAATGAATTTTATTATCTCTTATGCATTTTACAAACTTAAAAATGGTAGGTGAAAGGGTCACATAAGCGGAATAGCCTAGGGCCTCTTTCCATGTAAATCCGGCCCTGGCCCTGTGACTTGCAGGGGGTACTCAGTCAGCTGTGACTGCTGGGTCAGATGTCCAGGTGGCCCATGAGCAGAAGCCATGGCCAAAGAGGCAACCACTGAGGAGAATGATCTATTGCCAGAGATACCATGGTCATGCCCAGAATCATAGAAGTGGAGAAAGCATAAAAGCTCAGCTCAGCTGGTGGAGTGCACGGTTGGCTGCCCAGAGCCTTTCTTCTCTTTGCAGTAGAAGATGAAACTTCTTGGTGAGCCTTTGCAGCATAATGGACAGGGTCCTGCTGTAAATGCCTG
Organism: Paroedura picta; assembly: GCF_049243985.1. Classification (NCBI taxonomy): domain Eukaryota; kingdom Metazoa; phylum Chordata; class Lepidosauria; order Squamata; family Gekkonidae; genus Paroedura; species Paroedura picta. The sequence goes on along the minus strand of NC_135380.1, from coordinate 38,056,094 downwards.
CAGACTTTAGGTCACCTCCAGTTCTTGTTGGAGAAATAATGCAGATAGTGCTAGCTGTCACTGGCTGCCACACCTGCCCAATAATGTTTGGGAGAACTCTTGCCTGCCCTTGAGCACAAGCAGGACAGCAGCACAGGTTGTGTGTGTGTGGGGGGGGGGGGAGGTACTTGCCACTGCTCATGAGCAAATGTGCAGAAGATGCCCTTGGGGACATGGCTGCATTCTTCAGGGTCTGTCTACCAGCAGGACTAGAAAGGAGCTGGAAAACCAAGCCCAAAACTTTATCCGGAGTTGACTGAACCAAGTGCAAAGCTTTGCCAAAAAAATTAATTCAAATAGTGGTGCTAGATTTTCATGGGCTCGTGCTATTTTACACTCTGGAGATTTCTACTCCTCATGGAGTCCGGCAGATAAGAAGCACGCTTGGACATGTTCTCCTTTCATCCATGTTGTACAGGCCAAAGATCGTGGTAGTCAACTGGCAGTGAAGAAGTTTGTTCGTGATTCAGAATGTGCCTTTCTTTGCTTTTTGAATCATGAACTGGTGAGAGGAGCAGATATGTGCTCCTGGCAATGATCACATCTAGGAAGAGGCGATGCATTTCATGGCTATGTTGCTGAAGCCCAGTGGGGCAGCCAGACTGCCTACAAGAACCCCTCTAGGCCTTTCACTCATTGTTCCTTCTGTTCTTCTGTAGGGTTTGGAGCCGAGACAACTCACCTGTATGCCAGAGAGAAATCAGTTTCTGAAAGAAAGCCCAAGGCTCTGAATTGCATCTGAAACTGACAACAAGAAAGTAAAAATCAGCCCCTAAAAGCTGCACAGCTTTTCTCAGGGTTGTTCTTCACCCGTTAGAATTGACTCCAAACAGCAGGATTTAATTATTGATGGAGAGGACCCCCTCCCTTCCCCTTTGCTCTCCTGTTTTCTTGCCATATTTGCATTACTGTATTTACTGAAATGGTTTACTAAACACAAAGCAAGAATGTCAGCAGAAGTGCAGTTTCATTTACGCTCAGACATTGTGAGAATGAAAACCGAGGGAATCCAAGGGATGGCTTTTGCATTCTAGAACATTAGTGGGGTGTTCGTCATCAACTTTTGGCAGGTTTAGGTTTAGACTGCACCAACATGGGTCGCTCTACTCCATTTCTTGTAATCTGTTGGTTAAAAGAATTGCATGCCACAAAATGCTTCTCCTTCCCTCTTGCCTCCTTTTCTCCTTTTTCACCCTACAGTGTAGTTTGTACCACTACATGCTCGTTTCTGCACTCCCATCTCTGCCCCTATCCGTTATTTTTTCTTCAGTACCCCCTGGAGCCGGTGTGGTGTGGTGGTTATGAGTGTGGACTTGTAATCTGGTAAACTGGGTTTGATTACCCGCTCCTCCACATGCAGCCAGCTGGGTGACCTTGGGCTCACCACAGCACTGACTGACCGAGCAGTAATATCAGGGCTTTCTCAGCCAGAGGGTGTCTGTTGTGGGTAGAGGAAAGGGAAGGCGATTGTAAGTTGCTTTGAGACTCCTTCTGTTAGAGAAAAGCAGCATATAAGAACCAAGTTGTCATCGTCGTCGTCTTCTTCTTCTTCTTCTTCTTCTTCTTCTTCTTCTTCTTCTTCTTCTTCTTCTTCTTCTTCTTCTTCTTCTTCTTCTTCTTCTTCTTCTTCTTCGGTTCTTTCCCTGCCATTCTGTCTACCTCTTGCTGTGCTTGATCGCAACAGCACGCAAGGCTTTCACTCTCCCAATAATTTACAGATCTGGGAGTTTCACATGCAAGTAGGCCATGAAACGTACTGTTGACTGCAACAGGCTGGAAAAGCTGACACTTACCCTGCCACAATTTTCTGAATCCCAAAAGAAGACCAGCACTGCAGCTATCGTTGTAAAAATGTGAAAAGAGGCTGCAAGTCGACAGAGACTGTTTCCCAGCCCTGCTCTCCCAGTAAGCAGATGTGTGGGGTTTGAGGACAGAGCCGTGTGCCCTGGCTAAGAATTTCAGCCATTGCTTTGGCTGTCTCCCTCCTCCTTTCCCTGGAGAAGATTTGCCAGCCACGACTCAGGCTGCTGGCTCTATTGTACAAGGAGGTGTTAATGACTTCTTAACACTAGGCAAAAGCAGACTGGCATGCTTGGCTGTGAGCTAATGGTTCTTCTGCCTTTAGAAATCCATTTCTGTATTCTAGCACAGAAAAGTGGCCATCACCTTCTTGCTCACTGTCTGACATGTCTGCAACCCACAACTTTCTAGTGTGGAAATGATTCTCGTTGCCCTGGTTTTACTCAGTGATTATCTGCATGTTTTCTGCTTAAGGGAAATTGGCTGGATGAACTCATCCCATATGATGACCACCATTATACCTCCCTAAGCAAAGCACATGAAGCTGAGTCAACCCAGTGCATTGTTGTCTGTTCCAATAAAGGTAAAGGTATCCCCTGTGCAAGCACCGAGTCATGTCTGACCCTTGGAGTGATGCTCTCCAGCGTTTTCATGGCAGACTCAATACGGGGTGTTTTGCCAGTGCCTTCCCCAGTCATTACCGTTTACCCCCCAGCAGGCTGTTAGAGGCTGCTAGCCGAGATGGCTAAAGGGAAATTCCACATTCAGAGGAAGTAAATCTGTGAATATCGGTGCCAAAAAGCAACATCAGGGGAAGGCCTCAATCTCTGTACCATGTTGGTGGCCTTCAATAGTAACTGGTTGGCTACTATAAAATCAGAGTCCAGTAGCACCTATAAGACCAGCAAAGATTTGTGATGGGATGCTGGAACAGATTGCTTTAATCCAGGGCTTTTATGGCCTTAAGTAGCTAGAGACAAGAGGATGCAAAGAACCATTTCCCATACTAATTATCTAAGATCCTTAAATAGCAGATGTGCCAGCAATTTAACCTGGATCCCTTATGAATGCAAATCCTATGCTCTTCCACCTAGCTGGGATTCTTTGCTTGCCACCGAAGGTTATTCATACATGCAGCAGCTGTTGCTCAGACACTTTGCAGAAGCAAGCCTGGAAGTTTCAATGCCTGGGAAGTGATCAGCTAGAATTGTAGGGCATGAGCCTACCACACAGCAGAAACTGAGCATAAAAATTGACTTCTGAAAAAATCAGGATGTGCAATAGGGAAAGAATGACAGGAGAATGGGGTTGTTACTGTTGTCTGCAGGAATTGGCATTATAACATCACATCGGGCTGAATCTTGGTTTTAGCAGATTATAGAATCATAGAATCATAGAGTTGGAAGGGACCTCATGGGTCATCTAGTCCAACCCCCTGCACAACGGAGGACACTCACATCCCAATCGCTCATCTACTATAACCTGCCACCCCTTTGCCTTCACAGAATCAGCCTGTGATTCAGCCTGCGTCAGATGGCTATCTAGCCTCTGTTTAAAAATTTCCAAAGATGGAGAACCCACCACCTCCCGAGGAAGCCTGTTCCACTGAGAAACCGCTCTTACTGTCAGGAACTTCTTCCGGATGTTTAAACGGAATTTCTTTTGAATTAATTTCATCCCATTAGTTCTGGTCCGTCCCTCTAGGGCAAGGGAGAACAACTCTGCTCCATCTTCTACTTGGCAGCCTTTTAAATATTTGATGGTTATCAGATCCCCTCTCAGTCGTCTCCTCTCTAGGCTAAACAGACCAAGCTCCCCCAACCTTTCTTCATACGTCTTGGTCTCCAAACTCCTCACCATCTTTGTTGCCCTCCTCTGGACACATTCCAATTTGTCAACATCCCTCTTCAATTGGGGTACTCCAAGTGAGGCCTAACCAGAGCAGAGTAAAGTTTATACCAAACCTTCCTCCCCATTGTGATTCCAAAGTGGCTTATATCCTCCCCTCCTTCATTTTATTCTGAGCCTGGTTAATGTTTGCCTCAGCCAGAGGCTGATGCCCCAGCAGACTTCCATGAAAGAGTGGAGATTTGAACCTGGGTCTCTCAGATGCTAAACCAGGGGTAGTCAAACTGCGGCCCTCCAGATGTCCATGGACTACAATTCCCATGCCAGCGAATGCTGGCAGGGGGCTCCTGGGAATTGTAGTCCATGGACATCTGGAGGGCCGCAGTTTGACTACCCCTGTGCTAAACTAACATGCCCATCACTACCACATGTTGACGATGATCCCACTGTAATGCATCAAAATTGACTAGTGGATCAGCCCCTAATCCCAATAAAAGCATTATCTACCTTTTGCTCCCCACCCCCAACTTTTTATTTCTTTCAAGTGCTTTTTGCTATGAAAAGTGTTTCTCTTTGCTGGTAGGTATGTGGCACATGGACAGATCTTTCTTGTCTGTCATTCTTAACAAAGAGCCCCATGGCTGAAATTGTCTGTCAACACCTGTCGTGAAAGTAATCCCCTCCTCCAAAGAAGCACCTGTCTATGAGGAATGCAAAACTTAAAAAAAAAAAATTGTTCCTTCTGGCCCTTCAGGGCGAGGCATTTCACATCAACAGTGTTATTGCCTGCAGGGTTTTCAGGGAATTGCTGCCCACCAACACACAGCCAAATGAGCTGCAGACGCCTGGAAGCTGCAGGAAAGGCTGAGGGGGTGTGCACAGGAGTGGCAGGGAAGGCGTTTTAATTTTTAAGCAGAGAGATTTAAGCATTTCATTAATTTCCTGCCAAGGTGCCCTCTTGATAAATTGCAGGCCTCTTTTCTCTACCGCCTCCTTCCCCTCCCAGTCTCCCATGCCTGCCAGTTCCTCCAGGCGCCAGACATAACCAAGAAGATCTCAGATAAGTGTTAGGAGGAAAGCTGGAGGGAGATTTTTTTTACCTCCCTTTTAACAGCGGTTTTGTGAAGTTTCCTCCTAGCTTCTGTCCTGCATCTTCAGGGGTGTTGGAAGGAAGGGCTGTCCTATGTTGAGATCAGGTTTGCCTCCCTTTTAGCTATTTCTCACTCCCCTCCCTCCTCTTTCTAGGAGTCCCTTTTTCCTTCATACTAATCTGGGTGAGTGAATAAAACACATACTTGCTGTTTGCCATTAAGGGAGAGAAGGCTGCAGTTTGGAGCTCCGATCTAGCTCATGCGTGGGAAGTTTTCAAACATTGTTGATGATGAGCAAAGCATATTGTCAGTTCTAACTGACATCCATTGTGTTTGCTCCGCGTTCACGGCTGAGATGGATTCTTCTTCATTTGGGGGCAGTGCAGCTGTGGCAGGGACCTCCAGAAATTAAGCTCTGAAGGGATCTTGTCCTCATTCTTAAATTCTTGAGGAACTGGGCAAGGCTGCCTAGCATGTATGGTTTAGCCCTCTGAAATGGAAGCAAGAGCAACCAGCCCCTCCCCAACCCTGTCTGAACATTTCAAGAATATTATATGTGTGGGGAAGGATGGTGGTTCCTTGTGAACCAGGGTCACCGGAGCCCAAAGCACCAGAGGGAGAATTGCAGCCCTGGAGACATTTTCTAAGCCTCTTGACAAGGTGTGAGGTGACGGGGGATGGAGGGCTACTTGTCACAGAAGTACCAGTTCACAGGATTTGGAGATTCCAAGATCCTCCTTTTTGCCAGTTTGTCAGGGCCTCTTACATAGCTAGATGTGTACAAAGGGCATCATACCACAAAACAGATACAATCCCTTCTTTCTGTGCATCTACTTGCCTGTTAATTCACTTCTCCTGCTCAGTACTAGTTTTGGAGCTAACTAAGTACCGTAGTGCATGAACAACTCAGTGACCACACAACAACAACAACAACAACAACAACAACAACTGCCCACCCTTCTCAGCTGGCTCAGGGTGGGTAACATCACAAAGTACACAAGTAATTAATTTACATGGAATTTTTTGTAAAGTTCTTTACAATTTACATATATTAGTTAAATTACAATATTAAACCATCTCCTTAAACCTTACAACGGGAGAATCAATTTATTTTGGACGTGCTGGTGTTTTATGGATGGAGCATTGCTGTTCTGTGAGTTAGGGAAGCCAGTATTTCCTTGGTATTAATTTCCTGGCCTCCTCCATAGCTGTTTTTTAGGCCCTCCAGAACAGTTGAGGGTCCTGGGAGTCCCTGATCTTACCAGGGACAGTGTTCCCCCAGGCTGGGACCAGTTTGACCTCTTTTGGGCCGGGGATCCTAAGGATGTGTGGTTCACTGGATCTTAATGTTCTTTGAGTGGTATGAAACAGTCTTTGACTGTTCCATGTATTATTTATATGTTTGATGTAAACCGCCCTGAGCCTCCAGGGAGGGCGGTATAGAAATATAATAGATAGATAGATAGATAGATAGATAGATAGATAGATAGATAGATAGATAGATAGATAGATAGATAGATAGATAGATAGATAGATAGATAGATAGATAGATAGATAGATAATGGAAGAGGCAGTTCTGTAAATGCAGGGGTCCCAGACCATTCAGGACTTTAAAGGTTAGCACCAAGTCTTTGAACCACGTCTGGTCTCCAATCTGGAGTCAGTGTAGCTGGGAGAGCACTGGTGTAATATGGGGTCTCCACTGAGTCGCAACTAAGGGCTGTTGCTGCTGTATTCTGGACCTGCTGGAGTTTCCGAATCAACTTCGAGGGCCGCCTTGTGTAGAGTGAGTTACAAAATTCTAATCTGGAGGTGACCATTAGTCTAGAGGTGAGCATGGTGGCTAGGTTGTATGTTGAGAGATACGGTACAAGCTATCACACCTGACGAAGATGGAAGAAGGCCTACTGAGCAACCTTCAGCCTTTGTGATCAGACAAGAAAGCATCCAGAATCACACGTAGACTCCTGATGGTGGCCATAGGTGTTAAACAGACCCCCATCTCATGCTGGGAAGCCTGGGGTTAACATATGGCTAATAGTCTGCTTGGCCATCCCCTCCTACCCCCCAAGTGTTGATGGCAATGAATCTTTGAAGGCCATTAACTGGGTAACTACCTGGGTAGTTGCTTAGTGTCTGGAAGGGCAAATGTTGTTGCTGTTCCCTTGTCGAATCACCCGTTTAGTTCCACATTAAGTGTTCTTTAAGCACTCTGTATCCCTTCATCCTCTCTTGTTAGCATTGCCTTCTTTTTCTAAACAGTTCTCAGCTGACCTCACATTCCCAGGGGTGTGTGTGCTTTGTGCTTAATTGGCAAGTAAGCAGTTCTGTTGTAGTGATCTCTGTTTGTGTGCATAGCCTTTTGTCCTCTTGCTTAGGTACTTTGAGTATAAATGGCCCGGAGAAGGTCTTCTTCCTATAAAACTTGTCTTGGGTGATAATTAGAAGTGGTCGTTTTCTTGCCACTTCTGCTTTCTAGTCCCCCCCCATAACTCGGGCAGCTCTCCATTTGCTTTCTGTTTTCATCTGCATCTCTTCTGTCCAGCCAGCTCATCACTTACATCCTTAACCTGTTTTTACTTTGTCTGTCTTGACAGTCAGCAGTTAACAGATGCAAACCGACTTTCTTTACATCAGTATTAATTTGATGTTTAATAAACCCTTCTGTCCTCCCCGTCGGTTGAGTTTTTTTTTTAAAGCTTTGCAGTAGTTTGACATGTGACATTTCTCTGCTGCATTAAGTTCTGCATAAACAAAGAGAAAAATGTAATCAGTGACTTATTTATTTATTTGTATGTTGCATCTGTGGCCCGAATCAGACGATATAGGAAATTTCATATCTGCATGAATTTGCATTTTGTTTGTCATGGTTGGAAAAATCTGTTAACTGCTCCTCGTAACATATTACTGTTGGGACAGGTTGGAAGCTTATTGATCGCACACGGAACTGCACTGTGGTAATGAATAAATGTTCCATTTGGAAGATGGGCAAGAGGGAGGAGGGGGTTATTTGTCCTTCTGATTTTTCTAGGGATCACCTGAGGGTCTAGAAGAGTCAAGGTTGAATTATAGAGTAGAATTGGATTGCATTTTCTTTCATTATTACCTGGTGTCTTTGATTTGAAAGCATGGTATGCTTTCCCCGCTACATTTACATGACCCCTTCCCTTTTGATGTGGAGCCCTTGAACAATGGAACATTTCTGAACGCATTTGTTTGCTGTTAGAAAAAAGGGTTTCTGTTGACTAACACAATGAGTTTTAGGTAATATATGTATTTCATCCATATTCTGTAATTTCCCTCTCCCTTGTCTTCAAAAAAAGGTCTTTGCAGTTCCAAATAATCCGTAAGCATTATTCTGTGTTAATTTTTTTTTTGCATTTTTACACAATATATTTGTCATTTAGATCTTCATGCACATTTGCCAGTTCCATGGATATGAAAGCTATGTGCCTGTGGATGCTTTTGTGAAATCACCATTGTGGCCTTCCTCCAGGCTTACAATTGAGGCATGTCAAAATATTTGCAAGCATCATGGAAGAACTCAAATTGTGCACCAACGCACATTTATAAAGGACTATTAATAAAGCCTGTTGCATGGCAAAAGGCAATGAGTGCTAGCCATTGGCCTGGTGTGAGTTTTGCCAGGGGGACGTCATGTGCATGAACTGCTCATCTCCAGCTGCTCATCTCCAGATTCTAAAGATCACCTTTGCAGGGGGGAATGGCTGCAGGGGGGATTGCAAATTGTGAGGTCCCACCTCCAAACCTCAAGGACTATCCCCACCCTAGGAGTAGCCAACCTCCAGGTAGGGCCTGGAGATCTCCTAGAATTAGAGCTCTTCTGAAGACTATAGAAATCAGATCCCCAGGGAAACCTGAACATTTCCGCAGTGCCTGCAAAAGGGAGCTTCTCCTCCAGGCATTTGGTTGAGATCGACCTGAACCATCGCTTCCAATTGCCCCCCAACCCCCCCCTCCTACTACAACTGCTATGAATCTATCCAACATACTTGGACTCAGTAAGAGTTGAGCTGAGGCTTCTTGTAGTTCCACCATTCCTTAATGTTGTTGTTGTTGTTGTTGTTATGTCAAGCAAGGTGTTGCCCAGCCGCAGCCTGCCAGCAAACCACACCAAGTTGAGAGGGATTCTTGACAGGCACCCCGGGGGACTCGCCTGTGGCCTACCTCTCAAGACCTACCTTTGCCTCATGGCTGCTCAGGTCCCATGGTGAGACAGCAGCCCAAGTGGTTGGGGTCTTCAGGTTTCTCTCTTTTCCCTGGGGAATAGATTGACATGGTGACAGTGGCTCCAAGGGGTGGCTGGGTTCCATCTTGGGGGGGGGGGGCTTGGTTACTGGTGACCGTGTGGGTACCTCACCTCCCAGGAAAATGGGTGGAAACAGGCACCAGCTGCCACCTCAGCCAGCCTCCTTCAGTGCTGTCCCTGGCAAAGGGGTTACCCAGAAGGCTGGACTCTGGTGTTGGGATACAGCCTTGTATGGGCAGCACTGCAAAGACAGGTTGTTCAGGAAGAGCGCCACAGCTGCATAGCCCTCTTTCAGTGTGGAGGATATTCCACCAACAGGAAAAAGGCAGTCCAGTTTTGTCAGCGGTTGCCAGGCAGATCCCTCGGACTGCCTTTTTCCTATTGGTGAAATATTCCCAACTCAGAGCCAATTGCCTCCAGTTTTAATTAGTGAGTTGTCGGGGCCTCAATATAGGTTTAGTTATAGGGTAAAGGTAAAGGTAAAGGTATCCCCTGTGCAAGCACCGAGTCATGTCTGACCCTTGGGGTGACGCCCTCTAGCATTTTCATAGCAGACTCAATACGGGGTGGTTTGCCAGTGCCTTCCCCAGTCATTACCGTTTACCCCCCAGCAAGCTGGGTACTCATTTTACCAACCTATGAAGGATGGAAGGCTGAGTCAACCTTGAGCCGGCTGCTGGAATTGAACTCCGAGCCTTATGGGCAGAGCTTTCAGATGGCTGCCTTACCACTCTGCACCACAAGAGGCTCTTAAGTTATAGGGACAGAAGATGGGTTGTGTAAGAAGCAGTGAAAGTTCTCACTAGAGATTGGCCCAAGCCTTCAACCTCTCTTCCCCAATGGTAGTAGCTTGTTTGCCTCCAGCAATTGCTTGCTCACTCCATGTATGTCCCAAGGGCATCAGAAGCTTGCATATTCTTGTTTGCTATTTGCGTTGGCACAAGGCCATGGGACCTTCTGTCATGTTTTCTTCCCTTAGGCAATGTTCTTTCTCCATGAGCATCTCAAAGGCTCCTCCAAATTCAACAAATGTTACGTGGAATATGCTGCCTGTGCTTGGGAATTCAGCTCCACTGCTAAGAATGTGTCTCTCCATCTCCTTTTGTCTTATCTTTCCCAAGACCCCACTGTGTACCAGCATCGATGCATGTTGTCTGTGTGGGAAAATTCAATAACTCTCCCTCCTTGCTTTGCAATGTAAAATTAAAACTTAGGGCAAGCACTCTTTCTGCCGTGACCTCTCGCAGGGTTTTATTTGTCACCAGCATCCTTTATCAAAATGACTTTCCTGTCTTGTGTGTAATGTGCAATTAATGGGTGTCTCATTTGAGTGCATTCTGATTTCTCTGACCATATTCATAAGGGGAAGCCAGGAGGGTGAATTGTTTGCTTTTGGCTTAGTGATGATGTAGCAAGTTAACTGATTAGCAGCATATTGAGATGAGCTGTGCACATTTTGAATAACACCATCTACCGTGGCAGGACATCAACCCTCCCTGCCACTGTTTTGTAGGAAGCTAAAGGTTCTTTTGCCTCAAGGCTCTTTTGTTCAGCTGTTGAGGTGGCAAAGTAGGCATCTTATCAGAAAAGGAATTAGTGCAGTCATGTTAATTGCAAGTCACTCTCTCCTTCTGGGAAAACGGTACAGATGCCTTAATCTGCAGCCTTAAATGTGCCCATATGCTTTGATCCTTCAAAGACAAATAAGGTAGATAGGATTAAAGCCAAGTAAAGGTTGGGCAATTCGTCTCCCTCTTTGGCAGAAGTGCACAAATGAGACTAGGTTGTAACCACCGCTGGGTCAGACAAAGGGAATCGGTCAAGTTTATAATCCTCACAGCTTTGGGATTTGAAATTGCACGAAGGCAAAAGTGTGGTTTTAACCTGCTGTGACCTACTTTTATCTGTTTCTTCTTCTTTTTTTAATTCACCAAGGACATCAGTGTCAAAGACTTGGCTAAGCTTCACGGTCTGTACATGAGTAACCATAATTAATCCTGTTTCTGTGAATGGCAGAGGTGAGAATTAGTTGTGATTACTTTTCAAATAACATGTTAAGAGGGAGTGTACACAGGCTTATAGAATGGCAGTCTTCCACAGTTGAGACAGATTCACATGTTTTAGTTTGCATTTCATTGTGGGAAGGGCATACTGTTAGTAGGACATCTATTGCTTTGAGATCCCACTGGTTGCTTGTATGTACTTCTTGTCATTTAACATGATGGCACCTCTCCCTTTGATCATACAACTCCTGATACATGATGGTATGGGCATCATTGCTAGCTGTCTGTTACAACTCTTACATATGTAAAGTTGCCTTTATAGACTATTGTAATGTAGTATTCCCTAAAGATTTTCGATTCTTTGGCTCAGTGATCAAGCCGAAAGGAGGATATAACCAAGAAATAAGGAGACTGTGATTTAGAATGGTAGCCAAGAGGGAACTAGAAAAGATTCTTAAATGCAAAGATGTGTCACTGGAAAAAAAGATCAAGGTAATTGATAGTGTGATATTTCTCATTATTATGTATGAATATGAAAGCTGGAAAGTAAAGAGAATTTACAGGGAGGAAACCGATTCATTTAAAATGTAGTATCAGAGTTTTATAGATATCACAGACTGCCAAAAATATATATAAGTGGGTTCTAGATCAAATTGGTCTGAATTCTCACTAGAAGATAAAATGACTAAACCAAACTGAGGCTATCCTACTTTGGTTCCATTATGAGGGGCAAGACTCAAATGCCAGGACAAGTTGAAGGCAGTAGGAAATGAAGAAGATCCAACATGAGATGGATTGAGTCAATAACAGAAGCTAAGACCTTAGCAAGGGCATTAACAAGATGGCATTTTGGAGGTCATCAATTCATAGTGTTGCCATAAGTCAGAAGTAACTTGATGCCTCTGTTGGACAGCATTATAATAGTAGTGTAACAAAGTACCAGCAACAAATGTGAAGGGCTGAAATTCCTCACAAAGAGAAAGAGAGAGCCTGGGCAACAGGCAGATCTATGTACTCTGATTGGCTAGCAATAGCTGAGAGGGAGCTGATATAGTAGTGGGTGTGTTGGAGGGAAGTTAGTCTGATCTAGGGGAGCTCTATCTGTTCTTAGCTGAACATCTGCTCAGCGGAGAAGAAATTTAGTCAAAGAGCCTTTACTAAAAGCTGAGAGCAGATCAACATAGTGTTTGGAGAACTGAGACAGAAATTTGGCAAGTGGGATTTGGGCAGTGAGGGAAGCAAAGCACAGGAGGGAAGCAAAGCACTGCATGGGGGATTGGGCCATGGGGGCCTGGATCTTTCCTCCCCCTTGCGTCTTCATCATCCTGGGCTCCCAGGATGATGGAGAAGCAAGGTGGAGGAGGCCTGGAGGCCTTGCTGCATGAGATTAGGCCTTTTGTGCCCTCCCTCCACCCTCTTCCCTCACTCTTCTCAAGGTGGAGATTGGCAGGCCTCTCCAAACACCTCAGTGCTCAGTGAGGCTTGGTGTATAGTCCTGTCCTTGCATCCTCCCAACTCAGTCTGGGGTGGCAAGAGTTAAAGTCTCTAATGACCCACCCAGGCCACATAGGGCCAGTGGGCAACCTTTTCCAGGCCTCCTATGCCCCCCTCCCCTACTCCCAAAGTATACGGAGGAGTGAACTTTTCCTGAGCCTTTCACCCTCCCCCCCCCCAGGTTTTGGCCAGTGGGCTGTAGGAACTGTCCTGGACTCCCTGAGGCTGGCCTACGGTCCAGGCTCTGCTTCCCTTCCAGCCACTTTGCTCTCTGGCTGACTTACCTTTCCAAGGTGGGCCAATAGAGTGGGTTGGCTCTTTTTCCGGGTGGAAGAAGTTGTAAGAGAAGGCAGCCATGGGTTCAGCAGCCTACCTGAGTGGCCATTCATAGGACGGATGGTCAATCAGTTAGGCTATGGGTCATCAATTTCGATGATATGATGATTACGATGATTTGAGTTTTCACAAACCCATGTAAAAAAAGGATTATTTTCTAGCTTAATTACTGAGAACAAGCAGAGGATAGAAGTCCAGTGGCTGCTGCCAGGAGAGATACTAAATTCCCAGATACGAAGCAGTCATGCTACTTTTGCAAATTTTGATATTTAATTTAAAAAAAAATTGTTTGCAATCTAGCTTGGTATTATCCTGTAAAACTGCTGGTCATTTTCTAGCTGCCCTTCTGCGAGCTGTACTTATAAACAACACTATTAAGTGACTTGCCGATTACAGTCTTCCGTCATCAGTCATACTGTTGTATTTCAGTCTGTATTAAATTAACAGCTGTTCTGTAGATTCTTAGAAGCCAGATGGTATTGGTAATTTCCTAGCATCCTTGGACATTACTTCCAGATAGACTTGGCTTATTTGTTCTTGTGCTCTTAAACTGAATATATTCAGAAGGGAGACCCTCTGAAGATGATAGTGTCAGAGGGTAGCCATGTTATTCTGCAGTTTAACAATTAGATTCAAGTACAGCCAGGTTTTCTCAGTAGGAGCTCTTGAGAGCCAGAACTCCCTGGTGATAATCTGGTAAAGTGAACTTTTGACTCTGAAAAGTTCATACCCCAAGAGTCTTGTTCATCCCTGAGGCACCACTGGACTGGAATCTAACTGTTCCTCTGAAGATGAACCATTCTGTTGTGCTTTAGCTTCTCACAAATATCAATCCTATTGTAGCAGTATCCAAAACTTGCTGGTCTAATGAATCTTGACTCTCTCATGTGCAAAGAGGAGGGAAGGGAAATGGCAGGAAACAAAGTGAGGAGACATCCAACGTTGGGAGGTGGAGAGGCTGCCACTCTAACTGCCAAAGGCAATTCTGTACCAAGTCACAGCCTGTAGTGGGAAGCATGACTTAATCTGGAAGAGATGACACAGATATTGTGGTTATGTTGACTGTATTGTGTTAAGAATGCATGCCGTTGTTGGAACTGGCAGTGTTTATGAGGATGGGAAAAAAAAACAGGTGAGAGGGCAGGTGTGATCTCTAGCCTGTGATCTATTTCACAGAACATCTGATTGGCTTTTTGCTGGCAAGGATGACTCTGCTTTATATGAAGGGTTGGACCTCTTGAACTGAAATTAATTCTTCTCCTTCTGTGCCCCTGAAGGCAGTTAGCATTCCTCTCACAGGGTGGGGTGGAGGCCAGACCAGGCTAGAGAACTTATGCCATCTGCTTATGAAAGGACCACCATCACTGGCTTGGGAGAAGCTACATGAAGCAGCCCTCCCTTCCTTCCTAGGAGCTCCTAAGAGCCCCGAGGAGAAGCCAAGGCCGGGAAGCTTCTTGGTATCAAATTCTGAAGAGAATGTCCTGAGCGGTTAGGTGTTTGCTGTTCTGTCTCTTCGTATTTTCAGCTGTAAGCAGGCTTGAGTGGCTTGTTAGAATGGCAATAGAGAAATGCATTAAACAGATAAATGCTTCTGCCATCAGTGATTCGAACTCAATAAAACTCTTGTCCTAAATTATTATTTTTCAAGTCCAGCCTGTTTTCAAGGAAGGTGGCCTGAACAGGGATGACTTGGTTCATTAAAAATGCAACACAAACGTTGGCAAACATTTCCAAAGAGCAATTTTTAAAAGGCGAATTGGCAGACCATGCATGTGGTGACAGCAGTGGCTGCTCTTGTTGTTCTGAGCCACCTTGGGAAGCAAATGCAAGCAACTCATTAAACTTTTACATGTCCACCCCCCGCCCCCTTGTTTTTGTTCTCCTCTCAGAGGAGCAAAGCATCACTTGGCTGACAGATTCCGAGCTAAGGTAAAGGTAAAGGTAAAGGCATCCCCTGTGCAAGCACCGATTCATGTCTGACCCTTGGGGTGACGCCCTCTAGCGTTTTCTTGGCAGACTCAATACGGGGTGGTTTGCCAGTGCCTTCCCCAGTCATTACCGTTCACCCCCCAGCAAGCTGGGTACTCATTTTACCGACCTCGGAAGGATGGAAGGCTGAGTCAACCTTGAGCCGGCTGCTGGGATCGAACTCCCAGACTCATGGGCAAAGCTTTCAGACGGCTGCCTTACCACTCTGCGCCACAAGAGGCTCTAGATTCCGAGGTAGCCCTACCTTAAAGTGGCCCAGAACAGAATTACGGTTCTTGGCATATGATGACTGAAAGTCGTATTTGAGGGATAATTCTCTGTGAAAACACATTGACAAGTACACCCGCACAAAGACGGAGACACAACATACAAAGAGCCTGCTATGATGGACTGAAGCACCAGAGGTCTCCACACAGCCTAACAAGTGGATTTTCCACTCTCCCATGGTCCACAGATGCCCTGCTAGAAGCCCTCTTTCCAAGACAGACGAGGCCACAAGGCTGCTGAAGTGGATTTTCTTCCCTACAACTGAGAAATCTAAGGGAGTGCCTGTTCTCCTCTCCCAGACACCAGTATTTTTAAAGTTGGATCCAGACTCAATCTGGAATTTCTGACTATTTTTTTAAACGTGTGCATGCAGATGGCGAAAAATTGAAGGTAGTGACAGATTTTATTTTCCTAGGCTCCAAGATCACTGCTGATGGGGACTGCAGCAAAGAAATTAAAAGACGCTTGCTTCTGGGGAGGAAAGCTATGGCAAATCTAGACAGCATCCTAAAAAGCAGAGATATCACCCTGCCAACAAAAGTGAGTCTAGTCAAGGCTATGGTATTCCCAGTTGCAATGTATGGCTGCGAAAGTTGGACCATAAGGAAGGCCGAGCATCAAAGAATTGAGGCTTTTGAATTCTGGTGCGGGAGAAGACCCTTGCAAGTCCCTTGGACTGCAAGGCAAACAAACCGGTCAGTCTTGGAGGAGATCAGCCCTGACTGCTCCTTAGAAGGCCAGATCCTGAAGATGAAACTCAAATACTTTGGACACCTCATGAGAAGGAAGAGCCTAATGCTGGGAGCGAATGCTGGCAAAAGAAGAAGGGGACGCCAGAGAGTGAGGTGGCTGGATGGAGTCACTGAAGCTCTTAAATGGACTTCGAGGAATGGTGGAGGACAGGAAGACCTGGCGGATCATTGTCCATGGGGTCGCAATGGGTCGGACACGACTTCGCACCTAACAACAACAATGCTGCCATTTCTCATGGTTCGAAATGGCTTACAATAATAGCTAATAAAGATTTCCTCTTAAACCAGAGTAAAATAGCAAACCCCAAATCTCTCCCTCTTTCTCCTTTCAAGATGCTTGCCATTCAAATAAATAATTTCCCCCTCTCTTCTGGAAACCCTGTGCCCCCTCCCCATGTTATTCCTCAGGGGGGCTGCTGTTCCCCAGCACTACTGTTTAGTGGGCCACTTTGCTAATGGGAAATCTGAATTCCTAAGAAAAGAGCCCGAGAGACTGTCCAGGCTATAAATGAAACAAAGTAGTTTGAGAGCTTCTGTTCCAAAATGTAAATGAGACAAAACACACATATCTATTTTTTTTAACACTTTGTGTACACTCCTCTTAATATTATTTTGTTTGGGAGAAGCAAGAGAAATGCTGCAAGGTATAATCAGTAGGCTGGACAGACAATTGCTTTCCATTGGTTCCATCCACAAAATTGGACCAAATATTTTAGCCTATACCAATGTTACAGCCTCTTGTGTTAGAGCCTCTTGTGACACAGAGTGGTAAGGCAGCAGACATGCAGTCTGAAAGCTCTGCCCATGAGGCTGGGAGTTTGATTCCAGCAGCCGGCTCAAGGTTGACTCAGCCTTCCATCCTTCCGAGGTCGGTAAAATGAGCACCCAGGTTGCTGGGGAGTAAACGGTAATGACTGGGGAAGGCACTGGCAAACCACCCCGTATTGAGTCTGCCATGAAAACACTGGAGGGCGTCACCCCAAGGGTCAGACATGACCCAGTGTTTGCACAGCAGATACCTTTACCTTTAAAATGTTACTTGTGAATGTGAAGTGCCTCTTTCCCAGCATACACATCCAAATAGAAAACAAGGGGGGATGTGAAACATGTGTATGGGAATCTCATCTCCCCCCACCCCGATTGATGACCCAGCATGTCCCTTCTGCTCCTCTTGGATCCCAGCTGGAGTGGAGAAGCTCTTGGCATCAGGCCTGGAACAGAGCCCAACATCCACTGTCCTCATGACTGAGCCCCAAATGGCTCCCCAAGTGTGTGGATGCTGCAGCTGGGCCCAGATTCATACACTGTTCTTTGTCTCCTGGCATCAGCTGCTGGGCTCAGCCCAGCTTCCTATAATGATGAGCTTACTGGAATGACTTTGTAACATTTGTTCTTTCACAGCATAGCCTACCTCACAGGGTGGTTGTTAGAGAGGAGAGGGAAGACAATGTGCACACTGCTCTGAGCTTCTTGAAGGAAAGGTGGATGGGGGAAAAAAAACCCACACAAAAACTCATATGGAGTGCATCCTTGGTGGGAAACTCAAGTTTGCTTTTCTGTACAGCCTGGGACAAAAACAGTCCAAATGTTCTTTAAAATTCCTTTCTCCAGCATGTGCTGTTTAATAGCTTGTACAAGCTGCTGTTAAGCAACCTGTTATACTTACGACGGGCAGAAAGACTGCAAAGGCAGTAAGTTTTGATGAAGTATGTGACTTTCTCTGTGTGAGCTCAGATACAGTCTTTTGCCCATTCCACCTGGCACGATTTCTGCTCAGCTCCCAAGGGATGCTTCCCTCCCTCAGTATGGCCTCAATGTCCCTCTGGCGATGGCACACCTGTTGGGAACATCTGCTCCACCGGAATGTGAGAGATTTAAATGGCTAGGCGGGTGTATGAACAGCATGTGTTTATCGCTGTGAAGGCAATATCTGCTCAACCCAAGCTTGTGTGCCCAGTGTGGGGCGGTAGCTGTCATAGCGTCCTGATTTACCACTCGAGAAGAGAGGGTGAAAAGGAATGGTGTTTGGATACCCTATTAGCATAGTGTGTGAAGTTTCTCTCCCAAGATGGAATGCAGATATGAAGGACAAACTTGGGGAAATATACTAAGAAGTAGAAAGTGAGGGGAGGAGAAGATACTAAGGGCCATTCCGCACCCGATATAAAAGTGAAATTCTTACCTTTCGTAAACACCATATTTTTGGTGTTTTGCACGACATCGTGAGCATCCAGCGTTACAGCCGCAAAACAGCAGTTACATCCTCCATTTTAAAGCACTTGCAGTGGAATTGCATAAACTGGATTCCTCCTGTCATTTAGGACAGTGGCCCCCAACCCCCGGTCTGGGGACCGGTACCAGTCCGTGGATCAGTCAGTACCGGTCCGCAGCTCCTCCTTGTCCTCCTCCCCGGCTGCTGCCTTGGGGGCTGCCTTGCCACTCTGCCGCCAGCTCACCTTTGGTGCTCTCTGGCAGGAAAGCAAGTGGAGCAGGGGCTCAGGCGGTGGTGGCAATGTTCCTTGGCAAAAGTCTACCACCCCCCCCAGGCCTCAGTAAAATTGTAAAGCGTTTACCGGTCCCGGTGATAAAAAGGTTGGGGACCACTGATTTAGCATGAACAGGAGGAGAGCAGGCAGCAAGGCACTGGCAAAAGATACGTGTGTTACCAAAGTGGCCAAAGTAGCGACATCTCCATCTCCAGTGCCCACCCTCGAGCCTGCCTCCGTCTCACGTCGCCTGGAATGGGGCTTTTCTTTTTCTTTTTCTTTTTCTTTTTCTTTTTCTTTTTCTTTTTCTTTTTCTTTTTCTTTTTCTTTTTCTTTTTCTTTTTCTTTTTCTTTTTCTTTTTCTTTTTCTTTTCTTATCTTTTCTTTTCTTCTGGAAAGGAGGAGGAGGAGGAGGAGAAGGAGGTTCTTATATGCCGCTTTTCTCTACCTGAAGGAGGTTCAAAGCGGTTTACTGTCGCCTTCCCTTTCCTCTCCCCACAACAGACACCCTGTGAGGTGGGTGAGGCTGAGAGAGCCCTTGTATCACTGCTCGGTTAGAACAGCTTTATCAGTGCCGTGGCGAGCCCAAGGTCACCCAGCTGGTTGCATGTGGGAGAATGCAGAATCGAACCCAGCATGCCAGATTAGAAGTCCGCACTCCTAACCACTACACCAAACGCATAAGTCTCATTAAAAAAAAAATAGTTCATATTGTGGTCCCTTTAAAAGAGGGAGCTAGGTGATCGGTTGCGTATGGTCGGTTGCGTGTCTTGATTAATAGGCAGAAGAAAGGAGCGTGTATAAACTGTTCCCCTCTTTTGCTATTTCAAGTAGGTGTGCGGAATGGCAGGAAACGCGAGACAGCCACAGCCAGCAGGTGAGGAATTCCTGGAGGCACGGGTTTTTTTTAGCGTTATGCCATTGTGCTGGTGTAATGCTATTTTTTTTACTGTGTGGAAGTTTTCTAAGAGTGCTATCAGTACCATTTGCTTTACAGACCATTCCAAGCAAGTCTCTGTGTGCAGCCCATGCACAGCCCATGCGCAAACGTGCATGCACGTTTACACCATGTGCAACCGCAAATGTGCATGTGTGGCACTTTCACGCATGCGTGCATGCACAAAAGTGCCACACATGCACGTTTGTAGCCGTGCATGGCACAAATGCACAATCGAGGACCTGCCGCGCATGTACGTTTGCGCTGGCGGCCGCGCTTCCCTCTCCCCCCCCTCCTGCAAAAAGAAGCTTGCCGGGTAAGTTTCTAACTTGGGGGGGGGGGCGAGAGAGAGAGCCCTTGGGGACCACCGAATTACATGACCTCGGAAAGCAAACCGGGAAGAACAGTCTTTGCCAGTGACCTTGGCATTATTAGAACTTTCTGTGGTAGGCTAGGTCGAAATCTGTAAAGGTATGCTTATGTCAAGCAGGCTCAAAAATTAGACTAGGCTTAGAATAATGATTGACGTTTTCTTGAGTTGGTCATTTTCATTTAGAATTCTATAGTCTAAAGCGTTAGAATCTGATTATAAAGAACCAGCTCTTCTTCTTCTTCTTCTTCTTCTTCTTCTTCTTCTTCTTCTTCTTCTTCTTCTTCTTCTTCTTCTTCTTCTTCTTCTATACTTAGACTTCATAATGGGTCTTGTTTCCATTTTTGTTTGCAAATGGGATTCAACTGTGGCAAACGTTTTTCAGCCGCATCACATAAGACATTGCCAAACCCACCTGTGGTCTCACTGCCATCTGATGTTAGGTCCTCCTAAACTGGGATTCTTCAAGAAGCATCCAAATGGGTGTGATGAGATCAATCTTTTGATTCAGCACCCTAGCAAAGAAGCCATCGCCAATACTACCTCACCATCTGCTTCTCCCCTGGCTTCTGGCCCGGAGCCTCCTTTTATACCCCACCACTCCTTTCCTTTGCCCCTCCCCCACTGCAGTCATAAGGGTCCACTGCTGCCAGCCCTCCTGCCTTCTATCATTAAAGCTCTTCCTTTGGGATGGGCAAGGCCAGCCTGTTTAGCTTTGCTCTGTTCCTGTTCTGATGGGCTGACATATGATTGCTTGGCTGGGGCTGGCTGCTCCTCCAGTCCTGGTTGCCCTTGTTGTTGATTGATGGGCTGCTTGGTTGGGTAAGTATGTGTGGGGTGCCTAGAAGCCTGCATCTTGGTCCTTGCTCCCTTGTCTAGTCTTCTGCAGGGTTGGCCCAGGCCATGGCTCTGGCATATAATTTTCGCTGTTGATCCCATATGGGCCCCAACTTACCTCTCTCACCTCTTTTGGCCCCAGGGCAAAGGACTTGGATCCTGACTGACATGTACACACATTATTTGTGCATGTTCAGGAGGTGGGGGTCACTTTTACCTCCTGGCTCCTCTCCGTGTGGCAGGGGCTCATGGGAATTGTAGTCCAAGGACATCTGGAGGGCCGCAGTTTGACTACCCCTGGCTTACATGATCAGGAATACAAAAAGTAAAAAATAAAAACAGTCATGTGGCATGTGCTAAGCTCTTCCTGTCATGTGTCTTACTAAAACCCAGATGCTTATCATGGAACTAGACATGTGGGTCCTTTTAGTGTGAAATGATTTGTCCTGCTTTCCTTGTTTTCATTTGAAGAGGAGCCTAAGTTTGTTTGAGTCCTTTTTAGATGTAATATGTGACAACACAGTAACAATGAGGGTGTGAATAGCTTCCATTTGCACCCAGTCACTAGCTGGGATGAATTTTACAACTCATTGGATAAGTGCTATGCAATGTTTTCCAGAAGCTTTTTGCACATTCTGAATTGCGTGCAGAGGGGTTTTCTCCCCCCACTCCAGCCTCGCAAACCCAACCTAATCTTTGAGATCTTCTTGGGTTTAGCCAATTTTAGTTAATTCCTCCTTGTAAAATTTGCTAAGCTTGGATGGTTATAGCTGGCCACCTCATGCTGTTTTAAAGGTAGATATTATTGGAACAATGATCTGTGCTGTCCGGTTAAAGTGTCTGATTCTTGTACCCCTTCAACACCAGCCTGTTGGCCAAAATACATTATGTGGGAAATAAGTGGTTTAATTTAATTTAATTCCCCACCTCCCCGTGGGATACAGCTGTGATCCTTGCCCTTTTCCCCTGCATTTTACTGAATTGACCTTCTACTGCGCTCCACACACCATATGGCATGGGGCACAGGATCAAACTCTTCTCCC
The DNA here is from genome assembly GCF_049243985.1 of Paroedura picta. Classification (NCBI taxonomy): domain Eukaryota; kingdom Metazoa; phylum Chordata; class Lepidosauria; order Squamata; family Gekkonidae; genus Paroedura; species Paroedura picta. The sequence goes on along the minus strand of NC_135380.1, from coordinate 38,034,532 downwards.
TCTTTCTCTACACAACTGTGTTTCAGTAAAAATAATAAGCTAGGGTGAGGGAATGATAACTTTTGGGCATAATGTATGGGCTTGAGGTCTCCTCTAGCCACTGTAGGGAATACATTGCAAGAGATACCTCTCATCAACTCTCTTCACTGAGGACAGGAGTTATGAATAATTGCTGTATTGGCTCTACAGAGACTTTTCAGTCCTGAAACATCCACTTTTAGCATGAAAAGTCAAAGTGCAACAAGTATTATAGAATTAAGAAATTGTATAACACTCCAACATGTTGGCCACATTATTTCACCTGATTCCATGAAAGGCCAAACTTGTAATTTTATTATCCACTGCTATGTAAGTAATGACTATGAGCCTCTTGTGGCACATGGTGGTAAGGCAGCCAACATGCTGTCTGAAGCTCTGACCATGAGGCTGGGAGTTCAATCCCAGCAGCCGGCTCAAGGTTGACTCAGCCTTCCATCCTTCCGAGGTCGATAAAATTACCCAGCTTGCTGGGGGGTAAAACAGTAATGACTGGGGAAGGCACTGGCAAACCACCCCGTATTGAGTCTGCCATGAAAATGCTAGAGGGCGTCACCCCAAGGGTCAGGCATGACCTGGTGCTTGCACAGAGGATACCTTTACCTTATGTAAGTAATATATGACTGGAATAGTGCAATAGCATGAGGAAATTAGTAGTATAGGTTGATTTAAAAATTCCATGTCAGTCATAGACTTATTGTGTGAATTTGGGTAAATCATCAGAGGACTTCTGGTTGGAGACTCTGAGGAAACGGACTGTGCAGCTGTTGCTCCACATGTTTTTCTCACATTCGTTTTTTGTTTGTTTGTTTACACTTTATAGCTGGTTTGCAGCTGTCCTTTATATAAATGGTTTGGACAATTGGAACTGTCTGAAATTCTCTGGTAGTCTATTTCTTTTCTCTGTATATTTAAAGACATCAAGTTCTAAGGACTTTAGGCTAGCAGGATTGCCTAGTCGTAACGTTCCTGGGAGATCACTTTAATTATTTTACAACTGGGCAAGTCATCTGTTCTCAAACTCGGTTCCCTGTTTGACAAATGGAAATAAAGAGCATTTGACAGGGTAAGCTGGGACTGTTTTCATGCTCAAGCAAAGTAAGCTACAGTTTATATTTTCTGATCATACTTGGCATAGTTTTGGGGCCTTGCCTTGGCTCAAACCTTTCTTGGATAACATTGCCAAGTTTTAGCTGGGAACCAGAGATCTTCTAAGATTATCACTGATCTCCAAACTACATCAATGGCACATCTGTTTATTTTAAACACTTGTTCCGCATCTGGAGGAACGGCTGCTTTAGAACGTGGCCTGCATGACCTTTTACCCAGCTGGGTGACCTTGTGTTGTAAAAACTGAATATTGGGCTGGGTTAGTGATTTAAACCGATATCCTTTTTGAATATGAGAAAAAAATCTGTGTGAAAGATAGTTGTTAGACTTCACAGAGTCCCAGGCAGAGCAAGCGGGCAAGTTTGGAGACAGTGTAGCTGTATTGGTTAAGATAAGCTTATTTCACTTCAGCAGTGATTCTTTTTTTCTTGAAATAATCATTGGGTTTTCTTTGACTGTTAAGCACGCTTGCTTATATTCACAGTCAACAAGCAAAAAGAACATTTCATGTACAGCTGATAGAAGCTTTTCTTTTTTTTCCTTCTCATTTGGTAAAATTGTGATAACAAACACCGACTCAATATATACTCTTACTGAGGTAAACCTTGTTCATGACACACTTCTTTTTGTAACAGTGACTTATCGAGACCCTGACTGTCTCAAACACACAAGTACATAGAAGCAGAGGCATTGACTGAGTGAGAGATTCTGCTAACTACCTCTGACACTAACTGACAAAGCATAACAAAATTCTCCCAGTATGCACTGCTCCTCCCTCCAGTGAGTAGCGTATATAAGGGTGCAAAAAACAACAACAACACCTTGGACCAGTTATAGTTCTCTCAGAACTCTCTCAGCCCCATCTACCTCACAAAGTGTCTGTTGTGAGGAGAGGCACGATAGGTGATTGTAACTTGCTCTGAGACTCTTTCAGATAGTGAAAAGAGGGGTACAAAACCCCCAGTTATTATCTTATTTTTCTGAGGCACCTTCCCTCCCTAAATCCCATTCTCTCAGGCTTCACCTTCAAATCTCCAAGTATTTCCCAGCCACCGTTGGACAATCCTAGACATAGATCAATTCCAGTGACACACATACACACAGAGAGAAGAAAGCATGGGATAGAGGGGGAAAAGAGTTTTTTTTTGGAAAAGCAGCTAAAAGATCCAAGAGATCAGCATATTGCATTACTTTGTAGAGCACAGATGGTAAGGCAATCCAATCAAAGAAGAGCAAACAATCTAATCAGTAGGTGTGGGCCACTCCTAACTGTTGATGAATTGGCAAACAACAGTGAGAATAAATTTGTTCTAGAGTAAACTAACTACTCCCAGTATGTATTAAACCCAAATTTCTTAGTGTCAGATCTGCATTTGAATTCCATCTTGGCAGTTGCGAAGTAAAGATGGTGAAGCATACTGTAAATTAAAGGTTGTGATACAAATGATAAATAATAATAAAACCCCCCAATAATTGTGGAATATGTGATCGCTCTCCATCTGCCTGATGCATTGCAGTGTCATGTTGGGTCTCTCTGTTTGTTTGTAGTCCTGGCTTTGGTTTTGTGTGCTCTCTTGCTGTCCCCTACATTGCTCTGGTATAGTATAAACTTTGAACCTTGGCAAGCTCCGCCAGAGTTGCTTGCCTCATGGGAGCATCTATTACATTGAAATATTTGCACTTTCAAACTGCCTAAACATATTTACACAATAGTCAAGTTAGTTACCCAAGCAATTACTTTTGAAGGTTTATTATATTGAGCCAACAACAACAAAACAAGGATTTTTGTTTGGATGTGTGTGATTTGTTATGTGTACAGTAGGACCTTCTTTCTTTACTCACATCCCAGTTCCATGCACTGTTTTGAATTGTCCATTTAAAAACCCGGTAAAATGCTTTTGGCTCATTTGTGCAGTGCTCCCTTGTGCTGACCCCCTCCTTTTCTTGGTAGGATTTCCACAGCAGGGGAATGTTGGCCACATATAGCACTAGGATGCAGTAAAGAGGTATTTAAAATAAGTGGACCAAGTGAAAGAATTGAAGGGACCAAGACTAGTCTCCAGACCATGGGAGGAGAATAGTCTTGGGTGAAAAGACCTAGGCGAAGAACTCCCACCCTTCTAGACCTTCTTCCAGGAAGCTCAGAGTGGTGTATATAGGGCTGTTTTCCCATTAATTTTCATGACAGTAGGCCAGGTCTAACTGGGCCAAGGTTGCCCCAGCAAGATTTGTAGATGTGTGGGAATTGGAAACTGAATCTTGCTGGTTAAAGTCTAATATTCTAAGCCACTGTACCAGACTTGGTCATCTTTGGGAGAAATTCCTAGAAAGGTATAAGCAGATCAGTTCGTGTCCCATGTTTTAGCACATAACAAGTGAACATGCTTTTCATGGACAAATTACTGTTTATTTTGCAGTTTTGCAGGTGTTACAAGCATCACTTGGAAAGTCATTGGGTAGGGTGGGGAAGCCACTACAAAGCAAAATGCTGTCCAAGTTATTGCACAGCAAACTTGTTAACTTTAGACAGTTTGAACTCACTGCAGGTGTAACTACCTCCACTGCACAAAGAGAGTCTTGTATAGAGTGAAAATTATGCATGCCATGATGAGAAAAATTCTGTTTTGCAACATGTATACCTGCATAGAATAGGGTGCAGCTTTCAAACATACTTTGGACTTGAGATCAAAGTATCCCCCCCCCCCCACTGGAGTTGTAAGCTTATGACAAGCTTATGACAGGACCATTTTTGAATTCAGGTGGGAAACTACATGATGAAATGTTGCATATATCTAAGCCCCCCCCCCCCCCCCGAGCAGTATATCATCAGAGATAATAATTCAATCCCAGGAATCAGCAACTGTTTACAGCTGAAGAACCAAACCAGGTTACATTAGTGCACTGTCATAAATCTGTGTATGGTTTGCCCTTGGATTATTGACAATTGTTTGTCTCTGTCATTTCCTTTTCTATAAAACATCTCTAACAGTAAGTTGTTTAGTCCCATCATATCTTTTGCCTTCACATTCTGGTTATTCTAATACCCCACCTACCCCTCCAATACATTTTAACTTGAAGACATCATTTACTTTTTTTAAAGAGTCTTGTTTGGTTTTGTACTGAGCTACACTGTGCTCTACAGACATAGGTTGCAGATCTCTGTTTCTGTCTCTCTGTTCTTTCTGTATGCAAAATAGATTTTCTGGGGTTTTAAGTTTATTTGTTGGGGAGCATTCAATCCCATGAATCTGTTGTCTAACATTGGTAGTCCATGATATAGGTTTGCCATCCCAGTACAAATGATGCCCCAAATAACTTGCAGGACCAATACAGAAGCGACTGGATTTGTTTTGTAGCCTTTTAGACATTTGCTGAAATGTATGTTACACTCTAGAGACTCTTGTGGCGCAGGGTGGTACGGCAGCAGAAATGCTGTCTGAAGCTGTCTGCCCATGAGGCTGGGAGTTCAATCCCAGCAGCCGGCTCAAGGTTGACTCAGCCTTCCATCCTTCCGAGGTCGGTAAAATGAGTACCCAGCTTGCTGGGGGGTAAACGGTAATGACTGGGGAAGGCACTGGCAAACCACCCCGTATTGAGTCTGCCATGAAAACGCTAGAGGGCGTCACCCCAAGGGTCAGGCATGACCCGGTGCTTGCACAGGGGATACCTTTACCTTTACCTTTATGTTACACTCTGGGGAATGGTAGAGGACAGGAAGGCCTGGTAGGATCATTGTCCATGGGGTTGCGATAGGTCGGACACGACTTCGCACCTAACAACAACAACAGCAATAACATGTTACATTTACATCATGCTTTTCTTTCTTCATGGTACTCAGGAGGGTATAATTGTGTCTGTAGACCTTCGTAGCTTACAATGTGATTGACCAGTGCACGGCTAGATCCCATCTGCCGGATCCAGTCAGTTCAAACTGAAATAATCACACTGGCAGGAAGATCCCTTGTTTGCTTATGTATATAAGTTGGTGATTTCTTGGGTGGGGGGGTTCGGTTTTGTTTGGTATAATTCAGTATTTCTTGTACCATGCTGGAGTCTTAATAAAGATCTCAGATCTCAACTGGTTTCCGTGTCCACCTCTGAACCAATGGATTTAACAACAACATTAATGTTTATAGCCTCCCCTTCCTATGTGTTGAGTTCCTAGGAGGTCTCCCCCCTCTGCATAATGACCAGGCTGAGACCTGCTTAGTTTGAGTAGAATGGTTCCGTGGTCTCCTTCACCCCATACCCTGGGAAATGGGGTGAGGTAAATAAGCCGGGAAGATACTTAATATTGCGCTCACCACCTGCGAGAAAGAGCATGCTCCAGAGGCATGCTCCAGACTCCATTAGCATCTCCTCATATGGAGACATGTGTTTTTCTTTTTTGTTGTTTTTAAAATTAATTCCTTTTTAATGTATGCAGAATGTGCAGTGAAGCTGCATTAATTTGCACTAATGATCAAGAGATCCACTAAGATTAACTGTATTTTTTTGTAAATTAGCAGGGAAGCAAATAAACACTATCATAATTATCATTGTGAGGTTTTTTTTTTCCTTTCTGAAAAAAAGTCAGTGGCAGTGGTTTTGCAACACCGTTGTTACTTTTGATCATGGATGTGGGTGCGCATTTAGTATTAATTATTCATGAAGCTTTGCTGTATGGGCAGTAATTATTCTGGAGCAGATTTTAATCAGGCTCTGAAGTGCTAAGAGCAGGCGACCTTTTCTCCCCTCCTGATACCTGGGGGTGGGGGGCAGTCTGTGGGAGCCTGGAACCTCATGGACCTAATATTATCGGACTTACCGTTAGCAGGCTGGTGATGTAGTGGAGTGCAGAGATCCCAGTGGAGAGTAGAGGATCCTTGTAGTATCAGTGTGTCCAAAAGTGTCTCATAGCCCCCTCGTGCCTGTCATTGTACTGTGAATTGTGCAGTTTTGTTCCAGGTTCTGGTTATGACATTTTAATTCCTTCTGTGACCTAGGCCCCAAATACCTAGAGCAGTGGTCCCCAACCTTTCTGAGGCTGGGGACCGGCAGGGCAACTGCCCCGCCTGCGCATGCGCGGCCCGGGCGCACATGTGCAGTGCACGGCATGGCCCTGATTCCCTCTCCCCGCCCTCCCGCAATAAGAAGCTTCCTGGGCCGCAAGCTTGCGGCCAGGGAAGTTTTTTACTGTGGGGGGGGGGCGGGGAGAGGGAGCCGCGGCCCAGCGCCATGGCCTTTGCGGCTCAGCACCGGGCCGCGGCCCGCAGGTTGGGGACCACTGACCTAGAGGACCATCTCTTGCCTTAAGTTTCTGTGCACCAGCTTTTGTCCTCAGATTGCCTCCTGCTAGTGCTCCCATTTTTAGGTTAGCCTGCCTAACGTCAGCCAGAGTTTGCGTGTTTTCTGTTCTAGTTCTCAGTCTGTGTCACAGGCTCCCTAAGTAGGTGAGGAAAGCCCTCCAAGCCCTAATACTTTATTTTCCAGGGCGTATAATGGGGTATAGTCCACAGCATGTTTTAGAGGGCAGTGGTATCATTTGGGGTTTTATGCATAGGAACATTCAGCTGCAAAAGCACATTGAAAGTGCATTATCCAATGTGCATGGAATGAACCTTATTCTGTATGTTTTAAGTCGTGAGCCAAGAGGAAAGTCATGATATGAATATTTCTTAACATCTTTCTTAATTTAGTTTGGCCACCTGCAGGAGTGGGCTGATGCTGATTGCAGTCCGCTTATCTGCGGCCCTCCAGATGTCCATGGACTACAATTCCCATGAGCCCCTGCTAGCATTCGCTGGCAGGGGCTCATGGGTAATGCAGTCCATGGACATCTGGAAGGCCGCAGTTTTAAGAGAGGTAGAACCATTTGAAGAGAGGTACAACCCACCGTGTTAGCATGCAGAAGGTCCAGTTTGATCCCTGATCTCTCTAGTTGATGGAATCTGAGCATGTGTTGGGGAAGATTTTTCCTTGTCTGAGACCCCAGAGTGCCAGTCAGAGTAAACAACAGAGAGCTATAGTGAGCCAGTGGTCTCCCTCAGATTGATTTTAATAGAGCCACAGCCCAGTGGCAAAGCACTTAGTTTGCAGGCTGAAAATTGCAGGTTTAACCTTTGGCATGTGGACTTAAATGATTTCAAATAGCAGGGATTGAGAAAAGACAGCCGCTGTCAGTCAGAGGAGACCATGTTGAGCAACAGGGACCAAAGAAATGGGTTGCCACATTTAAAATGCAGATCTCTGTGGCCTACCTACATGTTGAATTAGCTACTGTATAAATCCAGTGCCTATGCAGGTCATTCCAAACTGAAGCTGTCTTGGTGGGTTTTGGGGGGGGGGGGCAGGAGGAGAAGAACACTTGATTTTAAAGAGTTCACTTAAACCTCTGAACAAGCCCTAGAATCATAGAATCATAGAATCATAGAGGAGGAAGGTACCTCCTGGGTCATCTAGTCCAACCCTCTGCACTATGCAGGATACTCACATCCCAATCGCTCATCCACTGTAACCTGCCACCCCCTTAAGCCTTCACAGAATCAGCCTCTCCATCAGATGGATATCCAGCCTCTGTTTAAAAATCTCCAAAGATGGAGAACCCACCACCTCCCAAGGAAGCCTGTTCCACTGAGAAACCGCTCTAACTGTCAGGAGCTTCTTCTGGATGTTTAGACGGAATTTCTTTTGAATTAATTTCATCCCATTAGTTCTGGTCTGTCCATCTGGGGCAAGAGAGAACAACTCTGCTCCATCCTCTATATGGAAGCCTTTTAAATACTTGAATATGGCTCTCAGTCATCTCCTCTCCAGGCTAAACAGACCAAGCTCCCACAACCTTTCCTCATATGTCTTGGTCTCCAAACCCCTCACCACCTTTGTTGCTCTCCTCTGGACATGCTCCAGTTTGTCTGCATCCCTCTTCAACTGGGGTGCACAAAACTGAACACAGTACTCCAAGTGAGGCCGAACCAGAGCAGAGTAAAGCGGTACCATGATCCTATGATCTGGACACGATACTCTGTTTGATACGGCCCAAAATACCATTTGCCTTTTTAGCCACCTTTCAGAGGTCCGGGGAGGTCCCTGACTCTTCCTGCTTTTGAAGCCCCTAGCCATATTAGAGATTAAAACTTACAACAACTGATGTGAATAAAAGGAAATTACAAATAAAATGCCAGAAAGAGGCTAACTGTGAGGCTCTCTTTGAGCTTGAGGCCCAGGACATGTGGCTTTCTTGTATTGTCTTCTAGACTGGCACCTGGTCCGAGATAAGAGTAGTTATCCCCTATGGCAGGGGTAGTCAACCTGTGGTCCTCCAGATGTTCATGGACTACAATTCCCATGAGCAACCCCTGTGTTCATTTAGGAAGCAGTAGTTTCATTTCTTTCAGCAGTTTGCAAGGGGCCTCTCAGAAGCCTTTCCAATAGGGACACTACAGTTGCTGTGCTCACTAATACCACTGATTTCTTTGTGTAGCACATCATGGTTCGATAGTGTGTATGCCACACACACACATGTGCACGCACACAAAACTCTAGCAGGTGATTTAGAACTATTGTAAAGATAGCACTGGGCACCTAGAGTTGTACAATTTCCAGAAATACTTGTTTTGTTGGGAAAAGCAGAGTGTCTCCCCCCGGTAAACCTTGTGATTTTGGAAAGAAAATTGAAATACATGCAATACTGTTTTCTTAACAACGTGACTTTACTGCTGTGAAATGCACAATTTCTAATTATGGATACAAAATACTGTTATTTGTCATCGTTAGGAAATTAAAAAGTATGAATGCCTTAATGAGAATGAACAACCTGACCGTGAACACAACTCCCTGTCTCAGTCAATGCTCTCCTGCACCTACTGTGCTGTGTTTTTGCATCATCTAATGGGACTTTTTCAATAAATACCAGCTTCTTAGCACCACATGTGTCTGGAGCAGTTCTATTTGAGAGGGTCTCTTCTGATCAAGTGGGATCAGCCACGGTTCGTGACAGTGATAGGACCTGCAATACATATAAGAGTAGTTCAGCAGTGGAATCGGCTGTCTAAGGAGGTAGTGAGCTCCCTATCACTGGAAGTCTTCAAGCAGCAGCTGGACAGATCCTTATCCTGGATGCTTTAGGCCTGGGGTAGTCAACCAGCAAAAGCTGGCAAGGGTTCATGAGAATTGTAGTCCATGGACATCTGGAGGGTTGACTACCCCTGCTTAAGGCTGATCCTGCACAGCGCAGGGGGTTGGACTAGATGGCCTGGATGGCCCCTTCCAATTTTATGATTCTACTAGCAAAATCACAAAGATACTGACTGCTAAAGAAGGAGAGAACAGCAAACTGCTGTGCCCTTTGCTATTTTAGCACAAGTATATTCACTTTTGCTACCTGTGCGGTAGGAGAAAATCAAAGTTGAAAAGAGAAAATAAACTCATAATTGGGTTAGCAGCATCATTGGATACAGAGGTAAAATTCATCATATTGAACACTTCAAATTAATAGTTTAAAAACATATTAATTGTCAGCAAAATGCATCAGAAGAAGAGTTGGTTCTTATATGTCACTTTTCTCTACCCGAAGGAGTCTCAAAGCGGCTTACAGTCGCCTTCCCTTTCCTCTCCCCACAACAGACACCCTGTGAGGTAGGGAAGGTTGAGAGAGACTTGATATTATTGCTCGGTCAGAACAGCTTTATTAGTGCCATGGCGAGCCCAAGGTCACCCAGCTGGCTGCATGTGGCAGAGAAGCGGGGAATTATACCCGGCTCGCCAGATTATAAATCTGTGCTCCTAACCACTACACCAAGCTGGCTGTCAGGTTAAGTATATCCTTCCAAATACATTGTATAAATCTATAGTATACATATCGAGTCTGTATATTATACAGGTTGTTACAAGAAAGTAGTCAAACTGCTGTATGGGTCCATACACTATCGAGACAGGGAGGGAAGGGACATTTGTGGAGTGGCTTTGTATGTCAGAGAAAGTATACAGTCCAGTCAAACTGTAAATCTAAGCTTCGTGTAGTGATTACAAGCATTGTAAGCCGTTTTGAGACTTCTCTGGTAGAAAAAAACATCATATAAGAACCAACCCTTCATTTTTTTCCTTCTACTTACTAAAACAATATAGGTGGGAAGAGTGTACCCAGTTTGTTATTGCCCACTAGATCAAAGGTGAGAGGATGATATAAAAACAGTGAAAAAATTAAGGAAAGCAGCTATGAAATAACTGTGTCATCATAATAGGTGATTTTTACTACCCAAACATAGATGGGGAGGAAATTCTGTAGCGTGTTTTTTCAACATCTCAAATTTTTACAGCTGGAGAAAAAAATAAAATTGGTGGGGGGAATCCTCTTCCAAACCTGTTCAGTGTAAAAGGTCATTTTTAAAAGCCATCCTAGGTGTTAGGTTTTTAAATCTCCCCCCTCCTTTTCTGCAGTGATTATAATGTTATGCTGGTATCTGGGGTCATGATTCAAAGAAAGTAGATGGAGATGCTTTTTCTTCTCTTCCACAGAACATCAATGCATTAGTCACCTAATGATTGGCAGTAGGTTTAGGACCATTAAAATACAGGTCGTATTTGTACAGTGACGAAATAATTTATGGAATCTGCTGCCACAAAACTTGATTACAGGAGAGGAAGGGGAGCTTCCTAGAAGCCCCTGGCTGGCCGCCACTGGAAATTGGGATGGTGGTCGAGTTCAACAATGGGTCTAAAAGTGCTGCTCTTATGTGCTTATTTTTCATCAAGAGAGCCTACCCAGACAACAGCCCATAGATTTTCCGTGGCTTCCAGTTTTTCTGGATGCAGGTGAACAAGTTGCTAAGCAACTGCTCTTTATGTGTTTTCCAGCTGCCCCTAATTGTCCTCTTTCTTTGTGATCTTTAGCCTTGGCCAGCTGTAAGCCAGTGCACATGTGTGGTTTGGCTCTCTGGAGGGGGTAAGCTGGCGGGCAGGACACTGGGAGGGGAGCCAATTCATGGTTTATCCCTCTCATGAGGATGGCTTGAAGTATTATAGCAAGGGAACCTGAAACTTGCATTGTGTGAGTTTTTGTAGATGCCAATGATTTGTGCATTTTAGCTAAGCAGACATTGAAGGATATGTATTTGAATGCTTAATGCCATGACAGCTCTCACTCATGGATACCAGTTGAAGAATGCTATGTAGTGATAAAGCTCTGCATTAAATTTCTTCTCTAGCAGCGGAACTTTCCTATTAAGCAGATAACTGTCGCATTGACAAAATATCTGAAATATGTGTGGTGTTCTTTAGGCATTGATGAGTGGGGAGTCAAACTCAGTTCTCTGGATTAGAGGTTGCTGCTTTTATCCCCAACACCAAGCTGGCTCTCAAGAAAGCACTTACATCAGCAGGAGAAAAGTTTCCTTGACTGTTTATGCACTGGATGTTTCATGCCAGGCTGCAGGATGGAGTTTTAGTTGTGGCAGGTTGCCCCACCTCTTCCTGCACCCACATGGGGGAGCATTTGGCCCGGTGCACCTCATCTGCCCCCAATTTGTGTTCCCGCACAGGAACTGGGGCAGTGAAGCACCCAGTGCATAAATGGTCCTTCATTCTCCCTACTTTTGTGCCCTCTTGATCTCCCCAGAATGTTGTTTCTGGGGACAAGGGGTTGTAAGAAATGAAACTGGTATGTGAACAAAGGGGTTTTTATTTTGGGTGGGGGGGTGGCGGGGATTTAGTTAACTGTTGGAAAACTTAGTTAGGAACCAGGTTAAAGTCATACTAAAAGTGAATAATAAAAACAACAATAATATAACTTTAAGGTAAAGGTATCCCCTGTGCAAGCACCGAGTCATGTCTGACCCTGGGGCTGATGCCCTCTAGTGTTTTCTTGGCAGACTCAGTAAAGGGTGGTTTGCCATTTCCTTCCCCAGTCATTACCGTTTTACCCCCCAGCAAGCTGGGTACTCATTTTACTGACCTTGGAAGGATGGAAGGCTGAATCAACCTTGAGCGGCTGCTGGGATCAAACTCCCAGCCTCATGGGCAGAGCTTCAGACAGCTTGTTGGTTGCCTTACCACCCTGCACCACAAGAGGCTCATAATATAACTTTAGGAGACAGCATAAAATGTAGCAGCATTGAAAACTGGCAAAACAATATATTTCAGTGAAGACAATGGTTCTTAACTCTTTAAGTTGTTAAAAAAATCATTAACAAGAGGCCACTCCACCCACTCAAACAATAATAAGCAGTTTAGACATAACCAAGTGTCAAAGCAACAGCTTTACAACTTCCTGAACAAACGGGAAAATAAATGGGTCTGGTGCTTATAGGCAGTAGACTTTGGCACAATGCCAGTGCTGGGTGACCTTTTCTGCAGTCGAGAAAGAAAAGCTGCTCCAGCATTCCTCAAGTCCCCTGGAATAGCAAATGTTTTACACAAAAATTGGGGCTTTAAGGGGCAGAATGCAATCCTTCCTTGCTCCACAGTTTGTGAATCTTCAGAAACCACGATTATTTAAAATATTTAATTAATTATTTAATTAGATTTTTATACTTCCCTTCCATACGGCTCAGGGCGGTTTACATATAGCGTCGTGGGGTGATATGTGGAATGACCTAAACATATAACGTAGTCAAAAATAACATCAGCAATATTCCAACAGTGGTTCTGAATCAATACAATTTCGGTGGTCAATCAACCACAATATAACAGGAACAGCCACTTAGATAAGGCCCCCAGAGAGGTCAGACTGGTTCAGGCCACAAAGGGGATGTCTGAGGGGGACCTGTGGATGTTATTAAGTTTGGTCAGTCTCGGGCTAATGCCTGGGGGAGGAGCTCCCTTTTGCAGGCCCTGTGAAAAGCAATTAACATGATGAAGTTTGAGGTTTGGTCTGCTTCAATCCTCCATTCCCACCCGTACTTTGATTAGAATCATGACCAGTGACAAGAGATGCATAACAACAGGCACAAATTTGGAGTCTACGTTCAGAATCCTGCATGGTAAAAACACCCCAGCAAATCATAACTGCGGACTTAGTGAAGAGAGGCAATTCCACAAAGGCGAATCTGCAACATAAAAACACTGACCCATTGGGAAAGACACACGGAAAAGAGCCTCAACTATTGGTCAGAGCTTTGGTCCACCAACATCAGTATTGTCCACTCAAACTGGCAGCAGTTCTCTGGGGTTTGAGGTCAAGGTCTTTTACAAAACCTACTACTTATCCAGATTCAGCTGGAGAGGCTGGGAATGGAACTAGGATCTCTGGCATGCCAGGCAGGCATGGTGCTCTACCACTAAGCCACAGTCCTTTGGGGACCTTGGTCTTAGGCCATGTAAGCCCTCAGAGACAAGAACCATCACTTTAAGGTAAACTTTATCTTCAGAGGCAGCCCCGCATAGACGTAATCGCAAAATGAGAAGACCGTGGAGAAACCTAAGCATCAATCTTAACAGCTGTGCTCTTGGTGCCTTAAGTGGTAGGCTGTAGGAAGGCAAAATGTATCTGTGATTTGAGGATGGAGAATACATGGAAGGAAGGACTTGCATGGGAAGTAATGTGAGGAGTGCTGTTGTGGCCTTGGAGGCACACAGGTTAAACAGCATTCATTGCCTCAACTGACCCTTGCTTCCTCAGGTGAGTAGGTGGCCAGAGTAAGAGATTGCATTTGCTGCTCTGTGACCTGAGTAGGTGAGCTTCTTGCGGTCAGGGAAGAACATCTTGGCAGATAACTCATTGAAGGAATCTCTTGTCCACCTTGATGCATTAAATAGCAAAAGGCTAGGAATTTGCCTCCTGCCCTCCAAACAAGAACTCAAGTAATGGCTGCGAAACAAAGAGGGATCTTTCCCCTCCTGCTCACTGGTTGAGTATGTAGGCTGTTCATCTATCTCGGCCTTCTGGAAGAATGCATATTCTCAGTGCAAAGTGCCTTGGAAAAATAAGTTTTTCCTTTTCCCCCTCCGATGTCCTTTGCCAGTGGGAGAATTGGGAAACTTTGGGGAATTATAAAATTACAATTAGATTCCCCCCCCCTTTTTGGAGTGAATGAAGTGTGCTAATATTGGGTACAGCAGTTGGCAGCTCTCTCTCTTTAATTGGTGGTTAAGTTGCAGTATTATTCTTGAAAGCGAGGATATACTTTTAAATTCCATAAATATGCCACTTAATGATATGCTCAGTATGTTATCAGTGATGCATTTTATGTTGTTAAAGCATAAGAACAGATTTTGGTTGGATAGTGAACAAAGTATTGCATATATTTAAATTTCCTCCCAATTTTCCCTTTTTCCTGAAATACACATAGGAAAAAACTTGTGTTCAGATTTCCGGAAACTAGTCATCTCTGTCATTCTTCCTCCCCAATGTGCAGGTGTGGCTTGAGACATCCCTGTGCAATGCTGTAAGGTATTTACTTTTGTTCATTTTTACTATTGTAATTCGCCACAAGCCAACTTGCTAGGAGCGGAGACAGATTAAAAACGCTTTCTGTTTTTGCTAAAACATGAATGGGAGTTCAGGTATTTCTCTGAAAGGCTGTTTCTCAGCAGTACTGAAGAGGCAGAGTTTCTGTGCTCCAGCAGCCTGGGCATTGTAGGTGGATTTTTCCTTAAAACAAAACAAATTCAGTCTCCTCTTGGATCTAGCACCATGATTCTTGTGGGTGAATGGCCTCCCTTTGTTTTGAAACCATGTCATTAGGGAATGTAGATCAGTGCAGAAGAAGTGCATTCCTACTGTCATGATGGTCAGTTCATAGTCTGATGAAGAGTGCTTGCACTCGAAAGCTCATGCCTTGAATAAATCTTTGTTGGTCTTAAAGATGCTACCGGACTCTGATTTTATTGTGCTACTTCAGACCAACACGGCTACTCATTTGAATCAGAGCAGAAGAAGGGGGAGGAGGGCTGTTTTTTTGTACCCCACTCAAAGCAGCTTACCGTCACCTATACTTCTGTCCACAACAGGCATCCTGTGAGGTAGGTGAGACTGAAGGAGCTCTGTGAGAACTGTGACTGGCCCAAGGTCACCCAGCTGGCTGCCTGTGGAGGAGGAGTGGGGGAATCAAACTTGGTTCCCCATTTTAGAGGCTACAGCTCTTAACCATTATACTAAACAGACTCTCTAAGAAGCTGTCCTAAATTTGCAATTGTATGCATTCCTTCTGTTGCATTACTACAGAGAAATTGGGACTGGAGCATGATCATCTGCTATATCAAGTGTCTTTATTCTATTCCGTTATCACAATTGAAGCCAAGAGTGTAGTATAGCAGTTAAAGGGTTGGACTAGGATCGGGGAGACCCAGGTTGGAATACACACTCTGCCATAAAAGCTTGCTGGGTAACCTTGGCCACGCCTTCTTCAGTCATGCCTTATCATCCTAACCTGCCTCGCAGGGCTGTTGTTAGGAAAAAATGGAAGAGGGAACGATTTACGTCCCTTTGGTACATTGAGGAGAAAGGCAGGATATAAATCAAGAAAATCAATAAGCTTAGCTTCACCACCTGGGAAACTTGCTAACCCCATATGTGAAAGCGAATGAGACTTTTTTGAGATTCATCCATGTTGTTTTCCTGTGACATACTTTGTTTATTTATTTATTTTATTTATTCATATTTTTATACCGCCCTCCCCGAAGGCTCAGAGCGGTTTACATATAACTGAAACTATACATGAAACCATACTTGGAATCTGAACTGAGGGAAAAGCTGTGCTTTGGTTTTGGAGGATTTGTTTAACTTTCCTTTGTTACTATTCACACTTAATACCTATTGTAGAAAAGTGAGATAACTTACACAGGTTAGTAGAGGGTTTGTTTTCCACACGGTTAACCCAGTTGACTGTCTTATTGTTGAAGGGAAAACTGCTGAGGGAAAGTATCTGCCTCTCCCCACCTTGCATTATCAGGACATCTGTGGAGTCTGAGGGCTGCTTTAGCTTCTTAAATCCCTGTGCTAGTTGCCACAGACCTGGCCCTTATTTGAGGCGTCATGATTGGTGCCCAGATGGTTTCCATCAAAAGGTGGACACCTCCAGGCTTCGAAGCACCCTTTGCAGCTCTGTGTTTTTCATGGTGTGAGCCTGTCTTCCGACTAGACCTCGGGAGAATTAAAATGAGTCCTCCACGGAACATGGCGGCGCATATTTTAGTCAAAGGGAATATTTCCTTGGCAGGCTTGCTGTTCTCGTTTCTCTCCTTCCCTGAAAGATGAAATGAGATTCAGTTTTAAGATAAGACTTGTATGGAAACGGAATATTTCCTCACTGTGATTATTTTTATGCACAAGAAGTAGCAGGCTTTAAAGTTCGAGCTCCCTCAGCAACTGTAACTCTGCCCTCCTGTGCATATTCGATATCTTTGTAGGGCTTGTACCTGCTATTAAATTTATGTCCTTTGTGTATATGGTTGGTATAGTACCTAATAGAGACATACATAATGTACTCCTTACAAAGGAGGCTGACTTCTTAAACACATAGATGAAACTCAGCTCTTGATTGCAATGTGACAAATTCCATTTTCACCTTTAGCTTTTACAGAGAAGCGGACTTTTCCTGTCAAGGACTGTTGGTATTGCTGCTCAGACTGAGGGAGAAGGAAATTGCCTATTAATTAAAAAGCGAAAACCCTGGATGAGTAATGAGGAGCTGGGTCAAGGGTGGTTGAAGAGTCAAAAGCCAGAAATTCTGTAGCCAAAATTTACCAGCATGTACGGGCTGACGTTGGAGAGCCCAGAGATTAGATGCCAGATGATGAGACAAGTGCTCTGTAGCTGCTAGTGACAGGCTAGGATCGAGGAGACCCAGGTTTGAATCTCCACTCTGCCATAGATGTTTGTGGGGTGGGCCAATCACGCATTGCCAGCCTCACCTAGCCCACAGGACTGTTAGAAGAAAACAGAGGAAAGGAGAATGATGTAAGGCAGGGGTAGTCAATCTGTGGTCCTCCAGATGTCCATGGACTACAATTCCCATGAGTCCCTGCCAGCAAATGCTGGCAGGGGCTCATGGTAATTGTAGTCCGTGGACATCTGGAGGGCTAAGGCTTACCCTTTGGGAGAGAAGTGGGGGGTGGGAAGAAGAAGAAGAAGAAGAAGAAGAAGAAGGAGGAGGAGGAGGAGGAGGAGGAGGAGGAGAGGAGGAGGAGGAGGAGAGGAGGAGGAGGAGGAGGAGGAGGAGGAAGAGGAGTTTCAGAACAGTTTTATCAGTGCCATGGCGAGCCCAAGGTCACCCAGCTGGTTGCATGTGGGGGAGCACAGAATCGAACCTGGCATGCCAGATTAGAAGTCCGCATTCCTAACCACTACACCAAACTGAAGGAAGTCAATCAACACAACAAATAAGTTGCATTACAATGCACACACCACTGTCGAAAGTGAGGAAGCTTCTGAAAGGGTTTGCTTTCTGAGCATTCATTCCCTCCCTCCTGATAAAAGGAACATGCATATATATATATATATATATATATATATATATATATATATATATATATATATATATATATATATATATATATATATATATATATATATAATATAAATGAATCTCCAGGCATTCTGTAGTTCTGTTTTTGACAGGCGATAGTGAAGAGGGTTTGCAGAGGTGGGCGCACCTTAGACTCGCAGTGGGAGGGATGTCGGGACGATGATGATGATGAATGATAGTCCATACAGTGGGGAGGGGAAGGTGTCCGAGGGGATTCCATGCAGATTGGTGCTAGCCAGTGACCTATTTATCATCATTAATGATCGGCGAGGAGAAATAAACAACACATTAAATTTCTGCAAGATATTACATAGGGAGGTTCACTCAGCAGAGGAGCTCAAGAAAATACAGCAGCCATTCCCCGCTGTTGGACAAGGATTCCTGTCCTTTTGACGATGGAAGATTTCAAAGTATTTAGCAAAAGATTATTCATAGAAGGAGCAGCACTGTGTGTGTGGTGTTTGTGTGTGTGTCGGGTTTTGTTTCAGTGTCGGAAACTTTCTGATTAACGCCTAATTTTCAGTGAACACACAACAGCTTCCGTTCAGAGTGAGATGTACACACAACTTTCTGTAACATGGTTGGGTGATTCCCTGTAATGAATACTGTTCTTCTAGGGAGGAGGGCCACTTATCTGTTGAAGCAGAAGGAAATGCCTTTTCTAACACGTGTGGTGTAGAGCAATGCAGAAACTCTAATTGAATGAAAGCCCTCTAGCAGGCTGTAATTATGATCAGATCGGAACTGTAATTTACATTTCTCAGTTTCACCTCCTGAGATTGTCGCTTGGTAAACCCTTGTTCCTGCGAACAATGCACCTTACCGCCTGGCGGGGATTTGTGCTTGGCTGCGTCTCCGTAGGTCTGTCGCCAATGAAGTTGTACCTGGAGAGGCTTATCTCAAGCTGAAGGACAGTTGGCCACCAGTTCACCTGTATATGTTTCAGCAGCTGTAATGATCAGCCTCTTTCTGTTGCGGTGCTGGTGAAGGACCTCTGTGTGCGAGAGAGCCAACTGCATTCCCGACTGGCTGTCTTGAAGTCCCCGTGCTGTTGCTGCACTTAAAGGCTGCTGACCTGTGACATGCTAAACTCAGGTGGCAACATTCAGTTTGAGCCTACAAATGCTTGCATGATAGGATGCTTAGGCAACAGTGGTTGGCAGAGGAAGGGAGATGGCAGGAATTTCACAGTCAGAGTAGTTCAGCAGTGGAATAGGCTGCCTAAGGAGGTGGTGAGCTCCCCCTCACTGGCAGTCTTCAAGCAAAGGTTGGATACACACTTGTCTTGGATGCTTTAGGATGCTTAGGGCTGATCCTGCGTTGAGCAGGGGGTTGGACTAGATGGCCTGTATGGCCCCTTCCAACTCTATGATTCTATGATTCTAATTGGGTGCACGGGTCCAGGGGAAGGCAAATGGAGATGAAAACAACATAGGAATGCAGTAATGTGCAAATTGAACCGAATATGGAAGAGTAAGGATATCAGCCTTAATACAAAGTGCCGTATGAAAAAAATGGACGATTCCAAAATAGTGACGAAGGAGAGACAGAATCTATCCAGTGGCTTAATAAAGCATAAGAAAATTAAAAGTCTCATGTTATTTATTCAGGCTTTGACTCTGCCAAAACGGTCTCTAGATTTGTTTTCCGTTTTCAATCTGGCTTTCGTCAGTGGCAATGAGTCCGTCCTTGTTAATATTTGAATATAATGAGGCAAATGCTCCTGTATCATGGAGAGTCAAGGCCTGCTAGTCAACGCTGTTGTCTTCCCCATAACAAGCTATGGATGCGAAAGCTGGACCCTGAAGAAGGAAGACAGAAGGAGAATAGATGCTTTCGAATTGTGGTGTTGGAGACGAATGCTGCGAATACCATGGACAGCCAAAGTTACCAACAAGATAGTTTTAGAGAGGAGCAAACCAACTATGTCATTAGAAGGCAAGATATCATGGCTAAAGCTCACTTACTTTGGACACATCATGCGATCAAACTCGCTAGAAAAATAATTTTAATACTCAGCATGGTCAGTGGCAAAAGGAAACATGGTCGCCAAGGGATCCGCTGGCTCGACACGATCAAAGCCGATACAGGGATGGCCATGAACCAACTAAAAGAATCAGTCAGAGTCAGGGGTGCATGGCGAAGACTTTCCTATAGCATCACCAAGGGTTGGACACAACTGAACAGATAACATCATCATCAATGTGCAAATGTGAAAGTTGTGAAAACACACAACGTGTATCTTTTTGTTAAACCTGTACAATTGTCACAGAGAAGTCCAGAAAAGGAATTACAGCTTGGTGATTGCAGACCTTTCTAGTGTATTCAGCCTTCCAGTTTAAAGCCATATGTAAGGTGACTTGGTTCTTAAGCAGCCAAGAATGACTGGGTTCTTCGAGCAGCATTCTGTGTATTGTCATGGGAGCATTCCAGATTCTGAGTGCTCTAAGACAGTGGTCCCCAACCTTTTTTCGGCTGGGGACCAGCAGACGATGGCCACGCCCGCGCAGCACGCATGCGTGGCCGCGCCTGCGCATCACGCATGTGCGGCCGGGCCGCACATGCACACATATGCATTGTGCGCCCGAAATCATGCATGCGCAACACTCTCGCGCATGCACGAAAGTGCCGCGCATGCACAATTTTGGCTGCACAGCACGCATGTGCACATGCGCGGCCGGGCCATGCATGTGCACATGCGCGGCGCGGCCCAGATTCCCTCTCCCCCCCTCTCGCAGTAAGAAGCTTCCCGGGCCACAAGCTTGCGGCCCGGGAAGTTTTTTACTGCGGGAGGGGGGGAGAGGGAACCGCGGCCCAGCGCCCTGGCCTTCACGGCCCGGCAGCAGGCTGCGGCCCGCAGGTTGGGGACCACTGCTCTAAGAGGACCATGCATAGAACATGGACACTTTCAAAGCATCCTGAATTTCCCTTTTCCCACCAGTTCTCATGTAGCTTGGGGGCTGCACAGAGTGTGGCAGGAAAGGCTATTATGTGAGTGAATATGCATGTTCACAGCTCAGAGGATTAAAGGCCTGTGTTCTTATCACCATAGAACAGAGTATTATAAATCCTGTTTTAGAATAATAAATCCCCCCAGGACATGGGTATTGTTTGGGAATATCAGAAAGCCCTGAGACCGGGCAGGAGGGGAGGGGGTAAGTTTCGGAATGACACATTGTCAAATAAAACGTTTCTCATATTATCCCTTTTCCTTCCCCTTTTCTGTATCTCACTCGTTTTGGTTGCATCGTTTAATCCACGGAAGGGATGGAGGAGATTAAAATTAGGCCTTCCAGAATGCCACTGAAATGTAACTGTTTAGAAAGCAATTCTGCATCAATGTGTGCGCATTTCTGGTTCAGGCAAGAGATCACTTCCAAAAGACACATGGCTGAGCACTGAATAAAGGAAGAACAGCAGCAATGCTCTTCTCCCGGGGGCCTGTGGACTATGATCTTTTGCTGTGTAATGTGAAACGCATCACAGTGTACTTACTCAAACCCAAGAGCAACATCAGTTTAATAATGTGACTGACCCAATCAACACAAAATGTTGTGAAAGCTTTTGAGCTTGCTAGAACTCTTCATCAGTCTGGGTGTTACAAATTTATAAGGTCATAAAAGCAGGTTAAAAGGTATTGCATGGATTTCATTCTTGCATTTTTCATGGACCGGTATGGGTGGACAACCTTTTCTGCTCGTTCACCTCTTTAGTGTCTCCCTTGTTACCTCAAGACTTCTTTTCCGGTACTGCTGCAACTGGCCAACATTATGCTTTGGGAATTTTGTACATGCTCCGCTGTCCCAAGGAGGAAATAGGAGGGAGAACAATACAGTTGGATCCACTATGCTGTGTGCAGCTGAAGGGTTATACAAATTCAGTAGTGGTGCTAAATAATTTGGGTGGAATGGGTTATAGAGTGGTGGTGGAAAGTGCCATATAGTCACAGCTGACTGATGGAGATTTTGTAGGGTTTCCAAGGCATGAGGCATTTAGAGGTGGTTTGACATTGCCTGGCTCTGTGTCATGACCCTGGTCTTCCTTGGAGATCTCCCATCCAGGCTAGTGCCTGGGCTGACCCTGCTTAGCTTCTGAGATCTGATGCGTTTGGGCTAGCCTCGGCTATCCAGGTCAGGGTGAGTTATATCATAAGGGATGTAAGACAGAACTCTTAAAATGTTAAGCAACATCTGTTTTTTAAAGTTCCAAGGAAGGCATTGACAAATGTTCTCTGGCTCGAAGACCCAACACAAAAATAGAGGCGCCAGACTCATTTTCTAGCATATTTTAGTGTCCATATTTTCTAAATTTTGCCACAATAGAATCTATTAATAATCTCTTCGCAGTTTCTTGTATTGAAGCTTATGACAAAATTGTCTGAGATAAATAAGTATAGGGTAACCTTGGATGTGCCCTGACCTGGGTGGCCCAGGATAGTGAGATCTCATCAGAAGCTAAGTAGGGTTGGCCCTGGGTCTTCTGCTCTGGGATTTTTCTTCTCTATCATCTCCTGGCTCCAATCCGGAGTCACACCATCTTTCCCCTGGGATATCTGATAGTGGATATTATCTGCTTATTTGTAGAAAAGCACTCTGAAATTCAACTCTTCCACTTGCCTTTTTGGATTTTCTTTCCCCCACTCCGCTTCCAATTCAGCCGTGTCTCCATTGTTCTCTCTGAGGCTGCGGCCTCCACTTCCACCCTCCCCCATTTGCTCTGTCTGTAGAGTTGGGGGACAAAAGGCTGGAAATAAAGCCCTCTCCAGTCTTGTGCCCCTTCAATGCCAGCTGGAGCGTCACACAACCTTCACTTCCCCTCTTCCACTTGAGCTTCATAGCTGTCCGGGAAGGGAGATGTAAGTAAAAGATGCCTACAGGTCCTGGCACATGATGTGTCCCCTCACCCCCACTCCCTCGATCAAACAGGGAGGAGAGAGGAGATTGACAATTGGAACTTTTCAAGTGCAGAAGACATAGTCTGAGTGAAAGCTGTTTCGAGTCAGAAAAAAAAGGAATGTTGTAGATCTGTTGCAAGATCTGGGCATAGATTGATTAGAATTAAGCAGGATTGAAAGTGGAAAAAAATTGAGTGCAGATAGTGCCCTGGTTTGTACTTGGACAGGAAACAACCATGGAAATCCAGGGCTGCTACTCAGAGGTCTGCAGTGGTAAGCCACTTCTGAATGGCTCTTTCCCTGAAAACCCTACAGGGTTGCCATAAGTCATCTGCTTCCTGATAGTACTTTCCTGCTGACTTAAGTAGACCTAACTTTTTACCCAAGGCTGAGTTCTCCCCAATTTCTCATAATTCCCTTCTCGCTTTAAAAACTTCCATGTGATTGAATATTGGGGTCAGTATAGAAAATGACCAGTAAAGTAATTCATCCATCTCCCAGCACTGAATGATGCAAACTTAAACTTGTTTATAAATACAATGACCGGAATTTCATGTGCATTTATTTTTATGCTGTAGAGCAAAATGTTCTGATGCACAATGCCAAATAAGGTTTGAACTTCTATTAAGAACTGCTGACTGATGCTTCAGTAAAATCAGTGCCACCATGACATTTCTAGGCCCCATTGTAACCTAGCGCCTGTTATTTGTTGTGCCCTGTTCTAAGGAGCTGCTTTTTGTGTTTACTGTTGACAAATAGTACTTTCTGGTGTTATTGTCTAGATCAGAAATCCCCGGTGTGGTGTCCACGGGCACTGTAGTGCCTGCCCATATTTCTCCTGGTACCTACCAAGTGCTTTTAGAAAGTGGGTGGGGCTATTGAGGCTTTTGATGCAGGCTTTTGGTGCCAGTTTTGTGCAGTGTTTAGGAGTGAGGACTTCTACTCTGGTGAGCTGGGTTTGATTCTGCACTCCCCCACAGGCAGCCAGTTCGGTGACATTGGGCTCGCCATGGCGCTGATAAAGCTGTTCTGACTGAGCAGTGATGTCAGGACTCTCTCAGCTTCACCCACCTCACTGTAAGCCGTTTTGAGATTCCTTTGGGTAGAGAAAAGTGGCATATAAGAATCATCTATTCTTCTTCTTCTTCTTCTTCTTCTTCTTCTTCTTCTTCTTCTTCTTCTTCTTCTTCTTCTTCTTCTTCTTCTTCTTCTTCTTCTTCTTCTTAACAGGACATCTGATTCACTGGGTATATTTAAAAGCATCCTGTTAAATAGAACTTCCACCTGAAATGTTGAAGGACTATTAAAGTTATATGTATCCTTGCCCCTTGACATTTTGTGGTTGGCCCAGCCTCCTGTGGCAGCCATTTTGTGATTGCTCCCACTGTCCTGTGTCAGGATTCCAAAGCTGCCCACAGACTCAAAAAGTTGAGGACCCTAGTCAGTCATTCAGTAACCTTTAATTGGCATAAAGAGGACCCAGATCTAGATGATTAGATAATAAGCCAATAGGATGTTTAAACATAATTAAAATCAATAAAAATATTGAAGTTTTCAATCTGTAAAAAAAAAATGCTATACACATACATATGCTTGCTTGCTGCATAACCTCTATTTAAAAATTGTGCAAAATTAAAAGTCTGGCAAGAGGAATAAATAACAAACTGTTTTAGATGCATTTGCTCAGTTCCTGCCAAAGTGTCTGCTTTATGTAGATACAAATCCCATCTTTTATCTCCCAACCCCCAGTACTGTGGCATCATAAAGAAGAGGTTGCTTTTGAATAGGAAGAGGGAAGGTTTGCAAAATTGCATATCATATTGACCTCTGATGTCCACTTAGCTGAACAGATTTTTTAATTTCACTTGCCTTTTATTAAGTCTGATGATGAAAGGCAACCATTTCTCCTGTGTTCTCAAGTCTACCAACACCGCATACCTCAAATTCCCCTTGCCCCTAAGGGCTATGGCTGGTCCACTTGAGATTAATGCTGGAGTCCTATTTGACTACTGAAGCTTCCCAACTGAAGCTGTTTGCTTGATTTTCCTAATTTAGCAAAGTCATTCTGCCTCGTGAACCCTTTTGGACTATTAGTGTCAATTATGGCACCAAATGAGCAAGCAGATGAGGCTTCAGCATGGTGGGGGAGACTCTAATGAAAGCCACGTTATTTAACTCCACAGGGTCATTTTATTTATTTATTTTTATTTATAATCATATTTAAATACTGCCACACCCAGGAATACTGGCTTGTGGTGGTTTACATATAAGATAAAATCCCATACATATAAAAACCAAGTAAAAGATTCTAATAATAAAATTCTAACCCAATTTATCAAAAAGATAATTTCAATTTACTAAGATGGCGGCGTAAATACTAACTAACGATGTTCACTGAGACTAGATCTCATAAGAGTGACATCAATCTTTTATAGAATGACAGAGGGATGTCAAACATTGTCAAGAACATGGGGGAAACAGCAATTAGAGGGAAGGAGTAGCCTGATCTTATGCTCCCGGTTCTGTCCAACGGGCCTCAAACAAATGCCTGGCAGAAGAGCTCCGTTTTGCAGGCCCTGCGAAACCCAGAGAGTTCTGACAGGGCCCGCAGCTTGACTGGGAGTTCATTCCACCAGTTAGGGGACAGGACCTAAAAGACCCTGGCCCTGGTCAAGGCCAGGAACACATCCCGGGGCCCCAGGGCCATCAGCAAATTCATACTTGCTGAGTAAAGCGCCCGGCAGGGGGTATAAGGAGACAAGTGGTCCTGCAGGTAGGTAGGTTCCAAGCCTCATATAGCCTTAAGGGTCAGAACCGATACCTTGAACTTGATCTGGAAGCAGACTGTCTCAGCAATGGCTGGACATGGGCCCTCCAAGATGATCCAGTGAGGACCTGAGCAGCTACATTTTGTACCAGCTGAAGTTTACGGGTCAAGGACAATGGTAGGCCTGTGTAGAGCAAGTTACAGAAGTCTAACCTGGAGGTGACTGTTGGATGGATCACAGTGGCCAGGTGTTCTGAGGATAGGTAGGGCGCTAGTAGCCATACTTGGCGTAGGTGGAAAAACACCCTACCTTGGTGATCTGAACTTCCATCGATAAGGAACCATAAAAAATCACCCCCAAATTCCTGGCTGTAAGTGCCAATGTCAACTGTACTCCATCCAGGCAGGGAAGCCACACTTCCTGCACCCTTCAGGTGACTCTTCCTAATCTATCCAGTCACTGCTTCCAGACAACTGGCGAATGTTTCTGGGAGGAGATCCGGTCGGCCATCTAGCCCATAGCTCCTTA
This sequence comes from Paroedura picta, assembly GCF_049243985.1. Lineage (NCBI taxonomy): Eukaryota > Metazoa > Chordata > Lepidosauria > Squamata > Gekkonidae > Paroedura > Paroedura picta. The sequence goes on along the minus strand of NC_135380.1, from coordinate 38,008,754 downwards.
CCATCTGGGCCAGGGGGTGCATGAAGATGGTAAACAGGGTAGGGGAGAGTATCGCCCCCTGCGGTACACCACAAGGGAGAACAAAGGGAACGCGAGGTGTGATACAGGGCGGTAGCTGGCCAGGTCCCACGAATCCAGCAATGGTTTCTTCAGAAGAGGACAAACCACTGCTGCCTTGAGCTTCTGAGGAAACTCTCCTTATGTAAGGGAGAGTCTAACAATATCTCTCAGAGGAATATCTATCTGCCAGTCATCCGATTTGAGCAACCATGATGGACAGGGGGCAAGTGGTTGCCCTCACTGATCCCAGCAATTTGTCCACTTCATAAAGATAGCCACCTGAAGCTATCAAATCTAATCCCCCTTGATGGCCATGGAGCATCCATTTCACAATCAGTAAGGTCGTGGCAGAGCGACAAGACTTTATCCGTAAAAAAGCTAGCTAAAGCCTCACATCCTAATTCCAGTTCACTACTATTTGGGTGCCCTTCTTCCAGTGCAGTAAGAAGAAGAAGAAGAGTTGGTTCTTATATGCCGCTTTTCCCTACCCGAAGGAGGCTCAAAGCGGCTTACAGTCGCCTTCCCATTCCTGTCCCCACAACAGACACCCTGTGGGGTGGGTGAGTCTGAGAGAGCCCTGATATCACTGCTTGGTCAGAACAGCTTTATCAGTGCTGTGGCGAGCCCAAGGTCACCCAGCTGGCTGCATGTGGGGGAGTGCAGAATCGAACCTGGCATGCCAGATTAGAAGTCTGCACTCCTAACCACTACACCAAACTGGCTCTCTCTAAGAGTCCGAACTACCCTAAACAATTGTACCAGGCAACAGCTAGTGGACACAATTTCCGCAGCAAAATACTCTCATTTCACCACTTCACCGCCATCTCACATGTCCTCATAAGTGTATCATGAGGTGTCCTCGCTGCTTCATTATGAGTCTTCCACCACACTCGGTCAAGCCGTCCAACCCCCCTCTTCCTCTCCTGAAGCTCTTAGGAAAACCAAGGAGCCTGGTTGAGGCGAGGGTGGAGAGGGCACTCAGGAGCAATCTTATCAATGGAGACCAATTGGTGGGACTGCCCGTCCTCCACCAAGGCCTCCAATGAGAGGCTGGAGGGCATTGGGTCCTGCAGAGCATTCAGGAATCCATCAGATTCCATAAATCTCTATGGGTGGACTGAAATTCGTCCATCACCCAAACAGGGAGGGGATGGTGTCCTGAGTCTAACCTTCAGAGTGTGGTGGTCAGACCATGGAAACAATGGTATTCGTCACCAGTTCTACCTCAACCCCTGCACCAAAGATCAAATCATGGGTGTGGCCAGCCTGATGAGTGGGGCCATCAACAACCTGCAAGAACCCCAGCCTCTCCATGGCTGACACGTGGTCCGGGCCAGGTCCTGGGGACAGCGAGTCCGCATGGACATTGAAGTCCCCCATAATCAACTATCTGGGGGACTGCAATGCCCAAGCAGCCTCCTCCTCCAGTGGGTCCAGCAGGGCGTCTGGAGGGGCAGTGGGTTACTATACACCACCCAGATGTCCACATTCTCTACTGAATCCCAACTCAAGCTGACACACTCCACCCCTGGGAAGGGTGGGGTGGTAGTGCTCTGAAGGGATAGCTGTGCTGGATCAGGATCGCCACCCCTCTCACCATTGAGCCGAGGCTGATGTAAGACCGAGAATCCCATGAGAGAGAGCTTTTGACCGCAAGTTGGACAGGTGGGCGGGAAGTAGAACTTTTTGCATTGCTATCTTTTAAGGACTCAATGTTAATATTTATTGTTTTAAGGGTTTTTTAAGGGGTTCTACTGGTTTTTATTGTTTTATTGTGAACTGCTGCGAGTTTGAATGGAGAGCAGTGGCACATAAATTTGAAAATAAATAAGTAAAATAACAACCTGGGTGTTGCTAGATCTTTTAAGGTGACAGTTTCACCTTCTGGCACCCAGGTGTCGGTCAGGCACACCAGGTCCACCTCATGCCCTGCAAAATAATCTTGCAGGGTGGTAATCTTGTTCTTAATAGACCTGCCATTGTAAAGCTTCAGCAACGGCTCCACCCTAGCCCTTTCTCCTCCAGATTTGGGGAATGGGATGGATTTTGTCTGGTGACTTGTTTATCTTGTCCTCTGAAGCAGCAAGGTGATGATATACCCTCTTTTCTCTTGAACTCTGCTCTTTAACCCTTACCTGCTCAATCTGGTGTTGGATTTGTCTATTTCAGAAGGAGTTTGGGAATGATTCATATAGCATGGCAGGTGCCTACTCTCTGAATTAACATGGCTACATGCCCCCCCCCATGCATACTTAAATGCTGCTCCAAAAATTCCTTCTAGTCCATATGGGCTTTCAAAGGAGAGAGTTGAACATTCTTCTGCGTTTTACCTTGTGTCTAAAAATGAAGAGACCATGATGCTTGTTGAGGTGCAGGAAAAGGTAGAAAGAACAATAATTTTAGGATCTCCTTTGACCACATAAACTCACTTGGATACTTGAGAGCCAGCTTAATGTATTACAGTCATTCTCAACTAGGGTTATTGGTAACCCCAGGGTTATTCCAGAGTCCTGGAAGGTTTACTCCAGTTGGGGTGGGATTTATGTGTGTGTGTGTTTAAAAAATAATTAACCTAGGGAGAAGTCAGGAGGACATAATGACTTTGTGCTCACCTGTCTGGTCTGCAGTGGCCTTGTTGAATTCACACACAACGGAAAAGGAATGAATTTGTTACCCCCCCCTATTGACTTGTCCCATTTTCTCCCTCTCACAATACCTTCAGAGCCCTACCAGCAGGGGTCTGGCAGGGAGGCGTGGTCAGCTGGCATTACTTCTGGGTTCACTTGAAGCCTAAAGAATATCTCAGGGGTTACTCCATTGTCAAAAGACGGAAAAAGACTGATGTAGTGTTTGAGAAAGAGCCTCTTGTGGCGCAGAGTGGTAAGGCAGCAGACATGCAGTCTGCAAGCAATGCCCATGAGGCTGGGAGTTCAATCCCAGCAGCCGGCTCAAGGTTGACTCAGCCTTCCATCCTTCCGAGGTCGGTAAAATGAGTACTCAGATTGCTGCTGGGGGGTAAACGGTAATGACTGGGGAAGGCACTGGCAAACCACCCCATATTGTGTCTGCCATGAAAACGCTAGAGGGCGTTACCCCAAGGGTCAGACATGACTCTGTGCTTGCACAGGGGATACCTTTACCTTTACCTTTTAGTGCTTGAGAGTGGTTACCTCTAATCTGGATAATTAGGTTTGATTCCCCACTCCTCCAGTCACAATTCTCTCAGTTCCACCTACCTCATATTGTGTGTGTTGTAGGGAAAGGAAGGGAAGCCGCTTTGAGACTCCTTTGGGTTGTAAAAAGTGAGATATGAAGACCAACTCTTCTTTTTGGAGGTACTTCTTTCATCCTTTTGTTATCTGAAGCAGTCTGGTGCATTGGTACAAAGGTTTGGGAACACTCCCTGGTAAGGCTTCTGTACTTTTGACAGTCAATATTTTGGTCTCAGCTTGGAAGGTTTCTATTTTAAATATATAAATGTTACCATTGTATATAAATGTTACCATTTTGTTTTTATTTAAATCGGAGGCGAGTCCTTTTAAAGGGTCGATTGTAATTGGCACACAAAGTGTTTGCATTTGAACTTATTTGATGTTGTTACTTTAATAGTATTAAATAAAATTTATTGTGAATCCAATAGAGGTTGCAAAGGTGGGGTAAATATGTATATTATAAATACGACAATTTAAACTCTGCCACATGTGCCAAGCTGTATATTGCTGTAGCAGCACAGAGCAGAGAAAACAGTCTGTTTCCCTCCAATCGACACTTCCCTTTATGTGACCTTTTTGTTTCAGTGGATTACATGCAGGAAATGTTTCTCATGATTGCTTTGTATGAATGCATGTGGTGCTGGGGGATGTGAAGACCTTGTCAGTCGTGCAGGTGTGGAGATGTTATTTTCAGGCTTGCTGCTTAGGATGGAGAGCGGAATACAGACATTCAGAGCTCCCCAACCTTTCTGAGCTTGTGAGCACTTTTTGAATTCTCACGCAGGGCGGTGGGCGGGGCGTCACCACAGAACGGCTGCCGCAAGAGGAGGGGCCAACTACAACCTGTCAGGGAGTGAGGTTATGCATCATAATCCTCTGACATTTCAGGCCGAAGCTCTGCTGAACACGATGCCTCTTAGAACAAACATACAGTGTTGAAATATTTTCTTGCAGATACCCAGCTTACCTTCCACTCACACCCTTGTGCTGTAATGGCACATGATACCAAAGAAATATATATTCAACCTGTACAGCCAATCAGGTATCCAGTGGCCAATAAAGAGGCCAGCTGGCAAAAATCTCACCCGGTCCCTGTTACTTTCTAACACTCCCCCCCCCTCCATTTAGCAGGTGCCGGGAAGTGTTGGGCACCACAATTGGCACCTGTACAGTAACCTACTGGTCTAGCAGTCAACCTTTTCAAGCCTGTTTTAATCTCAGCTTGCAGCATGGGGCCAATTCAATTCATTGTCATATTTAGTCTCCTCTTCTGCTTATGTAAATGATCTGCATCTAGTAATCCTCGCTCTCTCTCTTTGTTCTCCTCTCCTTACTTTAAAAGCATGCTTTAAAGCAGGGATGGGCAAACTGTGGTCCTCCAGAAGTTCATGGACTACAATTCCCATGAGCCCCTGCCAGCAAATGCTGGCAGGGGATCATGGGAATTGTAGTTCATGAACATATGGAGGATCACAGTTTGCCCACCCCTGCTTTAAACAGTTGAAGACAATGTCAGTGAGTGTTGCTGTAACTCACTATAGATCAGGGCTCCAGTCACAGCAGTGGAAGGTCAAGATCTGCCATCTTCCCAAGTGAATCTACAAAGCAGCCTTATCATGAACTGGCCTACCAGTCCACCTGGTTTGGTACTTGGGCAGGCAGCATTTCTCTGTATATAGTAAGGTGACCAGAAAACTCCCCTTAAAAAGGATGGTGGCAGGGCGGCGGAGACAACGGCGGTGGCGGCAGGCGGGCTCCCCTCCTCCACCCTCCCTCCTCCTCCTCCTTCCCCCCACCCCTAGAAGGGTGGCGGGGCAATGGAGACAGCGGCGGTGGCAGCAGGTAGGCTGTCCTCCTCCCTCCTCCTCCCTCCCTCCTCCTCCCCCCGACCCTTAGAAGGGCGGCGGCGGGGCAACAGAGACAATGGCAGTGGTGGAGGCTCCTCCCACCTCCTTCCCCCTCCCTCCCCCCCGACTGGCCTCAGAAGCACGGCGGCGGAGGGGCAGTGGCGGCAGCAGCAGCAGTGGTGCCGGTGGTGGCGATGGCAGTAGCTGCAGCAGGCGGGCTCTCCCAACAAGGGAAGCAGCAAAAGTGGCGGCGGCAGCGCGAGTGCAGAGCGGAGCGGGACATGGGGAAAATGCCCCCAAAGGTGGGACTGTCCCGCCAAAGGTGAGACATCTGGTCACCTTAGTATATAGGGACGTGCTGGGCATTAGGGGGATCTTCTGCATTGCATTAAGAACCATATCACTCATTCTATTCTAAAAGATTAAATATTTCGTAAGAGTTTTTTCAGTGCTTCTCAAACATTTCCTGATGTTTAATTGGAAAGATTAGAAGGAAAGGTCCTGGGGAGTGGGCAGATCACTCAAATTTTTCTGCCTCCCCCAGCCTTCAAATTGCTACTCTCAATGTAATTTACCTTACTGGACAGTAGCAAGGATGAACGGATGTATGCTGCCTTGTATGGACAAAGCATGAGAAAAAATATAGTAATAACAGACTTGGACTGCTCTGAATACTGGTTTATTCCGCCGGACACGAGTCCTGCCAACCTGATGTGGCTGCTGTTGCTAAACCACCAATTTGAATCATCTTGATTGTGTGTACATTTCTCTTTTCCTTTTCATGTGGAAGGTGCACCGTTGTCATTAACGCAGAACTGAGAGAGCCCTGAGTGCTTAACACAGTACTCTGATACCCTGCATTTGAAGTAGCCCTTTGTCAGTAGAATCACCCTTGCTTCTTTTCCCTCTGCAATTACCCACCATTTTGTACAGCTTCTGATTGTTCTCACTGCTGCAGTTTTGTATGCTCATCTACTCCTGTGTCTGCTTTTTGGATACTAAGTTCCTTGTCATCTGCCCTCCCCACTGTGGCTAAACAACTATGGGGTGTATCTTTGTGTCCTAAAGGAAGAATTTCTTGTTGTTACTCTCTGCAATATCTGTGGTGCTTGTTCCCCTTGAGAGGGAAACTATATCCATGACCAAGTGATACGCTACGTGTTGAGCTTGCTGTTTGTTATTTTCTTATGATATCGATGAGTCACCTCTTGAGAAACTACTTGAGATAATGCACAATAAACCTCATGGGATTTCAAGATCCTGGTATGAAGTAACTGCCTTCCATGCTTGTCCCTGCCTAATGGATTTCATAAACAGAATACTTACACAATTTTATTTACATGGTACTCCTCAGTTCTAGGACTTGGACTATAGTAATCCACAAATTCAATAAAGCATGTTTTAAAACATACAATAAAATTTGTTTATAAGACATGAACAAAGAAAACAACACAAAGTGAGGCCTAGCGAAAACAGCTCTTGACCTTTACTAAGGCCAGTGGCTCCTTAGGTCAGAACTGCTTAATGGGACATCTGCAATGACAATGACAACATTAGAAAAATAGAGTTCAAAGGGATGTCCATGGTCATGTAGTCCATGACCATGGACCTGCAGAATTCAGGATATTCACAACTACCTGCATACCCCGGTGATCCCAAATCCCAATTCCATGCCCAGATGATGCCCCTCTCCCAAAAAATCCCACCCCAGAATTCCTGGCCTGTCTGGTCTGGAAGAAATTCACCTCTTGATCCCAAAGTGGTAATCAGCATTTTCTTGGGCATGTAACAAAAGGCCACAAGAGCCAAGCATGGACACAATCACTTCTGCCCACCCACTTACAATTTGCTTAAATTCACAGAATTAGCATTTCTGTCAGATGGCTTTCTAGCCTCTGTTTTAAAACTTCCAAAAAAGGAGAACCCACCACCTCCTGAATCCTGTTCCACTGAAGAACCGCTCTCAAGTGTCAGTAACATTTTCTGGATGTTTAGTTGAAATTTCTTTGGAATTTATTTCCAACCATTGTTTCTGGTCTGACTTTGGGGCAACAGTGAACAACCCTGCTCCTTTCAAGCACTTGAAGATGGCTCTCATATCACTGCTTGGTCATCTTCTCTCCAGGCTAATGCGCTTTAAAAAAGTAGGTGCAGGTTGGGGGTTAGCAACTTTGTGGTCTTTCTATTATGTTCCTTTGTGGTCTTTGTATTCTGCTTTTCTCTCTTCCCTTCAGGCTTCTTTTAGTAGCCTTGTGGATTAATTTGAAGGGAGGGAAAGGCAATTCCATTAGAATTCCTGGGAGCTGGATAGTGGACAGCTGTCATTAGGCTGGTTTATCTTCCCTTTATCCCCCCATGCCTTCTGGGCTACCAGATTGCCTGCTGTGGCAGGCAACTTCCTACCTGACCATCTGTTCACCCAAAATGGTGGGCAAAAATCAGCATCACTGTTGCCGTGAACTCACCTCTGGTTTTGGAACTGGAAGTGACACTCTAGGAATTTGGTTTGGGAAATTCCTAGAATGTTGCATGATGCTGTGAAATCACTTCCAGTTCTAAAACTAGAATTAAAGTCAATGCCCCCATTTTGTTCCCAGGGATTGCCAGCCAAAGGTTGGCGACATTCTATATGGTAAAGAGTTACTATCTAATGTAAAGATAAAGAAGGAGTTAATGTTTAGAGGAGAGACCATCTGCTTCCTTGTGATGTCTGGGAAGAAGTTTTGGTATGGTTGTTAAGATGGCTGCTGAAATAATTGAAGTTAAGGGTTTTCAGGCCTGAGTTGTATTCTGTGTGAATAAATCTGTTGAGTAACTTCACAAGTAGGAAACCTGGAGGATCTTTCAAAGCAACATGGTCAGCTTCTGATTTAGCATGAACCAATCATTTCTATTAAAACTGAAACTGGTTAACAATCCATCTGCAAAGCAGCTTCAAACTGTCCCTGGCAATCCAGGCTTGGAAGGGCAAGCTCACTTGCTAGTTTGGGTGTAACTGCAAAGCAAAGTACTGTATGTGCCAAAGCAGAAGTCACTGCCTACTGACTTGGACCATGTAAAGAACAAGGTTATGGAAACACAAGTATGGTTCATGTACTACTGGAAGGGCAGGATGTCTAACAGCCACTGAGCATTGTTCCTCTCTCTTCTTTCAGGGCGGTCTGATTGCTCTCCTCTTGCTGCTGCTGGTGTTCACCGTAGCTTTGTATGCCCAGCGTCGCTGGTATAAACAACGCAGGATCCCACAGAAGAGCGCCAGCACCGAGGCCACCCATGAGATCCATTATATCCCGTCGGTGCTGCTGGGCCCCCAAGGGAGAGAGAGCTTCCGGAACTCGCGCTTGCAGGCCCACAACTCCGTCATTGGCATGCCCATACGTGAGACTCCCATCCTGGATGACTATGACTATGAGGAGGAAGAGAACCCTCTGCGGCCTGAGCATGGCTGCAGGGAGGACGAGTTTGGAGGCTCAGTGACAAGACCACTGGACAGCCTGGGCAGGAATGAGGAGAAGCCTGACTATGAGAAGAAAGGTTTGTTCCACTACGTTTCCTTTGCCAGAAGCAGCCAGCTTTGCAAGGTGCTGGAGGGTCATTAAGAAGTGATGAAGGAGCAGGGAGGTGGCTGGCTTGCCTGAGCCAGGCTGGCTATTCAGTCTTCCTTCTCCCCAGGTTGTGTTGTGTAAGCACAGTGGGCTGTTGCGCTTTAAAAGGAGCTTCCATGTCCAAGAGCAGTCTCCCGGCAAGTAGCGATTGATAATGCTCAGGACCCCACTGTAGGGGATGTTGTTGTTGGCTGGTGCTTTACAGCAAAAAAGAAAAAAGAAAAAAGAACCAGTTCTATTTTTGAAAACAAAATGGATTATTGTCTTCTACTAGGGTGTTGATGTACTTGCTACCTCTGCAAGGGCCCAGCTTCTAGTCTAGGGCATCATCTCCTGATGATGTGGCAGCCATTGCTTAAGATTGTACTTCTCCATCCCAAAATAATCTTATCCTGCGAGCTGAATGGAACTTCTTGTGGGAGTGGATGGAATTCTGTGGCGGGGATGGGTTTTGCAACCCACTTTTCCCTACCCGAAGGAGTCCCAAGGCAGTTTGCAAACACCTTTCCCTTCCTCTCCCCACAACAGACACCCTGTGAGAGAGGTGGGGCTTAGAACTCTGCAAGAACTGCTTTGCGAGAACAGCCCTAAAAGAACTGTGACTAACCCCAGGTCACCTGGCTGGCTGCATGTGGAGGCATGGGGAATCGAACCTGGTTCTTCAGATTAGAGTCTGCTACTCTCAACCACTCCATCATGCTGAAATAGTTCAGCCTACTTCTGTGTAGATTTCAATCTGGATTTTGACCTTTGTAGAATTACAGTTTTATAATGCCATTCTAAGGCAGAGAGGTCAATTTTGTATTCTTGATTCTTACTTGACAGGGTCAGAGAGGTGGTGAAGGAAATCCTTGCTCTCTTAGGCTTTGGCTGCAGATAATAAGAAGAGCTTGGGTCCTTTCTTTTACTTTTTCTTTAGGAGACAAGGCGACAAAATTCCAAAGTAGAGTTCCACCATGTTAATAGGAAAATGGTAATTAAACTACAAAGACCTTCTCCGATTGTTGCTCTGTATAGAACAGGGGTAGTCTAACTGTGGCCCTCCAGATGTCCGTGGACTACAATTCCTATGAGCATTCGCTGGCAGGGGCTCATGGTAATAGTAGTCCATGGACATCTGGAGGGCCACAGTTTGACTACCCCTGGTTTAGAACATATGTGTTCTATGTTTCTGACTGGGCATACACATGACAGATTATATCCAGTTTTAAACTTTGTTGGTCTTAATGGTACCACTGGACTCATTGGTCTATGCATATCATGGACTTCATTATAGTCTGTTTATGACAAAATTCCATACATCCTTCCATTCTCCCAGATAGGCAGTGGGAACCATTCCCATCAACAAGAAACACCCCAGACTGAAAATATTTGCAAGGAGAGAGGTCTCTGGAACCTAAAGATCTGGAAACCTCGGGCATTGTCATAAGGATCCTTCTTAGTGCCAGTTCAAACCAAGACAGATTCTTCAATGAAGGAGCACTTTCAAGTACGTGTTGTTCTTTACATGTCAAAACGAAAGCCAGTGTGGTCCAGTGGATACCTCATACATGTCGTTTAACATTCAGAATAATTTACTGAATTGAAGACCAGTAGTTGAAGAGCCTCTTGTGGCGCCCGGTGGTAAGGCAGCTAACATGCTGTCTGAAGCTCTGTTCATGAGACTGGGAGTTTGATCCCAGCAGCTGACTCAAGGTTGACTCAGCCTTCCATCCTTCCGGTAAAATGAGTACCCAGCTTGCTGGGGGATAAAAGGGTAATGACTGGGGAAGGGAATGGCAAACCACCCCGTATTGAGTCTGCCAAGAAAACGCTAGAGGGTGTCACCCGAAGGGCCAGATATGACTCGGTGCTTGCACAGGGGATACCTATACCTTTACCTTTTAGTTGAAGAGCAGGAATTATCTCTGTTGTGAATGTACTGAATGGCTGAACACATTTTTAGCAGCAAGGCCAGTGTGAAATACTGCTTGGCATGATTTGGGGACGTCCTTTGAGCATGCACCTAATCTCATTTCTAGGTTAAATCCAGACATTTTGTGGTCATGTACTGATTGGGTGACCCTTGCGTCTGCTGCAAACCCAGTTCCCTTCCCTCCTTAGAGCAGATTTCAAGTATAAATATCCTGTGTGTGTGGTTCATTTTATAAATCAGCAAATAGAAAAACAAACAGACCAGATAGGCTTCCTGATGAAGAAGTAATCAGACTTCTGTGTGGAAACTGCAGTTATGTCCTTTGAAGAACAAAGGCGAAGAAAAGCAGAGTACACCCAGCCTGAGAGGAACTCAAGCTTGCCCCTGTTTGTTACACTGAAGCTATCTGTATGCAGCTTCACAGGAGCCATAATTGTCAGCCGTGCATGTGCCCCATCCATCAAATTTGTGTAATACTGGGATGATAATACTGGTCTCTCTTACAGGGTTGTAAAGATTACAGAGAGTGTATGTATTAGGTGCCCTGAACCTTGGGGAAAGTGCTATATAAACGTTGAATGATGGTGTTAGTAATAATACAGCCCTTCTGATTTGCACAGTCTTTATGGCATTTCCCCTGTCTTGAAGATACATTACTGCGGTTCTCCTTTTGAAGAAAGAGTCTGAGCGAGCTGACTCTGAGAGAGCAGGGCCCATTCCGCACACATAGGATAATGCACTTTCCATGTGCTTTGGCAGCTGGATTTTCCTGTGCGGAACAGTGCATTGAAAGTGCATTATCTATTGTGTGCAGACTAGGCCCTAGATTCTGTTTCTTCCAAGACCTCTTGATGTAATTTGGCCAAGCCGGCCTCTCTTCCTTGCCTGTTACATAGAATCATTGGTGACTTGTTTCACTTAATTGTTGAGGGTGAATGCACTAATGGCCATAATTGGTTTGCAAACTGCATTCATGGGGTAAATTGCATAATTACTTGGAAACAAAACAAAATAAAGGGGGGGGGATAACTTCTTGTTATTTTATTTGAAGCATTTTCCTTGAAAATAAGATGATCTTTGAACACACAATGAAAATGCAATTCACGGTCTACTTCACTTGCTGTGTACCGATACTGCAGAAGAATTCTCAGTACTGAAAACTCTTGAGTGGCTTGGTAGAAAGTGCTTTTTCTTTTATTCCCCCCCCCCACCCCCGGCAACCACCCACACATCCTTAGGGAGACTAGCCTCAGTCTGAGCACGATGAGAGTAAAACAAATGTAAACCCCCTGTAGACGTTAATTTATTTATTTTATGGTAGGAGGAGGTTCAGGATTACATTAAAAATCTATGGAATGGATTACGCCCCTGTCGAAATCTGAACACTCACTTGGGTCCCATGGAATAGTATCTTTCCACATCCTTCACTGAAGTTAGAAAATACTTGACAACGTGGATAGTAGAGAAAATTCTATTTCCTGATTCCTTGCCTAGATACCAGGAATTTATAAAATGAAGCATATAGTGTAGAAAGTAAGAACAGAGAACATTTTTTCCTCTCAGGAGAAAGGGAGTAGCAGTAGATATAGGGCAGAGAGCCAAGTACTTCTGGGCACAGTGCGTGGTCAACTTAGGTGGACCATGGTGGAGTGATGGCAAGTGGCTTGGGAAGGGGAACATGCACATTTTAAATCAGTGGTTCTCACGAACCCTTTGGTAGTCTATCAACCCTTTCCCCATGGGTCGCCGCCACGCCGCCGCCATCTTCCTAATCGCATGAGGGTTGCGCTCTCTGGTGCACTCTGGCCGCTTCAGTAATCACCTTGGGCTTCCATGATCGCCAGCGTGCTGCAGCGCACAACCCTACGACCCCGTTTGGGTCTCCAAGGCCACTACTGCACCATTGCTGCTGTGGCAGCAGCGGCCCCGGTGACCCAAAGGGGGTCGTGCCATCAGGTAGGTTGAGAACCACTGTTTTAAATGGAAATGGCTGTCTTAATGAGTAGATTTATTTTTTTTAATTTATTATTATACTTATAGATCGCCACTCTCTGCCCGGATGGCTCATGGTGGCTTTCATGAAATGCGTTCAGAAGTAGCATGACTCTGTCTTCCATTTAATGTTGGGGGCACCACCAGGGGGGGACATGTTGTCTGTATTAATCAATCAATCGATAAACTTTTAATGTCATGAATTATTAAAACAGGGTAACAGTAGATCAGGATAAAATAACATATTAAATAAGAAAAAAATCTGAAATTATGTGTGTGTGTGTGTGTGTGTATAAGCGTGTGTAAACATCTGAACACCGCCCGTGGCGCCACGGGCGCCACGGACTAAATAAAAGAGTAAGGCGTTCTGGGGCGGGATGTGTCCGGGATGAGGAAGGGTCCGGATTGGACCCTTCCTCATGACAGACAATCGGAGGGAACAATCGGCAGGCGCGAAGCGCCTGCCGATTGCTCCCTCTGATTCCCAGCCCCAGCAACTGCGAGCCGCGCGCAGCGCGGCTCGCAGTTGCTCCTGGCCTGACGCCCGAGGGAACCCACGCAGGCCGCAGCCCCCGCGCACCACCCCCTCGCCCCCAACTTACAATGGTCTCCGCCGTCCTCGCAGCCGCTCCCGGTTCCAGGAAGAAACAGTCCACCAGCGGCCCTGCCAGCAAGCGGCCCGATGTGCGGGCGCGGCTCGCGGGCGCGGCTCGGGCGTGGCTCGCGGGCGCGGCTCGCGGGCGCGGCTCGCGGGCGCGGCTCGCGGGCGCGGCCCGGGCGCGGCTCGCGGGCGCGCCTCGCGGGTGCGGCTCGCGGGCGCGGCCCGGGCGCGGCTCGCGGGCGCGGCCCGGGCGCGGCTCGCGGGCGCGGCCCGGGCGCGGCCCGTGCCGGTCCCCAGCCTCAGAAAGGTTGGGGACCACTACTTAGGCAGAGAGCCGCCGCCCGACAAGGTCAGTTTCTAGCGCCCGCTGTATTCGGCATACAGCGGGCTTAATTACTAGTATAATAGATAAATGAGAATTATCCAATTTGGTAGTGGCAGAGGGCTTTACATAGGAATCCAGCTACAGCTTCTATCAATGAGCCTCTGTGTTCAAAAAGAAATTGCACCTGAACTTTGTCAACATGGACCAATCTTTGGCACATCCATGGCGTAAGGTAACGAGCACGGGCAGAAGAAGAAGAAGAGTTGGTTCTTATATGCCGCTTTTCTCTACCCAAAGGAGTGTCAAAACAGCTTACAATCTCCTTTCCTCTCCCCACAACAGACACCCTGTGAGGTAGGTGAGGCTGAGAGAGCCCTGATATTACTGCTCGATCAGAACAGCTCTATCAGTGCTGTGGTGAGTCCAAGGTCACCCAGCTGGCTGCATGTGGGGGAGTGCAGAATCAAACCCGGCTCGCCAGATTAGAAGTCCACACTCCTAACCACTACATCAAGCTGAACGGATAGGGCTGTGAAGCAGGATATCCACTGTTGTTTTGGGTAGGTAAGTCTGACAGGAGTGCATACATGTTTATATGTTCTCTAGGTTGTAGGGCTGTCAACTCTGCGACTGTTTCTGCACTAGCAATACCATTTGGATTTGCATTTTTAAAGAGCCAACTTTTCTGTCTGTTTCTGCATTGATATCTGCTTTTCCTGGCACAGTCCCGAATTGCCCTCTGAATTACTGAACATTTTGGAAATCTCTGGTTACAGTGATTTCATCTGTCAAGGCAGAATCTAATTTAGGGCTGCCCAATAGGGAAATGCGTGCCTGCCATTTTGAGCCATTTATGCATGCCCCTTTCTTCTCCTTTGGGAGCTTTTGTACAGATACCAGAGTCTTGTCCCAAGGTCCCCTGCTCTTGGTAAGTCCCCCTCATCCCCTGCTGGTTGTCAGGAGGAACGTGGTAACCCCAGTTAATGCTCATTGTAACCAATAGCGCTTTAGTGGTTTTAAAAAATTTACATGGGGGGAGTTCCCCTTTGTACTCTTAATAATAGCTTCCATGAAGATGGTGTTTTTTTTCTTGGCCCAATGAAACAGTACTGTCATGGCAACCACAAGTGGCATCTTTGTTAGGCCAAATGAATTTCACAAATAGCCTTCAGTAAGAAAGACCTTTATCAGTGTTGATAAGGAGAAAGCTTAGCCTTCTTCGGTGAGAACTTAGATCTTTCTCAAAACTTGCTAGTCCAAAGCAGTCTTTTATGTAGTTCCGAACTGTCCATCCCTAGTCATCCCTGGGGCCGGGCTCACACTCTTTTCCTTATACACCCTAAACATACAACTTCATGCATCACACGTACATTTAGATGAGCTATCTACTTGCCCCTAGGAGGAGAAGTTAATATAATTTCCTAAATAAGCCTTCAAACATGTGCTCAAGCAGTTGACCCCTTGCTCTGTGGTTGAAAGGTTATCTTTCTCAAGTTGAGGTTAGGAGACCATCCTGTCTTCCCTTGTGTTCAGACCTTTAGTTCCCCTTATCTTAGTTTCCAGTATTGCTATGCCTTGCGGTTTTGCCTTCCGTGCACATTAAGTGTGGAAGTTATATTAAGCTATGGCTGAAATCAAATTATAGTCCTTGGACCATATGGCCCCTCATCCTCATGCTAAGAATTGTAAGTTGAAGAAGAAGAAGAAGAAGAAGAAGAAGAAGAAGAAGAAGAAGAAGAAGAAGAAGAAGAAGAAGAAGAAGAAGAACCACCACCACCACCACCACCACCACCACCACCACCACCACCACCACCACCACCACCACCACCACCACACCCAACAGTCTCTCTGTAGTGGCAAGTGGCAGAGTAGCCCCAGAATCTTGGTGCATCACTTCCACTTCATTTTTCCAAATCAGTTTACACCTTTCTCTTTTTATTCCCTTTGCTCTCTCTTTTCCTTTTATATTCTTCCAAACAACAATAAAATGTGGCTTTAATTAAGAACTTGCCATACGTTTGGGCCTCAACTGCTCAAAGTGAACTGTACCTAACATTGCTCCTTCCCCCTGGTCTTAACCTTCAGCAAAATTCACCACTAGAAAATTTTTATCACCGTTATATCTTTTTTTAGAGCAGAAACCTGGAAACTGGAGCTTGCCTCGACTGGTTTGACCTGGTGCTCCCCTTTCTTCCTCTCTCTCTTTATTTCTGTGTGCAGGCACACACTGTTTTCCAGATACAAGCACCGCACAAGAAGCAAAATGTATGTGTGTTTCCCTTGCGCCAAGAAGAAAATGCTCTCCCCAGAGTGTTTTGCCTAATGCACATTTGATTGCTTGCGTTTTTAGTCTGTCTCTTCCAAACAGCAACACCCATCTCTGCTTATTGAAATGTCATTAGAAAGCGTTTAATATTGTTAACCTGCAGCAAGGCAATAAAATGCCTCCAAATAAACATTCCCCCCCTAAAAAATGAGCACATTAATTTTTAACCAGAAACCAAGTAAGTGGGTGGAGGGGGAGCCATTTTATACCAGGCTGTCTCTTGTTGCATAGAAGTAGGCCTAGGTTGGTTTTAAATCTTTAAAAGCCATATGTGGTTTCTTTCCAGGGTATCTGAAACAACTCTTCTTCTAATATGCTTCCTTTCAAGAGAGGCAGTACAGGGATGCCAGTCCCCAGGTGGGAAATGGGGAATCCCCTGGCATTTTAGCTCATCTCCAGGTTAAAGAGATCAGTTCCCCTGGAGAAATTGCTGCTTCGGAGGGTGGACTCCATAACATTATAGTCCCTGCCCTAAATCCTGCCCACGCCCAGTTCTACCCCAAAGTCTCCAGTATTTCCCAACCCAGAGTTGGCAAACCTGGTCAGTGTCAGAAACATGGATCGAATGTATTGTTTATTATGCCATATCCACAGCAGCAGCAGTAGCATCAAATAACATGTGCCCACCTATCCTTGTTCCTATACTGCTCACTGCTATTGCTGGTCCTCATTCCTGCTCCATTCCTGCTCCTCATTCCTGCTCCTCACCCTTTCCCATCATGCCTGACCAAAACTTTGCAACATAGATAAAAACTCACTATGTATAAAAGACAAATAGATTGAAATTGCAAAATTCTTAAACTGCATTTTATATATCAACTATCAGGTTGTTTGTTTAAGAATTTTGCAATTTTCATATATCTGCCTTTTATACATAATGCATTTTTGGCTGTTTTTGGGTTTCACTATTTACTGTTGTTAGATAGCGAGCAGCACTCTAGGAAAGATAATGATTTCAATGGGACAAGGCTGGAATCCTTCCCTTTCCCTTTCCCTGCTGAACTATGCTGTAGTACTATAGAATGCCTTGCCGGTGGAGAGGGAAGGGCTTGAAGGAGGATGGGATGGAGGATGTGGCTCGTAGCTGTCTTGTTTTAAAGGTGAAGCTTAGCTCTACTCTGTTCCGTATGGTGGTGTGGGAGAGTATCCAGATGTCTCCACAGTTCTCCTTTACTTTGAAAAAAGAAGTTGTTTATATTCCATTTCTGTCTTGTAGTGCAGCGGTCGGCAAGCTTTCTCTTGCCGTGGACCGCTGCGGAGTAGTGGGCGGAGAGGGCGGCCCGGGGCGGCAGTCCGCGCATGTGCATTTGTGCCACCGCCATGCCGGCGGCCGTGGCTCCCCCTCCCGGCCCCTCCGGGCCGCAAGCAAATCGGCCACTAAAGCGGCCGATTAGCTTGCGGCTCGGCAAGCTTCTCTACCCTCCCCTGCCGAAGTGAGAAGCTTGCCGGGCCGCGAGCTAATCGGCCGATTTGGCGGCCGATTTGCTCGCGGCCTGGCGAGCTTCTCGCTTCGGGGGAAGAGGGAAGAAGGAGCCGCGGCCCGGCCTTCACGGCCCAGCGCCGGGCTGCGGCCCGCGGGTTGGGGACCACTGTTGTAGTGTAGCCCCATATCGGGGCTATGCATGCACAGGCCAGCCACAGAAGATTTTTCTAAGCAAGCTCCAATAGGGAGCACTTATGCCCTCTAGACTGTGCATGCATCTGTCTTCCTGCCGGACACATCACATGTCCTATTGGTGGAGTGCCCCCCTCTCCCCAGTGCCATTTTAGACGTTGCGAGGTGAGGATATGTTTCAACCAGATCTGCTTAGTTTGCTGTTTGGACTGTCATGGCTTCTAAAGCCATTTCCAAAAAGATGCCATGCTCGGACAAGCACAACCACTTTCTGCTCCATTTGGGTGAAGCCCATCATGTGGCTGCTTGTGGGATTGGCCAAAATATTAATCACAGAAGCCAGGTTGGACAGGGCCTCCCGCCTAAAGGTGGCTTTGTGGGAGAAAGCTCTTTCTGCCGGTCTCGCAAGAACTCGATCAGAACCAATCTTGATATTGGCCCTGCCACTTGACATGACCCCACAGTCGGGCCAGTCCTCAGTGTGATCCATGGACATCAGACTAGCTTGGGCTTTGGATCCAGTAAAACGCCCAGCTTCTGTGGCTGTGGGGGCACCTCTCAATCTGCCTCCCAGTGATGTGATTGACAAAGAACTTTCTACAGAAGGTCCCTCTACACCTACAAAGGTTAGGAAGAGCAAGCAAAAGGAGAAAGCTCAATCCCGTAATAGTTCAGTGCAGTGAAGAGTCGAAGGAGGGATTCTCTGAAGTTGGAATGCAGGAAGTAGGGTTGGGCGCTTTGGCGACCGAAGCAGCTGGTCGCTCCTGACGCAGCCAGTGCTGCGCCACAGGGGGGGGAGGAGGTGCAGGTGTCGGAGCACCGGCAGTCACAGAGCTCCGCACCTACATGTGTGTGCCCGCTGGTGCCTCCCCTCCCTCCCACGGTGTGGTGCAGGCTGCGTCAGGATTGACCGGCCACTTCATGTGCTGAAGCACCAAACCCTAGCAGGAAGCTCCTAATTGCCTGATCCCGGTTGCTAGGTTTGTTCCAGAGCTTGGGTCCAACTGGAGAGAGAGAGACCTGCACAGAAATTCTCACAGTGCAATTTAAACCTGTGAGGTCCCATTAATTAATTAACTCAATCAATCAATCAATTGTATTTTTATACCGACCTTCCCTACGGCTCTGGCCAGTTTACATGAAACGTTGCACAAAATTACATAGAGCATTATAACAATCTATCAGGTAACAATCTCAACATAACATAGCATGAATAACATCACTGACACATCCCTTTGAGGACCCCTG
This sequence comes from Paroedura picta, assembly GCF_049243985.1. Lineage (NCBI taxonomy): Eukaryota > Metazoa > Chordata > Lepidosauria > Squamata > Gekkonidae > Paroedura > Paroedura picta. Next base: position 37,990,008 of record NC_135380.1, on the reverse strand, counting down.
TGCATTCTGTGGATTACATTCACTCAGCTGCATATACGGGTCAGTGGGATTATGAGCTCAAATTCCCTTTTGGATTCTACCACACTCCCCACCTGATGGGCAAACTGCTGCCTGTCTTAGAACATCTGGAGGAGGGTAAACTAGATCACAAGACCAGCTGTAGTGTGGCATCAGATCTATTTTCGATAAAGCAGTTGGTGATGCTCCAGGAATATCTCCTATTAAAGATTACTGCCTCCACGGGAAGCATCTTTGGCAATTAAGAGGCCATTAATGGTGACTACCAATCAGTTCTATGAGGTCTGGGGAAATACCTGGAAGCCCTTCCCAAAGGCCAGACTGAGGCCTTCTTGATGGCTATCACCTCTACTTGGTAGATGGGGGAGCTATCTACATTAAGTATTGATTCTCCCATACCTCCAATTTTATTTTTTTCTGGGAAGGGTGGTATTATGTCTAAATTCCATATATCCCAAGAAATTATCCTACTGGTTTATTTTCCTCAAGCTTCCTCTGAGTTGGAATGGAGACTCCACTCTGAAGCGAGCCTTGCTATATTATTTAGATAAAGTGAAACAGCTTAGGGAAACAAAGTCTTTCTTTGTGTGTTATTGGGATCCAAGGAAGGGCAAAGCAGCAGCATCACAATCAGCAGCCAGATGCCTGGTGGCAGTTGTTAGAACCACTTGTAGAGCGGCAAACCTCCCTTGCCTTTTAGAGTTGAGGACCCACTTCTTACGAGCCCAGGATGTGTCCACTGCATTCCTTCTCCAGGTGTCATTGGACAAGATTTGCAGAGCAATGACTTCATTATCTGAGGAGACATTTGTCAAGCATTATGTCCTGGACTGCCAATTTGGAAAGGTGATTCTACAGTCTCTTTTCGACAGATGAGTTCCCCACGTCCAAAGGTAATTTTGCTTCCTAAGGCCCCAATGTGGGGCTGCACTACAAGACGGAAGATGAAAACAGGGTAGCACTTACCTGTAATCGTTGTTCATTGATGTCTTGTGGGCAGACACATATTCTCCCTTGCCCCAACCGACCTTGCTGTGAGCTCCAGCTGAAAGGAACCATGGATTTGGATTGGAGGGAGTTACACGGCAGCGGCTGGGAACCAGGGAGAGTGGGGCACTCTGCTATTAGGACATGTAGTAAGTCACATGGGAAGGCGGATGCATGTGCTTTCTAGAGCAGGGGTAGTCAACCTGTGGTCCTCCAGATGTCCATGAACTACAATTCCCATGAGCCCCTGCCAGCATTTGCTGGCAGGGGCTCATGGGAATTGTCATCCATGGACATCTGGAGGACCACAGGTTGATTACCCCTGCTCTAGAGGGTATGAGCACCCCTACTGAAGGTTGCTTGGAGCAGTCTTCCATGGTAGGCCTGCGCATACACAGTCCCAATGTGTGTCTGTGCCGAAGACGTCAATGAACCACAGTTACAGGTAAGTACAACCCTGTTTTATTCTGAGTATAGAGGGGAGAAATAGGAACTAGATGAGCCATATAAAGATTTGCCATGGTATCACCTGGTCATAGACTGTTATTGTGGAGGTGTGTTGTTGTCTCTGTTTGGAGAAAAAGAATCATCTTGTGGAACATACACAGCAGTCCTATACCAAACCAGTCTATGACCTGCACATAGTTGCACAATTATGGGGTCCAGATCCATTAAACAGCGAGTCAACTGCGACTTGTTGCTTCTATCTTTGTCTCTTTCTTGGCACTGGGTCCAACTTACCAACCTGTGCAGTTTCTGCAGACTGGGTGCCATAAAGGATTCTGAAAAGAATTCTCAAGAAACATTATTTCTCAGAATGAACTCCTGGTTTTATTAATTTATCAGCCTTCCCTGCGAGCAAGAGATGGTGTGTGCGCATACATATGCACATGGATAACATCATGTTCATTTCATATGTTATTTTCCAGCTCTAGTTTGACAGAGTCACATTCTATAGCGCCGGATCTTCATACAGCCAAAATATTTAATCACCAGATCTGTGTTAATTAAATATTAATGCTGCATGTTAATATTCAGATGTCAATTTGGGTCATTTGAATAGCTTGCATGAAAGTTGCTCAAATAGATGCTTCAGGTTTAGAAAGGGTGCTGTACGTGCCGTCCACATCTCCCCCACTCCTGCCCACCTCCTTTTTGTTGTTGTTGTTGTTTCCTTTGTATAAATTATTTAGAATAGTGTAAGTCTGCAAAGACAGAAATGACTGAATTTTCAATACAGTTCAGAGCAATAACAGCAAACAAGATTTAGGGCACAATATTACTGTGCTAACATTTCAGGAATTGGTAATAAAACATATTTACATTCTAGCAATTTCTTTCCATCTAGGAACTTCTAAAAGCCAAGTAGTAATCAAACTGGGGGGGGGGTGCAAATTGTCTTTCCCCAACTGATCTCGTTGAAATATTGAGAGGAGGAGGTAGGAGGTTGTTGAGATGCTCAGTATGAAAACACTTTTCAATTACTTAGGGATACAGTGGGCTGTTACGTTTTGCAGACAGCTTACTGCATCCCAAGGCAGGATGAGATGTCATCCCCCGTCTCTAGACAATTGTTTTGGGGCCTTAAGGGAAATCTGTCAGTACGGTATCACAATCTTGAACCTTCTGGGTTTTGTCACCAAACTACAAACAGCTTCGCCAACAGAGCTGTCACTGAAACGCCTTTAAGACTTTACTCCGTAACACTGATTGTCATGGATGGTGAGTCAAGCTGATTTACCCCATTTTCTCTTTCCCTACTTCTCCCCGCCTTTGTTTAAACCTATTTCAGATGTGTACTGGAACGGTGGGGTGTGTGTAGGAAGTCATGATCCAGGAGGAATTTGTAGGCAGGACAATCAGGAAGAGATATCAATCAACGTCAAAGTCAAATACCTTTATTGGCATAATAACATAGCAGAACATGTATATAAAAGACAAAGCAATTCAGATCCCAGATCACATGCAGAAAATCCCATGGGGGAATTTTGCAATGCCTTCGGTTACTTGAGGATTGTGATCCATTAAAAGAGAGTGCACTACTGTCGAGGGACCGTGGATCTTGCTCGCCCGCGTGAGGGGATATATGTAACGTTCTCTAAGATGGTTGTGTTGGTCACAAACGAGGAGAACGTGCTCCACTGACTCATGTTTACATGAGCAGATTCTGTCGGCATAGCGGATTTTAGCATATCGACCTCTCGTCCCTGCCATTGGTAGAAGGGTTAGCCTTGCTAGAATAAAAAATTGCTTCGGGGAAGATGATTTTAAAGTTGTAAAGTACTGTGGAATCCTTGCTGGGGGATAGATATCAAAAACAATGGGAGAGCATGTTCTGCACACTCCGGCAATAGTGTCCTGATAATCAATATCCAAGATTCGTTGTCTGATGGTGCTGTAAGCTTGGTTCTCTTCAAGGTTTTCCAAAAAGTTCAACAGACAGTCCTAAAGACTGTAGTTTGATGTTAATCTTCACTAACCAGGGATATCAATCAATGGCAGCAAGATCCTCAGATCAGTTGGCTTCCTTTGTGGTGAGCTTTGTGATGGTACCATCTTTGCCTTTTAATTCAGACAGCAGATTGGTTGTTTCCCATAAAAAACAAAAATAAACTTAGTTCATCCCCCCCCCCCAAAAAAAAATGGTTGCCAACTGCAGTATAGATAAATGAACTGGCTTTATTGCTTCAGGAGTGTTTGGAGAGGGTCCATGGCTCATGCCAAAACATAAACTTTGCATGCACGAGGTCCCAGGTTCAGTCCCTGGCATCCTCAATTACAGGGGCAGCTGGTGTTGGGAAGCCATTTCTCTGCTTGAATGAAGCCTGTGATGGTTGCCGATTAAGCGGAAGAGAGTGGGCTTGCAGAGTTCCATGTATGCTGATATGGTAGTTCATCTTGGGTTAATCAGGCAGAACCCCTCGTTTTAGCCTTGTGCTGGACTCAGTAACCTTCACAAAATACATCCAGATAAATAAATGTTGCATAATGTTATCTAACAATCAGCATGTCACAGTGAGAAAGTTAATGGAGTTTCAAGGCTTTGCTCTGATACCTGGCTGTGGAACAGATAGATAAACAGCAAGACAACCCCCCTCCCCCAAAAACCCAAAAGGAGTTTTATTTCCCCCCACATCAGTCCTAACTTGGACGTGTCACGTGGCACTAGTTTTATATTGGCAAGGCAAAGGGTGAGTTAGTGGAGGGCAGTGGGTGTGGGGAGAAAGGACAGTCAGCGAACTTTGCTAAGGGAAAGTGCTGCTCATTCGAGGACTGACTGGGTGATCTGTGTGGAACAGGACACTGCCCCAGCTCCCATGCAGGAACACAAATCAGGGGCGGATGAGGCACACCGGGCCAAATGCTCCCCCGTGTGGGTGCAGGAAGAGGTGGGGCAACCTGCCACGACTAAAACTCCAGCCTGCAGCTCAGCATGAAACCTGCAGTGCATAAACGGTCATATTCACGCCAAGGAGGAAATGAAGCATGAGGCAGACTTGAAGTGGAGAAACTTCAGAGAAAGGATTCGAAGCAAGGGGGTGAGATTTATTAGGAAAAGTGATGCAAGGACCCAGAAACAAAATGAGAGTGGCAGTAGAGGGTGGGAAATGTGGGCTGGGGGGGGGGCGGGTTTGCGTGCATGTGTGCATAAATTCTGACTTTTCTCTCTCTTCCCCAAAGTCACCTAGGGAGTCAAAACTGTCTTACTCAATTCTTCCTCTCCCAGTAAAGATCCAAATATATTACTTTTTGAACCGGTCCTCTGGAGTCATGATACTAATTCGGTATGATATCAGGTTGCATCTGTATAGAGTGTATTCCTGAGACGAAAGGAAAGACAGATTTAGTACCGATCATTTTGTAGGTACCGTCTAAAGATGTGTTCTCTTCTTTCCATTCCACATCAGTGAATAAATTGGTGTAGTAGGTGGACACGATCTCTGAGGAATACGGGAACCCTTACATGTTTACGGGTGCAGGAGAGGGAGGGATGTGTGTGATGTTCCCGCTGGAACCTGGCATTTGCCAGTGTATAAAGTTCCCCGTGAAATTCAGTATAAGGTTGCTGTGTTATGGCTGATCAGCCTATTGCATTGCTGTCCCTCCCTTTTAAAAATTCTCTCCCCCAGTTCTGAATGGTTGGGGAAATGTTGCTCGTCACGAGGCATATGGAAGCTACTGTCTTGGAAAGATTCATGTTCCCCAGCCGTTTCTGCCCATGAGGATAGCACTCTGTATTATCTACTGCAGAGCTATCCATACTCCTGTTACTGTTGTTTCCCCCTGGGATGCTTTGAAATGACTCTGGGACAGAGCTGAGAAAGAAAATTCCCAGCCCACCTCTAGTAATAAATTGTGTGAGTGGATGGGGAGGGGTGGACTTGCTGTGTGTTTCCAGGGATGGCAAAGCACAGAAATCTCTGCTTTTCATGGCAGGCTGTTTTTAATTCTCTAGCATAATTGTCTTGCCCCGAGATCTCTAACTTGGCTGTCTAACACGTTTCTCCAGCTTCTCCTTTTCTCTGTTCACCCAGCCCGGTAACCAGCCTCCATTCTGTGAGATGAAGAGCAGAGTGATTTCTTATCTCTGCTGAGAGGCTTGCATGAAATGCCCTCCCACTGTGTTTTAACTCTCGTTTATTGTCTTTCTGTCTCTTTCTTTAACCAATAAAACTCATTAATCCCTAAACGTTTTTCTTTTCTTTTTCCCAGGGATCTTGCTTTTATCGTAATGTTATATGGTATTAATACGTGGAAGAGTAACCTCCTGTGCAAAGGGATGAGGCAGTGCTTCCTCTGGTGTAGGAAGCTGCACAAAAGCCCTCTGGGAGCCATTCTCTGCCCCATGAAATGTCTTCCAGAACTAAAAACTGACTTCATCAAAAGCCTTTTAATAAAGATATTACCCCAGTGAAGGATAATTCTATTAGGACCAACAAAAAACATCCCCCAATAGTGAGCAAGCTTTAGATTTCCCAAGAAATATATGTATTTTTATAGAGGAGGAGATTCTGGGTGTTATCAAAAGGTCTGTGTGTTGTAAGAGTCTTAAGGTAGAACAGAGAAGATACAATACAGACTTTGTTAGGTTATGTGCAAATATAGATCGTGTTTTGCCAAAAGCATATTGGGGTGCAAACAGTATATCTGTTCTCCCTTTGAAAACAAAACCCAGGAATGATTTGGGCCTGATCTAATGGACCAATACAATTACCTGAATCAAGTATTCTTCTGTTGCAGTTTTAAAGCTTACTTATACTTGGATTCAGCTTGTGATATTAGTTCATAACACATAGATTTTTCATAGATGTTGGCCATGTGCTCTGTTTCAGGCAGATATAAAAATGAATTACCTTGAGAGCCAAAACTCAATTAATTTATAGTTCCTAGGTAATCTTGTTTTTCCAAATTTTGTTTTGGGGTACAGGTGGTTATCGGAGGATGGAGAAGGAGAGATGGGGTGGGGAAGAGGATGAAGGCTGCAGATGTGCTAACCATTAAGGAAAGAGGTTGTTTCTAGTACCTTAATTGACTCTCGGCTCACTTAATTAGTCTCATTTTAGACTGGGCTATTTCTGAACATGGATAGAAGTTAGATCATCCATGTATATGCAAGACATAGAAGCACTTTGGTCAGGTACAGCACATCACTAAGGCATCTTAATACTATTATATCTGTCTGGCTCCCTGACTCCTCCTAACCTTCTTCAGAATGTATTTCTGCTATTTCTGACAAGTCTGTGACACCTATAGAATTTGAGAAGTGGAGGTGATGATATTTAGCCTCAAGGCCAACTGCAGTGATGAAATAAAGGTGTCTACTTTGTTGTTTTTCCCATTCTACATGGAGAAAATTGTTTGTCAATAGAGAGGAAGTGATTTTTATTCATGACTTGGTGGTAGAGCACACACTTTGCACACAGAATCTCCCTGGTTCAAAACTTGGAATAGATGGGTGCTGGAAAAAGACATTTCTCTAGCTGTCATTCTGGTGATCTTCTGTCATTCTCATAGTCTAAGCAGATGGGCCAATTTCATAGGTGGGAGGGGTTTACTCAGTATTAGGGGTGGCCATCTCTGGATTGGGAAAGTACTGGAGATCTGGGTATGGGGCCTGTGGAGAGACCTCAGTGGGGTATCCTCCATTCTCCGGAGCAGCCATTCCCAGGTAAACTGATCACTATGGTCTGAAGATCAGTTGTAATTCTGGGAGATTTCCAGGTCTCACCTGTGAGTTGGCAACCATACTCGAGTAGTGCATGGTTCACATGTTTGAAAGGTTCAGGCTTAATCCTTGGCATCAGCAGTGAAGAATCTCAGATGATGGAAAATAAATGTCTTTGCCTGAGACTATGGAAGACTCTTGATTTGAGTAGAAATATTGAATGTAGCAGTCTTGGTATACGTCAACTTCATCTGTTCAGGTCCATCCTGGGAGTACAGTTGCCTTTTCTTTTCCCATCAAGGTAGAAAGATGCTTACTAAAATGCCTTATCTTGCAAACTGATCCAAAAATATTTGCCTGCAGATACACAGCTTTCTGTAGTACTTGACCCCCCCCCCTGCCCTTTTTGCCCTTAGGATGGTTTCAGTGGGCAGCTGTGTGCAGTAGAAGATCTAGATTTGAGTTTAGTGGCACCTTATAGACCAGCAACATGTTCAAGGCAAAAACTTTTGATGAAGGCATATTTGACTCTCAAAATCTTATATCCCCAAAAATTATGTTGCCCACAGGAATCTCCCATCTGTTTTAAAATAATGGTGGAAATGAATTCATTTCAATTTTCCCCCAGTGTTTGCACTGAAAGCAGATGGTTCAATTTTACAGCAGTTCATCATATTTAATATAGAACAGCTAATCATATGCTGCTTTTCTATTTCCCTGTAAACAAACTAGTCTTAAGGAATTCACAGAAGCCGTATAAGGCTTTTGGGTAGGCAAATCAACAGGTACTGGCCCTGAGGAAGAATGTCCATTACTGTGACAAATTCTCTGCATTCAACATGGAAGGGGTGTTTCTTTTTTGGGAAGGGGCTGGGAGTTAGAGGAATTTCTTCCAGCATAAACTTTCCAGTGTCTCAAAGGACAGCCTCCTACACATTAGATAACTTGCTCCAAAACTGCCTGTCACAAAGAGTGTAGCAACGAATATGACAGACAAGGGCTCATGGAGAGCTAGTTCATTTTCCTGAGGAAAACAGCCAAGGCATACGTAATAAGTAAGAATGCATGAGGGAGGGAGTGACCTGTTTGACCTCTGGAGGTATATCCTTTCCCAATCAGAGAAATGCTGAGTGGTGGAACCAAGACCTGTCCTTAGAAAAAGGCTAGCATTGTGCATCCACCCCCTGCCATCCCTGGTAGAGCTAGTCAGGGAAGGCCAGTAATAGGGAAAAGAAACCTTGAGCTTATCCAAGTAGTAGTCTAATAATTTTGAGCTCACAAGTAAGATAGCATAATAGGACTATACCTCCCTCAACTTTGCCTCCCTTTCAACATCCCCCAGCAAGAAATGACAACCAAAAAGGTTTTTTTTTTAAAGCAAGCAAATATTTCTCATCTTTGCCTGTGTACTAATCATTTTAATTCTCACTGTCTGAATGTATCGCTTCTTGCCAGTTTACAGTAGTGTTTAAGCTCAGAAGTAAGCACACCATGGTTTTCTCCCAGTTGTAATTAAAACCTGCCTTTGTTCATGCTGTAGTTTCTGAGACCTAAACAGATAAAGGGGCACAAACATAAATGAAAACAGCTGGCCTATTTAGAGGAATAATTCATTCTTAACTCTTTTGTACATTTCTTCATTTATATCAGGGGTAGTCAAACTGAGGCCCTCCAGATGTCCATGGACTACAATTCCCATGAGCCCCTGCCAGCGAATGCTGGCAGGGGCTCATGGGAATTGTAGTCCATGGACATCTGGAGGGCTGCAGTTTGACTACCCCTGATTTATATCACATTATTGCCCATTATATAAATTGATTTTTACCCCCCCACACACAGAGTGGATTCCTCTTTTTTAAAGCAGTTTTTCTTTCTCCTTTCTCACTGGGCTGCCCTCTGAAGTTAAGTGTGTGTTTGTGGCACGGAGCTTCTCTACCAATTTGTGAAGCGGTGGCTTTCCTTCCCATCACACGACCCGGCTGTCACAGGAACAACAGCGCATGAAATTATTGTTGAGCAGGATGCCGCGTTTCCTGTCGTTCCTGGAGGCTACCCAGGGGTTGAAGGTGAAACCCAGTTCTGGAAAATGGCATACTGGATTTGTTTACTGAGTTTGGGCCACCCCCCCCCCCCCGCCCCGAAGCAGCTCACAACATTTGTAAAGAAGTAACAGAAAACAATTACAGTCACAGTAAACCCTTTGAGTTAATACATTGAAGCTTTCAAGTAAATTGACCCATGAGAAAAGGTGTGGGTGGGAACAGAAAGGAAAGTGAATTGAAAAGCAACAACAGCAGCAGCATTTCAGACAAACGAGAACAATAATGGGGAGGGGGGGGGGAAGAGAGAAATGAAATCAAAACAATCCCTCCCACACATGGACGACTTTTAATTCCTCTCGGGAGGTTATAAGTATATGGAGTAATTGTGAGCTGCTCTGGGAACAGGGACGTGATGGTCTGTTTGTTGGCCTCCCTCCTTTTCCACGGATTCTCAGTCACTGGCCCCTTAACTTAAGCTTGCATGCTTTTTCATGACTGTCCATTGAAATCAGTGCAATAAAAATGTATAGTATCTTTGACCTCACCAAGGAGAGGTCCTTGATATGTGCTATTGTCCCCCCCCCTTTTTGAGGGGTTGTTGTCTAAACGTACTCCCTGGAAAAAAATAATTCTGCTAGAGCAGTGGTCCGCAACCTTTCTTAGGCTGCGGACCGCTGCGCTGGGGTGCGGGGAGAGGGCAACCTGGGGCCCCGCGAGTGCGCGGCAGCCCTGGCGCAAATGCTCATGCGCGGACTTGCCGTGCATGTGTGTTTGCGCCCCGGATGCAAACGCGCACGCGCAGCAAGTCTGCGCATGCGCGTTTGTGCCGCCGGCATGCCGGCAGCCGCGGCTCCCTCTCCCCGCCCCTCCAGGCCACAAGGAAATCGGCTGCCAAAGCGGCCTATTAGCTTGCGGCCCGGCAAGCTTCTCTTCCCAAAGCAAGAAGCTTGCCGGGCCGCAAGCTGATCGGCCGCTTTGGCGGCCGATTTGCTCGCAGCCTGGTGAGCTTCTCGCTGTGGGGGGGGGGCGGGAAGAGGGAGCCGCGGCCCAGCGCCGAGGCCTTCGCAGCCCGGCACCGGGCCGCGGACCGGGGGTTGGGGACCACACTTTCAGAAGGGTAGCCATGTTGGTCTGCAGTAGAGGAACGAGATTCGAGTCTCCTAGCAGATTAGAGATTTTGGAGGCATAAGCTTCCAAGTCTCAGAGCTCCCGTCTTCCGACAAAAATTGCTAAGGTGCTACTGGACCTGAATTTAGCCACAGTAACACAACACAGTATGCAAGCTTTTGATTTTTCCAAAATTCCTCAGTAGACAAGATGTTAACAGCAGCAGCAGCAGCAGCAAAACAACAAAAACGTGTGGAAGTGGGAAAGATCTTGAACCCTCTTCTCTGCATCCTGTTCTGAATGGGTGGTCGCAGCTCTGGGCGGAGCAGTTATCAAGGTTGTCTCTTTGTGCCGTTTGAGGAGAAGAGAGTAGCCATGGCAGCCACAGTGGTGCGCACGTGTGTGTCGATATATTTTCATTATTGGTTAGTTATATATATATCTCCAAAGTAGAGTTGCACACACACACATGCACACAAAGGGAATACAACCTTCAATGTCTTGGGAACTTTCTGGAGATTTGGGGACAGTGCCTGGGTAGAGTGGGATTTGTGGAAGGGAAGGACCTCTGGAGAGACATGATGTGGAGTCTACCCACCAAAGCTGCCATTTCTTCCAACGGAGTGGATCTTTGTGCTCTGGAGATCAGATGTAAATTGCAGGAAAGCTCCAGGGTCCACCTGGAGAATGACACACCAAACAGAATGGGCATGCCCCTTAGAAGGCTGAGAGCAGAGGAAGAGGATGGTGATGAGAATAGCAAAGCTGGGGTTTACTTTTCAATGACGCACTAGGTAAAGGATCAGTGAAAGCCAAACTGAGGACTATTTCCCTAGCAGGGAACAAGAAACCCTCTTCCCATATTATCCACTGCTTGAAGAACCCATCTTCTGAATTTAGATACTGAATTTAGGGTGGGGGAAAATATTTCTAGCCATGATGCTTGGAGCCCCTAGTCAGCATCCAGTGTAGCATGCCAGGTAGGACAGGATACAGTGACTGCTTGCTGCATGTCTTCTTGTTGGTATTTCACTGAGTGAAAGACAGCAGGGGAAGAAAAAGGAGGAGGAGAAAGTGGCAGGCGGAGCTCAGCCAGGTGGCGGGCGCCTACCTTGAGTGTGATGGTGGCAGGTGGCCATGGGTGTCCGAGACTGGTTAGAATGGCAGTCCAGGGCCTAGGGGCCAATCATTGCCCCCCCCATCCCGCACTGTGCCCACCCCCACACCCCTTAGCGTTTTATTTATACCGCGGAGTGATGTAAAGATATCGTTACACACACACCAATAAACATATATGACCCAATAAACACATTTATTGTCCTTCTGCCTTTTGCATTTCCTTGGTGCACCTTCTGATCATTCTGTCCCGAGAAATCAGTGGCTTTACTTTCACATTTGGGCTGAGGCAGAGCAGAACAGCTCACTGTCAGCCATGCTGGTGAAGAAGGCAGCCTGTGCTGAGCTTGGTAGACAGGAGATGAGCAGCAGACAGGGTTTGTCATAAAGAGAAAGAGGAGGAGGGAGAAAAAAATCCAGTGTTAAAGGGGATGTGTCCAAATCTAAATATCAATGAGAGATGTATTACAACAGGGAGCACTTGAGCGAGTCTTTGGCTTGCCTTTGCTTCTTCCTTCCAACAACAATCCATTCATCACAGGGGGGAAAGAAAGGGAGTCTGATGGGGTGGCAGCATGAACTGTGAAATTGGTATCGTCTTTGATAGCCTGAAGCAGCAGCCGAGCAATGAGTCCGTAGAGTGTTTGTGCATGTGTGCACATGGGGGGGGGGAATAGCCTGCTGTAGAAAAGTATGAGAACCACAGAACTTCTTGCAAGTCTCCTTCCCTTTGGACTTTGAGATATCCATAGGAGCAGTACTCAGGTGGCAATAAATTGTTAAATGGTTCTCAAGGTGGGAGTGGGAAGCCAACCTTCTCTGAGGCTTCTCTTGTTTGCTTTCAGCCACTAGGTTTTTCTGTTTGGTTGCTTCCCAGGTTTCTAGACCTCTGTCTTAGGTCAATGTTCAAAATGCATGTGCTAAAATAAATAGGGTTCAAGAGTTAAGAGAAATAAGGTAGTTGGCAGAGGCTGGCTGGCCATTCCTTCCTAGGTATGTGGTTAAGAATGGCTTGATGCTTCTGTAATGGGTGCTGATTTTGTAAGGAGATGGTCACGAGATACATTTAAATGTCCATCAGAGCTTGGAGAGGATTCTTGAGCTGAGAGGGGAGGACAGGTGTGTGATGGAGAGAAGCAGAGAAATTGCTGTGCCCTGGGATGTTGGATCCTTGGGAATTTCCGCACATCAGTAAAAATAGTGTTACGTCAGCTGAATGGTGTAGCTCTAAAGTCATATCACATCTCCCAGCTCCTCCTCACCTTTTATGTGCCTCACTTTTGTCTGCCACCTTTTTGCGCTTCTCACCCTCCACATGTGCTGCTGGAAATGGTGGAAGAGAGTAATGCATTTTATACGTGACTCTCTTCTGCCTGTCAATCAACCCAAGCAGCCAATCCCCTTTCTCCATGTTTTAAAGGTCCTGCGATGCCCGTTAATTTTTTAAAATTCATAGTTCTCCGTTTAAACACCTATGCATATAATCACAGATGCATAGTAATTTTTGAACGCCACCCCTTATGGAATCTTGAATCTTTTGATACTTTTAAACATTAATCTCCTTCCTGATTTTTTTGGGGGCGGGAACTTTAGAAAGTTTGTGTCACAACTTTGGAAAATAATTCTTTTATTTCTGGCATTGCCTGCACGCTTGTCCGCCTATTCGTTATTCCAGGCAGTTCTCAAGAAAGAAAGAAAGAAAGAAAGAAAGAAAGAAAGAAAGAAAGAAAGAAAGAAAGAAAGAAAGAAAGAAAGAAAGAAAGAAGGGAGAGGGAGGTGGGCGCAAGGGCAGGACGTTTGAGGTAGCACTTCTTTGCCTCCATACATTTCTTTTGCTGCTGGCTGTCCTCTAGGGGATAGCGCTTTCTAGGTTGGTGAATCCACTGTTTGGGATTCACCAACTTGCGCTTTAAAATGGCAGATATAGTGAGTATTTTACTGGCCAGACATGGGAGGTTGGTGACTTCGTGGGGAGCAGCCGGAATATAGTGTCTTCAGAGGGTAAGTATGATGCTAAATTGATGGCGTGCAGAAAAGCCCTCTCTTTTTCTCTCTAGGGGCTGATGTGTGGTAGCGAACCTTCTGCTTCAAGGGGTTGCCTTTCTGCCTCCCGTTGAGATGTTTGTATATTTATGATTAAATATTGTCCCCAAAATTACAAGTATTATCTCATTCAAGTGGACCCAACTCTGGTAGTGCTACCTCTAGAACTTCATGATGCTCAGGAAAATAGAGAGTAGGTCATGGTGTAAATCAAAATGGATGTTTTCTAGCTTCAAGTATTCTCTTATTTTTCTGAGCTTACGGAGTACTCTTTTGAAAAAGCTGGCAAATTTCTTCTTGCCTTGATGTTGATGGAATAGCCTTTTTAGCATTAACAGCATTCTAGGACTGTTTTGACACTTCCCAACTATTTCAGTTTGGCAACTCCCATCTCCATTAAAATGAAAGGGAAATCATGTAATTTTGATGTGAGTTGGCTGCTCTTTCTGGTCCATTGGAGTCCAGGTTTATTTACTTTCAAAAAATGTTGCAGGCTATTCTCTCCCAAGCTTCTGTAATGAGAAATTTCCTTGCAGATGGCACTAGGATCCACTTTCCAGGTGTGATCAGTGTGTCTTGGTGATGGTGAGAACAGAAATTACTGAAGTGAAAATGGCAAAATCCTAGATCCCCCCTCGAGGCTGGCATCCCTCGACCTCTGTGGGACACAAGGCCACAGAGTCCCCCCTACAAAGCAGCCCTTTTCCCCAGAGGGACTAATCTCTGTTGTCTGGAGATGAGCTGTCATAACAAAATTGCCTCTCCAAAACAGCCATTTTCCACTGGGCAGCTGATCTCTATAGTCTGCAGATGAACTCCAATTCCAGGAGGTCTCCAGGCCGTCCGAGGGGTGGGTGGGAGAAGACGTAAAGGCTGTCCACCAGCCCCATGGGACCCAGCATGGCCTCTGTTCTCTCTCCCTCCGGGACTGGTCCCCGGACCGGGGGTTGGGGACCACTGGACTAGATGACCCATGAGGTCCCTTCCAACTCTATTATTCTACGATTCTATATACCAATGTCACTAGATCTGTGTGCTTTTGCCTGGGACAAGGAATGCCCAAACTGACGGCACTTACAAGGCGGGAGCCTATAAAAGTAAGAAACAGACTCCAAGTAATAAGGTGCTAAAACACCAATATGTTTGTGGGAAATGAAAACAAAACCCTAAACCTTTATCTGCTAGAGGCCGTATACTAGAGTTTAAATGGTGCTATTTTCAGTTCAGAATATAGAGAAGAAGTTTACTACAATTTGTTATTGTGTCAGGTTCGTTACTGGGAATTCTTATGTTATCAATATTTGTAAACACTTATTTGCAAGGAAACAAATTCTAGAACCACAGCGTCCATACAGACCGTTAATTAGGGCGGGAAATGGCAGAATTGTGATTCTGGATGTACTGAGAGACACTGATCTATTTTGTGTGTGCGTGTGGACCATTACACTTTTGTTTTGGTGACCCCATGGTGGAGAGCTCTTAAAAGGTATCTGAATTCATGCACCTGCCACATATCGACTTGGCTGTATGCCTGCATGCAGTGACCCATTTAGGTAGCTTAGAGCAGGGGTAGTCAACCTGTGGTCCTCCAGATGTTCATGGACTACAATTCCCATGAGCCCCTGCCAGTGGAGGGCCTATGCACCTTTGAATTGTCCAACCCCATATAGTCAGAGATTTCAGAGGGAGCGACTTAACTGTTGCTCTCTCACTGTAGATCTATTTACTTGACTCCTTCATTGCGATATTTTCTAGACACCAGCCTGTCCTTTTTTCCCGGAGCTTTTAATAGCTATTAGGATCTATCAGCGTTTTTCTTTCACTTCTATTTATACAGCCTGTTATGTGTTTGGGATTAGTTCTGTTTTGCCTTGCTTGTATTACTCAGTGGCTTGCAGGGGTTTTTTTTTTGTTTAGTTGTAATCTTCTCTGAGGGCTTTTGTGCTGGAAAGGAAGAATGTATCGGTTTAAAAATTAATTTCCCCCCTTCTTTTCAAAGACTGGTCTTTTGCAGAGGAAAAAAGTGATATAGGAAGAGATAAGGAAATAGTTCTTTTCTTCCACCTACCCTCCAATTCCTTGTGGGTTCTGACCTATAATAGTATAATTCATTCTAGTGCTCTGGATATGGTCATTAATTTGCATCCAGCTGCATTTGCCATTTTATTTGTCTCCAGCACTGTTGGCAGGAGCTGGGTCGGCTGGTGGAATTGCTGTGGTGATGAATTACCCTGGCATTTTGAACTTCTAATTTATCCAGGTTAAGCATCCTAAGCTCATAAAAAAGATGCTATGAATGTTTGGGTTTCCAAAGAGAGAAGCAAGGCCATTAGAAACTCCTTATTTATCTAACTCTTTGGCCCATGTTGCTCGTAGCTCTGTCCATAACGATTAATGTTTAATAAAGCTTTTCCATTATGTATGGGCTGGCTCCTAGGTAGATCATGGGCTGGTGGGAAACACAATTAGCCTGGAGGTGTTCCTTGTTTGGCAAAAGAACAGGTATTTCTTATGGTTCTTGGAGAATTTGAAATGATCCCCCTCCCGCCACAGGTTCCCAATTACTTAATAGGAGTTTCCCTTGCTCTCCTTCTATGGATTGTTTCTAGTTCAAAATCGATAGACACTTTGAGTAAACATGTCCCCTTGTTAGACCAGCAGCACTTGTGAGATTAGAAGAAGAAGAAGAAGAAGAAGAAGAAGAGTTGGTTCTTATATGCCGCTTTTCCCTACCCGAAGGAGGCTCAAAGCGGCTTACAGTCGCCTTCCCATTCCTCTCCCCACAACAGACACCCTGTGGGGTGGGTGAGTCTGAGAGAGCCCTGATATCACTGCCCGGTCAGAACAGCTTTATTAGCGCTGTGGCGAGCCCAAGGTCACCCAGCTGGCTGCATGTGGGGGAGCGCAGAATCGAACCTGGCATGCCAGATTAGAAGTCCGCACTCCTAACCACTACACCAAACTGGCTCTTAGATAAAGATGGAAGATGGTTAAAAGTGAGAGTAGCTGATCTCTGGGTGGGGATCCTGGATATCTCCCAGAATTGCATGTGATCCCCAGAGATCAGTTCCTCTAAAGAAAAATGGCTACTTTGGAAGGTGGGCTCTAAGACATTATGTCCCACTAAAATCCCTCCCCTTCCCTGTCTTCACCTCTAAACCTCCAGGGATTTCCCAACACACAGCTGACAGCTCTGCTAAAAGCTGTTTATTTATTACATTTATATACTGCCCTCTCCATAAGCTCATGGCAGTTCTCATGGAACAAGAACAAGAACAGTACATAAAACTCAATGGTTGCGTCAAATTAATATTAACAATATTAACGAAGAGGGAGGATAACATTCTAACAAGTAGCAGTCTAACAGACCCATGGTGGGTCAGTTCAAGTGTGTGGATTCATGGGAGGGGATTTGGGGGCCCAGTTGATGTTGATTAGCTTTGGCTGACCTCAATCAAATGCCTGGTGGAGGAGCTCCCTTTTGCAGGCCCTTTGTTTTTGTCAGGGTCCTGATCTCCCCTGGGAGCATGTTTCCCCAGGTGGGGGCTAGGACAGAGAAGGCTCTGGCCCTGGTGGAGGTCAAATCCCTTGGGGCCAGGGATCAATAGCAGGTTGGAGTTGGCCGAGTTCAAAGTTCTTCGAGGGGCATGGGCAGAGAGGTGGTCCCTCAGGCACACTGAGACCAGACCTCATATGGCCTTAAAGGTAATTACCATAACCTTTAGCCTGATCTAAGGCTAAGGGAAGGCACTGGCAAACCACGCCGCATTGAGTCTGCCATGAAAACGCTGGAGGGCGTCACCCCAAGGGTCAGACATGACTCAGTGCTTGCACAGGGGATACCTTTACCTTTTACCTTAGCCTGATCTGGAATTTTTGGGTCCCTTTTCTCTTTTCTCTTTGCTGCATGAATCTTCTCTTCCTTTGTTGATGTTGGTCGGGGAAGGGGGGATGTCTGCCACATCTGTCTCAGTGTCATCCCTGGAAACTTTGTGGTTCCCCCTTCCTCCATTTTTCAGTTTTTGCCACATCTGTCTGATAAAGGCTTCTGTAGGACTCAAAAGATCGCACAATGCTTTGTGTCATTTCCTTAGGCTCAGACAAAAGTTATTTCAACAACCACCACCACCTTTACTGGCATAAAAAATAAGACAAATCTTAAGTTCTTAAGTTCACACAGCTTAATTGCCATTTGTAAGAATTTAGCCACTTTATCACTTGTATCTGGATCCTGATTGGAGAGAAGGAACTGTACCTTGCATTTATCAGAGTAGCCAATACATTTAACTAAGAGTAAGTCTAGACCTTTAGTTATTTCATGAATTTGTTCCATTCTTATCCTGCCTGTCAGCTAAGGAGTTCAAAGTGGCATCTCTTGTTTGCCCATCCTCTCTGGGCTCCTCACAACAGGCATGTGAAATTACCCTGAGAGTGACTGGCCCAAAAGGTCACCAATGAACATTGTGGCTGAGCAGGGACTAGAAGCTAAGTGGCTTCATTCCTAGTCTAGCACGTGAACTGCTGCACTGTGGTGCCTCTTCTGAAGTGCAGTGGTGTTAGCTTTTAAGTAACATTTGAAACCTTGGCTTGACGCTGCTCTGTGGATCCCAGTTAACATTAACCTTAGTGAGGGTGCAGACATAACACTACCTTGTGATTATTGCTAATTGAGTGAAGGGGTGATTTGGCAGGACAGGGAAGTGAAGGGGCATAAAGCCACGCCCCCCACACACACATCTGGGCCCTTTCCGCACACATAAGATAATACACTTTCAATGTGCTTTGGCAGCTGGATTTTCCTGTGCGGAACAGGAAAATCTACTTCTAAAGTGCATTGAGAGTGCATTATCTATTGTGTGCAGAATAGGTCCTGGTTAGAGTCCCTTAACTACAGGTAACCTGATTGTCAGAATAGTGCCTAGGTGTTTGGTATTCCTGGGTGCAGAGGTACCAGTTAATTTGGTGGCCTAATATCATGTGTGTTCTCAGTGCCAAAAATAATCATAATACCAGTCACAATAAAGTGATCCATATAATTTTGTTTGCAGGGGTTTGAGGGTGGAGATTAGTTACTTTGCCTATTCAATCGGTTCAACACATTTTTAGTTGTTGGGAATGATATATTTCTTTTTTCTTTTTTTGACTTGGGTGAATTAATGCAACAGGGAATGAAGTAGCGGATATTAAAGCTAGAGTTTTCCCCTAACAAATGACCGGTAACTTGCAATTTAATTAACAAAAGCCATTTTACAACCCCTTCGATAGCTTCAAAAAGGCTCACGCTTATATGGAGGTTTTGGTAAGGTGCTCATTCATTTCAGCACCACTGAGGAACCAGACACTAGGCGATTAATCAATTTGGAAAAAATCTTTAATTGGTGCAGGATCCTAGTAAGTTTGCATAATTGATTCTGTCTCCATTGAAGACTGAGAGGAGGAGGAAGGGGAGGGACGTGGATACAGTGAACAGGACCATGAGAGAGGAGTGCCATGTTGCTAGTGGCTGATATACACACACCAGTGCTCCAATGTGCTAGAACATCGAAAAACCCCACTCTCAATTCTTAGAAGCCCTGCCCAGAGCATCTGTGTTTTGATTTTCATCTTTTCAGAGTCTGCAGGGTCTATACACACAAACAATTAACAACAAAACCCATATTTGCTGTCTTGCTGGGTGAGCTTTTATGAGAGGTAGTTTCATTTGGATGGTTGGTGGTTAACAGAGCCCACAAATTGGGACATGTTGTTTAGACATCCTGCTGGGATGCATGTAGATATTTCCTTTAACAAATCCCACTGCATGGATGCCCAGCAGCATTCTAGACAAGCCAGTGAAGCATCCCCCGGTGGGCTTGATGGGGGAAACAAGTCATTTGTACACTGATACCTGATTCGTATGCACAGAGTGCGAGGAAGAAACTTGGTCAGTACACTTACTAATTCTGAAAATGTATATCTCATGTATTCCATCATTTAAGTTTGCAAAGTGGCTTAGGGCCAAACAAGACAGGATGTGGGCCTCGGATGTCCAGGCCAGGGATGTGCCTCCATGCTGTGGATTCCTTTCAAGAGCACCGAGGGGGCCCAATTCTGTTTGAGACCCCTCCAGTACAGGGACCCCTGCCTTCCACTTGCACTGTTTTTCTGACCCTGGTGGCAACGGGGGCATTATTTGCTGCTGTGTCCAGGCATCAGCTGAGGTTAGAAGAATGGTGTGTGTGTGTGGGGGGGGGACAGGCAGGAGTCCCCCTCCCCAGTGGACCCAAACAGAATCAAGCTCATCCAGAGCTCTTAAAAGGTGTTCCAGGATTCTACACAAAAGAGACGTGAACTCAAGGACAGCCGGTTTTGCCACAGAAAATACACCTAGTTTTGTGCTTAGAGAATTCATGTGAATGAAATGATCTCTGCCACTGGGGGAGGGCCTCCACTTCCACCTAACAAACCAAGAAGCTCACTCCCCCCACCCCTCTGGTCAGTGTGGCTCTTTAGAGGGGCTGATGCTTTTTTTGTTATCATCTCCTCAGTGGCAGCAGAGGAAAAAAACACCTCCTCTCCGGTAGCACCCTCATCTCAAGCCTGAGAGCAGAGTGAATAACTCCATTGAGGTTGGGAAGGGGGCCGTTCCAGGTGTGCAGTTCTTCCATAGGTCTTGATGGGGGATCAAATTGTCCCAGGAGGCTGGGTGCAATGCCCTCTTTTTTGTCTCTGATAACGGTGATGAGTTTGAGCTGTCTCCAAGGGGTAAAGGGCAAAGATTCCCCGCAATACCTGCTCCAATCCAGGAGAGAGCTGAAATGGAAATGCAGATGGAGTCTGTCAAGTGGGCACTCAGTGCAGCTTCTCTATTGGCTGGGACATTCCGGCTGACCTCTAGTTGCCGGAGGGGTTCCAAATCTTAGGCTCTTCAGCATGCATCATGTCGCTTGAATCCCCAGAAACATAGCCTGTTTTCCATGCAGAAGCTGACTTCACAGTACTTTATCGCATGTCTGTTGCCTCCAGGCTCACTGGCCGTAGCGCTGCACGACTATCCTTGGAGATCTCTGGCATACTGCTAAGCCGGCCTATCCACCAAAAAATGAATCTTTCCCTTCTGCTACTTTCCTGAATTCTAATGGTTCTGCTTACATTTATTAAGGCCTGACGACAATAAGAGCAAATCATTAACACTTCCCGGTCCAGAACAGTGGCAGCAATTTAGGGCACCAGGATCTGCAATCTAAGGGCGGGGGAATAAGTTGGAAAGGTTGAGAGAGTTTGTGGGTGGAATGGGAGCCGGGTTTATATGTGTGTTAAATACCATCAAGTCGCTTCTCACTTAAGGCAACCCTTTGAATTAATGACCTCCAAAATATCCTGCTCAGGTCTTGCAAATGGAGGCTTTCTTGATGGAGTCAATCCATCTAAAGTTGGGTTGGGTCTTCCTATTTTCCTGATGCCTTTAACTTTCCCCAGCATTTTTGTCTTTTCCAATGACTCTTGTTTTTTTTGTTTGTTGTTGTTGTTAGTTGCAAAGTCGTGTCCAACCCATCATGACCCCATGGACAATGATCCTCCAGGCCTTCCTGTCCTCTACCATTCCCCGGAGTCCATTTAAGTTCACACTGACTGCTTCAGTGACTCCATCGAGCCACCTCATTCTCTGTCGTCCCCTTCTTCTTTTGCCCTCGATCGCTCCCAGCATTAGGCTCTTCTCCAGGGAGTCCTTCCTTCTTATGAGGTGGCCAAAGTATTTGAGTTTCACCTTCAGGATCTGGCCTTCTAAGGAACAGTCAGGGCTGATCTCCTCTAGGACTGACCGCTTTGTTCGCCTTGCATTCCAAGGGACTCGCAAGAGTCTTCTCCAGCACCAGAGTTGAAAAGAGTTTTTTTGTTTACTCTGCCAAAATGTTTTAACGTTTGGAGCAGCAACTTGCAGAACATTACAGATGGGCACCTATCTTCACTTCTTAGTTTTGCAGATGTGCAAATGTAGGAATAGGTATGTTCTGCATAGGTGTAAGCAGACTGGAGAATGTGAGATTTTAGATACTGAAAAAATCAGGAGTTAAGTAAAATGGTAAGGAAATTGAACGAGAAAGAACGAACATTCATCATTGTTGAACAAGTGGAAGGCTGGGAATGGGGGTGGGGGGGGGTGGGAGGCAGGAATGAGGATAAGGGCTTCCAGGAGGCAAGGCTCCTGCTGTTTCTCATTTTAGATTCATAGTTACTCCTTGGTAAGTGGACATTGCTGTTTAGTATCACACATGCTCCTTATCCATCTATTTTCTAGAAGTTCTACAATCATAAACTCTCCGCTTGCAGCAACAAAGAAAAGAGAACCCTTTCACGTATACATACACAAACACAAAAATGCACACAGAACCCTGAAGTGATTCAATTGAATTAAAACATCATAAAATGCAAGATGTGCAGTCTTTGGCATATATGTGCATGTTCAGATGTGCATAAGAGAAGCCCAGTGACAACTTGAAAGAGGAGAGACTGGTGATAATTTTTTGGGTGCTTATTTAACACCAGTAGCAGGAGGTGGCAGCGGGGAGGGCCCTGTCACAAACGTGAACATGAACAACGGACCAATTTGCTGATACTTCATAATGTAGCCTTTTGTTGCTGGACTCTCTCAAATTCTTTTGGTTGCCAGTGCTGATTTTCAGATTAATGGCAGAGTATTCTGGTAGGGGGTGGCTAGAAAATGAGAGGCAAGTGGGGAGGGGGGGGTGAACAGATGTATCCCCCTTCCATCGCTGCCATTCTGTGGGTAGCCTCTCCCCCAGGTTCAGCTCCACCTGCCATCCAGTTTAATGTGGAGAATTTTTTTTTAAAGTCAGATTTGAAGCATACACACTTTATCACAGTGTTCAGTTCATGTTGTCTATATTTTTCTTCTGGATTCCTGGTGCATATGTGTCTTGATTAAAAGATTGCACAGAAAAGGAACCTTGTAGTGATTGCAGTATTAACAGATCCTTTTTTTTTTTTTTTTTGCTCTCTCTATCCAAAATGAGTAGACGTGAGAGGCTGTGGTTTGGCAAGAAAATTTTTCCCAGAAGGTCATTTTTTCTGATAAATCCCCCCCCCCCAAAAAAAACTACCCTTATGAATCAGGAAGGCAGTTTTAAATGAAAAAGCAACCTACAAGAAGGGCTCAGATAACCTTAAAAAGATCAGGACTAGGGCCTGTCTAACCCAGTCTCCTGTTTTTCCCAGTAGCGGACAGACCCACACACAAGGACATAGCATGGCATAGGGGTCAGAGTGCTTCACCAAGACCTGAGAGTCTGGGGTTCAAATCCTGTCCCTTCCATGGAATCTTGGTGAGTGACCTTGGGCCGGTCTCTCTCAGCATAACCTCCCTCACAAGGTTGTTGTGAGGATGAATCGGAGGGGGAGGGCAAGACCTTGTGTGCTTTGAATCCACATTTGGCAGAAAAGGAAAGTATAAATATTTAAATAAGGCCAAAGTCCCAAACCCTCTTGTTTCCCAGCTGCTGCCATTACAATATACTTTTGGTAAGCCACAAAAAAACAAACAACAAGACGAGAACATTGGGAGACTATTAACATTGGGGGAGTGTGCACCTCTCAGTTAATAGTTAGTTGTTTGCCATCTTTGTCAGTTTACAAAATTCTTTTGATACCCTTCCTGTACTCTTGGTTTGATCATATGAGGGTCTGGAAAGGGGTGTTGTCATGAATCCTTTTGGCTTGTTTCATTGCTTGTGGTTCATATGTCCTTTAGTCTCACCTGTTCTTGCCTGACCCCCTTTGCATTGAGTCCAGTCTTCCAAATGGAGGGCAGCTCTGAAATGGAAGCATGCATCCCGCTGTATTGCAGCAGTGCAATAAAATTAATTAGTTTGTCAGATGAAAAGTGCAGACACTTAGCTATGCTGTGTTAGGAACCCCCCCACCCTGCCCCCCAAAGGAAGCATGTTGGCATCAAAGTTTGCAAGAAGTGGTTAAGGTTTTGTTGCCTCCTGCTGTCAGCTGGTTCTCTGGACATCTGCTCTGGATGTGCCAGGCAGGCAGATGTCAAGAACAGGCTAGAGAGGAAGAATATGAGAAAAAGGACTGACTTTGATTGCAGATGGTGATAAATGACAATCTGTCTGGTGCTAAAGGTGGTGCTCGTTCTCCCCACAGTCTTAAGCAAGAAGAGGAATCTTGAGCAGTGGCGCATGTGAGGTTGGAGAAAGGTTTGTGATCTGAATGCAAAACCTCCCCATGCCAGGGAGTTCATTTGCTTTACAAATGCCTTTCTTCCCTTTGTGCTTTCTCCCTCCCTACTGATTCTTATAAGTGGTTTAAGCCTCACATGTGAAGATACTCTGATGGTCCAGTTGCAGCTCTCTGGGGTGGATTTTTATTATTTATCGTATTGCATGTGTAATGTAGCCAGGAGATTCAGGGATTGTTTGACAGCCAGGCAAGGAACATTTGGAGGCAGTTGGCCATTTCCTTTCTCCACATCATGACCCCTCATGTTCCTTGGAGGAACTACCACTGAAATCCTTAGGGAATTTCTGCACTTGTTAAAAATAGTGAAATGTTTACTTTTCGATTCCGGCCCCTCCATGTGGCATCGCCAACATGCAGCGTCTGGGCAGTAAACGACAGGCTACATCCACCATTTTAAAGCACTAGTTGGGGAATCGCAAAAAGTAGATTCACCAACCTATGTAGCACTACCTAATGGAGAGCAACCAGCAGGCAACCAGAGGAGGGAAGTTATGGAGGCTAAAAAGCACGAAAGGCACCAGCCTTGTCCCGCCCTCCTCTCCTGGGGATCGTCTTTTTAAAAATATCTGAAATCCTGGAGCAACGAATAGGCAGACAAGCATTCAGGCAATGCCAGAAATAAATTTTTCCAAACATGGTAGCACAAAGCATGCCTCTCTAAATCTCCCGCACCCCAAATTGGGAACGTGATTAATTTTTAAAATTAATAAGACTCATGATTCAAGAAGGGGTAGCATTCAAAAAGTGCTACTCATCTATGATTAGATGCAGAGGCATAGAGATGGAGAAGTATGCATTAAAAAAAATAGTGGGCATTGCAGGACCTTAAAAGCTTGAAGAAAGAGATTTGGCTGCCTGGTTTGTTTGACAGGCGGAAGAGAGATGCAGATAACCCATGTAGCTCTCTTCCGCTGTTTCAAACAAGTGATGTGGAGGGTGAGAAGCGCGAAAAGGTGGCAGAGAAGAGCAAGACTGGAAAAAGGTGAGGAGGAGCTGCGAGGCGCGATTATAATTAGCATTACGCCATTCGGCTTGCGTAACACTATTTTTACACATGTGCGGAAATGCCCTTAGAGGTCTCCTATCTAAACACTAGCCAAGATCAGCTCTGCTTTGTTTACGAGATCTGACGGGATCAGGCTTGCCTGGGAAAAATTGCTGTCGGTGCACTCAGAGTGACTGGTGTCAGAAGAGTCTTCACAGTCTGTACTCTGCAGGACAGGTCCTATTTCCCAGCATGCTCTCCATTGGGCTTGATGGGGCCCTGGTATGTTTGCCAGTCAGATGCCTTTGTTTTGCTTCTGCTGGGAAGTGTCTGAGCAAGCAGCCCTTCGCTCTCCTGGATTTATTGCAATGATCCTGTTACTTGTGCAGTTGTCCTGCATCAGCTTAGTTGCCACTGTGAGGAGAAGTGGAGAAGTGGGGAGGGGCAGTGTGTGTGTGTGTGTGTTGGAAGTGGATGAAGGGTGGCATGATCTTCAAAGGGCTCCTCTTCATCACTCTCCGATGGGATTGGGATTGTGGTCATAATTGCAAACGGTGCTGTTCACACAATGCTTATTTCCTATCTTTTAAAATATATATAAAAAAGAAAGCACTTTGCGGTTCCCTCGGTTCCCTATGACATTAGCATTCTGTGGCATTTCCCAGTGAATGGTTAGTTTGCACACATGAGTGGAGGCAATTAGCTGGCAAGTGATTGAGCACCGTGACTGGGGAGAGGATGAGGCCCCTGCTAGCGGCACTGAAGAAAGGGGAGGTGAGCTTGGTTCTTCTCGAAACAGGCAGCCTCTCCCCTTAGGTAGGAAGTGATGCCTCGTGGAGCGGAGAGAGGAGGGCGCCTGAACCTCTCAAGACACTGGCAGATCTCTCCATGGTGCCACACACAGGGTGGACAGCGGTCAAGGAGAGACAGCTCCTAGTGGGGGGGGCGGGTGGAAGAGGAGAGAACATGCATAGAATAAAGTGGAGCTGGGAACCTGACATTGGCGATCCTGATCACGCCCCAGCACTCTTTGTTCTCAATTTACAAGGCAAGATTAACCAGCAAGTTTAAACACTGATGCTCAGGGCCAGCATCAGCCTTCAGGGGGCTGTGGGTGTTCAACCAGCAAATGTACAATGCCGTGATATCTGCACAGTGAAAACAATTCCTGAGTTTGTGGGGAGAGGTTTTTTGTTTGTTTGTTTGTGGGGGGTGGATTAAATCACAGCTCTTTTTTTATAAATCAATTTAAACATATTCCAAGTTAAAGCAGGCTTTCTGCTAGCATACAAGCTGAGCTGTCCCCCCCCCCCCTGCATTTGTTTTTAAAGCACACACAGCTGCTGTGGTGTGCAAAAATGAAACAAAGACAGCTTGGTTTGAAAATGGCCTTTTGTCTCAAAACTGCAACCTGTGCAAGACCTTTGCAATCTTGAGTTTCGATGTGGAAAACAAAGCTTTCAAGGGTTGTTTATAAGTCACACACAAGACATTGGACGTGCTTCTAAGATCTACGGGCATTCTGACATTGGAGGGAAGAGGGAAGAGAACGGTAAAAAATCCAGAAATAGTGAAGCCAGAGCAAGGGAAGGATTATTCTGAACAACAGAACAAAAAAAAACAAAAAGGGGGAAAATGAAATAAATTTGGGGGAAACTAATACTTGGAATCATTACGTTATTATACAACCTGAATTTATATCACTGCTTTTTACAACATAGAACACATCATTAAAAAAAAAAATAACTACAATATGAAATTGAACTATTTGTGGGGTTGCCAACTTTGAGTTGGGAAATTCCTGGAGATTTGGGGGTGGGATTTAGAGTAGGAGATGTTTGAAGAGGGACCTCAGCAGGGTATGATGTCGTACAGTTCACCCTTCAAACCAGCCATGTTCTCTGCGGAAACTGATCTCTGTAGTCTGAAGATCCATAGTAATTCTGGGAGATCTCCAGGCCCCACCTGGAGGTTGGTATCTGTAATGATTTAGCATTTATAAAAGGATAGGGCATTTGATTTTCCAGAAGCAAAATTACAAATATACCCATTAATAGAGTTAGCTGTGAACTGCTGCTTTCTGGGCTACTGTAGCACACATATTATGGTTTTAGCTGGCTGAGAGGTAGAAAAATAAGAGCTAAAAATAGAAACTAAAATGTGTAGTAAGCAAACCAAAGTTTGCAGTAAGCAAACTAAAGTGTTGAGGCAGAAACAGTCACAATAGACTAACAGTATTTTTGAATGCTGAGTTTTGTAACATTGAAATAATCAAAGATTTAAATAGCACTCCCCCCCCCTGCCAGTTCTCTCCCAAATTTTCATTTCTATGTGTATGTTGGCGTAACTGGGGAAGGGCGGATTCCAGGGTAAGGTAATGGAAATAAACAAGAACATACCTCTAATGTTTGGAACATTCACATCTCTACGAACTTGTAGTCACAAATAATTGTGTTTGGGGGGGCATGGAATGATCTTATCTAAGATTGCCAACCTAATGGTAGGGCCTGGAGTTCTCTCAGTATTACAACTCATCTCCAAAATAAAGATTAGTTTCCCTGAAGGACATGGCAGCTTTAAAGGGCTGACTCTATGGAAGGGGTAGTCAAACTGCGACCCTCGAGATGTCCATGGACTACAATTCCCATGAGCCCCTGCCAGCATTCGCTGGCAGGGGCCCATGGGAACTGTAGTCCATGGGCATCTGGAGGGCAGCAGTTTGACTACCTCTGCTCTATGGCATGAAATCCCCATTTTGATATAAAGTATATGGGAATTTGGACGCTAAATGGGGGGAAAAGTTGGGGGAGAGAGTTTGGTTTAGAGAAAAAATGGAAATTGGAGAGAAAAAAACAAAAACAAAATACATGCAGTACTTGGTTTCCCATAAAAGCTTATTTGACTGATTAAATTATTTAAATTGGCATAATTTAAAATTTAGCTCATCAAATTATTTGGCATATTTATGAAATTTAAATGTCTTAGTTTTATATAAGGAAAAAAAAACCCTTTACTGTAGCATTGCAAACTGCTGTGCCATATGCTATCTTAGCACATGTCTCTTAATTTTTGCCATCTGAGAAGTACGGAAAAATTGATTTTGGAGGAAGAAAACATATTCTGTAATATAGAAAAAACTGTAATATTTGGACAGAAATGCTCTTTCATACAGTCACAACTTTATAATATTAGAAATAGTCAACTATTTAATATATCATCATAAAAACATATTTTAATTATTATCTAAATGATTATTCTTGACAAAAATGTTGTGTATGTCAATGGTTTTTCTTGTGTATGTCAAAACCATTGTTTTAAAAAGCATTTCTCTAATTCCAAGAGATGGAAAAGCCAGCGCAGTGTAGTGGTTAGGTGTGCAGACTTCTAATCTGGCAAGCCGGGTTCGATCCCCCAATCCTCCATATGCACCCAGCTGGGTGACCTTGGGCATGCCACAGCACTGAGAAAGCTGTTTTGACAGACCAGTAATATCAGGACTTTCTCAGCCTCACCTGCCTCACAGGGTGTCTGTTGTGGGGAGAGGAAGGGAAGGTGATCGTAAGCCACTTTTTGAATCCTTTGGGTAGAGCAATGCAGCATATAAGAACCAACTCTTCTTCAGTAATATCAGGGCTCTCTCAGCCTCACCTGACTCACAGGGTGTCTGTTCTGGGGAGAGGAAGGGAAGGTGATTGTAATCTGCTTTGAGACTCTTCGGGCTGTGAAAAGTGGGACATAAAAACCAACTAGTCTTCTAGAAATCATAGGAGTTGTTTTTTCCAATGGTATGCACATGTTGCAAGAAAAAAAAAAACCCTTGCGTCATGAACTCCACTTGCTGAAAATCCACTTTGGGAGCTCCTGAGTATTGAAGGAAGCAATAATATGAGACTTCTTGGCCCAGGCAGCAAGTACATTATAGAGGATATGCTGTTCCAAGGCAGCATTGTCCTACAGAGTGTCTGCCTGACTCATTGTCTGACAATAGTCCACATGCGTCATGGGAACACAAAAGACAGAATTATTAGCCAGCCTAAGGGAAGAAAGATGGTAGGGTGTAGACAAATATGTCCAGCTTGCTATGGAAGAGCTTGCTCTGAATTGGTTTGTTCACATTGCACAGTGGATTCTTGACCAGGTACTCAACACAAATATAGTTGTAGATCTATTGGAGCACATCCCAGATGTTGCCCAGGCCTACGTCTGAGTTTATCATTACCTTGAGACTGTTGGGAATCTCATAATAGTGGAGCTTATGGTTTCTCCTGGAAGCCAAGAAAGCCATCCTTCATATCTAGGGGGTTTGTCTTGCTGACAAAAGAAGGGATGGAGAAGAGCATGCTGTACATCAGATTATACTCCTCCTTTTTGGAAATGCCACCTTCCTTCTTCCGATTCCATTCACAATAGTTTAGGCAGACAACATTAGAGTCAAAGAGATACAGGTTGTGTGCTGTCATCTTTGCCAGGACCTCTAAAGATTTGCTCCTCTTGATGTTCTACATCTTTTTAGGGCTTCAAAGTGCATCTTGCTTGCTTCCTTTTGGAGATAATGAAATAAGTAATCTGATGCACATGAATTTTTGCTTCTGCTGCTTGTTTTAATGATGATGGGTAGTGGTGAATATTTTGTAAGCCATTTTGAGCAACAGAAAAGTGGTATAACTAAGTTTAAGCAAACAGTGCTGTGGTTTTACGGTATGCTGCAAGATTCTACTTCAGTAGACAGCTGCCCCTCTGGAGTAAAAGGAGGAAAAAGCTAATAAATAGAAATAAAATAAAATAGGTCCTATGTTAAGATAAAAATGTAGTTTCGGAGGGTAGCCGTCTCGGTCTGCCATGGAGAAGTAAGCTTCAAGCCTAGTAGCACCTTAGAGACCAAGAAGAGTCAAAGCTCCCTTTGTCAAATAGGGAGTCTGGTAAATATCTGTTTGCAGTTTGTGATTTTTTAAGGACACAAAGAGCTAATGTAGTATCCCTCTGTCAAGCGGATATTTGGCAAGGCTGCTGCTGTATTCTGTGAAAAATAAGCCTTTTAAGTTACAGGAGAGTAGGGAGGCTAAAAGGGAGTTTCAGGACCCAGATATAAATAGAGCTGGTCCATTAGGTTAATTTAATATATTAGGTAGCTCAATTAGATTTTTGATAAACATGGAAAGAGGGAACCCCTTTTTAATTGTCCAACAGACCTCTTTCCTTAAAGTTAAAGCAAGACAGAGTTTTAAAGCCCGAGGCATTTATTGCAATAGAAGCTACCATAGGTAGGGTTGTCACCTCCAGGTAGGGAAATATTTGAGGTTATGGGGGTGTTAATGGCTAAAGCCCACTTCATTGCGGATTCCTCATTGAGGCTACAATTTGTCTACTAGATATATTGATAACATTTAAAAAACTAATCTTTCTGTCCCTTCTTTGCTGAAGTCACTTGAGAATTTCATCCTTGGTATTTTAAAAGTTGTAATCTTGGTTCCCAGGGCATAACTGAAGAAAAAAAAAAACTGTTCTTGATGGGGAAGGTAGAAGCCAAAACATTTCACTAAAGACTTTTAAAACCTCTTAATGGTGTCAGAGCAATATGTGCATGTATATTTATAAATCTTATAAATAAATAATAGCAATAATAATAATGTATATGCATACATGCATATACATTATTGTTATTATTGCTATTATTTATTTATAAGATTTACATCTCATCCTTCTGCCTTTATAAGGGCCACCAGGGTAGCTAACACATTAAAACACATACGATAAAATTATTTTTAACAAAATTAGGAAGGAGGGATCATTAGGGAAATGCTACACTGGCAATGACGGAAACAGAAGGGGGCAGTTGTCTCTCCATGGGGAAATAGTTTTGGAGTATCAGTGCCATAGTTAGGAAGAGCCTCCCCTGGGCCACCACCTGCTTATCATAGAATGTGGGGGCATGTGAGGCAGGACATCTGATAGTGACAGTCGGAAAGGTTTATAATGGATTAGCAATTCTTCAGGTATGTTGGGCCCAAACCATATAGGTCTTTAAAGGTCAAGACTAGCACCTTTCCAAGAAACAAATTGCAAGCTAGTGTAGATAGACCAGGACTAGAGTCATATAGCTACATGAGCTACTCCAGTCAACATCCTGGCTGTAGCATTTTGTACCAACTGAAGATTCTGAACAGTTTTCAGGGGCAGCCCCACATAGACCACATTGCAGTAATCTAATTTGGTTGTAAGTAGAGCATGGAACACAGTGGCAAGAACTTTTTTGCCCAGGAAAGGCTATAGCTGGCTAGACAGCCAAGGGTAGTCAACCTGTGGTCCTCCAGATGTCCATGGACTACAATTCCCATGAGCCCCTGCCAGCGTTCGCTGGCAGGGGCTCATGGGAATTGTAGTCCATGGACATCTGGAGGACCACAGGTTGACTACCCCTGGTCTAGAAGGAACACCAGGCCATCACTGCCATGTCCTTATCAAACAGTGAGCCTGAATCAAAGAACACTGCTGAAAATTAACTGAATCCTTCAAAGGGATTGCAGCCTCATCTAGCATGGGAGACACCTTGAATCTCAGATCAGGTCTTCAGCCTACCCAGTAGCATTTCCATCTTATCAGGATTCTCCTCAGATGGAATAAAACAGAAATCATCCCAAGTATTTGGACAAGGTGGAACCCTGGATCCATCTGTCCCCATCACTCATAACATGGAGCCCTAATTAGAAGGGATGTGAAAGAAGCAATGTTGGAGGGAAAATGTTGTTTCTTTGAAGAATTGGGTTTTATATCCCACTTTTCACGACTCAAAGAAGTCTCAACATGGCTTAAAATCGCCTTCCCTTCCTCTCTCCCCAAACAGATACCCTGAGAGGTAGATGGGATTGTGAGAGCTCTAACTGTAACTAGCCCAACGTCACCCAGCTGGCTGCATGTGGAGGAGTGAGAAATCAATCCTGCTTCTCCAGTTAGAGGCCACCACTCTTAACTACTACACCATATTGGCCGTTGCCATCACTGCCACAGAATACATTTTAAAATGAGCTTTTCATAGAACCATACAATCAAAGAATCATAGAGTTGGAAGGGGCCATACAGGCCATCTAGTCCAACCCCTATCAGATTTGGCTTGAGTGCTCCACTGTCACCCTGGCTCTCTCTCTTGTATTTTATTGCTTGCAGTCACTCAGTAAACCAAAGGGCTACCTGGGCTCTAACACCTGATAGAGAGACCCTAGGAATGATAATGTAAACTGCCTGGGTCATTTCCTCATTCTAGAAGTCAACCAGGGATAGTCAACCTGTGGTCCTCCAGATGTTCATGGACTACAATTCCTCATGGGAATTGTAGTCCATGTACATCTGGAGGACCACAGGTTGACTACCCCTGAACCAGGGCATTGACGGGAGCATCAGCCATATCAACAGGACAACCCTCTAGATCTGTCAGAAAGCCCTTTGGATCCATCTGTCTCCAGGAACAGATCACGTTAACACCTCCTTCACCCCTGCAGCCTGTTATCTTTATAAATCTAAACCACAACAGGTTGTGTTTGGAATGGTCACTGTTCTTGACTGATATATCTATACCATGCTTTCCAATTACCCTAAGCTGCAAGAAATTTCAGAGGCTAGCTGGATAATCTGTCATAATTTCCTACACCCTTGGGTCACATTCTTCCTGCCCAGAACAAAATATCAGATCAAGTGTGTCCTGTACAATGTGTAGGGCCAATTTTTACCTGAGACAGACCCATGTGGTCAAGGAGGCTTGAGCCACTCCTGACAAGACAGACTCGGCATGGAATTTAAAGTGTCCCCAAGGATAACCAGCCTAGGGGTCGTCAACATCACCTTTGAGACCAGCGCTTTCAGCTGGGGGCAGGGGGCTGATAGGTAGCAGTGTAAGAAGTACACTAATCACAATTCTATCTCTCAATCCTAACTTTAAGTATATTAATTCTAAACCTGTAGTGTGCTATATGGGGCACCATGCTCAGAGGGATGGAATCCTTAGGCAAGGAAAATGTAAATAGAGTGGAATGACGAGATGTGCCCTCTGTGATAGTTCCATGCCAAGATCATCTACATTTTTGTGGGTTTGCTGTCCATTTGCTGTGTACTGTTTAACCTAAAGGGCCTGCAGTAGACAACAGCAAAATAACATTTCTAATCTTTGTCTATAGAAGTTTCCCCATAGTGGCTAATTATTAGAAGATATTGCCATAATGGCTCTGTTCAATTACCCATCAAAAATTGGAGAAGGTGACCTTTCCCAGCAAAAGGGAGGCCCAGGTGTTTCTTGTGAGCCAAGAAACAGCAGGTTGTATTTAGGAAGGGGGGAGGGAGGCTGAGAATTGGCTGAAGGTGAATTCCATGTGGGTGATAGGATGATGGATCTCCTGCCTTTTGTGAGTGTTTCTTTTCTTCCGTCTGTGAGCTTCTTGTATATTTGCAAATGTAGCAACTATTGCAGAGAAGTCATCAATCTCTAGTGTGGTGTCATCCCAAAGGAGACGATCCAGCTAGCCCCTGGAATTTCTTGCAGCTTAGGGCAAGTGGTAAGCACGGTACAGGTATATCAGGCAAGAACAGTGACCATTCCAAACAGCAGGAAGACATGATAATGCATTCTTCTTAGATAAGGTAAGCAAATTTAACTTGTGAAGTTTGATTATTTTAAATGCAAGTAATTACATATATGTCGGTAGCAGCTCCTGCCCCAAGAGAGACCTTTCCTTTTTTATAGCACCCCTCTTCTTAGTTGGGAATTGCCATGACACTTGTGTACAACGTCAACAGAGTTTTTTTCTTCCATTAAGAGTGTTTGCACTAAGAGCCTCTTGTGGCACAGATTGGTAAGGCAGCTGTCTGAAAGCTTTGCCCATGAGGCTGGGAGTTCAATCCCAGCAGCTGGCTCAAGGTTGACTCAGCCTTCCATCCTTCTGAGGTCGGTAAAATGAGTACCCAGCTTGCTGGGGGGGTAAACGGTAATGACTGGGGAAGGCACTGGCAAACCACCCCATATTGAGTCTGCCATGAAAACGCTAGAGGGCGTCACCCCAAGGGTCAGACATGACTCAGTGCTTGCACAGGGGATGCCTTTACCTTTACCTTTAAGAGTGTTTGCAAGTGTATGCAAACATAGCCAGATTTAATTAGGTAAGATCATACCACTAGTAAACTTAAATTTATTTAACTGGATGGCAGTCCTAAATAAATACATTAAAATAAATCAGGTCTGGAGGAAGACGTCATTCATGAGGTTCTTCTTCCCTCCTAGCAAGCTTTTTCTGCGAGATGTGGGCAGCAGGCAAGTAGCCTTCAACAGGCCATTCCTTTCTTCTCCCCCTCTATCTCTCAGTAAGGAAAGATTACCCTGACCCGGGTAGGCCAGGCTAACCCAGTGATCGGATCTCAGAAGCTAGGCAGGGTTAGCCCTGGTTAGTAGTTGGATGACAGGCTGTCAAGGAATTTGAGGGGTGTAACACAGCAGCAGGCAATGTCAAATCAACTCTGCTCATCTGTTGCATCGGAAACCTTCAGGGTTGTCATAAGTCGGCTGCAGCTTGGCAGCAAATGGCAAAGGTGTATGTGAGGGGGAGATCATTTGACTGGACTGTACTTCCAATGGAATTCTTCTGAGTAGTTGTTTAAACAAAACTATAGTGCCCCTTAGTTACTTTCTTCACTTATACTCTGCCCTTCTACCCAATTCCTACTGATTTGCCTTTTCTATTGTCTGGGGAGGGGAAGTACATTGTCTACCTTCATCTTTGTGGTTTCTAAGCAGGCACACATGGGACCGCATGATTGCTGGCCAGCTGCAGGGAAGAGCTTCTAGGCTTTGGAGTGCTTCTCCTCCCTCTGTCTATAGAGGTCCAGATTTTTGCACAAAAGGTCAAGTGACAGAGGTGGGGCAAGCATTCCTCCCCTCAGTTCTCTTCTTGCTGCCATGAGGAGAGGATGTGCTTTTAAGCTGCTACTCCATAGAGACTTGAAATTAAAGGAAATAGTTTTTTTATCCCATGGAGAACAATGAAGACTTGGTTCAACAAAAGGCTGTTTTTAGGGAGAGTGGAGCGAAAACTACTTTTGATATATATTTCATGGCAGTACCTGGGGGTTTCTGACATTCTGCCCCCTTAATATCAGCCTCCAGCAGTGGGACATGTTGCAGAAGGCGTCAAGGGGTAGGCTGAATGGAAGTCCTGAACCAACCTGGGGGCTCCAACATGAGCAGCATCTACCCACTCCTTACTCCCCCTTGAGAAATTCCTCCCAATCCACAAGATACTGCAATTTGCCTCAGTGCAATTTGTAGTCTAGGATTTGTTTGACTTCATAATGGGTGTGTTCATCCACATATACCAGAATAGGAGCCTCCAGACCTGAGTGCCACTGGTGCGGATCAGGGGCACAACGCAGCATGCTGGAATGGAACACAGGATGAACATTCTTATATGTTTTAACCAAAGCAAGTTCCACAGCTATATCGTATATCAGGGGTAGTCAACCTGTGGTCCTCCAGATGTCCATGGACTACAATTCCCATGAGCCCATGGACTACAATTCCCAAAGGCTGGCAGGGACTCATGGGAATTGTAGTCAGTCTGCTTGTGATTTATAAAACACCATAGATACTGCTTCAATATCTGATTCATCTTTTCAGTTTGTCTATTCATTTCAGGGTGATAACCTGAGGTCAGGGCTTGCTCCACCCATAGTAACTTCAGGAGCTCCCACCAGAATTTTGCAATGAACTGGGGCCCTCGATCCATAAGGCTCGTGAGAAGACCATGCAATTTATATATGTGCTGCACAAATAAACTTGCCATCTTCTGGGTGGTGTGCAAAGAGGCGCAGGGAATAAAGTGAGCTTACTTTGGAAACAAATCAACTACCACCTATATTTCAATTTTGCCTTGGCTGGAAGGAAGATCTGTTATAAAATCCATATAAATGTCTCTACAGGGAGCAGATAGAGTATGTAAGGGACATAGGAGATCTTGGGGCTTGTCTCCTGTACATAATCATGAACATCCTTCCACATTGAACGCCACCAGTCATGTTGATGTACTAGATGGATGGTTTTCACCAGCCCAAAATGCCCAGCAGCTTGTGAATCATGACACAGTTTTAGGAGCTCTGGGCATGTAACTGCAGGGATGCAAAGCTAACCCCTCCCTTTCTTCCAACCTGGAACACAGTGTTGTGAATTCAGCAACCCCTTCTAAATCCTTTTGCAGACAAACACTAGGGGAAGTGCTGAGTTGGACAGGCTGACTCTGCATCATGGTTGCCAATCCCACATGGGTCAGACTGACCATGGAATCCACAACTGGGTCCACTTTGCTTTCGTGCTGGGTAAGGTGGGACAATGCATCTGCTAGGAAGTTCTGCCTCCTTGGGAGGTGCTTGAGGGAGAAAGAGAATTGAGAAAAAAATCCCGCCTAACTGATCTGTTTGGCCATTACTTTGCGGGGCTGGCGTAAAGCCTGAATGTTCTTGTGATCTGTCCAAACCTCAAAAGGAATTGGGGACCGCTCCAATTAGTGTTGCCAAGTAGAGAGTGCTAATTTAATAGCATCCACCTCCTTTTCCCACATGTCCCAGTTTTGTTCTGTGTCATTAAACTTTTTGGACAGATAGGTGCAGGGTTGCAGTTGCCCCTCAGCCTTCCTCTGGAGGATCACAGTCCCCATTGCCACATCAATAGAATTGACTTGTAAGACGTATGGCCATGTGGGGTCAAGTGTGATGGAGGATGGGCTCCATGGAGAACAGTATTTTTAACTCCTCAAATACCTGTTGATTTTCTGCAGTCCAGTGAAGCTGTCCACCAGCCCGTTTACAACCTGTCCCCCCCTTTGATTTTTTAATAAGTTTGTGAAGGGAAGGGCAACCTGCACAAAGTTAGTGAAGGACCTATAGGAATATGCAAATCTGAGAAAACCTTGCAGCTGCTTTTGGGTGCAAGGTGGAGCCCAGTTTAATAAATCCTTCACCTTATTTGGGTCTGTGCTTAACCCTTGTGGGGAAACCCAATAACCTAGAAAGTCTAAACTCTGTTTATGGAATTCACACTTAAGAGAGCTTGTCATACAGGTGATTAGCCTGCAATCTCCTCATGAACTCCTGGACCAACTGTTCATGATCCTCCATTGTTTCAGAGTATAACAGAATATTATCAAGATAAACCAGGGGCCCTTTATACAACAGATCATGTAGGACCTCATAAGATTCATAAGAAACTCCCAGAGTGTCCGCTAACCCGAATGGCATCATGAGGTACTCAAACTGACCCAGCAGCGTATTAAAAGTTGTGTGATGTTCTTGCCTCCACTTAATCCACACCATATAGTGTGCTTTGTGCAGGTCAAAGTTGGTAAAAATCTTGCCCGATCCCAGTTGGCCCAGCAGGTCTTTAATCAGAGGGAGGGGGTAGACATTGTATGTAGACACAGCGTTCAGCCCCCTGCAGTAAATGCACAATCACAAAGACCACACAAAAAGTACTGGAGCAGCCATGTGTGAAATAGGGGTCTGATGAATCATCAAGCTAAGTTTTTATCAAGGAATGTCTGTAGTTCCCTCATTTCCCATGGTCTCATGGAATAGGTTTTCGTTCTTTAGCACAGTCTGTTTTACGATGGGGGGGGGAGAAGGTTGTCACCATCCCTTTTCTCAAACACTTCCTGTAGATCTCAATAATCCTTTGGAAGGGTTTCCCACTCTTTGCGACCCACCCCTGCATTCTCAGCCTCGGGTGGTACTGCAGCATGAATTCTGCCTGGGGTTTTCTGACAATGGTGACGCTCTTTCTCATATTCTCTTCATCAGTCAAACTGATTCAATTTTGGATTATATCTGAAATAACAACTTGACAGCCAAGTCCTTGGGCATAACCTATGCTTCATCAACATCTTTAAAAGCAAAGGTACTTCCCATGGCATATCCAAAGGTATCCTCAAGCAAGACCCTATTGGACACAAGACTATAGATACCAGGCCCTTCTGGTCTTTCAGCATGGCTTTTGGCCTCCTTTTACTAATCAGTCTGAACCCAAGAGACAGGATAGACAATGGGGAAGAATCCCTTCTCAGTCTCCCAGGGAACAGCATTCTAGAAATGCCCCATCCCCCTAAGTTCTGACCAGAGTTTTTTGGGGGCAAAAATATATCCATAATAAACAGAGGTTAATTATTGGATTTCAAATCACTGTCTCCCTTTGAATATTATCCAGTCCAATCTTGCAAACTTTCTCCTTTTCTAATGCAGGAGATATACACTTTGTTAATTACCTGATCAATTACAAAGCTGGACCCTGTGGATTGATCAAAGGGCTGCTTTGGGTGTGTAGGGGGAGCACCTTCTAGTGGTGATGATATGGCCACCTAATATATATATTTTCCCCACTGGTATGTTCCACAGGGCAAGTGTACTGGTTGTCATGCATTCTTTTAGCACCCTTCTGGCCCAAAAAGACATGGTTCCCCATCTTTAGAAACTAGCCGGAGGAGAAACATAGCCCCAGTTTGCCATCCTCAAGTACATTTGCTGCACCTGACTGCTTGGCTAATCCTACAGTAGAGTAATTTTTTCACAGGGTTGAACAGGTAATGGCTACCTTGCATGAACCCACAAGAAGACGGCTGCATGGTTATAAATGGAAACGTTTCATGCACTGGCCTTGATCCACAATCATGTAGCTTGAGTACAAATTTTGATTACCTAATAAAATTGCAAGAAAAGGGTCTAGCAACCTCATCTGGAAAGGCCATAGCCACTATCTTGCCAGTTCATGTCTCAGTTAATGGGCGGCCAGTCTTCTCTGTTCCAGAGTACAAAAAATTTCTTCAAGGTTTAATATATTCTCATCCATTGTACCCCCTGTTCCACTAGGGAGTGTGTCTTTAGTGCTTTCATGATTGGTGTATAAACCCTTTGAACCAGTAGCCAGTGCCGATTTGTCTTTTGTTTCTTATAAAACTGCCTTTTTGATAGTGATTACTTCTGCTAGAAGGGTAAGAGAATTACAGGTGCTATACTGTGACCCTCCCTGTATAAAATTCCACCCAGACAAAGAAGTACTCAGATTCCTTGTAGATTCCCTGTATTTTCCCAATAGTGGTCTCACAATTTTATCTCAACCAAGACATTACCCTTCCAATATTCTTTCTGTCCTTGACATCATAATCAAAAAGAACACTACATACACTAGATGTACAAAGAACACATTTGAAAAGGACACAATAGTTCAGTAAAATCAGAGTCCAGTAGCACCTTTAAGACCAACAAAGATTTATTCAAGGTGTGAGCTTTCAAGTGCAAGCACTCTTTGTCAGACTAAGAACTGACCATCATAACAGTACGAATATATAAGCAAAACTTAATCTTGTTACATTAGTAAACTGTGTCACAACATCCACACACAGCCACATGATAACTCCCTGCCAAACCAGCCAATCAAACCCCTCAAACCAGCCAATCAAACCCATCAAAATGTGTAGTTCACAAAGACATATTTAAGGAGAGATAGAAATTTATAAGTTTCAAAGGGGCAAAAAAGGGACAGCTTTTTCAGTTACTCTCCTGCTGGATTGCCTCTGCATTCAGAACAGCATATGATTAAACTGAAGTCTCTTGTCCAATGTCCCTGAAAGTTCACTCACTAAGAGCTTAGGCATCTGCAGCGACATTCAGTGCTAGACTCATGCTCGAGGCTACCTGCGAGACAGAGACTTGATCACTCTTATGTTCATCAAACATTACTCAGTGGACCTGGACTCCAGAAGTGAAGCTGCAGTGGGCGAAATGGTGCTACGAGTTATTTTTTGTTGATCAACCCACACCTTCCTCCTACACTAGGTGAGTTTGTTATTCTCCCATGTGGGACTGCACAGGTGGCACATAGATGAAAATAGGGTTGCACTTAACTGTAGCCATTGCTCATTGATTGTCCTTCTGTTCAGGCAATCGTCCCTCCCTTCTTTCCCCACTGTGGGCTGCCAAATGGGCAAGGGCATAACTCATTACAGTGAACTGAGAGGAGGAGTGCTAGCCTCACTTCTGTTGTATGACTTTTTTGCATGGGAAAAGGGATCTTGGTAGACAGAGGGAGAGGGTGCACACCAAAGAAACATCTTCAGAAATGCTTGGAAGCCCTTCTTTGTGGCTGGCCTGCAATCATACAGGCCTATGTGTGGCTGTACAGAAGGCCGCTTGATGAACAAGCACATCCTCATTTCCATTAGTCTTGGCATGCACACATGGCATCCCATCCCAGCCCTGCCTATGCTAAAGATGAGTCTCTCATCAGCAGCTCTATGCCTTCCTTTCACTTGCCTCATGGCTTCCAAGCTTTATTAAAAACTACTAAGGACCTCCCCCCCACCCCTATTTCCAGTTTGTGAAACTGCGGCAAACTTGTGATGGTATCAGAGTTTTCTCCTGCCTAGTGCCTGATAAGGACCGCAGTTGGCACGGTGCCTGGAACAACAAGGCTGGTGGGGAGAAGTATTCGGGGAAGGAAGACGTCTCATGAATATGTGAAGGAGAAAAAGTACATTTCTTCTTTTCCTCTGCATCAATGACAAAAAATCATTCTGCTCTTAGCCCATAACCCTTTTCCTTCCAAGCATGCAATTATGTGTTTGTGTGTGTGTGTATTATGTTGCATGTTTAACGTTGCACATGTTTTGGCCTTGAAAATCATAGGCTTGAGAATTAAGCTGGCAAATGTTTCCCTGGGTTTGAAAAGAATGCATTTTTTGAGCTCTTAATGCAAGTTGTGATACATTATTTGCGCAGAGTTTCTCCCCCGCCCCGGCCTCTCTTTTGTAGAAATGGGCTTATTTGAAATCGAATGCCAGCTCAGCCTGGGAGCTGGTGAGAGAGACAGAAGAGGGTCCCCTGAGAGAACATTATCCTGCCTGGTTTATAATCCAATCCAATTGGCTTATCTAAGAACTGACTGGAGACCAGAATCACTTCCCAAAGCTATCAGTATCTCGCAGGTTGCTACGATACACAATCAAGTTTGGTTATTTTTATTATTGCTTTGCTGCCTTATGTGCATCTTAACAATATTACAGCATGCCTTAGAAATTTACCTGTTCTTTTCTTCAACAAGGGAAGCATAAACATCTCAGGCATGCTCTAGGGGAAAGATGGCCTCTCTGATTCTTCAGTGCCGCTTACAATTTGCAGTTCTGTACAGTGCTGCCATAGCAGCTTGGTAGGTGTATTGGGTTGCAAGACGCATGTAGAGCAAAACCTTTCGTGTACTCCCCCATTCAAAAAGATCCAGAAGAGGTTGAGGATGATAGGCTTACCTGAACAGTTAGTGGGATGCTTGTGGAATGTTATAACCTCCAAAGGCAGCTGTTTGTGGATTGGGGACAGATCCTTGGATATTCAGGTGGCTCTTATCAGGTTTTCTACCAATACTTTATTTGGGTCTCTATGCTTCTCAGTAAATGTTCCTTTCATCTTAGGGAACCTCTGGATAACCATAACTCTAGCTATCTGTTCACACTCTGTCGGAATAGTTTTAGAGATGCACCTGTCTCTTGTTCTGCACTTAGATAAACAGATAATAACACCTATGAATGCACAAGCCTTATAATGAGTTATTCCATTGGTCTGTCAAAGTCAGTATTTTCAGCTCTGACTAGTAGTGGCTAAGGTGGAGGTGTTTCATATCACGTATTACTGAAACCCTTTAGCTGGAGATACCAGGGATTGAACCTGGGATCTCTGCATGCAAAACGGACAACCTTTTCCTTGAGTGTCTTTTCTATGTGGCAAATTACAAAATATACCTGTTGATTAGTTGTTTTTCTGCCTTTCCCTCTTGAAGATATTAGATCTGACTACCTTCACTATGGTGATATCTAGGACTGATTATTGCAATCTGCTCTGTTGCTTCAGAAAAGCCCCCCATTCCTTTTCAAAAGTAGAGTTGAATAGCAGAAGATTCATAATTATTTTATTCATATATTCATTGATTTTGATATTTATACCCTGCTTTCCTCCCCAATGGAGAACTAAAGCATTTTACAGCATCGTTCTCCCTTCCTTTGTTTTATCCTTACAACGCTGCCTTGTCAAGTAAGTTAGGATGAAAGAATGACTGGCTCAGAGGTACCCAGCATGCTTCATGGCCGAGCAAGGACTTGACTCTGGGCCTCTCAAATCTTTGTCCAAGACTCTGACCACTTATACCACACTTGTTGGACATCTCCCATCAGTTAGTACCATGCAAGCAATTGGGTTGAATCTCTAGGTCTCAGAGGCCAAGATTTGCAGAGAGCAGAACTGAACAAGTGATTGCAACTTGTGTAGTTTAAGTCCGTCTGCTTTGTGGCAAAGTTGGAGTCTTTTACTATCTCAGTTATTGTGCATTAACTCTGCCCACCCCCAACCATGGAAAATATACATAGCTTTCTTAGAATGCAAAACCTGAAATGCTTTTACAGAAGCATGTCAGCTAGAAAAAGGTGTGTGTGTGTGGGGGGGGGGGAACTACTGTGCATCAAGTCTTCCCTGTAGAAACCTACTTGAGATTTGTATTGTTAAGCATTTATCAGTACATTTACTCAAAAGTTAGTTCCTCTGACCTAAAAGTAATTCCAAAACAAATTAAAGTGTTGGTGATTATTGTGTGTCTTGTTGCATAAATGGTGGGCTTGAAATGCACAAACACACGCAGATATGTTAAGGACTTTTCAGATCATAGCTAGCAAGGCATTAAGAGGCTCCTGACATAAGACAAGGGTAGCCAAACTGTGGCTCTCTGCATGTCCATAGACTACAATTCCTATGAGCCCCTTCCATGCATGATGCTGGCAGGGGCTCATGGGAATTGTAGTCCAAGGAAATCTGGAGAGCTATTGTTTGGCTACCCCTGACAGTAGCTTTGACTCTTATGAGCTTATACCTTGGAAAGCTTGCTGGTGCTATAGACTAAACTCTACTCCTCCTGCAGACCTTCTGGAACATGACATAGATACTGGTACACCTGGCCCAGTACTGTCTAACATGATTGGCAGCAGCTCTCTCTTGTTTTGCGTGGAGTTTTCCCTACTGCTGAGCTGTGGCTTCCCTATCAATCTGTACGGTTTT
Source organism: Paroedura picta (assembly GCF_049243985.1). Classification (NCBI taxonomy): domain Eukaryota; kingdom Metazoa; phylum Chordata; class Lepidosauria; order Squamata; family Gekkonidae; genus Paroedura; species Paroedura picta. The sequence goes on along the minus strand of NC_135380.1, from coordinate 37,947,188 downwards.
TGTCACAGGCATCTGTTGGGTTAGAACAGTGGTTCTTAACCTGGGGGTTGGAACCCCTTTGGGGGTGACCCTTTCACAGGGGTTGCAGCAGGGCGAGCAGCTTGGTTGGTGTAGATTGACATAGAGAGTTTGTCTGGAGCAGCGGAAAAGAGCGAGATCAGCAGGGTAGGAAAGATGCAGAACTAAACGGAGAAGCTCTGGAAATTTATGTACAATCATGAACAATGGATCTTCACGCCCTTGGTCAGTTTCAGTTTAATTTTGCATACTTTTATGGTTGGGGGATCACCACAACATGTGAAACTGTATTAAAGAGTCGCGACATTAGGAAGGTTGAGAAGCATTGGGTTAGAAGGACCCTTGTCTATGAACATTTCATCAGTACTCCCCATTTTGGGCCAAAATTCCTGGCTAGTAAGAGTGGGCAAATGATGAGATTGCATGACAATCAGTCTTCCCGCTCAGACCCATCAGCTCCTGCCTTCTGCACACCATCTCCCTCCCAGAGCTGAGTCTGCCAGTGCTGATAAGTCTTGGATGAATACAGGAGTTTTTTCAAAACTTCTCTTTGGGAAATTTTAGATGCATTATCTCAGGAACCAGTGAAACCTTCAAAGGCAAAGCAAATCAGTAGCATGTCCAGTAACCTGATGCTATTAGAGCCTTTTTATGAGTCCTGCTGGCCATGACCAGAGTGTGAAATTATATGCCTTGCCTTCCATTTCATCAAAGGCCAGTAAAGACAGACCTGTAGAATAATCATGTACTCTTTTTCAATCTAAAACTTTCTTTTCAATGCATTCTGTTTTCCTCTGTATAAGTTGACTTTTCTACCTTTCCTTGAACAGTAAAGGCAGTTGTCCTTCTGCAGTGTCATGGGAGCTCCTGCCTACCAGTATAGGAAAACAAAATGCAATAACAAAGATTCAGACCTTGAACAGAGCTATATCTCTCCTTGTATCAAGGGCTGGTTTCTCCATGGTGGCATTCCAGCAGGAAACCTCACTTCAGCTTACACATTTGCCATTCCATGCAGCCATCCCTGTGCTCTCTCTTAAACCAGACTCTGCTTCATGCTGGCATGAGAATTAAAAACTGTAGGCTGCCAGTCTAGCCTGTCTCCAAGCTCCCCAGGTGTCCAAATATTACCAAGTGCAATTCATATCTCATGTAGCTCTAGGGCAAGGCAGGCCAGCAGGGTTAATGCATTGATTTTGTTAATCTACCCCAAGCCTGTCTTGGCCTCTTAACCAAAGCAATACCTTGAATGGATTTAGCAGATCCACTTCCCTAGGTGACCTTTTTCACAGAACAGAGTACCGATGTAGACCAATTAGGTATGGCAGATGAAATTCATGTAAGAGATATTGGGACTAGAAAGCTAGATGTTTCTAAAAGTGGCCATGGAAGATGGGGGCTTGACAGCTGTCCAATATGCATGTTCAGTTTTGTACACTGTGGCATGGGAGGCTGCTTCTTTTAGACTATTTCCGCATTAGTAGACGTATCTTGTTTCAGCCTCTTTGGATTTCCTGTGGATGCTGCACATCTCAAGCCTTTCCACATTTAGGCTTTCCTTCCGTTATTTCCCAGGCTGAAATTCATGACGTGTTTTCCGCACTGAGTCGGGCGGGGGCAGCCTCCTATCATGCTTTGCTCACTTCCCTTTCGCCCAAAAATGTGTTTTTTTGCAACATGGTGTCTGCTTGCACCTTTGTTTTCATTGCACCCCCTTAATTCATAGAGTCATAGAATCCTAGAGTTGGAAGGGGCCACACAGGCCATCTAGTCCAACCCCCTGCTCAACGCAGGTTCAGCCCAAAGCATCCTAAAGCAATTCCCACTTAAATTCCCATCCTAAATTTCCACCATTCTGCACAGTTGATTGCCTCCCCCCTCCCCCCAAAATGTCCTTAATGTAATTTTGTTTTTAAAAACTTGTTATAACATTATCAGACTGCTGTGTAAGACTGCAAGGCTGATTTTTTAAAAAAAACAGCATTGTAGTGCTATCACCCCCCCTTTTTTTTAAACAAAAAGGCAGATTTTTCAGAATGGACAGAAGGAGGGGGGAGGAAGGGAGTTCCCAAACAATTCAAAATGCAGCAGCACAGGAGAAAAACCTGATTGCATGCTTTTACATTTTGGGCAGCCCCAAATTAGACCCTGTTAGTTCCCGCTTTAAAACATGAAAACCGTTTTTTCTGGGGATTCTTTTGATGTGGGAAAAGGGGACAAAGGTGTGGCCCAAAGTGGCAAATTTCAGTGCAAAAATGGACCAAAAAAAAACTTCTTTAAAATGCAAATCCATATGATACCGCTAGTTGGAAATAGTTTGTGGTTCTGGCATTGCTTGGGGGTCATGCTCCATATCTACCTTTTTAGGGGTTCTGCAGTTCCTACTCACAATATTATTTCAGCATTGATCGCCCTGGGAGGAAGCTTAGAGTAGAAAAACTTATTTCTGCCAGTGAGTCATATGCATTTGCTATCATTAGGCATGGTCACGAACTGGCTCACAAACTAACATTTGTCATACATTTTGGCTGGTTTGTGAAGGAATGCTTGCAAACTAAAAGAACTACCATGAACTTTCAGGAATTTTGATGCAGGTCATAATGCCTCTTCACAAAAAAAACAAAACAGCTGTTTGGTTTAAATGGCTTCCAGCAAAAGCAGCAGGGAGCAGACAGCAGGGATTTAAATGGCTCACAAACCAAGAGGAACTAGGTGGGTTCAAGATCCAACCTCCTGTTTGTATGGGTTCATGGTTCAGCCATGAACTACAAACCAAACCACGGAAATGTAGTTTATGCCCGTCCCATGATGTTATGAATTAAATATGACAAAAGATTTGGTGGTAGCAGCACACAGACTGACATAGGGATTTCTCCCATGTAGCATGGTAGAGGATGTAAGAGTATATATTAGGAAATGAATACCAGGGCCCATTCTGCACGCTTTGGATAATGCACTTTCAATGTGATTTGTGTCTGGATGGTCCTACACAGAACAGGGAAATCTACTTCTAAAGTGCACTTGAAAATGTGCTATCTAAAATATGTGGATTGGGCCCTGGATTTTTAAAGGAAAAACAACTGTGGGTTTTTGTGTGTAGAACTTTAATAGAATTTGTATGCTTGTTTGAGCTCTTGGGCTTCTACAGAATTTAGTAATGGTGTTAGAAGCAGCTGGGCACCATGCTTTTCTGTTTGCATCTCCCACTCACTGCACAATGAGACATAAATAGGATGGCCTATGGTGGTCCAAGTAAGGCAATTCTGAAGGTATCTGTTCACTGTGGTCTTTAGCGCTGTGTTGCTGCCAGCCTCGGTAATTTTAGGACTATATTCTGGGGAGTGCCTCTGAAACGGACGTACAACATTCTGTTTCCCTATGCCCTTCTAATAATGCTCTTCCATTGTTTCTCCTTTATAGCTGCAGAGGTGACTCAAGAAACAGTAGAGTCCTTAATGCAGAAGTTCAAGGAGAGTTTTCGAAACAACACACCTATCGAGATAGGTCAGCTCCAGCCAGCACTACGCAGCTCATCTGTTGGACGACGGAAACGGAGGAACCGGCCTCGAGGTAGTTTATCACTTTGGAATATGGTCTCCCCCCTCCTCCCTATCCTTCCCCAGGTATTGTAAGCAATGTAGGATCTGGCAGGGATCTACCACGAGTATAACTGTGATGTTTTTATGTCCTAGTTGATGTAAGAGAACCAGTAGCATCCAAAACAATTCGTATAGTTGTTTGCAATACTCAAAGTGCTTTACCTACATTGTTATAGTAGTCTTGCAGCCTTGAGGTAGCCTAGCTCAATGCTGACTCCTTGCACCTCACTCTTCCGTTTGTCCGCTGAGTTCAAGGATGGGAAACGGCAGTTCATTCATTATTCCTCTCTATTTATGTGCCACATAATGCCAATATATGGGCAAACTCACTATTGCATGGGGCTTCCTGCTTTGTCAGGGATGGCTGTTGAATGTGTTTAGTATGGCTGGGCTTTTCAAAGACTACTTCAGCTCCTCTGTTTGGGAAGTCTTTGCTTTCTGGGAGCCAGAGGCAGTCAGGAATTTTCTAGGGCACAGTGTTTCAGCAAGTGGTTCTCAACCTTCCTAATGCCACGATCCTTTAATACAGTTCCTCATGTTGTGGTGACCCCCAACCATAAAATTATGCAAGGGTTCTTTCACAGAAATTAAACCGAAACTGACCAATGACGTGAGGATCCATTGCTCATGATTGTATATAAATTGTTTTTTTTTTCTGGGGTTTCTCAGTTCAGTTCTGCCTCTTGTCCAACCATGCCGATCTCGCTCTTTTCCGCTGCTCCACACAATGCTCTATCTCAATCTACCCCGCAAGGCTGTTGTGTGGATGGTGCCCCCCCCTCCCGTCAAGCTGCTTGCCCTGCTATCCCTAGGAAAGGGTTGTTCGACCTCCAAAGGGGTCTCAACACCCAGGTTGAGAATCACTGGTTTACAGTAATCTTAAATGTTTGCTCTCACAAGTTTTCTGGTTTGGTTCTTTCCAGTACTGAAACTGATTTTTGCATCATTGGGTATGTTGACAATGGGGTTCTGGGCTACTTTGGCAAGCATAGTTGCTTCACTGGGGGTTGTACATTACATCAGTGAGTTTGAGTATAGTTTCAGTGACAGAAATCCTTGCTTGTCCCTGCCCTGGGTGCCACACTTCCTTGTTTTCCCCTCACTGTATTGCACAGCAACCAGTTGTGGTGCATGCAATATGTGAAAAAGGACCTTTTCTTTGTAAAAAAAAATCCCTGGTTCATATAAAGACTGTTTCCTGATCTCATTTTGTACCCCTACTAATCAATGCTATCATGAACTCAGAAGCTTTCCAATCAAGTGGATATTGCACGATTTAGCAGCATCTTCCCATCACTCGTCCTGCTGGGACTTGGGGGAGGTTCGGGTGGCAAACAACGGCATGCATAGCAGTTTCCTTCATCCCTGTATAGGCCCTGTGTGCTGGACATCTGGGCAGGAGATGTCTCCCCCCCCCCCAGTGGTAGAGGATTGTTGCCAGGTGGGAGGATAAAGATGGGACTTTGCTGCTAGTATTTGTAATTGTCTCTGTGTCTGTATTTTATAAGAGCCTCTTGTGGCGCAGAGTGGTAAGGCAGTTGTCTGAAAGCTTTGCCCATGAGGCTGGGAGTTCAATCCCAGCAGCTGGCTCAAGGTTGACTCATCCTTCCGAGGTCGGTAAAATGAGTACCCAGCTTGCTTGCTGGGGGATAAACGGTAATGACTGGGGAAGGCACTGGCAAACCACCCCGTATTGAGTCTGCCATGAAAATGCCAAAGGGTGTCACCCCAAGGGTCAGACATGACTCAGTGCTTGCAAAGGGGATACCTTTACCTGTATTTTCTGTGGGTTTTTATGACTTGAATGTAAACCGTCAGGTGCCAGCAGGGCCTTGGATTGGTGGTTAATAAAATGTAATAGAAGAAGAGTTGGTTCTTATATGCTGCTTTTCTCTCCCTGAAGGAGTCTCAAAGTGGCTTACATTCATCTTCTCTTTCCTCTATACAGCATGTGAGGGAGGTGAGGCTGTGAGAGCCCTGATATTCCTGCTTGGTCAGAACAGTTTTATCAGAGCCATGGTCCTTGGGTCCCCGAACTGTGTCTCTTACACAGTCCCATGTCTAGAAACTAACCAAAGACTATTGGAAACCAGACCATGGTTGTTAACAATCAAGTTCTGGCTTCGCATTCATTTTAGATCTGACCCCAATAGTCTGATTTCCCTTATGCTATCTGAACATGAGTCATCTACTTGGTTAAGACACATTGAGGGAAAAATTAAATCTATAGGAATCTCTTTAGACTCCTTGTATCTGGTATCTGAAAAGACTGCATTTAATTCAATTAAATGCAGACTGTTAGACATAGAACTGCAGGAACCTAGCAGTAAAGCTAGAAACGTTTGCTCGCCATTGAGCTTGGGGATCTCACCAAGCTCTCAGCCCCTAGCTGTGTACTTCTACCATCTAATCATCCCACAACAGTGTAGAGCATTCATGTTAGCTGGAACTAATGCTCTACCTTCTGCTGTTCTATATGGGAGATTTCAACAGGTCCCGCATTCAGCGAGGTTGTGCCCCTGTGGACAATGCTGTATAGAATCAATTACACACGTTTTCTTCCATTGTCCATTTCATTCCTCGATCCAAGCTAAATTTCTTAACTCACTGCTGTGTAAAAGAGAACTGCATTCGGATGAACGTAAGATTCAGTTTCTTTTGACATCCCAGAACCCTGATATAATTGAACCAGTTGCAAATTTTTTACATCTTACCATGAGAAATCGTGAATGTATTATGTCTTACCCTATAGCATGATCTTTGCCTTTGTTTTCTCTAGCAGTGGATCCTTTTGCACTTTCCCTCCTTATATTGTATTTTATATGCTATTAAAGGCTTGTTGTTGTATTCAGTGCCATGGTGAGCCCAAGGTCACCCAGCAGGCTGCATGTGGGAGAGTGCAGAATTAAACCTGGCTCACCAGAGTAGAAGTCCGCACTCCTAACCACTGATGTAGTGGTTAGATAGATAGATCCCATATCTATGTACCATTTATATTACATTCCAAGGATGTTAGCCATACTGTTTGCCTGTGAGGGGATCTTTTGGCTGCTCCTAGTAAAATTCTCTTTGTGCATTCTCAGATTCTAACAAGGCCCAGGCCAAAAAGGAATGTTGCTTCTGCTCTGTCACCCTTGCAGCATACTGAAAAGAGCTGGAAGCTCTAATGGAGTCAGGCTATAGGGGAGCTATAAGGGAGGCAGGTAGGAGATGTTCCTGACCTACTAATGTTTCTGGGGTGTGTGGGGGCTGAGGAAATGGGGGATGACAGCAATACTCCACCCCCTCCCTCAAATAGGTGTTCCAGTGGCTGTTTGCTTGCCTGCCTAGTTGTCGTCTTGAAGGAGCTTCTGTTCAGAAATATTCTAAGTGTGTATCAGCTAGAAGTTGGTGTGGCTGGACCTGCATTTTCTGTGATGGTGATTGGAGGCCGGAGGGAAGAGGAACGTCTCGATTCCTTCTCTGTTTACTGTTGGCGTTCGTTTTTCATTTATTTATGAGCCTGAAATGTGATCTTTTTTATTCTGTGTTCGTTTTCCTGTACTACAGGCCCGAAGAACACTTCTTTTATTACTATTGTTATTATTATGATAGCTCCGGCTATAAATTATTCACTTAGTGCCGAGAAAATGTTCCTTCTCTTTAACTGCTTTAACTGATTTAGTTCATTCTGCTGCCTCTGCTTATTCAAGCCGATGTTTGCCGTGGCAATGAGATGGAGAAGGGGAGGGCGAGGAAAGGCTCTGACTGGTCCAGCCGCCCCTTCCCCATCTCATTTCTTCAGGCTTAAGTCCTTTGAAAAGGATGCTTCCCCCTCGTGCGCACAGATCCGTTCCCCACCTCTGACTCACTGGGGCCAGGATGCATCATTAGTGCTGGTCCGCATCAACTTGTATTTGCTCAGAGTGGGGGCTGGCTAAGTATGCGGTTAAGAGCTTTCCAATGTAAAGCAAGTCCTGCTGAATCAGACCGAAGCTCCGTCTAGTCCAGGCCTTGACAATTTTTCCTCTGGATCCAGGAGCTAGGTTCATTTTCCCTTTGCTGCATAATATTGCCACTCTCAACCCCATCTCTGCATGGCCTGAGTTTCCCACAGCCCCAAATCTGAAAGCTGCAATCCATTTGCAGAATCTTGAGATCACACGTGGGACACAAAGATGCCAGAAATTGACAGAGTTGATTCCATTTAAGCAACTAATCCCTGGCTCAAATAATATTTATTTAAGGAGACAAGGCTAAGCCAGGAGTGGGCTTCACAGGTAAAGCTTCAGCCCAATTTCCTCCTCCTCCGATGATTTATTGAAATACGGCTCCAAGCCAGCTACAAAACTCACACAATTTGCAAAACCGTAATCCAGCAAATCATAGCTTTGGACACATGTCCAACAATCATAATTCAGGCTGAACAAGATGGGATTATTATTATTATTATTATTATTATTATTATTATTTCGATTTATTTCCCGCCACTCCCAAATGGCTCGCGGCGGGTTACAATGTCTTAAAAAACCCATTAAAACTCCCATTAAAAGACTTAAAAATGTCACAACATGGCAGCACAATAATAAGATCCCCTTCCTACCCCCATTCCTAAAGAAGGGGGGGGTGGAGGAGAAGGAGGTCAACGATGTTCAGGAAGCCCGAGGGAGAGCAGTCGATGTACCCCGGCAGCCCCAGCCTCAACCATAGACCTGGCGGAAGAGCTCCGTCTTGCAGGCCCTGCGGAACGTTAAAGGGTCCCGCAGGGCCCGCAGCTCACCCGGGAGCTCATTCCACCAGGTGGGGGCCAGGACCGAAAAGGCCCTGGCCCTGGTCGAGGCTAGGCGTGCTTCCCTAGGGCCGGGAACGACCAGAAGATTCTCACTCGCAGAGCGCAGAGCCCTGCGGGGGGCATAGGGCACTAGGCGGTCCCTCAGGTATGTGGGTCCCAGCCCGCGTAAAGCCTTAAAGGTTAGAACCAGAACCTTGAACCGGATCCGGACAGCAATTGGTAACCAGTGCAGCTGCCTCAGCACAGGCTGGATGTGGGCCCTCCAAGGTGTGCCGGTGAGGACCCTAGCGGCTGCATTTTGTACCAGCTGGAGTTTCCGGATCAGAGACAGGGGTAGGCCCGCGTAGAGCGAGTTACAGAAATCTAATCTGGAGGTGACCGTTGCATGGATCACAGTGGCCAGGTGTTCGGGGGACAGGTAGGGCGCTAGTAGCCGGGCTTGGCGAAGATGGAAAAATGCCTGGCCGGCTACTTTCCTGACCTGCGCCTCCATAGTCAGGGAGGCATCAATGGTCACACCCAAGTTTCTAGCCTGGGACGCGATGGTAAGATGCGCCCCTGCCAGGGTGGGTAAATGCGCTTCCTGTTCCCGCCCCCTACTTCCCAGCCACAGGACCTCCGTCTTGGAGGGGTTGAGTTTCAGGCGACTCTGCTCAAACCATTCTGTCACTGCTTCCAAACATCTGGCGAATGGTTCTGGGGGGGAGTCTGGGTGGCCGTCCATGAGGAGATAGAGCTGGGTGTCATCAGCGTACTGATGGCAGCCCAACCCAAAACTCCGTACCAGCTGGGCCAGAGGGCGCATGAAGATGTTAAATAGTGTGGGGGAGAGAACCGCGCCCTGTGGGACCCCACAAGGGAGTCCATAAGGGCGCGAGAGCTCATCCCCCACTGCAACCCTCTGGGTCCGGTTCTGGAGGAAGGAGCGTATCCAGCGCAAGGCTGTACCCCGTATCCCCGTACCGGCGAGGCGGTGGCCCAATATCTCATGGTCCACGGTGTCGAAAGCAGCCGACAGATCCAGAAGGACCAGCACGGCTGACCCGCCTCTATCCAGCTGGCGACGGAGATCATCCAGCAGAGCGACCAACACCGTCTCCACCCCGTGGCCAGGACGGAAGCCAGACTGATATGGATCGAGTGCCGAAGTTTCATCCAAGAAAGCTAGGAGCTGGTCCGCCGCAGCCCTTTCCACCACCTTGCCCAGGAACGCTAGATGCGACACCGGGCGGTAGTTGGCAGGGTCCTGCGGGTCCAGCGTTGATTTTTTCAGGAGAGGGCGAACCACTGCCTCCTTCAGCCGCTCGGGGAATTCCCCGGAACTCAGGGAAAGGTTGATAATATCCCTGAGTTGGCCTCCTATCCCCTCTCCGCTCCCCTTGAGAAGCCAAGAGGGACAGGGATCAAGGGGGCAGGTGGTCGCCCTGACCGACCCCAGCAACTTGTCCACTTCGGAAGAAGAGAGCCGTCTGAAGCCATCAAACCTCGCTGCCAAAGACGGCCAACAGGTCTCCAGTTCATTTACTGTATTAATTGTGACAGGAAGGTCATGGCGAAGCGACAAGACTTTATCCGCAAAAAAGCTCGCTAATGCCTCGCAGCCAAGTGCCAATTGACTAATATTTTGGCGCCCCTGAAGGGCGGTAAGGGATCTAACTACCCTAAATAATTGGGCCGGGCGAGAGCTTGCGGACGCGATTTCCGTGGCGAAGAACTCTCGCTTCGCCACTTTCACCGCCATCTCATACGCCCTCATAAGCGTGCGATAAGATGTTCTTGCAGCTTCGTCGCGAGTCTTCCGCCACACTCGCTCTAGTCGTCTCACCTCCCTCTTCTTTTCCCGGAGCACCCCCGTGTACCAGGGGGCCCGTTTGAGTCGAGGGCAGAGAGGACGCTTAGGGGCAATCTCATCTATAGCGGCTGTCAGACGGGACTGCCAGTCCTCTACTAACGCCGCCAGTGAGTTGCCAGGAGGCATCGGGTCCCGCAGAGCATTCCGGAAACCAATTGGATCCATGAGTCTCCGCGGGCGGGCAAAAGTGCGCCCGCCGCCCAACTGGGGAGGGGGTGGCATCACAAGCCGGGCCCGCAGGGCATAGTGGTCTGACCATGGCACGGCCAAAGCTGGCTCCAGAACCACCTCTATCCCGGCACCGAAAATCAAGTCAAGCGTGTGGCCGGCGTGATGAGTGGGACCGGCAACAAATTGCGAGAGCCCTAGTGTCGCCATGGATGACACCAGGTCCCCACCAAGTCCTGAAGTGGGCGAGTCCGCGCCCACTTCAGGACTTAGAATCAATTATAGAGGATGTCCACTGCTGCCTGTTATATTGTTGTATTGTTTTATTGTTAAAGGTAAAGGTATCCCCTGTGCAAGCACTGAGTCATGTCTGAGCCTTGGAGTGACGCCCTCCAGCGTTTTCATGGCAGACTCAATACGGGGTGGTTTGCCAGTGCCTTCCCCAGTCATTACCGTTTACCCCCCAGCAAGCTGGGTACTCATTTTAGCGACCTTGGAAGGATGGAAGGCTGAGTCAACCTTGAGCCGGCTGCTCTGATCGAACTCACAGCCTCATGGGCAGAGCTTCAGACAACATGTAGGCTGCTTTACCACCCTGCGCCACAAGAGGCTCTTGTTTTATTGTTAACTGGGGAAATTATTGGGTTTTATTGTATTTTTAATATTTTATCATGTAAACTGCCGTGAAACCTGCTGAGGAGTGGCGGTATATAAATCTAAAAATAAATAAATAAAATAAAATAAATAATAATTGAAAATCAAACATTTAAAACATTACTCTTCCTCAGATGACAACCTCACTGTCTGGGAAAGGTGAAAGCAGAAGTTTGTTTCAAAGGCAGTTGCAGGGATAGCGTCACATCCCAGAGCCCCCTCTCTCCTACTGCAAGCTGTCATAGAGGCGAGGGCCAGAGAGGACCATCCATGTTCTTCTAAAGACAATGGGACAGGATAGCAGGATAACCATGGCTCCAAGGTAGGGGTAGTCAAACTGCATACCTCCAGATGTACATGGACTATAATTCCCATGAGCCCCTGCCAGCGAATGCTGGCAGGGGCTCATGGGAATTGTAGTCCATGGATATCTGGAGGGCCGCAGTTTGACTACCCCCGTTCCAAGGTGTTCCAGTCCCAAATCAGAGATACAGTCCAAGTTTGGGGCAAGAAGCAGTCAGAAGCATAGTCAGTGTCTCATCCAAGGTCAGAACTGACAGCAGTCAGAAACATGGGCAGAGGCTGGCAGAGGACCAAGGCATGGCCTGGAGGCAATCCAGAGGTCCAACAGATGAAAGTCAGGGTTTCAGAGCAGGCCAAGTGAGTCCTGTGCAGAAATATACTAGTATTCACACATAGGGCACCCGCACTGTCCTTCTTTTGTAAACCACTTATATAGGGCATGGCAATCCCCAAGTCCTGATCCTAGAATTACTTCCAGCCCCTGGTTCCCTGCATTCAGCTTTCATCCTGCAAATATCTCCCTTGTTTGTCCAGTTCCTCGTGATAGTGAGACTGTAGGCAGCACCACATCTTTTCTCTTTAAATTCTTGCCTTTGCTGAGGTCTCCTTTGCTCTAATGATGTATATGCTTCAGGTGAGCTGGGTACTTGTTCTGATGGTTCAGGTGTGGGAGGTTTGTTACCTTCTGCAGAGTGGAGCCTTTGGAAGAATCTCTCCAGAGAGAGAGATTCTCTCCAGCTGCTTGCTGGTTATGTTTTGACCCAGGATAGTGCCAGATTCCTCATCTTCCGAGTCCTCCTGTGCTGACTCATGTGGTGGAGCTGCACTGCAAAATCCCTGGTAGGTTAACCCCCACCTCCAGTATTCCCTCCCATGCAAACCCCACCCCATTCTCTGCCTCCCAAGAAGGGACTTGCCACATTCTGAGCATGAACAAAGCTCAGAGCTGGTTCCATCGGACCACAGAAGATGCAAGGAGCACCAGGTACCAGCCTTGGGAGACCCCAAGCTGCAGGAAGGTCATTTAGTAACTTGCATCCAGCCTCCCAAGTGTTGATATCCCTCTAAAGTGGGGCTGGCCAAACTGTGGCCCTCCAGATGTCCATGGACTACAATCCCCATGAGCCCCTGCCAGCATTTGCTGGCAGGGGCTCTTGGGAATTGTAGTCCATGGACATCTAGAGGGCCACAGTTTGGCCAGCCCCGGTCTAGCAGAGTGCATCTATGGGTTTAATTGCCTCAGCTATCCGTAAACGCTACACCCCACCCCAACCTTGGGCCCTGGCAATTCCCAAATTCTCAGGAGCATTTTGCTTCCCTTGGTACCTTGAGGGAATGAAATCTGACATGAAAGCTGGAGCTGGATTAAAGGTTTGTTGGTATTTAAGGTGCTTTCAGATATGTTTTATTTACCAAGCTGTGCTGATGCTATGCAGCTATTTGCATGGACAGAAGGGATTGTTGCTTTGGGATTCTTGTGAAAGGCAAGCACCTAACATTAAAAACAAAAGCCAAACATGTGATGTTTGTGTATAGCCACCTTTCTTCTCTTGCCTGAAAAGCATATGTCGCTTAATTGAAGGAGGGGAGGCAAAAGGAACAGTTTGCAGAATCACAGTCATCTGGACAAGCACTCAAAAGCTCCTGCCTTGAATAAAATCTTTGTGGATTTTATTCCGGACTGTGATTTTATTGTGCTACTTCAGACCAACACGGCTACTCATTTGAGTCATCTGGACACTTCACCTGCAGGCTGAAAAGCTGATGCGTGAGGAGAGCATATTACCCAAATTGTGATGCAAACAGATTTCATGACTCTGCATCTCTTGGCCTGCTTATTTGTTCATTGATATTTTATGGTCCACCTTTCACAGAGGAAGCGCATGCAATCAGTAAGATGAGGCATCTACTAAGTAATGTGCTAGTACCAGAATTACAGAAATTTGAAGCCAGCATAGAATATGATTCAGAATGTAGAAAAATGGTGTTACATTGTTAGAAGGCAGCATAGTGATGACACTGTATTAAATACAGCAAATAGGTAAATGGCCCCATAAACAGTGGTATAACTTTCAGTCTTTTTTCCTTTTGTGGCTTTGAAACCATTTGGTTATTGTTGTTGTTGTTATTATCCGGTCAGTCGTGTCCGACTCTTGGTGATTCTGTAAGGTGACCAGATTATCCCACTTTTGGAGGGACATCTCGGGGTACCTGGCAAATTGTACTTACATTGAAATTAAAAATATATATATTACAATAGTATTTTTGCGTTCTATGAAACTTTTTGTTGCTCCATAAAGACCAAATTTTAAATCAAGAACCCCCCTCCCCGGGTCAATGGTGTCCCGCTTTACCAATGTTAAAATCTGGTCACCTTATTCTGTAGGGAAGTCTTCACCATGCGCCCCTGTCTCTGACTTCTTCTTTTAATTGGTTCATGGTCATCCCTGCATCGGCTTTGATCGTGTCGAGCCAGCGGATCCTTTGGCAACCACGTTTCCTTTTGCCGCTGACCATGCCGAGCGTTAATGATTTTTCTAGCGAGTTTGATCCCATGATGTGTCCAAAGTAAGTGAGCTTTAGCTGTAATACCTAGTTGGTTTGCTCCTCTCTAAAACTATCTTGTTGGTAACTTTGGCTGTCCATGATATTTGCAGCATTTGTTTCCAACGCCATAATTCGAAAGCAGCGCTTGGTTATAGTACAGCCCTATTACCTTTATTGAAATAGCCTCCTCACCATGCGGAATCCATGCTTTTGATGCATAATTGGACTGTTGGTTTGCCCCTGGAGGTCAACTTCCTTTGGCTGAGCCTTTCAAATCAGTGGGTTTTTCCCCCCTGTTGTGCCAGTATATTTATTCTGGACTGTTGCCATGTCTCAGCCTTTCTCCTCCACTTGTTCCCAAGCCCCTATCCCTCTTGGAATGTTCTCTTGTTCACGGCTCGTGGTTAATTGCCGCTCTGGTGTGATATCAATTGGAACTCTATTGAACATTAAGGTTAAATGATGATATCACAAGTTAGTATGTTTGCATTTTACATCCAATTGAAAACACAAATCCTTTGGCTCATTAATCCTTCACAATCTGAATTTTTTCTCTCTCTCCCTAAATGAAATTGTCCATTTGGGATGCGTTTGTTTCCTTCCTAACAACCGCATGGCAGTTATGCTGATGGAGTTTGCCTCCAACTTGGTTAACGGTACTGACAAGCTCCCTTTGAAGAATATACATACGTAGGTGCACAGAATTATTTCTTTACAGTTCAGCTTAATGTCGAACATCTCAGGCTTCTGCAGTTGGGTTGCCCTTCTTGCAGCAATCTAAAGAGAAGCACTTTCTTTTGTTTAGAGAGGAGCTGGGAAGAGCTCAGAACTGCCGGGCTCCAGAAAGAACTCCTAAAAGATATTCCACAAATAAACTTCGCTATCGTTGTTTGTTACATCTGATGTTGAACGGTTTCACACCAGCTGTGGGAAGTTTATTTTGCCTGCTATAGAGAAGCTTCTTTAAAAAAATCAAATGAAAAGACTAGCACGGATGGGGGGGGGGGAAAGGAAATCTGTGCTATTTTCCAAGCTGCCTCACTTGGTTTTGTTTGACATTTTTTGGTGCAAGCTCCCAAGCCCTCCGATGGCGTATAAAATTCATAATAAATGTAAGTGAGAGGATGATAAGAGGCACAAGGGTCTGAGAATGCTGCTGATATATGCTTGCAATAGATGCCCTCAAATAGCTAAATTGCTGACTGTTGCACTATCCGTATGTGTGTGCATGGGTGATTATGAAGAAGTATTTCTGGTGCAAAATGACAAGGGATGTTAAGGAGGGGTTTATACTAATTGGCTTAGTTTTTCCATTCTCTGAAATAACCTTGACTCTAGCAGATCCCTCTGCATAGAAAATCTGCCTGTTACCATTGTCCTACAGGATGTATTCTGTCTATTCTAACCTGTCGCTCTAACTAGTTGACTTGAAGAGGGTGAGGATATGTTTTGAACGCCATAGGTTGAAAAAGTGCACAGAACAAACTGTGCTGTAGCACTCATTGGAAGATCTGTGAGGAGGTATTTGTGGTTACAAAGAAATGCTGCTTTGCTGTTACTGTTGAGGTGTCCCTTTAAATGCCTCCTCCAAGCCACAAGTTCACTCTGAAGCCATTTAAAGGGACTGAGCCCTTGAAAGGATTTCCACTATGGTTATCCAGTGGTCCTGTAAAATCCAAAATCATTTCAGGATTTATTTTGGCTCAGCCCTTTTGGTAGATTATAGCAATAAAATAGCAATAAATATGTAACCAGCTGAATTAATGACCCTAAAATATTGATAAGGTATTTTGGGGATAATTATTTTCAGTTCAGATAGCTGAGTGCACTCCTCTAATTCATCTACCAAATCATTATTGCGCTCACATACCTGCAAAATTGCATCTCCTGCTACTGTCTGCTCCAATAGTTTTGCTCATCAGAACAAAACTTTCTGAAGGTTCCACCCTGCAAACAAATAACTTGTCAGCTGCCTGTTCACATGCATTCTCTGTGACAGCTCCCACAATATGGAATATGGTGTACCTGAGGCTGTTTGGAAGGCCCACACATTTCTGTTGCTTCACATAATGCAAAAAACATATTTTCTTCAGCAGGACATTCTTTTACAGCAGGCTTTCTCAACCAGGGTTTTGTGAAACTCTGGGGTTTCTTGACAGCCTTGGAAGGGTTTCCTGAATGGGTGAGAGTTAATTAAATTGTATTATATTTTTAAAAATTGTTAAATATTCATTGGGTAGTAAGACCATATGAGGTTGTGTCAACCCTTCCTCCCAAAATAGCCAATGATGGGCCTGGAGGGGCTGGAAAGGGGAGGGGCCCCAGGTGGGCATGTACACAGCCAGGCTTCCCAAAGTTATTTTGCATAGTCATGCCAATGTGGGTTTTTTTTGAAGCCTGAAGAATGTTTCACGGGTTTCTCAATGGTAAAAAAAGCTTGAGAAAGGCTGTTTTACAGAGTTAGTGTTGTGAGATGTGATGCAGAGTATCGGCCCGGAAGGTGACCCCTATTAGGAATCTTGTTTTACTAGGAGTCTTTCCCTATTTCACTAGAAATCTTTGCTGCTGGATTCAAATGTTATATTTTGTAATCCACTTGCTAGTTGACTAAATGTCTTTGCTTTACTAGGAATCTTTGCTGTTAGGTTCAAAATTTGTTATTCAGATGTCATCATCATCATCATCATCATCATATTATAATTGGCTTATTGACTAAATTGTTTTATTGTGACCTACTGAGAGTCCCAATGAGATGCCAGGGGTAGTCAAACTGCGGCCCTCCAGATGTCCATGGACTACAATTTCCAGGAGCCCCTGCCAGCGAATGCTGGCAGGGGCTCCTGGGAATTGCAGTCCATGGACATCTGGAGGGCCGCAGTTTGACTACCCCTGAGATAGACTGTCCATGCAAATAAATGAGATTTTTAGACTTCATTTCAACTTGAAGACAAAACCATAGCTCAGACTATACAAGGATAAAGCCTTGGAGAACTGGAGCTTGTGAACTTCTTGTACATCATTGATACTTAAGACTTCTTGGTTCACAGAAAGCTTGTTGTTATCCCCAGCCCTAATTTGTATATATATTTGCTAGGTTTCCAAACCATGGTCTAATCCTCGTTCACAGACAAAGAACAAACCATAATGTATGGTTCAGTTACAGCAATTAACTGTGATTAACTAAGAAGTCGTCAATATCAGATCCGTGGGAGGGCACTTCCAAGGGCTTCCATTGTTTGTTCCCATAACAATGAGCCTTGATATGTTGTTACATTTGAATGTTCTCCTAGTAGTTACCGAATCAAACATTTTACCACCTACTGACAGATTTGCGTTGCAAAACATCGCCAAAGTTTTGGCAACCAAGCTAATTTCCATCTGATTTTTCTCCTGATTCCGTGTGTGTGACTGTTGATCATATAGACTCTTAGGCAGGGGTAGTCAAACTGCAGCCCTCCAGATGTCCATGGACTACAATTCCCATGAGCCCCTGCCAGCATTCGCTGGCAGGGGCCCCTGGGAATTGTAGTCCACGGACATCTGGAGGGCCACAGTTTGACTACCCCTGCTCTTAGGTTTCCTGGCAATTGTTCTATGACAGCTTGTTCCCGAGGGACATTTGCAATCTGTCCAATAGCCAAGTGTGCTCACATTTTCAATAATTATTGGGACTTGTGGCAAAGTTCCCGATAATTTGGTATGCTCTTCTCTTGTTTCTGATGTTTCTGTCTCCTGCTGTGGCAACATCAATGTATTGCTTGTCACTCTGACATCTGGCATCCTTGCAAGAAATGATTCTGATAGTTGTGTGTGTGTGCCCAGTACCTTAATTTGTTATGCTTGGAAGTCCCACGGATCTTGGAAGTGCCTGGCATACTGTAATTCATAAACATCTGCAACAATTTAGACCTAGTTCTTTGTAAATGGTATAAACTTGGGTCTGGGCTCAGGTGCAATACTATGGATGTACTGTTCCATCACACACACACCCTCCACACCCCAAAAATCTTCTATACATGGAAAACTTTGCACAGTCAAGTAAGCCCCTGCCTATTGTTTGCTGAAGTTGTGGAACTCAGATAATAAATGGAGCATCAAAAGAGAAATAGGCTGTAGTCTCAAGACTGTGTACTTGGCTTCCCACAGAGCCTAGAGCAGGGGTAGTCAACCTGTGGTCCTCCAGGTGTTCATGGACTACAATTCCCATGAGACCCTGCCAGCAAACAGTGGCAGGGGCTCATGGGAATTGTAGTCCATGAACATCTGGAGGACCACAGGTTGACTACCCCTGGCCTAGAGGATTATGTTTTCTTCCTTTAGGAGGGGCACCTGCATTTAAATAATCCGGATCATTAGATAAAGTGGACACTGGGTAGACTGTGAACATGGAAAGCAGCAGTGACAATACATTCATTATGCTTAGTTGCATATTGTCATACATACATTATATGTATCTAGACATCACAAACCTCATGATCATTTTACAAATTTGCTTCTGCATCCTTAACATGCACTCCTTTAAGCTAAACATGCATACTATTGAAAACTATTGTTGTTCCTGTTAGTTGTGAAGTCTTGTCCGGCCTATCGCAACCCCATGGACAATGATCCTTCTGTCGTCTACCTGTCATCTACCATTCCCCGGAGTCCATTTAAGCTTGTACCGGCTGCTTCAGTGACTCCATCCAGCCACCTCATTCTCTGTCGTCCCCTTTTTCTTTTGCCCTCAATCGCTCCCAGCATTAGGCTCTTCTCCAGGGAGTCCTTCCTTCTCATGAGGTGGCCAAAGTATTTGAGTTTCATCTTCATGATCTGGCCTTCTAAGGAGCAGGCAGGGCTGATCTCCTCTAGGACTGACCGGTTTGTTCGCCTTGCAGTCCAAGGGACTCGCAAGAGTCTTCTCCAGCACCAGAGTTCAAAAGCCTCAATTCTTTGACACTCGGCCTTCTTTATGGTCCAACTTTCACAGCCATACATTGCAACTGGGAAGACCATAGCCTTCACTAGATGCACTTTTGTTGGCAGGGTGATGTCTCTGCTTTTTAGGATGCTGTCTAGATTTTCCATAGCTTTCCTCCCCAGGAACAAGCGTCTTTTAATTTCTTTGCTGCAGTCCCCATCTGCACTGATCTTGAAACTTAGACTTAGGATTTCAGAAGCACCACATCCCTTGCAGTTGCCTTGTAGGTTCAGGGAATAGCGTTTTATATTCTACCAGTAGTGTATTGAACAACTGAAAAGTACTTATGAAGGTAGCGGGTGGCGCGGGAGGGGGCGAGTGGGGAGGAATCGCAAAAGGAAATGGCTTACAAGCAGTTGGCGGATTCAAGCCCCAGAAGTATTAAGCTGTTAGGTGGATAAGAGCTGATGCTGAAATACGGTGTTTATCTTGACTGCCAAAGGTAAATAAAAAGGTTAAATGAGCTCTTTTCCTGTTTAAAATAAATAAGTGATTAATAGATCCTTCTGCCTCAGGGAATAATTTACTGCCGATTGGGGCTGTGCTTAATGCGTTTCTGAGGCCTCCGCTGAGCTGTAATTCACCGATAGATCCTACTTTGGAGGCAGTTGTGGGGGCCGCGGAATGAAGAAGGGGAGGGCAAGACAGGCTGAGGTAGGTCTGGCACATGGGTACCTTTCTATCTTGGTCCTGATGCTAGCTGGTGACCTTCTGTACTCTTTGCTGACCTTTCTCTTTTGAAAGCTGGGTGTTTGTGGAGGAGAGCCTTAACCTTACAGTCTCTCTCCTTTTCTATGCCTCTCATTATCTGTTAAAAGCTGCGTTGTCTTGCTGTGCTTAGAAAGAGGACAGAGTTGCTGCTTGGTCTCACAATTCATAGCCTTCTAGTGGTGCCATTTACAATCTCTCCTTTTTCTGTATTCCTAGCCTAGTTTAGTGCTTTATCTATGTCGAGCTTTGGACTACAGGTAGGCATGCTCATGTCTACGTGGGACCTGAGTATCCCCTGGAATTAAAGCTTTTGTCTAGACCAGGGGTAGTCAACCTGTGGTCCTCCAGATGTCCATGGACTACAATTCCCATGAGTCCCTGCCAGCAAATGCCATGAACATCCATGAGTCCCTGCCAGCAAATGTCCATGAACATCTGGAGGACCACAGGTTGACTACCCCTGGTCTAGACTCAAGAGATCAATATCCCTGGAGAAGATGACTGCTTTGGAGGGTGGATGCCATAGCATGCTACTCCACACCCCTCCCGCCCCCGCCCCAGATCCTGCCCACTCCCAGCTCCATTCCCAAAATCTCCTAGTATTTCCCAACCCAGTAGCTACAGGTGATTATGACCATGATGCATGTCAAGTGAACACGTGGACCTGTCTTCAGACTAGTAGTCTGTCTGTTGGATTTTGGAAGTGTCATCATCACGTCAGTCATGAAAAAGTGAAGCTAATGAGTGAAGCTAATTAGCATAGGGCCAATTAGAGTCACTTAGAATTTTCCCACCAAGAAGGAGAGGTGTTATTCCTAATGAGGAGAGCCTAAGATTGTTGATTGGCTAATCAATATATTGGAGGTTGGGAATGTGCCACTTTGCATGCACACAAGGGGTGGAGTCTTGCAGGCAACTTCCTTTGACTTTGTTCTTACTCTTTGCTTGTGAAAAAGCCTAGATGGTGTAGGCCTATAAAAGATGAGCTAAAGAGGCTGTTATTATTCCCTTCCCTTACTCTTAGTAAACTTCTTATTAGAAGCTAAACACATGTCTGTGCTACATAACTTCAGCATGTGGTATTGCTTTCCAACACTAGCCTGATTTTGTGGGTTGACTGACTGTCCAGGGTCTCAGGCACGTTTTAACTAGACCCGCTGTCTATTGCTAGAGAAGCCAGAAATTGGATCGGGGGTCTTCCACATGCAAGGCCTTGAATTGTGGCTCCTTCCCTACAGAAAGGTACAGTCTCACAAGCTAAGATCCCATTTAGATCACAAGGTAGAGAGCTCACAGCTTTGCTATTTCCAAGCTGTAGCATTCTATTGAAGGGAGAATGTCTCCTTGAATCAACTGGGGGATTTGTTTGGTATATAGGAAGGTTTCTTAGTGCATGTTTTGTCTTGGGGGAAAAAAAATCCTTGCCTTTTCCCAAGAGAGTTTTCCCAGCTCTGTACAATTGACACAAAACACGCTGATAAGCCTTATCAGTCCTACTGGTTTTCAACAGTTCCTCAGAACAGAATCTCTATTTCTCTCTCTCCCCCACCCCTCCCCAATTCCTGGATTCTCATCATCCCTGTGCAAAAGCCCACAAAGGCTATACTTCAGTTCTTGAACTATTGTCCCAGACAGCACAGCTCAAAAGGACCTTTTGCTTAAGATGTAATGATCCAGATCTTAAGACCAAGACTAATTCTTTATTCTGTCTTAAACTTCAACTCATTCTGATTAGAGAGTTTTCACATGATAAATGTATACTGTGTCTCCCACCCCCACCCCCTCAACTAATGTTGTTAAAACTGTGTGTAAAACAGCTAAACCAATTCTTCCTTCCCATCTTCCTAAGCACAGAACTGGCAGTTTCTTTGCCCAAAGACTATAATTATGTCAGATTTGGTCCGCCTTGATCACTTTATCAGTATTAGCTATGGAAATTGCTGACCAACTATATTAATTATAAAATGTAAGATGGTTACCCGATGGGATACAGAATTAGTTAATTCGAATCAGAAATCTGGACGGGTGCGTAAGTACAGTCAGGCTGTACAGGATCGTCTTACAAGCAATCAAGAGAAAAGAGTTAGCATTTCAGAGACACACGATAGTGACCTGGATTAAGCAAGGTATGTCCCTAAACAGATTTAGAATCCATAGGCTTCATACTCAGAATGCACTATATTCATAGGTTCATTGCAGTATTATAGTTATGTAGCACTGCAGTTATATTCCTATACTTTTCGGTGTCTTGTATTTAAGGCATTAGGGTGTGATCCACCGGGCTGGTGTCTTTATTTGCAGTGGTCCTTATCCGTAGATCGATGCTACAGGCTTTCCTTTCCCTGCCAGATTCCTTAGGAAGGTGAACTTTCCTAAACTGAATACATCCCATGAAATAATTCATAATGCTGATGCACCTTTGGTTATTGTAAAGAGCACACAATCATAAACTGATGTTCATTTGTTTATGTCTCTGACCTTCTGAAGGTTACAAGTGGTTCTCACCTAAGTGCGTGGGTATTCTGGAGCATTGCTGCCTCTGCAATATCGGAAGGGGAGTGGTGTTGATGAGGAAGGACCACCCACCTCCCAGCTGTCGTCTTCCTTGTCTACAAAATGGAATTATACCCTCTGGGGCCAGTGGTTCAATTTAGTGTATTGAGTGGATTAACAAGCTTGTAAAACAACAAATAAGATTAGAGGGAAGATCTCCTTGATTGAGATGCATCTCTAGCAGATACTATGGTGTGTGGGTGGAGATAGATTTTTTTTCCCCATCAGGCTCCTGCATCAGGAGGACAATTTTTGGAAAGGAGCGGGGAGCCAGTGTGGTTTGTTGGTTAGAATGCTAGACCTGGATCTTTGTTTTAATCCCTGCGTTTGATCATGAAGCTTTCTGGATGACCTTGGGCCAAATGTTCTCTTTTATGCCAGCCCACCTACCTCAAAGCTCTACATACCTGCCTGCTTACCTACCTGCCTACCTAAATACCTTAAAATCTCTTTGAAGAATGAAGAATCATTTTTTACAGAAAGATAAAAAAGGTCTTAATTTTAATAACAGAACACAAATGAACAGATGATAGAATATGAAAATGCAACAATTGTACTTTTTCGCTGGTGCTTTGGCCTTCAAAGGGCCCCCTGATGGTTCTCATGGTTAGGGGGAAATAGGCAATCATGAGCCATGTGTTTTCCCAACCAGGGACCCCTAGAGGTCTGCAGGAGTTTTGAAGGAGGTCCATAGTACTTCCCCTCCTGTCTTAATGGACTCATTCACAAGCTAGGGAACTGACCACTTTTCTCCCTTTTACCCCCTCCTGAGTGAGTTCTATCTTGGTTTCTGTACCATGGAGGGGGTGGTGCCTGCATACCTATTCCTGCCTTAAACCACGTCCTATCTCTCCCCCCCTTAGCCCTCCACAAAACTTTCTGTTAACACAGGTGGTGATGTCACTTCCGGTAATATCCAACTTATGGGGGTGTGGCAGGGAGGCGTGGTCAAATGACATCACTTCCAGGGCTCTTCGAAACCTGAAAAATTATTCCAGGGGCTTGTCCATGGACAAAAGGTTGAAAAAGGCTGATATAGACAAAGGATTTATTTTGTATTGATTTGATAGAAAGCTACAACATTTTTATTTTGTGAACATACCCCCCTTTTACTTCTTTAGAAACTCCATTTTGCCAAGGACAGAGAGTTCCTGTGGTCAAACATTTTAAAATCTATTTCCTTTTGGATTTTCTGATGCTCTTGTTTATGTAACAAATTGAATGTGTGATGCATTGGTCTGTGAAGCTTGGTGCTATCTACTGTTATAACTGGCAGTAGCTGTCCAGGATCTCAGATAAAGAGACAGGCATTTCCTTTACATTTTGTTTTCTTTGATGCCTTAAGAGAGTCAGTGTGGTATAGTGGTTAAAGACTGGCATACTCAAATCAAGAGAACTGCTTTGATTCCCCACTCCTCCACATGCAGCCAGCTGGGGGATCTTGGAATAGTTCTCTTAGAGCTGCTCTTTCAGAGCAGTTCTCTTAGAGTTCTCTCAGTCCTACCTACCTCACAGGGGTCTACTGGAGATAACAGTGTAAGGAGGAAAAAGCTTGTTTTCTGTCCTCTGCCCCAGTAACTTCCCTGCAACAAACAAACAACCCTCTAATTGATCACCTATCTCCCTGAGTGTCTTCTTGGTTAGTCCTTGCTCGGCAAATTCCAAATTTTCACTGAGTCTGAACGCGTCTTCCTGTCAATTCCCCCATACAGACTTATACACAACCTGCACTTGGGGATAATTTGGTGACCTTGCAAATAGTGTGGTTTTCTCCTAAACCGTTTCTAACTCAATTCCTATGTTTAGATGACTAGTAAAACAAATCTCCTCAGGAGCTGAAATTCAATTAAAATGCTTATGTCAAGCAAACAGTGCCCCAAACTTAATTGCCTACCCAAGATTAGAAATCAAAGAGGCAGCCATTGCGAGTACTTCAAAGGAACAGGTGAGCCATTAAGATAAATGGAGGGTGTTTGTCCATTCTTAGAAGTTCATTTCCATTTGACATATACCTCTGAATCACTGAACAAGTATCTCATCCCCTCAAAAAAAGGATAATTAGTCTTAAATCCACATTCCCCAGGGCAGGTCAGTGCAAAAAAAGCCATAATCTGCAGTGGCTGCAAATTCTGGCTCATAGGAAGGAAGCAGGACAAATCCTTAATTCATTCAAAAAAAAGTTATCTTAATGTGATTGTGTCCCTTGAATGGTACGGCCTTTTGTCCCCATATGTATGTGTATATGGGAACACTTAATATATCTGAATGTGGGTGTAAAAGTGTATGCTGTTATGAATCTTTAAGGTTCCACAGGACTCCCTTTGATTCATGAATAAACATTGTCTTTTTGCAGTGAGTCAGGACAAGAATATCCTGTCTTGCCTGTGCAAACCCACTTCCCTGCCCCATGTTTGAAATCCTGTTCAGGTTCTAGGTAAACACAAAACATAGTATCTCTGTTGCAAAATCTCCAAAGATGTGCAACCTGGGTAATTCGATCTGTCAGCACCATCCATCATGGAACTGCAGCCAACAGCCAAATGAAAATGGAGGGAAAAGGAATGGCAAGCAGTGGGTGATGCAGGCTGGACTCATCTGAGAAGCATTCTCGCTCCCTTTTCTGTGTTGTACATGTGTGTGTGAATGTGGGTTGTCAGTCTCTTAAATGCTCTCTTGGCCAATGTGTTATCTTGGTTGTATCTGCCTACTTAAACTTCTTAAAATATACTTCAGTAGATAGGTAGCATTTTGAGGTGATTGGGGTAAGATTCTCTCTTTCCCTTGGCAAAAATTACAGAGCTGAACCTTTTATTCTGTGGAAAGAGCATTTTCTGGAAAATACAGGCATGCATAAAACTGTGGGAGAAAAGGTGTGTATGGAGGGAGGAAATTGTGCCTAGTTTATCGAGTTATTTAATTTATTGTGGTTTTCCTAACTGGCTTATTGTTGCAGAAGTTTCTAAAAGTGGGTGAAACGGGATACTTAGCTAGATGATGTACTGGTCTGATAAAACAGGTCTGCTTTTCTATTCTTATGTTGCTTCAGAAAAATCAGGTTACCTCCCAGAAAAAATACACTTAGTTTCTGCTTAAGTTCCCTTGCAGTGTCTTCATTGTGTGTAACCAATTAAGTATTGAGAATGCAAAAACCTTGGACATCCCCTTCCTAACCCCTTAATTTGCTGAAGTACTTGAAATGTGATTGGATTAGGGGCTTTGGGACTTGTCAGCTATTGTTGTGTAGCCTTTCTCGACTTTTTCACTGCCGAGGAAATAGTCTCATGATTTAAAAAAAAAAAAAAACTCAGTGCTGACCATGCCTAGTCTGATCTTGTCAGAGTCAGAAGGTTGGCCATAGTTAGGATTTGGATGGGAAGCAGGAGTGGCTACATATGCGAGAGCAATAGCTAGCCATCTCTACTCGACATTTGCCTTAAAACCCATGATAGGGTTTCTATAAGTCAGTTCTGACTTGACAGCTCAGTTTACCTTTAGGAAGCTTTGATGAGCCCTTTTCACATTTCCCCACCATGAGGTAAAATTTTTCCTCCAAAGAATAAAATTCTGGTCCCTCACTGACTGTACTGCCCAAGTGGCCTGGTTTCTTTATTGTAGACTAGCCCAAAAACCTGTTGCATCCAGGAATGCAACAGGCACTAGTGGGGGCCCGGCCAAGGGCGCCACCACCTACTTGCGAGCGGCGCTGTCAGCTCAGTTGACGGTCCTGTAGCCAGCTGGCCTGCTGTGAGAACTGGCGGCTGGGTCGAGCAGTGGGCTGGCCAGGATGCTGCAGGAGCGCCCTCCTTGGCGGCCAGGGAGCGTGTGACTGTGAGGCTGCGTGTGTGCTTCGTGGCCGGTTTCTGGGGGCGGGAGCTCTAAGGGCCAGCCTAATCTGGGTGTTCCCAGCTTGGCCTGTGGAGCCGGAAGTGATGTCTGGATACCCAGATGGGTCTTGGTCACTGCTCCACCCTCAGTGGTTTTTACAATATATATAATGGTTACCGATAAAGTCCCAACATGTCACTGGTAGAGTTTGGCTTTTAATTCGGCTCTGGAACAATAAGGAAAGCCCTTTTTTTCTTAAAACCCCTTTTGAATGATGCTTGATTTTATTAAACACGCAGGGAAAGGTTAGAAGGAATGTGGCGTTAAATCTTGGTTGTAAAAATTCAGTAGTTGTACAGTCTCCAGATCTTAAGTCTTCACAGAGGACTTCCTTCCTT
Source organism: Paroedura picta (assembly GCF_049243985.1). Taxonomy (NCBI): domain Eukaryota; kingdom Metazoa; phylum Chordata; class Lepidosauria; order Squamata; family Gekkonidae; genus Paroedura; species Paroedura picta. Next base: position 37,920,829 of record NC_135380.1, on the reverse strand, counting down.
TCTTCGCTCTTACTCATGAGAGGCTTTTGTTTCTGTGTTTTCCTAAACATGTCAGTATTGTTTGTTTAAGTTCCTTTTAACTCACCTGGTTTTTATAATACTGATGCCCTTTGTCAATACTCCAATTTCCCTTGTTTAGAAACACCAGTTTTTTCGCTAACTGCTGAGATGTCCACAGTAGTATCTTTCTACACCAGACCGGGGAAATTCTCACAGTTAATTTCTTCTTTTAATTGGACCAAGATTTTTTTTTCTCTTCCTAGAAGATTTTCCCTTTGTTCTCTGGTCTTTTGGGGAATCTCAATCCACTATGCAATTCACTCTGCCAAATACCATTCCTAGTTCTCTTGTCTGTGCAGAACTGCTTTCACCTGAGGCTGAATCCAGACTATTTAGTCAAAACTATGTCTTCTGATCAAATTTTCCTCAAAGTTAAGGCTCAGGAGTCACTGTCAGGAAAAAAAAATCCCATCAGTTCCCTCAGCTTACAGCTCTGATAGCACTTATCTCACAGCTATTGCTGGCCACTCAGAGTGCTTGGAGCAGCCTGTCACTCAAGCTCTCTGCCATAGTGAAGAATTAACCCCTCACTTCCTGGTTCCTTTATATTTCAGCACTTTGAGGCTGGCCTTTAAAGTGCTGTCTGTCACAGAAGCAGATACTCCACAGCTGATAGTTAGCTGGATTGTGGTCTTGTGAATCATGGGGGTGACAGCAGGATTCTGTGGAGGACTTTATAATGAACTTGAGAGCAGTGCTGAAAGCCAGATTACCTCCTGTCATTGCAATAACTTCAGTAAATGATAACTTGCAAGAGAACAGAGGAAAGTGGCCCTGAAGCTATTCAGGTATGAAATTCGTCTTGTGTCTGTTGGTCTCCTATATGCCCACATATACGCAGGCAGAAACTGACACCTGGTACAGCATATTGTCTGATAAAACTCCAAGATCTCCAAATTTTGAACACCCAGGTTGACATAAATATATTGCAGACTATGTAATTGTTTGATAAAAGTCAGCAGAGTTTAGAAGGACAAATGTCTACATCATCCTGTATATCTATCTGTACTTTTATCCTGATTCCACCCCAAAGTTATTTTATTTATTGCCTGCCTTTCTGGCGGAGACTCAAGGCAAATGCCGTAGTGTAAAGCAACACATTTGAGTCGTATGAGATGCCTGACAAGCAGATAGTTCAAAAAGAAATGGAGGAAAAGTACCAGACATGTTGTGTCTAATTGAGCAAAATATAGAATTATAGAAGTAAAACATAATATTGTAAGAATGGGATAGCACATACAATGATAGAGTTGTGAAACTCCTAGTGCCATGGGGATGGAGTCCAGAGAGGACAGGGCATCAGTGGGGTACAATATAGTAGAGTCTAGCCTCCAAAACAGCTGTTTTCTCCAGGGTAACTGTTCTCTGAAGTCTGGAGAATAACTATAATTCCAGGGGTCCTCAGGAGCCACATGGAGGTTGGCATCTCTATACAATAAGCAGATAATACATACCGTAAACAGAGGTACAGACTACTGTCCTGATTCCCTTCATAAAATTCCCTTCCTGACTTGTTGTATTATACAGTAAGTAGCCCTATTTTTTTTTTAATTTATGAAAATGCTCTCTTGAACAATTTGGTATTACATAGCTTGCAAGATGGCTGCTCCTTGCTTACATATTTCTCTCCGGTCGTCATATCCTTCCTTGAAATGTAAAGCCAAATGGGCGAGGCCTTTGTGACTCAGTGCTTATGCAGAACTGCACACACTTTCCATGCAGAAGGTCCCTGGTCCTGTCCTTGGTGGCTCTAGTTAGGGGGTGACAGGTATCTGACAGAGACCTCTGCCTGAGTCCCAGAGTCCCAACTGCTGCTTGTCAGCCTGTAGATCAGTGGTAGTCACTGTGGCCCTCCAGATGTCCATGGACTACAATTCCCATGAGAATTGTAGCCCATGGGCATCTGGAGGGCCACAGTTTGACTACCCCTGCTGTAGATGGACCAATGATCTGATTGACTATAAGGGAGGTTCATATGCATTCTGAATAAGAATCCTAGTGAGGAGCATGAAGACAGCCATTTTGTAGAAGCTGGTTTGAATGCAGAAATGACTAGGTGAACACAACAATGCAGGGCTGCTTTTAATCCTCCAAGGCTGAAACTTGAAATGAGGTAGAAGCAAAGCATCAGGCTGCAGCTTAAAACAACAACTCATTGTTCTTAAAGCATTAACTAAATTTGCATTATTTGTGTCATTGTTAATATTTGCCATTCGGCATCCATGATGCAGCAAAAAGTTTCCAGCTACGTGCTGCCTATCTAGGAGTTAATAAGCGTTCAAAAAACAGCAGCAAATCATAGAACAGGTATTGCTGGATTTTAGCCAGAAGACTTAGGTTAACCATCCAGACAAAGAATTTATTTTTCATTTATTAGAATGCTACATTTGTGAACATCCCCCAACCCCCTTCTCTGGAAGCTCTGTTTTGCCAAGAACAGAGAGGCCCTGTGGTTAAAGGTTTTAAAATCTTTTTTGTATGTGTCTTTCTGATGCTGTCTTTCATGTAACAAGTTGAATGTATGATGCAGGTGAGTCAGAGGTTTCAATGATTCTATTTGGTTCTATTTACTATGTCTAGGTCTATTGCCTTATGCTCCCCATAGGGTCTGGTATTCTGCTAGTACTAACCTGTTGGTGATTTCTGGCCCTCGAGAGGTTTGCCTGGCCTCATCCGGAGCCAGGGCCTTTTCAGTCCTGGCCTTGACCTGTTGGAATGAGCTCCCGGAAGAGCTAAGAGCCCTGTAGGAGCTTTCATGGCTCTGCAGGGCCTATACAATGGAGCTCTTCCGCCAGATTGTAGGGGCCCCTCCCCAACCAAGAACTATCAGCATCCCTGGGGACTGGGGCCCTGAGGCACTGATGGAGGAGGGGACCGCTTATCTGCTTATGCTCTGCTGCAGATTGACCCGGCCACCAGCAGCTGCAATGGGGTGGCCGGCTGGGGCGACCGGCTTTAGTGCCATCGGCTGAGCCACCGGCAGGGCTACCAGCTTGGCTGCCACACTCCACGCCAACTGGCTGCAGCACCATTGCCCCTGCCGGCAGCTTTGGCTGCTATGTTATGTGAACCAGGACACAAAGCTGTTGGCCCAGCCACAAGTTGGAACGGAAGGTAGGGCAGTGATGGACCCTCTGGAGGGGCATTCCTGGTTGCAACGGGCTTTCAGACTGGGAATAGTAATAATTCTTAACTGGAGGAATCAAGGGCTGTATATGAAGCCAGTGCTGGACCAATGAACGAACCAGAGTTCCTTTCCACTGTGTTGTAAAGTTAGGGGTAGCAAATTCTCCAGTTATTGAGCAGTGATGTTTCCACATTGTCTCCTACAGCTGTCATCTGCCCTTTTCAAATGGATTTGAATTCAACAGCTCTGATTACTGGAATGTAAAGGCAGAACATGATGGGTGACATAATCTTTATGGTGAATGCCTCTGATTGAAGACAAACCTAAGACATTGCAGTGGAATCTCATGAATTTATGTGCATACCCATTTATGACTGACACTGCCTTAAGAGCATGAACCTTCTTTATATCTGATTGTATTGGTTATCACTGTTTTTGCACTCCGGTATTGCTTCATATATGGAACTTGTATTTTTAAATATAGTTTTTGAAAAAAAAATCACTTTATTATTTCATTTACAGGCCACCAGCTGGCTTGAGGTGGTTCACTTTTGAAATTGTCCCCAGAGTAGTAAAATTAAGAAAGGTGAAATCCTAAGCTATTGAAGTCCAAGTCCCATCTCCTCCCCTTTAATCCACATATGCAGTACTGATTTATTTTAGATGTTTATAACCTCAGTTTCTTCCCCGATGGGGAACTAAAGCAGTTCTTCTCCATTTTATCTTCATAACCCCAACCCTCAGTTGGGCTGACAGACGATGACTGGACCAAGATCATCCAGCAAGTTTCCATGGCAGAGTAGGGATTTGAATGTGTCTCTTGTATTATAGAATTCTAGAAGCAAGTATATTCCTTTGGAATGTGGTGTTGGAGCAGAGTTTTGTGGATACCACAGAATGCCAAAAAGACAAACAAGTGGGCTCTAGACCAAAATCTGAACTCTCTCTAGAAACTAAAATGCTAGCCTCTGCAGATTCCTCTGCCCCCATCACCATTGGAACTGGCTATTCTCTTTGGCTTATGTGGCCATTGATCCCAACAAAAGGCACAACTGGTGGATGGATAACCTGAGATGATATTCTAGGGTAGGGATAGTCAACCTGTGGTCCTCCAGATGTCCATGGAATACAATTCCCATGAGCCCCTGCCAGCAAATATTGGCAGGGGCTCATGGGAATTGTAGTCCATGGACATCTGGAGGACCACAGGTTGACTACCCCTATTCTAGGGCATTTAATCTTTTGATGTTTCTTAAGCTTACAAGACATAAATACAGACCACAGTGAACTAGATGAGCAAAAGCAACTCATGGTACGTTTCCATAAGTTGTGATGCTGGAGACCCTTGTTAAGAAACTGCCATACCAGACTCAGCCACCATATTGTTTCTTTGTCCCATTAGTTTGGCTTGTATTTTCATGATGCCATCAGTGTACTACCTAATCCGAATTTTGTTTTGTCGTCTTGACTGATGAGTAAAAATGGGAATATGAGCTTCTATACTTTGCACAAAAACACAATTTCAGCCCTACTTCCTCATATATTCTGTGATCTTTACCTTGATCTTGTTGTAAGTTTTACTCTTTCCCCCCCATCCCCTGTGAACCAATGGGATGGAATTAATTCAAAAGAAATTCCGTCTAAACATCCGTAAGAAGTTTGTGACAGAGCTGTTTCTCAGTGGAACAGGCTTCCTTGGGAGGTGGTGGGTTCTCCATTTTTGGACATTTTTAAACAGAGGCTGGGAAGCCATCTGACGGAGAGGCTGATTCTGTGAAGGTTCAAGGGGGTGGCAGGTTACAGTGGATGAGCGATAGAGATGCGAGTGTCCTGCACAGTGCAGGGGGTTGGACTAGATGACCCATGAGGCCCCTTCCAACTCTATGATTCTATGTGCCAGCTTCCCCAGTAAATACCTAAAGGGCTCTGTTTTCCTGGTCCCCTGCTCAGAGTAAAAGTTCTCTGATGAGGCCAGTGTTCAACATCAGAGAAAACTACTTCAGTGCTTCAAACTGTTGTGAGTTCCAGAGTGTATCGGTTTCTTTGCTTCAAGAGATTGGAGACTCTTACGGTCCGTGGGGTGGCCCACACTCTTTATTTGTAGTTCCCTCGCCAAAGCATGAAGACTGTATTTCTGTGCAGCGTAGCAAAGGGTTTTTTTTTTTTTTGACAGCCTTTAAATACTTTAATGGCCACAGTCAGCCCCTGGGGGGCTCTTTTCTTTTAACCTTCCTCACAGGCTGAGTTGTGTGCCAGCATTGCTCATGAAGACTTTCATAATTCTGTTTTAACTTGCTTTTCTACTTTCAGCTTTAAAATCATTGGAAAGGGGAATCGTAGGATGACAGACGGTGGGTGAATCCAATGCCATTTTGACTTTTCCTGATGGTTCCTTAACCAACTAACGTCTGCGATGCTGTTTGCTTTCCTGTAGGTGGAATTGGGTTTGGCCGTGCCAAAGGCAACTCTGGTTCAGAAGCAGATGATGAAACTCAGCTGACCTTCTACACCGAGCAGTACAGGAGTCGTCGACGTAGCAAAGGTAAGGATGGGGACCTAGCTGATTGCGCATCCTATGCAGACTTTCATCTTTCTAAGGAGTGTGTTGCTCTGTTTAGGATGATACTGTATATTGCCTTCTTCAGTCTGAAGTTCCTAAGTGCTGGGTCTTCTCTGCTTAGCTCATCTTGGATTTTCTTTGTCTCTTTCCTGAATATGAACTCAATTACTACTAGGGTTGAGTGCTTTGGCGCCCGAAGCGGATGGTCTCGTCCCGCGCAGCCAGTGCCATGCCGTGGGGGGGGGGGGAGGGGAGGGGAGGCGTGGGCATCAATGCCTCCCCCCCTGGCAGTGTGGTGCTGGCTGCACCGGAAGAGACCGGCTGCTTCGGGCGCCAAAGCGCCCAACCCTAAACACAATGGGATTGTGGAGGGGCTTTGTGGGAAATTACTTAAACTGTCTGATGGAAGAAGTGTTTTCAAACATTTTGAGTTTTTCCTGAACTTCTTCCCCAAGCCCCAACATGCCAATACGTTTGGTTTTAACAAAGGGACTGTGATGTTTTGTTTTGGCTTATGGTGTGTTAACTTGGTGCTTCTGAAAGAAAGAAAGCTTGGGGGGGGGGAATCCAGACGTTTATTGACTGGGGAGGGGGAAGAAATGATCTTGTACTATTCTGTGTGTGTGTGTTTGAAGAAGCTTATGCCTTCTCCTTTCCAGACATGGGAGCAGGGAGTTGCCTGATCCATTCCAAGAAACTGCAGTGGCATTTATTTCAGTGATTAGGTATTCACACAAATGCATAGAATATGTTCATTTGGGGCCCAAACTATCTTCGCACCTAGATTCGGCTCACTGATTGTCATTATTTCCATGAAATGCATTGCGTGCCTGGATTGTGCAATCACTCATTTCAAAGAGGAGAAAAGAAAATGGAGTGGAAAAGAGAAATCTCCGTTGCATAAATTTTTAATGGGCTAAGGGGAAGCGTTGTTCTAGATTGTTGGGGAGTCTGCTAAGAATGTCTATGAGAAGCTAGTTCAAGGTAGAAGACGGCAACTTGAATCCTGGCAAGAGGTTTCAACTTCCCCTATTCGGAAAGGGTTGAGCAGAACAATCTTCCATTTTCCTAGCATTCTGGATAATAGGTTAGGAATCCATTTGCTGCTCAATATTTTGTATTGTTATCACAGTAGTTTAATTCCTGCAGTGCTTTGTGTCCTTTGAAATAGCATGCTTACCTAAATGCAGAAAGTTTGTGATCAGCATTCTCTCCCCCCACCCCCCTTTCTTTCAAAGCAGCCAGGTGCCGCAGATTATTAGGAAGGGGACTGAAAATAGGATAACCAATATTGTAAAGTCCCTGTTTAGATCTAAAGTGTGGCCTCATTTAGAATATTGCATACAGTTTGAGTCTCAAAAAAGATACTGAGGAACTGGAGAAGAATGCTGAAGAGGGCAACCAAGTTATCAAAGCAGCTTTCCTAAGATTAAGAGCAATGGGACTTTTTGGTTTAGAAAATGGAAGGGTTGGGGGGAGACATGTGTTTCAAAAATTATGCACTTTTTCTTCATTCCCAAATAATAGATCTTGGGGCCACCCAGAACATTCAATGGATAGTAGATTCAGAACGGATAAAAGGAAATATTTCTTTACTCAGTACATACTTAAATTGTTGCCTCACTGCCAGTAGGTAGAGTGATAGCCACTAGTATGGATGGCTTTTTAAAAAGAGGATTAGATAGGTTCCTGCAACATGAGTTTATCCATGGCTGTTAGGGCTCGCAGGGATCAAGGATTTCAGCAACTGAGAGATATGGCAGGTATGTCTGTGGGAGGAGGCTGGACAAAAGAAATAATGTGAGATCTTTTCACACCCTTAGAGATTGCAAGGACATGCCCAATACAGGTATTCTCCCAACCCTTCTAACCTCCAGCCCATCCCTAGGAATACAGAGATGGAGGCTAGGGTTGTTAACCTGACCGACTCCGATACTGATGCTGAGCAACCCTAGGTCAATTAACCACAAAGCCTTGACTCTGCTAACTTACTTTGCAGAGAATGAGGTAGACCTGATGTTTGTGACAGAGACCTGGGTGAGGAAGGGTGAAACTGTCACCCTGAAAGAACATTCCCCTTCTGGGTTCTTGGTCCTCCATTAGTCACAGACCTTGGAGCAGGAGGGGGGAATTGTGACATTACTAGTTTGGGAGGCTTACTCCTTCAGGGCACTCCCTGCACTGTCGAGCCAAGGCTGTGCATGTGTTGGCTTTGGATGGGACTCAGCCAAGGGCTTAGCCATTTGGTTGGTGTACCGCCAACTTCACTTCCAGATGCCCAGTTGGGCCTGTTAGAGGCGGTAGCCACTTGGGTGTTTTGGATGATTTTAATGTCCCTGCAGAACTGCCATTTTCTGGTAATGGCCCAGTCTTAGTGTCATGGCTTCACTAGGGCTCTTGCAGTTTATTGCTGGTGAAGTAACGACAGACATGAAGTTTGCTTCTCTCAGTGCTTGTCTTTCTCTCCCCTCTCTTTGCTGAGAAGCCAGCCTTTATTCAGTTCACAGATTAATAGAAACTTTGCCGCACATGTTGAAGGACAGAAGTTTGCCGAAGCTTATAGCTATGTACACATTCAATTGTAATCAGATTTTAACAAGCTGTGTTTGGACCTTGAGTGGAATTTCCATTGAGATCAGCTCGTTGTAGAAAAAACATGGTTTTCTGGTGATTTTCCAAGAGACCAGAGACTGACCTTTCAGCCCTATTCTTTGACTGGGTGTGCCCAACAGTGAAGAGCAGAGACTGAATATGGCAAATAGTCTCTACATGCTTGTCCCACCCATCAGGCAGGCCATGCCATGTGGGCACATTTTGGTCCATTTGCAGAGACTTATGGATCTGGATGTATTCCTGAATGTTCTGTGGGACATGATGCCTCCTGATGACTCATTGGATGGGCTGGTTGATTATTAGTACAACTGGTCATTGGCTGCTATCAATGGCTAACACCCTCTCTGCCCCTGCTTCAAGCATGCTTCCAGGTATATGGAAGAGCTACGTGAGAGCAAACAGGACCTGAGATGGCTAGACTTGCAAAGAGGTTTTCAAAACCTCTTATAGGATGCTTCTGAAAGTCTATGAGATGGTGGTGAAAACTGCAAAATATGAATTCTGTGCAGTCTCCATTTTGTCAGCTTGGTGCAAGTTTTTAGGGTAATTTGGTCTTTAAACTTCCTCGAGAAAGGGTGCCAAAATAATAGACAGTTGGATATCAGCTACGAGGCATTTGCAAGCTTTTTTTTCCGGTTAAAATCTTGATGTTCTGCCATGATCTCCCCCCAACTATTGATAAGGTAAGGGAACTAGAGTGCCCTTGGCTTCCTTTGGAGGGGGTATTTGATGGCTTCAGGCGGCTCACGCTGACTGAAGTGGATAGGTTGCTAGCATCAGTGAGTCCAACCACCCTGCCTCTCATGGCTGCTTAAAAGAAGTGATGAGAGAGTAGGAAGCCCTCTTCGGCAGATAATCAGTTTCTCCCTCCCAACAGTGCTAAAGGAGGGTAGTAGTTTGCCCTTACTGGAAAAAGATACCTAGATCAGCAGTATCCAACCTGCTACTGCCCCATCCCACACCTAGCGTTTCTGGGGAAGGTGATCTGGGGAAGGTGATTGAAAGGGCTTCCACAGACCAGTTATTGGCATATGTAGAGGAAGCTTCAGTTTTGGACTCATTTCAGTCTGGCTTCCAGCGTGACCATGGGGTGGAGACAGTGCTGGTCGCTCTGATAGATGACCTCCAATGACAGATGGATTGAGGTGGACTAGCACTGCTCATGATGTTAGATCTCACAGTAGTGTTTGACAAGTTTTTTGCTTCTTGCCTTGCTTTTGAGGATATGGGAAATGGCCTTTACAGTGGCTGGCCTCCTTTCTCCAAGGTCATAGGCAGAAAATCGCAGTTGGGGAGAACCAATTGTATTGCTGTCAACTCTCTTGCAGAGTACCACGGGATATGATTCCCTCCCCAACTTTTATTTAGCATCTTTATACATCCTCCCTGGAGAAGAGCCTAATGCTGGGAGCGATTGAGGGCAAAAGAAGAAGGGGACGACAGAGAATGAGGTGGCTGGATGGAGTCACTGAAGCAGTAGGTGCAAATTTAAATGGACTCCGGGGAATGATAGAGGACAGGAAGGCCTGGAGGATCATTGTCCATGGGGTCGCGATGGGTCAGACACGACTTCGCACCTAACAACAACAATACACCCTCTTGCCTAGCTTGTCCGACAGTTTGGTCTGGGATGACCCAGCTCTGTCTCCTGATGAACAGCCTCCCGGACTCACCTTGAGTAGTTCTACAAGTGGTGATGGGATGGATCGAGCGAAATCACCTGGAACTCAGCCCTCCACAGACAAGAGGTCCTATGGCTGGTAGGAAAGGACTAGATGAGGAAGCATGCCTACCCTGCCTGGATGGTGTGCAGCTTACAGCTGTGCATGAAACCAGGGATCTGGGCATGATATTTGATGTCTTGCTTGCAATGGAGGCACAGATCATACTGACGGAAGGTTGGGGCATTTGCAGCTAATGTGTGAGTAACTTAATGAAATGCACATGTTCAGTGACCTTTGGCTTCCTAGGCCAATGTTTAATGAAATTATTAAAACAAAATGACATGGGTTACAAGAGCAGATGGCAGTGATGTGGTTTCAGCAGCAATTGCTACTGCAGTGTTTTATTTTCTTGTTCCTATTTCCCAGTGGTTTTGTGTGTGGGTGTGTGTTTTTAAATAAAATGCCCCTCTTCTCCCATGCACTTAGATTCACTCTGCTTCCTAGGGTAGCCATTTGGAGCTGTGCCTGCTGTCCTGTGTCAGAATCCCAAAGGGACCCAGAGGCTCAAAAAGATCCATGCATCAATTCACAACAACAACAACAACAACAACAACAGTGGCATTAAAACACAGGATTAAAAATAAATTTCTGCAGCACTGTTTTAATGGCGACAAAATGCTGACCCTGAGGAACAGTAGAATTCCAGTTCTTATTTTGGCACGTATTGTCCTTCTGTCCTCTCCATAGCTGAGGACATGTCACTTTTTCTGCTTGTCCCAATTATTCTCTTTGCATAAATCACCCTCCCCTCAAAACTTTCCTTTAGTGGAAGGCCCATCCACCGTTCTCTTTCCCCCATCTTGGCTCTCTTTGCCTTTCCTTTCTTTCCAGAAAGGACTTTTCTGGTATGAATTCAGTGAGTCTCCAATTCTGCTTACAAAGAAGCAGAATCAACTTAGGAATCATAGAATCATAGAGTTGGAAGGGGCCATACAGGCCATCTAGTCCAACCCCCTGCTCAACGCAGGATCAGCCCCAAGCATCCTAAAGCATCCAAGAAAAGTGTGTATCCAACCTTTGCTTGAAGACTGCCAGTGAGGGGGAGCTCACCACCCCCTTAGGCAGCCTATTCCACTGCTGGAATTCCACAGTCAGAACTACTCTGACTGTGAAATTTTTTTTCCTGATATCTAGCCTATATCATTGTATAAGGAGTGAAGGGAAAACTTTAAAATAGTAACTGCAGCCGCAATCCGTAATTGGATGAGGCTCCTGGTTCCTGTTATGGAACTGACCCATCCTTGGAGGCAGCTGATTGTTGACCATGATGCTCTGTGGTTGATTTTGTAGTGGACTGCTTGCGGTGGCTCTTTGCAGCATGATGGCCGTGAGAGACGGCAGAACAGAGTTTTCCTTGACTTTTCTTTCTCCTACGCCTGCTGCAGTGGGACAGAGGACAATGACTGAAGATCCTGCAGTGCCGACTGGAATGGACACGGTGGCAGGTTTTTAATTAGGTGTGGGTTCCTCCATGCTGTGTCTCCTGGCAAAGCAGCCTTTCCGCATTTAAAGCAGAGCCTGTCCAATTTTCTTTTCATCAACCACTGTGGAATGAGTAATAGAAGTTCAAGCATGCCTAAAGTGAACAGATCCTATATGAAGCACTGATATCGCATAGAACCCCATGCACCGCTGTTTGTAGATGTTGCCATTCTATCAGTGTATAACTAGGGGGAATAGCAATATGTAGACTATTGGAAGATAACTAATATTTGTCTTTCATAAATATATCTAACTTCCTCAAGAGCACAGTGCCTTTTTGGGGTCCTGCAGGTGTTCCAGTAAGGTGCTGGGTGGCACCTTCTTTGCAGAAGCAATCTGTGATTGGTAGAAGAGAAGAAGAAGAAGAAGAAGAAGAAGAAGAAGAAGAAGAAGAAGAAGAAGAAGAAGAAGAAGAAGAAGAAGAAGAAGAAGAAGAAGAAGAAGAAGAAGAAGAAGAAGAAGAAGAAGAAGAAGAAGAAGAAGAAGAAGAAGAAGAAGAAGAAGAAGAAGAAGAAGAGAAGAAGAAGAAGAAGAAGAAGAAGAAGAAGAAGAAGAAGAAGAAGAAGAAGAAGAAGAAGAAGAAGAAGAAGAAGAAGAAGAAGAAGAAGAAGAAGAAGAAGAAGAAGAAGAAGAAGAAGAAGAAGAAGAAGAAGAAGAAGAAGAAGAAGAAGAAGAAGAAGAAGAAGAAGAAGAAGAAGAAGAAGAAGAAGAAGAAGAAGAAGAAGAAGAAGAAGAAGAAGAAGAAGAAGGAAGAAGAAGAAAAGAAGAAGAAGAAGAAGAAGAAGAAGAAGAAGAAGAAGAAGAAGAAGAAGAAGAAGAAGAAGAAGAAGAAGAAGAAGAAGAAGAAGAAGAAGAAGAAGAAGAAGAAGAAGAAGAAGAAGAGTTGGTTCTTATATGCCGCTTTTCCCTACCCGAAGGAGGCTCAAAGCGGCTTACAGTCGCCTTCCCATTCCTCTCCCCACAACAGACACCCTGTGGGGTGGGTGAGGCTGAGAGAGCCCTGATATCACTGCTCAGTCAGAACAGTTTTATCAGTGCCGTGGCGAGCCCAAGGTCACCCAGCTGGTTGCATGTGGGGGAGCGCAGAATCAAACCTGGCATGCCAGATTAGAAGTCCGCACTCCTAACCACTACACCAAACTGGCTCTCTGTACCATTACAGGGAAGGCTATATTTGTGGTAGCTGTCTGCTTAACTTCAGCAGATGAATGAAAACCACAGACAATGATATCACCTGCTGGGCAGATTCATATGGGGGAAATGGAGCTATTCAGACATAGACATCAGGTCCTTTGGTATTTCAGCAACGTCCAGAAGTATCTTTCATAGCTGCTAGAATTCAACATAGGATGGGGTTGTTTTAATGGTGGACAGTTCAAGCATAATCCATATCCAGAACTCTTTTGTCTTGAAAGGGGATCCGGTTTGAAAAGAGGAGTAGGAAAATACTTGGGAGGAGAGATTCATCAGGGGCTACTAGCCCTTGATGACTAAAGGGCATCTCCACATTCAGGGGAAGCTTTCCTCTGATGTTACCTCCCGGGTCTGGATTAGTGCTCCTAAGCTTGGAGGTTCCTCTCAGTCACCATGCCTAGTAGCCATTGATAGACTTAACCTCCATGAACATATTGAATTCCCTTTTAAAGTTGTTTATTCCTGAGGCCATCACTACCTCTTCTGTCATTAATTCTTTAAATACCAGGGCTGGGACACAACATCAGAGGGGGAAACCTCAGCCTCTGTGTCCTGTGGCTTGACCATCCAGAGTGAATGCTGGACTAAATGGATCACTATATTGATCTAACAGGGCTCCGCTGCTGTGCGTATGTGCATATTTTTTTACCCTTAGATGCCTATGCCCCTCAAAGAGCTTTACGCTCCGCCACCACCAACCGGCTAATTTTCCCTGACCCTAAAGAAGCCCGCCTGGCCTCAACCAGGGCCCGAACCTTCCCTGTCCTGGCCTCCACCTGCTGGAATGAGCTCCCTGTTTCCATTGGCTGCAGAGGAGAGGACACGCAGTAATGGGTTTAAACTACAAATACCACGATATAGGCTATGTATCAGGAAAAATTTTTTCACAGTCAGAGTATTTCAGCAGTGGAATAGGCTGCCTAAGGAGGTGGTGAGCTCCCACTCACTGGCAGTCTTCAAGCAAAGGTTGGATACACACTTTTCTTGGATGCTTTAGGATGCTTTGGGCTGATCCTGCATTGAGCAGGTGGTTGGGCTAGATGGCCTGTGTAGCCCCTTCCAACTCTATGATTCTATGATTCTAGGGGGTAAGGGCCCTAAAGGAGCTAAAACAGTTCCGCAGGGCCTGGAAAAGAGAGCTCTTTTGCAAAGCATTTGGTTGAGACCAAGCGAAACCAGCAACATCTACAGTAGGATTGTGCACTTTGGCTGCTGAAGCTGCCGTTCAAGCCTGTGGCGGCCAGTGCGCCAGTCGGCACCTGCATGCAGGCTCAGAGTGTGCCTGCATGCGGTCACCAACTTAGCAGGGTTACTGAGGTGGATCACAATATTTGAGCAGAGTCAGTCTTCTTAGACTTTTGCGAGCTGCACAGGGGCATTACAATACTGGCTGTTTTATTCCCCGTCCCTTTCCTAGTCATCCCTAATAGAGTTTGCCTTTTTCACTGCTGCAGCACAGGGGGCTGACTTTCTTTGAGCTGTGACCTCAAGATCTTTTCCCCTCTCAGCCTCAACGAGTTCAGATCGCAGTAGCCTATCCTTGAAGTTGCGGTTTCTCGTCTCTCCCACTTAGAAACCTCTTTGTGTCTGACTAATTCTATCCACACTTGGGTGGCGCTTGCATTTTTCTTTCTCCCTGTTTTGCTGGGCTGTGCAGACTTTTCCTCTCTCGGCTGTAATCTGGTAGCTTCCATTGTCAGGATAACACACTGAGGCAAGGCCTCCTTGGGTCTCTTGGGAGCTGTATTATTGCCTCATAAACCAGCCCTGCCATCCCATTATAGCCTAATTAAGACCGTGGGGATTTAGGTTCCTCTTGTCCAGTGATAACTTCCACATTCTGCCTTGCTGAGATAAGGAAGTTCCAGTATTGTTCCAGGGCTCGCAGCAGATCCTTCCATTGGTTTTTCTTCTTTTTCAAAGGAGAATGAGAGGACGGAGATGCTTGAGCCTACAGGATGCCCAATTCTTCCCTTGATTTGCAGCAGTTTTGTTTTTTTTAATGACAAATTAGGGGAGCCCAATTATCCGCCTCGGCTTTGCATCGGCTGCTGCGTCTTGATTCTCTCCCTCCCTCTCTCTCTCTCTCTCTCCAGCTCTTAGAACCTTCTGAGGGCTGTTAAAGGAATGTGAATCTGGGCTTTGATCTGCTTCTGTATTTGGTGTTTAAAACAAGACCCTTTAGAAGGGAAAATTAGGTATTCGGAATCTGTTACAAATGCAGAAGCTTTGCTCTGATCCTCTTTTGCCTCCAGGGGTAACGGACACTTTATGATTTGAGAGGAAAGCAAATGAAATGTGGAATGGGAAATTTGGGGTAGCAATTCTCTCTCTCTCTCGGTCTCTCTCTCTCTTTCCCCCTCCCTTTTGCCTTTCACGAAAATGCACAGAAATGTGAGGACTAAGCAACCAAGGTGCAGAGTAGCAACAGGTACTGACTACCAAAAGCACCCTCTCACAGACTGAGATGCACATTCTCCTTTTCTGCCCCCTTCCCATTCCGGCCTGCACTTAGCCTGGCATCAATTTCACCAACTCTTAGTGATTCTTGCTGATTGAAACATGATGCTGGCCTTGCAAAACACAGCAGTAGCAGCAGAAGCAACAAAAACAACAATTTTGCCATGGGACTTTGCACATGCCCAGTTTGAACAAGGATATTATCCATGGTTACAACACACTGTAGCATGTGTGGTTTCTTTGCAGTCCTTGGAAGCATTTTTCACTCTAGCCAGTTTGGTGTAGTGGTTAGGAGTGCGGACTTCTAATCTGGCATGCCGGGTTCGATTCTGCACTCCCTCACATGCAGCCAGCTGGGTGACCTTGGGCTCGCCACAGCACTGATAAAATTGTTCTGACCGAGCAGTGATACCAGGGCTCTCTCAGCCTCACCCTCCCCACAGGGTGTCTGTTGTGGGGAGAGGAATGGGAAGGCGACTGTAAGCCGCTTTGAGCCTCCTTTGGGTAGGGAAAAGCGGCATATAAGAACCAACTCTTCTTCTTCTTCTTCTAGCATAACATTTAAATTGAGACTACGTTAGTAAATCATCCCTTGTTGAAACACATAAGCACAAGGAGACAGGCATGTTGGGTTTTGTTGGTTACAGCAGGGGTAGTCAACCTGTGGTCCTCCAGATGTTTATGGACTACAATTCCCATGAGCCCCTGCCAGCATTTGCTGGCAGGGGCTCATGGGAATTGTAGTCCATAAACATCTGGAGGACCACAGGTTGACTACCCCTGGGTTACAGGGCATAGGTGTTTTGTGTAAAAATGGGCTTTAGTGTGCCACAGGTTTTCCCCCCTCCCTTCCCTATATTGTGCTCAGATAGGACCCCCTGCCCCCAACTGGGCATGGTACAACTATTTTCTTGCCTCTGCTAGCTTTTGGACTGGATTAACACATGCAGATTGCACAAGGACTGGGCCACTTTGTCCTGTAGATTGGAAACACCATTATGGAATGTTCACTCATATTTAGAACTAGCGAACATTCCTCCCTGATCAGCCTCGCAAAGAGTTTATCAACCATATTGAGACTTGAAGTTCTGACACAGGGTGGCAGTCATAACCACAAAATGGCTGCTAGAGGAGTCGTCGCCAATGACAAAATGTCAGATAGTGAGATTGTGCATAACTCTAATGGCAACTTTGCAACATTTCAGGCCTAAACTCTGTTTAACTGGACACCTTTTTAATCTGCACAGCCAGTTAGATCCCCATTGGCCAATCAGAAGGCCTGCAGGGCAGAAGACCCATCCACTACACTTGGTGGGTACTAGGAAAAGTGCTGATGCCTAGTACCCACGGGTGGCATATGCCGAAGATCCCTGAGCCAGTCTAACACAATGAAACATTTTATCCTAGTTCTTTGCCTGCCTTGCTGTTTTTCTGTGTGTAAGGAATTTTTAAGCACATGAGAACATTAGGAAGCGGTTTCCTCTAGTGATGCACTCAATTCTAAGACTTTATTCTGCTTCAGATGCAGATAAGGATTTAATTTACGGAAAAGTCCCCAAGATAACCTCATGTCATATTCAAACATACTAAGAATCGGTTTGAGTAAAGTAAAGCTGGTTAGTTTTCTCTGTTCCCTGTGTGAAATGTAGATTAATAGGACAAATTGACATTACACAGCCATTTATAAGCCCTGGTTTGATCAAATCCCGGTAAGTTATAATATCAGAACATGATACAGTCCAAACTGGGGTTCCAGACTAGGTTTGTAGCTTATTTGCTTACCACAGTTGGTTCTGGTTCACATTTGCTGTGATATCTGAATAGACTTCACTGTCACAGTACTCCCCTTACAGCTGCAAGAACACAGATGGGGGATGAAGAAAGAAGGGAAGAACCAGACAAAGCGTGGATTTGTTACTTACACCTGGTAGAGCTTCTTGCCCAAGACACCATCTCAACAAGGGCTGTGTTCCTTTAGTTTCAGGCAGCACCCTGCACACATCAAGCTTGCCACATTCCAATCTATCATAAACCAACAACAATAACAACAAAACCCCCAGTGTGAAACAAAAATATTCCCAAGTACCTCTTTATGTAAATAAATGTGGTAATAGTTCATAAAACCACATGATAATGGACCAGCCAGCTAGCCAGCCACACACACACACATTCTTGAATAGTTTTATCATTTTCCCCAACAGAGGGTGTGCGTTTAAGTGTGAGTTTATGAGAGACAATTCAGTTGTGTTGCTTTTAATTTTGCTTGCGGTCAGATATCAGTGTGTGCAATGCTGCTGAGCCCAAACTTGCTCTTCCCCATCTTTTGACACATGAGCAAGGACATTATCCGGATACTCCCTGGTTGCTGAGTGAGGAATAGCGAGGGCATGTGGTAAGCCACATGGTTGGTAGCACCAGAAGTGCACCCCCAGGAAATCAGGAAGTGTGGCAGGACATGTGAAGAAGCAGTCTTTCAGAAATCATGCTTTAAGAAGACTTTTAGGTAGACATTTTGATGGTTGAGCTCTGTAGCGTGTTGCCTACCTGATGCCCCTGGGGAGGGGACTGATAACATATTAACTCTTCAGATAAAGCTTTATCCGGAGGCAGAATATGGGCGGTTGTGGAGTTATTTGTACAAGTGGTTTTGGTACTGCATGGATATCTCTGTGTGGGATCCTTGCCTGTGGCTGCTTGAAAGGCAGCCTGGAATTGATAACTCTCTTCCTGGCTGCTGAATCCTCCCCTTCTTCAGATGACTTGATGTGATAAAGCGTAAATCGGAGCCCATGTGCACACTAATACCTCCGCAAGCTTCCCCTTGTCTGCTTGCTATTGTAGTGGCAGCTGCATCACTCTGTTGGTCATACAGGAAGGATAACTTAGATTAAACATAGATGCTGGGGGGGGGGGACCTGTGGTGGCTGTCAAAGTGATTCGGCGGAGTTTGGTACCTGATACAGGTGGGAAATGTTCTTTTTGAAGGATTCTCCTTCAAAATGGGATGGATCATTTATTGGATCTGCTTTAACAATAGAGTCTTCTGCCACCGACTAGAACAACAGTTGTCAGACTTTAGCAAGATGGGGATCCGTGTTTTGATTTTTAAAGTGTCACAAATTAAAAGCCCTCCTCTTCGCTCTCATCTCTACTTGCCATACTCCAGGAAGTGAGTCTGTCTGTCTTGAAAAAAAAAAAAAAACCTGACTTAGAGGCTGATTCACTGAACTGCATTGGGAAAGAGCCTGGGAAAACTTTCAGAATTGCTCAGAGTGGGGGAGGGAACAAGCCAATATCCCATGAAACCTTAATTTCCAGTATTCAACTGAAAACTAGCTTTGAGTATTGTTGCATGCAGAGGCATTTTAGAATACCTCTGCCTTTATGGTTAAACTGGGAACAAAGCCTATTTTAAAAATGGGTCAAGGAAAAACGGCACCAGCTAGTGAGGGGGGTCTCTGGGCAGGCATCGTGAAGTGCGCCCAGCGGGTTCTGTCACCCTCCCAGCAGCAAGGAGAATGGTGTGTGGTGTGTGGTGAAGCAGAGTGCAGACAAGCCATCTTCACCTCTAATGAAAGAGGGACACAATAGAGTGCATTTTTAGTAAAAGTAGGTGGATATTAGCTGATATTTTGGGCACCAGGAAGGTTGGGAGCACTGGGTATCATTGGAGAGTGTGGCCAGCCAGACCCCCTGGCCTTCTGAACAATCAGGGAGATAGGGAGCTCTGGGCATCTTGGTGGAGCATGGCCAGCTGGCCTCCCTGGCCTTTCTGGCAGCCAGGAAGGTGGGGAACTCTGGGAATCATGGTGGAGCTTGGCCAGCTGGCCTCCCTCACCTTCCAGGATGCCCAGAAGGCAGGGATCACCAAGCATCATGGTGGAGTGTGGCTTGCTGGCCTGCCTTGCCTTCCATGGAGCCAAGAAGTTAGGGATTGCTGGGCATCATGTTGGAGTGTGGCCAGCTGGCCTGCCTTACTTTCCTGGGAATCAGGAAGGTGGGGACTGCTGGGCATCACAGTGCAGCATGACCTGTTGACCTCCCTTTCCTTCCTGGAAGTTTGGAAAAAGAAGAGCAATGGGTGTCATGGCGGAATGTTGCCAGCTGGCTTTTCTTGTCTTCCAAGCAGTCAAAAAGGCAAGGAACACTGGCCAGTCAGCCTTCCTCACCTTCCTGGAAGGCAGGGAGTATTATGAGCTCTGGCAGAGCACAGCCAGGTGGCCTCCCTCACCTTCCTGACTGCCAGAAGGTCAGGGAGCATGGCGGACCCATGGTAGCCTTCTTTGCTCTCCCCCAGCTTGTCTTCCCCCAGTTCTGTGGCTCATTTTATGCTGGCTCTTTCTTGAAGTGGTGTGGAGGAGGAGGAGAATGTCTGATGGGCCCTTAGTGGGGGAATGCCTTCCCAGTGAGGGCCAATCAGAGGGATAGCATGTTATCAGAAGGACCATAAGCTTTTTATATGGTATGATTCTTTGTATTGGAAGTTAATAGAAAAACTTACTATGACAACTGTTAGGTCTATATAGCTTGGGGGCAGTAGGTAACTTTCATAGGACTGTACTATGTGATCCCAGCAACTCTTCAATGTGCAATGAGATGATTTGGAAGTACAGTGAAGTGGTTGGGAAGAATGACAATTAATGGTGGTAATGGACCTTGAAGTTAGATCTTCCTCTCAAGGCCTGTTCTCTTTGCCCCCATCTTGAGAGGTGAAGTGGTAGCAGGTAGGGATCGAGCATTTTCTGTGGTGGCACCTTGCTTTTGGAACCCCACCTATCCTTGAGGTGTGTCTGGCACCAACTTCAGAAGAAGAAGAGTTGGTTCTTATATGCCGCTTTTCCCTACCCGAAGAAGAAGTCGCTCAAAGCGACTTAGTCGCCTTCCCATTCCTCTCCCCACAACAGACCCCCTGTGGGGTGGGTGAGGCTGAGAGAGCCCTGATATCACTGCCCGGTCAGAATTTTGTCAGTGCTGTGGCGAGCCCAAGGTCACCCAGCTGGTTGCATTGAACCTGGCATGCCAGATTAGAAGTCCGCACTCCTAACCACTACACCAAACTCGCTCTTTAATTTAGGTGTCATGTCACAATACATTTTTAACAGGATTTAGTTAAGGCTTTATCTATGCTTTCAGATTTAAATAGGCTGCTGTGTTTTATGGATGGCTTTTTTGCTGCTTACATCCAATGACAGGATGTATTTTAGCCGTTTGTATTTTGTACTGTAGTGTTTAATTGTACGCTACCTTTAACAGGACTCTGAAGAAATGCCATACAAATATTCTAAATAAATAATAAACATGCACCTTGCTTGGAAAGAGAGCAAAAGTAGATTCTGTCCTCTGAGGAGGAGAGTCCCTGCACCATCCCTACAAAAAAGATGTTTTTTTGTATGTTATCAGGATGGACACAAAAGGAGCTCTTCCTTACAAAGAACTCACAAACTGGTTTGCGAAATGCCAGACTAGATCATCAGAATGCATTGACTTCCAGAAGCATTTGTGGTAATTTCTGGGTTTCTTCGCCTCCTCCAGTTGTAGTGAAGGGTTGAATAGTTCCATTGCTGCATTTGCCCTAGATGTTTACAGCCCAGCATCTAGAAACAGCACAGGTCACAGTCTTGCTTGAACTGTGGTATTGTAGGCTGCAATAGAGGTTTCACATGTTTGAGTACCTCCTCCTGCCTATAACTCCTCTGAAAAGCTAGCCATTCTTTTCTGCCTAGCCTCCACTGTAACCCACTTTCATACAGGTGAATGGCATAGTAATAAAGAGGCACATGAATCAGTTCTTGGCACAAAATCCATTAAAGGGAAAGGATGGAGACTTAAAAACCTGTGATTGTAACAAAGGGCGGTATTTTTCACGGGATAGAAGAAAAATCCCCAGTACAGCCTAAGGGGACATTTTCATTTATAGGATAACCTACTCTGCATTAGCAGCAGAAATATCAAATTCTCCTAAGGTGGTGCATTCTCAGACTACCACCTGTAGAAACATTCAAAAAGAAAACAGAAGTTACAGTAAGTTTACAGGCGGTAGTAAGGTTTACCGAACAGGTCTGTAAATAGTGTTACTATATCTTTAAGTTTACTTCCTGCTTTGTTGCTTTGACTTGGGAAGTACTCATTTCAGTGGGTAAAGAAAGTAGTCATTTCATTGGGTAAAGAAACTAGTCTTGGTGACTGTAAATAAGTGTGGAAATCCAATATTTTAATATCCAGAAACGTTAATACGTTTGGGTGCATCAAATGCTACATATACATCCTGTATACAATATTGTTTGTATTTGTTACAAATTGTTAGGGTTAAGGATTCACAAGCAGGTTCTAATCTCTGCAGTTGGCAGCTTTGCCGTTAAGCTTTTGAACCTAGGTTTCACACGTAGTGAACAGTCAAAATCATTTATAACTCAGCAAAAACAGACAGTGAACATCTTATACAGAACCTCCAAGTTACATGGGCAAATGTCTCAGAGGGAGGAAGTAAAATGACATCTGCTTATCAACCATTAGCTACATCTGAAGAGAGGACAGTTGTGCCGATAGAGAACTCAGGCGGAAAGCAGTGCATTGTGCGTGCATGTTTTCGGTAGGGTTGCCATGCCTTGCAACTTTTGGGGGGTTTCGGGGTTGACACACGGGAGGTGTCTGCAGCATTGCATGCACCATTACATCACTTTTGGTGAAAACCCGGAAGTGATAGTGGGTGGCTTTAGGTTCCCCCCCAAGTGCCATAGCAGTGCATGTAATGCTGCATTCCAAGAAGTAGTTGGGAAAGACCAGGAGACTGGGAAGCCTAGTTTTAAGTCCAGGAAAAGAAATGCAATGAAAAGCCACAGACAGATGAAGGAAAAAATGCAGATGAATCTTTCTTCCTGCTCTGAGTTCCCTCTGGATATGTTACTGTCACAGCCTCCTTGAGCCAGATGATGAAAATTGCCCTTAGCTGGGCCGGCTCCCCTGCCTGCCTTGGCAATTAGGGCCTGTCTTCCTGCACAAGCCTCTGTTAACTTCCCCTGGACTGCGATAGAGATAACAGCATTTACATCTGTTCCTGGAGGCCCGGTTTTATTTATTTATTTGCTTGCTTTTTGTTTTGTTTTTTTGATCCTATCTGATACAGACTTACCCAGTAATTGAGTGTTTGAGAGTGAAGAATTATCTCCCCGGCATGGCCCTTATCTTGACAGTGAAGCAACACTTTTAATTTAATTTTGTTCAGAGCATGCGGGTAACAAATTTTACTAATCGTTCTACTGTCGCCAGCTGCATGGTAACAAGCCTCTTGTTTTGCAGGCAATAAAACACAAGCGAGCATGGGGGTGGTGGGGGGGGGAGAAAGGCAAATGCATGTTCTTTTTTTCCCCTTCCAAAACTAGATGACTTAAATATGAAGTTCTTGCTATTTGCCAGCAGATAAAGCTACCAGAGAACAAAGTCTTTGGAGGAAACAGAAGGTGACAGTCAAGCCTAGTCATTAATTTGAGTTGTTGAATGTATTGAGTTTTGAGTCTCCTCTATGGTAGACGTGAGAAAGATGGAGCTGTCTATAAACAGTGATGCTAATCGCTCATCGAGTTTAGTAGTGTTTCCATAGATGAGTAGCCGTGCTGAAGTGAGCTGCCATTTAACTTGAAGTTGCCTGAGATTGGCCTAGGGCTAGAATGGATGGATGATTCAGCAAGTGAGCTGTTCTTCAACTCTTTTTCTTCTAAAGGGCACCTGCTTCCACGTCGGTCAGCTTGTTAGTCTACTCCCATCAATGTGATGCACAGAGACCATAATGACATAAAAGACCAGTTGCGTTCAGATTTTCTTCAGGCAGTCATTGGTGCACGACCCACCCACCTTCACTGTACCAGATGTTTGCTTGACCTTCCTTCAGAGTACCCTTAACATTTAGGAAGGAACCAAGTGGGAAGATGTGACTTCTCAGAGCATGTACAGTCCAAGGCTGTGTCCCTGAAGGGAAGGATTTAACTGTTAAGAGTCAAAGTATTCCAAAGACATGAAGCCCATCAGTACAAATTAACAGATGACCACTTGAAGAACAGTTAATTATAAGGAAGCAAGATGCCTTTCTTTCCATTTAATCTCAGGTTTCCCTATACAAAAAATAGTTAAAAACAATATCTGTAAGTAGAAAGAGAAAAAGGTGAATCTCTTCCTCTGATATACTTGGCACATCTTCCCATACAGCTTTACATTGGTGGTCAGCCAGCCTGAAGAAGATGGGGGGACAGTGTAGCCCCTTCCACTGGTCTACCCTGGCTAACTTTGAGATGTGTTTTATTTATATATAGTATGTAACTTGAGCCTTGCTTCAGTTTTGTCCATACAAAAAAATGTGCATAGTGAAGCCTCTTGTTACAATTAAAAGGAGAAGGCCAAGATTGTTAGAGTCCCCATTGGGTTGACCAATACTTTCTACTTCAAATTGAAGAAACATAAATCTGTCTTATGCCAAATCCACCAGGGTTAGTATTGTCTACTGAGAATGCCAGAGCTCTCCAGAGTCTCAGCTACCTACCACCTACCACCTGGTCCTTTTAACTGGAGATGCTGGGGATTGAACCTGGGACCTTCTATATGAAAAGCAAATGTTCTTCTACTGAGCCACAGCCCTCTGGTGTTGAGAAGGTGGCTCACTATGGCTACCATCAGAACAGAGGATAATTGATCTGACACATACAGAATCCACTCCCCTACTGGCACTGGCACCCTCCCCAAACCAATCTTCTGCTGTTAATGATGATTCATAGCAGGGTGAACAGAGGCCACAAACATTTTGACTTAAGCAGTGGGCCTTGCCAACTCCCACAACCACACAGCCAGAATGCTCTGTTCAGCCCAGAGATCCCCTGAAGCCTTCACTAATCCATCCCTAATACCCAGAATCCCAGTGGTTATAGAGTTTAGGAGTCTTAATGCCTTATGCATTAAAATAAATATGCTTCTCTGTTGAAAGTATAACATTTCAAATATTGATCTCACTCTTGTAAGTATACCGTGTGCTGGTAATCTTGTGTGAAAAGCATTCCCTACTGTTTTAAGATCCAAAAACAACAATGACTTCTGTGGCACATTAAAACTAGGGGATTTATTGTTGCTTGAGCTTCAGCAGCCTGAGAACCTAGTTCATCATATAAGGCAATTTGTGTATGGCACAACAGACAGGAGAGGTGGACATGCGAGGTATGTATAGTAGAAGTCAGATCTATGAGTTGCTGAACATGTTTTTGAGAGCTAGTGATATAGTGGTTAAATGGTAAAGGTAAAGGTAAAGGTATCCCCTGTGCAAGCACCGAGTCATGTTTGACCCTTGGGGTGACGCCCTCTAGCGTATTCATGGCAGACTCAATACGGGGTGGTTTGCCAGTGCCTTCCCCAGTCATTACCATTTACCCCCCAGCAAGCTGGGTACTCATTTTACCGACCTCGGAAGGATGGAAGGCTGAGTCAACCTTGAGCCGGCTGCTGGGATCGAACTCCCAGCCTCATGAGCAAAGCTTTCAGACGGCTGCCTTACCACTCTGCGCCACAAGAGGCTCAAGAGGTTAAATGGTAGTGGACTCTAATCTGGAGAACCAGGTTTGATTTCCAACTCCTCTACATGTGATCAGTTGGGTGACATTGAGATCATGACAGTTCTTAGAACTATTCTTGAGAGCAGTTCTCTTAGAGCTCTCTCAGCCTCACACTCACCTCCCAGGGTGTCCATTGTGGGGAGAAAAAGGGGTGCTTGCAAGTCAGTTTAGGATTCCTTCAAGTAGTGAAAAGCAGGATATAAAGGGGGAAAAAACACAGCTCTTATTTCTGTATTAATCTATGTTAAGGCATTATTTGCCACAATTGAAGTCTCTGCATTCGGCTTTCAGTTGGAATACATGAATTCAAGAGATGAACAAAATATATTTTCAATTATTTATTTTTGCACATTTGGCAATGTTTCTAATTTCCAGTGTAAACATAATGTTCTGATATGAACATTTCCTTTTTAGAGTTTTGAAATCCATATTAACGTGCCCCAAATAGATCTATAGCCTATGCCTAAAACTTTGGTGACAGGTAAACCCTTACCCCACCTTGGACCTAGGCCTGATTTAAACATGACAGTAATAGTCCAGGATAAGTTTTCAGAGAGTAGCCATGCAGATTCAAGTCCAGAAGCGCCTTAGTGATCAAGATTTTTCGGGTATAAGTTTTCAAGAGTCAAAGCTACATTCATCCATTAAGAGCGTTGACTCTCAAAAGCTTAGACATGTCATTGGTGGACTGAAAATTTACAGTCCACATGAAATATCCCCATTTGATCTGGGGACCTTAGCTGGTGAATGTGCAGTGTTAGCCCACCACAAATCTGGATCTAAGTGACTTCTGCCTAAGCAGGAATCAGATTTGTCCACATTACAAAATATGAATTCAAATTTATGCTTGCTGAAAGAGAGCTGGAGAAGGCTGCCTTGGTGTAGTGGTTAGGAGGAGCGGCAATCTCTAATCTGGAGAACTGGGCTCGATTCCCCTGTCCTCTACATGCAGCCAGCTGGGTGACATTGGGCCAGGCACAATTCTCTCAGAGCTCTCTCAGCCTCACCTACCTCACAGGGTGTATGCTGCCCTAGCTGGTCATGCCCAGTGGCAGCTGTACCGGAGGAGCCTGGGCTGGAAAGCCTAGCTGGAGCAATGTCAGAGTCCTGACAATTAAACAAGCCCTGTGCAGGGCAAGGCAAAAAATGGTCGAAGCAGAGCCAAGGTCAAAGTCCGGATAGCATATATTCCAACAAAGCCAGTCCACTTTACCAAATGCGTAGTCAAAACCAAAGCCGGGAGTCAGAGGAGTCAAGGGAAGCCAGAGATAGCCAGTCTAATTTACCAGATGCGTAGTCAAACTGATTCCAGGAGTCAGAGGAGCCAAAGGGAGCCAGAAGATTGCAGGAGTTCAAACCGGTCCGAAGGGTAGCTGCATAAATTGTACTCACGCTGAAGGGCTGCTGTTGCCTCTCTGCTGCAGCCCAACTAATTAGCTGCACCTGGGGGAATGACTCAGTCCACTCCAGGAGCGATTCCAGCTGGGCCCCATCTATGTTGACAGCTCGCCTGCAGCCTCTGGCTTCTTCGGTGTTCTGCCAACCCCACCCTTCTGCTCTGTCTGTGTCACTAGGGTGAATCTAGGGTGAATCGTCTGAGTCAGAGCCAGAATCCCTCAGCACCCAAGATGTCTCTTGTGCAGAGCCTGGCCAACTCGTGCTGCCTTCCCCGGAAGTACCCTCAGAGATCCCTGTCTCTTCTGCCAGAGCTGCTGGCTCTGGTTGCTCTGGCACCTCCTGGGAGATGGGAGGGGGCAGTGGGAGTGTGACAGGGTGCCTGTTCTGGGGAGAGGAAGGGGAGGTGATGGCAATCTGCTTTGAGACTCCCGAGTTGTAAAAAGCGCCGTACAAAAAAAAAGGTGGTCTTCTTCCTACTCAGAAATATGGTAGGTCCTGCAGAGGATTACCCCCCCCCCCTTGATGGTGAAACACATCCAGTTCTTTCATGGTCCTCACTCACATGCATGGCAAAAAAAAGCATCTGCTGGGCTAGCATGGTGGGCACAGTCTGTTTGCACAGAGAAGTGAAAGTCACCAGGAGTGTTGGACTAGGATACAAGAAACCTAAGGTTCAAATCCCCTCTTTGCCTTAGAGGTTTGCTGTGTGATGCTCATATTTCAGTCATAGACTCTTTGCCTCATTTGCCTTACAGGGATAAAACAGAGGAGAAAGACATGTTGTAAGCCACCTCCAGTCCCCTTTGGGGAGAAAAGTGGCATATAAATGTTCCAGCCTCTCTTTAACACCAAACGCTGGTGCAGAAGCAGGGGAGAAGTCCCGGGTTCATCCACACCCCTGAGTTTTAAATCCAGTAAAACAGATTTGTTGTGGAAGATGTGCCACAGCAAAACAAAGCTTCCCTTAAAAAGACACCTTGTCAACTTCATCACATATTCTGAGAACATTTATTTGGTTGTTCTACCCAAACCCCTTTTGGGGTTTTGAGTGGAAAGAATTTTTACAAATCCAATTAGTTATCCTTCCGTTTCTGATGCTCAGGGCTCTCCGCCTCTGTCTCTCTCTGTTTCCAGCATGGACAATTAAAATCAATGAAGTCAGCTTTTGCTTTCATCTTCCTGCTCCCAAATCAGATGAGTAGTCATCACATTGGGAAAATTGTTTAGATGCTCGAAGAAAGAGATTTTTGCATTGCAGATTTCTTCCAGCAGAAATGCCTCAGTGTTTGCGGGGGGGGGGGGGGGGAGGGAGAGGCGGCTGGTTGATTTCTTATTGTTCCCTTGTTTAAACAAAAGTCAGATTCTGGTTCAGATCTAAGACAACAGCCTCAGTGCAAGAATAGGAAAAAATGGCTGTGACCGCTTCAAAACCACCCATAGAGACAAAAACAGTCTCCCTACATTTCAAGACCAGATACTATGGCTGAAATCCCACATGCCCTTACTTTTGAGCAAATTCCACTAACGTTGGTGGAACAGTTCTAAGTAAATGTGTTTAAGATTGTTTTAATGTGTTTGGTGTGTGTATCTGAGGGTGCTTTTAATGGTTTTAAAATGTGGTTTCGTTCTTTATATTTCAAATTATCAGCTGCCTTGTTGGCCTCTGTAAGTGCAGAAAGGCAGCATGCCAATAAAAGAAGTAGGATTGTATATAGACCTGGGGAATCCACAGACTTGAAAGCACATTCTGCACAATGTCCATTGCAGTGAGTGAGAACAGTCATTCCAGCTATAGTATAGTGTGTGACAGTGTTTGAGGGTTCCTTTAAAAGCTAGCCAGAAGTGGAATCATCTAGGAGGCAGCTATAAGAACTACCTACATACTCGCATATAAACCAACCCACATATAAGCTGAGGGCTTTAATTTTATCACAAAATCAGCGCAAACTTATTGATTTGCATATAAGCCAAGGGTGGGAAATGCTTCATCATCACAGGCTCTCCCCTCCAGCATCCCCCCCCCCAATAAATGCAGAAATGTCAGTAAGAATAGCTGCTGTTTTTTGTACCCCGCTTTTCACTAACCAAAGGAGGCTCAAAGTGGCTTACAATTGCCTTCCCTTCCTCTCTTGATGCCTGAGAGAGCTCTGAGAGAACTGCTCTGTGAGAACAACTCTGGCAGGAGAACCAAACAGTGCTCCCCAGGCCAGCAAACCAGAGCAGAACAACAGTACCTGAAGTTGGCAACCTAGTACAACAGCTACTGAACTGGGAGAATGGACAACTCTAACTACAACTGCAGTGCCCCCCTAGAACAAAACACTGAAATAAAGAACTGTAAAAATATACTTTTAAAAGAAACACAACCCCAAGAAGAAAAGGCAAACAATGCTGCCCCCCAGATAAAAGAAGAAACACTAAGAGAAATAAATAGTAAATCCCAAAGCAGCCCAGAAACACGCCCTACCCACAGCAACCAAAGGAATAGTTTGGAAGAAGTGATTAAGAAGAGGAAGAAGTGAAGGCAAAAGGAAAAAAAAAAGATCAGAGTCCCTCAGTCAAACTGTTGATGTCCTACAGGCTGCCAGAGCAAGCTCAGCTTGCAAAAGGCAATACAACGATTGGCTGGCTGGAGCAGGCTTTTATTTCAGTCACCGTAAAGGTATCCCCTGTGCAAGCACCGAGTCATGTCTGACCCTTCGGGTGACACCCTCTAGCGTTTTCATGGCAGACTCAATACAGGGTGGTTTGCCAGTGCCTTCCCCAGTCATTACCGTTTACCCCCCAGCAAGCTGGGTACTCATTTTACCGACCTTGGAAGGATGGAAGGCTGAGTCTACCTTGAGCCGGCTGCTGGGATTGAACTCCCAGCCTCATGGTCTGTGCTTCAGACAGCATGTCAGCTGCCTTACTACTCTGCGCCACAAGAGGCTCATACAGTCACTGTATATACCCGCATATAAGCCGAGGAGGGCTTCTTTGCAGTGTGAAAAAAGGTGCTGAAAAACTAGGCTTATTCATGAGTATAGTTTCCCTCTCCTTTTTTAGATATAGAAGCAGGCCTGCTAGCCCGATATGTAAATCTTTGGAGAGATCCCAAGGATGCTTGGTCTTTGGCTCCTAATTTGTGGCTCTGGTAAGCCAGGGTATGACAAACATCAACAACTGAGAAAACGGAGGTGTACTACAGTCAGCTGAAGCAGTGACTGGCATCCAGAATACTGAGTGCAGCCCGTAGAGGTCCAGAGAATCGCATATTCATCGTAAGTTCTGAGGATTATTGGACAGCTAGGCAAGGGATGTGTGGAAGTGTTTTGGCATTGGCTGTCTCCACGCATAACCTCTAATGTTTCTTGGAGACACTCCATCCAAATCCTTAGAGGTCTCCCATCCAGATACTATCCAGGGTCTGCCCTACTTAGCTTCCAAGATCTGATGAGATTGGGTTTATACTCTGAGCATTGTACTCTGCAACTGCCAACAGACTGGTGGTCCTTGGCCCTAGTAGGCCCCTGGCTCCTGCCTGGTGGAATGAGCTTCTGGAAGAACTTAGGGCCATGATGGATCTAAATAGGCTTTGCAGGGACTGCAAGATGGAGCTCTTCCACTAGGCATTTGGTTGAGGCTGGGTGGATGGGGAAGGGAAAGCTGCCCCTAGAATAGAATCATAGAGTTGGAAGGGGCCATATAGGCCATCTAATTCCAATCTAGTCCTCCTCCAGCGCTCCCAGCAAATGGGCTACACCATTGCTTTGGAGGCACACCAGCAATTGGGGGAAGGGGGCTGATGGCGTGAGAAGGTTGGGAGTTTTTAGGGTGTTATATTCATTCCTCGTTTGCATGTTGTTAGTCACTGTGAGCTGGCTGACTGGGAGTGGTAGCCTAGAAATGTGACAAACAAATAGTCGGGAGTGAGACTCTTTCTACAGTATGGGCTGCAAGTAAACAGCTTTTAATCAAATGCCTGCTACGTGGGGCTGGAGAGCAGCATGTAGGATGAGCTTCCAGAAGGTCAGTTTTTCCCCAGTGACCTATGAGTTTGGACATTTCCCCCCTCAGTGTAGTATCTGCCTCTGCTTCCTGCTAGCAGCAAGCTCTGTCCCTTGTGATTCTTCTTAATTCTACAGTGTGAGTTTGTGGTTGATAATACACATTGTGCTTTAAGTGCAGATTTCTAAAGCTTTCCAGAGCTTGCACAGCCCTTTTTTAAAGGGATAAAGTTGTCTAACACTACTGTTGCCAATGCATATGCCCTGAATATTCTGGTTAGGTGACCAATCTTTAAATTATATTCCTATGCTCAGGTTCCAGGTGCTGATTTCCACAAATTGAAACAAAGGTGGCAGTGCCAGCTTAAAAAAAAGAAAAGAAAAAAAAAGCCTTTTTAGTGTGTCCTGCTTCTGGCTTTCTCATAACTTTAATCCCTATTTGG
The DNA here is from genome assembly GCF_049243985.1 of Paroedura picta. Classification (NCBI taxonomy): domain Eukaryota; kingdom Metazoa; phylum Chordata; class Lepidosauria; order Squamata; family Gekkonidae; genus Paroedura; species Paroedura picta. The sequence goes on along the minus strand of NC_135380.1, from coordinate 37,890,192 downwards.
CTATCCCTTTGGCTGGAGACATTCTGCACATGCTTTTGCTAATGAACTGAAACCCAGAGACTGGTCTAATTTTATGGTTATTTAGAAAAGGGGAGGGGATCGTTGCTACAAAAAATTTTCAAGTGACATTCAGAAGATTTTTATGGGTTTATTTCCCCTCCCCCTTCCATCTCCTGTGTAATGATCTGGCCAGGTTTGGGTTTCCAATTGCAGCAACCTTCACCATTCTTCCAAATATCAAAAGCTGAAGTGGGAAACAAGATACAGAGTTGCTTCAGTCCAGGATTCAGAATTCCAGAGATTGGACAAGCACAATAGTCTGGTGCAAGAAGACAAAACTTTCAGAATTCAAGCAAGATATCATCATGTAGCTTACATACATCCACACCTCACAAAGCCCCTCAAGAGGCTTTATAGTTAAATAGCAGCCACTCAGTCTTAATCCTGCAATGATTCATCATCATTCGTAGCAGGTTGCTGACATCTAGCCATAAACTCATTTTAGGCTGCAGCTCTGTTCTAAGTCTGCACCTTTGCCTCTCAGGTGATCTTGGAGGGCTGAAAAAACAGGTAGCAGCTTTCATCTGCTAGATCAGAGCTGGAAGGTTCAGATGACTTTTTACAAGCTCTTGGCATGCTTGCAGCTCCCCCTCTTGTTTGTTGGCTTCTGTTGCTAGCTAAATATCTTTCTTGTTTTGTTCTGGGTTTTTGTTTTGCAGCTCTTTCTTTGAAAAGCAAATTAAGAATGAACACAAAGGCAGTGTGGGTGTCTTGGACTTAATTGACTAAATATGGCTTTGAACCATAGGTAGTTGTTACAGCATTGTGATCTAGGATGTTTATTCCTATGGATTATGGTCATTGATTTCATGACTCCTGAATTCTGAAGAAGGGTCGATCAAAACAGGTTCTTGACCAGCTTTCTGTAATCAATATCAATTCCTTGGTGTTGTATATGCATTATGTTAATATTTGTATTTCCATATTTATTGATATATTTGTACACAAGCTGTACATTAGCTGTAGTTTATGTTTTGGGTGTTAGTCTTATCAGTGCATCCTTTTCTTGTATGAGTGCATTTGCAATTTTTGGAGCTTGTTTATAAAGCGCTCTGCCTCTTGCTATTGTCGGAGTCAGTGACTTCAAATGCTGTTCTGTATATAAGAAACATGTTGGTGTCTGAATGTGGAACACAGATTATGGTATAATCAGGCTGACCTTTATAGAATACCAACAATGTCTCCTTTTGTAAAATGTTCTTCTTCCCTTTTGAAATATCAGAATGCTTTATGACAGAGGTGGACAGCTATCCTCCCACTCACAGAAAGAACAAAGGACAATTGATTTATAACCAGATAAGACTTTAACACCGAATTTCTACAACTGCTTTCTAAATACTTACACATCTGGGAATGGAAGAAAGTTCTAGGGGAAATTATTTAGCCATAGAATCTTCTTTCCTGGAGGACTTTTTGAAGAAAGGCAATGGAGCATCTGCTATGTGCTTGAAGACTGGAGACTTTTTACTGTGGTGGTGGGATAAAACATATGATTTATGAGACTGCTCCTAGTGTTATGAAAAGTTTGCCCTTGGCATGTGTAGGGCCTTTTTCTTTGTGTGTGTGTCGGGGGGGGGGGGGAGGGCCCAATTTATATGCATGTTTGAAGCAAATGAGGCAGGTTGTAGGCTAACAGAGAAATGGCCTGTGAAGAAACTGCATGAGAATTAGCATGCATTATGGATGCCCTTGATGGCAGGTAGGAATATGAGGGTATAGTTCAGGGGTAGTCAAACAGCGGCCCTCCAGATGTCCATGGACTACAATTCCCATGAGCCCCTGCCAGCATTCACTGGCAGGGGCTCATGGGAATTGTAGTCCATGGACATCTGGAGGGCCGCAGTTTGACTACCCCTGGTCTAGTTGTTTAAACAAAATGCGCAAGTGCATGACTGAAGGTTAAAAGATGGAACGTTATCTGTTCAAATAGATCCGTACTGCCGTTTGGAAATGCCATGTGTGCTCATGCTTCCTCCTTGGAGAGGGGATAACAAATAAGAAATGGGACCACAACATAGAAGTTTGTAAAATGCTTGTTTGAGTTCATTCTAATCTGTTGGGATACTCAAGGCAAATGTGACTGGCTGTGGCACACCCTCGTTGACTGCTGACTCTGTTTCTTCTAGTGGGGGGCCTGTGGAGGGATGGCTTCTAGGGACTCACATGGGCCTATTATGCACAGCCGCTGAAACGGCGGCATGGAGAACCTGGAGGAGGAAGAAGTGAAGCAAACTGCTTATGCACGGGACGGAACGCAATAGTGGCCAAACCCAGCGTATCCGATTATGCACGCGGCTACTCTGGAGCCACTTCTGGTTGCGCCCTGGTCCCGGGAAGCTCCACTTTCTTCCGCATCTCGCTAACGCGGCTTTTTTGGCGACATACGTTGACTGTGCACCTGGTTTCCGCCTACAGCGTGCATAATTGGTGATTTTAGCCACCGCCATTCCACCCCGTATGTGGATCTTCCACTCCGTGCATAATGGGCCAGTAACAGGACTGAATATGGTAGATATTCAGTATATTTACTGAGAACAGGGCATGTTTCATGTTTTGGAAATTTACTTACAGCAGAGAACGGCTGAATTTATTATTCAGTTGGGGGTCAGATTCTGGAATTTCACCAGAAGCCTTACAGCTGCAAGCTGGGATGGTGCAAACTTATTAGTAAAAAGTCTGGCAGCATCCCCTGCCCTGGTTCTGCAACAGATTTAATCTGTAATTAGTTTTTAAATAGATTGACATGTTCTCCTGGTTTTAACAAATGCTTGAGATACAGAGCCTACCTGAAATGCAAAGTGATATTAACAAGTACCTGCCTGACCATAAAAGGGGGGATGGGTTAAGCAGGCAGAGGATAGACTTGAGAATCATGAACTTCCTGGTTCTTCTCAGGTACTCTCCCTGCTGAGATGTTGGCATCTCTACTTGTGATCTAGCCAAGTTGCTCAAGGTTTTTTGGGTCCTGTGCTGGTTCAGGCTGTAGTCCGGAGTTATCAAGTTACAACAGGAGTAGTTGGCTAATGAAAGCAGAGCCAGTTAGAACTCAGAGTCAAAGAAACTTGAGAGTTCAAAGCAGTCGGGCAAAGGCAGTCCAAGAATCAAAATCCAACCAGTCCAGTTCGAGCTCAGAAGGACCAGTAGTCAAACAAGGTGAGTGACAGTAAGCACTGTACACAATTGCACCCACATCTGTCCGCCATCCCTGCAGCCCTTAAATAGTTCTTCATAGAGATACTAGCTCTCCTCCTGAGAAGACTCATCCATCTCAAGCAAGTGGCAATGGGCCAGTAACTGCACTGTGTCTTTTAGTCTGCGGTTCTCTTCTAAGATGCCTCCTGCGTTGTTCTGCCGGTGTCTCTGATGAGCTGACAGCTTGAAGATCATGGGGTGGGCTGCAAGGCTGAGATGCTCCTCCAGGCATTTCCAGCAGTGAGTCTTGAGCGGCTTGTCCTTCCGTCTTACCCTGTTGCGATTCTGGCTGGGCTGAGGTCTTGCTGTTCAGCTCTTCTTCTGAGGAGACTCCACTGGCCTGAGGCTAGTCCTCAATAGGTCTGCATTTTCCCACCCATCCCCACTCTTTGAAGGATGCTGTGATCTTTCAGGTTGTCATGTGCCAGGAGGTTTTCATAAGTGAGTATCTGGCACACTAATAAGAATGGCGCAGATTTTTGTCATGTTGCGCTAAAACAGTCTAGGAACCCATTCTGCCTTTCAGCTGATTTCTGTATTTGCATCCTGATATCTTCAGGTAGGAAGAGCCTCTTGTGGCGCAGAGTGGTAAGGCAGCAGACATGCAGTCTGAAACTCTGCCCATGAGGCTGGGAGTTCGATCCCAGCAGCTGGCTCAAGGTTGACTCAGCCTTCCATCCTTCCGAGGTCGGTAAAATGAGTACCCAGCTTGCTGGGAGGTAAACGGTAATGACTGGGGAAGGCACTGGCAAACCACCCCGTATTGAGTCTGCCAAGAAAACGCTAGAGGGCGTCACCCCAAGGGTCAGAAATGACTTGGTGCTTGCACAGGGGATACCTTTACCTTTACCTTTTATCTTCAGGTGTGATTTTATCATGAAATCTCTGACTGTTACGGTGCCTTCTCAAAGTGGTGAAGAGCCTGATTGCCAAGTGTCTGAGCACCCACATGTGGCTATAGTTGAGAGTTGGTAAAACTGGGTCATCTATTATTTATGGATTTTTTTGGGGGGGTAACAGCTGATTTCCCAACTGTTCATATGGCATTGATTTATTACTGTATACTTGTAGGAAGCTTGACACTTGATGTTTTAAAGGAGTCATAAATTCACATGTGCTGGTGCATATCGCCCAGTAATCAAAGCAATATCTGCAGAGATGGAATAATTCTATCAGTCACTTTTCTATTGTAGTAGAATGAAAAGGGAGTATTTGGGAGCACAGTGTAGCATTCTGGTCACATCTTATCCAAGAGGGTGCTGTCTTGCAAGGAAGGTCTGCTTGTGGGTTTTGCATTTTAGTATGGGGGTGGGAGAATACTTGGGAGGGACATAATAGAATCATAGAATCATAGAGTTGAAAGGGACCTCATGGGTCATCTAGTCCAACCCCCTGCACTATGTAGGACACTCACAACCCTATTGCTCATCCACATATGCATCATTTGAAGAAAATGTATAGAGGTAACTTTGTTTTTCTCCTACATAGTACTAGAATGCAGTGCAACTGGTAAAATTGATGGCCTGTACATTTAGGATAAAGAAAATAATTTACTTACACAATACTTAATTAACTTAATGAGACTTGCTATAACAGTTTGCATCGGTGACTGCTAATTTACTTGCCTCTAAAGGGGAATTGGACAATTCCATGAAAGAAAATAGTCATATCAAAATTATTATGCATGATGACAAAGCAGAACCTCTGCGTTCAGAGGAAGTATACCTCAGAGTTCTAGTTGCTGAGGGAGGCTATGACAAGACTTTGGGGGGCATTTTTTTTTTATAACCAGCACTCTGTATTATAGGTTTGATCCAACTGGAATTGCTTAGATTCTGGGAGGGATGGGCAGATCACCTGGAGAGAGTTAGTGACGAGTCCTTCTCTGTTCCCTTTTGCTGAACCTTTTCACCTACAGATAATAGCTTTCCTTCCTCTTCTACATAAGTTGCAAACATTTTGAGAGCAATTAGCCCGTTCAGATAGAGCTGTTCTGCTCTGTCTGCCTTCCAGGAGTCCTGAGTGCATTTAAATGGCTCTGGGTGCTGGCTTCTGACCAAGGCTGGGTCTGCTTGCATTTCCAGGATTACCATTCACGAAGGGCAGGTTCTGTTTCTGAAACCATTTTTCTTTCCAGTCTAATGAAGTGGCACCTAACTGGATGGAGAATGAAGAGATGGCCTGATAAAATTCCTATCCTAATATGAAGGCATGCTTGCCTGTCATTTTTCTTTTCATGTCTCCGCCTTTTATTTTATATTTTTAAAAACAAAGCAAAATAAATAGGAATTCTCGCTTCAGAGTCTTGCTCCAATACATTGTTAATATAAAGCTGGTCACTTTAATTAATTTATGTTTATCTACCAACCCTCAAACATTTCCGGTAAATCTTCCATGGGGAGGGTGGACATAATGCAAACAAAAGCCTTGGTTCTCCTTGGTTCTCTCACCCCATCCCATAAACCAGTCACATCATGTGGCTTACCTGCCTCTTTCCAGCTGTGAGTTTATGGGGCATCCATGAATTGGTATCTGCTTCCCACCTTTAAAACAATTGCAGGATATTTACTTACTCACCATATCACAAAGTGCCCATTCCTTTGTCTTTTTAAAGATCTTACGTTAAATAATTTGTCTCCCAGCGTGCTTAAATGCAGCATGAAAGGGATTGTTCTGTGAATGGGTAAGTGATCTTCAAGGAAAGTGTTGTGGCCGAAAATGGCAGAGAGGTTGTTTTGTTTAAATTGCATGGAGAAGATTAGATTATTTTAGCTGTGTCGCAGCCCCTTGAACAGGGTAGTAGTTCTGACAAGTAGCTCTCATAAACACCCAGTAAACGTGATGGATAAAATACATTTCTTTGTCATAGTTTTTGGTTGTATAACTTAATGGAACACACTGTGAGGCCATATGATTGCTGGTTGAGGTGTTTTTTAAAAAGCATTGTGGTAGACAGCGTTATGTTGTATAGGTCCATCAATGACTATTAGTCATGATCACTAAATATACTCTATATATCCAGAGTCAGTGTAAATTTGGGTGCCAAAGCCAAAACCCTGCAAATGAAAAGGTATCACAAAAGGGTTCACCGCACTTAGGTTGAGTGGATTGCAAATAGCCACTCCCCAAGTCTTAAAGGTAAAGGTATCCCCTGTGCAAGCACCGAGTCATGTCTGACCCTTGGGGTGACGCCCTCTAGTGTTTTCATGGCAGACTCAATACGGGGTGGTTTGCCAGTGCCTTCCCCAGTCATTACCATTTACCACCCAGCAGCAAACTGGGTACTCATTTTACCAACCTCGGAAGGATGGAAGGCTGAGTCGACCTTGAGCCGGCTGCTGGGATCGAACTCCCAACCTCATGGGCAAAGCTTTCAAATGGCTGCCTTACCACTCTGCGCCACAAGAGGCTCTCCCCAAGTCTTAAGTGAGTTCAAAATTAATGGCTGAGAAGCAAATTGAGGTGGAAACTGAATGTGGTTGGCTGATCTCTAACCAGCTATTAACCTCTCTGGGCCTGAATGGGAGACCTGCTTGAAATCCTATATTTGTGGTTTTATGTTCTGTGATAGAGGAAGGGTGACACAGACATGATATAAAAGCTTCCTGCTTCTAACCAATTTCAAGGGTGTTGTCATGTTCCCAGTTATTCACAGGTGGGAAGGAAAGAACTGACCCCCAGTGCTGCTGGCTATAAAGTTGAAACATATGGAGACCATGACCTGGACAAAATCAAAGAGCAAAGAGAATGAAATCCAAGACCAGAATAACAGCATTTGCAAAGTGAGACTGATTTCACTTTTGCTTTGATGTTAAAAGGGGCCTCGCCAAGATGTAAAAAGTCGCTTTGATTTTGCCCACCTCTTTGAGTTGCATACCATTAATCATATATTCTAAGCAAACTGAGAAGAGGGTTTTAAAAAAGCAAAAACAAACAGAAAGATGGTACTTTTCAGACTTTGGAAGAGAAGTTTGAAATGTAGAAAGACAGCTGTAAGTAGCCTGCCTGGTCACTTTTCCATATTAAAAGTGAGTGGCACATCTTGGTGTAAATGATTTTGTGGGGAGAGGAAGGAGGGGGGTTAACTGTGTGCGCATGCTCTTTCCGTACTTTGAAAGGAATGTGTCTGCTCTATTTAGGCTTCCCTTTCTAGACCGTGGGGAGCTGTCCAACTTTTCAGCACGCTTTATTCAGCGCTTAAGGTCAGCCTGCTTAGTTGATTGTTCCAATTTTGAAATCCTTACTTTCCCGAAACAGTTATGTCTGTGGCTTTGGTGTACACGTTTCACCATAACTTTCAAAACGGCATGGCTCGTTCTCTGCTCTGACCCCAACTGTGCTGAAACTGTAGGATCGACCCAATTATTGAAGCAAAAGAGGACTTGGTGTTTGTGTGGCATTCCCGTTTCCTGATTATTTCCACTTTCTCTGCTTCTTTCACTTTTGCAAAGATAAGAGGCTGGCCTTCTGGACCAGAGCCAAGAGCCCTTCCTTGATTAGTTGTGTGGACTTTATGTGGTGGGGATGTGGACTACTGTTCTCCTACGCCAGTGTATCTTATACATCATAAAGCTTCTCTCTCTCACTCTCCCCTCCTCCCTTAAATCGACTTCATTAAAAGCCTAGTGAAATTTTGCTTTTGGACCCGATGGAAGTCCAACTGCAGGATGATATTCCATTGGATCTTTGTGCACCTTGGCTTTTGTAACCTCAGAAGTGCTGCCGCTTCTGAATTATTTCTGACATGTCAGAATTTTGGCATGCATGATGTTAGACAGATGGCCCAAAGAGGGTGTGTGTGTGTGTGGGGGGGGAGCTCCACATGACCCTCAAGCCTCTCTAATGCTGGGGTTATTCTGGGATCAGGTTTGGCTTCTGCAGAGTCTTTCTTCTGCCTGTCAAAAAACATTTCATCTCACATATGTGAAGAGTCCTTTTGTGAATTCAGTCCAGAGATGGGGGGGGGGGAATTATCTGATTCACATGCAAAAGTTGGCTTTCTTCTGTGTCTAATCATACTGAATACTCAGGTTGTTGGTTTTGGGGGGATTTTTTGCCATGAAGTCATAACCTGCTTCCAGTGACCCCATGATGTTTTTGGTGTTTTTGAGGCAAGAGCAAGGTAGTTTTCTGATTGCTGTCCTCTGCATAGCTGCCACCATGTTCCCTTGTGGACTTACATCTAAGTACTTTCCTTGCTTAGCTTCCAAGCTTTGATGAGATTGAGCTGGCCTAGGCCATTTGGGCTGATAAGAATCATGGCAGGGATTTATCAGTCACAGGACAATTAACCAAAATCAGGAAGCCTTTTTGTTTTGTTTTTCAAGCACTCTTGACTGACGCCTCGGTGCCAGACAGGATTCAAGAGGGAACATGGTACAAAATTGTGGCACTTCTGCTAGGGTAGGACGGCCTGACTCTGATACCCCATCACTCTCAACTTCTGTAGTTAAGGAAATGATGCCTCTGAAGAATTCAGTAGAGTGGCAGGATTCAGTGATACAGAGAGGCCTCTCAAATTTGAACAAACAACCTTGAACACAGGTCTGCAACTGAATTCAAGCATGGCTCTTTGGGGAAAAAAACAGAAAAGAAAATAAAGTATTTAAATTAAGATACTTTGGAGGGGTATGTTAAAACACCAATATTTGTGAAGGCAAATATTTTTAGGGGACTTCTTAGAGATGCTTTATAGGAAGGAATATGATGGAGGGGAAGTGCTGCTAGTCATCCAGATGCTGTGAGCAAAACCCTAAGAAATCACCAAGGAAGGCTCTGGGAGGAAGGCAACGGGAAACCACTTCTGCTTTTGCTTGCCTTGAATGCTCTTTGGTGGGGTTGCCAAACTGTCTGTGTCATGGCAGCACTTACATATCTACTGAAACCGAAACACACAGTATTTCTTTGTGTATTTATCACTTATTAAAAGCACTTTTGTGTGCTACCTCCTCACAATAGCTGATATTTGGGCTGCAGAAAAATTTAGCATTTCAATGATAAGTCATGCTAGGCTTATGATCAAGCTACAGACATAACTCTGCTTTTATTGTTAGTGAATGCAATAGATATCGAACCTTCCCCATGGTCTATTTATCTAATCTTGAGGCACCTAGTCATCAGAGGACATTTACTAGAGCTTACTGCAATGCCCTTCCTTCAGCTGTACATGAGGCAATTCCTTTTGCTGAGAAGTGCCCCTGTGGCTCTGGACATGTAGAAACAATGGACCATCTGCTTCTTCACTGCCAATATTTGAAGGGTTAAGCTTCAAGCGACTCTCCTTGAGCCATCTCACTGCTTCCAGAGATCTGGCTAACAATTCTGGGGGTGAATCTGGGTGGTCATCCATCAGGAGGAACAGCTGGGTGGCACCGACATATTGATAGAACCCAGTTCTGGACCTCTGCATCCATTGGGCAAGAAGATGCATAAATATGTTGAATATAAGTTTGGAGAGAGGACTGCTCTCTGTGGGACTTCACAAGTGAGTTGGCAGTGGCTTAGTTGTCTCCCTCCAATTGCTACCCTCTGTCCGCGATCCCTGAATAAGGAGATCAGCTATTGGAGAGCTGAGCTGTCCTCCATATCCCTGCGTTGGCAAGCTAGGAGATCATGGTCAGCTATGTCTAATGCTGCTGTCACATAACAATCCAGCTGGTGGCAGAGATTATCTGGGGGACCAGCACTGTTTCCACCTCATGGCTAGGCCAGAACCCTGAGTGGGATGGATCTAGGATTGAAGCTGATACTTGGTCTACTTTCCTCAGAAATGCGAGATGTGAGACGGGTCAGTAGTTGGTTGGGTTCCCATAGGTCCAGGGATGGTTTCTTCACCAACAGGTGTACCACTGCCTTTTCAGTCCCTCCAAGAATTCTCTCACTGAGAGGGAGGGGTTGATTATCTCCTGGAGGGAACCCCTATCCTTTTGTCAGCCATTTTAAGTAGCCATGAGGGGCAGGGGTCATGTGGTCGGCCTTGCAGTCCACTTCTGTCAACTTATGCTTTCAATAGTTTTATGCTTTTTGCTGCCTGTTTCCTATTTTCTGATTGTTTATTCATTTTGTCTATGCTGGTCTATGAGTGTAATAAAGATCTGATTCTGATTCTAAGTCATGATAGGTTGTATATTTTCTTTTATGTAAATGGACTTCCATATATCAGCTCTCTGTTGATCTCTTGCTCCAAATTTTCACAGTTTGACTTTTTGGTTGTAAAAATTTGCTGGACTATGTCATTGAAACTGAATTAGCTGTCTTTGTGTATTTACTTATAAAATTAGTCAAATGTTTTTTTTCCCTAACCCCAAGTATTTTGAATGGGGTAAATTAGATCCTTCACTACACACAAAAGGAAGAGTTGTTATAAGGTACTGATTGAAGCTTAATTTTCGAGTTATGGATTTGATCAGTGTTTCTTTGTTGAGGCTAGTAAGAATGAAAGAGATGGTGAATGACTGGTTAGCTGAAAACTTGGGTATCCCTCATTCTGCAGACTGCATGAAACAGAATTGGTCAAGAGGGCATCTTTAGAAAGGGAATAGGACTGCAGTATAATGGAATGGTTCAGGAGGAATAAAAAGTGCAGGAAAATTCCAGCATCATTCAAACCATTTATCAGTGCCATGAAGTTGCATCTGGATAAGGGTTAGGGGCCACTTGCTGAATATTTATTATTGTCCTTTGGGTTCTTTATAGGCATCCTATGACTTTATTCAACTTTGACCTGGCCATTTATTTATCCCAATTTTCTTGTGATAGTTTTATATACCGATAAAGATTTCTGATTTGGAACCTTTTATTCTGCTCCCACTTGCATTGTCTTCTACCTTTACAATTCCATTTTCCGCATTATTTACTATATATATCCTGCTGGGTACCTTTTTAGATTCCATTGTTTTTCTAACTTCTGTCAACCTGCGTTGCATTGTTTGTTGGCTTCCTTACGCTGTCTGGTTGCATTTTTTTTATATTATGCGATCGGCCTTAAGTCCCAGCGAGAAAGGCTGGCTATGAATAAAGTAAATAAATAATAAGTAAATATGTTCAGTGGGGTTTCTGGTGTGGGAACAGCAAGCTGCAAAAAGTGCACTCTTCATTGGCGGAAGGCCTAGTTCAAAAGCTTTTCCTGTTTAAAAGTGTGGCTGTGTAGCTCCTGCACAACTGCCTGTCACTCCTCGCTGTGGCCTTAGACTGGGGACCTTGTACACTTGTGAATAAGGACAACCCTCTCAGGATCCTCCCTGGCCACCTGCCTTGTATAAACACACCTAAATAGCTCTTGCAGTGCTTAGCCCACAGCCATTCCTACACTTTGTGCCTTCCCATGGTGAGAAGGGCCTTCCCTTGTCCCCCCCCCATTGTTTTTCAGGTTCTTTTAGCCCAGGGGTGGCCAGTTGGCTAGGGCTCATGGGAATTGTAGTCCATGAACACCTGGAGGGCCACAGTTGCCCACCCCTGTATTTAGCTGGTCCTTCCCTCGGCTATTTAGGAATAGGGTTTGATAGCTGCCTGAGTGCACCTCCTCTGTTCCAGTCTCTCTGCTCCTTCCCAACCTGGAATTAGCTTTGGCAGCATGTCAGGTTTCTCTCAGCCACCCATGGCTGGCTCTTCGTTGTCTCTGCACCTTTCACAGTTTTTGCAGCCTCCCTGTCTCCACCACAGCTGTCAGCCTGTCTCTCTGCTGTCGCTGCTGCTCCTCCCCCCCCATTTCCCCAGCCACCAGACTTTAAAGCCCACGGTCCGACTGATGAGCATTGTTCTGGCAGCAGTGGTGGTGCATCGCTTCCATAGATAGCTGGCCCCACTGCCTTTTGCATGGGCTAAACAGCCACAGTTTGGAACTAGCTTCCTCCAGTGATGCGTATGTTGTTGAGATTCCTCATCTGCCCCAGGAATTCCACCTTTTCACCCATTATAATAATAATAATTATAATTATAATCCTTTTCATGCATTCTCTGTTAATTGGTCTGCTGTAAGGCCAAGAGTAGAGCCTCTTGTGGCGCAGAGTGGTAAGGCAGCCGCCTGAAAGCTTTGCCCATGAGGCTGGGAGTTCAATCCCAGCATCCGGCTCAAGGTTGACTCAGCCTTCCATCCTTCTGAGGTCGGTAAAATGAGTACCCATCTTGCTGGGGGGTAAACGGTAATGACTGGGGAAGGCACTGGCAAACCACCCCGTATTGAGTCTGCCATGAAAACGCTAGAGGGCGTCACCCCAAGGGTCAGATATGACTCGGTGCTTGCACAGGGGATACCTTTACCTTTACCTTTTTTAAGGCCAAGAGTGTCATTCTCAGTCCAAAAACCACAGGATAACAACCATATTTATTTAATTTGATTTGATTTGATTTCTAAACTGCCCTTCCATATGGCTCAGGGCGGTTTACATACAACATCATACATGGAAAGAGTCAACATACAACAAATAAATTGAATAATAATAATAATAATAATAGTCAATATATAACAATAACAATCCAACAGTGGTTCTAAACAACAACTTCAGTGATCCCAACAATAACAACATAACAAGCTAAACTCCCTAGAGAGGTCAGGCTGCTTCAGGCCATGGAGGGGATATCAGAGGTGTGGGGGAAGCTCCCTTTTGCCTGGTGGAGGAGTTCGGGCAGTTATCTACAATAGCGATCCCCAACCTGTGGGCTGCGGACCACATGTGGTCCTTCGACTAATTGGAGGTGGGCCCCGAAGGACACCTTCTCATGAATTAAAATTTCCATGACAATAAAATGTTCCTTAAGTTGATTGTTGTGGCGTGTCTGTATCTTATTTTTAAGGGATGTTTAAACATTACCATAGCGATCAGAGAGCGTTAGGGCAGTGGTTGAGAGTAGAGGAGTAAACTACCCCCCCCCCCCACCGGGCCTCAGTAAAAGGCGTTGAGTGGTCCCCGGTGATAAAAAGGTTGGAGACCACTGATCTACAACACGAAGTTTCAGAAAATACATTATGATCAAATGGACGGATGCGACAGCCTCACATTGGCTGGTAGCAGAGTCCTGATAAATTGTTTGAAGATTCTAGTCTGAAAGTTTTCATTTTAGCACCCCCTTTTATTCCATATTGCTTATTTCCTTTTCTCCCTGAAGTGTGGTTGTTCTGTGGCCAATGTCTATGAGCATCCTTTTCACCTTTTCTCTCCTTCTCCCCCCCCCCCCCTTGGTCTGTGCAGGTTCCCTCAAGAGTCCCATGAACAAGACAGCACTGACGTTAATTGCAGTGAGCTCCTGCATCTTGGCCATGGTGTGTGGCACTCAGCTCTCCTGTCCACTGACGGTCAAGGTGACTCTACATGTTCCTGAACATTTCATTGCAGATGGTAAGGACCTCAGCCTGTGTTTGGACAACTGCGGTTCTGCTGGGATAATGGTTTGCAGGGGGTTTCGTCCTGGATTATATTTTTGCATCCAGTGGTGGCAGCATCAGAATCTACACAAAACATAAAAGCAGCTCCTTTGAGTCAAAATCAAGTTCCATCTAGTCTAGTGTTCTGCTGCAACATCAGCCAGGTAGATCTTTTCAGGAGTCTCCTGAGCAAAGCATCAAGGTCCCCCTGCTCTGTGCTATTGGCTCCCAGCAATTGCAGCTCAGATGCATGCAAGGAGAGCATTCCACTTGTCTAAATTTTTTATCATGCATTTCCTCCAGGAAGGTCCGAGCAGCATGATGTGGTTCTCCTCTCCACAATTTTATATTCCCAGTAAAGAAGGTATGCATTATGGTAGACAGTGTGACTGACGGAAGGCCATTGTGTATTTGAATCCTGGTTGTCCTAGTTATACACTCTATCACACTACCTTGTTATCAATGAGCAGGGCTATAATAATAGCTGTTGTTGTTCAACTCTAGGTTTTGATAGGTCATTAAAGCCCTCATAATAAATAGGCTTTCTTTGTCATCTTGAGATTTCCGAAGTACTCCGATGTTGACATCCATATTTTGTGTAGCAGTATAGAATTGTATATAGGTATGTGGGAATGGAGGGATGGATGGATTTTGGACCCCAAGAATATTGGTATTTCATGATATTTCTAAATCCGAATACTGGCATGGTATTGGGATTCAGTAATATTTGGGAACCCTGATCTTTAAAAATCCATTCTATCTTACGGGAACAACTGAAGTCAATGGCAAATCTATCCTCGGTGGTTTGGGGGAGGGAGTTGAGGTCGAAGCAAGAAACTGGATGCTGCATCCCTTCCTCAAAAGTTTAAAACATACTGGACAATGGGGTTCTATTCTATGGGCACCCAAGAAAGTTGTCCCCCATCCTCAATTGTTTCCAATGGTGGAAAATAGCAAGGCAATACAAACACAGTAGAATGCCCCAGATAATCTCTGCAGTGGAAACTGAATTTGTGTGTGTGTGTGGGGGGGGGGGTCATTTTTTCAAGGCCAGAAGCAGAACCAGTGCCACTACTGCAGTGCCAAAATCTAACCAGACTAAGGTCAGATCTGAGACACCCTGAAGTAGAAACTGTTGGGGGGGGGCATTTCTGCAAGGATAGCAGGCCCCAGTGCCATTGTGGCAAATGCCAGCTCAACAGGACTGATGTCAAGCTCACAATCCGAGGGAGGGGGAGGGGATCGTGAGAACAACAGAATCAGTACAATAGTACAGCAGCAACAGAAGCCTGTGCCAATGTGGCAGCAGTACAAACATAACATCTCTAACTGATGTCGCACCAGAGAATCCCAGCAGGTTAATTTTTGGCAGAAGGAGTAGAAGCACTGCAGAACACTCAAAATTACAGGCTGTGGAGGCACTGTACTTGCTAGCCACCTGAGCCAAGATCAGCTCAGTATTCAAGCCCAGTAATGTTTTGTTTTCCTCCAAATCCAAGGGCAACCCCTAGAGAAACCTTTATCTCTCCAGGGCTCATTCTGCATGTGTAGGATAATGCACTTTCAATGTACTTTTGCAACTGGCTTTTCCCATGCAGAACAGGAAAATCTACTTCTAAAGTGCATTAACCAATGTGTGCAGAGTGGGCCCAGGAAGGGCTCAGAAAGGGAGAGGGTTATCTCTACCTGATCCTCCTCTTTCAGCTGGAACCATCACTGCCTCAGTGGACGAGCCTTAGCTCTCCCTTTCCCACCTTCCACCCCTGCAAAGAATAATGTTTCACAGCAAATGAGCTTCATTATTTATGTTGCTTCTGTAGGTTTTTCTGGTTTCTGTTTGGCACACAGGTTTCACTGTCCTTCTCTCTCCCTTTCATCTCCCATCAATATGAAGAACAGTTTTGTGCTGCTGTTTTCATTTCAGCACGCACGTTTGGTTTGGGGTGGCTGGTGACTCTGATATTGAATGTGTGCTGCACAGGGTTCCATAGAGGTTTTTTGGTGCAGGTGAATTCTGAATGGCAGTGGGGAGATTGTTAGCCAAGTTTTAAGCCAGTTCCGAATGAAGGAACCCTTGCCCCCCACTTACCACCAGACCCAAACAACAAGTGAACTATGCAAAAATAACTGCATGCCCCAAAATCAGAATAAATTAAACCTAAAAAAACATAAAACCAAAGGAAACAAACAAAAAAAGTCCAAGGTCCGTGATCTCCTCTTCCCACACAACCACCAGGCCAAAAAGACAAGGAACAATACAATGCAAGCCACACAATCAGAAGAAATAGAAATCTAAGAAGAAAGCCAAAGGGGGGAGGGGGAGGCCTGAGGCCTCTGCCACCTATCTACCAACCATCAAGGCCAAAAAACAACTAACAGTAAAATAAGAAAACTTTTCTTGGGGGGAAAAAAATGTTCCGTCATACCAGCTGCTGTCTTCACTCTTGTCCTAGCAGGCAGGATCTGATCAGGGTCTACAGCAGAGAGTCTCAGGCAGCAGGAGTCAGGAACAGAGCAACAACTGAAGACTAAGTCAGTGCACACTCTCCAAACCTCTCTCAGCTATGGATTCTATCTCAGCCAGACCATTATATTGAATCTCTGCCCATGCACAGAAGAATTTCACAAAAGGGAACAAACAACTGTGATTAACTGAACAGCAGTGTTCACCCTATCCTGAAACCCAATTTGCTAAATTGTCACTGTTCTTTCCCTGCCTCCAGTGCCCTGGGAAATGGATAGGGAAAGCAGAGTACTTACTTAGTTGGACTTCACATTTGAAGCCAACAACTTTGCAAGTTGCAAATCTGCCATGCAATGTTGTTAGCAAAAGGATTGCAATGATTGATTATGAGTCAGTACAGCTTCCCTTAGGGAGCTTTTGTCAGGGGGCTGCAGGGATGCATCTTCCCCTTTCCTGCTATGGTCCTGGAAAACATAGCAAAAGTCAAGAAAGAGCCCTAGGGAACTGAAAGTTAGTAATAGTTAACTTTATAGCCCTCTTCACCACCAGGTATTCACTATAGTCTACCTGGAAAAAAAGTCGGAAGAAATCAGCTTTATTTGTCATCGACTACACCAGTACCTGGCCAGATTCTCTGATCTGTATTTGCCTGAAGAAATACCCCCAAATAAAATAATTGTATACTTCCAGGAATGAGCTCACTTAAGCCCAGATTCTTATGCTAGCTTTATAGTCCCTTCAGATCTGGGAGCTTGTGCTTCTTTGACCCTGTTATGTGTGCTTCCTGCTGAACCCATGCCACAGGGGATTGTCACAAATCGTTTTGACTGCACAAAAACAGCCACACACTGCAATTTGCACCTGGTTTTAACCCCATGCTAACCTCCTGAGGTAGGTTAGGCTGAGAAATAGCAGCTTGCCAAAGGCTACAGATTAGGTCTCCCGTGTCTAAACATATATCAGTATGCAGCATGCTATGCTGGCCCTGGAATGAAACCTTCAAGGAAGGAAGTTGCTTGGCTGACTCACTCACTTAATTCATCACTCACGGGAATCACCCTCAATTTGGAGAATGTAGTGTGCACATCAGCCCCGGGGCAGACTGCCTTTTTGCTGCTTCCCCCCCCCCCCATTTTATCGGAATTGAGGACTGCTTGCCTCCAGAACTCAGGAAGGCAGAGTGTTTCAGCTTCCCATGGTCAGCTGAAAGGCATGTTGGGGATTAATTGGGTCACTATAGCAAGGGATAGGGCCAGCTTCAGTGTACCCACGGGTGGGTCAACCCCTAGAGCCCAGAACTTCTGGCAGAGCCCACTGCTGCAGACCCCCTCCCCTTATCTGCCTTTTCCATGCCTGCTCAATTGTGAGTGCTTTGTCACCCATGCTCTCAGCTGCACATGCTGCCCAGTGACATCAGAAAAAGGGCTGCAGGCAATACAAACAGCTGTGAGCATGGATGGATGCAGGACTTGCAAGGGGGGGTAGGGGAAGGATGCACATGCAGGAGCTGGGAGGAATGGGCAGGAAGGGGGGCTCCAGGAATTCCCTGCACGGGGCCCCCTCCATCTTGAATCAGCTCTGGCAGGTTCTGAGTGTAGTGCAGTTTCAGAGTTGAAGTCAGAGGATCATGGGCTCTTCCTCTTTCCTGCTGTTTGATTTTCTTAGATGATACCTCTTGGGGGCACCATCTCCCTTGGGCCACCTGATCCTGCTGTCTGGGCAATATTCTTATTCCACTGGTAACCTATGCTAATTCTGATTTATGTCAGCTGAACTTCAGCTTCAGGTTTTTGACATATAGCAAAATGTGAGAGATGAGGAACCCCATCACCCTTCTGTTTTTGTTCTCCTGAGCAATTAAAAGCAACAACAACAACAAAAACTCCACCAGATGCATAAAAACAAACAACCAAGTCCTCTGGCTTCTTCTGCTACTCCGAAACTACTGATTTCCAGTGCCATTTTTGTTCCCTAGGCAATGAAACTACTTCTTTTTTGAGGGAGAAATTGAAACATTAAACAGGAACTGTTGTCACTTATTGCTTTTGCCAATTCGGGCTTCCAATATTTCTTGGGTTTTGCTGACCTTTTTCAGCATAGCAACAGCTTAGATGTGTAAGGGCAAATTTCATCCTCTTCCTACAGATTTTACCCTTCATAGAGTTGGTAACAGTTCTTCAGCTCTTTACGCTGGGGTTTCCCCCCTTCATGTTGGCAAATAAACATTGTTATTTCATCTCTGAATGAAATCTTTCATACAAAGCTCAGAACTAAGCATCTTTGGGGTAACTGCTATTGATTCAGAAAATAATCCTTCATTTTTATATACGAGGGAGTCCAGTTTTTCTATATATTGATTCCTTTTTTTTTGTGATGTGTGATTTAGATATAATAGGATTTTTTGAAGGATGTAACTGAAACATTCTGTGATAGATTAACAGCTAGGGCCTGTGAGATCCAGGTTCAAATCCCCACTCAACCATGAGGGGCCTTTATGTATCTTGAAATATGCCCCCTTAACCCTGCTTTTCCCTTTCCCTGCTTAGCATGCCACAACGAGTTGTTAGGGAGGATGCTGCCTGAACAATTTGGAGGTGCAATATATAGATTATTGAGGGAGATGTCATGTGGGTCACAAAGTGGCTTAATAATTAATTTGACTGTTTGTATTATTTACTTTGTTTTCACACATACACACACAGTAGGGGCCCAAAGAAGCTTACATTGTTCTCCACTCCTCCATTTATACTCACATCAATGCTGTGATGTCATTTAGGCTAAGACTATGTGAAAGGTCCAAGGCCACCCTTGGCAGAATGAGGATTTGAACCTGGCTCTCCCAATCCTACTTTGATACCCTACTACATCCTCTTTCCCCAAGATGGGCTCAAGTCTGTTTGCAGCAGGGAGATTCTGTTCTATTCTTCCTTTGGGGGCAGATTTTGAAAAAATGCTAGTTCATAGTAACCTAGGAGCAGTGGTTTCCTAGACTGAAGGGAGTTGGAGAAACGCTCCTTCAAACAGTAGTTCCAACAGAATTGGAAGTAGTGTGATATGTGTGAACACGTGCAGATTGTTTCTTTCATCATCATCATCATCATCATCATCATCATCATCATCATCATCATCATCTATTGCCCACCTCCCCCCGAAGGCTCGAGGTGAATTACAAAATTCGGCTAAAAAACCATATCCCATTAAAACCAATAAAAACCAGAAATACAATAATACAAAATCCCATAGAAGAAGAAACCGCAACGAAAAACAATTCCTCCTAAACCTAAAACCCAGATCTTCTGCATCTAGAGAGGGAGGTTTGTCAGAGTTTCTGGAAGGAGATGCCTGGATCAAGCCACCCTTTCTGTCTTCACCAAGTCATTCTTCTACTGTGAGGAACCTTAAACTTTTAAAGTCTGCCTACAGGAATCTTTGGGATTCTGACACAGGGAGCTGGGTGGAACTAAAAACTGGCTCCACAAGCGGCGGAACTATCCACAAAATGTCAGAGTGAAGTCCAGCATACGTCTTAATAGTAATTCTCCAATATTTCAGGCAGCCTCTTATCTTAAACCTTCCTATTAAATGAGACTGGCGACATCATGTTTTTGGTCCTGTCCAGTATACCTGCTAGACAAGGAATGCTAAAGAGCAGGGGTAGTCAAACTGTGGCCCTCCAGAACGCTGGCAGGGGCTCATGGGAATTGTAGTCCATGGATATCTGGAGGGCCGCAGTTTGACTACCCCTGCTAAAGAGATTAATAACAGTGGTCTTGGCTGAAAGCCATCTGAAGTCTGGATAGCTAACAGGCTACGGTTCTGGCTGCCTATGCCCCCATTACGCACTGTGGAGTTATTCTGTGATGCTGCACACCTTGTTAGAGACCACTCTGATGCTTCACATAGCTAAGAGAACATGGCTTCGGAGTTTTCCTGTCGACCTCTTGCACTGCTCCCTGCATGTTCACTAGCGAATTTTTCTTTCCCCACCGAAATGGAGAAAAGTACCCTATGCTCAAATTGTTTTAAGGCTTTAAAGAGCTGAATTAGCTACTTCCATGCTGGGGAAGAAGCCAAGCTAATAATGTGTCTTTGGATGTCATTAAAATGTCC
This sequence comes from Paroedura picta, assembly GCF_049243985.1. Taxonomy (NCBI): domain Eukaryota; kingdom Metazoa; phylum Chordata; class Lepidosauria; order Squamata; family Gekkonidae; genus Paroedura; species Paroedura picta. The sequence goes on along the minus strand of NC_135380.1, from coordinate 37,870,006 downwards.
AGCTCCAGCTCAGCACTCTGGTATCTCTAAACAGCTTATCCTGTTTTTGTGGTCAGCACGATGTTGTGATTTGTTGTAGTATTAAAGGAGAACCTCCAGAGTTGCCAAGGAAAAGAGCTGGGGGAAGGATGAGTCTTTTGCACAAGCTAGCCCACTTGCAAATGAAGCAAGGGGCAGAGAACTTTCGACATGGGCTCATTATGCACACACATCTTACTGCAGACTCTCAGAGCAGTAAGCCTTTAATCTTGACTCTGGATTCTGTGCCTGCTTTACGCACCATTTTTTTCCTCCAGCATATTTATTTTGCAGCTTTTTTATAAAAGAAAAGAAATTTTTATAAAAAGAAAAAAATAACACCGTTTTTTTTTATTTGGAATGGAACGTCATTTGTGACATGTCCATTAAAAAAAATTACACAGTTGCCCTATTGCAGCAATGCAGTAGCATCCAGCAAGCAACTTCCATTTAAATCCTCATGGTTCAGGTTTTGTCCATGCCTTTTAGTGTTATCTTATTGAATGAAAGGGAACAGAAAGGAAAACAGACAAAGAGGGGAAACCTGATCTTGAAATTGACAAGACTTTTTTGAAACTAACAAACAGCTGTTCAGTCCCATTTCCAGATTGCAGATCACTGCTGTGTTTTCAGCCACTGTGAAAAGTGAGAATGAGTCCCATAATCTCATAATATAAGTGAACATGTTGAACATACAGAATGCAGGGTAAAGCCCAGTGTCCCTGGGATTGCAAGCTGTGATTGTTGTCAACTTGTGTGCGTGCACACACACCTAGGCAAACCTGGCTCCTCCACACTTTGTACAGGGCTGCAGTTGATTTCATTCATTCATTCATTCATTCATTCATTCATTCATTCATTCATTCATTCATACTTTTGATTTATCACTCGTCTTGTGGTAGGTTACAACATGAAGATAAAAGACCCTGCAGATAAAAAACATAAAAAAACCCAACATAGTCTCATGACAAGAAAATAAGAGAATAAAAACTCAACCTCCTTCCTCTCCCTCTCCCCCACCCAGTGCCTCATGGTAAAAAACTCCTGGGGTGCCAACTATTCCAAGTAGGAGTGTTCATAAGTGTGGAGGGACCCCTAGATCTTCCACATCCTGGCCTCAACCGAAGACCTGGCGGAAAAGCTCCATCTTGCAGGCCCTGCGGAATTGCAAAAGCTCCTGCAGGGCCCTCAGCTGTTACAGGAGCTCAATCCACCAGGTTGGATGCAGGACCGAAAAGGCCCTGGACCTGGTTGAGGCCAGGCAACCCTCCTGTGGGCCAGGAATCAACAGCAAATTAGTACCTGAAGAACACAAAGCCCTGTGAGGAACATAAGGTGATAGGCAGTCCCTCATATATGTGGGTCCCAGACCGCATAGGGTCTTAAAGATTAACACTGGATCCGGGCCGCAATGGCAACCAATGCAGCTACCTCAACTTGAACCTGATCCGTGCCGCAATGGCAACCAATGCAGCTACCTCAACACCGGCTGGTTGCTGGCCCTCCAAGATGTTCCTGTGAGGTCCCTAGCAGCTGCATTTTGCACCAGCTGCATTTCTGGGTCAAGAACAAGGGATGACCCATGTACAGTGAATTACAAAAGTCAATCCTGGAGTGACTGTCACATGGATGACTGTGGCAAGGTATTCTGGTGACAGGTAGGGTTCTAGTAGTTTGCCTGGTGAAGATGGAAAAACACTAGCTGCACTAATTTTGTGACCTGCATCTCCATAGTTTGGGGAAGGAGTCCTCTGGACTCTCCTCTGGAGAGGTTTTTTTTTAGTCTTATGCCACTAATTTTTTTTGGGGGGGAGGGGAGGGTGAATATTTTTGTCAATGCCCTGGAACAGCTGCACAGTGATGCTGATTTCCCACCTTTCCTTGAAAATCTGCATGTTTTTTTTTTCTTTTTGGTTCTCTAATTTCATCCTGTCCATGGACCATGATTTCGGCTGTTTTTCAAAGCTTGTCCTGTGCATATTGTACTCTTCCTCCAAATGGATCAGTCCCAAGCGATTCTTAAGTTTGGCAGTTCACAGGTCCATGTAGTTCAGCTGCCATTTTAATGTTAGACTTCTAGATATTGCCAAAATATCCCCTCCCCCCCCCGGAAAAAGAAGAAAAAAACCTTGTTCACTAAAGCATTATAGGGAAAACTGTTTTCAAAGCTTTAATGTTCCCATCCATTCTCTCTCTTTACATCTCATGACAATTTTATTCTTCGTTATACTCCCTTTATTTTATTCACTTGTAACACTGGAATCCTTATTTATGTATTTATTGCACTGGGGACGCTGGCGTTTGCCTCCTCTCTGATCCCCCTTTCAAATCAATACCAACAGGGAACTTAACCTCTCTCATCTCCTTCTAAACTTTCTCCCGTTTTTATTCAGTGGTCTGGGACCAGCGATAGTCTCACATTGCATGACACAGGCTGCTTGGAAAAAAATAATTGAAAAATAAAAAATGGAGCTTGTAGATGAAAGAGGAGGAAGGTGGATGGTGCATAGGGGACAGAATGACCTCAGTGTGAGAGGGGAGTGATTTTCAAGGGGCAGTAGAAGGGCGGGAGGAAAAGCTGAGGGAATCTGTATGCTTTAATTACTTTTGGCCTGGAAGTGAAACAAAGAAAAATCATCAAATAAAAGCACTCTCAGAAAACCTGGGGAAACAGCCACTGGAAAGTGAACTGAGTGCTGCAGGGAGGAAAATCAATGAAGAACAACAAAGAAACCCCAACGGGCAAGCATGGTGAACGGGAGAGGAAACACCTGGCTATGAGTTCAGGGCATCTGCCTTCTGTCAGGCTACTGCCTGGGTCATCTTGAGCTGGGCTGATAATGGCACATGTGGACACCACCTCCCTACCTCCCTGATAACAAAGGACAACATATCTGATTAGCAGACAGCTGCTGATGCATACAGCCTCATCTTCGCAGCTACAAATGCAATTCCCCACTAAACTTTTCTTTTTTTGCGCTTTAGAAGGATGTTTTACAGTTTCATTACAGACGCCATTCTTCTGTAAGCCATTCCACTGGCGCCACCCCCCTTCTCTTTAGAAAAGTCATTAAGCTTGGATTGGCGATCAGCCCATTTCTCCCAAGTTCCAACGGTATTAATCTGTTTTATTGGTATTTCATTGGCAGCTCCGTGCATGTGCTCTGAATACTTGCATAATTTGCTCTGCCGCCCTTTTCCAGGGGGAATGGGAAATAAGTGATTCCGATTTTACTGTAATATTACAAAGACATAGTGGATTTCATTTCAGCTTCTTTCCCTCCCCAATTCTAAGAATAGTTAGGAGATGGGAAGCCTATGACTTAGGGAACGAAAAATTATAGTACAGGATACACATTAGTCTCATTCTACCTTTTTGTTATTGTTTTAATATTTACATACAGAACAACATCTCTTACAATGAGAACACCTAATTTAACATGACAGTACTAAAGAAGGCTTTTTGCTTGCTGTTCAAAGAACGTTCATTATACCTTGAAATGTCAACCAGTTTTCCATTGTCTTGAAACATATGTATTGTTAAGTATATCTTCCTGAAATCCAGTTGTGCACTACACTTCCCTTATATTCTGTCATGTATCCAGGGTTTTCTTTAAAGTCAAAATGAATGTTTTGTGAAGCTTTTCTGTTCCCACTGTTTAATAAGCAACAATTCAAAATACGTTTGGGGGAAAACAAACAAAGGATGTCTCTTCCTCCGGTCCATTTCCCCCCATTCCAGATCAATCTTCACTACTCTCCCCCTCTGGAGTCTTGTATCTGCCATGTTCACAGGTGACAGATATCTCCAGATATCACTTGTTGGTGTGGGGATAACAACAGGAGAGATGTTATAGTTTTTGTGCTCCTACAAATGGGCCTTCCAAGACATCTGGATGCTAAGAGAAAGAGGATGCAGGACTAAACATATCAGTGTTCTTTAATATATGTTTTAAGACATAAACGATGACCCCCTTTCCCTTCCCGCCCTCACAGGCAAGATTGTCCCTCCATTTCTCTTTGCCTTTCTGTCTGAGCAGTCCCAGTGGTCTGTTTTCTTTTTCCCTTGAGAACTTTGGCTGTCCCACCTGTTGCAGACTGATATTTCATTGCTATCTCAGCCTAGAAACCTGAGGAAAGGTTCACCCCTTTAGCTTAAACCACTGAAAATGACACTCAAGATATTTTGAAATTTAAAATTAACAAAAATATGTATATTTTATTCAATGTAGAGAAGAAAGGTCAGGTGAAATCAAGGGTTGACATTTCTGAGGGAACTCAATATGGATAATTTTGAGGTAACATGCATCGGCTTTAATTCTCATGTTTCAGGCTAATGAGAGTTTCTTCATAGTTACTTAAAATCTTTATTTTTAGAGGCTTTTGTTCCCATGTTTGGAAAGCACAGCAACATATTTTCTTTGACTATTTTGGTTCCCAGAAGGCTGGTACATTCCTTCTACTACCCAACCCACTTCTCTTGAAATGCTAGTATTCATCCTGAGTTTCTAACTTCAAGTCTCTAAAGCCAGTTTAAACCCCCATGAGACCAGGGATCTCTGTACTCTTCAGAACTATCAGCCTGTTTAGATTGACTAGGGAAATTCCTTCTCTCTCTAGAACAGGGGTTCCCAACTAGGGGTCCAGGGGAGCTCCAGAGGGGATCTGTGGCCACTCCCCACCTGCCTTCGTGGACTTGACCACAAGCTAAGGAAACAACCATTAACACTGCCCCCTCTCCCCCTCCAGAACATGAGTGAGTTCTCTTGTGGTTTCTGTGCCTGAGAGGGGGCAAAGCCTGTGTACTTGCTACTGCCTTAAGCGTGCCCTGACTGTCCCCTCTCAATCCTCTCCAAGCCTGCCTGTTAGTATGGGTGCTGATGTCACTTCTAGTGACATGTAACATCTGGGATGTGTGGCAGGGAGGCGTGACCAGCTGGTATCACTTCTGGGGCTACTTGGAGCCTGAAAAATTATTTTAGGGGCTCCTTCATTGTCAAAAGGTTGAAAAAGGCTGCTCTAGAAAATCTATCCCCTTTCCTCGGTCCGAATGGGTGTCTGTTTTAAATGACTCGCTCATCCTTGACAACCCCCCCCCCCATCTCCTGTCTGTGTTAAACAGCTGTCAGTCCCCAGCATTCGGCTCTAAAGTTTCTCTCTATTTAGGGGATGCTAACCAATCAGATCTCTTGGAACAGCCTGTCACTCAAGGCTTTCTATCTCCGTGATGAATTAATCTTTTACTGTCCTCTACCTGTTTGTACAGTACTTCCAAGTTTTTAAAAGTGCAGTCTGTCACAGCATGACAAGAAATTCTGTACCCTTAAAGCTAAAATTTCAATAAGCAAGTTGTTTTCATATAATTGTTTTGGTGGTACGGAGAAGCAGAGATAATCTTTATTCCAGGGCCCATAGTGGCATAGTGGCACTTGAGGACTCTTACATTTCAGAGGGTCAGCATGGGAGGTTGTTTTTTCTGCTCCCCCCATGGGAAAACTCTGTGCAAAATTGAAACACAAAGAAACAGAGCAAATGTGTGATGGAGGTTCTAAAACAGCCATCTAATGCCATTCACAGTGTTTTAGGAATTCAGAGGAACACTGGAAGATGCAATTCCATACCTCCAGCCTAAAATGCGGGAGTCCATTCTGCCTCCTTGGTTCTCATTTTCATCTTATTCTGTTGCAAGTGTAGACCAGGCTTAAGAGTGAGTGACTGGCCAAAGGCCACCCAGTGATTCTCGTCGTTGAGAGAAGTTTGAACCCTGGTCTTTTTGCTCTTAGTTTGGCTTTCTAGCTACTAGCTAGCCCTTAATGCTCACAGCATAACTAATCTGTGTCAGTTTGTATAAACTATTTATAGGCTTCTTTTGTGCCATAAAATATTGGCTAAAGAGAATGCATTCATTTATTTCTTTTTAAAAAAATCAATATGCAGTGAAAGAGCTAAATAAAATAAATAAAGCCACACGTGTAAGAAGGCATCCTAAATATACCATCTTATTTGAGAAGTGCCTTGCATAATCAAACCAACATCGTAGCTGAGCATCTTCCCATGAGCACAGTAACCTTAAGGGCTGGTATAGTCCATTAGAAGTTAGCCAGTTAGTCATCCATCAATAGACTATGCTTTTCTATTTGCGTAAGTCAGATTCTTATGATGTCTCAAGGTATTGATGAAAGTTATGGAAAAATGCATTCTATTTCAGCTTTTGGGTTACAATAAAAACCCCACATTCAGCTTTTAAAAGTTGAAGTACCAACCTTCAAAGTACTACTGCCCATCCTAGGTGGAGGCAGCCAAATGGTCAGCTAATACATTTGCTGTATTCTGATATCTAGAGAGGGGCACAGAGACTTGATATTGGGAAGAGCTAGATTGTATCTTCCAGAAGATTTGAAGAAAGGATCCGTTCACCCTCAAGGGGTAGGCAAACAAAACAGATGAAATCCCTTGTTATGAAGGGAAAGGGTCTATTTTGGTTGAGTCAGTCAGGCTGATTCCATTGAAAGGAGGAGCTCTCACACCTGAGCTCCATCTTAATGGCCGTCATTGCCACATGAACAGAAAAAAGACTTGCTGCCTAGACAAAGATTCCAAAGTGTTTTAGAAGATTGCATCTTCTAAGTTTAACATTCTACCTTAGAATAAGACGATTAGTCATCTTGTACTTTGGCTGGGATTTCTAGAAAGAGACACAGGGATGTAGGAGTGCAAGGAGCTACACTGTATCTTTCAGAAAATTTGAGGAAATGATTATTTGACTCACAAGGGGGTGGAAAAACGGAAGAGTTACAGATCCCTTGACATGGAGGGAAATTGATGGATTTTCTGCTGTTCCTGACTCTTTTGGAAGAAGGAGCGCTGCTGTTGCCACGTGGAACTGACAAAGAGCTAGTTGCCTATACCAGGGGTAGTCAAACTGCGGCCCTCCAGATGTCCATGGACTACAATTCCCATGAGCAGGGGCTCATGAGAATTGTAGTCCATGGACATCTGGAGGGCCGCAGTTTGACTACCCCTGGCCTAGACAAAGATTCCAAGGTGACGGGAAGTTTTAACAAACTCTAACTTCTAAAGTAAGAGCTTAGAATAAGACCAGTTAGGGCATGTATAGCGTGAGGAACAAGGGAATTGCACACTTATACATTTATTGTGTATATTTTGCTCAGTCTGTTGCTAGGTAGTGAGCATAAGTGTGAACATTTTACTTTTAATACCTTCTTTACTATTTTCAGTGATGCTAGTTCTGCACACCACACAGACTTTTGTCATTCATGCATGCTATTTAAAATGGGCACCAGGAGAAGGGAGGCAGATAGTTGCAAAATTACTAGTTCCTCAGAAGTGCACAAGTGTGATAAGCTGTCTCCTTGTAACCATGGAGGCTCCAGGTGATGCCTTAGAATGACAGCTTGGGAAGGGGAACGGGGAATACTTGGGCGTCTTTGTGGGTAATTGCTGAAACTAATCAGTCAGTGGCAGTAAGAGAGAAAATACACCCTTGAGGGTTGGGCAAGACAGGAGAGTGAGTGGCACTGGGCATGACAGTCGTTGGGTATCTTTATTATTATTATGGCACTAGACAAGCAGTCGTTGGGTATCTGGAAGCCTCCGTAGGGCTGGTCTGCAACAGACACAGATGACAGCTGTCTTGGATGAACAAGAAGTTTTGTGCCATTTAAAGACACGTTTATTCCTCATACTTTACAGTTCTTAAGTCCAATTCTTATACCAATTTTCTGTACTCATGTTCTTAAATTGACTGTCAGAGCCAGTAGGGGATTAAAGGCTGGTACTCCATTGCAGTGTGTAATTTCCAGATGCGTGCCACAGTTTTGGAAGCTGCTCTCATTTATGGAATATCTCTGTTAGGGAATTGTTTCTGCGTCACTAATCGTTACAAGATGAACCCTCAGAGCTTTGATCAAAATTAAAAAATGCCTAATGAGAGACACAGAACTACCTGCTCTGCTCCCCCTGCCCTCCTGAGCATTGCTATGTGCAGAAAATTTCCATGCTTCTGTGAGAGACACTCATATTCTTGGAGGCTGCGTCACTCTCTGGAAGGTATGGAAACAGCCTTCTGCCTATAGACAATGGGTCGAGCATGACCTCTGGTAGGTTGTTCAATGCATGGATATCCCAGTGACTTCCGGTTAACCCGGGGGGGGGGGGGACTAGGCCATGTAGAATCACTTCACTAGCTCTTTTTAACTTGAGAGTAGTAGGAGATGTGGAAGAGGGATACAGATGGAAACCGGAAAATTACATTGATGCTTTGTAGACTTTTTAAAGTCCCAGACAATGCAAAATTAAGAGAAGAGAAGGGGCTGGAGGCTGGGAACTGGGTAGATGAAGGTCTTTCCTTCCTGTAAACTGGAAGGTAGGAAGGCTAAAGTGCTAATAGGGCATCCTGGGATTTTGGTGCCTGCAGTGATCAACAAATCAACAAACAATTAAATAGACATGAATGCCAACAGCAGAAGTAAAAAAAGTGGGGGAAACTGTTTGATTACAGCAGCTGGGATGGATGATTTAACCATCCTGCATTGCATTCTGCCCCCCCCCCCCCCAATCTCCTTAGATCTGTTAATTTGCTTGCAGGTTATGCATGTGTGTGTTGTATTTTATTTTCAGCGTCACCCTCTCCACTTGCCAAGTTGCCTCTGGGTTCATGCAGCTGCTTGGCCCACATGGCAAGGGGCAGATGGTCTCCATCCCTCTATTTGGGAAGTGGGGCAAACCAAGGTTTTGTGGAAGAGGCAGCTGTTCTCCTCTTTAATTATTGATACGGAAAATTGCAATTCCCATGCTGTGGTTGGCCTTGGCATGCTGCCCACTGGCACCATGACATTGAACTGGCCTTATTAACACCTCCTTTGGATAAAGCGAAGGTGAAGCAGAAGACATAAAAGGCATTTAAAAGAAACAGGCCTAATTAAGGGCTGTGAAGAAGTCAGGGCAAGAAACGCTTCTGTTTCACCACCAACGCAAGGCTGCCTCCCCGTCTACTGTTTCAGGTATCATTTCCATTTCCTGAAGCTCAGCCCGGTAATGAGACTGTCTTTGCTGACTGCCTAGCAGGGTTCCTGGGTCTGAACAGGAGAATAGAGGGGAGCGCATTATTGGGAATGGTTTGTCGGGGTAGAAGAGCAATGGGGCCAATAGTGTGGGAACTGTACACAATTAAAGGAAATAATAACAACCCAGGTACTTGGAAGCTTTCTTCTAGTCATGACAGCCACAAACTTATTTTCTTTGTCTACAAGAAATGCAAATAGAAACGTCGCTTCATCCGGGCTAGGGAAAATAGGCAAGTGCTGCAGAATTGCATTGCCTTCATTAGGATCAGCACACCCCAAAGTAATGAACACACTTTCCAAATAAGATGAACAAAGATGTATTTAAGGCGTGAGCTTTCGAGGGCAAGCACACTTCCTCAGGCTGTGAACTGTAATCCTTACCCAGTACAGTCACTGTGCTTCTTAAAAAAATCAAATAAATCCTTCTTTTATACTCCCTCTCTTCCAAGTAGAACCTGCACTATAGTGAGAACCAAATTTCCAGAGAGGGAGTATAAAAGAACGATTCATTTGGGTTTTTTAAGAAGCACAGTGACTGAGGAGAGGGGTTGCACTCAAAAGCTCACACCTTGAATAGATCTTTGTTGGTCTTAGAGGTGCTACTGGACTCTGATGTTGTGCTTGCACTCGAAAGCTCATGCCTTGAATAAATCCAGTCATTGAGCACTGGAAGAAAAGGGGGGAGGGGGTACTTGACACAGGGCAGGAAGAGACAATTGGCAAGCTGGGACCAACTACTGATTTAATGTCTGAGTTAAGTGGTCCTTTAGTGCTGGGATTTGGCCACCGGTGGTCATCCAGAGCAACGGCCCAGGAGAGTTCCCTGTGAGTTAAACAGCCAGTCCACCCCTGGGCTGAACATTCGGAAGCCTAGGTGAAGGCAGCTAAGTGTCCAATGAGACCTTTGGAAGGACTTCTGTGGGCTGTTCGATACAGCACTCAGCACAAAATGGCCGCTTTCTCAAGCATGCCTCTTTTGGCCTCCCTTCTCTTGACTGGCGCAGTTTCCTAAGCCCTTGCGATTGCAAAATGACCTTCCTTGCTCATGTGGGGTGCTATTAAACAGTAACAGCATTTTGATTGGCTTTGGCTTTCAGTTTGGACCTTTCATGCGACTGTTAAGCACTGCATTTCCAAAGAAATATGGCTGGGGTCGGGAGTGTCAGAGGAGGTGAATGAAGGGAGGGTTCCTGTTCAGTCCAGCTAATCAAATCCTCCATGAGTTTAATTAGGCGCGACTCAGCGAAACATCTCGTAAGCCCTTCTGGCCCTGCAGTAAGCGAGAGTCCAGGACTCATGGCCCGGAGCAAAGGACACCGGGGAGCTGGACCAGGAGTTTGTCCTTGCAGAGCAGCCGCCTGAAATACGATGCCAATTAAACCAAGGCCAGTGTTTTTACAGCCAGCCCACACATTATATACGGCAAAGTAGTGCAGCTTTATCTGTACCAGTTATAGAAGAAGGCTGCTTGACCTGGACAGGCCCCAGCAAGCCAGATCACATCAGATCTCGGAAGCTAAGCAGGGTTGGCCCTGGAAGGGCGACCTCCAAGGAATATCAGAGCCTTGAGGAGGGGCAAGGAACGGCAAAACCATCTCTGAACATCTCTTGCCAGACAATCTTAGGGTTTCCTGACTGCACCATCTTTTGCTGAGGGATGTCGCCGCCGCCTGAGCCCCTGCTCCACCTGCTTTCCCACTGGCACTCCTGAATTCCCACCACCCACTGAGGGGTGCTGCCAGCAGCAGCTGCACAGTGCCATGCCGAGGGGGAGCCCCAGCCATGGCAGCCGCCGGAGAGCACCAAAGGTGAGCCAGCAGCAGAGTGGCAGGGCAGCCCCCGAGGCAGCAGCTGGGGAGAAGGACGAGGAGGAGCTGTGGCCCGGTACCGACTGATTCACGGACCGGTCCCGGTCCCCGGACCAGGGGTTGGGGACCACTGCCCTACATGACAATTGGAATATATAGCAATAATAATAATATTAATAATAATAATTCTGTTAAATTAGTAAAGTGTGCCACACATCCAAATACAGCCATATGACAATTCTTTGCCAAAATAGCCAATCAATCTCCTGGAATTCAGTTGTAGTTCACAAAAACAACCAGTTTGTTTTTGTCTATGTCTGGATGAGTACAGTTTTGTCTATGATCAATTGCTATGTCTAGATCAGTACAGCAAGCTAAGTGGGGCTGAGATGTACATAAATGACGGAGCACGTTCAGAACAATTCTGCTGGATATATGGTGGCCTTTCCATTGTCTTTCGGGAGTACAAAAAAATGGCTGTACACATAGTAACATTTTGGGAAAAGTGCCTAAAAAGTCAGTGTTGCAGTGCCGTTGTGTTGAAGCTTTCTGCTCATGGGGATTTTTAGCGTATGCACACACACATGCCAGGGTGCATTCTGTATACTGTCTCAAATCACAGCATTGGTAATAGCTGATGTCTAGAAAGTATAAATGCAGACATTCACTGCTGAGTTTTAATATAATCTGTCCATTATTATTATTGTTGTTATTGTTGTTGTTGTCATTGTTGTTATTCTTTAATTTATATCCCGCCTACCCCTGGAGGCTCGAGGCGGGCCACATAAAAACCAATCCCCTAAAACAATAAAAGCACAATAAAACATAATACAATTAATCCAAAAGTTAAGACAAGAATGGCGGCAAAATTCAATATAGCTAACCCAATTCCACACCCACTAAGAAGGGAAAGGGAGGGGGCAGATGACAGATGCAACCATCACATTTAATTTATGGAGAGAAAGGTGGGAGGCTATGGAAACAAGGATCTTTTTGGGACGTAGGTTATGAGAAGACCAAGGGAAGTTTGTCCCTGCGTTTGTGAAAAAAAAAACCTGTCAGATCTGAACCAAGTCACTGTGCCAGCCTGGCTGTGCCTTTGGGGAGAATCACAGCAGGGAAAGTGGTAAGAGGCCAGAGGAGAGAGCGAGGATATCACACGTACAGCATCACTGCCTTGAGCTCTTGAAAAAGAAGAGGGAAGGGATGAGCCTGTGGCAAATAAAGCCAAAATAGGCCTATCAGAAATTGAGCGAGGGGGACGAGGGTCGTGTCTTGCTGCTTAGAAACTGTTTTTAGAGAGGGGGGGGGGTGTTTGAAACGGGGACTGTAAATAAGTTTGAGGCAGATGTTGAGAAAACACTGCCATTTTAAAACCAACTGCACACACACACACACACACACACACACACACACACACACACACAAGTTATTTCTCCCTTGTGAGAGATTAGAGTTCAGTCTGGCCTGCTCTAATGTGAGGCTGTAATTGCCCTGAGGTTTTATATGCATCATGCGTGACTGCAAAATGCTAAATTAATGATGGAGCAGCATAGAAAGACATGCCCCGGAACTGCTAGACAAGGAGGTGGGAGCCTTTCGCCCTCTGGCAGGTAAGTTGGATTTGCATGGCTCTCTGGCAGGCTGGTGATAGACAAACTCAGTCACAGCTCCTGTTAGCGTTATAAATATCTTGGCTGCCATGAGGGGGAAGAGCTTGATCGGTGTGTGGATTAAAACCAGCCCTCTCGGTTTGTACTTTGTTTTTTTTCTTTCCCAGGGTGGCAGACTGCTAAATAAGCCGTAACTTCATTTAGCTCCTGAACGCCACACTGTGATTGGCGTTGTGCTGAGCATTAATTGTTCCATCCAAAGTCTGTTTATCTCCTTTCCCTACGGCTGTCTACATCGTGATGCTAACGGAACTGAATGTAGCTGTTGCCAGTCCCTCCCCCCCCCCGCCCGCCCGCCCAACTTTCCTCTTGATCTTTGCAGATAAGTATACAGGAGGTAGAACAGTCTCTCACGTTGGTTTCAATTAACCATGTTGCTCGAGATGATTTACTTTCGAGAAAGTCAAGCTTAATGGCGACCTGCTATTAACTTCTTAACAATGTGAATAAAGTTGCCCCCTCCTCCTCCCCTTCCCCTACAATTGCTTATTAAATTTAAGACCCGAATAAGCTGTGCCGCAGGACCGCTAATTTCGGAGAAGGCTGTGGATTTCAGAGTACTTCTGTGAAGGTGGAGGATTATCCCCCAGTATGTCTTGTAGTTTCATTGACACCTTGCCTGCTCAGCAGCCCTCCAGAACTCACTGATTGCAAAGGTGTGTACTGTTCTTGATGGAAGGTCAATCACGGTGCCTGTTGTTTGTTTGTACTGTGGCTTAGTGTTGCTCGGCAGAGTAAATGGGAACTGAGAGCTAGTGTGGGATGCTGGTTAAAATGTGGAGCTTGGAGCAGGTTCAAATTGCTGTTTGCTGTGGAACTCAGTGGTGATTCTAGGAGAGTCTGTCTGGAATCCAAGATTCAGTCGCATAGGGAAGACCCTTCTTTTGACTCAGTCCAAACAACTCCAGAGAGTAGGTAGGAAAACAAAAGTCTTTATTGAAGGTATCCACAGAGCATAGCAAGAATCTCAGGACGTGGCAGGAACATACATTGACAGAGACAAGGAGTTAGGATCTATACAGCCTTTATAGGGCTGGGACTTTAGGCAGGAAAAAGGAGTTCACATCGGAGTGGCTTTTGATCTCTTTAGGCTCAGACTCTAGAGACACCTGGTCTGTCCCCCCCTCCCCCCCATGCTAGGAAGCCTCCCGCTGACCATATGTCTTTCCCCTGTGAACCAAGAACATCTGTACACCGCCCGTGGCGCCGCGGGCGCCACGGACTAAATAAAACAGTAAGGGGTTCTGGGGCGGGATGTGTCCGGGATGAGGAAGGGTCCAGATTGGACCCTTCCTCATGACAGACAACTGGAGGGACCAATCGGCAGGCGCGAAGCGCCTGCCGATTGGTCCCTCCAATTCCCAGCCCCAGCAACTGCGAGCCGCGCGCAGCGCGGCTCGCAGTTGCTCCCGGCCTGACGCGGTGAGAGGCGCAAAGCGCCTCTCGCCACGTCAGGCCGGCCCCCAAGGGAGCCGCCGACGCAAACACAAGACTCCAGCCGCCGAGAAGCTGCAGAGAAAAAAAAAAAACACCCCCAGAGGAGCCTTTCGCAGCTCCAAGCCGCCGCCCAGGAGAGCCAGCAGAAAAAAAAACCTCCTGTAAGAGCCTTTCGCAGCTCCAAGCCGGCGCCCAGGAGAGCCAGCAGAAAAAAAAACTCCTGTAGGAGCCCTTCGCAGCTCCAAGCCGGCGCCCAAGAGAGCCAGCAGAAAAAAAAACTCCTGTAGGAGCCTTTCGCAGCTCCAAGCCGGCGCCCAGGAGAGCCAGCAGAAAAAAAAACCTCCTGTAAGAGCCTTTCGCAGCTCCAAGCCGGCGCCCAGGAGAGCCAGCAGAAAAAAAAACTCCTGTAGGAGCCCTTCGCAGCTCCAAGCCGGCGCCCAAGAGAGCCAGCAGAAAAAAAAACTCCTGTAGGAGCCTTTCGCAGCTCCAAGCCGGCGCCCAGGAGAGCCAGCAGAAAAAAAAACTCCTGTAGGAGCCTTTCGCAGCTCCAAGCCGGCGCCCAAGAGACCCAGCAGAAAAAAAAACTCCTGTAGGAGCCCTTCGCAGCTCCAAGCCGGCGCCCAAGAGACCCAGCAGAAAAAAAAACTCCTATAGGAGCCCTTCGCAGCTCCAAGCCGGCGCCCAAAAGAGCCAGCAGAAAAAAAAACTCCTGTAGGAGCCCTTCGCAGCTCCAAGCCGGCGCCCAAGAGAGCCAGCAGAAAAAAAAACTCCTGTAGGAGCCCTTCGCAGCTCCAAGCCGGCGCCCAAGAGAGCCAGCAGAAAAAAAAAACTCCTGTAGGAGCCCTTCGCAGCTCCAAGCCGGCGCCCAAGAGAGCCAGCAGAAAAAAAAAACTCCTGTAGGAGCCCTTCGCAGCTCCAAGCCGGCGCCCAAGAGACCCAGCAGAAAAAAAAACTCCTGTAGGAGCCCTTCGCGGCTCCAAGCCGGCGCCCAGGAGAGCCAGCAGAAAAAAAAACTCCTGTAGGAGCCTTTCGCGGCTCCAAGCCGGCGCCCAGGAGAGCCAGCAGAAAAAAAAACTCCTGTAGGAGCCTTTCGCGGCTCCAAGCAGGCGCCCACGAGAGCCAGCAGAAGAAAAAACTCCTGTAGGAGCCTTTCAGCTCAAAGATGGCACGCCCACGAGAGCCAGCAGAAAAAAAAACTCCTGTAGGAGCCTTTCAGCTCCAAGCCGGCACGCCCACGAGAGCCAGCAGAAAAAAAAACCTCCTGTAAGAGCCTTTCGCAGCTCCAAGCCGGCGCCCAGGAGAGCCAGCAGAAAAAAAAACTCCTGTAGGAGCCCTTCGCAGCTCCAAGCCGGCGCCCAAGAGAGCCAGCAGAAAAAAAAACTCCTGTAGGAGCCTTTCGCAGCTCCAAGCCGGCGCCCAGGAGAGCCAGCAGAAAAAAAAAACTCCTGTAGGAGCCTTTCGCAGCTCCAAGCCGGCGCCCAAGAGACCCAGCAGAAAAAAAAACTCCTGTAGGAGCCCTTCGCAGCTCCAAGCCGGCGCCCAAGAGACCCAGCAGAAAAAAAAACTCCTGTAGGAGCCCTTCGCAGCTCCAAGCCAGCGCCCAAGAGAGCCAGCAGAAAAAAAAACTCCTGTAGGAGCCCTTCGCAGCTCCAAGCCGGCGCCCAAGAGAGCCAGCAGAAAAAAAAACTCCTGTAGGAGCCCTTCGCAGCTCCAAGCCGGCGCCCAAGAGAGCCAGCAGAAAAAAAAACTCCTGTAGGAGCCCTTCGCAGCTCCAAGCCGGCGCCCAAGAGAGCCAGCAGAAAAAAAAAACTCCTGTAGGAGCCCTTCGCAGCTCCAAGCCGGCGCCCAAGAGACCCAGCAGAAAAAAAAACTCCTGTAGGAGCCCTTCGCGGCTCCAAGCCGGCGCCCAGGAGAGCCAGCAGAAAAAAAAACTCCTGTAGGAGCCTTTCGCGGCTCCAAGCCGGCGCCCAGGAGAGCCAGCAGAAAAAAAAACTCCTGTAGGAGCCTTTCGCAGCTCCAAGCCGGCGCCCACGAGAGCCAGCAGAAGAAAAAACTCCTGTAGGAGCCTTTCAGCTCAAAGATGGCACGCCCACGAGAGCCAGCAGAAAAACAGTAACCCTGGAGGAGCCTTTCGCAGCTCCAAGCCGGCACGCCCACGAGAGCCAGCAGAAAAACATTAACCCTGGAGGAGCCTTTCAGCTCCAAGCCGGCACGCCCACGAGAGCCAGCAGAAAAAAAAACTCCTGTAGGAGCCTTTCGCAGCTCCAAGCCGCCGCCCAGGAGAGCCAGCAGAAAAAAAAAAACTCCTGTAGGAGCCTTTCAGCTCAAAGATGAGCCCACGAGAGCCAGCAGAAAAAAAAAACCCTGGAGGAGCCTTTCGCCACTTCAAGCCGGCGCCCTGGGAGCCCCAGCAGCCGCCCACAGCGCAGCTGCTGGGTGCTCCCTGCCCTCATGGCCCCAGAACACAATGGAGCCGCCGGGAAAGCCGCAGAAGAACAAAAAAATGCAGAGGAGCCGCTGTCCTCCTCCTCTTTCAGGTAGCCTGTCCCTCGCTCTGTCCCTCGCCTGCCGCTCGCTCTGGTCCCCACCTGCTAGCGCCCATTGTCTTCTTCATACAATGGGCTTTTTTACTAGTTGACTAATAAGGCTGCAGTGAGGGGTGGTGATGGTGGCTGAAGTGTCATACTGCTATAAATTTTATAAGGAATGGAAGGGTGGGGAGGGAATCAGAGTGTGAAGCAAAGGGTTGCTAAAGTTGAAACCAAGTCTCCTGGATTTCCCAGGAGAGTGAAAAGATCACCATGTGACAGAGTCTCTCTCTCTCTCTCTCTCTCTCTTTAAACCTAGTCTTCCTCCAATGATTGTTATGAGAATAGGCTTCCATCTGTAAGCAATTATTTGACTGTTTCTGCATGACGAATCTGCCTCTGGATAGCCTCTGGTTGCTAGCATGTTTTAGAGCCTCCTCCACATGTTGTTTCCTGCATCCCGAGGTTGTCCAGGGGCTGGCTCGAGTTTTGGCTAGATTTGTCTTGGGATGAGAGAAATCACCAAAATAGGATTTGCCACTTTTTATCTCATGTCCCGTTGGTGAGCATTCAGGAGTAACCTTGTATGGAGGGGAAAACATCCAACAGTTTTGCTGGCATTGTCCCACCCACACACCTGCCTTCCCTTCTCCATTTCCTGCTCCAAGTATTTCTTTTTTAAATGGCATGGTCTGCATTGCTGCGGGACCTCAGAGATCCTTTGTCAAATGTAAAATAAAATCTTCACAGTATCAACGGCCTTCTGGGGATCAAGCAGGCAAAACACAGTCCTGTTTGTGTTTTCTGGAGGTGGGGAAAAAGGGGGGCACCAATGATGAAGCAGCCCTCTCCCAATCATCCAGGTATCCATGCACTTTGTTTTTAAGCCCACTGTTCATACACAATCATTCATTAGGGTCCAGTTACCATTTCCAGCCTCTCACACATCTACCCATACAAAAATAGAGTCTGAAACACCACGAATCCCAAAAAGGGAGAGGGGGAATGCAGTATTGTTTTGCTGTTTCTCTATAGCAATGCGGAAGTATTAATTTTTATTGAAAATTCTTCTGTGTTGTGGCATTACTGCATAGCAACGTGGAAGTGCCTTTTTTTAAAATAATAATTTTGGGGCTCAGGGAAGAATGTTTCAGTCCACGAGCAGTTTGTCTTGTTTTCCCTTTCATAGAAAAATATAGATGCACTGGGAAACCAATATGGCAATAAAATATCCAAATTGGACTTATATAGAGTCTTCCCTCTTCAGTAATTCTTTTATTCTTATTATTATTTCACACAAGTCCCAACGTGTTTTGCCTTACAGGTTTTTCAAGGAACAATGGTTTTTATATTTATTACCAACTTATTAAGGAATCTCTTGATAAGAGTATAAGGGCATGCTCACGATAGCTAAACTTAGCTTGTGACGCTTCAGATTCTATATAAGTCCAATTTGGATATTTTATTGCCACATTGGTTTTCCAGTCTATATTTTTCTATATTTGTTTCTTCACTGGGACCCACCCCTCCCTGTTCATGGTTTTCCCTTGCAGCATTGTCCAGAGGCAAAAAGCCGCGATGGGGCATGGAGAAAATGCGGGAGAGGGTTCCCATATGGAGGGCTGTCAATGTGTTTGCAAGCAGGAGGCCATGTGCTTCTTACCCCTCTGTGCAGAAATGGTCTTTTTATCCCATTTTTTGTAGCTTAAAAACAAAAGAAAAAAACCCTCCCAAAGTGGGATCACAATTTAAGTCCAATGGGAAATGATCTTTGTAGAGGGGGTTCTCGATTAACAGGACACAGGTACAGTGAAGGGTTGCTTGGCTGCTACCTGCCTCCCTTGAGGGGCAGATCTGTGGCAGCTGGGAGGGAGAGGGTGGAGAAGCTAGATGCAGGCAATGATGCTAAGGAACCTGGCTGCTTCTTCCCCTCCTTGTGATGCCTCACTTTCCCACATATCTTGGCATGGCTGAAGGATAATGCTAAAAAAAGAAAATAAAAGGTACAAAAAGGCCACAAAGAATATGGATTTCCAGTACATCCAGTGGGATAATTAAAACACACACAACAGCAACAACATATACCACTATGAGAAATTAGCAGGCAACGAATAATCAAATCAGCTGAATGGTACAAAAATGAAATATTTACATTGCATTTTGCTTTTTTGCTTGTATGTTTTAAAAGAAAGGGAGAAAAACAGAGCCAAGCTTTTTTAGTCTTTTGTTCACTCTTGGCTACTTAACAAGGGGCGGGGGAGAACAAAAGTATGAAGCTGCTTTATCCTGTCTTGTTCTGTATTTTTTTTTTTTTTTACATGTCTAGCCTTCAAGCCTCTCTTGTGGAGGCTTAAACAGGCTGGCTGAACTTTGATGGAGACCTCTGTAAAGAGGCCTTTGAACTTCTGAAGCTGCTCTACCCAGTGGAACTTTGATAGGAACGCGAGAGGAGGTGGAACAAGAGGGAGAGGGAAAATAATAAAACAAAACAAAACAATGGCCAGGGTCTCTGCGGACCACTGTACAACTATGAACCAGCTACGCTGGAGGCAATGCAGGATCTGTAGCCTTTGAAGAGAAAACCACTGGGAACACCCCCTTTCACCCCTGGTCTCTGTTAGCCTCAGATATCACTTGGTTGTTGGATTCCTGGGTGCCTATTCTCATCATGTTCCCTTTCTGCCCATATAACGGCATGCAGGAATGCAGTTATCACGGCACAATCCTATGAGAACTTACCCTGGGAGATCACCATTGAGATGAATGGAACTCCCATATGTTTGATGGAAACTTCAAAAGGGACGTACGTGGTTGCAAGGCCTAATGCCATTTCCCCACAAGCCCACCTTGTTAATGATCAGAAACAGTGAAGAAACCAGGTAGTCGGAGGCCCCTGAAGTCCACAATGACACTAGAGTTTGAAGCTTCCTTTGCTTCGGCAACAGACCGTTCTCTCATTGTACTGAAACAATCCTCTCTATGGAATGGGGAGATGTCGGTGGCACAGGAAACCCATGTTCAATTTAATTCCTCCACCCACAAGACTGTGCTTGCTCATTCAATGGGTAAGGCAGGGGTAGTCAAACTGCAGCCCTCCAGATGTCCATGGACTAGAATTCCCAGGAGCCCCTGCCAGCGAATGCTGGCAGGGGCTTCTGGGAATTGTAGTCCATGGACATTTGGAGGGCCGCAGTTTGACTACCCCTGGGGTAAGGTCTGAGTCCGGTGGCACCATTAAGGCCAGTAATGTTTTATTCTGTGTGCACGCATGCTTTTGTGTGCGCGCACGCTTGAGATATCTTAAAGGTGCTGCTCCTAGAGTCGAAATTTATTTTGCTGCTGCAGACAGACACAGCTAGCTTCCCAAATCTCCCATTCAAGAGATGTCTGTGAGAGTTCGTAGAGGTAATCACTGTGGGATCTGCAACACCCTAGGCTTCTGTAATGCAATATCAAGGTCACTAGAGGGGGGACACCTAACATCATTGCTACTTTGCTCCAGAGAAAAATCCACAAACAAAAGCAACCTGCCCTAAGTTCAAGCTGTAGCTCTGAGAAATCATTGCACATCTTCTGGTGGTTATTTTGACATTAACTTTGGAAAACACCGTTTAATGACCAGGTTTCCCCCTCCCCTCTCATTTGACCTCTGATCTTTGCAGCAGTATTGTGAAAGCAACTTTATAATCAATGTAATTGAAGATCAGAGTTAATGAGGACCTTGGTGTTTGCAGAATCCCCCAAGTGATGTTGGGCATCAGGCATTAGATAAGGAAATGATTGGGCTCAACTGAAAATCAATTTACCTAATTAGAAGAACCATATTCCCACCAGTCCAGGCAGGGCATGGGGATGGGGGTGGGGATTTGAAATACGGTTCAGGTTGGGCAGAGATTTTCTGCTAAACTATAGATCAACAGAGAGAGGGAGGTTTTATATGGGAAATAAAACTTTCCTGTGGCGCCTGATCCATCTAAATTCTACCAAGAAATGAAAATGGACTGTTTTAGAATCACAGAATCATAGGATCATAGAGTTGGAAGGGACCTCATGGGTCATCTAGTCCAACCCCCTGCACTATGCAGGACACTCATATCCCAATCACTCATCTACTGTAACCTGCCACCCCCTTGACCCTTCACAGAATCAGCCTCTCCATCAGATGGCTATCTAGCCTTTGTTTAAACATTTCCAAAGATGGAGAACCCACCACCTCTTGATAAAGCCTGTTCCACTGAGAAACCACTCTAACTGTCAGGAACTTCTTCTGGATGTTTAGATGGAATTTCTTTTGAATTAATTTCATCCCTGTTCTGGTCTGTCCCCCTGGGGCAAGAGAGAACAACTCTGCTCCATCCTCCATATGGCACCCTTTTAAATACTTGAAGATGGTTATCAGATCCCCGCTCAGTCGTCTCCTCTCCAGGATAAACAGACCAAGCTCCCCCAACCTTTCTTCATACATCTTGGTCTCCAAACCCCTCACCATCTTTGTCGCCCTCCTCTGGACACGTTCCAGTTTGTCTACATCCCTCTTCAATTGGGGTGCTCAAAACTGAACACAGTACTCCAAGTGAGGCCGAACCAGAGCAGAGTAAAGTGATTTGTTGAGTGATTATTAATTTCTACCTGCATAAAGTCTGTGTGAGGTTTCACCACCCAGTCACTATAACTTTTTCCTTTCTTTAATAAGATGTTCCTATTAGTAGCATGTTCCTGTTTTAAAACAAATCACACAAAGGGATACTGATCTGACTGAGAACTACAAGGCATGCGTCAAGTCCGGATGCCTTCTCCTTCAGTAAAGGCACACACAATGAACAAACATTAATCATTTGGCCCTTTAAACATGGCACCATTTTAATTGCAAGCTGCCTTCAAGCAGGACTTCAAAGAGGCAGCATAAAAAGATCCTGAATAAACAAATGCAAGGATTTCCAAATGCATGGCAAGGGAGCAGCCAGCAACACTTAGCACACACTGAAATCACTGTTGTTCAGTTTTGCTCTTGTCCAGATTCTGGAACAGGTGTGATGATTTTGGATTCCTACTTTTTACTACCTGAAGGGGTCTCAAATCGGTTTACAAACTCCTATCCTTCCTCTCCCCACAACAAACACCCTGTGAGGGAGGTGAGACTGAGAGAGCTCTGAGAGAGCCATGACTGGTACACCCAACTGGTTGCATGTGGAGGAGTGGAGAATCAGACCTGGCTCTCCAGGTTAAAGGCTGCCACAAAGCCAATTCTCAAAAGGCTGCAATAGGCAAGCTTTGCCATGGTCCTCACAGCCTCTTTCTAGTGCCAGTCAACACTTTGCCCTGCATTTCTCAGTCTTCTTCCTTGACACATTTCCCAAAAGGCCATTGGCACCTGCATTCCTGGACCATCCTGCTGCTGACCCAGCCCATCTCCCCTGGTGCTCAGGGAAGAGAAGGGGCAGAAGCACACATGCACTGCATGCAAACGTATCACTCTACTACCAGGGCTACCTTCCTTGATATGCAAAGCCAAAAAGGGAAACGGAAACCCAACCTAACCAAAAAAGTTAGGAACCCAAAGGTTAACCTGCAAAAATAATGTTTAAAACATTTACAAATATTGATTATAAAAAGTGCACTAATCCAATATATTAAAAACATTGTTGTTGTTATGTGCGAAGTCGTGTCCGACCCATCGCGACCCCATGGACAATGATCCTCCAGGCCTTCCTGTCCTCTACCATTCCCCGGAGTCCATTTAAGTTTGCACCTACTGCTTCAGTGACTCCATCCAGCCACCTCATTCTCTGTCGTCCCCTTCTTCTTTTGCCCTCGATCGCTCCCAGCATTAGGCTCTTCTCCAGGGAGTCCTTCCTTCTCATGAGGTGGCCAAAGTATTTGAGTTTCATCTTCAGGATCTGGCCTTCTAAAGAGCAGTC
This sequence comes from Paroedura picta, assembly GCF_049243985.1. Classification (NCBI taxonomy): domain Eukaryota; kingdom Metazoa; phylum Chordata; class Lepidosauria; order Squamata; family Gekkonidae; genus Paroedura; species Paroedura picta. Next base: position 37,847,538 of record NC_135380.1, on the reverse strand, counting down.
AGGGTTGATCTCCTCTAGGACTGACCGGTTTGTTCGCCTTGCAGTCCAAGGGACTCGCAAGAGTCTTAAAAACATAACCATAATTAAAAAATAATTAAATAATTAAAAAAAACACATTTCTAATGACACATTTTGCAGCTCAGCCTTTGGGTTCCTCCCTTTCTTGATAGACATCAGAGCTTTGTGAAGCTTGGGAATTACAAACCTTATGAATCTGTCCTTTCTGGTTTCTGCAGGAAGCAGTTTTGTCGTGAGCGAGGGAAGCTATTTGGACATCTCTGACTGGCTGAACCCAGCAAAGCTCTCCCTTTATTACCAAATCAACGCCACGTCTCCCTGGGTGAGAGATCTCTGCGGACAGAGGACTACGGATGCTTGTGAGCAGTTGTGTGATCAGGATACTGGTAAGCACATGGGTGTGTGCACGTGAGTGATAAGACCTGCAATCTTTGGGAGCCTTGTGAAAGAAAAAGGAGCCTGATGTGACTGTGTCACTGTGGCTTTTTGCTCCCCTGTTCTGGCGGTGACCTGTGGGAACTTCCTTAAGTGTTACTCTTGTATTCCCTTGATCCATGAAGCATTGTTTTGATCTTGCTGTTTTTTGTTTTTTTTTTCAAAAGCCTTTAATTAGCAATGGGTTTGAAAAGCTGCAGATTCCTCTGGAACAGTGAACAAAGTTGGGATGAAGGGTTAAGTCTGAGAAATATAAGAGCTTGGAAGCCCTTTCCTGATTGTGATACTCTCTTGTGATGCTTGCTTTATTGCTTGCACAGATAAGGGGTGGGGATCACCAGTGCACAGAAAACAAGGACTCTGGGCTTTCAGTGCCTGTTTGCTGAGAGAGGTGTTGTTTGTTTGGTTGTCGTGCTCTTGAGATGGTGTATCAGCAGTGCAGGAATATTTTGCCTTCGGTTCACCCCGAGGCACTGTTGTAATAGCTAATGTCTGTTAGGTGGGTGGGTTGAATCACAACTATCCTTACTTCCTGATTGATGCTTCCTGGGCTGGATGGATGGTGCAGGCCTGGCCCAAGGATTTGGGGAGCTCTTGGCTAGGCTGCCCAAACCCTCACTACCTTGCAATGTGGGCAGGCAAGGAAATGCCACTTGCGCTCCGTTCCCTTGGCACTGCCTCAGGAAGCTGTCGCCTCCGTGTCTTTTTCCCTCCCCTGGTCAGGCAAGGCTCAGAAGAGGTGAGGAATGCCTGCTTCACCTTGCACCTTGATAAGAGAGATGAAAAGAGAAAACAGGTTCCCCTCTGGCTGCCCACTGGCACCTCCAGATGCTGCGGGTGGGTGGGCATGCAGGCGATGGGTGGGGCACCAGAACTAGTCAGCACCCTGGAGCACTGGCACCCGAGGTTGACTTCCTAGGAGACTTCCCAATAGACAGGCTGCCCCAGAATGGCATCCTGGTCGAGGACAATTTTATCTCCTTGGAGCCAGAGACCTTGTGCCAATTTTGGCTGCTAGATCTTAATGCTCTTGCAGACGTAGGGCGGTAAGATAAGAATCCACCCAGCTGGTTTTGCCTGTTTGGGTGTGAGGCTTCCCCCTTACTGGACTGACTCTCCCACCCTCTGCCATCTTGAGCCAGCTTCTCTGACAGCTTCCACATGGGAAGGAAAGGGGGTAGTCCTCCTTTCCTCCAAGTGACCACACCCTGTGTGCTCTACTCAGTTTTCTCCTCTCTGGATGGTTTTGAAGTCTCTCTGATATACCACACTTGGCCCTATCCCTGGACCTTGGCTCCAGTTTGGTTTCCTGGAGTTGATAAAAGGAGATTAGATACCCACTCGCAGAGCCATCTGTCCTAAGCTCTCCCTCCAGCACCTTAAAGATGCCTAACCCAGTCTCCCTCATCCAACTTCTTATGATCTGTCAGTCTTCACCCTTAGAGACTGCTGCTGGGCTCCCCAGGCCTCCAGCTTCTTCTCTAGCTGTGGTGCTACCCACCACCTGGTTGGGGCCTACCACTGCATGCTCTGCTAAGCTGACCAATACTCCTGTGTTCCCTGCTGCCTCCATCTCTGGGTAATGCCCCTTGGTGCTCTGGGTAGTTTGTGGCTTGCCCAGTGGGAGTAGGATTAAGTTGGGGATGGGCTTTTCAGCATGGCAGCAATAGCAGAGGATGAACTCACAGTAACATGGCCCTGCACTGCTGCTAGAATATTCAAAGTTCGCCTAAGGTAAACATCAAAGTGATTTTGCTGCTAGTACAACTACCTGTCTAACGATTCTAGAGAAACCTGTTCAGAACCCTTGAAGAAGATAATGCCTTACCAGCTAGCTCTTGGTGGCCTCAGTAGATAGGTGTTTTGATGGGAGGAGATTTGCTACTGTTTGGTGGAACAACTTATTGTGTTCAGGTTGCAAGCTATGCAGGTTATCTTCAGGGGTAAATGTTCAGAGCAAATTTAGGATATCCAAGCATAAGATAGGTTAAAGGTAAAGATATCCCCTGTGCAAGCACTGGGTCATGTCTGACCCTTGGAGTGACGCCCTCTAGCGTTTTCATGGCAGACTCAATACGGGGTAGTTTGCCAGTGTCTTCCCCAGTCATCACCGTTTACCCCCCAGCAAGCTGGGTACTCATTTTACCAACCTCGGAAGGATGGAAGGCTGAGTCAACCTTGAGCCAGCTGCTGGGATCGAACTCCCAGCCTCATGGACAGACAGCATTTCTGCTGCCTTACCACTCTGCACCACAAGAGGCTTTTATAAAATAGGTTACTTTACAACAAATGAAAGTAAAATAAGATAGGTTACTTTACTTTCATTTGTTGTGAGGACAAAGTTGGTGGTGATACCCTCTGCGTATTGAATGGTGACTACGCAAAATGCAATCTTCTGTGTCTCCTCTTCTTTTGTTTCAATGGCTGTGAGGGCTGGCTGGATGCTGCTATCTGGTCTGTCAAACAAAGCTCGCCTTTACAAATGCAGTGGACATTTCCTCCGAAAGGGTCCTTTCCCCTTTAAATGGTAACTTTTCAGAGTGTTGGTTTGCGTGTTTTAAATTCCAATTTCAGGGAACAGCCTGGGAAGCGAGGGAGGACAACACGGTACACTCTTCGCTCTCGTCGTCCGTTCTGCGGAAGTGACTAACAGTGTTTGCGAAAAGTAAAACAATAGCAATAATGACGATGTAGATGAAATTGGGTTGCAAGTAACCCTGGGAACCTTTTAATATTGAAACACATTTGGAAGGTGCGCACAACTGATAGCGAGAGGTTTGGAAGGAAAATGTTAACCCGCCTTAATGTGAATGGCCGTTGCTGATGCAATTACCCTTTAAGGTTCACCAGGCTTAACTACCGTATTTGCCGGCGTATAAGACGACTGGGCGTATAAGACGACCCCCCAACATTTCCACTCAAAATAAAGTACTATGGGCCACTATGGGCAGCTATGTCTATCCCAACTGAAGTGCACCCGGCGTATAAGACGACCCCCCCACTTGGAGGCATGTTTTTCAGGGGGGAAAAGTAGTCTTATACGCCAGCAAATACTGTACTTACCAAAGGACATTTTGCCGCAACCCAAGGGCCCCCATTTCCCTTGAAGCGGATTGATTAACGCTCTCCCAAGGCTTTTGTTCCTTTCATTCCTTTCCTCTCTGTGCTTTAATATAATAGTCTTTCCGTTTCCCTTTTGGGAAAGTGGGATTTCACCTGGCAGGGGCTGTGAGATGATCTTGCCATGTACCCCCTTGAAGGCACTGCTAATTATTTTTGAGGCCTTTTAGATTCTGTGCTCATCAACACATGGCAGCCTTGGCATACGGACTGGCAGCATTGCAGGTTTGGCTCTGATAGACTGTGCTTTGGGTTTGGAATATGTCTCAGCTGTGCTGCAGAAGGTACCTTTCCCCTAGTCAAAATAAAAACAAACAAAACAAAACCCTCCTGGTATAACTTCTTACAATGCAAATATCCTTGTTAATTTAAACCAACTGCAGGCCAGCGTCCACACACAATGTCTTTCCAGCTTTTAACATCCATAAGCAGAGTCCATGGGAGGGTAGATGTTTCTACATGTGCAAGTTCCTAGGTTCAAATCCAGGTATCTCCTGGAATGGCAGATGGTGAAAGAAACCTTTCTCTTCTGGAGACCGTGGTGACTAATAATGTTTGTGATGGGAAGTGTTCATTTATTTGCTTGTGTATTTGTTTGTTTGTTCATAATATAATTTGTACCCCACCCCTCCTGACTCAGTCAGCCCAAAGCGCCTTAGAACAAATAAAACAATAAAATATAGCAGCCTCCATAAAACCTCTTTGATTAATCCCCATCCGGAGAAAGAACCAGGGAGCAGAAAAAGAGGGGATGGTGCACATTGTACCAATCATTTAAGAATGGGAAAGAAAATCCTGCAAGAAATGGTGCATGCCTTGTTCACCCACCATCCATGTAATCAAAAAACTAGAGAGAAAGCCTACATGTATATGCTGTGTATTCTGTGTCCCAATGTACTTAAAAGGGGTGGGTGGTTGTGTTCTTGAGCCTTCTTTTACATGGATTGTCTGTCCATGATTGTTTCTTATGTTCAGGGGTAATGACACTTCAGTTGCATAGAAAACGGGGGGAACAGCTAGGGTTAACAATAAATAAATAACCAGTAAACCCTATTTATCCCTGACCTGGCTGGCCCAAGCTAGCTCGATCTCTCAAGATCTTTGAAGAGCTGGGTTGTTTTTTTATACCCCGCTTTTCACTATCTGAAGGAGTCTCAAAGCAGCTTACAAGCAGCTACCTTTCCTCTCCCCACAATAGACACCCTGTGAGGTAGGTGAGGCTAAGAGAACTCTGAAAGAACTGTGACTGGTCCAAAGTCACCCACCTGGCTGCCTGTGGGGAATCAAACGTGGTTCTCCAGATTAGAGAAGAAGAAGAAGAAGAGTTGGTTCTTATATGCCGCTTTCCCCTACCCGAAGGAGGCTCAAAGCGGCTTACAGTCGCCTTCCCATTCCTCTCCCCACAACAGACACCCTGTGAGGTGGGTGAGGCTGAGAGAGCCCTGATATCACTGCTCGGTCAGAACAATTTTATCAGTGCTGTGGCGAGCCCAAGGTCACCCAGCTGGATGCATGTGGGGGAGCGCAGAATCGAACCCGGCTCGCCAGATTAGAAGTCCGCACTCCTAACCACTACACCAAACTGTTTCTCTGCTGGACTTTCCAACTTCTCTCTGAACAAGGTCAGCTTTAGTTTGTACTTGGGTGGGAGACCACCAAGGAATGGCTGCTGTGCAGAGACAGGCAATGACCAACCACTTCTAAAGGCCTCCTGCCTTGAAAACCCAGTTAGTTCTGCCCTCTTGGGCCATCCAAGATCTTATCATCATCCATTATAAGACACGAAGCCTCGCTTGGATGAAACTAGAAGAGCTCTGGCAACTGGGCTGCTGAGGCACATATTGGATATCTGAATTCCATTTGTTTTTTAACTGTTTTAATTTGTAATCTAATTTAAAGTTTTGTTGCACGCCACTCTGAGCCGGGCTACCGGGAGGGCAGTATAAAGATCAATCAAATCAATAAATAAATACGGCAGCTGCAACTTGACAGCATTTTTCACTGCCACCATCAAAACCAACTTAAATCATCACATGTGTATGTGTGTGTGTTGGCACCCAAACCCCATCCGCTACTGAAGTGGGTGCCATGCAGCCAGGTACTTTTCTCCTTAACTAAATCTCACAGCCAAGACTGTAGGACCAGAACAGGGATATCCATACTTTTTGGTTTTATGACCCCACTGAGATCTTTATGATTCCCCTTGATAGAAAAACCAATAATTAGTTAATTCCTGTTTTAATCTCTACTTTGATACTTAAGGTTTAATGCATTTATTTTAAATCTCTGTTGTATATAATTTTATATGTTTTGCAATCCGCCCTGAGTCTTACGGGATAGGGTTGAAAATAAACGTAATAATAACAACCCTGCAGGCCAGATGGAAGATGGATGGGAGAGGGGAGCTCTGTTAGTTGCTGATAGTTAGCTCTTAATTTTAGTCATTTTATGCTGTTTTGCTTTATTGATTGTTTTTCCCTACTGTTTTTTTTTTATCATACTTCTATGAAGTGCCCCAAGCTTGATTGCAGAGAGAGGCAGTATACAAGCTGTATTAATCACCACCATTGGATGGGCTGGGCCAGGTCAAGGAGTAAAGGGTTTACTTTTGGGCACACACACTGATGGAGACATGGAACCAAGCTGAGTATTCAGCAGATCCTGTGCAGTGAATGGAAATGATCCAACTATTGGTGACAACTCATAGGGTGTAGTTTGGACTCTTAGACTATAGTTTGCTCCAGAATATTGAATGAAACATGGACAGAGGTAACTGCAACTAACTTGCTCCCAGTTCCTCTAGTAATGCAGAGTTTCAATTTTCAACACCAGTGAGTTCTGAGGATGCTGAAATCCACTGATACCTATTAAGCAAATCAAACTGAACCAAATTGGATATGCAAAGTCATTTGCTTAATTGTCTAATGGGGTAAAAGGTTCCTTCAGCTTAGGGAAGAAGCCATTTTGCTCCTTGCTCCACTTTCTTCCTTCACACTGTCCACCAGGGTTCTCAAGAGCTTTCTTCTTTGCTCTGGTCTCTTCCACTTATCTCCCCATAAAAAGTAGGCAAGAGTCAGGTGTGGTAGCATGCATGATTGGGATCTTGCGTGGAGCCTCATGACAACTCCATCCACGTGAGCACTGTTGAGATTCTTCTCCTAGCATGGCAGTTCAGTTTACTGTGTGCAGCCTTGCCTGCCCATGTGCACTCTGCTAGGCCTTGCTCTGGTCAAGTTATTACCGAACTCATACCCTATTTCTGATTTTGACAAAGTCACTTATCTGTTATCAGATGTCGACCCCTATATCTCATATAGGATGGCACTTTTCGCTCTGGCTGCCGGGAAGATCTGAGCCAAAGCATTTTTACAGGGGTCTCCACCTTGATACATCATCCCCCCCCGTCTTATTGTACATGTTTACAATTTTATGTACGCAATATTGGAGAAATATTGTTTTATTCGTATTTGTACCATATTGTTTTAATTGTGCTGTGGCTATATACAATAAATGTTAAAATCTTGGAAATCTAGGCCTTGCCTACCAATAGAAAGGCTGGGCTCATGGGCAGAGCGCAAACTTTGTATGCAGAAGGTAAAGTCCCTGGTATCTGTGTAGCAGGTTGGGAAACTTGGCCTGGTCCTGCTGCTCCAGAGATCATTGTATTGAATCGTCTGACTCTGTGAGGCAGCTTTACATGTTCCTCTTGGTCCCCATGGAAATTACCCCTCCAAACTGTGCCATGGTCCACCTGTCGCATACGGCAGCCCAGCTGAATAAACCTCCGGGTTTTGCTGCCTCCCTTGGATTGTGCCAACAGGCTGAGCTGTCATGGATCTGACAAGCCACAGTGCCGGGCTGACAGTCTGTGTTCAGCGTGGCGGTTCACAAGTTGCAAAGCTGCAGTAAACTAACACCCCCTTAACATTTCCAGATTTGAATATTAATGCTTGTTCCCCAATAGCTGTCTCAGACTGTATGTTATTGAGTAATGATGGTTCAGGGAGAGCAAGCCAGCGTATAACAGGGAGATAAGAATTTATGTCTGGGAGAGACAGGGCGGGATTCATTCATTCATTCATTCATTCATTCATTCATTCATTCATTCATTCATTCATTCATTCATTCATTCATTCATTCATTATATTTATATGCCACCCTCCCCGGAGGCTCAGGGTGGTTTACATGGAACTTATGAACAATACATGAAACAATCTATAACATATGAATAGCCATACAATAATATTAATAACTGATAGTTGTAACAATATAACAGTATAAACAATGCAACACTGCAACAGTACAAACAGGTCCAGAGCACTCTGGTGGAGTTCTGAGAGGGAGGGGGCAGCAGGGGCCCTTCAGTCGCTGTTGGTTGTGCCTGGTCTTAACCAAATGCCTGGCAGAAGAGCTCCTTTTTGCAAGCCTTGCGGAACTATTTAAGCTCTGTCAGGGCTCTGATCTCCTCCGGGAGCTCATTCCACCAGGTGGGTGCCAGAACAGAGAATGCTCTGGCCCTGGTCGAGGCCAGGTGGACTTCCTTAGGATGAAGGTGGTCCGATGTGTCCTGTAGCCCTGCCCCACAATGGGCATAATGCATTGTCATTATATCGCCTAACTTAGCACGACATTCCTGTGGCCAGATGCTGATCGGTGCAGTGCGGCGGGAGTGGTGCAGGGTACCACACAGCCTTGCCACTGGCACAATGATTTTAAACTGTCTTTGGATAGCGTATTAAGAAATGGTTCCTTTGACATTCAGCCAGCAGCTCTCAGACTCTCCGGAGAGAGTCAATCAATTTTCAGCCATCCTTCGGATGCTTATGGAACTTGCTTTATTATTTTAGGCAAGCAATATAGTGGATGCAGAGGACAAGTCATGTTTGTTTGTTTACCACTGCTCCTTTGAGCTTTTGGGTATACTTCTGTCATTTGGGACTTCTGGCAGCGTTCTGGTTCAGGGGCTGAGGCCATTCGCTTATTGAAATACTGAAGAGTAGCAAGGTTTGCAGATGCTGAAGCCAGGAAGAATGCATGCCTGGAAAGATGCATGCAGAGGCATTTGCTCTGGCAGAAAGGGCCAGCTTATCCTCATTGCTTTGTGGCCAAATTGCTTGGGGGCTAATTAATATTGTGCAGCTGATGCTGTTCTGCTGGGACCATAAGAAAAAAACAAACACATACAAAAACCCAGAGGTACTAGGTATATTCTGAGGGCAGCCATGTGTTCCCCTGATGAGAATGGACAATGCAGCAGAAGAGGTGGCCTAAGAACTGTTGCATGTCAGAGAATGGAAAAAATAGCAGGAGTGGCAGGAAAATACACTCCTGAAAGCTTTGAGTTACCTGGAGGCATAGCTTTTAAGAAGTGAGATGGGATTTTCAAATTGCCCCTATATCCCGCCCCCCCAGTATTTCCTGATAAGTCCCCAGCTTATATGTATTTTATATATCTACTAGAATTAAACCCCATTGTAGGTTGAAATGGGGTGGGTGGGGGTGAAGCACAGGAAACAGAGAGGCAGAAAGAAAGAGAATGACAAGGGAAGAGAGGTAAAGAGAGAGAAATAAAGAAAGAGATTAGAAAAGAGAGTGATAGAAATTGAAAGGAAGAAAGAGAGAGACTGAAAGGAGAACAGAGACAGAAAGAGAGGGAGAGAAAGACAGAGGGAGAACGGCAGAGAAAGGGAGAGACTGAAAGGAGGTACAGGCGGGGTGAGGGGGAGGAATCGAAGTATCAGAAGGCAAGAGAACGGGGGGAACCCCCCTTGGGTTGCAGGGAAGGAAAGCAAAACAGAAGACAGAGCTCCCACATGCGTTGCTGGGGGTCAGTCCGTGTATGGAATGTCCTGTGCAAACTGAGGCATGGGACATTGCAAGCACTCAGGTTCCCCCAGACCACATGTGCAGACCATTGGAGGGAAGGAGCAGATGCAAGAGGTCTGCACATGGCCAGGAGAGCCGGATGACCTTTCCCCTGAGCTAGTGCTGGTGCCGCCGCCGCCAGCCGTGGAGGCAGTGGGAACGTGGCCAGCCCTTCCCCCCATGGGCTGGTTGCCACGGTGCCCCCGTGCCGATCCGCAGGAACCAAGCAGGGGGCTCATTGGCAGCTGGACGGTCCCCATGGCTGGGCTTCCTGGCTCACTTCCCCCCCTGGCGGCCACCACAGGGCTGGGCTTGCGTGGAGGCTGAGCGTAAGTGAGGCCACTCAGGGATGGTGAAGTGGGTATGGTGGAGGTGAGGTGGGGCAGAGGGTCACCTGGCAGCTGTCGGGGGCAGCTGGCCAGGAGATGGGAATGGGGTGGAGACGACGGGGTAAGCGAATGCAGTTGTCTCTGTAGCAGCTGGCTGCACAGGTGAGGCGGCAGCAGGACTTGCAGGGGTGGGGGGAGGTGGTGGGCAGCCCCGTGGCTTTCCCAGCACCCCTAAGAAGGCAGGTGCTTCTCCCTGCCACCCGCCAGAGGCCTCCAGACCGATCTCCCAGTCCCAGCAACCTCCTCCAGTGGTGGCAGGCACGAGCACACTTGCGCCAAATGCACCAGAGTGCCCATCACTGGGTTGGTAGGGGCGGGTACAACAGGGCCATGTCCCAATCAGGATGCGCTGCACGCATCCTGATTGGCCGTGAGCCAGAATCAAAGTCCAGACAGGGCTCGGACAGGGCCTGGACAGACGTCACCTTTTCCAGCCTTTATTTAAGAGCGACAGCTGTTAAAGACTAGGGTCCAAGCCCGTTGCATTCAGGAATAGAATGGATGCTAGATTAGGGGGGTGGAGTGTGAGAACTCTACAGACAGCTTCCTCCTCCTCCCAGAACCTGGAAAGACTGCAGGCAGCTGTTATGGAACTCAGCAGCAGGAGAGGTTCTCATGCATAAGGGATCTGCAGCCTTCAAACTTCAGAGGGAAGTGGAAGGAGGAGGGCGTGGTCATGGGTGGGGGACAGAAGATGATTGGCTGGCTGCTGGACAGACAGGCAAGCCGGTTGGAGGAGGGTGGGTGTTAAGTGCTGAGTGGTACTTAAGCCATGAGACATGCTACTCCTCCAAGCCCTTACTAATAATATATAGTGGGACATATTGTACCTACAAAATGAATGTTTTTTGTTGCATGGCTCTTCATTGTTGTCTCATGGTTTCTTTCTTTCCCTTTTTAAAAGAATTATATGTTATTGTTAAGTTTATAAAGTTTACAAATTTGATAGAATACAGAATTTATGAAACTATGCAAATTTGCAGACCTTAAAAGAAAAAAAATACCCTGCTTCATGTCTTTTCTTGTACATAATTACCAACTTTTCCTTTAACACTTTGTACATTGGCACTGCATTTTTATGCTAAACTGCCACATAAATCTATATGATATATTGCTGCTTTCCACTGTGAATCCAATTTCTCTACATCTTGAGATCTTTGTAAGGCTGTTAGCCGTAACGTTTTATAAATATATTTTACCTTTTCTAACCACTCCTGCCATCTGGAAAGAGTTTCCATTTCCATAGCCTTTCAGTAAGTAACTGACTGTTGAAGAGCTGCAGTTGCAAAAGGATGCTTTAGCCAAATATGTCTGACCAATAGCTCAGAAGTAAACTTCTATAAAAATCACAACATACATGCCATTTGAATGCCGAGGATCTAGCCATGTGGAAGATATAAAATCATTGTTTCAGGCTTTAATTTCACAGAACACCTTTTGTTGGGGTGAAGTAAATGATCTGATGGGATCAGGCTTACCTGGGCTATCCATGTCAAGGATGCCCCATACAATTGTGTAGGATAGGACTGTGTTGTAGTGGTCCAGGCAATGGTCTCCTCTGGGCTAGAATTCTACAACTCACTCTACATGGGCCTACCCTTATCCCTGATCTGGAAACTACAACTGGTACGGAATTTTGTTTGTTTGTTTGTTTGTTTGTTTGTTCGCTCGCTCGCTCGCTCGCTCGCTCGCTCGCTCGTTCGTTCGTTCGTTCGTTCGTTCGTTCGTTCGTTCGTTCGTTCGTTCGTTCGTTCGTTCATTCATTCATTCATTCATTCATTCATTCAACTTTTTCCCCAGACAAGATGGCTTATGGCGGCTTACAATATATAAAATATAAAAAACTCATAAAATACAATAAACAGAGAAAATGCAGCAGCCATGGTTCTTACGGGAACACCTTGGAGGGCCCACATCTGGCCCATACTTTAACAGCTGCATTGGTTACCAGTTGACTACCAGATCACACTTAAGGTCCTGGTAATCACTTTCAAGACCATATGCGGTCTGGACCTTGAGTACCTCTACCTATGCCCCATAGAGAACACTACGATCTGCGAATGCCAACAAGCTGGTGAACCCTGGCCCCAGAGAAGCTTATCTGACCTCAATGAGAACCAGGGCTGTCTCTGTCCTGGCCCCCACCCAGTTGAATGAGCTCCCAGATGAAATGAGGGCCCTGCTGGAACTAAAACAATTCCACAGTGCTTGCAAAATGGAGTCTTCCGCTAGGCTTTTGATCGAGACAAGTGAACCAACTCCACCAACCGGAGCCCAGAGGCCCCTCCCACCATCAACTGCACCCACAGAGGAAGAGCTGAAATCACAGGACTGTCAACTGTAGAGTTAAAGTTATAATATTTCTTGCTAAATGTTAAACTGACAAATGTTTCTATTTTTGGTACAAGTTTCTCCTGTTAAAAACATTTTAAATGTTATACGTTCAAATCATGATCTTTCCTGTACTTTATTATGCAAGTTCCACCTTAAACTGCCTTGAGCCGCAAGGGAGGGCGGTATATAAATATAATAAAATAAAAATAAAATAAATACCAAAAATAAAAATAAAAATAAATGTTGTACCTGCCTCTGCCTTTCACATTTTGTGGGCCCCAGAAATATCTATTGCAAAAGATCTCTTTGAGAATCTAACAAATGAGATTTTGTTGGTATCTCATAAACCATCAATGGAAAGCACTGATGGGATGGCATCTGTCCTCTCCCTCCCCCCCCCCCACCATTTCTGATTCTGGGAAAGTTTGTTCCAAGGATCAAGGGTGGCTGTATTGGCAAGGAGAAGGGCATGAGATTGCCCTTTTCCTCTATTGTGTGAACAGAACTCAGCTCACGGATGAGACAGAAAAGAACAATGTCACCTCATTCCCTCACACCAACAATGCAGCTAATTTAGGATTGCCAGATCCCTCCCAGCAACTGGCAGGGGATGGGAGAACTTTAGCAGGAGTGCAAGCGAGGCCTAGACTATGTCTCCAGTGGCATCGCTTCCAGTGTGTACTGGAAATGGCCTCATCAGAATGTCCCAATGATGCTCTGGTATTTGAGCAATAGCTCTATGGTAAAAATAGCTTCTACCACAGAATTTTGCCCAAATACCAGAGAGTTGCTTGGATATCTCCAGTGTGATGATGCCACTTTTGCTTAATGCATCTTGGATCTCCTTCCTTCTCCTGGTAAGTCCTTCTGCTAGCCAACTGATCAGCCAACTGGGGGTGAGGCCCCAAGGCAGGGGATTCGCCACCTCCATTGTGTGTGTGTGTGTGTTGGGTGGGGGGTAGCAACCCTAGGCTAATAGTACATGTAGGTCCTTTGAACCTAGGGTAGTCAAACTGCGGCCCTCCAGATGTCCTTGGACTACAATTTGCTGGCAGGGGCTCATGGGAATTGTAGTCCATGGACATCTGGAGGGCCGCAGCTTGACTACCCCTAATATAAACTGTCCCAGGATCAGAAATAGATTGGGGTGTGAAGAATGGGATCGTGGAGAAGAACCCAAGATCTTTGTAACCACAGAGCTTTTTATTTAGCTCATTATTTATAAGACACCAACTCCATTTGCAGTCTGCAGGTCATGTATGTAAATCGCCCTCAGCCATATTGAACTGAAATGAGGGAAGCCTGGCTTCAAACCTGTTCACAGCTGTGGAGACTGCAGGGTGAAATTGGGACAGTTACTACCTTTCTCAGACAAACCTACCTCAGTTGCTTGCCATGAGGATGCAATTGAGAGAGGAGAATCACACAGGCCTTTCTGAGCTTCTTGGGGGAAGGACAGAATAAAAATGTACATTGGTTGATTATTTTTTAACTAGAACAAAAGCCCATTATCCAGGAATAAAATGGGCACTAGGCACCAGCTTCCCTGGAGCTCGGGGTGCGCAGCCAGGCATCCATGACCGGGAGCATTTTCCTGTCCCCGGGGACAGTCTCGCCATGTCCGTGAGGCGGCAAGACTGTACTGGGGTGGGAGAAGGCCGGTGGCACATCCAGGGGGGAGCACGGAAAGGGTTGGGGGGATCGAGGGGTGTAATGGGCGGTGGGTGGGTGCGTTGAGTGGCAGGGAAGCGGCAGCGGCGCGGAAGGATGGAGGGGGTGTTAGGTCGGGGTTGGTGGCTGCGGGAGTGCAGGGGGTGTGAAAGGAACAGGGCCACCGCGTCAAAGACCTGTTCCTTTCCCCATGGCCCTGTTCCTTTCCCCATGGGTAGGAGAGGTCAGCGGGAGGACTCACTGGGCTGGAGGTCTGTGCCGTCTGCGCGGTGAGTTCCCTGGCGGCCTGGGCGAGGCTGGGGCAAGCCCCATTGGCTGCTTGGCCCTTGAGTGTCACTCAGAGGGGCGAATCCTGATTCGCCCCAGCGAGTTTTTATCCCGGACAGGGCCCGCCCTAACGCCTCCCCATGTGCCCTTACTGCTTTATTTAATCCGCTCCGGAGGAGCGGTTAAAGATGCTGTGCCTGTTATACTAAAGGTGTGGGACAGCAACTGGAGAGCCACTAGCAATAAGTGTATCACTTGTATCATTTACAGATGCCCTTGGCTGGAGCCAATATTATTCTGTTATCATCTTAAATCTTGTACACCTCTCCTCCGTGCATATGAACCACTTCCTTCTGAACAGGAGGACAAAGGGAAAAGATTGCAAGCCCAGCAATTTTTTTTTCTCTTCTGCTTGTGGAATTTTGGGCTGGTGCTGAATCGAGAATGCTGGCTGTCACAAAGAACAAGGACCACCATGCTAGGGAGAGAGATTCTCTGTTTGTAGTGGGAGGCTGTTTAACGTCAAATGTTTTGTCCTCAAAAATGAGGCAATAAATGGCCATGTGTATTGCTACCATCCTCTGCTGCATCTGTACCAGAGAAACTTTATTAGCCAGTAATTATAGTTCCCCCCATTCATTGCTAACACAGAAAGCAGCTGTTATTCTCTATCCAGAATCTTGTCACAGATCCACAGCATGGCTTCCAGAAAGGCCGGGAGGGAGGGAGCTTTTTGCCAGTAAAGAAGCTCTCCATGCTGAGCCCTCATACCACTTTCAGCACGTAGAGAGCACAGCAGTGTCTTATCTGTTTACTCTGCAGAATGTAAGATTCCCACTTGCAGCTAGAGCTTGTGCTGCAAGGCAGGAAGGTGAGGGGGTGGGGGATAAGACAGTTATTTGGGACCCTTTTTTAATATAAATTATTGACATAACTTTAATATTAAGAAAATACTTATCAAGCTCAATTTGTATACATAAAAAGTGATTCTTACTCCTGACAGCATACTGAAGGTTCCAAAGACTCCTATTGGTGGAATCTCCCCTCCCCTACGACCAATGGCTGCTCTTGCTCAGGATTCTGCACCCCCCTTCCCTTCAGGTCTGCTGTGAAGGGAGCCTCTTGGGGGGGGGAGGCATTTCCGAGACCAATGCAGGGGAGTCTGTGGACAAGGACTTGCATCCCTTTGGGAGGGGGAGCTTTTCCCTTCTGCCCAATGGCTGGCTGACACGGAGGCGACAGAAAAGCCCCTTCTCACTTAAAATACTGCTGTGGCCAGCCTCACTGCTCAAGGGCAGATACAGCCAAGCCATGCATGTCTCTTTTCTGCTTTACTACTAGTCAGAGAATAAAAAACATACATCCAAGATAAATGCTTCCAAGATTTCACATATGGGTATCTCAGTTGGTACCTGTATTACACAAATCCGGTCCTTCACATAATTTGAAGATTAAGTGCTCTCACTACAGACATCACAAATGCTATGAAGACTTTGCACCTTTTGCTTTTCACAAATTTAATTTATGATTACATCTCAGTCTATCAGCAAAGCCTAATACCCACGTCTGTCTGTTTCTCTGTGTCTTAATCCTATTCAAACAGTTTATAATGCAGGCAGGTGACAGGGCTGGCAGAAATGAAAGGTAGTTGTCAATAGGTGCCAATCATAATGGATTAATCTTGTTAAAATAGGACATACTTCATCAGAATGGTTGAAAAGAGAAATAAAGTAGTACCTTTCTGTGGTTTCTTAAATGCATGCAACATGCAGGCTCATTTTTCTGGTTCATCACAAAATTAGAAGAAGAGAAACAGGAGGAGGAGGAGGAGGAGGAGGAGGAGGAGGAGGAGGAGGAGGAGGAGGAGTTGGTTCTTATATGCCGCTTTTCTCTACCAAAGGAGTCTCAAAGAAGCTTACAGTCACCTTCCCTTTCCTCCCCCCACAACAGACACCCTGTGAGGTGGGTGAGGCTGAGAGAGCTCTGATATTACAGCTTGGTCAGAACAGTTTTATCAGTGCTGCGGCAAGCCCAAGGTCACCCAGCTGCCTGAATGTGGGGGAGTGCAGAATTGAGTCTGGCTCACCAGATTAGAAGTCCACACTTCTAACCACTACACCAAACATTATAAGATGTAGGAACAGTGGTTATCTACTGGACCAGACTAGAGGCCCGCCTTTTATTTCCCGGGCAACACCAAGTACCTGGCAGGAAGTAGAATGTCTGTCATGTGACAGGAGAGGAAGTTATGCAATTGCTGAGACCATCACTGCGGGCATCAGATTAAGGCAGAAAAATGGAAAAGAGAAAGAAGCAGAATGTGAAAAGCTTGCTGTAGTGACATAAAGCTGAAAGTCAGAACCCCAGAGACTGAGGCAGGAACCAACCTGAACAAGTAATGCAGCTATGGAGATCCATAGCAATGAGACAAACATGGAGACTAACAGATGTGGGTACTAAAAGAGTCATGCCATGCTCAGGGTAGGAAAAGAGAGAACCTGTCCCAGGCTATCAAAATCACTTAACAATATATTTATACAAGTTCTCCCATACCTGCGAGCTGAAGGCCGGTATTATCTTCCGCCAGGTTTATGGTTGAGGCCGGGGCTGGTAAGATAGATCTATGCCCCTCCTTGGATTTGGGACCTGAAGTGAACATCATCAGGACCTCCTCTCCACCCGCCAGTAGTGGGAGGGGGGGAAGTTAAGTTTGCCGATCTCTGCCATGTTGGTAATGTTTTTTGTCTTTTAATGGGGTAATACGAGCCATAAGGGAGTGGCGGGAAACAAATCTAATAATAATAATAATAATAATAATAATAATAATAATAATAATAATAATAATAATAATAATAATAATAATATGCATAGACTTCTGATTACAACTTGGAGTTGGTTGAGATATTGAAAACTTCTAGGATAAGTTTCAGAATCACAGGAGGAAACAACCACTGATGAAAGGTCTACTTTGAAAATGGAACAAAATCTAGAGGCCGTTCTGGTTGTTTCATTTATCATTAAAATAGAGATTGTATAAATATATTGTTAACTGATTTTGATAGCCTGGGACAGGTTCTCTCTTTTTCTGTTAGGATGCTCAGGGTAGAAAGCAAGATAGGATGTTAATAATGAGTTACGTGCATGTCTCTGAAACCCACCTGTACTGCCAAGGATTCTTCTGCATCACTCAGTGCCTTCACTGTCTTGTGGCTCTTCTTAGTACATTCTCCATTCTTATGCAATAGCAGCACCTAAAGTAGGCAAGACATTGTGGCTGTGTAGCAGCTTGTGATCCATTGATGTGGCACTATGACCTACTTGATGGCCCCACCGCTTGGGTTGATGACCATGGCACTTAAAATCTATCATCAGATCTTTTTAGTGCTTTTCAGTGGGGACTGCAGTTGGTGGGAATGGGATGGTTCAGTGATGGTGCAGGGGGTTCCAAAAATATCCTGCCATGTGGTTTCACTAATCCAAGATGCCTCTTGGAGTGTTGAGCTGTGGAAGGAAAGACAGACCTGCATTCTTATTTGTGTTCCACATTCCCCCAGGACTCCTAACTACCCAGGAGTAGGATGGAATCCATTTTGAATGACAAAGCCATGCAGATACAAAGAACCAAAACTGTCTTAGGTAGTACAAGCCAGAAATTCCTTGTTCCAGTTTATCTTGAAGAAGTTGCTGGGCAGATTTATTGATAGATCTCATAGAGTTGCATCTGGTTTGGCCCTAGGAGTTCTCATTGGGAAGAAAAAAAACATTTTGGTTTTTATTTTTAAGCTATTGAACTGGGACAAAACTACCCCCCCCCCCCCCTGCAAATGAATGATCCTCTGCCATCATGGTTTCCTTTATCTGCTTGCATCTCCATCAGAGGTAAACCCAACACTCACTCAAACTCTCACTCAAACACTCACTCGCTCTGTCTTCTGCCTCTGTCTTGTGTCTCTGTCTGTCTCTGTCTAATTCATATATATGAATGATCAGCTCATGGTCCATTCTGTGCTACCCAGAATTGCTTTCCCTATGGTAAAATGATCACGGGAAGATTGTACCTTGTCAGTTTCACGGGGTGAATAATTTTTTAAGAATGCTCTGTCACATGTTGACAGCTGGTGTTTACCACCTCAAGGGGAAAAGGAGGACAGCTTACAAGCTCCCTGACGTGGTAAATGCAATCTGTCACCATGTTTGGGTGCGTTCATAAGAAATATCATGCTAAACTGATGGAGCAAAGGCTTCATGGGTTTAGAATGAGATGTGCTTTTCCCAGCATAACATATCATGTGGTGTTAAAGTATTTTTTTAGGAGTACTGTGTTGCACAGGTACACAATGATCAGTTTTAATGGTTTGAAAACTGAAAACATGAGCTTGCCCCACAGTTCTCTCCAGAGACAGAGGTGGAATGTTTGATTTTATTTGTATTTGTATTTTGCCCTCCCCTGAGGGTCAGGGTGGTTTACATGGAACTGGAGAAAAAAACAGTATAAATAACATGATAAATTGAACAATAGTGAAAGAGTCATAACAGGAGAACAGTAACATAATGGAACAAACATGGTGAAAACATCCAATTTTAACTGTAACATACTGATAGCCCCATAGGATGGACATGTCGGTGGTGGTTTTCATTGGAGGAAGGCTCAGGGGCCAATGGGAAGTGATTGAATTCAGCTCAACCTCAACCAACGTTTCAGCAGCCAAAGGGCCACTGTTGATTTGTATCTAATGTTTTAGTTGGTCGCAGCAAAAATATGCATGAATCTTGAAGTACTTTAAAGTCCAGCAAAGTTTTCCTTTTTGCATAAGCCTTTGTGGATTGAAGGCAGTGGGTGCCACAAGACTCTTGTTTATGATTTGCACACCTTAATATCTGCAGATTCCACTGATATATAATGCCTTTGTTTGGACATAAGAATCCTTAAGTTTGCAAGTGTATGCCATTTTCCTTTAATTGCCTCATTTTTGCTTTGAGAGAAACCCGTGCTCCGGCAGTGCCCTTAAGTGATCCAAAATATGATATTGTAGCTGCTATGTTTCCTTGTTATGCATTTACAGGGAATTCCACCCAATGTGGGAGGGGAAATATTTATTGAACTGGCACTTTTCTAATTGTACAGCCTCCTGTGTCACTTCCTATCAACATGGGACACTGATGTTTGTGAAACTGCTTTTTTAATGTGTCAGACTACTGGTCTACATTAGCTCAGTTGTTAGCTTTAAGTGACTCTACCAGGATTTAGCCAGATTAACTTAGTTCTCAGCACCCTCTTGCTGAGATCTTGTGCTTGGAGTATGCCAGGGACTGAGCCTAGCATCTCATGCAGCGTAAAGCAATAAGCTTTCCCTTATGCTTAATTAATGGACTTTGGAAAATGGTAGAGGACAGGAAGGCCTGGAGGATCATTGTCCATGGGGTCATGATGGGTTGGACGTGACTTTGCAACTAACAACAACAACAACAACAACATGTTTAATTAAACAAGATGTGTGAGATTTGTGATCAGGTAGTATCTTCATATTTAATGCAAGGCATGGCTTTTTAGGAGAAAAATAACCAGGAAAGGGTTACCCATGGATCGTGGTTGCTGGGCTATCCTTTTTGCCCTAACCCAGTTCATTCAATTCCTTCTAGAACTGTTTTGAGCAATGCAATGTGCATACCAAGAATATGCACCCCCTGTGTCACAAACCTAGGTACAACCCCAAGGGACCCTGGAAACAAGCTGAGACATCTCTTTGAGAAAAAATCCAAACATTGTTTTATTGAAGTTCACAGAGAACACTGTAGGTGTCTTTATGGTAGGCAGGCATTGCTAAGAACTATTTGTCTTTTTAAACCCAGGGTTCATGTAGACAATCCCCTTCCCCCAAAACACAAATTTTGTGTGCCAAAGTGCTTTCCCACAGAATACAGTTCCTTATCTTCAAAGTAACTTCAGAGCAGAGAGTTAACACTCCAGTGCTAATGAGTTGGCATGACCATTTGGCCTTCCGAGAAAAAAAAATACATACAGATAACAAATACATACATTTAGCCATACAGATAACATTGCAGAGAAACAGAACTTCCTGGTAGCAGACTGCTAGGGGTAGGGAGGACAGAATGGCTCACCTCTCCTGGGGGAAAAAAAAGATTTGTGGAAAAAGCAGGCATGTAGCCCAACAAAGATAGAAATGGAGGCTACATGACATACTGGTGGAATGGTCTCCCACATCACATTTCTTTTGGCCTCCAGTTAAGGAGGAGGCTAAATAGTCTCCAGCTCCCTTCTTCTGAGCTGGTTAATGGTCTTGCTAAAGACTGCAACACCAAGATATTGAAAGCTAAGGCCGTGAAATCAGGAGGAGGCCACAGGATATAGATTCTGGGCAAAGGATAACCTCTCATTGTTGCTGATTTATTAGTATTGGCTGTTTATTCTTAAACAGAAGACGAAGGCAAAGACAAACAACACACAGGAGGCCATCAAGAAGAAAACATCATTCATATTAAATTAATTTTTACAAGACCATTAATTTTCTTTAATTAATTGTCATTAATTGGGAAGCCAAGGCAAACACACACACACTCACATGCTGTGATTATTCAAGAAAGACAAAATAACATATGATGGAATATGACAATATTTTATTTTTCCGGCTTCAAACTGCTTAATAAAGCCTGACCCCCTTTCAAAATTCTCACATAAACAGCTTGTCCCTCTTTAAAAACAACAGCAACAACTCAGAACAATCATAATAAGTGAAAATTCCTATTTTACAGCTGTCTCCTCTTGGAGAAGCAAGTAATAGGGCATTGGGATACCAGTATGGTGTATCAAATGTTACAATGTAATAAACTTCAGTGGTTCTTTAATGCCCAGAATATTAAACAAATCCTAATTGCATCTTTGTTAATTATTTTTTGAACAATCACTAATTGTATCTTTATATGTTTTCTAAGAATTGATGTCCCTTGAAGAAGCCATATAGCAAAACGTGTTGGGATTTGTTTAATATTCTGGTCAATAAAGAACTACTGAAGACTCCTTAGAAGTTTGTTTATCATACTGTAACATTTGATACACCATACTAGTATCCCAGTGCCCTATTACTTGCTTTGTGTCTGGTCCTTTGCTGGGTCCTACCCTCCTATTTCATTATTGCTTCCCCTTGGAGAAGAGCATGAGTGGGTTTTAACAGTTCATGTAGCTTCATAATTAACAAGGGGAATACCTA
The DNA here is from genome assembly GCF_049243985.1 of Paroedura picta. Taxonomy (NCBI): domain Eukaryota; kingdom Metazoa; phylum Chordata; class Lepidosauria; order Squamata; family Gekkonidae; genus Paroedura; species Paroedura picta. Next base: position 37,826,213 of record NC_135380.1, on the reverse strand, counting down.
GTAAGAGTTGGATGGGATTTATCAGTCCAGATTTCTGCCGTCATCTGTTCTTCAGAGAATTTAATTCTGTTATCATAAGCCTAACTCACACATCCATTGGCTTATTTTCAGAATCTGAATTCTTAGACTGATCTGAGTGCATTCTTCAGTCCAGGTGTATGCCCAATGAGAATCAGTTTTCCTTTACTCCATAAATGTTATTAATTTATTTACAGGAAGTTCAGAGGCCTTAATGTTACCCCTCCTGTTAATCCTTCTGTTCCTTTTGCTTGTTTTGTAAGATGCTTATCTGATTTTCACAGCTATCTAATTTGCTAAGAATGTTGTTAATTTCCACAAAAATGTGTGTATCTAAAGATTCTGTTTGATTATCTCTCTGTGCTTCAATCTTCTAAACCCAGCTTGGAATACAGTACTTTCTTCAAACTATAAGCAGATATGTTGAATGTTGGCCATTTATAAAATCATTACAAGCAGTCCCATCATTTTGAAAATGTTCCGGGGAGTCATAGAATAGTCTGTCCTTATGATATTCTTCTTCCACTGATCAAGAAGTGGGGCAACATTAAAAACACGAATAAATCGACTCATGACAGAAAACAAACTGGTGTATCCGAAGTAACTCAATATATCTATCACTTCTATGACCTAAATCACTGTTTTTAAAGTGGGGACCACTGAGATTTCATGAGTCACTTGTAAGATTACCTTTTCATTTCATTATGCCATCATGGAAAGGAAGCCTCTCTATTTTCTAGGAATGGGGACAGGGATTCTCCACCTCAGGGGATGGAATCAACTCCCTCATCTTTGGAATGATAGGAATTCATAGATTGTCCACCACTGTCCACCACCTAGCTTCCAAATCATGTCAGAGCAAAATGTGCTGACATTTCTGGGAACCAAAAGCTTGAACCCTAGGATCTTCAGTTGGCTGAGCAGCATCAAGCGATGCTGTCAGAACCAGTTTGGTTCTATCAAATGGTTGTGGTCTTAAAGTATATTCTCCTTTCATCTCCTCTCTCGCATCCTATATGGATACCACTATGGGGCTTTCATGTATAAATTGCCCAGCCTGGGGAACTGCTTTTGTATTATAAATTGTGTTAGCATTCATTGAAGCATTGAAGCACCTGGACATTCCAGGGTCTGGACAAGGTCTAATAGCTGATTGGAATGTTGCCTCTCTTTCACCTGCATGCATGTCATTCAGTTTTTTATGATTAAGATGGGTCAACTGACTCTAGGGAATTTATTGCCCTTCCCTGCCTTTTACATTCTCACCTAAGTCCACATGAGTTCTGGCATTGGGTTCACGGAGAGTTCCCAGCTGTCTGGACTATTTTCCATTGAAGATTCCCACATTAAATGTATCCCATGAAGGGGAATGGGCAAAGGGGTTATATGTTGTGTAGCTGCTCTGAAAAGTTCAGTGCTGACAATGTTGACGTTTGTGTACTCTTACTTGCTCCAGAAATAAACCTGTCCTTTGCATCCAGTCAAAGACTGTGCTTTTCATGGCAATGAATAAACCTGACATTTTCCCATCTCTTAGTAGCGGGAGCATCAGAAGCTGCCATGGGCCATTGCCACCTCCAGTTTACAAGCCTCAGCTGGTCTGGAGCAAGCTCAGCCTTCTTCTGTTAGCAGCTCAGAAAGTTTTTTCCAGGCCCCTTCTGGATGCTGTTCATTTGACCTCTGTCTAGAATTCATGATACTAACAAGGATATTCTTTGCTGTCACTTGTGCAGTGTCCCATACAATCCAGAGGTGGGGTTGATTAGAGCTTGGGTCAGGGCTTTTTGACCTGTGGTCCTATAGAATCAGCTACCACTGAGACCTGACCTTGTATCCCGTGTGCAGACAATGCAAACATGTTACTTAAACTTGATTTAACTGCATTTGACATGGCTCTGACTGAATTGCTCAGGGGATGGGAGAGGACAGAAGTGTGTCTGCACAAGGAGTTTGCAGCTGGCCAGATGCTCATTGAATGGGGCTGCCCTCCCTGTGGTCTCAGTAAGGGAGGGAGGAAGGGTTTGGAGAGGGTTCCCAAGGAGTGTTTAAAAGCAAAATGGAGGTTCTTCCACTACTAGCTTTTGAGGAACACTGACCTAAATTGTAGACTCAGAAAATGGCGGGATAGAAATTTAAAGAATAAGCAAACAAACAAACCAATAAGTAAATGATGTAAGTATAGTGATACTGACACACTGAATACTTATCTGGAAGTATTCATATTTTGCCACTCACCCTTAGTCTTCCTTACAAGGTCATTTTAAATATTAGGATTTTAGGATTATGTTGTTTTAAAGGTTATTATGGAGAGCTCTTCAAACATTTATTTTTCAATTGTTATACCGCTGGTCTCGGAAAGTCTTGCAGAGGTTTACAAATGTTAAACTACTACCTAAATGATAGCAACTATTATTACTGCTATACAATGAATCAGCAATCTTATAAACCCACAAAAGAATTTCTCAAAAATATTCAGTGCCTCAATTACATACATTAATTATAAGGCAAAGCAGTATCTACAATATTCACCCAAAGTATGGAAATCTATATACCCCTCCCCAACTCTTAACTCAAACTGGGGAGGGGGCATATGCTTGCCTCCAACACATATCCAAAATATGTGGATCCAGGAAGTTAACAGTGCAATTCTATCTTGAACTTAGAGAGGCTGTTTCACTTTCTTTCCTCTGAAAGCCATTGGCAATGCTCAGGGCAGGAGAAGAAAAAGAAGAGGAAGAAAAGTAGGGTATAAAAAACAATTCTTAAAAAAGAAGAGCTGATTTTTTTATACATCGCTTTTCACTGCCCAAAGGAGTCCCAAAGCAGCTTACGATCACCTTTTCCTACCTCTGCCCACAACTCACACCCTGTGAGGTAGGTGGGGCTGAGAGAGCTTTAACAGATCTGCTCTGCAAGGACAGCCCTAAAAGAACCCAGGCTAGCCCAAGGGCACCCAGCTGGCTGCATGTGGAGGAAAAAGCTCAGAAGTTTTCAAGGAAAAGCACAATATTTTTTCAGATACCAGAAACTGAAATCCCATGCAAGCCAAGCAAATTGTCTTAAATACGAGCCACCCCATATTATGTTCATGACTCATTTACCTATGCTGGTCATTATGTTCATGACTGCCATGTGGGAGGAGCACCTTGTGCAGAGTGAGGAATACCTGAATCATGGAATTAAATGAGAGCTACACAACTAGAATCCTGGGCTCAGGAGACCCCGTTTCAAATCCCTTATTGTGGGGAGAAAACAGAGGAGGGAATAACCATGGATCTTGCCCTGAGCTGCTGGGGGGATTAAAACGTGATCGACATTGGTATCGGAATTTCAAGCATGAATATCTTCTGCTTTCTGGTTTGAGTTGTAATGATTGTGTAAGCACCTCTGACTCAGTTGCACACATGAAAGTTAGTCTTGGTTCAATATTGTCTTGAGTTGTTTTTTTCCTTCTTGGCATTCTGTTTTCACTATTGTTTAGACATGTGCACTGCTGCAGGGTCCCAGGGTAGAAAAAACACACAGAATGTGGGTCTCCTGAGTGCCTAAATTGGGGGGACTTGGTAACCAGATGTACGTGGCCTTGAGATCTGTGATGCAATATGGATTAAATGCTGAGAATGCACGCGGGTGTCTTTAGAAGAAAGCATGATCATTCCTAGGTCCTTTCTAGTCCCTTAATGATTCTGTTAGAAAAATCTATGTACAGTTGCTGGTTGTAACTAACCTTTAGTTATAATCAAGGGAAACACATGTTGACTTTTTAGAGTCTGGCTTTAAATAAAGACAATACTGCTCTAACATCAGAAATGCACTAATTTTCAGACGGAAAATTGGTAGGGCTTGATGGTGTTTTATTTATTTTTGCTGAAATCAGCCTTCCTATGAATCAAAGCCTGGAGCAAAAGCTTTAGCTGGGGGAATTGAAGTCAATACAGTTTCTGACTCTTTTTCAGGAGCTCATCTGGATATGAATCATAGAATCATAGAGTTGGAAGGGGCCATACGGACCATCTAGTCCAACCCCCTGCTCAACGCAGGATCAGCCCAAAGCATCCTAAAGCATCCAAGAAAAGTGTGTATCCAACCTTTGCTTGAAGACTGCCAGTGAGGGGGAGCTCACCACCTCCTTAGGCAGCTTATTATTATTATTATTATTATTATTATTATTATTATTATTATTATTATTATTATTATTATTATTATTATATTTATATTTATATTTATATTTATATTTATATTTATATTTATATTTATATTTATATTTATATTTATATTTATATTTATATTTATATTTATATTTATATTTATATTTATATTTATATTTATATTTATACCCCGCCTCCCCCCGAAGGCTCGAGGCGGCTATTCCACTGCTGAACTACTCTGACTGTGAAAAATTTTTTTCCAGATATCTAGCCTATATCGTTGTACTTGTTGTTTAAACCCATTACTGCGTGTCCTTTCCTCTGCAGCCAATGGGAACAGCATCCTGCCCCTCCTCCAAATGACAACCTTTCAAATACTTAAAGATGGCTATCATGTCCCCTCTCAACCTCCTTTTCTCCAGGCTGAACATTCCCAAGTCCCTCAACCTATCTTCATAGGGCTTGGTCCCTTGGCCCCAGGTCATCCTCCTTGCTCTCCTCTGTACCCTTTCAATTTTATCTATGTCCTTCTTGAGCAAAACGTTATGCACAGAATAGTTACAGGCTGTTTGAGTAGCCTTATTGTTGTCTTGTCTCAACAAAAGGACTGAGATAAATGTTCCTAATACAGAGGGCTTGACCCTGGACCCTGCATGGAATGAAAAATGTATCTGAGCTGCTCGCAAGGTGAGCTCTGACCCACAAACGGTCACACTGGAATAACTGTTTTAGGTGCTAATGGACTGCTATTTTATTCTGCTTCCAAGGACCTTCTTTGAGTTCAATACAAATACTCATCACTGAACCTTATGATTGTCTGTCTCATTGAAAACAAACATATCTATTATGTGTCTGCATATGTGGTAGGAGACCAGTTCCACCAGTTGGGTTAGACAGGGTTACAGATGGATGGTTCAAACAGTGTAGGCTCTGTTCAAAGTGCTGGAAGCTGGGAAAAGATTAGTACCAGGAGAGGCAGAAGCCAGTCTGCAAAAGAACTATCAAAAATATCAGTAAGGTAGACGTAGTACAGCATCCTCAGAGACCAGTGTCAACCATAGTGTCCAGGTCACACAAACTGATGGTATTACTTTACTCTGTTTTGCTTAGACCTCATTTGGAGTATTGTGTTCAGTTTTGGGCACTGCAGCTTAAGAATCATAGAATCATAGAATAATAGAGTTGGAAGGGACCTCATGGGTCTTCTAATCCAACCCCCTGCACTATGCAGGACACTCACATCCCAATCGCTCATCTACTGTAACCTGCCACCTCTTTGCCTTCACAGAATAGAATCATAGAATAATAGAGTTGGAAGGGACCTGAAGGATGTTGACAAGCTAGAACATATCCAGAAGATGGTGAGGGTTCTGAAGAACAAATCCTCTGAGGAAAGGTTATGTATCCTAGAGAGGTGACAACTGAGAGGTGATATGACAGCCAACTGCAAGGAAACCTGGTGTGATGCAATGGTTAAGAACTCCAGACTCTGCTCTGAAGAACCAAGTTTGATCCGCTTCTCTTCCACAGGCATTCAGCTGGTGATTATGGGCTAGGTACAGTTCTCTTAAGGTGGTTCTTCTAGTATTTTAAGAGTTGTCTTAAAGAGGATGAATTGTAATTGTTTTCTGATGTTCCAGAAGGTTGAAACAGAACTAGTGAATTAAAATTAAATAAATATTTTTAGCTAAATGTTAGGAATACCTTCATGACAGAGTGGTTCCTCAGTGGAACAGGCTTCCTTGGGAGGTGGTGGGCTCTCCTTCGTTGGAGATTGTAGAGCCAGGGATAGATGGTCATCTGACAGCAATGCTGATCCTACAAATTAGGAAAATCATATGAAAGAAGGCAGGAGAGGATGAATCAGTACTTGGCTCCTCTGGTCCTTTCTCACTTGCCCAGGGTAAGGCCAGTTGCCACTTTGGGGTAGGAAGGAAGTTTCCTCCAGGTGAGAATGGCCAAGGGTTTTGGAGGCCTTCCTCTGGGCATACAGCAGGAGCCACTTGGGATGCGGGCGTAGTTGTGAATTTCCTGTCTTGTATTGGGGTGAGGTGGACTAGATAATAGGGATGGACAAATCACAATTCAAAACTGATCATGAATTTTTCCCCATTAGTAGTTCCCAAGTTTTGCTCGTGGCAGGGCACCTGGCACAAACTTTCCACAAAGTTTGCTGTTGCTCATGGCGCTTCATGACAGTTCATGAGTGAGTACATTCTCAGACAGTCTCTGGTCAGTCAAAATGCTTACAAAATATCATAGCAAGAAGCTGGAGGATGTGTAGAGGGGCACTGGGGGAGGTCCTCTGCAACTTTGATGTTTCTAGCTTGCATAGGCTCTGTACACTCCTAAACCTCCTGTACACTCCTAAACCTCAGTCATTTTGACAGGCACAAATTCAGGATCTTGTACAAACTAGAGACTCCAAACTTGCAGGGGATTTGCCTTGGATGCTCTTCTGCCTACCCTCCAAGTTTGGTGTCTACCACCTCACAAACCTCATGAACCAGACCAGCTTGTAAGGTGGCTAAAACTTTGATGGTCAGTGATTTTCAAACAGAGCACCTCATGAACCATGAACCAAACCACATTTTCCCTGTTCATGCCCATCCCTCCCAGATTACCTTTGAGGTCCTTTCCAGCTCTGTGTTTCTAAGTAAAGATCAGCCTCCAACTTAGGGCCAAATATAAGTGAAATTATACTTGTGTCCCATCCAATGTTGCCTGACTGCCCTTTAACATAACTGTGGCTGCACTTGTTCATCTTCATGACATTGTCCCATGCGTCTATACTGTCTACTTAGTCATCTTCAGGGCAGCTCTCCCACTAATCCATCAGAGGATCCCCTCCAATATTGAGATCTCTAACACCGAGATCATGGTTAGATGTATTGTATTGGTGCCACCCTCTTCTGAACATTATTCTCTCCACCAGGCTGAACTAAGATCAGAATTGTGACCACCGCTGCTATATGTTATGTGATATGTTATATGTAACTTTTAATTGGGGTTTTTATGGGGATTTTATTGTGTTTTAACTATTTATGTTGTAAACCGCCCTGAGACCTATTGGGAGAAGGGCGGTCTAAAAATTAAATAATAATAATAATAATAATAATAATAATAATAATAATAATAATAATAATAATAATAATAATAATAATAATAATAATAATAATAATAATAATAATAATAATCTTAACTGACAGCATGACCACGAGTTCAGCTTGTTATGATTCCGATCACTTGCTTTTGGTTCTTCAACCACTAGATGGTGCAGCTGCAAACTTGTGGTCAGGGAGTACCTGAACATTAGCAAATATGACTGCAGCAAGGAGTAAGAAATGTGAAATCCCAAACACAAAAGCAAGCTCCCATTCAGTTTCACTTAAAGGTTGGTTCTAAGGAGCTTCTGTTCACCTGGTTGCTACAATATTTCTGTTCTTCTTGACTGAGTTCCTGATTCTGCCCAAACTGTTGTCTGTTCTAGAGAAGCATTCTGTGATTAAATGTCTTGAACTGCTAGACGAAAGTGTCTTGTGTATAGATCAGTCCTCTATGTCAGGAGTAATCAACTTGGGGTCCTCCAGATGTCCATGGACTACAATTCTCATGAGCCCCTGCCAGCGTTTGCTGGCAGGGGCTCATGGGAATTGTAGTCCATGGACATCTGGAGGACCACAGGTTGACTACCCCTGCTCTGTGTGATCTGCTCTGGATATGAGCATTTGTGGATAATTATAGGAGTATCGGAAATAATGCTCAGTTGAGAAGATCATGGTTCTTTGGGCTGAGTGTCCTCTTGGATGGTGGTCTTGTGGTTTCCTTCTGGGGGTCCTAAGGATCCAAGTATTGGTGTACAAGAAGACTATCTTCTTCTGGAGACATGTCCACGGTCCAGTTTCAGGAGCTCCTGACTAATTATGAAACTTCAGTTTCTAAAGATGACTGGTTTGGTTTGAATACATGCATTTTGTTTTGTTTTTCATTATGAGAAATGAAACGGGGGGGACTCTTCATTTTCTCATCAGCTTCCTTGTTGTATCATGTTTCTGCTCTGTTTAACTCATTTTTAATTATTTATGGATCAATTTCATGTAAAACTGTGTATATCAATGACAAGTGGCCATAAGTAACTACTGAGAGAAAATGAAACCAAAGACAAGGTGAAAACAGGGCCATACTGCCCCAAACAGTATTTAACTTTGCTGTCATTGAAATACACACACCCACACTCACACAGCACAGGTTATGATTTCACAGATCTAAATAGTTAAGCATATTAGCCTAAGATAGTAGGAATCAGTATCAAAAGAGGGAGAATGAATTATAGGGTTGCCAACCTCCAGTTATGGCCTAGAAATATCTTTGAATTACAGATGATCTCCAGTACAGAGTAACAGAGATGTTCCCCTAGCAAAAGTAGCTGCTTTGGATTCTATTGCATTATACCCTGTTGAGGTCCTTCTTCTGTTCAAATCCCACACTCCCCAGGATGTGTTACTCAAGTGGATTCAGGAGATAATAAACAATGCACTTATTACTTCCTGTGGGAATATATAGTTGTGAGATCTCTCCTAAGGTTGTGAGACCTCTCCTGAAAAAGACAACCCTGGACCCTATCAAACAAGAACCACCTGGTGGCCAAACTTCCATTTTTAAACACGGTACTGTTTAATTGTGGGTGCTACGTTAGCTATAGCTATTCCTTGAAAAGTGTGATCTAGCCAGAGTAATCCATGCTCTGATTAGAACACTGTAATGAGCTCTATGCATGGCTGACTTTGAAAATGGAATTCAGGTCATCCAAAGTGCCATGCTCAGAAAGCCACTATGGATGACCATGACTGGGAAAACACAGTTTGGTTCATGTTTTGTCACGTGTGGTTCATGAACCACATTGTGAACGTTTTTGTGCTAGACGAGCCAGTTCGACTTGTGAAGTTCATGATGTAGTGGAATGGCCTCCCAGCAAGCTAGAGCCACCAAACTCTCCTCTACTTGCTCTCCAGGTTTGGTGAGGATTGACTTTATGAGGTCCAAGTTATGGCCTCCCAAAGAAGTCCCACCCATGGAGCACACCAGAAGATTTAGAAGAGACCAAGGCAACTGAAGAGGCCTTGGCATCAGCTGCAACAGCCCTGGGGGCCTAGCCAGTGTCTGCACCACTAGTGTGGGCCTTGGTAGTGGCTGCCCCTGCCCCTGAGGCCTTGGCAGTGGCCACACTGTCTTCGGGGGCCTAACCAGCACCTGCACCACCTGTGGGAGCCTTGGCAGCAGTTGTGCCCCTAAGGCCTTGGCAGCGGTTGTGCCAGTTCTGGGGGCCCAGCCAGCACCTACACCACCAGCTTGGGCCTTGAAAATGACTACCACATCCCTGAGGCCTTAGCAGTGGCTGCGCCGATCCCGGGGGTGTAGCCAGCACCTATGCAACCAGTGGGCATCAACCATGTGATGTTTTGTACTGTGTGGTGTGCTTCCATCTGCTGGGCATGGAGCAGAAACACTTTGTAGCCCAGTGACAGGACTGTCCCATCCTGGGGCCTAGGCTGTGCCCTGACAGTCCCAACAGAAAGGTCCTCTGGTTGCCACCAGTGGGCAGTGAGGGAGAGGTAACCATGCTGCTGCCTGCTCCAGTATTTTGCAACGAAGTGCACATCCCCCCCATTCTCTCTGGAGAGCTCACCCTTGACCATTGCCTCTCTGTATGGTGGCCAAGACACATCAACTTGTGGTCCTCTGAGAGGGGATGGAGTACCAGGCATCCAGGTGTTGCAGCAGCCAGTGATGATAGAAGGATTGCCCATCTATTGCAATGATCCCACCGATGAGGCAAGTGACTGCTTCATGGGCCTTCCATATAGCCCTTCTGAATGGCACAGTGGGTTTCCTTGTGAAGGGTGGGTTGCCTTGACCATTTAGTGTGAGGAACCTTTTAGTGTGGGGAATCTTTCTTAGAGGAGGAGTCTCTTGCTCCCTATGCATTTCTCCCTGCTGGCCACTACTCTTTCCCTTGGTTGCAACATATCAAGGTGCACAAGTGATTCATGAACAAGTTAACAAGAGATGGGAGCTTGCATCCCTCTGGATGTGGGCATAGCATACTTGGCATTCTGCTACTCAGGGGTAACTAGGGACACTGCATAAATGTTTCAGAGTGTGGGCTGGTATCAGCACCCCAGGACTGCAGAAGATGAGAAGAGGGACAGCTGCTTTCTGGCACTGGATTGGAATGGGACATGGAAGGGTGTAGTGGAGGCAGGAGCAGCAACAGGGAGGTGTATGGAAGGAGAGGATGCTCACCACCTCCAAATCACTGCCAGAGACTTTTCCAATCGCTGGTCTTTGGGCAGTACTAATAACTCTTTGTCCCCTGTGGAGATCTCAATGACTGTGATCTCATAGAACAAAATGGGGACTCTTGTTATTGGCAGCCAGCAGTGTCTATTAAGCATAGGAGGGGTTCTATTGGTATTTCCAAGGGTGGAGAATTCCAGCCCCCGTTGCTTTGAAATTTTGTAAACTGTTTAATAGAGCAGAGGCAGTCTGTCTGGAAAGTGTCCCTATTCATGAACCACCATGAGCAGCAACAAAGTACTTGGAATGTTCATGCCAGGTATCCTTCTATGAACTGGCCAAAATTCAGATGAACTTTAGTTCATGATCTGGTTCGTGCCCACCTCTAGTTGCCACCCACCTTACTTCTGAAGATGGGGACACACAGAACAGGACTTGTGTGAAAGAACTTTCCCCTGAGGCTCACCTGATACCTGTACTGCTTTATTGTAGGCACCAGGCCAGACTATTTAACAGGGCTTAAGGGGATGATCTTTATAAAGTCTGTTTTTAAATTGAGAAATATTTAGCCATTTTAAGCTGCTTCATGTTTTATGCAATTTGTTGTTGTTGTTCTGCTTTGTTTGAATGGTAGCCTTTTCATAACTTTGATGGTGTTTTATGTTTTTTATTGTTTTGTTATTTTGTATGCTGCCTCAGACAGGTTCTATGGGAAGGCATTGTTGTTGTTATGTTGTTGTTAGGTGCGAAGTCGTGTCCGACCCATCGCGACCCCATGGACAATGATCTTCCAGGCCTTCCTGTCCTCTGCCATTCCCCGAAGGCATTGTAGACTTTCCCAAATATATCAAGAAATAAATATGAAATTTATTGGGACATGTAAATGCAACAGAAAAACATGTTAATAAAATATTAAATAGGGCTATTAATTCAGAGTTCGGAGCCATAGTCTATGAGCCATGCACATTCTTAAGTAGCCTGTAGACCTCTCACTGCTAAAACACTGTGTGAGTAAAATGGCGGGCAGTTTTGCAGAAAGACGAAGAAAGAACCTGAGCCAAAGGTTAAATCCTAAAAAGAGAACAGAGAGATCCATTGTCTCCTACTTCACTGCACATCTCTTTAAAATGTTGCTCAATTGCAGAGCACATATTTGTTATGCAATAAGTATGAGGAATTAATGACCCGGGCAGATGGAACTTGCATGCTAAGCAGTGGAGAAAGAAAATGCCCTATTAATGGTTCTTCCATGGGTAGGCAAGTTCCTAAAATAAATGAGCATGAAATGTGGGCCATCCCTTTAAGTCCTCTTTCCGCACCCTGGGGAAAAGGGCAGCTCCTCCTTGCCAACTTCTCTCCTCCCAGGGACGGGGAAGCGGGCTCTCACTCATCCGCTTTTCCTTCAGAAAGGTTACATTTCCAAACCTTGCATCATGAATCACAAAGTTAGCTGCTTCTGGCAGATCATAAATCAGGCCTCGGGGAGTCGCTAGGACAAATCCCAGGACATTCAATCTTTAATATTAGACATGTTTAAGGCGGTGAATATTTTATGAAGGTGCTGTTGCAATTTAGCACATCATTAGCTTGTCTGATCCCCCCTTCCCCTCCCTTCCAAGCCCCCTTTTTCCCCATAAAAAAAATTCTACTGACTGGACCCCACTTTGCATTTGTCTCTCCAGAGAGCTGCTCCCCGTTAATGTACCCAGGAGATATTTTAAGGCCTCTTTAAGAGCTCAGAATCAACGTGTGATTGTCCAGCCTGTCTTTGGACCCCGCGTTTCTCTTAAGAGCCCAGAGTTATTTCTACTTCTTCTTATGCCAACTGTGCTTAAAATTTACCCAGGCCTGGTGCTTTGTCAACTGATGACATCAGATGAGGGAGGGAAAAAAATCAACAAAGGCTTTTTAATGGCTTTGGCTCCTGGACGCACAAATCCAATTAATCTCCCCCCACCACTACCACCTCAACAGTGCTTGCTTAAGGATATGTACTTATGTGAAACAAAGAATCCATCTCAGGCAGGCAGGGAACAGCGTGCCGCAGCTCTCTTTGGTGACATCGGAAGTGGCGGTAGAGAGAGATGACATTTTGACAGCTCATAGGAGCTGGTGTAGCATATAGTGGCTGACAGAGAGAGGGAGAGACTGTAATCCCAGAGTTTGCACATTTAAGTTGGGTTTTTTATCAGGAAACGTAATAGGTGGCCTGAGGCATTCCATTCTGCCTCAGCCCTGCCTGCTATACAAGGGTTGGGGATTCTGGCCTGTTTTTCAGCGCTATTGTAAGGATGGGACAAGATAACACACATGAAACATTTGGGTCATTACAAGCACCTACGCGAATGCTAAGTAGTACCAAGAGCTTGTTGCATTTCAGCTGCCCTTGCCCAGACTGGGGGTGGGGGTCATCTGCCCTCATGTGGCACCAGGGAGAGGAGTGTAGGGAGGCTTTTGATGACTTGCACTTTGAATAGTTCATCATATAACAATAATGAAAAATGCTCATTAGCTGGAATATACTGTTGCATGTGCACAAACCCTTCTCTGAGAGTTGAGCAAAGTATCACGGGTTTGTATCCTTCAGATGTGAGGTCAGTGGGTCTTACAGTGCTCTCTTCCCTACTATGTATTTCATTCATTCATTCATTCATTCATTCATTCATTCATTCATTCATTCATTCATTCATTCATTCATTCTCCTGATTTTCTCCCCAGTTGGGACTTAAACTGGCTTAGAACATTATTTTCCCCTCTTTCCTCCATCAGGTTAATTCCTCCTTCCTCCTTCCCCCTTTCTACATTCTCTCAACATTCTGCCCTTCCTAGAGCATGCAGGAACCTTATTTGGTTTCTTGTTCCTCCCCTTTGTTTGGGATAATTTCAAAAATCACTTTTTAAATCCTCTTTAGTGTCTTCATCCATCCTATCGGTGGGTAGCTTTGTTTTCCTAATTGCATGTTCCTAATAAGAACAGCCTACTTCATTATCAGAAAAGACTAAATCTTTTGGCACTTCTGTTGTTGTATGCACTACTGATTGCCCAATCATTTTACAAATAAATAGTTAGATTGGTAGCCTGCTTTTCTTTTCATCACATTCAAGATGGCTGTCAGAATTATCATGACATTGACCTGTTTCAGCTTCTAGAATTTTATATGACATACACATTTAAGGAAACTTGGGGGAGGAAATAGCTGTGGCAAATTTCTTTACCATTGCTAATTAAAGGCTTTCCAGCAATGCTGAAAAAACAGGGTGGGTGTGTGGCTTTGATAGCCCCTCTTTCAGCTGTTGAATTTCAGAAGTGTTCTGCCTGATCAGACTAGTAATCCAGAATCCTGTCTCACATAGTGACCAACCAGTAACTCTTGATGGCCAACCATGGGGCATAGAGGCTGAGACCTTCCCCTGGTATCGCCACCTGGAAATGGGATTCACAGGTTTACTGTAGTCACCATGACTAGTAATCACTGATAGACCTCTCATCCATTAAACTGTCTACTGCCCTTTTAATGTGACATTTGCCTGTGGATATCACTGTGTCTTCTGCCAGGAAATTGTTGACAATTGTGCATCTTTTTTGACAGCAGTAGTGTAAACAAGGGGGAGGTGGGAATCCTCTATCTGTGGCATGAACAGAAGAGAGAGTGGAATTATAATAATAAAATAAATGAATAAGATTCAGGCGTTCCTGTTTGTTTCTCCCTGTTTAGGTGAGTGCAGCTGTCATGAGGGCTATGCCCCTGACCCTGTACATCGACACCTGTGTGTGCGCAATGACTGGGGACACAGCGAAGGGTGAGTGCAAGGAGAGGGAAAGCTGGGGAGTGGGTGTTGGGTAAGGGGTCTTGCCTTCTAGATGAGGCAGAAACAGAATTTGAGGTCTGGTCCATTCACAATTCTGCCTTCCCTTGCATGAATGAGACTCAAATGGAGATTCTCAGGGGGCAAAGGTGGAGGCTACAGCTTTCCCTTGAAGCATGTTGACAACTGCTCCACATGTCCTGTTTCTTCATCCTCCGTTACCTTAAGGTAAAAGGTAAAGGTATCCCCTGTGCAAGCACCGAGTCATGTCTGACCCTTGGGGTGACGCCCTCCAGCGTTTTCATGGCAGACTCAATACGGGGTGCTTTGCCAGTGCCTTCCCCAGTCATTACCATTTGCCCCCCAGCAAGCTGGATACTCATTTTACCGACCTCGGAAGAATGGAAGGCTGAGTCAACCTTGAGCCGGCTGCTGGGATCGAATTCCCAGCCTCATGGGCATAGATTCAGACAGCATGTCACTACCTTACCACTCTGCGCCACAAGAGGCTCTGTTACCTTACATTGTATAATTTAAAGGTAAAGGTAAAGGTATCCCCTGTGCAAGCACCAAGTCATGTCTGACCCTTGGGGTGACGCCCTCTAGCGTTTTCATGGCAGACTCAATACGGGGTGGTTTGCCAGTGCCTTCCCCAGTCAGTACCGTTTACCCCCAGCAACCTGGGTACTTATTTTACCGACCTCGGAAGGATGGACGGCTGAGTCAACCCTGAGCCGTCTGCTGGGATCGAACTCCCAGCCTCATGGGCAAAGCTTTCAGACTGCATGACTGCTGCCTTACCACTCTGCGCCACAAGAGGCTCTTTTTTGTATAATTTAGTCATTTTCAAATGAATAGCCGTGTTGGTCTGAAGTAGCACAATAAAATCAGAGTCCAGTAGCACCTTTAAGGCCAACAAAGATTTATTCAAGGCGTGAGCTTTCGAGTGCTTGCACTCTTCCTCAGGCTATGAAGTGACCATCATAACAGTAGGAATATATAAGCAAAAGTTAATCCTGTTTAGACAGTTAAGCAGTAGTTGAGAAAGAGTGTCCTTCTGGTGTTACCTTGGAACTTGCAGCAGCTAAGTGTCAAAGGAAGAACAAGAAGGTATATATAAAGCAAGGATAGACTAAGGGTCTTGATGACAGTGGAAGCAGAGGAGTGTTTTGAGTGTAGTGGGTCTGGGATAAAGTAGCAGCAGCAGTTTCTAGGAACATGAGAAAGCTCAGGAGTACAGAAGGAAGGAGTTGATCAAAAGAGCACAGAGGTGGGAGGCCAGTGGGTAATGTGAGTATTAATTTCGAGATCCAGGGCGAGCAGGTTAGGTGAGGCCTCATTTTATAGTTGTTGAAAGGTTTTTTTTACACTGAAATACACATTTGTATCTTGTGGCAGAGGTTTTGCTGCTTTCATATCTTTGCTCTGCAATAGTGTTTTTGTGTTTCTCTGAGCTGATCTATGTCCATCTCTAGCATCTTTGTTGGAATGGCTTGTCCAAAGTTGCTGATTCCTGGTTTCATGAGTGCCTTCCTTCACTGTGTCTTTCAGGCCTTGGCCCTACACAACCCTGGAAAGAGGTTACGACTTAGTTACTGGAGAACAAGCTCCTGAGAAGATACTCAGGTGAGTCGTGCATTGTTTCCCAATCTGGTTTTATGGATTTCCCACTGCCTTTTTGTTTTCTGGATTGGTGGGTGGTCTTGGATGCACAACCCATCAAGATTAAGAAGCTAATCTTGAGTTTGGGATAGTCAGCAACATGAAAAGGAATTCCAGGGTATTATTTGCTGGCGTCTGTGAATGATCAAGGGTCCCTGTGAAGTAATTTATATATTTCTTAGCTTTTTTTCTGATTCAGCTTCATATATATTACCGTTTACCCCCCAGCACCAAGCTGACTACTCATTTTACCAACCTCGGAAGGATGGAAGGCTGAGTCAACCTTGAGCCGGCAGCTGGGATTGAACTCCCAGCCTCATGGGCAGAGCTTTCAGACTGCACGTCTGCTGCCTTACCACTCTGCACCACAAGAGGCTCTTGTATGTGTATACGTATACGTATATATCTACACATACATACATACATACACACACACACACACACACGCACACACACACACACACACACACACACATATATATATATATACACACACACACACATACATATACACATACATATACATACATACACACACACACAGACACACACACACATGTATATGTATATATGTGTGTGTGTGTGTGTGTGTGTGTATAAATATAAGTCATAAATCCACATACCAGTGCAAAACAATTGTTAGCATTCAATAGTGTCGGAATAAAACCAGCCACATGTCTTTTTGGGCCTGTCATAATTGTACTCAAAAACAAAATGACTAAGCAACAGATTTAACAAGGGTCCTTAGGAAAACATCAGCGTATTAAAGCTTAACAAGATCAGTGCCAGCAAATGTGTGGGGTATGTGTGTGTGTGTGTGTGTGTGTGTGTGTGGAGATTCCACAAATGAGGTGCCACAACAAAAAATGCCCTTTCTCAGTGGCATTCACTGACCTGGTTTCCAGGTGAGGGCGGGCTCACAGAACCTCAGCAAAAAAAAAAGAAACCTCAGATGATGAACAGGAGAAAGAGGATGCTGCTGCTGCTATGTTCAGAATTGCAGCTCACTTTGCTTGTGTTTTAGCTCTTCAATATGTAAACTAACGAGGGGACAAATTGGATTTATGAGACAGCTGAAGTTATAAATGGTCCTTGTGCTGTTCCTGCCTAGGCTCCCATTTCCCCATTCTTGACCGTTGTTGTCCAACTCTTCGGTCCGTCACAAATGTGTAAATAGCTAACAGGATGAGTGTTTCTGTACTAAAAAAGAGTCTCAGGCATCAGACCCAGAGAATCCAAAGTGTCCAGTGCTTGGAATCATTTGTGCCTTCTTTTCTTTCTTCTGTCTTTTTTTAAGGTCCACCTACAGCCTGGGTCAGGGCCTCTGGCTTCCTGTCAGCAAGAGCTTTGTTGTTCCTCCTGTGGAGCTTTCGATAAACCCTCTTGCCAGCTGCAAAACAGATGTCCTGGTGACAGAAGACCCGGCCGATGTCAGGTAAACAGGCGGTCCCTGCACTTTGGAAGAGACGGGGAGGTGGGGGGGGGGAGGGATAGCTGTATCCTTCAAGAGGGTTCTAAACTGAAAAAGTTGTTGCACAGAAGTCTTGGAACAGCTTCCAGGTCAAAGCATACACTGAACTGGTCACATTGCTCAGCATTAATCTTGATTGCAAGAATATCTTTGCAGAGCCTTTGAGTTTGCAGGGATCACAGAACTAACAGGCTCAATGACACAGGGGGCCAGAGAACATCCATCAATGAGGCTGTAATCCTTACCCTAGTTTCCTGACCAAGATGGCAGTGGTGTCGTGCCTCATACATTAGGTTGCACACAGTCTGACGAAAACCCCCTAATGCTGCATGAATGAAATACATTACTGAATTTGCAGTTCTCTCGTCCAGCTCACCTGGCTGAGCCAGAATGATCTGATCTGCCATTTTCGTATCTTCTCAACAACATTTAAATATATTGAAAAACCCCTTATTGATTCTTCTTTCTGACTGGGAAGTGGCCAGAGCCAACAGTATCGGGGAGGCGGGGAAGATCCACAGGGAATGCTCGCCCCAGTAAGAGCTACCACCCATTCCGATGTGGTATTAAGAATTTGGAGATACCCAGATGCAAAAAAGGAGAACAGTTAACTGGAAGCACCTTTGTGACATCCGTCAGATGCTAAATTATTCAAAATTTAATAAACTCTGTAATAAATAATTGATGTTGAATTATGGAAGGCTCCACAAGTACACTGGAAACCACAGAGCTATCTATTATATCTGCATCAGAATTTCAACTCTACATATTGGGATAAGCCTATGTGATTTGAGTTTCTGGTAGCTTGTGATTGATGAGGCTGGCAGAATGTATATTACTCTTCTCTTTCTACTTAGAGAGTTGTCTCTGGCATGGTGTATGTTTGAGCTGTTAATGGAGGCATTCCTCAGGAGCTTGGAAGAAAGTGTTTTGTTTTTTTACAAGTCCCTTCGGCCTCTGTTGCTACCATTCTTTGGAGCCATGCTGCTGAAGTTGGGCCACATAGGCTGTTTCCACCTGGGTCGCCTACCCCAGATACAGTGCTGTTGGGAAGCAGTTCCTCCCTGCTTCCTTATAACATTGTGGTATAATTGAGTGCCTACCATTAGGACTATATGCTCTGCGGGTACTAATTTGTTGGTCATTCCCGCCCCCAGGGAAGCACACCTGGCCTTGACCAAGGCCAGGGCCTTTTCGGTCCTGGCCCCTACCTGGTGGAATGAGCTCCTGGAAGAGCTGTGGGCCCTGCGGGAGCTTTCAGCATTCCATAGGGCCTGCAACGCAGAGCTCTTCCACCAGGTTTATGGTTGAGGCCAGTGTGGCTAGGAAGATCTGCATGGCCTCCCTTCCAGGGCAGAGTGGCATGAGTGGTGGTTTGCGGGTTCCATCTGCACCTCTCTTCTCACCCACACCCTCTAGGAGATGTTTTATTGGGGGAATGAGAGTAGTCGAGTGAGTTTTCTGCCACATCTTCTTCTTGATTAATTAGATTGTGTTGTTTTTATGTCTGGGGGTTTAATGGGGGTTTTACAGGGATTTTATTTAGACACATGTAACCCGCCATTTAGACACATGTAACCCGCCTCTTGTGGCGCAGAGTGGTAAGGCAGCCGCCTGAAAGCTTTGCTCATGAGGTTGGGAGTTCGATCCCAGCAGCCGGCTCAAGGTTGACTCAGCCTTCCATCCTTCCGAGGTCGGTAAAATGAGTACCCAGCTTGCTGGGGGGTAAACGGTAATGACTGGGGAAGGCACTGGCAAACCACCCCGTATTGAGTCTGCCATGAAAACGCTGGAGGGCGTCACCCCAAGGGTCAGACATGACTCGGTGCTTGCACAGGGGATACCTTTACCTTTACCTTTAACCCGCCATGTGCCGTCTGGGAGTGACGGGTAATAAATTGATGATGATGATGATGATGATGATGATGATGATGATGATGATGATGATGATGATGATGATGATGATGATAGCAATCTTTGTATGATGTCTCAGCTTACTTTTCTTTTTAAAGTAAGTCTTTAGCTCCCTCTTTTATGGCGGCAACAGAGGAAAGTGATATTTCTGCAACAAAAGACCCAGGAATTGACCTTTAAAAAAATGAAAGCTGGAATCAAGAGAACTCGTTATGTCTAGTTATGAGACATAACTTGGATAGTGGAAACTGCTGGGAAATCTCTCCTAATCTCTCATCTTGCCACTGCCCTGTGTTGGCATCTAGCCAGCAATAGGGAAGCCATACAGACCTGTCCCCATGTACAAAGGGCCACTGTCTGAACCATTCCTGTCTCCTAATATCCAGTTTTAACATTTTAATTATTCATCAAATTTTAAAATTATTTATTTATTAGGTTTCTATACCACCCCTCTCCTAGACAGGTTCAGGGATGCTTGCAATATAAAATAGAAACAGCAATAAAACACTGATGGAAACAATAAAACAATGCTTAATAAATAACCCCCTCCCCAACAGCTGTTTTCGTTCACCATCTGATTGTTTTATTGGTGGAATTGTTTTTTTTTTTGGGGGGGAGAGCACAGATCGGAAGAGAAAGAGGGAGAGAAAGAAGAGGGAAAGTGAGAGGCCCATCCAATTATAGGCCACCATGGCCTCAGCCATAGGCCTGGCAGAAGAGTGCTGTTTTGCAGGCCCTTAGAACTTTGATAGCTTCTTCTAGGACCTGGATCTCTTCTGGCAACTCATTCCACCAGGTGAGGCCAGGGGGACACCTCTAGGGCCAGGGATCACCAGCATATTGCTGTTTGGTGAGCATAATGCCTTTTGCGGAACTTATTGGGAGAGGCGGTCGATCAGATATGCAGGGCCTGGACTGTAGAGCCTTGAAGGTCAATATCAAGACCTTGGGCTGATCCAGAACTCATCTGGCAACCAATGCAACCTGAGCAGTGGCATTCTGTACCACTACTGGATCGGGGCAAGCATAGACCCATGTAGAGTGAGTTACAGTAACCCAGTCTGGAGACAATCCCATGGATATCTGTGGCCAGCTATTCTGGGGTCAGGTAAGAGTCACTACTAGCTTTGATGGTAAAAAGTCTGGCGTGTTGCAGTGGTGACCCTACCCTCTGTAGAAAGAGAGACATCAAAAGTCATGGCCAAGTTCCTGACGGTGTGCATGTTGGTTTTTGATGGGTGATCTCTATGGAGCTTATAAGAATTCAAGAGAACACATAAACCAAAAACTGTTCTAGATGCAGTATGGCACTTGTCTTATCTCCTGTCAGTCTCTAAGAGAGAAGTGGGAACACCAGGGATTTGATGTGAAGGTTGCTCCCCAGCTTTTTGTTGGTGGTTCTGGAAGCAGTGTCCCTCTTTCCCCAGCTCCACCCCACCCTTGATACTTAATGCTGAGGGAACTTTTCAACCTGTCCAGATGAAACATAGCTCCCTTTTTTTAAATGAGATCTCCCAAGTGAGGTTTCTTGAACCTAATCAGAAACATGCACCAGAGAGAGAAGCATCTTTGAGTTATTTTTGGTGCTCATTTTTTTTTTCTGTCAGCTTGAACAGGATGCTGCTATTCAGCCGTGTTGTGACACATTGCATTAGTAGTAATGCCATCGTTGCCCCTTTGTAATGCCACTAACAGCCCTCCTTTTTTTTTGGCCGGTATCACATCGGAGTCCTCAGCTGCAAGCACAATATGTTCCTTGAGGCCTCTTATTAGCCTGGCACCTTTGCCTAGAGGCCACTGTTCTCTGAGAGTTTAATGGGAGGAAATTGCCAAGCACCTGCTTTGTGAGAACTCTTATGAAGTTCTTTATAGCTCGCGGGGTGAAGGCCTCAGTACAGCCTTGGATCTTAATGAAGGCATCTGAGCACAGCATAAAAGTGTCTGTGGGGAGAGATGGGAGATCTGCCTTTTAATGCTACTTCAGACAAGGATTCTGTATTCTAGAGCTGGAGGCTTTTACTAGTGATTACTTTCCATGCGATGGGCTTTTGGATTCTCAGGGCTATGTTAATAGGACTGGTGATGTGACTAATTAGTGCTTACCTGTTGTGGCGCCATCAGAAGATTATGGCAGGCAGGGGAGCAAATAGTACTTGAAGCAGACGTAGTGGGTATCTCCATTACTGGAGGATATGTGAAAACATGATGAAGGCCACTGATGCTTTCAAAGTGGTTTTTCTTGACCTTAGCAGACCAGAGGGGGTGACTGAGAAATGGGGATGTCTGAGAAATGAGCCTGAAGGTTTGTAAAAACTCGAGGATTTGTACATGGCAGTTACTAGCGCTTCTGCAGAGGAGCTGTGACTCAGTGTTACAGCACCTGATTTGCATGCACAGGGTCCTAGGTTAAAACCCCAGCATCTCCAGGTGAAAGGCTCAAATGCAAGAAGGGAGAGCTGTTAACTGGAACTGCTTTTTGACATGCAAAACATGCTAAATTATTCAGATTTTTCAAAATGTGGGGGGACTGCAGCTCAGTGGCAGAAAATCTGTTTTGCGTGCAAATGTTTCCGGGTTCAATCCCTAGCATCTCCAGGTGAAGCTGCCAGCCCTTGGAGAACCATCACCATACTAAGCAGACTGTATTGTCCTTGTTGGACCGTTGTGTTTTGCTTAGCAAGATAATATGTAGACAATGAAGGGAGGGGTTTCTCAATATAAACATAGCTTGCGAGGAGAGGGTTATCCAACCACTCCGGAAAAGGACAGAGGAAAGTGCCCTCAGACAAAGAGTCAAACCTCCAAAGGTGATAAATAAAATATGTCTTTGCCAAAGCACCCTAAATCGCCTCATCCAACACGTCTCAGGCATTTTTTAATCATCTGAAGCAAGCTCCTTTTTCTTATTTATTAGTCAGTGTTTTCCTATTGGGACAACAGTTAGTCACTTCTCTTCCAAGCTCTGCTGCTGCAATCAATTGCACAATTTAAAATATATAGAAATAAAAACCAGCTTGTTTGTTGATCTCCGAGGTCGTATGTGTCTTCATCTTAATAGATGTACCTGCCTTTCAGAGGAGCTCTTCTCTGATAATTTCCTAGTCTCTTTCTCCTTAGTTGCCTATTATAAATCCTGAAGTTAGCTGTGAATGGATTTTAGGATGACAGTGTATCTTCTAAGATATCTGGTGTGTGTGTGTGTGTGTGGAGGGGGTAGTTCAGCAATGGAATTTGTCAGAGTAGTTCAGCAATGGAATTGGCTGCCTAAGGAGGTAATGAGCTCTCCCTCACAGGTGGTCTTCAAGCAGGGGCTGGACAGATGCTTATCAAGGATGCTTAAGACTGATCCAGCACTGAGCAAGGGGTTGGACGAGATGTCCTGTTTGGCCCCTTCCAGCTCTAGGATTCTAACAAGTCTGAATTAATTCAGAGGATCTTTCTACCCAGCATTGCACAAATAGAACCCACATACAACTTCTTTAGTCCTGTGACACCTTTAAGACCAAACAGGTCACATTCCAGGTATACATTTTTGCTTGCGTGCACACAAAAGCGTATACCCATAATTAAATTTTGTTGGTTTTCAAGGCACTACTGAGCTCAGACTTTGTTCTACGCACAAAGTCCAGGAGCTCCCCCGGTACTTGTATTTCTGCAGGGGCAATTAGGAATAAAAACAGAGGGAACCCTGTCATCTTTGCCTGCCAGACTTAGCCCTGGAGGTGACACCTGCTCAGATTTCAAATGGTCAGATGCAACCAATCTGGGTCCAGATACTATATTTGACCCTTGAAAGGCATGTTGTCGTGGTTCGGTCCTTGGTGGCTGGGGAACCGGACCGAACCCCGCCATCAGAGGCGCCCGCGATCACGGAGGTAGGGCATGGTGATCATAGGCAAGCCGGCAGCTGGGCGCCCCACCCGATCGTTGAGGTGGCAATGGCCGCTAAAGAACCTCAATGTCCCCCTCCACCTTTTGACAAGGGCCCGGAGATGGCCCTTTGTTCCAGGAAAATGGGCCATCAGGAACCCCGGAAAACCTCGCATATGTGCATGAGTCATGATTGTATCAGCATGTTCCCTCCGCAAGTACTGGGTGGGGCAATACAGCCTAAGGAGGTGGGTTTTGTATAAAAGGGAGCTTCCACCTGGAGTTCGGTGGAAGCTCTTACTCCATACCAGCGGACTCCACGTTGCTGAAATAAAGCTTGTTCCTGTTGTATCGTTCACCAGGCCTGGCGTGACGTTTTCTTCAAAGGGGCACCCTGGTTTTTCAGTTAGCAAGCGGGTCCCCGACATCGTAAGAGCTTCCCACCGAACTCCAGGGTCGGCATCGCATCCGAGCGCTTATCGGGACGGATCCAGAGATGGCGTTTTCAAGCAACGGGGCGGTCTCGACCCCCACGAACCCCGGGAACATGAGTTTAATGTCCCCGGGAGATTTCCTCCGAAAATCGGGGGGCCAGGAGCAGCTGTCCGGGACCCCGAGACCCTCGGCAGTGGCGGCCAAGGGAAGGCGCCGGGCCATGGGGTTCCCAAGCACGGCGGGGAGCGCGCCGAGGTCTGGGGGGTTGGCCCCAACCTGGGACACCCAGCTGAGGCAGGCGCTTCGCCCGGTAGGACCTGAGGAATCCCTAGAGGACCTGCGGCGGGCCATGGCGGACTTGGCCAGGCGCTTGCAGGCAGCTGAAGCCCGTGAGCAAGCTCGGGCCGGGCCCGGAGGGACTGGTAATACAACGGCGGAGGGGATCGCGTCGAGTGAGGACGTCTCCAGCGACGAGGACGAGCCCGGCACTGGTGAGCGGGCCCCGGACCCCGACCCGGAGCAGTTTTCAGTCCCGAGTAGGCGAGACGGCCAGCGGAGAGGCGAGACAGCAGAGGATCTCGGGGGAGCGGGTGAGCCGACGGGGCGGCGAGAGCCGGACCAACGCAGGAGCGACGTGCAAGGCAGGGAGCGGCACGGCGTCGTTGGGCAAGTTGGTAGCCGGTGGAGCGGAGCAGGACGAGACGGCGGACGCCGAGAATCCCGGATCCGGAGGGGGTCGGACTACTCTCCAAAACGTTCCCCCCCAGAGCTTAAGGCGCGTTTCGACGGGACGCCGGACGACCTCCCGCAGTTCCTCCTCCACGCGCTGACGCATGCCCGGAGGTATGGAGACCGGTATGAGGACTCCGAGGACTTGGTCTGGGGGGTGGCCTCGTGTCTCCAGGGCAAGGCGGGTCAGTGGTACCTAGGGTTGGCCGAGCGCGGCGACCCGGCAACTCGGGACCTGCAGGACTTCGTGGTCGCGCTCCGCCGACGATTCCAGGACCCCCAGGCTGAGGACAAGGCAAAGAGTCGGATCAAGGGACTTCGACAGGGTACTAGGGGGGTTATGGACTATATAGACATTTTCCGGAGGGAAGCAGGCAAGGTGTTCTCCTGGAACGAGGAGACCCAAATCGAGTACTTCCGGGAGGGCCTTAACCCGAAGCTTAGGGAATGGGCCGTGATCAAGGGGACGGAAGAAGATCTGTCTACACTGGAGGGGTGGTGTTTTGTGGTCGCCAAGCTGGAAGCCAGCCTGGGTTGGGCCGCCGCACCCCCCCGGGAGGCCAAAGGCGGGTCAGCCGAGGCGCCGAGACCGGGCCCCGACAACTCTCGCCCCAAACGACCCCCGAACCCCGAGCGGGAAAGGAGACGCCGGGAAGGTCTGTGCCTGAAATGCGGGGGGTCAGGACATTTCGCAGCAGCGTGCCAACGGCAAGGGGGGGAGGACCGCGGGCTCTCCCAGGGGGGAGGTGCGACACGCCCCCAGCAGGCACGCCGGGCGGAGGACCTCCGCAACGAACCGGGAAGCACCCAGGCGACGGGAAACGGCCAGGACCTGCTGTAGACGGCGCCGGGCAGCAGGTCCCGCGGTGCGAGGGAAAACCCCTACAGCATGAGGCGCGACCTCCGAACGTGGTAATTTTAGAGCTCCGGAACCCGGAGAACGGACTAAGTTGGGTGGGGGAGGCTCTTTTGGACTCTGGATGCGACCACAGCATGGTCCACCCCCAGATAGCCCGGGCTTTGGGGCTACCGAAGCGCATTCGGAAGGTTCCCCTGGTTTTCGTCCAGATGGACGGCAGCCCGATTCAGGGGGGACCTTTCGGGGAGGAGGTGGGTCCTATCGCCATCCACATAGGGGACCACCAAGAGCTGCGGTGGCTGATCCAGGTCCCCGTAGCGGGATATCGGGCGGTGTTGGGCCTGGATTGGCTGAAGGAACACAACCCCGTGGTGGACTGGCGGGCGGGGACCCTGAAGTTCGACTTGACGGTGGGTGCACGGCATCGGGTCCCCCACGAGAATTCCAGCCACAAGAGGACGGCGGCGCGTCCCAGGGGAGCGGCGGCGGCGCAGCAGGAGATACCAGAGCCCGAGGTCCCGCCAGAGTACCGAGACCTCGCAGCCGTTTTCAGCGAGCGGGAAGCGGACGAGCTACCCCCACACCGCCGCACGGACTGCGCTATCAACATCCCAGAGGGGGCGGTACTACCCAAAGGGCGCATCTACAAGATGAGTGAGGGTGAGCTCAAGGACCTCCGGGAGTTTTTGGGTAAAAATCTGGCCCGAGGTTTCATCCGGCCCGCTTCCAGTCCCATGGGAGCTCCAGTCTTGTTCGTCCGGAAAAAGGATGGGTCCCGACGGCTGTGCCAGGACTACCGGGGCCTCAACGCCATCGCAGCGGGGAACGCTTACCCCCTCCCGCTGATCCCGGATTTGCTGGCCCGGCTGGGCAAAGGGACTCTGTTCACTAAGCTGGACCTAAGGGAGGCGTACTACCGGGTACGCATCCGGGAGGGGGATGAGTGGAAAACAGCGTTTAACTGTCAATTGGGACAATTCGAATTTAAAGTGATGCCGTTCGGTTTAAGCGGGGCACCTGGGGTTTTCATGAGTCTAATTAATGAGGTGTTGCAGGACCTTCTGTTTCAGGGGGTGGTTGTTTATTTGGATGACGTCCTG
This sequence comes from Paroedura picta, assembly GCF_049243985.1. Taxonomy (NCBI): domain Eukaryota; kingdom Metazoa; phylum Chordata; class Lepidosauria; order Squamata; family Gekkonidae; genus Paroedura; species Paroedura picta. The sequence continues at coordinate 37,799,903 of NC_135380.1, read as the reverse complement.
ATCTACAGCCAAGATCCCCAAGAGCACGTGACCCTGGTGAGGGAGGTGTTAAAGCGCCTGCTGGCAAACCACCTATACGTGAAGCTGGCTAAGTGCGAATTCCACCGTCCCTCCCTGGACTATTTGGGCTACCGCATCTCAGCCCAGGGCATAGCTATGGACCCCGAGAAGGTGCAGGCGGTGCTGGCCTGGGAAAGGCCCCGCACCCGGAAACAGCTACAAAGCTTCCTGGGGTTTGCTAACTTTTTTAGAGGCTTCATCCCCAGATACTCCTCCGTAGTGGCTCCCCTCACGGACTTGCTAGGTACCAAGGGGAGAGGTCCTCGCGCCACGCGGCCCAGCGCAGCGCTCGGCTGGAATGAGAAATCGGAGGCAGCGTTCCTGGCCCTCAAGCAAGCTTTCGCGTCTGAGCCCACGCTACTGCACGTCGACCCAACCCAGCCGATGGTGGTACAAGTCGACGCCAGCGACGCAGCAGCCGGGGCGGTTCTCCTGCAGCGAGACAAGGCGGGACAGCTGAGGCCGGCGGCCTACCTCTCACGAAAATTCGCCGAAACGGAGCGGAACTTGTCTACCTGGGAGAAGGAGGCGTTTGCGATTAAGTTCGCCCTCACCGAATGGCGGCATTGGCTGGAGGAAACAGAGGAGCCGTTCGAGGTCTGGACAGATCACAAGAATCTGGAGGCGCTCCGGCAACCGCGATCCCTGAACGCCAAACAGATGAGGTGGGCGGAGTTCTTTTCGCGGTACAATTTCAAGCTTGGTCACATCCCCGGCAAAGAGAATTTCCTCGCGGACGCCCTCTCCCGTCTGCCGCATTATGGGGAGGGGTACGCTCCCTGCACCAGGTCCGTGTTTGGTGAGGAGCAGCTGGGACGGGGGGTCGTCACTAGGCGTCGGGCCAGGGAGGAATGGGAGCCCGACCCGGTGACCGCCCCGCTCCGAGACCGCCTAGTGGCAGCCTACGGGACAGACGAGGAGCTGGCTGAGCTCCGGGACTCTTTGATTTTGGACTCCGGTCTCTGGCGGAGGGGGGAGGCTGTCTACGTCCCGGAAGGGCTACGACGGGAAGCCCTCAGCCTCTGCCACGATGCTAAGACCGCCGGGCACTTCGGTTTCGTAAAATCCTGGAAGTTGGCCCGGCGGCGGTTTTGGTGGCCCAGTCTGCGGCGGGACACAAAAGCTTACGTCAGTGGTTGTCCTGTCTGCCTGACCTGCAAGCCGGGGGTTGGCAAGCCGAAAGGTCTGCTGCACCCGCTCGAGGTCCCGACCCGGCCGTGGTCAGTGATCTCCATGGACTTTATAACAGACTTGCCTCCCAGCAAGGGGAAAACGGTGATCTGGGTGGTGGTAGATCTATTTTCCAAACAGGCCCATTTCATTCCTTGCGCCAGTGTCCCCAGTGCCTCACAGTTGGCTCGGATGTTCCTAGATCACGTGTTCCGACTGCACGGGCTGCCGGACAAGGTGATTTCCGATCGGGGCTCACAATTCGTGTCCCGGTTTTGGCAAGCTTTCCTGCGCCTGTTAGACATCGAGCAAGGGCTGAGCTCCGCTTACCACCCCCAGACGGACGGGCAGACCGAGCGGGTTAATCAAGTACTGGAGCAGTACTTGCGGTGTTTCGGTTCCTATCATCAAGACACCTGGGTGCCCCTGCTCCCCCTGGCCGAGTTCGCGTACAACAACGCAGACCACAGCAGCACGGAGATGTCGCCTTTTGCCGTCGTCTACGGGACAGACCTGAGACACTTCCCGGAGCTTGGAGAGGTCCCCGCCCGGGAATCGGCCGACCTTCGCGAGTGGGGGAAGCGTGCCGGGAGCTGCTGGAAGTCGCTGCAGGAGCAGCTCCACAAAGTCAAGGCAGCGCAGAAAGAGGACGCCGACCGGAAGAGACGACCAGCTGAAGAGATCCGACCGGGGGATCGAGTTTACCTTTCCACCCGGAACCTACGGTTGAATTTGCCCAGCAAGAAGCTAGGCCCTCGTTTTTTGGGGCCTTTCGAGGTCTTGGCCCCGATCAACGAAGTTTCGGTCAAGCTCAAGCTCCCCAAGAACCTCCGGCACATCCATCCCGTCTTTCACGTGAGCCTTCTAAAAAAAACTCCGGACGGTGACGTTTGGCACCCCGTGTTTTCCCCGCCAGCGCCCGAGGTCCTGCCGGGGGGGGAGCACCACGAGGTGGCGGATATCCTGGACTCTAGACTCCACAGGGGGAAGTTGCAGTACCTCGTGGAATGGAAGGACTTCGCTTTGGGGGACCGGGAATGGGTCTGGGCAGCGGACGTCCTTGCGCCCCGACTCACTGAACGTTTCCACAAGCGGTATCCTGGCCGTCCCGGGGGGTTGGAGAATGGACCTTTGGGGGGGCAGAATGTCGTGGTTCGGTCCTTGGTGGCTGGGGAACCGGACCGAACCCCGCCATCAGAGGCGCCCGCGATCACGGAGGTAGGGCATGGTGATCATAGGCAAGCCGGCAGCTGGGCGCCCCACCCGATCGTTGAGGTGGCAATGGCCGCTAAAGAACCTCAATGTCCCCCTCCACCTTTTGACAAGGGCCCGGAGATGGCCCTTTGTTCCAGGAAAATGGGCCATCAGGAACCCCGGAAAACCTCGCATATGTGCATGAGTCATGATTGTATCAGCATGTTCCCTCCGCAAGTACTGGGTGGGGCAATACAGCCTAAGGAGGTGGGTTTTGTATAAAAGGGAGCTTCCACCTGGAGTTCGGTGGAAGCTCTTACTCCATACCAGCGGACTCCACGTTGCTGAAATAAAGCTTGTTCCTGTTGTATCGTTCACCAGGCCTGGCGTGACGTTTTCTTCAAAGGGGCACCCTGGTTTTTCAGTTAGCAAGCGGGTCCCCGACACATGTCTGGAAGGACTGGAATTGTCCAAAGCAGCTGACCCAACAGCAGATTCAGATCCAAGAACCAAGGCCTCCTTATCCAAGCTGCAGCCAAAAATATAACTTCTGCCCCCTTCCATTTGAGTTTGTTCAGTGCTCTGAAAATCAGTGAGATCAGAGGAAAGGCAAATGGGAGTCCATCTGACCATCCGGAGAGAAACTACTACCTCTTTCTTGTCATTCAAGCCAGGTAAGCCAAGTCTCATGTGTGGGCTGGCTGGCATCTTTTAACCCACCACACCCTGCTGACATCAGTGTGGTGGGAAAGGGCTTATTCTCTATTGTTCTCAGTTGCAACAGAGGAACATGGCTGGTGAAGCACGTAAAAGAAGCCTTCTGCTTTGTACCTCACTTCTGTAGGAGCCAACCGAAAGGCTGTACCTGCTTTTTGTGCACCCGGGTCAGGTAAGCTTGTCCCTAGGCATGAGCTTGGTAATAGTGTCTCCACTTCTGCAGTGGTAGGACCTTCAAACTTAGGTAACACTACAGCTTCTACCCATGGGAAGGGTGGGAAAGGGCCCTAAGATGGCAGCATGCATGGATTGTTCCAGTTCAGGAGCACCAGCACTTACCGATGGATCAGTCAATTCTCTTGGGCTGTATTCCTTCCCTTGCCCAGCTAGAGAGCCCACCTCTCTCTCCTCAAGATGAAAGGCACAGGACTCCCCAGTGCCAGATCAATCTGACCAAGCCATCCATTCTGATCTACTGTTCTGAGTTAAGTGTGAGATGCAAAGGGAGCTACAAGCTTCCATTTATGCAGCTCTTACCCTGGCTCGTACATGTATGTGGGACACATACTTGCTCAAGAGCTCTTTAATCCATTCCCTATCCCTGTCCCTCTCCCCCTCTCTCCCTCCCTCTCTCACAAACACAAACTCACACTTGCACACCCCTTCCCTCCCCACTTCCCCCTCCCCTCTCTCTCTTTCCCTCTTCCTTCTCCAACCTACTCCCTGGTCCATCCTCCCCCCAGACATAAAAAGGTAAAGGTATCCCCTGTGCAAGCACCGAGTCATGTTTGACCCTTGGGGTGACGCCCTCTAGCGTTTTCATGGCAGACTCAATACGGGGTGGTTTGCCAGTGCCTTCCCCAGTCATTACCGTTTACCCCCCAGCAAGCTGGGTACTCATTTTACCGACCTCGGAAGGATGGAAGGCTGAGTCAACCTTGAGTCAGCTGCTGAAATTGAACTCCCAGCCTCCTGGGCAAAGCTTTCAGACGGCTGCCTTACCACTCTGCGCCACAAGAGGCTCCCCCCAGACATACACACACACAAACATGTGCACAAAGAGTCCTTCCTCCTCCCTCCTTACCTCTTCCGCATTGCAGCCTGCATACAGGTCCCCAAAGACCTGGAGGACAGCTGTCCAGGAGCAGCACAGCCTCTGTCCTGGCCCCCAGAGGCCTCCGGAGCAGCGCCTCTGCCTCAGCAAACTGCACAGCTTCTGTCCTGGCCCCCAGGGGCCTCCACAATGGCCCCAGAGGCCTCAAGTGCAGTGCCTCTGCCTCCATAAGCAAGCCATGTGGCCTCTGCCCCACCACCCAGGCTCCTCCCCCCTCTTCTCACCTTGGCAGTGGCCCTGCCCTGCCCTGCCCTGCCGCCCCATGACTGCCCAGGCACCCCCAGGTAGTGTGGCTGTGGCCCAACCCACGCTGCCCTAGCCTTTTCTAGGAAGCTCCCTGGGGTGGGGCTATGGTCATCTCTTCCGGAACCATTTCCATCCCAGGGGCCGTGCCAGAAGAGGCGTCCCACATCAAAAAAAGATTACGAAACCTAAATCTCCAGAAGGGATGTCCCTGCATGGCAGGGTCCACCCACTGACTTGGCTTTACTGGCATGAATCAAATCTATATTTTTGCCACTCTACCTTAGTAAGCCTGATTTGTTCCAGGTTATTTAGGATTCACGCAGCTAGTTTAGAGAAAGGGACTTGAAACCCAAGATGGAGCCAATTAAAAGTGCTTGGAATGGATTTTGCAAGAACCTGGATGGATTCAGAGGGGGGGAAAAGAGTGTGAGGCAGTCAAGGTGCTTCTCACCATTGGTGTGAACAGATAAGTGGACCTGTGGCTTTGTCCTAGTTCGTGCATTCAAGATTTCTGTCTGCCATGCTTGCCGGCTACTGTTGCTCAGCTGTTCCCACCCCAACAAGAAACGCAGGGGCTTCTTGCTTTGTCACCAGTTCCAAATGAAATAAAGTTTATAATTTTATCCTCAGCAGACATAAATCACGGGAGCAGAGCCTCAGCTGCTGCTGACATGACTTATGACTCTATCGTTATGGTAACCATAGAAAGATATAAAGGCCTTGCGCTTTCCTGACAAGCTTTTGAGGTGCCCTGATGGAGCGTCAGGCGTTCGGCGGAAGAATGCTTTTTCTCTTGAGCTTGCTGTCGATTCATCTTAATTTTACTCCCCAGCGAACTTCCTGTTGGCGTTCTTTTGTAGCATCCAAATGGCCGCTTCCCTAAACTCATCTTTTGACTTCTCTGTGGAGACCGTGCAAGACTTTGTACTGTCTGAGAGCTACAGAAAAGGTGTCTGGGCCCCCTCCATTTGTCTTTACTCATATGGCCCAATGCATGTGAGTGCTGGACTTTAATCTGGAGGATATATTTCCATGGAAGAGGGGTAGTCAAACTGCGGCCCTGCAGATGTCCATGGACTACAATTCCCAGGAGCCCCTGCCAGCGAATGCTGGCAGGGGCTCATGGGAATTGTAGTCCATGGACATCTGCAGGGCCGCAGTTTGACCACCCCTGCCGTAGAATGTAGAGATGGCCACTAGCTCAAATTATTTGAAAAGAAAATTAGGCAAATCCATAGAGGATAGGTCTCTTAGGGGTTAAAGGGAATCTCCATGTTCAGAAGCAGTGAGCCTTAGAGGTTAAAGGAGGTTAAAGGAAGACTGTTGCTTTTATGATTGCAAGGTTTCCGACTTATTTGGTTGGCTACTGGAGGAAACAGCATGCTTGACTAGACTGAACCTTGCTGTCATCAAGCAAGTAAAAGTATCCCCTGTGCAAGCACCGGGTCATGCCTGACCCTTGGGGTGACGCCCTCTAGTGTTTTCTTGGCAGACTAAATATGGGGTGGTTTGCCAGTGCCTTCCCCAGTCATTACCGTTTACCCCCCAGCAAGCTGGGTACTAATTTTACCGACCTCGGAAGGATGGAAGGCTGAGTCAACCTTGAGCCGGCTGCGATCGAACTCTCAACCTCATGGGCAGAGCTTCAGACAGCATGTTGGCTATTTTACCACCCTGCCCCACAAGAGGCTTTTCTTACATTATTACAAGCCCTCAATTTAAATCAAGACTGGCCAGGACCATGTTTGGTTCTAACAAATTGTTGTCTCCCAGCTTCAGTTCCACATCTCTAAAATGGAACTATTCATGATGTGTGTCAACTGAAGGCAAAATAAGGCAATGACTGTAATGCCCTTTAGACTTTGCAAGTACTCTATACAAGGTGAGTGGGTGGCCAATGAAGCATTAGAGTCCGCAATGGGGCAGAGCAAATCACCTTTTGCTTTGGGAAGAGCTGCCTGCACAAGGTGCCTGCCACCGAGAGAAACAATGGCTTAGCAGAGAGAGACAGAGAGAGACAGAGAGACAGAGAGACAGAGAGAGAGAGAGACAGAGAGAGAGAGAGAGACAGAGAGACAGAGAGAGAGAGAGAGAGAGAGAGAGAGAGAGAGAGAGAGAGAGAGAGAGAATGGCTTAGCTCTGAGCGAGTCCTTTATTAGGCCTTTTGAATCAATGGCTGCATTGAACCATAGAGGGAGCTCCCTTCAAAGTCTATTGCTTTGTCAATAACAGCATCAACTGCCGCCAATAAAGGCGTCCCTGCACTCTTGACAGCAGGTGCTGGTGATGAATGGTGGGTTTAACGGGATGGAGCAAATTGATCATCACTTTGCCGGACACGGCGTGTTTATTTCTGCATGTCACCGGGTGTTGCTGTCATCGCCAGAGACAAATGTCCCCATGCCTGGGAGAGGAGGATTCTTGGGGTCTTTAAAGTTAGTCATAGAGATCACCTTTAGACCTTGCACAGATCAAGAGAAAAGCTGTCGGTGAAGCCAGAGAACAGTGTTGGCCCTTGAGTTGTGGCTACTACAGATGCCTTATAATTCCTAGCAAACGTTGGATAACATTGGGACTTAGCACTCCAAGTGGTAGTAATGTGGCATGATACCTACATAGTCTTGTTCCAATCAAAACCAAGGGGAGGAGGATGAGAGCAAGAAGGTCTGGGGCTTACTAGGTGACGCGAGGAGGCTGGGAATTCCTTCAGGTGAGGCCTCTGTTTCAGACTGTGCCACTTCAGACTGGAGGTCACCCAATGCTTGACTGGGGCAGAACTTTCTGCTTTCTGAGCTGCTGACCCAAGCACCTGACTGCAGAGGGCTCTACTCTGGAGGACATACATTCCTGGCATAATTCTGTATATGGAAGGCCACCTTACAGCTTGATGTCTTAAATGACCATTTGTTGCACAATGTGGAGCTGGAGGCACATGGAAGATGTGGGAGATGATATGAAGGTTTGTGTGTCACTGATCGGACCTCCTAACTCTGCTAAATAACCCAGTTGAGAGTAATGCCAGTGAACCAACAAGCCTTCAAGGATAATTCATGTTAATTGGCCTCTGCTGCTGATTTTCATGCCAATGACAGCAGGATGGTTTCTCTATTCACTCTAGAGCAGGGGTAGTCAACCTGTGGTCCTCCAGATGTCCATGTCCCATGTGAATTGTGGTCCATGGACATCTGGAGGACCACAGATTGACTACTCCTGCTCTAGAGGGTAACTTCCAAGTCTGTAACCTGTATCTCCTATTAAAAGAAAGAATGAATTAAAGTGGTACAATTCTCTTGTGAGTTTTGTCATATGGATGAAATCCTTCCTCTTTCAGACTATCTGCTTTGCAACATATTAAAGGGGTTGACTGAAAACAAGACACTAAAAACACACTTTCACTTGTAAGACTTTGGTTCAATTAGGTGATAATGCAGTGAAGAACGGCAATGGCTACAATATATTGATTAAATTAATTAAGGCATTCATATTGCACTTTTAAATTTCGGTGAATTCCAAGGAATGTGTATAGTATTCTGTGAAATTGTATGAAAGTGTTGGGAGTACAAAATCATACAATTCAAGAAAGCTAGCCAAAGAACAACCTTCTACTAAGCCTAGGCCATAAACCTAGGCCCTGCTGGTGGACCTCCTGATGGCCCCTGGGGTTTGGCCACTGTGTGACACAGAATGCTGGACTGGATGGACCATTGGCCTGATCCAACATTGCTTCTCTTATGGTCTCATGTTTTTAACAGAAGGTATTGAGAACAGCCATGGAATAAGAAAGACACACAATAACAAAGACTAATGTTTTCAAAATTATAAAGTGTTTGCATGTGTATGTGGGAGGGGTGAAACTATGACCCTACACCCATATTGGCTTCCTGTATTCCTTTTTAAAAATTAAATGATGGGAAAAAACCATGAATGTTTGAGTCTGCCTTGTACCAAATCATAGGTCCACCATAATCAGTCTTGTCTACTCTCAGAATGACAGTGGCTCACTAGGGTTTCAGTGGAGGTCGTTCATGTTACCTGCTATCTGATCATTTCAACATGGGATGCTGGGGATTGAATGTGGGATCTTCTTCATGCAAAGTAGATGATCTGCTCTTGAACCATGGCCACTCAGAATCTTCAGCAGTCACAATAATCGAAGCAAAGGTAAATAAACTTCTGGTGTGATGCCAGATTTAACAAGAGCAACCACTTAAAAACTAAAGACCCCTTAAAGCACGGGTAGTCAACCTGTGGTCCTCCAGATGTCCATGGACTACAATTCCCATGAGCCCCTGCCAGCAAACGCTGGCAGGGGCTCATGAGAATTGTAGTCCATGGACATCTGGAGGACCACAGGTTGACTACCCCTGCCTTAAAGAATGAGGTCTTTAACAAATGACCAACATTAGGAGAGAAGGAAGCATATGCAAATATATCTTGGGAGAGTTTTCCAGAGTTAATAGAAATTAATTGTGACAAATCCACCACCCCATTCCCATTCAGTGATCCCTGAATTCTTAAGATATCTTGTCTTGTTCTCAATAGATGCCTAAAAGGTAAAGGTATACCCTGTGCAAGCACTGGATCATGTCTGACCCTTGGGGTGACGCCCTCTAGCATTTTCATGGCAGACTCAATATGGGGTGGTTTGCCATTCCCTTCCCCAGTCATTACCGTTTACCCCCCAGCAGCAAGCTGGGTACTCATTTTACCGACCTCGGAAGGATGGAAGGCTGAATCGACCTTGAGCCGGCTGCTGGGATTGAACTCCCAGCCTCGTGGGCAAAGCTTTCAGACTGCTGCTTTACCACTCTGCACCACAAGAGGCTCTAATAGATGCCTACATTACCTTAAATGCAATTTAAATGAGTAAGGGTATACATCCACTTTGCTGAAGCTATGTTAGTCTGGATTTGGCCAGGGCCCTCTGGGAACCCTCTGGGAACTTCATGCTTGCTGCCATGAGCTCTGCAAAATAACAGATCATATATAAATTCATTAAAATAAATATGCAAGGCTTCAGCTAGGTAGGTAGTTAGAGGGAAAGTAATATGGTAGAGCTTGACTCCATCAGGTCTCAGGCTTAGGAGGGTCTTTGGAAGACCACCAAGGAAGGCTCTGCAGAGAAAGCCAATGCCAAACCATCTCTGCTTCTCATCTTAAAATCCCTTGATGGGATTACAATAAATCAGTTGTGGTTTGACAACACTTACATGCTTATAAGCAAGATCATGTGTGGCCAGATTGTTGCTGTTTAGCTTTCCATTGGCTGCAATTACCATGAGCCCCTACCAGCATGGTGCTGGCAGGAGCTCACAGTAATTGTAGTCCATGGACATCTGGAGATAGATGTAAGTTTTTGATTTGTCAGAGATTGCATCAAACTGTGTGCGTGTGTGTGTGTGTGTGGGGGGGTGAAACTGTGAGGAAAGGAGAAATTAATAAAATTGAGGCAGGAAATAAATCCATCCTGGGAATTGTCTTGATTTTCTTTCTTGATGAACTGCTGAGAAGTAATCAATTCTACTTCATGTAAGCCCTCTGGGAATTTTATGTAAAGTGTTGGTATTGGCTTAAACTAAAAGCCTAGGGCTATAATATATAGCATAATAAATAGAGGAATATATTGAGGGACTTCATGGTTTAGAATTCCCAAACTTGTAAAGTGCTAACCTGGGGACCTCCAAGATATTTACTGGTGTGTAACCTAAGAAAAAGCTTTAACATCTTTTCAACTGAGACAGAACTGGTCATCGGAAAGCTGAATGTGTTGGGAAACAAAATGCATCTTCAGGATTAAGCTGGGCTTTGAGTACAGCTTCAGTTGGGTTGACCTTTCTTGAACATATGGTAGGTCTGCTAGGAAAGGAAGACGTGAAAAGAAAATGAAATTGTGTGGTTACAAAAATAAATTCAGCATCCATGTTGTGTAGAATCAGTGGTCTTCGCCTTTAGTTGTTTTTCTGTACTTTCTTTAATGCTATTTTATTTTTAGAGACCTATAATCTGTCTTCCCATCATTGCTTTCAGAAGAGGGCTTACATTAAAAATAAAACCAAGAATGAAATAGAGACTGAAATTAACAATGACAAAAGTTTGGGCATTTATGACAGCTTAAAACACCCTTAAATCCATAGTTATAATTGGTGTTCTTTGTCAGAAGAGGTTGGGATGACAACTCAGGAAATATTTGCAGGTTGGAACAACACCTTAGCCGGTTACCTTGATATACAAACAGTGCCTGTGGGAAGAGGTAGCTGATTAATCTGGGTCCTCCAGCCAATTGGTGCTTGTATAGACATTAAGAATTATATCTGGCAACATATCAGGTCCTTTTCTTCACTAGTGCTTTTCCAGTTTTCACTGTGAATTCACCTCTGGTAATTTTTAAAATTCTTCATGTGACCCTGCTTTCCTTTTTAAAAAAAATATATTGTTACATTTTTAATTCTGCATTGTTTCTCTTCCCCCTCTTTCAGGGTTGAGAATGCATACCATTCCAGTCATGTTTTTCCACATTATTTGACCATTGTTTTGACTCACTTTTTCTGATTTCCTCAACCTCAAAGGTACTGTGGTCAAAGGAGGGGGTAAGTGAGTGGTTGGCTTACTGCCACCTTCCCACTCCTGAGAACAGACAGCCAAGCTCTGGCAAAGCATGCTTTCTGGCGTTGAGCCTTTAAATGAGCAGCACAAGGGAGCCTTCCCCCCTTCCTTCCTCCGGAAATGGCCAATCCCAGCCTCCTTAAGGTTTTTGTTTGTTTTTAAAACAGGCATTAAGTCTATTGAACCATTGTTAATGGAGTGTGGGAGAGGGACTTCTCATTGAAATCAGCTACATATGAGCAACTAAGAAAAGCAATCTGGCTGTATGATTTTAAAGGCTGGATGCAGCTGGGAAATGTGTCTCCTAAAAGAGTAACAATGGCTGCAATCCTAAAAAAAAAAAAAAAAAAAAAAAAAACAACTTTCCTGGGAGGAGGATACACTGAATAAATTGGGACTTACTTCAGGGTAGCACCTATTCTGCACAGAATAGATAATGCACTTTCAATGCACTTTAGAAGTAGATTTTCCTGTTCTGCATAGGAAAATCTAGCTGCCAAAGCACATTGAGACTGCATTATCCTATGTGTGCGGAATGGACCTAGAACTGCTTGAGCTTGCTCCCAAGAAACTATGTAGGACTGCAGTTGTGCAGCCTGGTCATAGCTGTGTTTACTAGAAAATTAATTGTCTGATATTCTGTGGGGTTGAATCCCAGGAGCTGCATGTCAGATAGCGCTTCCTTCATCATCTCTTATATTCAGAACAAAGACGCCTATTTTTGAACTACCTTTGAAGAACTCACAAAGTGCCCAATGAAATTGGTGTAGAGGAGGGGGATTTGGACTAAGTGCAGTCATATGGTCCTGTTTTCACTTCAGCTTCCTAATTTGACGGTGGTGCAGTTGGGAGAGTGTTAGGCAGGTCGCTGGTTCAATTCCTGGGTTGTACACCCACTATTCCCCTTCACCCTCCCTTGAAGTGCAAATAGATGCAGATTAGGTTGTTTTAAAGAATTTCTTTTCTTAAAGCCCAAGTATTCAACTTAGGTTCCCAATGGAAGTCCTAGCAATAGGCAGAGGATGGATGATAGGGTTGCGAGATCAAGGTGGAGACGCTACAGGAGATTAGTGGGTGGAGCCTCTGGAACAGTGGTTCTCAACCTTCCTAATGCTGCAACCCTTTAATACAGTTCCTCATGTTGTGGTGACCTCCAGGCATAGAATTATGCACGTTCTTTCACAGAAATTAAACCGAAACTGACTAATGGTGTGAAGATCCATTGTTCATGATCATATATAAATTGGTTTTCTTCTGGGGTTTCTCAGTTCATTTCTGCCTCTTGTCCCACCATGCTGTTTTTCGCTGCTCTAGGCAGACAAATGCTTTATCTCGATCTACCCCACAAGGCTGTTGTGTAGATGTCCCCACCCCAGCCAAGTTGCTTGCCCTGCGGTGACCCCTCTAAAAGGGTCTTTCAACTCCAAAAGGGGTCCCAACCCTCAGGTTGAGAACCACTGCTCTGGAAGAAAAAGTATCACAATGGGATACTAAGTCATAGAACCCATACTCAAAAAGTGTACATGTGCCATCTTGAGATGTATTCATATTGGAACTGTTTTCATAATTGTCAGTAGTCCAACATGAAATCAGACCAGTCACTAAACCAGCAATGCATGCAAAAGTAAAAAGTGATAGCTATACTAGGCATAATGTTGAACAATGGGTGGGGGGAGTGTGTATCTGGGGCCTGAGCACAGGAACTTTGGGTCTTCATACTGACATCTTCCATACTGAGCCATGTACAGAGCTGAAACTTGTTATAGCAAGGAAGCCTTGTGCATGCACTGCAGAACTTACAGAGCCAAAACTTGTACCCAATATGTGCACCATTCCACCATTTGGCAGTGACCACAAAACGAAGAAATTTAAGAAAACATAAGATGGAAAACTGCAGCATAGGGGAAGGCTTGTATTATGGCATGCACACATTTAGGCACAAAAACACACAAACACCACAGCGTGCATACCCAGAGGGAGAGAGAGAGAGGGATTAGCAAGAGCTGCTCTTCCTATTAGTAGACTTTTTACAGCTCACCCCCCCACAGAAAAAAATAGCATTGATATGCAGTACAATTGTATACTGAGGAAAAGGATAACTGTTTCATGCTGCAGGAATGGTGACCACCAGAGAAAAGGGCACTGATTGGTGGAGGGGGGATTCTCCTCCAGATTGTTGTACACACCTGTCCTCAGACTAGCCAATCAGGGGTGACATTGAGATGGGCCAGCCTCTCATCTGGGGAAAGATGGCTTAGAACAGCAACAAAATATGTGGAATGCAGGACATATACTTTGCAAAATAATGACAAACCAGATTTTTAAAAGGTGGTGTAGAGTGCATGGGGGGAACAGATAGATTGAACACAGTAAAAATCGAGGATATACTTTCCGTGCCAAAAGGGTGCAGGACTCAGTGCTTCTATGTGACTAAGGCCATCAGTGTGAGCACATTAGACAAATCAGCTAAGAAGGAGAAGAGTTGGTTCTTATATGCTGTTTTTCTCTACCGGAAGGAGGCTCAAAGCGGCTTACAGTCACCTTCCCTGTCCTCTCCCCACAACAGACAGCCTGTGAGGTGGGTGAGGCTGAGAGAGCCCTGATATTACTGCTCAGTCAGAACAGCCTTATAAGTGCCATGGCAAGCCCAAGGTCATCCAACTAGCTGCATGTGGAGGAGTGCAGAATCGAACCTGGCCTGCCAGAATAGAAGTCTGCACTCCTAACCACGATACCAAACTGTCTCTCTAAGTTTGGAAAAAATGCCAGATAATACAGCGCAGTTTCTGTTGGATCAACTTCTCAGTTTTGCAGGCCCCAGATACCATTGCAAGATGGAAGTTATGACCTGAATACGTGACAGAGGCATTTCTGCTTCCTCCCGAATTACCACATATATAAAAGAATCAGGAGCACCCAACAAGAAATATGTTAGCTTTACTGTAACACTTAAGGTGAGCCAATGCAGAAGTCATCTTTAGGTATCGACCTTCAAATTACAAAATCGATATTGACTCAGTAAATTTGGAATGTTTGCCGTGGGAGACTAAATTAAACATCTGAGCCGAAATCAGCTCCTTTTCTCTTTAACATCACACTATAACTATTTTACAGTGCATCCATTCCCTTAAGGTTGACTGCATCCTTGTGTTCTTGATGGCCCCTGAATCACTGATGGCTCAGCTCAAGAGTTCTTTCTATAAAGGATAGTGCTACAGCAGACAGGCAGGCAAACAGACTATTATGGTCATAGACCAGCATAAGATAATGTGATACAGCTATGAAAACCAGAATTTAAAACATCCTAAAATACAGTAATACAGAATAAACCATGCAGTAAGAATGTATACAAACACAGGTCTCCAGTTCACTTGGCACAGACCATTCTGTTGCGAATTTCTATCGCTGGTGCACAGAACCTGGCAACACTATAGGTTGTGTCATTATTTGTCTCTGTAAGCAGCAAAGAAATGCAAAGTTGTCCTGAATGCCCTGGAAATGTGCCTTGCAGTGGTAGTATTAGACTAGTTTGGATGACATTATAGTATTGACATGGAAGGAGAGCATGTTCTACAGTTTCTATATGTCCAGAACCACAGGGCCATTTCCTTTGGAGATAGGGTATTTTTCTGTATCTTCCTTCTATTACAGCTGAAGGGAGGACGTTACATCATGCTAAAGTGAAGGTCTTGACTAAGTACTTCAAGTTTGGCTAGGTATGTCATAGGGAAGGACTAGCACTACAGCATATTGCAGTGTTTGTTGTACATATTCCCTGCCAGTGTGGTGTAATGGTTCGTTTGTTATGTTTATTCAATCAGCTGACCCATATAATGATACATCTACAGAAAACTGTAATTAATAATAGAAGTTAATAATCATGATATAAAAAATACAAGAATATTTCAACATAGTAAAACAATGTTAAAACAATTAATTGTTGGGAACAAAAATAATATTATTGCGGGTAGGAGAAAAAAGGGGTTATAACATGTAAAGAAAAGGGGGGAAGAAACTTCAAGAAGTTAACTACAGGGACAAGGAATCAAGGAATCTTCTTGGACAGTCCATTAACCCAAGTGATAAGTGTAATGATTAAGTTAGTATTGAGAACCAGGTTGGTGTAGTGGTTAGGAGTTTGATTCCCCGCTCCCCCACATGCAGCCAGCTGGTTGACCTTGGGCTCGCCACAGCACTGATAAAGCTATTCTGACAGCACTGATAAAGCTGTCTCACCGACCTCACAGGGTGTCTGTTGTGGGGAGAGGAAAGGGAAGGGAAATGTGGCATATAAGAACCAACTTATCTTCCTCTAAGAGCAGCAAACTCTAATCTGGAGAGCCAGGTTTGAAGCCCCATTCCTCCACATGCAGCCAGCTGGGTGACCCTGGGCTAGTCACAGTTCTGTCAGAGCTCTTCTCACAGAGCCACTTCTCTCAGAGCTCTCTCAACACCACCAACTTAACAGGGTGTCTGTTATGGGGAGAGGAAGGGAAGTGTTTGCTAGCTGCTTTGGGACTCCCTTGGATAGTGAAAGGCTGAGTATGCAAAAGAACAGCTCTTCTCTCTTTTTACCACCAGTCTTGAAGTTGGTTTGCCAAACACTGGACAGTTTTATTGACTTAGACCAGGGGTAGTCAAACTGTGGCCCTCCAGATGTCCATGGACTACAATTCCCATGAGCCCCTGCCAGCATTCGCTGGCAGGGGCTCATGGGAATTGTAATCCATGGACATCTGGAGGGCCACAGTTTGACTACCCCTGACTTAGACTGCTACTCACAGCAACCTAGAAACTGTCCCCACATTTATCTGTTTGCAAATGTGTATCATTTGTGCATAATATTTTTTAGGTATACTCTTGAAAAATCTTTGGTGTACAGGTCACTTTTTTTTTTAAGTCATATGTGAAGTGGGCCCGAACCTTGCCAAATATTTTCACACTTCTGGTGGAATCCTTTTTCTAAACAATCATCTCCTTTTCTCTATAATGTTGTCCAGTCATTGTGAGAGCTGAAAAAGCCACAGAATCAAGGTGACGCAGTATGTTGTCAGTGTGGCCGGAGCCTTTGCTTCGGGGAGAGCTGAAGAAATGCTATTCACTGCAATGACTTTCCCCTTGTAATAAAAAAGCATTTCGGTATACATTGGTCAATGGGCAAAAAAGAGGGAGGGAGGAAGCTCTTTCCCCCAGATCCATCTGACTCTGATCATAAGCCATCTATCTCTACACTATCTCATTTGAACGTGAAGCCGCCGTCATATGCTCCATTCATATGAAAAGGTTGTTAGCAGGCACGTAATATAGATGCTTTAATAAATGGTCAAGCGATTGTTGACCCACTGGACTGTGTAATCGCTCCTTTTAACCAGCTGTGTGCTCTGTCATTACAGATTATATATGGCCTGTCTGGAGCCTGACTGGAAGGCTGGGATGCTTGCGAGGCGAGGGTCGGTATCCGAATGCAAGATCGGGGTGTGTGTGTGCGTTCCCTTTCTGTTCACTCGAGAGTCTTTGAAGGATATCGCTGTAGCCAGGCAGCCCTGCTGTTTTCCGGGGAATGCAGCAGTAGATAGGGATAGAAATGAGTGTGCTGAATCAGATGGAGACCAGAGGCAAAAGCCATTGGCAGAGCCCTGGGACTTTGGGCTGATGGACTTCAAGGCCCATTAAACCAAAGTGTTGGCTGAAGGTAAACTCGGACCTGACACAGAGGCCCAGCATGTGTGCTCCAGAAGGGTTGTGGGTGGCTGTATAGACCAGGGGTAGTCAAACTGTGGCCCTCCAGATGTCCATGGACTACAATTCCCAGGAGCCCCCTGCCAGCGTTTGCTGGCAGGGGGCTCCTGGGAATTGTAGTCCATGGACATCTGGAGGGCCGCAGTTTGACTACCCCTGGTGTAGACCTTTAAAAACATGCCACAACTTCTCTAGAGTTATGCTGCACCGGTGACCTCGAAGGCATGGCGATTGATCGTGATTGTGTTTTTTAGTCCTCGCCCTTACCAGGGCTAGCTGGGCCTTTAAAAGAAATGTTCTGCGCAATTCCCAATAAAAATACTGAGAATTAACATTGTCGGGTGGGAGGGGGGTCTCAGTTTAGTGTTTTGTGCCTCATCGGCTGTAGCTTTGCAGGGATCTAAAGGAGGATGAAAAGATTTACTGCTAAACATCTGTCTCGTTCTTCTCACAGTGGGGCTACCCTGAAGAGCTCTCTCTATGTGCTTTTTCACACACACACAAACGCACACTTTGCATTGGGAGATCTGAGACTTGACTTGAATTCATCCTTGCTGTTGAGCCGTTAGTGTTTCCCTTGTAGTGTACTTCTGTTTCTGAGAGCTTCCATTCCGTGGACACTGTCTTCTTTACATATTCTGATACTAACTTTGGATACAGGCAGGAATACTTGTTTGGTATGCAGATCCTAAATTCAGTTCTGGTAAATCCAAAAGCAAAAGATCTTTGGCAGGAGCTAAGAAAGACTCGGGACAGAAACCTTAGAGGCTGGTTGTTGTAGATCAGGGGTAGTCAATCTGCGTCCCTCCAGATGTTCATGAACTACAAGTCCCATGAGCTCCTGCCAGCGAATGCTGGCAGGGACTCATGGGAATTGTAGTCCATTGCCATTTGGAGGGACGCACTTTGACTACCCCTGTTGTAGATATTCCAGGCTCTGTGCATGTGGTCTGGTAGTTTTAGTCCCTGTGGCTGGCATATTCAGAGGTAGGACGTGGGAAGATGGAATCCCAGTCCATCCCCTGGAAGAATCCTTGATAAGACTGGAACGTGATATAAACTCCACCTCTAAGAAGTAAATAAAATGCCCGGCAACTGCTTACACACTCCCCACTCTGAGACAGAAAGATTCCCGTCTTGCTGTGTCCTGCTTCTGAAGATGCCAGCCATAGCTACGGGCAAAACATCAGAGGCTACAACTACTGGACCCTGGCCACACAGCCCCGAATACTCGCAACAACCAGTTGCCTCTGGCTGTGAAAGCAGACATGAGTCCGGTACATATGACCAATCCATGCTTAGAAGAAGTGACTTAGGAACATGCGCTCCTTTCCCAAACATCTGCTTTTGGATGTCTCTGATCAACTGAGAGCCAGTTTGGTGTAGTGGTTAGGAGTGCGGACTTCTAATCTGGCATGCCGGGTTCGATTCTGCACTCCCCCACATGCAGCCAGCTGGGTGACCTTGGGCTCGCCATAGCACTGATAAAACTGTTCTGACCGGGCAGTGATATCAGGGCTCTCTCAGTCTCACCCACCCCACAGGGTGTCTGTTGTGGGGAGAGGAAAGGGAAGGCGACTATAAGCCGCTTTGAGCCTCCTTTGGGTAGGGAAAAGCAGGATATAAGAACCAACTCTTCTTCTTCTTCTTCTTCAAGAAGAAGCAGAGTTCAGACAGCCAATTCCTCCATGCTGTTGCCCTTGCATAGGACCAAGTGACTGTGTGGAGGTGGGCCTGGGATGGAGTTCTTATGCCCATTCTTCCTCCATGCACATTCAGTCAACATGTGGGGATGCCGCGTGTCCCAGGCTAGCACTGTGCTAGACAGAACTGTGTTCTGCTGAGGTTTAAAGGCCGCTTTATGCGTTCTGCTGTAGCTTTGGCCGTTGGTAAGCGAAAGGATCCCTGTGAAATGCTGCCAGCATAGGGAATGCAAGTAATTCTTTGGCCGGAATAGTGCCTCTGGCTAGTGCTTATTGTGGACTCGACAGCAATTTTCTGTTACAAAAACCTTGAACAAGATTTTGGCAAAAGGGAGTTTGAGACATTGAACCCATAGTTTGGATAGTGGCTTTAACCCCCCCCCCCACAAAAAAAAAAAAAACAGCTATGCAAACTTATTTTTAGAACCACTCAGATTTGATGTTGTCTTGTTTGAGATTGTTGGAGAGCCCAGAGATTTTATGGACTCAGTTGACAAAGGGGATTCATACTTGGCAATGAATGAATTGTCCTCGGGTGGTGAAATGTTAGAGGAAGTCAGCTGTGGATTTTGCAGGGAGTGCAGTTGTTGGGAAAATGGATGGGAGGCTTATGGTAGGGCTGTAAGCCCCAGCACTCCTGCCCTTTCTGCGCCAGGCATAACAAATGGATTTGAATCCGTGAAAATGGTCTCTGAAACTTTGGATTTGCTGACCTTGGGACCTCTCTAATTAGGGTCTCTAAGATGCTGCTGGACTCAATTACTTTGGGCTTTCCCTGATGAGGAAAGTGGGAAGACTGCAAACAGATTTAAAGGAATAGTTTATGTTTGGGGGAATTGGAGTACTTCTAGGGAATGATGACAGATTTGTTCTCTGGAATATTGATCCTTTTTAGTGCCCTGTTTGCACAGCACATGAGTCTCAGGGAATACCTCCCCCCCAGAACAATGTGACCCAGTTTTTAACAATCTGTTTAAATGGTGGGTTCAGAACTAAGTCTGTATCTTTCTGTTCCTGGTTCGGTATTGCCAGGAGACCTAACCCACTCCTCCCAACCCCTCCCTCCCAATAGGATTGGTGTAGCTAGATGATGATACTTCCTTGGAGTTTACTGTCGATCCCCCTGGCATGTTGCTATCTACTTTTCCATCCTGTTTTGCCTCCACAGATATCTTTTTCATACTACTCATTAAAGTACTTTGCTGGGAACTTCCAAAATGGAAAGAGTGATTTAAAGCATCATTTCTTTGTAAAGTAAAATTGGAAATGGTATACATGTGTTGTTGGGTCATGGATGGGTTCTGAGTCGCTGTCATCCTTCTACCCCAAAAGACTCAGTTTTGATCCAGTGCCAGACTCTGTTCTATTCCTTCTTTTCTGTTTCTGGAAATATTGGAAGCAGAATAAACTGAGTCTGTGGGTTCGGTAGACACAGAATAAATTGTTCAAAATAACAGGTCTTTATTGAATCCAACACCAGCCAAAAACTGAACAAAGAACAAGGGAAACACCACAAACTTAGATACAGTTTGGCAAGCCCACCAAAGAATCTGATTGGTCCTTCATGGGCACAGTTCATTGGTCCATAAGATTTCTCAACCTGGCCACTGATTGCTTATTTTACAATCCCTTCATTTGCATAGTGGTCTGAATTAGCGCAACTTGGATTACACACATAACAATAAGCACGTGAGGCTTGTGCAAAGTTCTGGTATTGGTAGTAACACAACAAAATTAAAGGGAGTCTGCCCATATGCCATTTTATTTCTGATTGTCTATGTTAGTGCTCACATGTCTGACCAAATGTTACCATGTTAATAAAGCATTGCTGGAATTTTATGTATAGGTACAAGGAATTGCCAGATTTCATTACAGTAGCAACCAACAAGATTTTCCTGATTTAAGCTTTTGAGAGTCAGCACTCCCTCCATCAAGTACAATCTCGGTCTCTAAGATGCTACTGGACTCAAATGTAGCTGTTTCACTGCAGACCCAACACAGCTGCCTTCTGAAACTAGAATTGGCTCCCCCCTTTAGTTGAGGGCAAGAAACAAGATAATTCACACACACAAACACAATGATTATGGGCCCAATCTAGATTCCATCAGCATTGTCCCAAATTCCATTGACTGTTGTATCGCCGGTTAGATTAGAAGCTCAGAAGAGATGCCTTTGGCTCTCCTGCATTCTCCATCAAGCATTCTTCTCTGTTGTTCTTGCGAACAGATGCTGTGCAAGGCAAGTTGGCCATGGCCCCTTCCTCACCCAAGCAACATGTTCCTGGGCGTCTCCCAGCAGCAAAGTCAATAGCAGAGAGGGCTCCATTAATATTCTGGGAATTGCAGGGAAGATTGACTGCCTCATTAGCAGGCATCGTGTGGAACTCTGACAATAATTAACAACTCAACGGTCTTATTTGCTGGCCTATCACAGAAGTATTCAATCAAAAATGTAATTTGCTCAACGCTTCCATTTAGCATGGAGAGAATATTCCTTCAAAGTTTTAAATAGACTAATTAAGAGGGAAGAAATACAGGGGGGGGGAAATTATTAACAGTATAGTTTTAATGGGAAATTATTGGAGCGTATTAATAATGCAATAACCATTTTTAACAGCTGTCTGTCAGTTTGCGGGCCAGGGGTAATTAAATTAGCCACAAAGGGTTAGTCAAATTAGGTGCTGGGTTTAACGAGGGGACATCAAGCTTCATGGGCTGGGATGTGATGCCACTGTAGCATATCTTGCAAGATGCTTGATTGGGAACAACCCCTCCCTCCCTTCTGCCTTTTCTGGGTTTTGGGTTTTTTTATTCACTTGCCTTTGATTAAAATGTATAATTTATTTAATCATAATTTAATTGAAAAAAGCCATGGTGTTCCCATTTTAACCTAATGTGGCAAAGTGAATAAGGGACGTGGGTTAGATATGAACATGCAGGTTAGATATGGAGACTCATAAAAAAGAAGGGAGGATGAAGAGAGGGAGACATACACCAGTTCACCGCATAAATAACCTATTGTGTGAACTGCAGTATAAGTTGTCCTTTTGTGTCCGAAGTGGATATTATACTGAGACGGCTATGGAAATCATCACCCAAATCATAACGGCAACTTCTGAAAATTAATAACATGTATCGGTGCAGGGTGGTAAGGCAGCTGACATGGTGTCTGAAGCTCTGACCATGAGGCTGGGAGTTCAGTCCCAGCAGCCGGCTCAAGGTTGACTCAGCCTTCCATCCTTCCGAGGTTGGTAAAATGAGTACCCAGCTTGCTAGGGGGTAAAACGGTAATGACTGGGGAAGGGAATGGCAAACCACCTTGTGTTGAGTCTGCCAAGAAAATGCTAGAGGGCGTCACCCCAAAGGGTCAGACATGACTCGGTGCTTGCACAGGGAATACCTTTACCTTTATCATAGAAATACATAAGCTATAATGCTACTGTCTGGTGCTTAGAAACTTAACTCCCGTTAATGTGCACAGCAGCATTCATACATCACAGCTATAATTCAACTTTTAACCACAGTTGTCCTTGAGAGAGTGGGAGAGATAAGATGCATAAGCATCTCAGTGACAAGGTTTGTGCACATTTCTTCTTTGACTGTGGTCCATTGCCACATCTGAATGCAGACATAATTATGAATAGAATTCACAATATCTTTAAATAGGACAGGGTCCTATTAAATAAAAGAGTAAGGCCACCTGGGGAGGAGTTAGGGCGGGCCCTGTCCAGGATAAAAACTCAGAGGGCCCAATCAGGAGCCGCGAAGCGGCTCCTGATTGGGCCCTCCGAGTGTCCATCCAGGGCCAAGCAGCCAATGGGGAGGCGCGCAAAGTGCCTTCCTATTGGCCCCTCACCAGGACAGACCAAAATTCCATTCACCCAGCCCAGTCTGGCTGCCAGTCTGCTCCTGACCACCGCAGGGAGAGGAGGCCAGTAGGGCTGCCAAGGGGGATGAGAACACAGGCTGTGCCGGCCCTTTTCGCCCCAAGGCTGTCCTAACTGTCAAGTCCAACTGCAAACTGCCTCAGAACCCTGACAGAGCTGGCCGGAGGCTGCAGAGTGCTCCCCCTCCCTCCCCCCTCCCTTCAGGCCTGCTGCAAAGGAGCCTCTGACAGCCCCTGACTGAGGGGAGGGAGGCCTTTCCAAGAGCAACGCAGGGGAGCCTGAGGGCCTTCCTTTTGAGGGGGGGACTTTCCCCTTCTGCCAAGCAGTTGCCTGACAGGGAGGCCACAGAAAAGCCCCTTCTCACTTAAAATACTGCTCTGGCCAAGGGTTAGACACAGCCAAGCCATGTGTCTATCTTCTTTGCAACTCTCTGCAGATTTGAGGCCACTGCACAGCGTTATTCTGCAGAGGAAGCTGACTCTTTTGTCTCCTGTTTCATCTGCACAACAACCCCGTGCAGTAGGCCTCAAGTCTTTCAATTCAACAACAACCTGTGTGGGAAGCCTTAAATGTTTCTTTTCTACCACAACCCTGTCCAAAGTAGCCCTTTCTGCCTGGGGAGCTGATCTTTATACTCTGCAGGTGAGCTGTAATTCCAGGAGTTCTCCAGGCCCCACCTGGAGGTTGGCTACCCCTGGGTTGGAAATATTCCTCAAGGTTTGGAGGTGGGACTTCAAAATCGTACAATGCCTCAGAGTCCAGCCTTCAAATGAGCCATTTTTGCCTGCAGTTGGTAGGGAGCGGTGCAGGAGTGTCCCTCCTGGGCTATGGGCTATGGCCAGCCCTTATCAGCAACTGTTTGTATTCTGGGGCGCAGACAAGCAGACCAGCATCAGTCCTGTGAGTCTGGAAAGTGCAGGAAGATCTAAATAAATATTTACAGCCTGAAACTAAATAGAGAACAAGTAAATGTCTGGAGACACATAGTAACTGAAATAGTAACTGGCAAATAACCTTGGCCTGGCAAATACAAAAACAGTATTAAAAACCTTACTAAGGTCAAAACTGCTGTGCACAGACAGTCTTAGGGTTGCCAGCTTCCCTGTGAGGCTCGCTACCCCACCTCCCTCATGGGGAGTCTGCTATGGGGAGAGAAGGGGAAGACGATTGGAAAATGCTTTGAGACACCTGAGGGATGCTGGGTCACTGCGGCCCATTCCCAGTTCTCTCAGATCTCTCACAACCCTACATACCTCACAGGTTGACTATTGTGGAGAGACAAATGGAAAAGGTGTTTGTAAACCGCTTTGAGACTCCTTTGGGTAGTAAGCAATAGGGTACAAAAATCCGTTCTTCTAAGGAGCAACCATGAAAGAAGCATGTGGGCACATAACATTTTACCTACAGTGAAAATATGGGAGACAGAAGGAACAGGGTGGACACCTGTGTACTGTGACTACCCTATGTGTATTAGGGCAGAGGGGCATTTCGGTGGATGTGGCCTAATTCACACAAGAAGGGAAATGACGCAGAACTGGGGGGAATTGGTTGCCATGTAATCTTCCCCTAAGAAGAGTCTCCAGTCTGATTTTCCCTTCACATATCTGAAGACATGGCTCTGGAAAGCTCATCTGTAACCACTATGCCACAATTCCCAAAGGTCAGTCCTCTCCCACACTCAACAAACATTCCACACCACGGGTTCTTGACACCCATATCTCCACACCCATGGCCTCATTTGCCACCATGCCACCACAACCTCCCACACAACACACATGACAACTCCATGCCCTTACAGACTGGACAACTCCTCCCCTTCCTCTTCCCACTGCCAAGCTCTAGCGCCCGTTGTATTCTTGGAGACAATGGGCTTTGCCCCTAGTTGGATAATAAAGTCCACATGTTCTTGGGTATGGGACACCCAGGTTCAGAAGACCACTTATCCAGGAAATCCATAGCAAGTCAGTGGCCTGTATCCAAATACAAGGACACTTAAGAGGGGCGACATTTCCCCCAATCCCTCCTCCCAACCAGTTGACATCCTCTCCTAAAAAAGTCGGTGAACTCTTAGGAAAAGTATGGTGTTTGTAGTATCCAGGTGTCAGTCCATAGTTAATAGCTCACTAATTAATAGCCCACTAAAGGTAAAGGTATCCCCTGTGCAAGCACCAAGTCATGTCTGACCCTTGGGGTGACGCCCTCTAGCGTTTTCATGGCAGACTCAATACGGGGTGGTTTGCCAGTGCCTTCCCCAGTCATTGACGTTTACCCCCCAGCAAGATGGGTACTCATTTTACCGACCTCGGAAGGATGGAAGGCTGAGTCAACCTTGAGCCGGCTGCTGGGATTGAACTCCCAGCCTCATGGTCAGAGCTTTCAGACAGCCTTTCAGCCACAAGAGGCTCTTAATAGCCCACTACGTGACACTATTTGCAGTAATCTTTCCTGCTGGTGGTTGAGCCAGTCACTTTTCTTTTCATTTAAAGATCTTCCTGTGCATGGTTGCGTAGATCTTCATCTCTTGGTGAAATCGGAGTCTCGGTCCAACAAAGAATTATTTTCAAATTTGTTGCTGAGGGCTGCTCCTTTCTCCAATAGAACTGGATCTGTTGAAAAAGAAAGAGAAGAGAAGTAAAAAAACAAAACAAAAGGAAAAACAGGAAAAACAGTACAAAAAAACCACATAAAGGCATAGACATACTCTTGGATCGCAGTGGGGGGAAAAAAGGTGTAAAGAAGTTCAAAGGGGTTGATTTTGCTTTAATCTCAAGGCCTGAGTTGTCAAGGTCTTGTTTATTCCCCCCCATTGCTGTTGGCATTGTTAGGCAAAAAGAAAGTCATTCAGCATAAGCTGTATCAGCAGGCCCTTGCAATAATGACATTCCTATTGTGTCTGTGCTTTAAGAGGAATGCAGAGGTGGGTGTGCAGACATCATTCTGCGCTTATTAACCCCTGAATAGAAAGGACTCTTTGAGGTGTTTCCAGCACTGAGTGGAACTTTGACACTGTTTGCAGTGCTCTTTCAAGCTAATGGACGAACTGTTCTCTTTTATTTTCAACCTGAAGTTCCTGCTATTGATGGGTGTTCACATCATCACCTCTTGAGGTTCTGAATGTGAAGGCTCTATTTGATTTAAGCCTGAAGAAGGGGTGGGGAGACAATAGATAGGTCTACTTAGGAATTTGGGAGGAATCAGTGCAAGTCTGGTAGGATACTTTTCATTGTTTCCCTTTGCAAAGATCAAGGAAGCCTTCACCACTTCAGGCATGCTGGCGTCACCCCTATCCTTATATCAAAGGTTGTCCCTCGCCCACCCATTTCCGGTTGCTGTACTCTGCTTACAGCTATCTGTATCAATCAACTCTATGTTAGTCCATCCTCTGCTGATGCAAACGCCAAGAGGGCTTGTAGTTCTTTGTTTAATGATATGTTAAGGAGAAAATATACATCATCTGATAATATGTGGTTATAGTTTAAACTTATCGGCAGTGTGAAATGTGAGAAACACACATATTGTGCTTTGAGGCTCTTGCCTTGTGTGTTTATGTGCATGCATCTTCACAATGAGATGTTCAACTTTTAGAAAGTCTAGAA
The DNA here is from genome assembly GCF_049243985.1 of Paroedura picta. Classification (NCBI taxonomy): domain Eukaryota; kingdom Metazoa; phylum Chordata; class Lepidosauria; order Squamata; family Gekkonidae; genus Paroedura; species Paroedura picta. The sequence continues at coordinate 37,773,875 of NC_135380.1, read as the reverse complement.
TCCTTGCAGAATGACATTGGTAGTGATACATACTAGCAACCTTTTGTATGCCAGCCTGTTGTTATGACAGGGAGTGGTGGAGTCTAATCTGGAGAACTGGGTTTGATTCCCCACTGGGTTGGTTGGCCTAGTCACAGTTCTCTTGGAGCTCTCTCAGCCTCACCCTCCTCACAGGGTAGCAGTTGTGGGGAGAAAAGGGAAAGGCATTTGTAAGTCGCTTTAGAACTCCTTTGGGCAGTGAAAAGCAGGGTATAAAAAGCTATCCTCTTATTATGAAGGCAGAGGATAAAAAATAGAGATAATTATAGCAATATGTTTTCCATATCGTCACATTCCTGTCAAATAATTGTTGTGGTGTGTTGAAATGGCTCTTTTCCAGTTTCAAAACAGACATTATCTGTCTGCATTCTCTCCCCCCCCCCCCATTCCTCTACACCAAAGCTGATGCTCCAGTACCTTCAAATTCAGCTAAAAATCTTCACGGTAGATTAAAATCATGACAATTTAGGAAGATTGTAAGTGGTTGTACAGAAGGGACTGTTGGTGCTCGCCTCTTGTGGCCCTTTCTTGCATGCCCAGGGAAATGCTGATCACCAGTTGAAATCAGAAGGCAAATTTCTTCCAGCCCACACTGGCCAGGGATTCAGATTGTGTGTGTGTGTGTGTGTGTGTGGGGGGTGTTTTTTTGAGTGGGGCATCATCTGGGCATATAATTGGGATCCCTGTAGGTGGGCAGGTAGTTGTGAATTTCCTGCATTCTGCAAGGGTTTGGACTAGACGACCTTGGAAGCCCCTTCCAACACTATGGTTCTATGACCTGTCTCTGTGTATAGCTGCTTTTGAGGCCATCCCATTGCGCAATGGAATTTAGCCCCTGAATATTTATTCCCAGGGCTACGCTTTGCATGAGACATCACTGTGAGCTCCCAACCCCCCTCTCTCCTTTGTCTTATGATGCCTTAAAAAGGAGTAATCCCACGTTTTAACTTTTTATAACTCTCCCTTGAGGTTTTTACCGCCCACAAAGGTCCCTTGCTTCTCTCTTTAAATTCATTTTGGTTAATCAGTTTTGTTTTTGTTTTTATCCCTTCCCTGCTGTATGTGTAACATATTTGTCTCTCTTGCCCTCTGCCCATTAAAACAATTTATAGTGCTATAAAGCAAAGCCAGCTGTCATGGAAAAAAAAACCCTGCTGGACAAGGAGAGGTGGTAGGGAGGAGAGCTGAAAGTTTTGGGTGAAGGGACATGTTCACCTAGACAGGCCATGGAGATTCTGAGCTGAATTGGAAGGTATTGGAACAGCTGCTTTGGTGTAGAAGATGGGGGGGGGGATGTAGGTTGGTGATTAGAGCAGTGGCAAGGAGCCAGGATGCCTGGTTTCAGAGCCACACTCATTTGCTGAATTTTTGGATATCTACTCAGCTGGAGAAATAATTTGGAAACAGTTTTCAGACTCAGTTTGAGTAGATTGGGGAGTGACCCAAGCTTCTTCCATAAGCCAAAAGTGCTGTTTTTAACGTGACTAGTTTATTTAAACTGATGTTGAGACTTTGTTCTAGGGGGTATGTTTGTGTATAAACCACATGCAAGTAGGACAAAGGGGATGAGAAGAGTGGAGCTCCAAATGTTTTCACAGAGAGAGGTCTGAAGTCTTGAGAGTTGGGGAAGCTCACTTGACCTTAACCAGTGCCAGAGCTTTCTCCATCCTGGCCCCCGCCTGGTGGAATGAGCTCCCAGAGGAGATAAAGGGCCCTGATGGAACTCAAACAGTTCCGCAGGGCCTGCAAAAGGGAGCTCCTCCACCAGGCATTTGGTTGAGCTCGACCTGAGCACTTCCCACCGGCCCTCCCCTTGAGCTTCCCTCCTCTGGCACCCACTACAATTCAGTCCAACCCACTGGGCTATCAGTATGCATTAATTTAATGTTTTCCATATTTTTCTACCGTTCTATGTTGCTTGTTGTTATCATTAATGTTGAACTAAGATATCTGTATTGTTTCTGTTTTATGTGAACCACCCTGAGCCTTTGGGGAGGGTGGTATATAAACAAACAAACTAACCAGCCTAAAATAGAGTTGTCAGTGTTGGGGCTGATCTGTATAAATGTTTGCTGAAGTCTCAAATTGGAGTCTTCAGTCCAAAATCAGAAATGAAGAAAGTAGGGATGGGCCAGAACTGTTCCACAAGCCAAAATTTGCCCAAATTTGTGGTCCCTGAACCAATGTTTGGGGGAAGGCGCCTTCTCCCAAAATTGTGTGGTCTTTTGTCTGATTTGGTTCGAGTCATTTAAGCCTTACAGCAGACCAGGGCAGTCCAACATCAGCTGTTAGGTTTAAACAACTGTAATCCATTTCAGCCATCCATTTTGTTCCCCTCTTCCAAGAGGAGAGAAGGAAATGGATGAGTTAAATGGCTTGCTGCTATGACAGCCTAACAATGGAGTGAGCAAGCCGATTATCTGTTAGGTTTAAATGACTATGATTAATTGAATCCCTCCATTTTGCTCCTCTCCATTGCTAACTGAAGGAGTGCTTAACTTTTACAGCCTAATAGAGGCGAGGGTGTGCCCATTCACTATTCAATTGTAATGGCTGGGAGCCATTTAGGCCTGCCATTTTGCTCCACTTGAAAGCAGGGAAGAGTGAAATGGAGGATTTAAATGGACTGTATACAACAACAACAATGACATGTGTATCCCTCTGCTCCACAATGCTCATGTCAGGTAACAGCATTAAAGTAATATACTAGGCAACATGATGCATCTCAGGGCTTTGTGTAGAGATGGTGCCTGTATAGATTACGAGTTCTTTTGAGCAGACAGACAAAGTACTGTTCTGTCCAGTACCTACTAGGTTGAATCTAGTGCAAAATCCCTGTTTGCATAATCCAAGAAAAATACCATAGCTGCCACTTGAGCAAAGCAAACTTACTATATTCTCACTAGTATTTCTGCTTGCACAAGTTCTTGTGCAGTCAACTTCTGGGCACTATAATATATATGGAGGAAATCTCTACGTGTTGCACAATATCTTAGACAATCAGTGCTGCAGCAAGTCTGTTTCTGTTTCTACTTGCAAATCAAGCCAGCACATGGAACTCACTGCCGCAAAATGTAGCCATAAGTATGGGTGTAGATGAATTGAACAGGGAACCAGAAAGACAAACTGCCTCCAGGTTTAGAAGCCATTGAATTCTGGATACCGATTGGCTGTTGCTTGGGAGCTACTGTCTCTGTGGGAAAGGATCTGTTGGGGAAGGGGATGCTGGACTACATGGCCCCTGGTCTCTTCCAGCAGAGTTGTGCTTACATTATTAAAGATGTGGGATAATTAGCTGGTGATTGGTCATGGGCACCCTTTCCTTGTGCAGGGTGGGTCTGCAGAATGGCTTTGCCAAGCAAAACTGTATGAACTTCATGTGCTGCAGTTGGACATGCACAAGAAGGTCACAGTATGCTGCTGAGCATATCCAAGTTGCTCTGGCGTATTTTTTGCAAGAAAGAGACTCAAAGGTGGCATAACTTCAAAATGCCATGTTTGTGATACCCCCCCCCCCTCAAATCACAATAAACACAACCCCTTCTGCACTGCATTGGGGTCCACAGCATTTGTATACTCAGGACGATGGGGTATAATCTGGGGGGGGGGGCAAGGAGAGAGCTCCCACGCCTTTTCTCATATAGAAAAATTACGAGCTGTATAGATTATTTTAATGGCAGTATTGCCTCCATCTGCAGCTCTGCCATCTGTTCTTCTCCAATTATGGATGCAAAAACCCAGCATGCTTCTCCATTTCGGCAGTAGAGAATGAAATATAACTGCTATAAAAGGACGCATGTTCTTTGAACAATGCAGTTGGCACCTGGGCATGCATTCTTTGAGCAGTGCATTTAGCACCTGCCCTCTTTCTCTCACACTTGAGGTCCGCATCCATCAGAAATCCCCCTTCTGAGACCAGCATGCTTTTAGCACCTGCCACTTGACATTCCTGCGGTTGGCCTATGCTGCTTTCCTTAGAAGGAGGGGGGGGGGGAAAGCAACAGCAGCTTGCTCCATAAAGTTCAAGAGAAATTCAACAAAACTGACAATGGTTAGCAGTTTTAATTCCAGGAAGCAAACCAGTCACACAATGTACATACAGTCAAAATGAGTCTGAGACCCCAAGATCCCCAGGTCATATTGAAAGCGAAAAAACCTTTGCGTTAAGGTGATATTGTTAGAAGTGAATGTGAAGAAGTCATCTATTCTATTGGAAAGGGGGGGAATGTTACTATAAGTGACTGAAGAAGACCTTTGAAAATGCAGTATCCACCGAGGGACTCATTTTGACTCCCACTCCTACATTAGATATCTGAGGGGCCAGTGGGGTAATGACTGCCATGGCTTTTAATTGTTAGGAGTCTGTTTTTTAGGAGTTATATCAACATATGTCTGGATAGTTTTTAATGGGGTTTTAACGGACTGTGTAACCCGCCTCGAGTCTACTACGAAAGTGGCAGGTGATGAATGAACTAATGAACAAACACACAAACAAACAAACAAACAGGTAGATGGTGTGACTGGTACACTTAATTGGAATTAAAGTTTTTAGTCATCATCAGTTTTGTTGAATTTCTCTTGGACTTTGACTGACGGGTTGTTTCCTGCCTTTGCTCCATAAGGTGGCATGTTGTGTGAGTTGACTGAATAAACACTGAATAAGAATCTATGCACTGTAGAAAAGCTTATCGTATTACAGCGATTGTCAGCCACGGCTGCTTTAGACCAAGGATGGCAAAATGAAGAGGAAGAAACCAACTCCAACGATATTCCAAATAAAGAATTCTTAAATGTCTTTAAAAAAATATTATTACTTTTCATTCTGTTATAGCACTTGATTCAAGATGGGTCAAGGCAAAACGGGATCCAGATAATGTACCCGTTTTCAAACAGCAATTTTCCTCAGTGGCCTGTCCCTAAGTAATATACAGAGCTTATTATAATAATCCAAACTGGGCTTGCAAGTGACCTAATATCATTGATTACTAACAAGGAATAAAATTAGGTCACTTGCAAGCCCAATTTGGGACCTTGCTTGTAATACCTCATATCCCGGTACTTGTTAGAGAGGTGATTTTGTAATTTTGTGTTTTGTATTATTTGATTAATTATGGGTTATTATAAGCTCTTTAAGAGCCTCTTGTGGCGCAGAGTGGTAAGGCAGCCGCCTGAAAGCTTTGCCCATAAGGTTGGGAGTTCAATCCCAGCAGCCGGCTCAAGGTTGACTCAGCCTTCCATCCTTCCGAGGTCGGTAAAATGAGTACCCAGCTTGCTGCTGGGGGGTAAACGGTCATGACTGGGGAAGGCACTGGCAAACCACCCCGTATTGAGTCTGCCATGAAAACGCTAGAGGGCGTCACCCCAAGGGTCAGACATGACTCGGTGCTTGCACAGGGGATACCTTTACCTTTTACTAAGCTCTTTAGAGCCTCTTGTGGTGCAGAGTGGTAAGCGGCAGAAATGTTGTCTGAAGCTGTCTGCCCATGAGGTTGGGAGTTCGATCCCAGCAGCCGGCTCAAGGTTGACTCAGCCTTCCATCCTTCCGAGGTCAGTAAAATAAGTATCCAGCTTGCTGGGGGGTAAACAGTAATGACTGGGGAAGACACTGGCAAACCACCCCGTATTGAGTCTGCCATGAAAACACTAGACGGCGTCACCCCAAGGGTCAGACATGACCCAGTGCTTGCACAGGGGATAGCTTTACCTTTATAAGCTCTTTAGCATATTGAGTTATACTTATGTATATTATAGATATGTTACAGATATATAATTGAGGATTTAAATGATAAGAACTGTTTTCATTGGAAGATGATATATAGAGGTAGGAAATCATGATTTCATACATTGTATAATTACTGATGCATGTTGAATATTGATGTATAATAGCTGATTACTGTATATTACTTAGGGAGAGGCCATTGAGGAAAGATTGCTGTTTGAAAACGGGTACATTATCTGGATACCATTTTGGCTTGACCCATCTTGAATCAAGTACTATAACAGAATAAAAAGGAACAACAAAGACACTTAAAAATTCTTTGGGCCATTTCGCACGGCTTCAAAATAGCACAATGGTTGCTAATTGGAAACACTACTAATTTGCCATAACCCACGACGTCGTAGACAATCTGCAACAATCCTGAAACCGACCCGCCAAAAGCGCTTCGTTGTGGCGCTTTCAGGGGAATCCAGAAAAGTGGATTCACCCTCCGGATAGCGATACACTCCTGCAACCCATCTGCAACACTAGCGCTAAAGACCTGTGCGTTACCATTGTAGCTGGTTCTTCAAAGTCCCTCCCCCTGGATCTCTCCTCCAAACTTCCGGCGAAGCGATCGCCATTTTTTTTTCTCGGAGCGAGCGGGGATAAACGCACCGGCGAGCCTCTTTCTGTTTAGAGGCTTCCCTGGCTTCAGTCCTTCACCTTTAGTCACTAAGCACAAACCACTTAAAAGCCCGTTTGCTGAAATAAAGTCCCTTTATTTTTTACACATAAATTCAGCCGAAAATCGAGCCCGTGAGAAGGGGGGGGGAATTTTTTTTTATCACTCGAGGCAGCGTGCAAACGATCATACAATCAAACGATAGCTCACATTAGGCAGCTGGATGGGTCTCTCCGTAGCAACGAATCTACACAGATTCGTTGCTATGGGTCTGTTTTTTTTTAAAAAAAAACCTTCCTTAAAGGGAAAGCGGCTGTTTGGGAGCATGCTAACGGCTGCCCATTGGCTGCTTGACGGCCAGGGGCGGGACGAGCTTGGCAATAGCGCTTCCTTTCTAGCGATTTCTGCCGAGACCGGAAGCCTGTGGGAAACGCTAAAAAATGCAACTGATTCCACTACAAAGCCAGGTGTGCAAAACGACGAATTCCACTATTTTAAATGGCGATTTTTCATTCCGCAAACAATTTGCAACAAAGATCCCCGTGCGAAATGGCCCTTTATTTGGAACGCCATTGGAGTTGGTTTCTTCCTCTTCACTTTGCCATTTACGAATGCTGGCAGAGGCTCACGGGAATTGTAGTCCATGGACATATGGAGGTCCATACATTGATTATCCCTGCCTTAAGGTGTGCTCAACAGTAGAAAGGTTGAAAAAGGCTGCCATATATGGTCATAAAAGGTAAAGGTAAAGGTATCCCCTGTGCAAGAACCGGGTCATGTCTAACCCTTGGGGTGACGCCCTCTAGCGTTTTCATGGCAGACTCAATACGGGGTGGTTTGCCAGTGCCTTCCCCAGTCATTACCGTTTTACCCCCCAGCAAGCTGGGTACTCATTTTACCAACCTCAGAAGGATGGAAGGCTGAGTCAACCTTGAGACGGCTGCTGGGATCGAACTCCCATTAATTAACTCCCACCAATTAGGGATACCCTTCCAGAGCCATAAAGAAACCACAGGGTTTCATGAACCCCTGGTTGAGAACACCTGGCCTAGAGTGTGGCTCCACCAATTCAGGCTGGCCCAAATTGCACTAGATAACAGGTGGGCACATTGTGCACACTGAAAAGTATACATCCTTGAAAGACAGTGATTCAATCTGCAGCTATAACCTGGTGTCCTGGGCCGTTGTTCACATTTTCCGTTGGAATGAGTTATACCTTAGTTCTCTTCCACAGATGCATTTTCATGTTTCATTCATTTTTGCATCCTCTGGTGCAATGCATACTGATGAGATGGCACGCTCTGATCTGACCAAGCTGTATTCTGATTTCTGTATGCTGCTATTGGTCGTGTATGATGGTAGCTCATTCAGATCTGTGCTTCTGCCCAAGTCCCAAATATGGTCCTCGTTAATGCAGCATTTAACTTTTATTTTTCCTTCCCAGAGATCTGTCATTTGTTGTTTAATGTCTCTGATGCTGCTTTTATGGGTGCAAAACACTTCACCATAAAGAAGATGAAAACAGAGGGGGGACCAGATGCAGGAGAAATGAAGCCATCAAAGCACAAGCTTGTGGCAATCAAGTCGGCTCAACTCCCTCGCATGACCCCTTTGCACGGACCCGACATCTTGTTTGCTATCCCCTCCCCTAGCGCAGTTGTAAAACTTAGGCTGGAGGTTATTAATTATTGAAAAACAGATTAGCTAAAACCCGTATTTGAATTAAACATGAACAACAATGTTTTTTTGGCAAGGCAGAGCTCCTGGCTATGTGGCGTATTTTGTTCTGGAGGTTAGAGGCAAGCGGAGATGTCGCGGTTCACATAGCACAAAGCTGGGCTGCTGGCTGTATTATACCGGTGGCCAGCTGAGATCAGGAAGGGCGATGTCTGTGATGTTTGGATGGGAATCATCCTCTATCTTGGCACACATTCCAGCAACCTGTTTTATTTTTGCAGTTAACCCTCTGTGACTTACTGTGGCTTAACGAGTGACATATTGGAGCAGGAGGGCATTTGAAATCTCCACTGAGTCTCTGGATCAATAGCTGGATATTCAGTCCGAGCTGATTTTTAGCAACCAGAATCCCTTCCCCCCCCCCCCCGGCGGCTACCAGAAGGAACTTTGTTCCAGCTGCCAGTTGTCCTGAAGATAGAGAAGAGACCAGAAAGATATCACGGGCCAGATCAATCAAGGCCATAGACTAGTTCCATCATATTCATCCACCCAAGATTTCCAGAGAGGGAAGATTAGCCTGGATCAATAATGAATCTTTCTCATTCTGAACCCAAGAGTGCAAAGATAAATTATATTTTTAGGATTTTAATCTTAATGATTGCTGATGATTGTTATTGTGCTAATTTTATTGTTTATACGATTGCTGTTACCCGTCCTGAGCCTGTGGCAAAGAGTGGGCTATAAATGAAATTATACTTACTTACTCACAAAAAATTCTATATAAAAAGGCAATGTGCTGATGAGAGGTGGTGTTTATTTACATATATAGGAGAACCTCCCAGGTTTGCAGAAAAATCCAAAGGGGGGGGGGAGAGAGAGTTTGGATTTTTAAAGGGGAACCCCCCCATAAATGTTTGTAATTCCAAAACATCACCGTGCAAACAACAGTAATAACAACAGAAAAAAACAACAATGATGGGATCTTATAGAATCATTAGGGGCCAAGTCCATTGCATTCAGGAATACAAGTGCTAGATTGGGGGGATGGAGTGGAAGAACTCAGTGGACGGCCTCCTCCTCCCCCCAGGACCTGGAAAGGCTGCAGGGTGGAGGCCCCTGGGAAGGGAACTCACCAGCAGAAGCAGCTCTCACACAGCAGGGATCTACAGCTGCTTAGCCTTGGAGGGAAGTGGATGGAGGAGGGGGTGGTCAGAGGTCGGGGATGGAAGGCTCCTGGACAACAGGCAAGCCAGTTGGAGGAGGAGGCACTCTGGGTGAGAGAGTGGGTGTTAAGCGCTGAATGGCACTTAACGCCATGAGACACACTCCTCCTCCAAGGCTTTACCAGAAATATATAGTGGAACAGATGTTTGGCATTATAACTGTAACTTAGAAAGGAGAGTCAGCAAATGAGATGCGGAAAAGCAGCAGCGGGAGGAGAAGAGGGGAACCCATGGGACTGCCTTATCCTGAATCAGACCATTGGTGTGTCATGGTTGGTAAGTACTGTCTTCCCAGACTGGCTGCAGCTTTCCAGGGTCTCAGGCCTGTCTCTTACCTACCAGCTGGTCCTTTTAACTGGAGATGCTGGGTACTGAGCCTGGGACCATTCTCCATGCCAAGCAGGTGCTCTGCCAGTGAGCCACAGTCCCTCCTCAAAGAAGCAGAGGCTGCAGTGACTGCAAGGGCAGAGGAAAGTATCGGAGGAAAGATGGAGAGAGGAAAAGGCAGCAGTAAAAGTTTGAGCAATGGAGAAGGTTCAGGAGAGAGCATGGCCAGTCCTCGCCCAGCTTCAGGACTGACCCTCCCACTCCAAGCTTGCTCATGTATTTGGCTCTGTCTAACAATTCGGGTGTCTCTTCCTGGTTGACTACAAACTATTTTTGTGACTCTGCTTTCGGTCTGTGTTCTGATTATGGCTCCTCGGCCCAGGTGCAGATGCTCAGCTAGGTATGGTCCGGCAGGGTTAGACACTTCTTACCTTCGAGGAGTGTATTCCATGTTGGTGCATATCATGTGGAAACCCCTGCAGAAATCTGGGCCCATTCCGCACACATTAGTTAATGCACTTTCAATGCACTTTAGAAATAGATTTTCCTGTTCTGCACAGGAAAATCCAGCTGCAAATGTACACTGAAAGTGCATTATACTACACATGTGGAATGAGCCCTGGACTATGTGTCAGGTGCATGCTCAGGTCTCACATGGCATCACTGCTAGACCTTTCTGAAGCCCACTGTGAATGCAGCCAGAAGGGTCCTCCATCATCCTTCATCCATATGAAGCCCCAGGCGTAAAGAATCAGTGGTAGGGATCATTGCATTTGCAAGAGTTGAAAAATCAAAGCTAAGAGTTTGCCACTCTTCCAGAAAGGCACATGACAGGTTTCTAGTACTGAATGTAGAGCACAGTGAAAACCCAAGACTGATCCATGGAGCGGAAAGGCAATCATCCCCACACAGGCATTAGTTAAGCATTATAAGTGGAGTATGACCTGGCTGGTCCTGTGTTAAAGGGTGGTATTCTCTAACACAGATGCCACCATCTAACAAATTCCATATGACTGCCTTCTGTTACATGGCCCAAAGATCTCTCTGTGGCGGATGGATTTTGAGCCAATAATGGGAGGGAAGTGGTTAAGAACAGGAACCTAAAAGAAGGTGTCTGTTCAAGGTAGCAGTGTACCTTAAAAAGCCCAGCCGTGTATGGCAAAATTGTGTTTGTGTGTGTATATATCCACAAGAGAGTCATGCAAAGAGTTTTTATTGTTGTTGTTGTTGTTGTGATTTATTCACTGCCACTCCCGAAACAGGCTCATGGCGGGTTACAACAGTCCATCATACAACCCAGATAAAACCCCATTAAAAACAGGAAATCCATCAGTAAACAAGAAAACCGCAGGTGGCGAAACCTAACCCAACCCTTCTAACAATATCTAGTCACGTGGGCTAGGAGGGGGCATCGATGTTCCATAACCCAGTGCTAAGAAACAGTAGCACAAGCACTTGAAGGGGCACCCAAAGGGCACCCAACGGGGGGGGGCGATGATCTTCCTCACTGCCTTGGCCTCAACCATAGACCCGGCGGAAGAGGTCTATAAGGTTTGCTTAGTCCCAGCCTGGAATGTTGTGTTTGAGCTTGATATCCATGACAAGCGGCTTCTCAGTGGAACAGGCTTCCTTGGGAGGTGGTGGGTTCTCCATCTTTGGAGATTTTTAAACAGAGGCTAGATAGCCATCTGACGGAGAGGCTGATTCTGTGAAGGCTCAAGGAGGTGGCAGGTTACAGTGGATGAGCGATAGGGTTGTGAGTGTCCTGCATAGTGCAGGAGGTTGGGCTAGATGACCCATGAGGTCCCTTCCAACTCTGTTATTCTATGATTCTAAGATTGAAGCAGGCAGTAAAGCAGATAACCAGTGCACAGCAAGATCCCTTCTGCAGGATCTAGTCAGTTTAAATCGAAACTGATCAATAGAGTGTACCAAAAGGAAGATCTCTTGTTTGCTACTGGGGGAGGGGGTGCAGGGCTTTCTCAGTTCAGTTTTGCCTCTTGCAACAACATGCTGAGATCACAATAAAGAACTGATTGACCTCCCAGTGGTCCTAGCTTCCTACGAACCCGTGAATTTAGCAGGGAGAATTGCAGGAGCTTAACAGAGATAAGTTGCATGATGGCCCTACCCACATTGGTCTGCTCATCAGCCTGCTCCGTTTCATGTAATGTCAAAATGGATAGGCTGATTTTAATGTGAGAAAGAGTGCATGGCTAAGGGGAGATGAAGCCGTCTCTGACTTTACTGCCACACAGTTGTATGCCCAAGTGCGTTCCCAGCTTGGCGGAAATGCCACAAGTAAATAAAGCTGGGAGGGAAAACCTCCCACCCTTGGGGTGATAGAACATAGATTAGGGGTAGTCAAACTGCGGCCCTCCAGATGTCCATGGACTACAATTCCCAGGAGCCCCCTGCCAGCATTCCCAGGGCTCCTGGGAATTGTAGTCCATGGACATCTGGAGGGCCGCAGTTTGACTACCCCTGACATAGATGGTTTAGCTCACTAGAAAGGTTGTTGCTCTCTGTGGCGGAGTCTGTCGCCTGCTTCCAGAAGGTCCTGGGTTTGGCCACTGGCACCTCCAGCTGAAGCTGGTCCTGGGAAAGACCTTCTCCTCTGGCCCCTGGAGATCCACTGCCAATCAGAGCCGACAGTACTGAGCTTCCTGTCTCTGTGGTCCGATTTCATGCAAGGCAGCTCCATACGCTTCTGTGGCCTTGCACTCACGTCCCTCTTGGTGTCCAAACGAGACCAACTCACCTGTCCCCTGCTTTGTACTCCAATTGGACATGCCACTTCTCACCTCACCGAAAAAGGAGTGGTTATTTAATTTAATAAATGATAACAATAATGGCCTCCTCTACCAGAGGGCCCTTGTGCCTTCAATGTTAACGGTTGCCAGTTGGGTGCGGCAGCCCCAGCAAGGAAGGCCGTGTGGGGGAGACCTGGGACCCTTTGAGCGAGCGGAAGCAGAGGCTTTGGGCATTTTCGCCAAGAAGCCTTCTGCCCTTGTTCTTTTTACAAGTGCTTTCTTTTGGATCAAAGCATATTCGCCGTTAGGAAGAGTGCAGAGGATTTACTCCCCCCCCTTCTCTCCCCCCCCCCCTTTCTCAAGTGTTTTGTTATTTTGTTCTTGATGCTTCTCAGGCAGGGCTCTTGCCTTCTAATCCACAACTGAAAAAAAATCCTGTGAATGAGGGTCGCACTACAAGGTGCGAGGAACAATTCAAAGCCCATCTTCCTCCAAGGCTCTCATAATAGGAACAAGTGGAAGCATAATTCATAATCGTCATCATAACTCCGTGGGGCTCTCTCGCCTGTTTTATCTCCGCAACTTCAACTGCTTATCAACCATTAAAGTGAATGGGAGCCTCCTGCGACATGGGAACCTATTGATTAAGCTCTTGAAAAAATATAAAATAAAACAGAGAGTCTGTAGCACGTTGTGGCTTGCTTCCATTCTTGTGCTGAACCTGAAGGCTGTGCAGACGTTATGTGTTAAACTGCAGTTGTTGCACCCTGGGTGGATTGCTGGGGCTACATCTTCTTTTTCGGGGGATTGTAAATCCTGCGGTCTAATATTGGAGCTTATGGGGTTTTAAAAAGAAATAGAAGTTATGGCTACTAGGTACCTGCTGTGTGAAAGCACAGAGAACAAACAACTTAATCTTTGACATTATATGTGGCTATGTGCTGCTCAGATGGGCAGAGCTGGTGCAGAGAGGTAAATTGGCATTGAAGAAGAAGTAGAGTTGGTTCTTATATGCCACTTTTCCCTACCCAAAGGAGGCTCAAAGTGGCTTACAGTCACCTTCCCTTTCCTCTCCCCACAACAGACACCCTATGAGGTGGGTGAGGCTGAGAGAGCCCTGATATCGCTGCTCGGTCAGAACAGTTTTATCAGTGCCGTGGTGAGCCCAAGGTCACCCAGCTGGCTGCATGTGGGGGAGTGCAGAATCGAACCCGGCATGCCAGATTAGAAGTCCGCACCCCTAACCACTACACCAAACTGGCTCTCATTCCCCAAATTAGTTGGGGGATTCAGCTAAAGGAGACAGAGCAACTGAGATCTACACGGGTATATGCCAGGATTGTTCTCTTTAAGAGAACACTCAAACCTGGCAGATGTTCAACGAGAGAGGTTTTTTTTTTAATTAATAGAAAAATAATAATTCAGAAATTCACACACCACACACAAAACACACAGTGGTGGGTAGTTTTAGTTATATGGCAAACTGTACCCTCAGGCAGGGATGATGTACTTGAAGAAGAAGAAGAGCTGGTTCTGATATGCCGCTTTTCTCTACCCAAAGGAGGCTCAAAGCAGCTTACATTCGCCTTCCCTTTCCTCTCCCCACATCAGACACCGTGTGAGGTGGGTGAGGCTGAGAGAGCCCTGATATTACTGCTCAGTCAGAACAGCTTTATCAGGGCCGTGGCGAGCCCAAGGTCACCCAGCTGGCTGCATGTGGGGGAGCACAAATTCAAACCCAGCTCTGGAGGGCCGCAGTTTGACTACCCTTGGGTTAGGGGAAGTGAGGCTGGGGTGCTGGTGGGATTATGCTGAGTGAATCAATATTTCCATTGTTCTAAAGTCCTGCATCTCTCTAGGGCAAGGAGGGTGTACTAGCCAGCCAGCTGCCCTGGCTCACCTTTTTAAATTGTTTTCCCAGATTGGTGCCTAGCTGGCATCCCTCTTGCTCCATTGCGGCCCAGGCAGTGCCTAAGATAAGCACTAAGATATTGGGGGTGATGTATGGAGAGGTTCCTCTGGCTCTGTAAGCTAGAAACAGCCCCTCCGTGCCAACATACATTCCTCTTAGCTCCCCAGTGGGGACTGCAAGCAGTTTACATCATTCCTGAATACTCCACTTTATATTCACAACAGCCCTGTGAGGCAGGGTCGGTTGAGAACAATCTGAGTCTGCAGATTCAGCAGTGTACAAATCTAAATAGACAGCAAAGTAATGGGCAAGGCCTCTTGTCAATAGATTATCACACCACATCAGATGACTCCCCCCTCCCCTGCTTTTCGGTCCCACATCCTGATGTGTAGCCTACTTAGCATGATTGTTAGTTCTCGTGTGCCCGAGACAGTGCATGGGGGGGGGGGGGAGAGGCAGGTTGAATAAATGTGGGCCTGAATATTTCTCCCCTGTAGTGCACACCCCACAGAACGTCACACGACGGTAAGGAACAAAAACAGGCATTTCCTTGTCTACCTAGATTACAGCAACCACCCCATTCAGAAGAAGTTGTATTTTAGGCCGAGCACTGCTGGGCCGTGCGGGAGCTGTCCTTCAACTGGGTCGATGAACATTTTTTTTCCCTCTGCCTTTGTAACACATGTAGGTTTTCTTCAGAAGTTTCTCTGCATTCACCATGCAACACATCGAGGTCTAATTCCTCAGCACCGTTCCCAGCCTCTTTTGTATTCCTCTGTATATCTCGGTAAAACGGGTAAAGCTTCTCCCCCCGCCTTTTTTTGTGTTTCCGTGAATGCCCTTTTTTGTAGCAAGCTGTTTCCTGCTGTTACCTTCTCTGTACTGACAATGGAATCTGCGTGTATTTCTCACATACCTTTTGAAAGAAGGGCATTGTATTCCACAAAGGGCTTTTTCGGCGTTCTTCCGCTTATGGAAGGGGGGGACGACAAACCAGCCCTGGTGTTTCTCTTGGACTACACGTGAATGAGAGGAAGTCTTAAGGATTGGAGAAGGGGCATGGGGAGAAGGCTCGGGTATCTTTTCTTTATTCCAATTCATCCAGCAACCCAACTGACTTGGGCAACATAAATCATGCAAAAGCCTGTCTCTTTTTGCTGGCCTATGACCGTAATAAAGATCTGTCTGTCCTCTAATTCCAATCCTTGTGTTAAGCCACTGCAGCAAAAAAAAATTCCCGACAGTCCGCATTATGACAGAATCAATATCAGCTGGAGCAAAACAGCTACAACAACAACAAAGATTTGAGTCAAGTAGTAACTTTAAGACCGGCAAAGTTTTAGAATCATAGAATCATAGAATCATAGAGTTGGAAGGGGCCATACAGGCCATCTAGTCCAACCCCCTGCTCTACGCAGGATCAGCCCTAAGCATCCTAAAGCATTTAAGGTATAAGCGTTAGTGTGCACGGACATGGACTCAGACTTTATTCTGCATCTTCATACTAACCTGGCTACCCATTGGAAGCTAACAAAAAGGCAAGGAAGTAGAAGAAGTGCCTGAAGAGGCAATCACTGGCTGAATCTAGACATATCTCAAAGGGACCACCAGCATGGAAGCAAAGAAGATAGCCCCCTATGTTTCAATTGGACCTCACCCACAAGGGCACAGTTTATATCAGGCTTTCTCAACCAGGATTTTGTGAAACCCTGGGGTTTTTTGATGGCCTTGGAAGGGCTTCCTGAATGTGTGAGAATTAATTTTGAGTATATTTTTAAAAATATTGTTAAACATTTATCGGTTGACCTGACCGTAACCTGTGTCTCTCGCTCAAATTGGCCAATGATGTGCCTGGAGGACGTGGGTGGGCATGTCCACAGCTATGCTTCCCAACCATATTCTGTATGATCGTGCCACTTCTGGGGAATCTCAAAGCCTGAAGAATGTTTCAGGGGTTTCTCAATGGTAAAAAGGTTGAAGAAGGCTCATTTACTTGAGTAAGCTGCTCCTCAGAATCTACCCAGCAATACAGTGGAAGGAAAAGCATTTAATCTAGCCAAAAGAAAAGCCTTTCAGTATTTAAAGATAAAGGTAAAGGTATCCCCTGTGCAAGCACTGAGTCATGTCTGACCCTTGGGGTGACGCCCTCTAGCGTTTTCATGGCAGACTCAATACAGGGTGGTTTTCCATTCCCTTCCCCAGTCATGACCGTTTAACCCCCAGCAAGCTGGGTACTCAATTTACCGACCTCGGAAGGATGGAAGGCTGAGTCAACCTTGAGCCGGCTGCTGGGATCGAACTCCCAGCCTCATGGCCAGAGCTTCAGACAGCATGTTGGCTGCCTCAATTTATAAAAGATGGACGTGGAGAAGGGAGCACAATACCAAAAAAACAACACAGAACACATTCTATAAACCCTAGTGAGGCTTGGATATCAGCAGATATCATTTATCCCCCCCCACACACACACACACTTTCCCTTTCCCTTTCCCTTCATGCATCCAGCTGCCTGTGACTAATGCTCAAGGTTGCCCCGGTTGTGTCTGATCCATTTTGACAGGTCTAATCAGGTTGAGCACGCTGATGCCTCAGTCCCTCTCGCCGGTGTCTCCCCTCGTGAATTGCAGGTCAAACTAAATATCCTTCACAATTACCTTGTCGGCGTGACACTATGCCAGTGCTTGAACGAAAGCCCGCAATGAGGAGGAGGAAACAGACATGAGGCTGGATCAACCATGATGCTAAGCAAGCTTCTGAAGATACAATTGGGCCAGACTCCAAGGAATAGGGTTGAGAAAGTTGCATGGTATAGCCTGATCCCATCAGATCTCGGATGCTGAGTAGAAACGGTGCTTGGAAGACCACCAAGGAAGGCTCTGCAGAGGAAAGCAATAGGAAAGCACCTCTGCTTCGCGCTTGCCTTGAAAGCCGCTCGCTATAAGCCCTTTGCAGCTTGAGGGCACTTACAAGGCCTGTTGTGGCAGAGAGAAGCATACGTAATCCTACATATTGGGGTTCATTAAGTTTCAGCTGTAATGAGGGCTCAAGTGGGCATCCTGTTCCTGCTGTCCAGCACTTAATGGTGAAGTGCTATAAACTCCTGCCCAGCTTATTATATATTCCTTTCTGCATTTATGCCCCAACCTTCCCCAGATGTTCAGGGTGGCTTACAGAAGGATTAAAATATATTAAAATATAATATTAAATAATTAGACCAATCAATTCAAAACCGCATCCTTCCCCAAGTGAAAAGAGAGAGAGTGGAGTCCATAACATATTGACAGGGAGGCCAGCAAACACAGTTTTTTCTAGACCTCAACCATAGGCCTGGCAGAACAACTCTTGTCTTACGGGTCCCGCAGAGCTATCTAAGATCCCTCAGGGCCCTGATTTCATTGGACAGAGCATTCCACCCGACCACGGCCAGCACCCAAAAGGCCCTGGTACTGGTTGAGGCCAAATTGACTTCGTTAAACATATTTTTTTTTTGCTAGTATGTAGCATTGTTAGTATGTACAATTATTTGGGGGGGCGTAGTGGAAGAGACAGTCCCATAGATATGAAGGTCTCAGACCACTTCATAATTCCTCTGCCTTGGCATAGGGGAAGTTGTGGAATTGGCCCCAACAGTGTAATCTGCACAGCTTGCTGCAGCCAATCACAATCTGAATGAATTTGGGACAGACATGGGTGTATGCGTGTGGGGGGAGAAGGTTTGGGGCATATTGCCCCGGGTGACTCCATCCCTGCTTGTTGTCTTGTGTCTCTTGGGAGAGGATACCATGAGCTGCCCTCAGGGGGATGTTCTCACTCTCATACTTGCTGGCAGAGCTTTATCTTCATGGCCTTGGCCATTCCTTCCCCTTCTTGGAGGCCAGGTGCAAGATGGCCAGGCTCATCCAAGTGTTGGGGATAGTTTCATTAATCATTCTTTGGGCTCGCAGCCAACATTTAGAAGAAGAGTTGGTTCTTATATGCCGCTTTTCTCTACCAGAGGAGGCTCAAAGCGGCTTACAGTCGCCTTCCCATTCCTCTCCCCACAACAGACACCCTGTAGGGCGGGGGAGGCTGAGAGACCCCCGACGGGAGACAAATGGAGGCAGTTGGCCATTGCTTGCCTGTGCACAGTGGCCCTTGGCTTTCATGGTGATCTCGCCTCCACTTCTTAAGTGGGGCAGGTCCTGCTTAGCTTCTCAGATCTGATGTGATGGAGCTGCTCTGGGCTATCCAGGTCAGATGTGTGATGGGAGGACACCAACAGTGCTGTTTTTGAATAATACGAAGTATGCATAAGAGAGTAAAATATCAATTATATAGCGTGCACATATAAAATTATGTGCTGTACAATTTACAAACATTCCTGGGGGCTGAATATATCCTGTGAGCCACTTAAAACCAGGCGCGTTTCAGAGAACAACATCTGGTTGTGGAAAATATATAATATTCTCTGAATGTATGTGTTATGAGCCTCCTGTGGCACAGAGTGGTAAAGCAGTTGACATGCTGTCGGAAGCTCTGACCATGAGGCGGGGAGTTCGATCCCAGCAGCCGGATCAAGGTTGACTCAGCCTTCCCTCCTTCCGAGGTCGGTAAAATGAGTACCCAGCTTGCTGGGGGGTAAACGGTAATGACTGGGGAAGGGAATGGCAAACCACCTTGAGTCTGCCAAGAAAACGCTAGAGGGCGTCACCCCAAGGGTCAGACATGCACAGGGGATACCTTTACCTATGAGTTATATTTATGTATGTATGTATTTTTGAATGTGTAGTAGAAAGCTAGAAATATCAGTCATTATCAAGAATGTGATCAAGGCCCAGTGTCATGCCATGGTTAGAGTGTCGTTCCAGGATGTGGGAGATCCAAAGTTTCAATCCTCAGTCAGGCATTGGCCAGCCACTCAACTACCTCACCAGATTGGGGGATAAAAATGAGATCCTTGGAGGAAAGGCAGGCGGATAGACTATATCAAAGAAGCAGGTTCAGATTACTTAGTATCAGACTTATTTGTTTTAAGATGATTTTTGGACATGTTGCTCTAGTACAGTCTTTCTCAACTTTTTTTTACAGCTGAGAAATCCCTAAAACACTCTTCAGGCTGTGAGAAGCCCCACAAGTTGTGCAATCATGCAGAAAAGGGTTGGAAAGCATAGCTGTATGCTTGCCCACCTGGGGCTCTCCCTTTCATTCCTCCACTAGGCCCATCATTGGCCAAGGGGGGGTCAATATGACAATATATGGTCATATCACCTGTTAAATATTTTGCACATTTATTAATTATTTAAAAGAAACTCCCACCCATTCAGGAAACTCTTCCATGACCCTGGTTGGGAAACGCTTACAAAACCATTATAAAACCTTGGTTGAGAATGCATGCTCTAGCACAGTGGTCCCCAACCTTTCCGAGGCTGGGGACCGGCAGGGCATTGGGCCCCGGCCGCGCCCACGATTCGGGCCGTGCCCACGCATCGGGCACGCCCGCGGGCCACGCCCGGTCATCAGGCTGTGCCTGGTCATCGGGCCGCACCTGCGGGCCACACCTGCATGGGCCGCGCATGCGCGATACGCGGCCCGGCCCTGATTCCCTCTCCCTGCCCTCCCACAGTAAGAAACTTCCCGGGCCACAAGCTTGCGGCCTGGGACGTTTTTTACTGCGGGGGGGGATGGGGAGAGGGAGCCACGGCCCGGCGCCATGGCCTTCGCGGCCCGGCATCGGGCTGCGGCCCGCAGGTTGGGGACCACTGCTCTAGCAGGTAAAGTTTACAGGTGCTGGTCCGTGCTTGTGTAACAGAACAGAATTCCACATGCCTGAAAGCCATTTTCCATATGCCATCCTTACTTCAACTGTCCAAAATCCAGTATTGGTCTAGATTTTGTGCATATGTTTGTGGACGAAAGTTACCATCTTAATAATGAAATAGGACCCTAAACACCCATGCAAGTTAGAACCTTCCGCAAGATCAGAAGGTGGCTCCCTGAGCCTCAGGAGTATTCTACTGTTAATGATTCCAAGGGATACAAAAATTAATCATGCAGATAATACTGATATCTGCATGGTTGGATCCCTTGGATCCATTAACAGTAGAATATTCCTGGGGCTCAGGAAGCCACCTTCTGATCTTGCGGAAGGCTCCTTGTGGTTGCTGGCAGAAAGGGCAGCCATTGGTGGAATGGGTCCATGGGATCTATCCCATATTCACTGAATACAACCATCCAGCTCCTGTACTAAAGTGTGACTGGTTTTGAAAGAGTCCATAGCTGATAGCAAAAACTAGAGTGGATAAGAAAGAGATGAAGTCAGGCTAATGGCCTGTGGGCTAGTAACTAGTGGGCTGGAATAGAGTAATGAAATAAGTGAAGATTGGGTGCTTTGAGTACAAAACGGGCTGGTCAGGTGAGCAGCTTAGCGAGTAAAATGGGGATAATTATAAACCAATATTAATAAGCCAGGAGAAATTGCTTAATAATGTTCCAGTTAATAAACAAAAGAAAATAAAAACTGTTCTAAATTGCAAATAAATCCTCATTGGTTACGTAGCTACTTTTAACTGTGTAAATGCTTTGCTTGGTAAATGAGTTAATTAGTGTTCAATTACTAGAAATTACTATCAGTTACTAAATATTGCTGCTACCAATTAGATGCTCAATGGGCCCCCCGTCTTTGAGCTGCTGTTTAATAATTTAAATTGTTAATAAATGCACGCGTGGAGTGTGGCACCGGGCAAAATGGCCTGTATATGTCTGTGGGTTGTGCAGAGTCAGGCTGTACGAGTGCAAAGCTGTCAGGTCCTAAGGGGATGGCTTTGAAGCTGCACAAAGCGGAAGGCATGGGATGCTGACAATGAGGAAATCCGGGTTTGGACCGCAGCTGTATGGAAGGCTGCCTGCTATTTAGTTATGGCATGGCATGTGCAGTATAGTCACGAAGTTTAAAGCCACCTTCTCAAAACATGGAAGATTTTGACTAGCCATGTTCGTTGCTTAGTTTTGAAGTGCCTGAATTTCCTACCTCAAATCCTTGGAGGTCTCTTATGCAAATACTGAACAGGATCAGCCC
The DNA here is from genome assembly GCF_049243985.1 of Paroedura picta. Classification (NCBI taxonomy): domain Eukaryota; kingdom Metazoa; phylum Chordata; class Lepidosauria; order Squamata; family Gekkonidae; genus Paroedura; species Paroedura picta. Next base: position 37,752,507 of record NC_135380.1, on the reverse strand, counting down.
TCTTTAGTTCCCAAGTTCTGGAAGGGCTGCCTGCTATGATGCCTTGAAGACAGGGAGAAGGTAGACATCACAATAAATATCAGGGCTTTGCGGGATGGAGTCTCTTTGGGTGCACAGTCCTCTCATCTCATAGATGAAGAAGCTGAATATTTGTTGTGCTGGGGTGTATGTGTGTAGGTGGGGAGGACCTGGTGTTCTTGCTCAAAGGCACCTTTCTTCCTTGTCACTTTCATGTTGTCTGTATTTTTCACCTTGGGATTGAAATACATTCTGTCATTGAGCTCAGCTAAGACCCATTTGTCCCTTAGCACAGCGGATCTCAACCTTCCTAAGGTTGTGACCCTTTAATACAGTTCCTCATGTTGTGGTGACCTCCGAGCATAACATTATGCATGTGTTCCTTCACAGAAATTAAACCGAAACTGATCCATTGTTCATGATTGCATATAAATTGGTTTTTTTCCAGGGTTTCTCAGTTCAGTTCTGCCTCTTGTCCCACTGAGCTGTGCAGCTACCTGGAGCGGCTGGCGGGGGACTGCACTGCGCTGGAGGCACTGCTGGAGCGGCTGGCGGCCGAGCATGGGTGCCTGCAAGAGGAGCGGCAACAGTGGCAGCGCCCCCCCAGCCAAGCTGCTCACCATGCTGCGACCCCTGTGAAAGAGTTGTTTGACCCCCAAAGGGGTCCCAACCCCCAGGTTGAGAACCACTGCACTTAGCGCCAAGTAAGATGCCCAATGTCTGCATAACGGGAAGAGATCTCTCATCAAGAATAATGAGTTGGATTCTGCCCCCATGTGCACATTTGGGACACCCACTGGCCTTTTCCAAGCTCTGAAGAAGGTGTAGCTTATAGACCAGTTCATACAATGCCATTTCAGTGACCCTGCGGAGATGAGAATTCTTGGTTGATGTTGGCTGCAGGTTCCTCCCACTGTACTGGACTGGGTGGGAGTGGTGGATGGAATGAAATTAGTTGGGAGAGCCCCCACTCCTGATGCATCTTTCTGCCCTCCTGTAGGATGTATCTGCATCAAAGGGCCAGCAGACTAAATGTTGCCTTTGCTCGAATGGCTGTTGTATGCTTTCTTCTCACTCTTGTTGCATCCTCTTCCCTCCGGAGCTCTTGGTTCCTAGTGCATATCCTGACCCACATGGCAGCTGGGGTGGGGTATTAGAGGCTTAAATTGGTGTGAGGTGCAATCTTGTGAGTGCAGATGGTCTTCATGATTCTGGGTCTATGGGCAGAAGTCCAGGAAGTGGCCCCAGAAACACCACCAGCCACCCAGACCCCAGCTAAGTGGAATGGCACTGTGGTGGTTGGGTCCCTCCTAGTATGGGGCTCAGCAGGGCCGGAATCCACATACTCTGATTTGGGGCAGCTGCCAGGGCCCAAGACTTCTGGTGGGACCCACTGCCTCTGCCCCCCCACCCACACACTTCCCCTGCTATAGACAGCTTGGTGTGGTGGTTAGGAGCGTCGGCTTCTAATCTGGCAAATCAGGCATGATTCCCCACTCCTCCACATGCAGCTGGCTGGGTGACCTTGGGCTCATCACAGTCCTGATAGTGCTGCATCACAGAGCAGTAACATCAGGACTCTCTCAGCCTTAACTACCTCACAGGGTGCCTGTTGTGGGGAGAGGAAGGGAAGGTGATTGTAAGTTGCTTTGAGACTCCTTTTGGTAGAGAAAAGTGGGGCATAAAGAAACAATTCCTTCTCCTCCCCCATGCCAGCAGTATTCCAAACTGCATTCACTGGCCAGTGCTGTCAAGGAACACATGTGCAGGTGTTGCAGGCCACTGAGAATGGCTGGTTCATGAACTTGCCAGTGGGAAAAAGAGGTAGGCAGCATGCAGGTGTGAAGGTGCAAAGGAAGGCCTAAGGGTTGCCCTTTTAGTGGTCAAATGGGAGCCCCTACGCCTGGGGCAGCTGCTTATGAGGGCGTAGCTGTTATTCTCATGTTCCTGCTGCTTGTGATAAGGGTCAGTGGCTCAGGCATAAAGGTAAAGGTATCCCCTGTGCAAGCACCGGGTTATGTTTGACCCTTGGGGTGACGCCCTCCAGCGTTTTCATGGCAGACTCAATACGGGGTGGTTTGTCAGTGCCTTCCCCAGTCATTACCGTTTATCCCCCCAGCAAGCTGGGTCCTCATTTTACCGACCTTGGAAGGATGGAAGGCTGAGTCGACCTTGAGCCGGCTGCTGGGATCGAACTCCCAGCCTCATGGGCAGACAGCTTCAGACAGCATATCACTGCCTTACCACTCTGCGCCACAAGAGGCTCAGGCATAACTGGCTGTAATTCCTTAGAGGCTGCCAGTTGGGTTGGACCAGCCTGGCTGGTGTCTCAGAGGGGAAGAGAGAAACTCTTGAAGTTTTGCAAAAGGCAGTAATTACAGAGCACCAGAATAACAGAAACCAGATGTAGCATCTCAAGTAAACTGACCCAACAGGTTTCTTATCTTCTGTAAGCATTCAAGGGAAACAATTCATCTCTTAAAAAGTTAAGTCTGAGCAGAAGATGCCCACTGAGTAGCTGAGCTTTGGGGGCATGACTTTCAGTTGCCTATTGTCCGGGATGGGGAGCAAAACAAAATATTTCTTAGCAGTGATCTGCAAAGATAGCCCCGCTCCATATTTTAAATAGAAAGCAAGCTAAAAATACTCTAGCATTCTGTCTGATACGTGGGGGTGTGCATTTAGTACTTGAACGCTGTTGTGTTTTGAAGCTGCCCTTAGAGATATTCTGGTCTACATCTTAAATGCATTTAGATCCCATTTATAGCAGTTAATGTTAGTGGATAAATCTTTGAAGACAATAGTATATAAGAGAAATATATTGGTTAAAAGTATTTACAGAGTGTCTAAATCAGCAGTGTGTCTAAAGCAGTAGTATATATTTAGAGTTTCATCTATATTTGGAGTAAGATGCTAAACCTGTGTCTAGGCTATACTAGTTCATATTTCAGGTGAGAATTCACGTGGATTAATGTTCTTCCATGCAAACCGAATTTTAAAAAGTAGCTTATTAGGGAAAGAGAACTCTCTACCATCTTTTCCGGCATGTTAATTTTCTTTGTGGGGTAGTGTGTTGGGTGAGGAGGATATTCAGCTTTGCAAAACCCCACTTCCAGTCCTGAGTGGAACAGCCCAGAAACAGGTATTTCCATGGTAGTAAGAACTGAGCTTTTTTTAGAGAGGTAGTAGAAAATATTGGAGGTATCGACTAAGGAGGGAAGACACTGGGGAAATTAGTTCTACTTAATACTATTGACTAAAATTAATTTCTTAGCTTTCACTAAAAAGTCACTCAAAATCAGTGGTTCTCAACTTGGGGGTTGATTGACCCCTTTGGGAGTTGAACAGTCCTTTCACAGGGGTCGCAGCAGGGCAAGCAGCTTGGCCGGTGGGGGGGGGCACGCCATCCACACAACAGCCTTGCAGGGTGGATGGAGATAGAGTGTTTGTCTGTCTGGAGCAGCAGAAAAGAGTGAGATCAGCATGGTGGGACAAGAGGCAGAACTGAACAGAGAAACCTGGGGGGGGGGGGAGAAACAATTTATACACAATCATGAGCAATGGATCTTCATGCCATTGGTCAGTTTTGGTTTAATTTCTGTGAAAGAACACTTGAATGATTTTATGGTTGGGGGTCACCACAAAATGAGGAACTGTATTAAAGTGTCACAGCATTAGGAAGGCTGAGAACCACTGCTGTAAATGATCAGCAAACCCATCTTATTCCCATGTGATATGAATGAGTCCTGACTTGGATAGTCCAGGCTAGCCTGATCTTATCAGATCTGGGAAGATAAGCAGGGTCCTGGTTGTTATTTGGATGGGAGACCACCAAGGGAACCCAAAATTGTGCAGAGGCAGAGCGAATCTTGCCTTTAAAACCTTATGGGTTGGCCATAAGTCAGCTGTGATGATTTTAAAAAATCAACCAACAAGGACTCTTGCCCCTTATGTGGAACATCAACATAAAGGGCGAGAATCCTTGTTCCCTGCCCCTGCCCCTTCCCCCCCACCCCCTCTCCTTACCTGCTGGCATGTTGCACTGGACTGGCCCTGCCCATGCCAGTCTCTCGAGGCTAGCCCTGTTCTCCGGAGGGTGGGAGAGGCCTCAGAAGACTGGCAGTGGCAGCAATGACTCCAGAGCAATGAGTGTGCCTCAGTGCTCTGGTGCCACTGGAGCAGTCCATCTACTGTCGCGGTCCCTGGAGGTTGGACTACGGACATCATTTCCGTAGACTTCCGTTTGAGGGAGCGCACCAGTACATGTTCCACATAAAAAAAAATGAAGCCTCATACAGAGTTGTGCAATTTGTGGAGGCAGCACAGTGCCGTCTGACCTGACTGATACCAAAGCTCATTCCACACATGTTGGATAAAGCAGGGGTAGTCAACCTGTGGTCCTCCAGATGTTCATGGACTACAATTCCCATGAGCCCCTGCCAACAAATGCTCTTGGGCATTGTAGTCCATGAACACCTGGAGGACCACAGGTTGACTACCCCTGGGATAAAGCACTTTCAATGCACTTAACAAGTAGATTCTCCTTTCCCCACAGCAAAATCCAGTTGTAAAATAGCACTGGAAAAGCACTGTCCAGTATATGCTGTGAAGAGGCTCTCAGAAGATCACGGGAGACATTCACTGGACCAAGCTTAGTCATCTCTCCCCCTTCTTCATGGCCCATCCTGCAAAGTCACTAATTTTCATGAGAGCTGATTCGTTGTGACAAAACAAAACAAAATGATTTGGCTGCTGAATTTCTACCAATCATTATAAGGAATATGGACAATTTCAGAGTATATGAAAATACTTAAAAAAAAAAAAAAACTTTTGCAGGTGCCTCACCAGCACTAATCTGATTTTTATGGCCATCAGTTCCAAAGGCTGCATTTCCTTTTAACCTCTGTGACTTCCCCGCCTAACCCTTAATCCTCCGCCTCGGCTCCCAGCGGTTTATTGTCTTTAGCAAACTCCTAAGCACCAGTTTGGGGGTTTATCACCTCACCGCAGGCTTTCGTTGAAAGTGTGATCTTTCTTAAAGGTGTCGCCCACTGTGAAATGGAACACGTTGAATCCAAGAGTAATTGCAGGCCGTACGAACTGCCGAAAACCGGGATGCGAGACATATAATTTACAGAGCTCTTTTTTTTTTTTACTGATAGAGTTTATAATGTATAGCAGAAGTCACGTGCTTTGTTTCAAAACTTCCACAAAATTCATAGTTGTCAAGGAGACCAGCAAGTATCAGCAAATTCTTGTTTGTACTTGCCTCATCCTGGCGATCGTGGTTCTTGGAGAATGAAGGTTTTTCTTTATTAATGGCTCGCTCAGGACTTCGGCTGCTCATGTCTTACCTATTGGCCCACACATGGCCCCACTTCCTGTGCGATGCCTACCAGTCCTCCTTCTCCACACATGTCATGTTGGGCTTCAGGCACAATGTTCTGATTGTGTCAAATTGCTGGGCAATCTGTTGGAAAGTTACTTTTAGAACGTGACTCTTTCTCTCTTTGAACGTTCACCTCCATCATGCATCGTAAACGCATTCTGAAATATGTCTTGCATCAAATCAACATGTAGTGTAACTAGGACATGAAGTTATACTAAAAAGAAACCTGGTTCTGTCACTGACAGAATACACGAGAACACTTTTGGTGTGCTTCATAATTATTGAATAACATTGTTAAGAGTTGGTGTCTCCAGTTCAGCAGTTGCTGGCCATTTTCTTACTTGGTCAATAAGGGGGATCTTTTGAAATGGCAGTCACCATAGTGTCCCCATAGTGTGGGGGACAGATTTTGGCAACAGACCAGCTCCATGCCGAAATGCCTCCCCCCGGGGAATGCAGCCACAGAGGAAGGGTTCTGCTGTTAAGATCTGAAGCTGGTTATGATCTGAAGCTCCCTTATACTGTTGAATCAGACTATTGATCTGTTTGATCCATCTGGCTTAATAATTTGTGCTTCTGTTTATGGCCTTGTTCTTTAGTCATGCAACTGGGCAACTAAGTGGAAAAGCCATGCATCTGGGACTTCAACACACAAAACACTGAGCTGTAACTCCTTTGCAATCTCTGGTCCATTTCAGAAGTGTAGTGGGGACATTGTTCAGTGAATATGCCCAAAGTTCTTTGGGCCCTTGCACTATTCCCCCCTGGCTAATACATTTATGTTGTGTCCTGCAGAACCTGAGATTTTGCTCTGAGTCCCAGCTTGGTGTAGTGGTTATGACCGCCGACTTCTAATCTGGTGAGCCAGGTTTGATTCTCTACTCCTCCTCCACATCTAGCCAGCTGGCTTGCCACAGCACTGATAAAGCTGTTCTGACCGAACAGTAATATCAGGGCTCTCTCAGCCTCACCTAACTCACATGGTTTCTGTTGTGGGGAAAGGAAAGGGAAGGCAATTTTAAGTCACTTTGACTGATTGCACACTGGAGGTTTCATGCTGGGCTGCAGGTTGGAGTTTTAGTTGTGGCAGGTTACCCCACCTCTTCCTGCACCCACACGGGGGAGCATTTGGCCCAGTGCACCTCATCCATCCCTGATTTGTGTTCCTGCATGGGGGCTGGAACAGTGAAGTTCCCAGCGCGTAAACAGTCTTTGAGACTCCTCCTGGTAGAGAAAAAAATTGCAAATACAAACCAACTTCTCCTCCTCCTCCTCCTCCTCCTCCTTCTGCCCTTCCATCTGCTGGTATAAGAAGATAGCGGTGCAATTAGAAGCCTTTTGAAGCTTTACTTCCTTAGCTTTGGTGGAGTTACCCCACCTACCATGTCCCCTCCTTCTCATTTCCTTTTCCTCTGTTTTAGTGTTGTAGAGCTTTGGAATAAGAGCCTAATCAGAAGATTCATTCTTCCAAGAAGAGGAACAATCTTCTTAAATCCATTAGAGACCGAACTCCAAAGACATGCAGACTTGTTGGGTTCCCACTGACTGGTCTCAGTTCTTGAAATAGAAGATGGCCTATTTTTGGACCTCACTTTTTACTACCTGAAGGAGTTTCAACACAGTTTACAATTGCCTACCCATCCTCTCCCTACAACAGACACCCTGTGAGGTACGTAAGGCTGAGAGAGCTCTGAGAGAACTGAGACTGGCACAAGATCACCCAGCAGGCAGCACGTGGAAAAGTGGGGAACCAGACTATAGGTTTCTGTTCTTAACCACTACTCCACAATTAATCACAATGCTGGAAGATGCCAGTGACCTTCTGGGTACAGACTCATTAGTGAAGGATAAAGCTCCCTGGCCAATGTTTTGTGAAACACAGCTTTAGAGACCTCCCCGAAACCAAATATAGCTATATAGAACACTTGAGGATCTGAAAGTAGATATTTTGCAAGGGAACAGTATTTTATTTTTCTTTCCTTGTGATCAAATCTTTCTATCTCTGACACAAACATTAAAGTCTCTCCTTTGAGTGAAACTGACCTTAAAGGGCATGCATTAGCTGCAGAACTTATCAGCATCTGTTCTCCATGTTTATTCTCAGCATAAATCCAAGCAAGTAATGTAGGCTTGACAGGATAAAATGAGATCAGCTGTAGGGAAGCAGCTGCAACAGTGTTGTGTTAGCAAAAGGGTGAAATTGTAGCAGGCAGGTGATATCTTTTTTTGCACCGGCAACAGCACTAACCAACAATTGGAATTTTTCTGCAAATGCAGTTCTGTATCCAGACAGCATAATGGTTTGAGATGTTGCAGTGGGCCGTGCTGCATGTGAAGTCTCGTTTCTGATATATCACCTTGAAAGGGTGACACAACTTGGAATGCAGTGGCTTTAAAGAGCACCGGAGCTGAGGAGAACGGTGGTTTTGTGCAAGAGATCTCCAGAAAGATGTAGACACTATCACACATTTATCTGGGTTGCAATAAGGATTTGACGCCCAGACCTGGATAACGCAAGCTAGCCTGATCTCATAAGATCTTGGAGGCAAAATACAGTTTGCCTTGGTTAGTACTTGGATGGGAGACAATGCAAGAAACCCGGGGTTGCTACACAGAGACAGGCAATGGTAGACTACCTCTGCCTCTTACCTTGAGAGCACTACAAGGTCACTATAAATTGGCTGCAAGTTAGGGGGGGGGGTTGATCAGCAGTTGCTTCATTACTGACATTTTCAGACTTCTTAAGTACACCCTAAGCAAAAGTCTAGAGCAGGGGTAGTCAAACTGCGGCCCTCCAGATGTCCATGGACTACAATTCTCATGAGCCCCTGCCAGCGAATGCTGGCAGGGGCTCATGGGAATTGTAGTCCATGGACATCTGGAGCGCCGCAGTTTGACTAACCCTGGTCTAGAACAGGGATTCCCAACCAGGAGGTCAAGGACCCCCAGGGGTCCTCAGGAGCTCTTGAGGGGTTCTGTAGTCTTTCTCCTCCTGCCTTAATGAATTCAGCCGCAAGCTAGGGAATGGGCTGCTTCCATTGCTTCCCCTCCCACACTGGTTTCTGCAACCTGCAGCCTACTCAAACCTCCTTCTGTCTCTTTCCCCTCAGTCCTCCTTGACCTTGTATGTTAACACATGAGGTGATGTCACTTCCAGGGGGCGTGGCAGGGACTCCCTCGTGGTCAAAAGTTTGAAAAAAGTCTGGTTTAGAAGCATTCCTGAGATAATCTGGAAACAAAAATATTCTGGAACATAGTGTCTGCAGGCATTGGGTTGGATCCAGGCTAAATGGAAAAGAGTTGGATGCTAATTCTATCCCCTTCCTCTGAATTTGAGAGTCCCTGCTCCCATTCCAGGAGGGTTGTAGACAGGCATGAGGATTCATTACTCTGTGTCTCCAGAATCCCACAGTCCCCAGCTTGAGAAAATACTGTCCTGCTTCTTGCCAAGGCGGCTCTTCATGGAGAAGGGAATGGATTCAGGCTTGGAACTTTGCAGTCTTCTATCTTTGATTTGGGCCCCAGGGCACTTCCTGAAACCTCAAGTACCAGGGCCATTCCGCACAACTTCAATGTTGCAAAAGGCTTCCAAATTGTAAACGCTACTAATTTGCAGTTATGCACGACGTCGCACACAATCTGCCACACTCCTGAAACAGTCCCGCAAAAAGCGATTCGTTGTAGCACTTAAAGGGAAATCCAGAAAAGTGGATTCACCCTCCAAAAAGCGTTACACTCTTGCAAACAATCTGCAACAGTAGCGAAAAATACCTGTGCGTTCCCATTGTTGCGGTTCCAGCCAAGTCCCTCCCCCTGGCTCTCTCCTCCGAACTTCCGGCCAAGCGATCACCATTTTTTTTCCTTGGAGCGAGCAGAAAGCAACGAACTGGCGAGCCTTCATTCACCCAGCGAGGCTTCTCCGGCTACAGTCCCTCCACAGAAGTGCTTTAAAGCTTCCCTAAGTCACCAAGCACAACACAGCCCCATTTGCAAGTTCCCTTTATTTTCGGCCGAAAATCGCGCCCGTGCACGGGGCAGGGGGATTTTTCTTTTCACTCGGGGGAGCGTGGTAACGATGAATCACCAGCTCACACACCAGCTGCCAGCTAGATGGGTCTCTACGTTTGAAGGAATCAAGGCATATTCGTTGCAACATGTGTTTTTCTTTTTTTTTTTAAACCTGTACTTAAAGGGAAAGGGGCTTTTCGGGAGCATGATAACGGCCACCCATTGGCTGTTCATTTGATTGATGGCCAGGGGCGGGACAAAGCACAGAAAAAATCGCTTCCTTTCTAGCGATTTTTGGCGAGACTGGAAACCTGTGGGAAACGATTGAAACGCTACTGGATTCCACTACAAAGGCAGGTATGCGTAACTCAGAATTGCACTATTAAAAATAGCGTTTCTGCTATCAGGAAGCAATTGGCAACATTGGTCCTTGTGTGGAATGGGCCCCAGTTTGCACAGACTTCCGAAGGACTGCATTTCTTTGCTAAAAATAAAAAGTGTTTGCTTTGTGCTTTAAAAAAAATGACTTGCTGCAGCTCAAATGTGAGTGTCTTCTTTGCATTGAGGTTTGGCGTGATTTTGGCATGATCTGGTATGTTAATGGTGGGAAACCTGTGAGTGTCGCGACTGAGGAGCATGCCTGAGGGGACACAAGAGAAGGTTGGGTAGGCAGACCTGAGGATTTCCATCCCTCGAATGCAGATTATATCACAATATGTTCTTGCAGGCATCAAAACAACTAGCTGCTTTTGGTATGCTTAGGGGTACGTGCTGGCACACAGCCTCTGAGCCAGCCCTATAATTCTATACAAATATGATATTTGTAGATTCATGGGAAACAAACTGCTCCACAGAAGATCCCTGGGGCAAAGAATGTGCAAACATTCAAAGGCATCAATTGAGAAAGGCCTGGAGTGTGTCCTTTCACACCTCCCTGGTTCCTTGGGGCTCAGCAAACTTGCCTGTCGCCTTCTCCAAAACAAGCTTTGTTCTGAAAGTCCTCCAGGCATGACAGGCAGCCCTCCCTGGTTCGCTGTCATCGGCTCTTGACAGGCCCTTATGTTTAAATAATAAATCTTCTAATGTGTCCGAGCTCTCTGTGTAAGAAGCCTCTTCCTCTTTGGCAGAGCTAGACTGCCAACTTGTTCGTCTCTGTTGAGCACCCAGTTAATATTTCATACCTTTAGCGCCTCGTTGATACTTGCCAGTCCTTGGCTTTGGCAGTGGTAGAAGTGATAATTTGCGGCTTAGTGACTTGCAGCAGTCCCTCCCAATAAAATCAGAGTCCAGTGGCACCTTTAAGTCTAAAGGTAAAGGTATCCCCTGTGCAAGTCACTAAGTCATGTTGGGATGACGCCCTCTAGCGTTTCTTGGCAGACTCAGTACAGGGTGTTGCCATTTCCTTCCCCAGTCATTACCGTTTTACCCCCCCCCCCCCAGCAAGCTGGGTACTAATTTTACTGACCTCGGAAGGATGGAAGCCTGAGTCAACCTTGAGTTGGTTGCTAGGATCAAACTCCCAGCCTCATGGTCAGAGCTTCAAACAGCATGTTGGCTGCTTTACCACCCTGTGCCACAAGAGGCACCTCCTCCCAATAATATCAGAGTCCAGTAGCACTTTTAAGATCAATAAAGATTTATTGAAGGCAGGCATGAGCTTTCAAGTGCAAGCACTCTTCCTCAGGCTAAGAACTCCCCCAGGTACTGGATTCTACTGTCTTCTTTATGTTGGACACACTTGCCCTCACAGGGCAGGAGTGGCCAAACTGTGGCCCTTCAGATGTGCCTTCCATGTTGCAGGCTTGAAGGATCTATCCCTCCTCCCAAGTTAGTGATGAGGCTGGGGCTCAAAAGAGAGGAGTAATTAATGGTTCTATCCCAGGGGTAGTCAAACTGCGGCCCTCCAGATGTCCATGGACTACGATTCCCATGAGCCTGGCAAGGGCTCATGGAAATTGTAGTCCATGGACATCTGGAGGGCTGCAGTTTGACCACCCCTGTTCTATCCTAAGCAGGACTGCAGCCTTCTAAGTCCGCTCTTCTGAATGCCCTTAGACAGGGGTTACGCTGCTTAGGAGTCCCCAATACCCCACATAGACACAGCTACATTGTTTCCTGAGTAATGAAACAGTGCTATGATAATGGTTTACCAAGATGCAAGCCAATATTCTTGGTATATCTTCCAAAGACCGTCTGCCAACAGGGAAGTTAGCAGGTAAGATGAACGATGTCTTAAAAAATGGCAACGTACCCAGCCTAAAATCTTTTCTTCATTGGGAGAAGGGGAGATAATTCCCTGAGCCATTTCTCAGCATACCAGGAAATAACATGATGTGCATTTACAAAGAATGGCTCCTCCATGGCTACAAGGACTTTGCTTTTTATTTATCAGTGGAAGCCATTTTCTCATGTCCTCGAGCTTTCGAGTACGTTTATGCATCACAATAAACTCTTTATAAACTGTTTGATCAAGCCCCGATTAGACTGTGCCCATACATCATTGGATATCATGCTGTAATAGCCCTCCACAACTGGATTGTCTCATCCACACACGGAAAATCCAGTTGCAAATTATTGCAGTAGCACAAACATGGCACAATGACCAATGATGTGTGGATGCAGCTTTAGCTGAGATCTCTAAATGCAAGCAGCTCGATAAACCAAGGTCTGTTGGTTATCATTGAAATTGGCTTATCAGCCGAGGGCTGTAGCTGGTTTGGGACGAGAAATCCCAGTTTATGCTATTTGTGTTCTGTTCTGAGAGTTGAAGCTGTAAACCACAGTTGTAGTAGCATAGCTACAGAGACAGTGATCTAGGAAAGGCACTTTTTTTCTGTCAGGAGCGGAAAGGAGGCCAAAATCTGATGAACCAGGATTTGCTACATAGGACTGGTGCACGGACCAATGCTCGTGGCATATTTAATCAAACCACGGTTTATCTTGAGACATGAAATGTTCCTCTTGCCCATTATCTCATTGGTCCGGGACATCAAGGCATAGCCTTAGCTTCTGTTTAAGCATAGCTTCTGTGCTGTTCTTTCTCTTTTGAGGAAAGGGAAGATGAAGTGAATTGTTTTCCAAAATATGGACCCTGCCATTGAGAGGTGGGGCTTGGTTCAGTCATTAGAGCAGCCTTTCTCTCCTTATTTACTATTGAGAACCCCGTGAAACATCCTTCAGACTTTGTGAAACCCCCAAACTGCCTGCATTGTGCAGAATATGGTTGGGAAGCACAGCTATGTACATGCCCACCTGGGACCTCTCCCCTCCCCACCTCTTCTAGGCCCATCATTGGCCATTTTGAGAGGGGGGCAGGTCGACATGACTATATATAGTCATACCACCCAGTAAATGTTTAACAAATTTAATTAATTAGTTTAATAATTAACTCCCACCCTTTCAGGAAACCCTTCCAGGGCTGTCTAGAAACCCCAGGGTTTCATGAAACCCTGGTTGAGAAAGCCTACACTAGATCTAGGCTGAGGACCAAATCAGTGTGGTGTAGTAATTAGAATGTTGGATGATGAAGACCAAAGTTTGAATCCCTGTACTATCATGGAAGCTTGCTGGGTGACCTTGAGCCAATCACACGCCTTCAGCCTCACCTCCCTCTCAAAGGTTGTTGTGAGGATGACATGGAGGTGAGAAGAATGGTGTAGGCTGCTTTCAGTCCCTGCTGGGGATAAATGGGATGGGGTATAAAGGAAGTAAATAAATGGACAATTGCTTGCAGAGACTAATTTTTATTCAAGATCCAGGAAGAGCCTTATTTTTCAAAGTGAATTTTATCTTGCCAATTGAGAGTGAGTGATGAGAAAGCTCTCCTTCTGAACTTGGAGCCGACCCAGCATTCATACAGTGGCTTGGTTCACACATAACTGCAAACCATGGCCTGGTTTTTTGTAAACATGCTTTGAAAGAACCTGAAGGCTTATTGCATGATAGCCCCTTTCCCTGCACTTGAATGCGGCTAATTCATCCCTACTGGATTCTTCCTCTAGTCCTTCAAACTGGGGGCATTTCCGCACATTAGCTAAAAGAGCGTCATGCCTGCGGAATGACAGCACAAAATTATATTGCGCCTCCCAGGCCCTCTTCACCTTTTTTTTTTTGTCTCACCTTTATCTGCCACCTTTTAACGCGTTTTACCCTCCTCACCTGCTGCTGGAAAAGGCGGAAGAGAGCAACGTGCCTTATACACATCACACTTCAACCTATCAATCAATCAATCCAAGCAACCAACCCCCTTTATATTTTGAAGCAGTTTAAAAGTCCTGCAATGCCCACTATTTTTTTTTAATTCAAACTTTATTTGTCTTTATTTACCACTCGGGGCACCCCACCACCTTCTCTCCCCCCTGCCACATCTGTCTCCATTCAAGGTATTTTATTTTTGGCATTACCTACATGCATGTCCACCTATTCGTTGCTCCAGGCATGTCACCATTTTTAAAAAGAAATTTATGTCCCTGGGAGAGGGAGGTGGGTGCAAGGGTGGGATGATACAGACAACTTTGGCGTGTTTGAGCCTCCAGGCTTTCCTTCTGCTGGTTGCCTGCTGGTTGCTCTCCGAGCGCTAGCACTTGTTAGGGTGGTGAATCTACTTTATGTGATTCCCAGAGAAGCACTTTAAAATGGAGGATGTAGTGAGCTATCAGCTGGCCAGATGCTGGATGTGGGCGACATCATGTGAAGAGGCCGGAATATAATGCCTACATTCAACTGGCATGATGGTACATTTAAGGGGTGAGGAAGTCCCCTGGGAATCAGCTGTTGCTTGGGCCCTTGGTTTACTAGACCAGCACATACCACAGGTTGCTGGCTTGGATGTTATGGCATCACTGTGGTTTACCCAAAAAGCCACAAAGAATTGTTGTGCAAGTTGGGAAAAAGGATAGAGGAGGGAATCTATACATGATTCTTGGAAGGTTCCTTAAAGGCTTGGGGTCACCAGAATACAAATTGACATGGCAGCTGGACCTAGTCAGCACCATTTTTGACCCGCTTGTCTCCACCAGGGGCGGGTGAAGCATACCCTCTTGTCATGTTCCCTGCAATCAGCAGAGCTAAACTGATTCATAGTAGGCTCAATCTTGATTCCCCAGTTTTTGGAAACGCTGCTTACACCAATGGAAATCCAGGACTGGATTTTGGAGAACTGAACTCCTGGTGGTTACTCTTACACCTTGGTTCAAATACATCCCCACTGAGCTGTGAACATCCTGCCTGGCCTGGTGCAAATTGTCCTCTCTTCCCCGCTATCCGTAGAACAAGAATAAGTGTGGCCAATTTAAGACTGTTCCGATAATTAAATAAGCAAGGCTGCTGTTTATCTGGCCAGTGAGCAACAGCAGTGGGCTCTGCCCTGCAAGAAGAAAATAAAGACTGCACAGGGCAGTAAATCATGCCATCGCTACTTAAGTGTTCCTCACTCTGCCAGAGACACGGTGCTCCCCTCCCCTGGCATGTGCACATGACATACGAGCCCCTGTTCACTTTCGCCAAGGAGTGACGTACATATCTCTCTAGATAGCTGCGTACCTGAGTCTGAGCAGCAGAGCTGGCAATATTTTGTTTAAGGCAAATGAACAAGCCAATGTCAGCGGGCAGCTGTCACCTCCCTCTCATCAATTCAGGGCACAGAAGCAACTTCCCCTCGGGGTGAAATGCAGCAAACAATGCACGGCTCAACTCTGGAGTGTGCGTTTGGCTGGAGGCATTGTGGGAATTGTTCTGGTGTTCTGGCAATATACAGCCCAAGGTCCACCCTATGGTAAAGGTGCATGTGCTGTACTACGTCACTGTGGGGGGCCTCACATGACACAATGCTATTTTCCCCAGCCACCCAAAAAATCCCTGCACTTCGAAGCCTGCGAAGTCTCACTGTTTATGCACTTGGAACTTCACTGTTCCAGCTCCCATGCAGGAGTACAAACTGGGAGCGGATGAGGCACACCGGGCCAAATGCTCTCCCGTGTGGGTGCAGGAAGAGGTGGGGCAACCTGCCATGACTAAAACTCCAGCCTGCAGCCCGGCAAGAAACCTCCAGTGTGTAAACCAAGGGTAATCAAACTGTGGCCCTCCAGATGTCCATGGACTACAATTCCCATGAGCCCCTGCCAGCGAATGCTGGCAGGGGCTCATGGGAATTGTAGTCCATGGACATCTGGAGGGCCGCAGTTTGACTACTCCTGGTGTAAACAGAGACAGCTTTCAAATTCAGATTTATCGATATACAGCTTCATACCAGGTACTGTGGAGACAGCTTGAATTACATACTTCTATCTGGCATGCAGGGTGCCCCCATGCCCCTTCATGTGCTCAAATTAGGCACGTGTCCTCTGAAATGTATGGCAAAGCACCCCTTCCAGCATGAGTGTCTTGAATCTCTTACCTTTGAACCCTCTGACCACTGGGCTGGTTTTTAACAGTGCCTTTCTTCCCCAAGGGAAGAAGCAATGCTGTCCACCTACTTTGAAACCATCAACGACCTGCTCTCCTCTTTCGGGCCAGTCCGAGACTGCTCGCGGAACAACGGCGGCTGCACCCGCAACTTCAAGTGCGTGTCGGACCGTCAAGTGGACTCAACGGGTTGTGTGGTACGTACGTCCTTTGCGATGGCGGGATCAAACAGCTCATCGTGCTAGAAAAGTTAATGCATAGGGCGTGTGGGTCCCAATTAGGTTGTGGCGCCTTGGATTCTCATTTGCGCAGCATAATGGGATGCGCCTAGGAGCGTGAAAGTGTTCTGCGAAAAGACACGCCCGTGCGTGTCCTTGGTCCAGTTGCTGCATATATAGGCAGAGCTGATTACTTCAGATGTTAATATTTTAGTGGGCAGGATACTGCTTTGGAATTGGCTTTCACTTTGCAGATCATTGCTTCTGAATCGCATGGTTCTATTTCCTCCCAGTCGCGCTTCAAGAAATGTGGCCTGGACACTCATAAAATTTCTTGAAGTATAGCTGTGTGTGTACACTCATGAGGTTGCTGTTTGCAACCCATCCTGTTCCTTTAGAAACTTTTAATTCAACCATTCAGGGGAACGATCTAACAGTCACTCTAAAAGAATAGTGGTTAAACAAGGGGCTAATCTAGCAGTCACACTAGGAGAATAGTAGCCATTCGAGGGACTGATCTAGCAGCCACACTAGAATAGCAGCTATTCAGGGAAATAGGAGAATAGTGACTATTAAGTTTGTCAACTTCTAGGTAGGGGTTGGAGATCTAGAAGTCTTTGGGGAGGGGGATGGATGGATGGATGGATGGATGGATGGATGGATGGATGGATGGATGGATGGATGGATAGATGGATAGATAGATAGATAGATAGATAGATAGATAGATAGATAGATAGATAGATAGATAGATAGATAGATAGATAGATAGATAGATAGATAGATAGATAGATAGATAGATAGATAGATAGATAGATGACATTTGCACGAGTGACACTAATAATCTTAATAAGCTACGGAAAACAGATCGGCTTTGCCTTGAAGCTTCCAAACAGTGTGGAAGAAACATTTTCAATGAACAACGCGCATAAACGCTTCACTGGTTGTGGATATGGAGTTCAAAGAAGACGTTCATTGGAAAAGAAGGATGTTTTACAAGGAAGTCCGGGAGCTTATTGCAGCTGCTGGTTTGAACCCAGCAGTATGGCTTTCTTGGAATGCCAACTCAAAGAGGCCACCTTCACAAACATAACTGATTTATTCACAGTTCTAAGAACCTGGCTCATCTCTAATGTTTTATCTGGACTCAGAGAGAAATCAATCTATCTATCATCCATCCATCCATCCATCCATCTTTATAAACCATGTTTCTTTTTTTCCCATCCACTGTCTCAACGCTCTGTGTTGGGTTTTGTTTGCCACCTTTTCTTGTCAGATGATGGGCTTCCCAGAGATGGGCAGCAAAACTGTTCCACCTCAATTCTGCATGCCCCCAGGAGGAAACAGCAGCATCATGCCATTTTTTTGAAGGTGAGGGGCCTCACCAGCAGATGTAGCTGAGAAATGGCATCCATGTCTCTCCGTCTTTCTCTCTGTCTCCCGGTGTTGTATGCAGTGGTGCCAGTGGAAATTTATATCCACTCATTCAGCAGAACAAGCCCTTTCCCCTCCGGTACAATGGTGGATTGCACCTGCATTGCAGAATGGACAAAGCATCTGAGTAGCAAGTGTTAGTGGTAGGAGGGAGCTGGAGGAATAGGCAGACAGGCCTTTCCTCTTCCACCGTGCAAAGAGAGGGGGGCAGAACGGTAGAACCTAAACTCCACTTCTGCAAGCAAAGGAGTTGCTGCTGGGAAAGGTGGGGAGAAATTAGAAACAGAGCCCCTCCATTTTAGCCAGGGGAAGACAAAGGACTTGACTCTGTGAATTGCAAAAGAAGAAGAGGAAACACCTTCATAGAGGATTTCCCCCCTTCCTCCAACTCACCCTTCAGCAGTTTGAAAGGGGACTAGAGATTGCTCTAATTATATTTTCTTAGAGTCACAGCTCTCAACCTCTGCATTCCTTCCTTGCTTCCTTGCTTCCTCGCTTCCTCCCTCCCTCCCTCCCTCCCTCCCTCCCCCCTCCCTCCCTCCCTCCCTCCCTCCCTTCCTTCCTTCCTTCCTTCCTTCCTTCCTTCCTTCCTTCCTTCCTTCCTTCCTTCCTTCCTTCCTTCCTTCCAGTAGCATTTGGGCTTGGCAGATGGGAGAGCTGATTCTGTTAGTCGTTGCAGAAAAGAGTTGCCTGTGTGAGTTGTGTCACGGTGAGGTTTCTGCCACCTGTGCTGTGCACTGAGCCGAAGGGCACCTGCTTCTGCTTCGTAGCATGAAGCAGAACCGTCTCCTATGGCTTTGGAGCAATTTCCGTTTCTCCTATTGTGCCTCTAGACTTAGTTCCTCTGAGCATAATCTCTCTTTTTCTCCTCACCTAACACATCACACCTTTTATTTTTGTGTTTTAGCTGAAACCAAATTTGAAATTTCACATTCTCTCTCCTGCTCCGGTTTCGTCTGCTGGGGGCGGGTGTCTCAGCACTTACACCATGACGCTTGCTGTGCTTTGGCTGAAGCGGAGAGGAAAACAGCTTGTGTGCGTGCACACACAGACACACACAAAAATGCAAGTGTTTTGGGTTTGCCATCTGGTCAGTTTTATACCTACCTCAGTCCTCCGTTTCCTTGCCACCTGGCTGTTTATTTTTGATCTCCGCTTCAGTGCTAGACAGCAGTGATTTCCATCAGCATGTGCAAACGTGTTTCTAGGTGTAAATGCAATGACTTGGTTATGACCCTCATAATTGTACAGAGAGGAAAATCTGGGTGATGGGAGGTAAAGGTAAAGGTAAAGGTATCCCCTGTGCAAGCACCGAGTCATGTCTGACCCTTGGGGTGACGCCCTCTAGCGTTTTCATGGCAGACTCAATACGGGGTGGTTTGCCAGTGCCTTCCCCAGTCATTACCGTTTACCCCCCAGCAAGCTGGGTGCTCATTTTCCTGACCTCAGAAGGATGGAAGGCTGAGTCAACCTTGAGCCGGCTGCTGGGATCGAACTCCCAACCTCATGGGCAAAGCTTTCAGGCAGCTGCCTTACCACTCTGCGCCACAAGAGGCTCTAGGGTGATGGGAGAGGAGAGGCTAATGTGGGTGGGCTGGAGAGCAGATTCATTTCCAGGAAGCAACCCTGAAGGCTGAACCTCCAAAACACTGGCAAGAAGAAAGAGCTATTTTGAGTGATGGCGTCTCTCAAAATTATGGGAGATGGTTACCTTACAACATAGGGACTTTGACTCATGAGAATGCCTGACTCATTAAATCTTAGAGACACTCCAACAGTCCCTAAGGTGTTGCTGGACACGAATCTAGCTCTTCTGCTCCAGACCAACATGGCTACCTTCCTGAAACTACAAAGACCATTTTGTTATTGGTTGAAGTCTGCAAGGAGACATAAGGAAAATCTGGGTTCAATTCCACGTTTTGCCTGAGGCTCACTGGCAAGCTTGGGAGCAATCTCACATTCACTGTTAACCTAATGGTTGTGAAGAAACAGTAAGGGAGGAGAGAATTGCCTTGACCTTCTTAGAGGAGGATAAATGTGTTGAGAGCCAGCTTGGCGTCCTAGTTAAGAGCAGCAGCGTCTAGTCTGGAGAGCTGGGTTTGACTCCCCCACTCCTCCACATGCAGCCAGCTAGGCGACTTTGAGTCACACACAGTTCTCTCAGAACTCTCCTAGCTCACAGGTTGTCTGTTGTAGAGAGAGGGAAGGGTAGGTGATTGTAAGCCAGTTTACACACCTTTGGGTAGTAAAAAATGAATCCCCCCAGCTACTCCTCTTCTTCCTCTTCTTCCTTTTCCATAGTGTTTAGATAAATCAAAGAAAAGAAACAAAGGGGAAAAAAAAACCCTTTGCACAAATTATCCCCCCTTCCCCTTAAGTTCATCTTATGCTATACATCTAGGAATTGTCATTTTTCTCCCAAATATACCCAAAATGTTCCACAGGATTCCATTTGTAACATTGTGCAGAGGCAGTATGGAGTGTCGGTTGACCACAGTGCCAGGAGGATATCAGCACACTCAAGCTCATTGCAACCAATGTAATTAGGCATGCTTAATTGAAAGTGCTGTTCCATGTGCTCATTGGTAGTGTCCTCTCTGAATAACGTCTTTCGGAACACGCATATGAAGCTGCCATATCACACCCTTGGTCTATCACAGTCAGTATTACCTGCTCAGGCTGGCAGCAGCTCTCCAGGATCTCAGTCAGAGGTCTTCCACACCACCTCCTACCTGGTCCTTTTCCTGGAGATGATTGGGGTGGAACCTAGGACCTTCTGCGTGCAAAGCAGAGACTCTTCCGCTGAGCCACAACCCTTCTGGACACTGTCTGTTTTGTCCCCCTCCTCTTTTTAGATTATGGACTAGACGCAGGGGTAGTCAAACTGTGGCCCTCCAGATGTCCATGGACTACAATTCCCACGAGCCCCTGCCAATGTTTGCTGGCAGAGGCTCATGGGAATTGTATTCCATAGACATCTGGAGGGCCACAGTTTGACTACCAAATGTGTGCTTGTATGTTTGTTTGTTTTAGTACCCAGTCAGAACTAAGGGGTTTCCTTTTAATCTTCTGTGTGAAAATATTTGGAGCCAGCATTGTGAATTCTTGTGCATTTGTGCACAAGAAAAGCCAGGCTCATACAAATAAGGCAGCTCAGTCAGCAGTGAGACTTGGAAAGAACTTTCTACAGGAAAGTGGATGCTGATGACAGTGATTGTTTATTTATGTGTGTGTTTGTGTGTCCCCCCCCCAGATGTTTGTAAGACAAACAAAATAATGACTCCCATAAGTCGTCATGATGTGTCCGGCCACATCCACAATGCAGCGATTTCAAGCAGGTTCTGCTGCTGTGCCGGCAGCGGGCGAGAGAAGGGTATGGATGAGAGAAGCCGATGCAGCAATCTGTGCACTTCAGGCTTTTTCTTCTTCCGGTTAGTAAATAAATCAGGTCAGGACTTTTACAGCCCATTGCCAAATCTATACCCCTTATTTTGTAGGCATGCCTTGCCAAACAGACAACCACTCAGGTGCTTCCTGGTTAATTGTGTGAACCACGCTGTTGAATGGTTGAATACAGCGGTAAAGCATGCAGGCAATCTGCAACTATCTGTTATGCTCAACTCACCCTTTCTTTGGCATAAGCCAAAACATTGTGCTTCAGAGGGATCAGTTGCTGTGAAACAAGCTGAGGCCAGCTATGCGGGAACTTTGTCACATCCCACTTTCCCATAAGTAAAGCAGCTTGTTAGCCTGGAAGTATTACTTACCGCTTCTTTGTCTCTCTGCATCAGTCGGATTGTCATGGGAAGCAGCGAGGACAGCAAGATAAAGAAAGCCGGAAAGCTGAAGGAAAATAATGAAAAGGATAATTAACTGTGATCATTTTTATTGCTTATCTTGAAAGAAAGCTGGCTTGCAGAGAAGGTCTCTCCAAAGAGTTGTATTTATTGTTTGTTAAAACATTAATATCCTGCCTTTCCTTGTAGCTGAAGGCAGCTTGTAGTTCAGTGCTGTGACTCTTCTCCACTTGGGGATCCATGAGCAGGGCATAAAGCCCATCTACATGCATGCATTTGGAGGGGGGGGGCACAGCAGTTATGGTCATCAACCTGTTATGACACGGAGGTGGTAGATCCATGTCTGGGCTGTGTTGGTGGAGGCTCATTGTGATTGGAGGCTCCTCCACAAAATTCCACTCATATAGAAATCTATCCTGTCAGGCAGAAGGGCTCTAAACCCTTACTTGCTACTTTTCTTTGTATGCACGTTCTTGTGTTTTATAGGGGGGGGGGGGGAAACACTCAGGAGCCCATATTTACCGTTGGAAATAGGAGTTACATATGACCCAACCACAGGTTTAATGTCTGGGAGGGAGAAAAGTGCATAGTGCCTGGCTGAACATTGTACCCAGGTGGCAAATTGATAAGCCTCTGAGCCACTTGTGGAATCATAGAATCATCGAATAATAGAGTTGGAAGGGACCTCCTGGGTCATCTAGTCCAGGGGTAGTCAACTTATGGCCCTCCAGATGTTCATGGACTACAATCCCCATGAGCCCCTACCAGCGTTTACTGGCAGGGGCTCATGGGAATTGTAGTCCATGCACATCTGGAAGACCACAGGTTGACTACCCCTGATCTAGTCCAACCCTCTGCACTATGCAGGACACTCACAACCCTATTGTTCATCCACTGTAACCTGCCTCCCCCTTGAGCCTTCACAGAATCAGCCTCTCTGTCAGATGGCTATCCAGCCTCTGTTTAAAAATCTCCAAAGATGGAGAACCCACCACCTCCCGAGGAAGCCTGTTCCACTGAGAAACCATTCTAACAGTCAGGAACTTCTTCAGGATGTTTAGACGGAATTTCTTTTGAATTAATTTAATCCCATTAGTTCTTGTCCGTCCCTCCGGGGCAAGAGAGATCATCTCTGCTCCGTCATCTATATCGGTGTTCCCGAACCACCGGGCCGTGGAGTCCTTGGTACTGGGCCACAGCGGGGGGGGGGGGGAGGGAGGCACCGGTGCCAGCGCACCCCCAAAGGTGCACACTCGCTGCGCCGTGAGCGATGGCCGCCTTCCGGTGCAGTGAGCACCGCGCTGTGGGGGGAAGGCATGGGGGCGAGGGATTGCAAATGTGCATGCGTGGACTTGCCGCGCCTGTGCGTTTGTGGGCGCTGGTGCCTCCCCCTGCAGCGCAGCGCTCACTGCTCCGGGAGGTGGCCAATCGTGGTGGGGGGGGGGAAGGCGCGCCTCCCTCCCCCCCCTCCTGGTCCCCAGCCTGAAAAAGGTTGGGGGCCACTGCTCTATATGGCACCCTTTTAAATATTTGAAGATGGTTATCAGTGGAAGGACAGACATTTGAGAGGAGAAATGGGGAGGCTGCCGAGCTCTATAAATTGAGGGAAAGCTAGGATACTAGACAAAGTGCCTTGGACAAAGAGAAAAGGGTTTGGGGAAAAATTCATACACCGATGTGGCATCGGCAGCGTTTGATTATAACTTGGGTGCCTCCATTATACTCTTGCATTTCCAGAGCCCTTGGCCAATGGAACGTGTTAGCAAAGTGTCGGGCATTGTGACTTGTGCTGAGATGCTCAAGAGACAGGTGAATCTGAACATCTGAAAAGAAAGATGGGCTGTTCTTGTAAATGACAAGGCACATGGTGGGGGGCGGAGCAGGGAAAATAGAAGCTGCTGTTGAGCAAAACATTTGCAGCAACTTGCCTCAGGAAGGGTTCTTGGGGGGAAAAAACAGAGAAAGTATTAAGCTAAAAGCTTCTAATGAGGAGCCAGAGGACACAATGGTAAAAGTTCTTCAGATAGTTGTACCCCGGGGATTGCAAGACAACAATTTCTGCTACTGGGGGGGGGGGGGGGAAGAGGTTTTGTGCTCTATTTGTGGAGTTGGTGCTTCTCTCCTTCGCTGGTCTCGGAGGCAGAGAGGAGTGGTAATGGTTGTGTGTGTGTGTGTGTGTGTGTGTGGCTTTTCTTTCTGTCTGACTTACAGACATGCAATTACTGCATTGGGGTCGGGCAGGATTTAGCTTCCATTAGCATGGTCACGGAAACAAACTGCTTAAAAGAAGGGACAGGTTCACTTTTCCAAGTCCTACTAAATCAGAGTCCAGTGGCACCTTTAAGACCAACAGAAATTTATTTCAGGCATGAGCTTTCGAGTGCAAGCACTCTTCCCCAGACTATGAACTCCTTACATCAGGCGTAGTCAACCTGTGGTCCTCCAGATGTTCATGAACTACAATCCCCATGAGCCCCTGCCAGCAAACACTGGCAGGGGCTCGTGGGAATTGTAGTCCATGAACATCTGGAGGACCACAGGCTGACTACCTCTGCCTTACATGCCATAACAGAACATAGTCTGAGGAAGAGTGCTTGCACTCGAAAGCTCATGCCTGGAATAAATCTTTGTTCCTCTTAAAAGGACTCTGATTTTTTTGTGCTGCTTCAGACAGACCCAGGTCCTAGTAAAGCTCCTTTCTCACCAGTGCTGGATGTCCTTCTAAGCCAGGGGTAGTCAAACTGCGGCCCTCCAGATGTCCATGGACTACAATTCCCAGGAGCCCCTGCCAGCTAATGCTGGCAGGGGCTCCTGGGAATTGTAGTCCATGGACATCTGGAGGACCGCAGTTTGACTACCCCTGTTCTAAGCTGTCTGCCTGCCTGCCTCTGTCTCTCTCTGTCTCTGTCTCTTTTTCTCTGGCCGGCTCTGGCTCTTCTTGCAGTTCTCCCCTTCTCTCCATTCTTTGTCCATATACTCGTGTTGCTATCCATTTCCGCTTGCCCGCCTTTCTGCTCCCTTCTGCCATTGTTCCAAACCTCCCTTCATACTCATTTCTCAGCTCAGGCCCTTTTTCCCAAGTGGCTGTGCATCTACATTGTCATTCTTGTACATCTTCAACCATCTTCCTCTATTTGTATGTGCTTATTTTTAAAGACATTGTTTCTTTAAAAACTCACACACACAAAACCCCTCAAGGTGAATTGCATGATTGGAAAAATGGGCTTGTTGTTGCTGTTGTTGTCAGTGTACATAAAGGGCGTCACAGAATTGGAATAGCTGAAAGATTTCTGAATTCCAGGTAAGTAGTTTCTAGATAGATAGCTCTTCCAAAATGAATGACCTCACATGCCATCCAGAAGGGACTCCATGCACATTCTCAGGCAAGGGTAGCTGCAACAAGAAAGAATGCAGAACCACAGTGAGGACATGAAGAAAACACTTGGGTGGACGGACAAACTGAGAGGAGAGGGGATCATTGCTTGTGTGGGGGTTTGGACATGCATCCCTGGCTTATTCAAAACTTTAATGCTTATAACCAGCATCTTGAATTAAGAAGAGCTGTTTTTTGTACCCCACTTAAAATTGCCTTCCCTTCCTCTCCCGACCACCTGCATACTGTGAGGTAAGTGAGTCTGAGAGAGCCCTGAGAGGACTGTGGTTAGCCCAAGATCATCACCTGGCTGCATGTGGAGGAGGAGTGGGGAGTCACACCTGATTCTCCAGAGTAGAGACTGCCGCTCTTAACCATGTTGGCAAGAAGCAAATCAGTACATAGTGCTGTCAAGTAATGTGATCATAGTGTCTGGTCGGGCAGCCATATTCTTTTCCAGCAGAGGTTTCTGAGCTGGCTCCAAAGGCATAGAGCAGTAGTTCTCAGCCTTCCTAATGCCATGACCCTTAAATACAGTTCCTCTTGTTGTGGTGACCCCCAACCACAAAATTATGCAAGTGTTCCTTCACAGAAATTAAACCAAAACTGACCAATGGCGTGAAGATCCATTGTTCATGATTGCATATAAATTGCTTTTTTTCCTGGGGTTTCTCAGTTCAGCTCTTCCTGTTGCCCCACCATGCCAATCTCACTCTTTTCTGCTGCTCCAGACAGACAAATGCTCTATCTCAATCTACCCCGCAAGGCTGATGTGTGGATGGCGCCTCCAAAGCCAAGCTGCTTGCCCTGCTGCAACCCCTGTGAAAGGGCTGTTGGACCCCCAACGGGGTCCTGACCCCCAGGCTGAGAACCACAGGGATAGAGTATGTTACAGTAATCCATCTTTGAAGCCATAGATGCCTGGAACATAGTTTGGCCAGGCCACCAGAGTCAAGAAGTGACAATGGCCTCTTTACAAAATGTAATTGATAAAAGGCATTCCAGCGGTCATCCTGGCCTTCTTGGGGGAAACCAAGAACATCCTAAACTCTTCTTATGGCCAGCCAGACCTGGTCTGAGCACATCCAGAACTGGCAGATGAATCTCTTCAAGAACATAAGCTGACCACCTCATGCAGTGTACCTCCATACTTGTCCAGATTCAGTTTCCACTGGTTGTCCCCCATCAGCACAACCACAACTCCTAGACACTAAGTCAGGGTAGTGACAGCTGCTGGGCCACATTCTTCAGCCTCTTATCCAACCCGTGGCCTACAGCAGGGGTAGTTGACCTGTGGTCCTCCAGATGTTCATGGACTACAATTCCCATGAGCCCCTGCCAGCAAATGCTGGCATTTCCCATGGGAATTATAGTCCATGGACATCTGGAGGACCACAGGTTGACTACCCCTGGCCTACAGCACTTCAGGAACACACTGGGGATTTTTTAAAGGGTGCCAGTGACTTGATAAGGATGCTATTCACTATGTGATGAAGCCGATCTGCCGCAACAACAGCTGTTGTTGTTTGACATCAAACAGTATTAAGGAGGTACTAAATGGGGGCGTTGTCCAGGAACTCAGCAACCTGCATTCTTTGTGTAGACAGATGGGTGGTGACTGGTTTGATCCCATTTCATTGCAAACCCCTCCTCATTGTTTCTGCGTAAGAGAGACAACTACATTTTCCCTTCTCAGGAGGGGCTACTACAGCCCCCCCCCCTCCACCAGGCTGGCTGCTGCTTCCCTCCAGTTCTCTGCACCAGTTGGCTTTGAAACGCCAGCAGCGTCTCTGCCATACCTTTATTAGGTGTTATTGAAAAAGCTGTTGCTAATATTTAGAGGATGCAATAGAATATTTAAGAAGGCAGCAATTTGCTCTCAGCAGAAACTTCCTATTAAATATTCTTTTTCAAGAGTAACAATAAAGAAAAGGAGCTGAGTTTCGTAATAAGAAAACACAGCCTCTTAGGCAATTGAGCGCACTTATTTCCTTTCAGTGTTAGGAAGTGTCAGTAATGAGACATTTTAGATGCTCAAAAAAAAGAGGATATTTCCCTCCCTCCCCGCCCCTCCTCTCCCTTGACCTTGTTGTTAATGAGCTTTGTCCTGCTAGAAGAAGGAGAAATAAACAGCCAACGGTCTGCATGTCCATTTTCTTGAGCAAATGGCCCAAGTCAGTGGATTTCACATTATGGATTTCCTTTAATCTCACCTTCAAAGTCTCTGCTTTCCCTTGCCCATTTTCAGTTGCATTTGGTAGTCGTAAGCCCCATCGGTGTATATTCTTTGCCGTCCGTCAGAGCACCCAAGGAAAATGCCGCTTCTGTAGCTTTTCCCGGGGTTTCCAGGCAGTCAGAATGGCGGCCATGGAATGTCCTTCACACGATCTACTAACCAGAAAAGTTGCTCATTGGTGATGGTGCGCTGGCGAGATAATATGTCCATGATGATCCAGTTACAGCCAGGGCCCCTCCTACGAGTTTCTACCTTGGAATTTGTGTGCTGCATCGCTGCATCCCCGAGAAAGACCCCCATGGTCAACACACACAGCTGGGCCGGTTGAACGTGGGTCTTGGCTTGCAATGGATTTGGCTTCTCCGCAGCACTGGGTTTTTCCCTTCCTCACACACAATATGGTTTGCCAGTTGCTGCTGTTTGCTTGTTTTCCCCTTTTGAGTCCCCCCCCCCCATGTTTTTTTTCTTTAAATAATCTGAGAGCCAGTTTGGTGTCGTGGTTAGGAGTGAGGATTTCTAATCTAGCATGCTGGGTTCGATTCTGCGTTCCCCCACATGCAGCCAGCTAGGTGACCTTGGGCTCGCCACAGCACTGATAAAGCTGTTCTGACCAAGCAGTAGTACCAGGGCTCTCTCAGCCTCACCCACCCCACAGGGTTTCTGTTGTGGGGAGAGGAAAGGGAAGGTGACTGTAAGCCGCTTTGAGACTCCTTTGGGTAAGGCAGCATATAAAAACCAACTCCTCCTTCTCCTTCTCCTTCTCCTTCTCCTTCTCCTTCTCCTTCTCCTTCTCCTTCTCCTTCTCCTTCTCCTTCTCCTTCTCCTTGAAAGTCCACTGCAGTTGTCAAGGGAAACTGGAGCCAAAACCTGGCGTGGAAAGTCTCTTTCTCCGAATTAGGAGGAACTTTGCTGCCATCTGTAACATTTAAGCCAAGGGTGTTTTTTTTTTAAGCTCTTCCTGTCTCCATGTGTAGTTTGGATATGGAGAGAGGCATGAAACCTTGAGTGCAAGTCAAAGGACTCTTATCCTGGTCTGTTTGGCCCTTGAGGAGTTGGCCCATTGGAAGCAGGATTGGCCCAAAATGTAGATGATCTGTTGTTGATTTGTTTTTCATTAAAGTGTATATGTACCCCCCAAAAAAAAATTGTTATAAGCCACTTTGGGTGCAAGATAAGGGAGTTCCTCCACCAGGCATTTGCTTGAGTTTGACCAGCCCCCAAACACCCCCACCCCATACAACCCCTCCCATAACCGAAGAATCCGACCTACCCATAGCTATGTCAATGTTCCTGTTCCTGTTTAAATATTGTTCTGGTTATCATAGAATCATAGAATCATAGAGTTGGAAGGGGCCATACAGGCCATCTAGTCCAACCCTCTGCTCAACGCAGGTTCAGCCTAAAGCATGTTATGTTATGCTTTGATTGTTATACTTGTCATATTTGCTGCAATGTTCTATGTAGTTACCCCATGAAGTTATATGTTATATGTAAAATGCCCAGAGCTGTATGGAAGTATGGTGTAAAAATATAGATAGACTAGTTTCAAAGCCCCTTTATAAAAAGGGGTTTTGAAAGGGGGGTTGCCTCGTGCGGCGGTCTGACGCTGCGGGAGGCGCTTCGCGCCTCCCGCAGCGTCAGACCGGCAAGGAGGGAATCCCCAGCAGCCGCGCTTCGTGCGACTGCTGGGGGTTCCCTCGGGCGGCGGTCTGACGCTGCGCGAGGCGCTTTGCGCCTCCCGCAGCGTCAGACCGGGAGCAACTGCGAGCCGCGCTGCGCGCGGCTCGCAGTTGCTCAGCCTGGGAATCGGAGCCTGCCGATTGGTCCCTCCGATTGTCTGTCGTGAGGAAGGGTCCAACCCGGACCCTTCCTCATCACGGACAAAGCCCACCTCTAGGGGGCTTAACGAATTATATAGTCCGTGGCGC
Source organism: Paroedura picta (assembly GCF_049243985.1). Taxonomy (NCBI): domain Eukaryota; kingdom Metazoa; phylum Chordata; class Lepidosauria; order Squamata; family Gekkonidae; genus Paroedura; species Paroedura picta. Next base: position 37,723,707 of record NC_135380.1, on the reverse strand, counting down.
CCGTGGCGCCACGGGCTGTTTAAAGATAGATAGATAGATAGATAGATAGATAGATAGATAGATAGATAGATAGAGAGAGAGAGAGAGAGAGAGAGAGAGAGAGAGAGAGAGAGAGAGAGAGAGAGAGAGAGAGAGAGAGGTGGGGAGAGAGAGAGAGGTGGGGGATATTCAAAGTTAGAAGGAAGAAGACCCATCAGTTTGTATTGAGCTTTTCTGTCAAAGGGATCAGTGTGGAGTACATGATTCTTCTGTCCCTAATGGAGCCTGACAACAACCCAGTGGGATAGCTTAGGCCAGGGGTAGTCAAACTGCGGCCCTCCAGATGTCCGTGGACTACAATTCCCATGAGCCCCTGCCAGCAAATGCTGGCAGGGGCTCCTGGGAATTGTAGCCCACGGACATCTGGAGGGCCGCAGTTTGACTACCCCTGGCTTAGGCTGTAAGACAGCAACAGTCACCCAACAGGTTTCTGTGGCTGGGGGTTGAATCCCAGGTCCCCTCACTGCTCATGCATCAGTTGAATTTTAGACATTTGAAAGGCACTGGATTACCTAGGAATTCTGCAGTCACCAGCTGAAGACACTTTTCAAGCTGGTAATTGCCTTTGTTGTTACCTTCACCATAGTGCAATGGTTGAAGAGTGGTGAACACCAATCTGAAGAACTGGGTTTGTTTCCCCACTCCTCCACATGCAGTCAGCTGGGTGACTCTGGCCAAGTCACAATTCTCTTAGAGTTTGTCTCAGAGCTGTCCCAGCCCCACCTACCTCATAGGGTGTCTGTTGTAGGGAGAAGAAGGGAAAGATGTTTGTAAGGTGCTTTGGGAGTCCTTCAGGTAGTGAAAAGTTGGATATCAAAACAGTTCTGCCTCAACTTCTTAGAATTGCAGAATCATAGAGTTGGAAGGTACATCCAGGATCATCTAGTCCAACCGCCTGCAGAATTCAGGGAACTCACACCTACCTGCCCACCCACATTGACCCCAATTCCATGCCCAGATGATGCCACCCCAAAACAACAACAACAACAGAACCCTAGTCCAGTCTGGCCTGGAAGAAAAAATGGTGATTGATATTTCATAAGAGATATTTCATAAGGACCATAAGAGCCAAGTACTGACACAATCCATTCTGCCCACCCATTCAGAAGATGCCTAAGTTCACAGAATCAGTATTTCTGTCAGGTGGCCATCCAGCCTTTGCTTAAAAACCTTCCAAAGAAGGAGAACCCACCACCTCCCAAGGAAGCCTGTCCGACTGAGGAAACACTCTGTCAGAAACATCTTCTGGATGTTTAGCCAAAAATTATTTTGATTTTTTTCCTCATCTTCTTTCTCTTCTCCTTCTCCCCTGCCATTTTTGCCATGTGGCTGGTGGGTATATCTGGTGCAAAGTCTGACCGATACCTCTTTTAGCTGTTTTGGAGGGATCATGGTGATCCTGCCAGCTCAAATGAGAAACCCCTCCCCAGCGACACTATTTTAGTTAATTAACTAGTTATTTATTTTCTTGTCGCTTGATGAATATGGGCAATCTTTTCAATTGTCCCAGCACAATATGGATTGATTTTTCCCAGAGTCAGCTATATTATCATGATGTTTCACCAAACAACAAATATGTTTAGAAGGAACAAACCGTATTGGGGAGTGGACCTCATTTAACAAACACTGATATTATATCCCTCTGCATACCCCAGGGAAATGAACTTTAGGTCAGATAATAATATGGCAGAGGAGAATCCTCCTCCTCCATATTCATGACTGTCAGCCTATCCCCAAAAAGTCTTCCATGCCCAGAGAGTTAATATGAAGATCTTGCTAAATATAGCTTGTATGGTCTTAGGAGACTCTGGGATTTCTGCAGCTCTGTTCTCACCACGACCTTCAGGAATGTCCCTTAAAATTGGTTGTTCTGCTCCAAAAAGTAGGCAAGTTAGAAATAGCTCCTTATTCAGCTCATCTAATCTGTGCATGTGTGTGTGTTGGGAGTGTGTATATGCAGGGACACAGTCTGCAGCAGAGGTAGTCAAACTGCAGCCCTCCAGATGTCCATGGACTACAATTCCCATGAGCCCCTGCAAGTGTGGCAGGGGCTCATGGGAATTGTAGTCCACAGACATCTGGAGGGCCGCAGTTTGACTACCCCTGGTCTATAGGGACAAGAAACAAGCAGTTTCCTCTTTTTTATTTATGCTTCTCTTTTCTTCCAATGTCAGGATAGCAGTGGGCATGCTTGAGATGCACCCTACCCTCTGCTCCCAGGATACTAAATATGCAGCTTTTCTCAGCTCTAGAGCTGGAGTTTGGAGGTGACACATAGCACACTAAAATATGCAGTTTTCCAGAAGACAAGGGGGGGGGGGATTCTGAAAATTTTAGTAGGTCTACTGGACCGTTTATGTACTGGGAACTTCACTGCCCCAGCTCCCATGCAGGAGCACAAATCGGGGGCAGATGAGGTGTGCCAGGCCAAATGCTCCCCCATGTGGGTGCAGGAAGACGTGGGGCAACCTGCCACAACTAAAACTCCAGCCTGCAGCCCAGCATGAAACCTCCAGTGCATAAACGCTCCTGGTGACAACCATTATATGAGTTCTTGTTAGTCTGATTAGGTGACAGAAGAGCTTCCAAACACTTAACAGTTGTTCTTGATTCATTTCTTCACCCAAACATATGATTTGGACCTTCTTTTGTCAAATCACATGCATTCCTGCCCTTCACCTTGGCTCCAGCCAGTTAGTGCTCCATTGTCTTCAGGGCTTTTAGTGTGAAAATAAATACCTTGTGAGAACAGCACTAACTGTTTGATTCACATCCTTCCTGCATGCTTAGAGAAATGACCCCTAATCTCCTTTGTCTTCACTGCCTTTCAAGATGCTTTTTTCTGCACTGTCAGAAGTTTGCTTCCTCTTGATGGTCACTGTTTTTGACAACCTCCTGTCTTTGAATAATGTTAAATAGGGATCACCTATTGGGATGCTCATTTTTGTATGTATGTGTTGTTTAAAACTGGCTGGGCATATAGGTTTTCTCTTTTATTCATCTCACCTTTTTTATTCACCTTCTGAGTATGTCCACAGCTCTGCTTCCCAAATGCATTCAGCACAATTGTACCACTTTGGGGTTTTTCCGAAGCCTGAAGAATGTTTCAGGGGTTTCTCAACAGTGAACAAATTGAGAAAGGTTGGTCTAAGTACATCTGTGCGCCTATTCATAGCTCATTTGAAAGAAATGACATTCCCCAACTTGAAAACCAGCCTGCTATCTCAATAAGACAAATTTTAAAAAGTGAGAAACCTGCAAAGAGCCGTAGAAGAAAAACAAAAAGGTGCAAAGAGGCAAGAACCGAAAACTTTTTGGCCACTGTTTGTTTATTTCTTTTTATTTACTGTATTTTATATACTGCCATTCCCAGCAAGCTGGCTTGTGGCAGTTCACAATCAAATAGCCTACAATATCCATACAATACAATACCATATCTCCTAGACCAGGGGTAGTCAAACTGCGGCCATCCAGATGTCCACGGACTACAATTCCCAGAAGCCCCTGCCAGCATTCGCTGTTTGATACCCCTGTCCTAGACAAATAATTTCCAGGAAAACCCCTGCTCCTCCATTTTAGACATGAGACCAATGTGCTGATTGCTTGGTGAACAATTTATGCCATGCTTGGTGTTCAGTTTGGCCCATTATGCACGGCCGCCGAAACGGCGATTTCGGGTCACATGGAAAACGCGGAGGGGGAAGACGCGACGCATACCGGTTATACACGGGGCGGGGCGCGACGGCGGCAAAACCCAGAGTAACCGATTATGCACGCGCCGATCCGGGCGCCGCTTCTGGTTGCGCCCCGCTCACCCGGAAGCTGCGCTTTCTTCCGCGTTTCACTGACGCGGCTTTCTCGGCGGCATGCACCGAAGCTGCAGCCGGTTGCAGCCGGCTCCGTGCGTTATCCGTGATTTTAGTCGCCGCCATTCCACCCCGAATGTGCGCTAAAACCCCCGTGCATAATGGGTCTTTCAGATACATGTGGGAAGGCAAAGTAGTGGAAACATAAAGTCAAGGATTGGGAAGATTGTTGATGTGGTGGAAGGTAAACATTTTTTTTTGAGGTAAAAATATTTTTATTAAATTATCTCCATTCTACAAAACTCCATATATAGAGCTGATTTCTCAAAAAGATATACAGCTCTTTTATGTACAAATCTCTCAAGTAACTAACTCCAGCTTACAAATGACAAAATTCAACATTAGCAACTTCGAATTACAAGATTCAAAGTTATAAAGGTAAAGGTATCCCCTGTGCAAGCACCGGGTCATGTCTGACCCTTGGGGTGACGCCCTCTAGCGTTTTCATCGCAGACTCAATACGGGGTGGTTTGCCAGTGCCTTCCCCAGTCATGACCGTTTACCCCCCAGCAAGCTGGGTGCTCATTTTCCTGACCTCGGAAGGATGGAAGGCTGAGTCAACCTTGAGCCGGCTGCTGGGATTGAACTCCCAGCCTCATGGGCAAAGCTTTCAGACAGCTGCCTTACCACTCTGCACCACAAGAGGCTCAAAGTTATACCAACCACAAAACAACATTCCCAATGGTTATTTTTTTTCCAGCAGTAATTTATAGATACTGTCCCCCACCTCCTTACGTGATCGGAAGGGGAATGTCAAGGACAGGGAGAATATAGAGGAGGATGAAGTAGGGCAGAGTGAAGTCAGGTAACTGTTTCCTGTACAGTAGGTGTTGTTAGACTGTGTGATCTGGCTAACTGCACAAAGAGGCAGTTCTCTATATCTCTAGCCTACACTTTAGACCAGGGGTAGTCAAACTGCGGCCCTCCAGATGTCCATGGACTACAATTCTCTGGAGCCCCTGCCAGCATCTGGAGGGCCGCAGTTTGACTACCCCTGCTTTAGACCATCCTCCTCAATGGCCCGGGAATTCCAGGGAGTATGAAGTCATGATTCTCAGCTCATTATTGCTGCCAAATTTTCCTCTCCGTGGCTGTGGCCCCATGAAACAGGCTTTAAAACCACATACACACCGAACACACATACACCCCCCCCAAAAAAAAAATTATACCTTCTGTAACATCAGATTTTATTCACTGTTGGGAGACTATGAAAGCTGTAGGTAAACTAAGCAAACTTTGCTGAACATACATCTCATTTAGAGCGGGTCAACACTCAGGGGGGTTCAGGCTCTATTAAAGCTGTAATATTTCACCTTTTATGAGCATGGAACAAGCTTGTTTTGGGAAAAGAATTAACAACTGCAATTAAAGTAGGTTTCTCTCCAAATGGGAAATCCCTGAATGTGGGCATCTCACTCTGATTTGCAGGCAGACTGGTAACCATAATTTGTCCAGTTGGCTTATTATTGCAATGATTATATTATTGCTTAATATGGCTATTATAAAGTCAGAAGAGGAGAAAAGACTGACCGGGTGGCAAAAGGGTTGTGCAAACCTAGAGTTGGTTTTTCATAGCTGCCATAGTTTGCCCACATTATTGTCCCCCTTGTTTCATGTTGTGGGATGGTTCAGTTTGACTGATAAATATCTAACTATCCACAGATTTCACAAAATATGACTTTCCCACTTCCTCCCCCCACTGCATCTCATTGGAATCCCCCACATTGTGTTCCTAGCAGAGTCAGGAACAACAGAGGGGGTTATGTGGGGGTCTGCAGTAGAATGCGGAATTGGCAGAAATCACAGTTCCCTCTTTCACAAATGAAAAATGCAATCTATTGGAAGACTTGCATGGTTGATTGTGTGCCATTTTCCACCCCCCAAAAAAAAAAGTGAGCCATTGACACCCCCCTCCCCGGTCCCTCTTTTGCAGAGGCTGGAAAATACTTTTTTCTTATATTAGGTATTTGTTCTGGGTCTTGCCCCCACCTCACATACTATAGCATCTGGTTACATTGTGAATGAATAGCTCGCACAAAACCTTCCCTCCCTATACTGCACCTCAGTCATCCAGGATAAAGCTCTTGCGGGGGGTGTCCCAACTAGGGACACATTGCCTACGATTATCCAGAAAGAATTATTGGCCAAGGTGGCTATTGATTTTCTAATAATTTCCAGACCTCCCCCCCACCTTGTGTCACCAGCAAGGCAGATCACAAATTGAACTGCAGCCGAATTGCCGCAGGATTGATTAAAACTCACAGTAATTATTGCTTCTCTGCCTCCCAAGGCGGGCTGATCAATACCAGCAATAACTGATAGGATTCTTTAGGCGCTCTCAGGAAATGGGCATGAGGGTGTTCACTTGGCATGCACCCAGCGACTGTAGCTGGCATGCAGAAAAAGGTTGTGCTGGCCATGAGGACTGCCTGCCTTGAAGTCTCTACAAGAAAAGCTATTGCAAGGCTAAGGCATAGGCTGCTGTTTTAGAAGAGAACTGGACTCTACAAAGCTTTTGGCTAGCCTTCGGCTTTCGGCTTTGCATCTAGAGAAGCTTAGCATTCTCTTTTTGGCTTTGGTTAGCATCTGGAGAAGCTCACTTTACTGATTTCTTAGTATGAGGCAGGCGGCTTAGTAGGATTAACTGAAAGGCCAGGCAAAAGGGTCAGTCCATATGGAGCAGTAGGCCTCGAGCCGTATGTGCAGATTGGAAAAAGAAGAGCTGATTTATGCCGCTTTTCTCTACCCAAAAGAGTCTCAAAGGGGCTTACATTCTCCTTCCCGTTCCTCTCCCCACAACGCACACCCTGTGAGGGAGATGAGGCTGAGAAAGCCTGATATTACTGAAGAAGAAGAAGAGTTGGTTCTTATATGCCACTTTTCTCTACCTGAAGGAGTCTCAAAGTGGCTTACAGTCACCTTCCCTTTTCTCTCCCCACAACAGACACCTTGACGGTTTATGCACTGGAGGTTTCATTCTGGGCTGCAGGCTAGAGTTTTACTTATGGCAGGTTGCCCCACTCTTCCTGCACCCACATGGGGGAGCATTTGGTCTGGTGTGCCTCATCCACCCCCTGATTTGTGCTTCTGCATGGGAGCTGGGGCAGTGAAATTCCCAGTGCGTAAATGGTCCTTGTGAAGAAGGTGAGGCTGAGAGAGCCCTGATATTACTGAAGAAGAAGAAGAGTTGGTTCTTATATGCTGCTTTTCTCTACCTAAAGGAGTCTCAAAGTGGCTTACAATCACCTTCCCTTTCTTCTCCCCACAACAGGCACCCTGTGAGGGAGGCGAGGCTGAGAGAGCCTCAGAGTCAAGACAATTGGCAAAAATCTTGGTGGTAGAGTGGAAGAGAGTTTGAGGGCCAGCAGAACAGTAAGGGATGGTTCCAGGCTCAATCTCTGGCTCCTCCCATTTAAAATAATCCAGTTGTGCCTGAGTTTCTTGAGACCTACTGCCAATCAGTACAGAGCTCAGATGGACCATTAATCTGACTTGGTGGAGGGCAGCTTCATATAGTCACTTTATGGATGTGTGTGTGTGTTTGTGATGGTAGTTTTTGACCAACCAAGATGCAGTTATCAATTGGTGATTCAGCGAAAGGGCAGTCATGTGACAGTTTTCCTAGGCTTGAATAGAATGGTTATTTTGTCAGCTGGAAGAAGTGATTAAGGGAGTAAATGAATACCACACACTGAAGGCTGGGCTCAAATAACAAAACAGTGTGCAAGCATAGAGCCCAGGGCACTTCCTGAGAAGCACTGGGTGTCACACCAATGTTGGCGTCACACAACAGAACAAAGCTCCTACTTCTCCCTCACACACATCCACCCCCTAGATTGCCTGTTTTCAGTTTGCAGGTGCTTGCTGGCTCCCTGTGCAGTCTGCTTGCAGAGCTCCTGCTGTTTGGCAGAGTCCCTGAAGCTTCTGGCGTGCCCACGACTTGGTGCGGAGATGATGAACTGCTTGCAATTAAAGATCGAGCGCTTGGAAGTGCAAAATAGTTTGCAGATATTAAGTTAATCATGATGATACAGGTTTATTTAAACAAGAAGCATATTACCCAGGGCCCTGAAGTGCTGCCAGGAGTCCTCCTTCTCCCCCCCCTTTTTTTTTTTTGTTTGAATTAACTATGCAAACAAATAAATTTGTCTCCTTCTCCCCCAGTTCCCCCCCCCCCTGAGATGTGGATGTCAAATGAAACATCTAGAGCAGGGGTAGTCAAACTGCGGCCCTCCAGATGTCCGTGGACTACAATTCCCATGAGCCCCTGCCAGCAAATGCTGGCAGGGGCTCATGGGAATTGTAGTCCACGGACATCTGGAGGGCCGCAGTTTGACTACCCCCTGATCTAGAGTGAGGGAAGCAAAAAACAGATAAAGTAATTGGTGCAGATTCATAGTAAAATGGGGAAAGGGTGTGGCTCAGTGGTAGAACTTGTGTTTCATACATGGAAAATACCAGGCTCAGTTTTCTGCATGTCCAGTTTTAAAAGTACCTTGTGTGGTAGCTGCCAGTAGATCACTCTGAGCATGATGGATCAGTGGTCTGATTTTGCATCAGGCCTCTTCATATATTTTGAAGATTGGAACATATGAAGTAGTGTACATAGCAGGTTCCCTACAGTTTTATGATTGAAGCCTTTGAATTTTATTACCTAGCATACCTAGCATATCCAGCGCCTGCTGGATCGGGGCAGGTTGGCAATATTTGTGCTGCTTCCTGAGACATTTGGCATGGTTGACCATGAGTTTCTGGTCCACTGCCTCACCAGAACTGGGATATGTGATGGCTGTGTTCCTTTTTCTGGGACCGGACAAAGAGGGTGTATGTGGGGGAGTCTCTATTGTGCCTATATGAGCTCCCTTGTGGGGCACCACAGGGTGCGGTATACTCCCCCATGTTATTTAACATCTTCATTTGTCCCCTTGGACAGCTGGTCTGGAGCTATGGCCTGGGTTGCCATCAAGATGCGGATGACAACCAGCTCTGTCTCCTTATGGATGGCCACCCAGACTCCCCCTTGGATACATTTGCCAGTTGTTTGGAAGCCATTGCTGGAATGTTAGAGCACAGCCATCTGAAACTCAACCCCTCCATGATGGAGGTCTTGTGGCTGACCAGGAAAGGAAGCTCATCTTCCCAACTTTGCAGGGACAACTTAAAATCTCGCCCACAACAAGGAACTTGATAGTGGTCCTGGACATCTCCCTTATGATGGAGGCAGAGGTCATAGGGGTAGCGCACATGGTGTTTTATCATCTTCACCAAGCACGGCTTCTAGCACCCTACCTGCCCCCAGACTGTCTGGCTACAGTGATCCGTGTGACCGTCACCTCTAGACTAGATTCCTATAACTCGCACTACACTGGCCTACCCTTGTCCTTGACCCAGAAACTCCAGCGGGTCCAGAATGCAGCTGCTTGGGTCCTCACTGGTTCATTTTGAAGGACACATATCCAGCCAGTGCTGAGGCAGCTGTACTAGTTGTCAGTTTAGGCCCGGATCAAATTCGGGGTCTTGGTTCTGACTTTTAAAGCCCTTCACAACTGTGGCCTAGCCTATCTGCTTATGCCCCCCACAGGGCCCTTTGCTCTGTGGGTACTAATCTGTTGTGGTCCCTGGCCCCAGACAATGCCTGGCCTCAACCCAGGCCAGGACCTGTTTTGTCCTGGCCCCTACCAGGTTGAATGAGTTCCCAGGAGAGCTGAGGGCCCTGACAGAGCTGACAACCATGTGTGTATTTGGGAGGGGGCCATGTGTCATGATTTGACTGAGCTATCAGACTAATTACTTTAGTTATCTAGATAACTAAAAACCAGTAGTTTTACCTTGGTGCACGCCCCTTTTCTCTTGACTTAATTATGCATGGCAAATTTATTTTCAACTTTTCCCTTACTGGATAGAAGATGTGTATGCTTTGCCTGCATGCATCTAGGTTACAAGTCAGCTCATCTCTGGGAATTTCATAATACAGACTTAATTGAGAACTGCTCTTAAGCCACATTCATCCCCTGCTATGGACTTTTTCTGTGTTACTTGAAAGAAACCAATAAGGGTAAAACTGGAGTGCAGTTTAATAAGGGTCCACTATTGATTGATAGTGCCAGACGCTTTCCTTTTTAATCATTTGGGAGAGTCTGTGCTTGTAAGAAAGATGAAATTAAAAGAGGAAGCTAGAATTGGATCAGAATTCCAGCTGGTAGAAATCAAGTATATATCACCAGGGGAACAGGCTGCCCAATTTAAGAATGTTGAAGCAAATCCATTTGGATCTTAACTCCTTGTTTTTCTTAATCTACATCAGCCCACTGAATTCAGTACAACTTTCCTAGGGGATGCTAACCAAGTTATAATAATCAATATATCTGTTTCCAAACAATGCCATAAAGGAATAGGATTGATAGAGCTGCAAGATGGGGTTAGGGACAGACCAGGAGGATTTCTTGACAAGTCTGAAGGAAATCCCAGGTTTTAGATAAATGTGAAATATTTATGTAAAATAAATCAAAGGATTAAAATCCCCCCACCTCAAACAGAAACAATACCTGTAGCTTTAAGACAATGATGATGGAACTCTCAGTGGCTTTTTGGGATTGCTAGGCAACCACAGCAATAATGCCAAGCTTTTTCTATAAAACAAAAAATTGGGGAGGGGAGCAGGAGTGGACAGGGAGGCTGAACCAACCCTGGGAAATGTCCTGTCCCACCTATAGTGGTCATGCCCCCTGATGGAGATGGACTAACTTAAGAGAGTCCAAGGGGGAGGGGAACAGAAGTCCTATCAGAAACACATTACCTCCTCAACTTAGACCACCAGTGGTATCTAATGTATAACTCAGCTTCATGGCAGCCAGTGCAAAACAGGACTTTTCCTGCAGAGAATCTGTCATGGGTAGGGAAGGAAGGGAAGTTGAGGAGAAGTGTATGTGTGGGGGCATATAAGATTGGGTTGGGTTGTGAGTAGGACAGAGTGAAGGAAGAAAGCCCCCCCTACTGTACATCTGGGCTCAGTCCTACAATGGTGGCTACTAAGCAACTCAGCCAGAATTTTTCCAGGGAGAGGAAGTAAACCTGAAATGGGGAGAGGACATAAAGGTGGGTAGGAAGGAGAGTAAAAAGCAGGAATATGAAAGGGCTATAGAGGCTGCCAGGAAAGAGGAAGAGGAAATAGGGAAAGGGTACCATGAAATACCCTCTGCAAGACCTTGCTTGTCTCTTTCTGTTTGCCTCCAAAATGCCTGATCCTTTATAAAGGCAGAGACAGCAGAACCAGCATGGATTCCCAACTCTACATTTCAGGAGGACTAGCCTCTTGAATCTCCCCCTCCCCCCAAGGCATGTCATAATTACATCATAGACCTAACAAAACTGTGAATCTCTGTGATTTAGTGGCTCAAGTGAGATCTCGGAGGCCAGAGTTCTCCACACTCAGCTATAAAGCCACTGGGTGGCCTTGGAACAGGCATTTTCTCCTATCCTAAATTATGTATGAGGTCCTAATCTCCTTCAAATGACAGAATAAAAATGCATTTTTTTGCGGGGGTGGGGAGCTCAAAATTAGACAGCTCTATGAATATGGTGCATCTGTGCATATATTCCAGTGCACAGTTATATGTTCACTGCCGTGGTGATTTTAACAGCAGATTATAAACTATAATTACGCTCCATGAAGACAGTATTAATTTGGTTTTATTTATGCCGTGTTTTTTGTTTGTGGTCTCCCACCCAGCCACTGGCCAGACTGAGGCTTGCTGAGTTTCACCAAGGATACTGTATCAGGTGCCTTCCATCTAGGCTCTGACATCACTTAATTTGCAACTGTACTTTTGATCCCTCTAATTACTATTTTTTTCCTCAGTAAGCTTCTGAAATATATTTCCCTTCTTCCCATACATTTTGAACAGAGGTGCATGACTGAGATACAGTGCAGCCGTGGCTTGGACTGCAGCTAATAACAGAAAAAGAACACAAATCCATGGAACAAGTAGGGTTGTGTGCGGTGGTGGCCGAATCGGCTGTTCCGGGTAGATTTTGCATATTTGTGTACCTGGTGCAGAGTGGTAAGGCAGCAGACATGCAGTCTGAAAGCTCTGCCCATGAGGCTGGGAGTTCAATCCCAGCAGCTGGCTCAAGGTTGACTCAGACTTCCATCCTTCCGTGGTTGGTAAAATGAGTACTCAGCTTGCTGGGGGGGTAAACGGCTTGCTGGGGAAGGCACTGGCAAACCACCCCATATTGAGTCTGCCATGAAAACGCTAGAGGGCATCACCCCAAGGTCAGACATGACCCGGTGCTTGCACAGGGGATACCTTTACCTTTAATCTCAAGACAAATCAAGGCTCTGCTCTTGTTCTAGGCTTAGCTGATTATTGATGCACTGCTGGTTGCCCTTCATTAACTGAGGTTTTATTTTTATACACTACTAGCTTCAAAGCCTGTTCCTATGAACAGGCCCTGAAAGGGTCTCCTTCCCTGGCCTGGCAGCTTAAGGTGTCTTTGGGCTGCAGCTCGCAGCCAAATCAAGTGGGGCGGGCAGGGATTGGGCAGCTCATTAGCAGGGCGGATACAGAGCTCCTTTGCAGGCAGTCAGCAGGCGAGAGGCCCTCGTTAGCTATACCTCCAGGACCCTCTCACCTGCTGCTGGCTTCAGGCACTGAGGCATCTGAGAGCAAAGAGGCTAGAGTCCAGGGCCAGAGGGCAGGAGCCACAGGGGCAGGGCCAATCAGGACAAAGCTGGCTGCACCCTGATTGGCCCTATTCCAACTTGGACAGCTGGACACATCCCACCCCTAGGCTGTTTCAGAAATATATAGAGGAACAACAATGGATAAAGATGGGCATGTGCAGAATTCAGCTACCTGGGAAGCTTCCATTGTTTGTTGCTCTACTAGCAGGTATAATGATTAACCTTTCTGTGAGAAGTTTGAAAGCAGAAGCACCATTGGTGGGAGATGCTTCACCCACTGTGCTGCTCATCTTCAATTTGTTGGCTTGAGATGGAGGCAAGGGCATCTGTTGGGGGGGTCTTAATTTCTCAGCTTCTTTTTCAAGGTGCAATGTGACCACTGAAGAACCTTCCTACCATAATATGTTGTGGATTTTATGTTGCCAGCTTTATGATTGTTGTTTTGAATTGTTCTTGGATGAAGAAAATTATGTTGTCACTCCTTTAACTCAGTTTGGTCTTGTTAGCCAGTTTGTAAGCCTTCGCGTTGAGAAGAAGCATTCCTGGGAAACTTGCCACGAGGAGAAAGGAATGGGTGCATACACTTTGACTTCATCTCCCTCGCCTTTCTCCATACAGTGCCCCGAGGAGCTGAGGCCCATGAAGGATGGGACTGGCTGCTATGACTACTCCAAAGGAATTGATTGTTCCGATGGCTTCAACGGTGGTTGTGAACAGCTGTGTCTCCAGCAGACCCTTCCTCTTACAACGGACCCTCTGTCCAGCACCATCTTCATGTTCTGCGGGTAAGCATCCTAGAGCTCTGACTTCCAACAGGTCGACAAGTTGAGCTGATGGTGAACTCTTGTCGGCCTACATGTGCTCTTTCCACTGGGTCCTGTCTGCCTAAGCCACCATGCTATTGCAAGGACATAACTGGAACCCTCTCAACAGATAACGGAGGGTGGAGTGCTTTGAGGAAGAATTGAGGGAGGTCTATGGATGACTCCTAAAAAGTTTGACAGCATTGCTCTGTAGTGAATGATGTTGCCATATGGTTGTTCATGTTTTGCGAGAAAGATTGTTGATTGGGACATATGGGATAGATCAGGGTCCCCAACATGGTACTTCCCAAGTGTTTTCAGAAAGTAGGTAGAACCAAGTGGAGTTTTTGCTCAGCAGGATTTCTGATTGGCCATTGAAGATCCAATTGGCTCTGAAGGTAAGCTGGGTGTATGCAAGAAAATACTTTTAAACACGTTCTTTTTTTTATTTTAGAAGGCATCCCATTAAACCAAATTGCCTGAATTGAAGCAGTAAGTTGAAGGGTTGTCTTATGTAGGCATCCATCATTCCGGGGGCCAGTTAGGTCTGTTATGCTATACAGGTACCTTTTGCTTGGGTTCTTGTAGAGGCATGGCTCTGGCATTAGCTGAGTTTGAGATGGAAGACTGGAGGAGGTTTGAACTAGGTGACATGCAGGAGTAGCTACATTTAATCTTTTGTCTAGCTCAATCTAGATCAATCTAGACTGTCTAGTTAATACTAGATCAAAATGTACTTCATAGAATTGACATCAAGGTGCAGGACGAAGAATTAGGAGGCAGACGTCCAAATTTGCTGCAAACCTTCCCCTACCCTGAAAGCCACTGACAGCTCCTTCTGCTTAATTTCTGAGTCTTTATCCAACAGGGTAAGATAGAGAAGGGAGGGATTCCTTGTGGAAGCAAAACTAGTACCTTGCACTGCACATCGCTGTGAAAGGAACTCTACAAGTGACTAGTTCACTATCAGCAACACCTTCCAAATCTTTGGCATCATGCAGGCTTGCTCTATCTGGAAGTTACGTCTGCATGCCTAACTCCCCCAAGCTTCTGTCCCCTAAGGACTTACTGGCAGATGACACAGTGGCACAGCTTTCAGGACAGCACATGACTACATGTGACTTAGACTTCCCCTTTGCTTGCATCCACTGTGAATTCTAGGTTTCGGCCCACATTTCAGAATCAAAACCTTTCTGGTAATGGATGTGCCCTAAATACCAATGCAGGAAGATTATTTTAGGTGCTGCACGAAAAAAGTGGACGATTCCAAAATTGTAACAAAGGAGAGACAGAATCTGTCCAGTGGCTTAATTAAGTATAAGAAGATAAAAAAGTCTCTTATCACGTTTATATTTAATTCAACTATGTGGGGGTATGGATATTTTTGTACATTTCCAATTATTATTTGTTATTTGTGATATGTTATGCTAATAAGGATATTTGTTTATGTAGGACTCATTGCCACTGACGAAAGCCAGACTGAAAACGGAAAACAAATGAATCTAGAGACCATTTTGGCAGTGTCAAAGTCTAAATAAATGTGATAAGAGACTTTTTATCTTCTTCTTCTTCTTCTTCTTCTTCTTCTTCTTCTTCTTCTTCTTCTTCTTCTTCTTCTTATTATTATTATTATTATTATTATTATTATTATTATTATTATTGTATTTATTTCCCACCACTCCCTTGCGGCTCATGGCGGGTTATAGCATCCTAAAATCCCCGTTAAAACCCCACTAAAAGACAATAATAACATTACCAACATTACCAGCATGGCGCAGATCGGAAACTCAACTTCCCCCCCTCCCACTACTGGCGGGTGGAGAGGAGGTCCTGATGATGGGACTTCAGGTCCCAATCCCAAATGCCAGGGTAATCCCAGAAGTATATCTTCCTATACTTAGTTAAGCCACTGGACAGATTCTGTCTCTCCTTTGGAAGATTATTTAAGAACATCTCTCGACATTGGCTCACAACATTTCAGTCCCTGTCGGTGAGTCAGAGAGGCATTAGCAGCACCCCTTCCCAATACCTTCAACCCCGCCCCCCTCCAAGATTGTATATTTGTTTAGTGACAGCCAATGTGGTCTCAACACCGTTTTGACCTTCAGAGGTATGCACACTGTGGATTTGTGCAGCGGAGAAGCACATTCCTGAAAGTAACTCCAAAGAACATCTGTCAATTCCTGACACGTCCAGGTGCTCAGGCAGCAGAGATCTTGCTGCGTTCCAGCCCTTCATGGTTCCCGAGGGCTTTGGGTTCATCAACTACTTTTTTTATGGCTCTATTGCTCAAATAGCAAAGAATAAGTAAAGAGTAAACTACATTCTACAGGATGAGCAATGAATCCAATAAGGGAGGTGAAGCACACGGTGATCAAAGCTTTGCTTTCCAGTCAAACAAGGAAAATTATCTAGGTCGACCTGATGTTGTGTTGATGGACGAGGAGCATAAGAATGGCTGCATGGGGCCAGGGGTTTACCTAACAATATTCTTTCTTGCAATGAGCCATCTATCTAAATTCAGAAGCAAAGGGCCTGATTTTCATCCCTGTCGCTTCCTAATAAGATAAATACTTTACGTGGAGGCGTGTTCAAGTTTCTCATGTTGTCTCTGTTGTAATTGCTATTGCTGAGGCTTCTGCTATTGCTATTTTAATGTTATCCTGATAGCACAGAGAGAAGCATCCTGTGGGAGCAAGACAAAATGTTTGTTGTGCTGAAACTCTTCCCTTAGTCATAGCCATGTTAATTTCCATGGAATATTTCTTTAAAAATATAAGAATGCGTATGCATTTCTGTTATTATTCTGGATCTGGGAGTGCTGGAATGTTCCCTGACCTGGATTAGGATGCTTCAGAGCATCTCTCTAGACTGGCTCTCCATATTTCAGTTTCTAGCAATTTTGTGAATTGGAGAATAATTGAGCAATCTGTAGTTCTTCACCTGTAAAGTCTGCTGCATATCTTGAAGGTAGAATGCGGTAAAATCCCACTCTTCCTCCAAGTTTTTCAGGGCAGAATACATCCATCCCTGCATTATCTTCACAACCATCTTGTGAGGTAGGTTAGATTGAGAGAAGGTGTCTGGCCCAAGGTTGCCCAGTGGGATTAATGGATCAGTTGGGATTTGAGTATAGGTTGCTCCACATGTACTGTGAGACTGTAATTTCAACATCAACCTGACTTTCTTAGTAGGGGTGTTGGTTGGGGGGGGGGGAGGGATTGCAGTGGAAATACAGCAATATAAAAGCATAGCTCTTTAGGAAAATGTTTGTAGATGGGGTTGAATTCATTTTCCATTAACATCTCCTTGGTAGGGAGTACCATATAATGAAAGAATCATAATCACATGAGTAATATCAGGGGATTTATTTAGCCAGGTTCCAGAATGTGTTTTTGCTTTGTTTTTAATGCTAGATTTTGACCAGTGTTGCCTCTTGGCGTTATTCATGGGCATCAGTGCTGTTGGATGCTCTCCATGGTGCTGAATAACAATTTTGTCTTAAGAAACAAAAGTCTGGTTCAGATGGTCTTAGGATGTCATTAGCCTTCAGCTTGCTGGTCAGGCCATCAAGTGATTTGTAAAGCTCCTATCCTTTGGATTATGAGTCTCTCTAGAGCTGCCATTTTTTGCTGCTCTTTGGAAAGATCTGGTGGTAGACTATTTGCCTAAAAATCAAAATACATAAGAGAAGCCATGTTGGATCAGGACAGTGGTCCAGCCAGTCTAATACCCTGTGTCACACACTGGCCAAAACCCAGGTTCCACCTGAAGGTCCACCAACATGTCTGGAACTCCAAAAGCCCTCCCACTTTGGACCCCCAAGCACCAAGAATATAGAGCATCAATACTTCAGACAAAGTGTTGCATCTGTACTTTGTAGCTAATAGCCATGTCTGCATGTGTTTATCCAGTTCCTTCTTGAAGCTGTATATGCCTGTAGGTTGTGCCCCTTCCTGATGCAATGGATACCATGTGCAAATTATTCTTTGGGTAAAAATGTACTTCCGTTTATCCATTCTGAGTTTACTGCTCATGGATTTCTTTGAGTGCACTTGTATTATGGTACTTATTTCTCTATGTTCTCTATCCCAAGCATAATTTTGTAAACATCTCATGCCCTTTTCTGCACTGTTTCCAAAGCTAAAATATCTCTTTTGTGGTGTAATGACCAGAACTATACACAACATTCCAAATAAGGAGGCACCACAGATTTATACTGGGACATTATGGTCCTGGCTGATTGGTTTTCTATCTCTAATATTCCCCCAGAATATAATTTACTTTTTTTATTGCAGTAGCACACTGAATCAACATCTTCAGTGAGTTTTCTTCCATGACTTCAAGATCTGTCTCCTGATCAGTTACCACCAGTTCAAACCTCTTCAACATATAGTTATCATTAGGATTTTTGGCTCCAATGTACATTACTGTGCACTTGCTCACATTGAACCTCATTTGACCCCTATTGGCCCAAAGCTCGACAGATCCCTCTGGAGCACCTCTCAGTTCTCCTAGGTCCCATAGTCCCTGAGAAGAACAGCAGGACTTCTGGAGATTGTTTCCCTATGACTCTGGCCCTTGGATTGTTCATCACTACAGTATAATTCCTGATGTTCAGCTTGTATTTCCAGCCCTCAGCCCTCTTAGTCTTCTGCCCAAAGCACTTGCTTTGGCATCAGTGAAAGCATAACTCTGGCTTCCCCTCTTCCTGCCATATGGCTGTGATATCACGTGGCTATAGCTCAGAGGGCCTTTTATCTGGAATGTCTAAGGACCACTAGCTTATGGCCCCATTACACAAGTAAGTACACATGCAAACACTTGTGAGAGCAATGCAATTTTGGATACGAGTACTCACAGCAGCTCCCCTTGGCTGGGTTTTCTGCATTCTGAGCAGTCACTGCACATGGATGTAGCTTTTAAAACTTCCCTGTGTTCACATTCCTATGTGTGAAGACCTAACAGTCAGTTGTTAGGATAAATTGGCAATGATTTTCCAGCATGGTGCTCTGAACCTTGGGAATTCCCCTTCTCATGAAATTGAGTGTCTCTCCCAGTTTATTTTGGTCATCAGAAGGAAAGCTGATTTTCATAATGAGTACATTCAGTGAGAACTAAAAGGGGATCTAAAATGCCACACCATTTTGTGTATAGGTTTTGAAGCCTTGGAAAATGCAGGCTTTTTTTTTTGGCGGGGGGGGAAGGGAGGGGCCACCTTTGTCTGCTGGGCTCTGCCTCCTTTTTCACTTCGTCACCATGTCCTGCTTTGAACTTGTCGGCATGTGTGCTGTGCTCTCCATTTGCAAAATGTCTGGAGAGTTCATCTTGTTTCCACCATGCTTGTGGTTACACAGAAACAAGCAATCGCTGTAATTTATGACCACTATGTTTTATAGTTAATAAAATAAAATGCACAGAGTCCTTGTATATTATATAGGTGACAGGAAAATATCACGTGTGATCCTGTGTCACACATTTAGAAAAGTCACATCCTTGGGATATTGTAGAATGGCTCCTGTAATAAGTGGTAGTGCATGACGAGCATCTAGATGTAAGCTTATTTTTTAGCTGATCCTCAGATGTTATTGTTAGTAGACAGTTCCTGAGAAGTTATCTCTCTAAAATTAAGTCATTAGAAGAGCTTTTAAAAAATATCCTGTTTTTCACTACCCAAAGGAGTCTCACCGTGGCTTACAAACACCTTTCCCTTTCTCTCCACACAACACCTGTGTGGTAGGTGGGGCTGAGTGAGCTATAAGTAAACTCCTATGCAAGAACAGCTCTAAGTGAACTGTGACTGGCTCAGGGTTGGCTGCCTGCCTGTGGAGGAGTGGGGAATCAAGCCCAACTCTCCAGATTAGACTCCATGGCTCTTTAGCCACTACACCATTCGGGCTCTCAACACAAGGGAGACCACTTAACTGAATACAATCTTGTATTATAAAGGGACATAGGTTGTGTCATAGAAAACATAGTACCCATAAATCACAATAATTGCTTGTTTGGGGTTTTATACACTGATCCCAGTTTGTTTGTTCAACTCCAATTTAGGGGCTAAGCTAGTGACTTGTGGTAGAATCATAGTGAATGCCATCTGACTTTGGAGTAAATTGATGTAATTATTGACAGTCCCAAAGAAACAGTTAGCAAACAATTTAAGTCAGGAAGGGACAGTGGGTCAGGACCATGGACAGAGCACCAGCACTGAGTCCGGGGACTCATAGCTACTAGCACAGTGGTTCTCAACTGGGAGTCGACTGGGGGTCGAACGAGCCTTTCGCAGGGGTCAGTGCAGGGCAAGAAGCTTAGCGGGGCGGGGGGGGGGGCATCCACACAACATCCTTGTGGGGTACATCAAGATAGAGCGTTTATCTGTCTGGAGCAGCGGAAAAGAACGAGATTGGCATGGTGGGACAAGAGGCAGAACTGAACTGAGAAACCCCAGGAAAAAAAACAATTTATTTACAATCATGAACAAAGGATCTTCATGCCATTGGTCAGTTTTGGTTTGATTTCTGTGAAAAGACACTTGCAGAGTTTTATGGTTGGGGGTCCATAAAGGGTCGCGGCATGAGGAAGGTTGAGAACCACTGGACTAGCACCATGCACAGATACCTTTCAGAAGGCTTCTCCTGTGCTTCTTCTGCCTGCCTCGTATTTAAGAGATATCATATATGAATTCCTTAATATCAGCGTTAATGTCTACCCCACCCCCTTTTTTCCCTGGCAAGTTGGCCTGTTTTAGTCTTCTCTGTCCCCTGACCCAAAAAAATAAAAATAAAGTTAACAGGATTGCTTAACCAGGATTGGCTTGTGTTTGTTGCTCATTGCTCCTTTTGTGTGGGTTCTTTCTCAGCTGTGTTGAGGAATACAAGCTGGCTCCAGATGGCAAGTCCTGCCTCATGTTATCCGACATCTGTGAGGGCCCCAAATGCCTCAAACCGGATGCAAAATTCAACGACACTCTCTTTGGGGAGATGCTGCACGGCTACAACAACAGAACCCAGCATGTTAACCAAGGGCAGGTTTTCCAGATGACTTTCAGGTATGTGTCGCCATATTCCCTCCTTACCTTTTAGTAGAATGAAACAGATCTGAACATTCAGGTCCCTATGCACCGAATCATTGCATTTACAATATTATATATCTCCACGTGGGCCTGGGCATCTGCTAGCATTTGAAAGACATTGCAGCTCTTTCGCCACATTACCCAAATTCTGTGACTGGGAGAAATATTGTCTTGAGTACAGAAAGAATCTGTGCAAGAAATTCAAGGCTTAGGTATGTATCAAGTTGTGCAGTGATGTTCTGTTCCCTTTGCCCAGAAGAGAGATCTGGGGTAACAACGTTAGCCCTTGTTATGGCAGGTGGGAGTCTGAATATGGGGAAAGACCTGTGGTAGCTGCATCATAGGTTATGAGTCCTGGGCCTATTCTGCACACTATAGATCAGGGGTAGTCATACTGCAGCCCTCCAGATGTCCATGGACTAGAATTCCCAGGAGCCCCTGCCAGCATTTGCTGGCAGGGGCTCCTGGGAATTGTAGTCCATGGACATCTGGAGGGCCACAGTTTGACTACCCCTGCTATAGATAATGCACTTTTGATGCACTTTAGAAGTAGATTATCATGTTCCACTCGGGAAAATACAGCTGCCAAAGCACATTGAAAGTGCATTATCCTATGTGTGTGGAATAGACCCTGCTTCTTAACTTCCATCTGGATTGAGAGGGGGCAGGCTGTGGCTCAGTGGAAGAGCCTCTGTTTAGTCTGGAGAAGACTTCAGGTTCCATCCCTGGCATCTCCAGTGGAAAGACTCAGGCAGTAGGGGATGTGAAAGACCCCACCCTCACATGCTGGAGAGCCCCTGCCGGTCTGAGCAGATGGTACTTAACCTTATGGACCAATGGTCTGATTCAGTAAAAGGCCATTTAATGAGCATGCATGACTGCAAGTGTGCATCCAGGTGGCCACATGGAATAGCATGGACTTCATTTAGGTTTTGATATTTTCCAGTTTCAAATGATAACAGGCTACTTACCATTTATTGTGTGTGTTCTTATTTGTCTATAACCTTTTAAGCCTACTTAAATGAACCATTTGCAATTATACCCAATGGATTGTCTTATAATTGATCCACTCTCATTGATAACTTTAAAAAGTAGAAAAGGGGACTCTGTTTGAGAAGTGTTTTGCCAGGTTTTTTTTAAATGTATGTTGTCATTGTTAATTGCAAAGTCGTGTCCGACCCATCGCAACCCCATGGGCAATGATCCTCCAGGCCTTCCTGTCCTCTACCATTCCCCGGAGTCCATTTAAGTTTGCACCGACTGCTTCAGTGACTCCATCCAGCCACCTCATTCTCTGTCGTCCCCTTCTTCTTTTGCCCTCAATCACTCCCAGCATTAGGCTCTTCTCCAGGGAGTCCTTCCTTCTCATGAGGTGGCCAAAGTATTTGATTTCAATGTATATGCAGTCCATTATAAATGTTTGCAATCTCTAGTCTTTTTAGTGGAACATGTCCTGTTTTTTAAGTCTTTGTTGAAATGAAATATTTCTGTAAACTTTCAGGCATCCAAATAGGTAATTTGCAGCATGCAGTCTTGACCATGGCAATGCATACTGTTCAATCCTAACCTGGAGCAAAGAATATTGTGCCCCAGGAACAGTGTGATGCAGTTCGTTTTTGAAGCTAAGATCCGGGCTTTGCTGAGAAGCCTGCAGGCCTTAAACTCTTTTGAGGAAGAGCGGAATAACTATAATGCATTTTTTAAAACTTGCTGAATGCAACCTCTGTCTTGCTCCGACAAGCAGTTGAATTGATAATCCTCAAAGCAGACATGTCCGCACACCGGCAGCCTTGGATATATTATTGCTTTCCTACCTGCTGTAGCTCAAGTTGGATGCCTGGCGATATGGATAGACGGGAGGTGCTTTTAAATCCTCTGGAGGGATTCCTCTGGCAGCAGCCTGACCTTTGCACCCTTCCATTGTGCTCTGGAGTTGGAGAAGCTCAGCTCATATATTGGCTCCCAGGAGGGGCCTGGTCTGCTAGATGTGTGCGGTGATTTTATGGAGTGATTAAAAACTACGCAAGCCAAGACTCCGGTGCCCAAGGCTATGCAGTAGCCATAAAGGATAGCGGTTCTTATAACTCTTTCTCTTCCTTCATCTTTTCTTTCTTTGGGCTCTGGGTAGCTCAGTTTCATTCTCGCTGCAGTTGGGCGATTCAGGAGGCTGCCGCCTCAATAGCAGCTGGGGCGATTAGACTTGGGCGAGTCACCTGCTGATTCAGCAGCCCTGTTCTCCACTGCCCTCCTTGCCAGATAAAGGTTGATGAGGTTGCAAATCTTAAAGGCCCTTCATGTCACAATAGGCAGCGGTTTGTGCAGGAGAGGCTGCCCTGGGGTGCTCAACAGCTTTCCAAAGGCCTTGGGGAATAATTAGGGAGAAATTCTGGAAGAGCATCTGTGTTCATCTGTAGCAGGGAGAAGGCAAACCGCTTGTGAAATCAGATAAGGGAGGGGGAGGGGAGGGGGCAGGGGCTGCCAACAGGACAGAAATCTGAGCAATGAAGCAATTGCTGTCCAGTCAGAGAGCCAGTTTCAGTTCTTTGAACAGACTCCTTTCTAATTGTGTCGAGGGTTTCTGTGTAAATCAGGGGTAGTCAAACTGCGGCCTTCCAGATGTCCATGGACTACAATTCCCATGAGCCCCTGCCAGTTTTTGTAGGCAGAGGCTCATGGGACTTGTAGTCCATGGACATCTGGAGGGCCGCAGTTTGACTACCCCTGGTGTAAATGATAAAATGCAACAGTGGTCTGTGTGCTCCTCCGTGTTCAAGAAGGGCTCTTGTGCAGTGTTTCCCTGGAGGGTGTTGTGTTTTTCGGAAAAGAGGCGTGCAGGAAACATGAAGATATTCAGTTGGATTTGTTCCGGCAGGTTGATTAGCGTAGTTCTTCTGTGGCATGAGGTATTTGTTGGGACTTTATGTTGTTATGTTGTTTGCTATTTTTTTTTTAAATCACACTTGAAATGCAAGCTGAGGTTATGGGACATGACATTGTAATCATTATTCCTCCTCTAAAGACTTCAGAGTGGTACATGTCTTCTCTCATGTGTCCTCCCCAGCCACAACCCTGTGAAGAAAGTCATACTAAGAAATTATTGGTCATGAGTTATTCCAGTGAGCTTCAAGGCAGTGGGGATATAAAGCCAGCCCCCCCTTGACCTGAACCTGCCGCCACAGTCTAGATGCCACTGGGGTTCTCTGACTTCCTGCACTACTCTGCCCTCCCTCCAAACAATTCAGCGTGGTGTTTTAGCATCATTGTGAACTCTGCAAGGTGGCTGAGATTGAAAGAGCCAGAGATTTGCTGACCATCTAGTAAGTCTCATAGCTGAATGAAGTCCCCACATACCATTTAATGTTTTCTAACCACTTTCTAAGAGCCTCTTATGGTGCAGAGTGGTAAGGCAGCAGACATGCAGTCTGAAAGCTCTGCCCATGAGGCTGGGAGTTCAATCCCAGCAACCGGCTCAAGGTTGACTCAGCCTTCCATCCTTCCGAGGTCGGTAAAATGAGTACCCAGCTTGCTGCTGGGGGGTAAATGGTAATGACTGGGGAAGGCACTGGCAAACCACCCCATATTGAGTCTGCCATGAAAATGCTAGAGGGCATCACCCCAAGAGTCAAACATGACTCGGTGCTTGCACAGGAGATACCTTTAGCCACTTTCTGTACATGCAGGTAGTTCATCCTTTTGCCTGTTTGGAAGGCAAACAGTGTTTAGGAGCAGTCTGTCATAAGTGGAATTGATGATGAGTACCAGAAACCTCGAAAGAACCATCCATGCTTTCTGGCTTCTCTTGTCTTTTGCACAGATGTGAACTGGGAGTATATCCCATGGGGGGGGCTTTTCTCCCCAAAAGGATACCTGGCTAAGTATCCCCCCTCCCCAAGCACACATACCTGGCATGAGCACTGTTGGGACATGCATGACTCATGTTTGCTGGTGTAGATGATGTAACCTCTGATCTCTACTGTGTTTCAAAAGCAGCTATAGGCATTAACAAGTAGTAGCTGATGAGTGGGGAAGGACACTGGTACCTCTTGCTTCCTATTCCCTATGCTCATTCATGCCCTCCAAAATGGAACTACCCTTTTCTCATGCACACATATAGCAAGATGTACGGGTTCTGTGGACAAGGGACAGCTTGCATGTCCCATTCGTAGCTGTCCCATATCTCTCCAGGATGAGAATTGTAGGACTGGAGAGACCTACCTTTAGAACTTGCTGTTCTATGAGGTTCTATGAGGTGCCATACTCATAGGGGACCTGGGCTGAGTCACATTCTCTTTCCCTAACCTAGCCTGCCCTTGTAAGGTGCTTGTGGGGATGCAATAGGGAGGAGAGAGTCATGGACATTACCATAAGCAAGAAACAAAATGGCATAGGTGATGCACCTTTCCTCTCTGCCCGGTATCCAAAACAGTGAGCCTCAAAAGCATGAGGCCCATGCACAGCCCACTCCCTCATGCCCTTTAATGCTGGGAGCTGTTCTTCATTGTGCACATAAACAGAGATGATCAGCGTTGGTCAGACGTGCTATTGTGCAGTTACCAATCTCTCTCCTTTCCACTTTCTGTCTTGTAGAGTGGAAATCACCACACTCTTAGAACTTTACACATATTGTAAAGCAGTCTGCATGGCAGTGTACATTTAATTGTGCCTTTCTAGGTCTTAATATTGTGTCCCTTTCTGACAATTATGTTGCTAGTGCCAATTTTCTTGATTTAAGCAGATGTTCTTAATTTGCCTGTACACGTCTGTGTCCAGCAACTGTATGTGGAATCAGTGTGTAGTCACTGTGCGGGAACAGATGCTGTAGGGTTAAAACAACATTCTATCACCCCGTGACAAGGAATGAGAAGGGGAGCTTAAAAGGGGAGAAATTGCTAACTTAAAAGATGCAATTTGCCCTAATTTTCGTTGATATTCAAGGACCTCTCTAAGCACCAAGGGTACCAGCTGTTCAAGAAGCCCTTAATTTGGTGCATGTGAAACATAGCGGGGAAACAGCCTAATACAGGGGATTAAAAGCTTGTTTTGGCGAGGCAGGAGCGCAATATCAGAATCAAAGAAATCTTTTTAGAGAGATTGATAGTTCCTTGTGTCCTTTCGCTACAAGCATGAGTCAGCCTTCTTCTAGGTCTTTGTAGCTTCCTGAATAAATGTGATAGTCACCATCCAATACATGTGACAGGGTGGAATGAAATCAGGCAATGGCTGTTGGGAATTCTTTCCCCCTGGCCTTTATCCACGTATCTTCTGGTATCACACAAATTAAGCCTAGTCGAGCAAGAGAGCTAGGTAGGAAAGGGGAGAGAGGCCCAGAGAGGTATGGATGGAGGCCAGAGAACATGTCTGGATGGACCCAGTACGGGTTAAAGGTAATAACACAGTGAATGTGCATCCCAGAAGAGTGAAGAATGAAGTTACGAGAGGCAGTCAAAAGCACTTCACCTTCACTGTTTTTGCTCTCAATTTCAATCATAATCCTGATAGGTTGATAGGGCTTCTTTCTTTTTCTCCATGTGATCCCAGCCAATTGGGATGACATAGCAAATCTGATGAGGATGACATGGCAGACTGACGGGATCACAAAGCTTTGCATTAGCCACAGTTGTTTATTTGTTTGTTTGTTCGTTCATTCTTA
Organism: Paroedura picta; assembly: GCF_049243985.1. Taxonomy (NCBI): domain Eukaryota; kingdom Metazoa; phylum Chordata; class Lepidosauria; order Squamata; family Gekkonidae; genus Paroedura; species Paroedura picta. The sequence continues at coordinate 37,697,591 of NC_135380.1, read as the reverse complement.
TATTTATATACCGCCCTCCCCAGAGGCTCAGGGCGGTTTGCAGAAAACATAGAAAACAGTACATGGAACTTAGTTTTTCATAACAACAATAATATTGACATTAAAACTATAACAGAGGGATGGATTATAACCATGCAAACAGGTCCAGAACAGAACACATGAGTGGACTTCTGGGAGGGAGGAAGCATGGGCCCTGTAGATATTACTGGTTTGCTCGGAAGGGAAGGGAAGGGAAGGGAAGGGAAGGGAAGGGAAGGGAAGGGAAGGGAAGGGAAGGGAAGGGAAGGGAAGGGAAGGGAAGGGAAGGGAAGGGAAGGGAAAAGAGGAATGTTTCTGTATTGCTGAAATAAGGGAGGTACAGAGCTCTGTGATCTGTTGTGCTGTTTGGTTGTTTTAATTGCCTGCCGACATTCCTTGGCTAGACTTCCTCTATAATCTAGCATCAGTCATGCATAGCTCAGAGGTTATGGGCTTCAAAAGGTTTAGGATCTACATAGGATAGGGGCAAGGGGGAGTTGCCTAGACAATAGCTCAGCAATTCCCTACGAACTCTTCCATGCCCTTTCAGAAAGGAGCATGCAAATTATTCAAGAAGCAGGTGGATGAGACAAAAGGCTTGAAAAAAATGCACTCATGCAGTACAACACTGTTGTACAACAAGCTTCAGTAATGGCTGAGCACTATGGCTGAACCAGTTTGGTGTAGTGGTCAGGAGTGTGGACTTCTAATCGGGCATGCCAAGTTCAATTCTGCCTTCCCCCACATGCAGCCAACTGGGTGACCTTGGGCTCGCCACAGCACTGATAAAACTGTTCTGACCGAGCAGTGATATCAGGGCTCTCTCAGCCTCACCCACCCCACAGGGTGTCTGTTGTGGGGAGAAGAAAGGGAAGGAGATTGTAAGCCACTTTGAGCCTCCTTCAGATAGAGAAAAGCGGCATATAAGAACCAACTCTTCTTCTTCTTCTTCTTCTTCTTCTTCTTCTTCTTCTTCTTCTTCTTCTTCTTCTTCTTCTTCTTCTTCTTCTTCTTCTTCTGTGCAAAAATATGGGGGTAAAAATTTGGGTACTTATGGGGGTAATTGGAACTTTGGGGTTGGGGGAGAGATTTAAAAAATCGGCTCTTGGCAAGCATTTCTTCCTTTCCTGCAAAGGTATCAAAGGAAGATTTTTAGATTCACTTCCTAACCATTTGTTTTTCTCCCCTTGTTGAGACTGCAGCAGGTTACTGCAAATGAATAAACATTACGTCTTGCCACTCCCCCACTTTATATTGGTGAACTATTAATTAACACTAGGGGAAATTGCTTATAGTTACACGGCTTTATTTAGCTAGGGGCTCAGCTCTTGGATACAAGATATAAAGAGTGATCACAACTCTACCTCCCTTTTCTCCCCTACAGGGCCCATGTTTTGCTTAGCAGTGGGGCAGAGCTCAAGCCTTTGCTAGCTGTTCCCAAATCTCAGAGGGGATTAGCCCTCAAATGGCTTGTTTGTTTCCTCCTAATCTGTTCTCCCTTCATCCTTTCCCCCTGGGGGATAAAAAAGATTTCTTGCTTAAGAGCTGTTGGCACTTTGTAGTTTTAAGCTGTTTGTAGGCAGAAAACCCTAAATTATCACACTGGGCTTGCAACTTGGTTTGCTACTTTATAGATGCCCAGATAAACTATTTGACTGGCAGGCATCTGGATGGTTTCCTTTCTGGCACTTTCCTCCTTTTGGTTGTTGCTTTTTACTCTCTCGTGCTCATTTTCTCCCTCCTGTAAATTGAGGGGAAGCTGGTCTTGTCTTCTGAAACGGGAGGGCCAGACAGAATTGCCAGTGCCCAGCCTTCCCCTCTATGGTCTGCTTTAGCTGTGACTGATTTGATTTCTAGGCTGCTACTTAAGACTCCACTGCATGAAAAGCACCAGGCAGCTGCAGCTGCTATGAGGGGCATGTCCCTAATCCCTGCAGTTACACATTTGGGTACTTCAGAGCAGTCAGGCCAATAACTAAGTATTTTTATTTATTGTATTATATTTGTTGACCACCACTCCCAGACCAGCCAGCTTGTGGTGGTTTACATTAACATTTAAAATACAAAGCCCACCAACCCTAAATCCACCCACCTTTCTCCCCTCCTGTTGAACTCAGTGGACCACCAGTCCCATGCCACAGGAGACGGGTGTTCAGAAATGTTCAGAGGAGGGACCCAGCAGATGTTCCTTGGCCTAGCCTCAACCAAACGCCTGGTGGAAGAGCTCCATTTTACAAGCCCTTTGGAACTGTTATGGCTCCAACAAGGTCCTTAGCTCTTCTAGGAGGTCATTCTACCAGGTAGGGGCCAGAACTGAACAGGCCCTGGTCCTGTTAGAGGCCTGGTGTACTTTCCATGGTCTGGGGATCATGCTGTATTCAGATTTGCATAGCGAAGAGCTCTGTGTAGGGCATAAGAAGTTAGACAGATCAAGGATCAAGTTCCATAAGGAATCAAGAAAGCATCAGGAGAAAAACAGCAATAATATTTTTAGCCAAGAAATCTGTGGTTCCATGGGATGACTATGGACAGCATGATTGACGAAGAAGTAGCTTTGAGGTGTTTACCTAGTAAGATTACCAACTCTAAAATGGTGCCTGGAGTTCTACCAGAATTGCAACTGAGTTCCAGACCGTAAAAATCAGTTCTTCTGGAGGAAATAGCACTTTTGAAGGGCAGAATTTCTAGTATATTGTAGAAATTAGGAGAAAAGAAGACCTAGAAAAACATCACATCCTTGCTGAGTTCCTTCCCCTTCCCAAACTCAACTCTCCCCAGATACCAGCTCTTCAGAAATTTCCTTATGTATCTATTTACTTCATTGTGATCTCTACCCCAGCCTCTTCCACCAAACAGGCTGAACTCCGGTGGCTTCTGAAGTAATCATTCCCAGCTAAGGCTTGAGGTTAACACCTCACCCACACACAACCCTTTTATTAACATTCTAGGTTGGAATACAGTTGTTCAGTAAAATTATCAGGAAGTATAATCCACAAAATTTGCTCAGCTCACATAAAGTAACACTTTATGAATTCAAAGAACATTTACCAGTCAGAATATAATTTCTGAGGTGAATCTGTGGCCCTTCTCAGCCTTTGAAACCTCAACACATAACATGAGATCCTCCTAGAAATTCCAGTAATTTAGCTTGTTTTCCCTGAAAGCTGGGCTCAGAGACATATCAAGTCTTCTGAAAGTGTTTTTCCCCCTCCATCCTTTCCCCTGAAGGCCTCGGACCCTATCTGACTGGAGCTGACAGAGCCTTCACTCCCCACTTCCATCTGGCTTCAGGGGTCCTGATTGGTGTGATCTACACCAAATAGGAAAGGGGTGAACCTTTGTCCATCTGTCACAATATGTTAGGCTCAGAGATCTTTCATGGCTGAGTGGGGATTTGAACCTGGGTCTACCAAGATCCTAACTACTATCTGACTGACAGTACTCTGCTGGTTGGATTAGAGGTGTGGGTGATGGAGATAGGTATCAGAGACCTGGTAGGAAGGAAGTGGTACAATTGGAGGCAGTACATGTCCATGTTTCGAAGTCGTGGGAATGGTTTTGGGATGCTAGGTAAGGAGGATAAGCTCTCTTGCAGTGGTCCACAATGACAAGCAGTATGTATAAAGATGGACGGTCAGATTAGATACTCGGTAGGATAATGATGAGGGAGTTGCCTGCAGAAGAATATTACAGCAATTCATTATTAGGAAGTCTTAGAGAATGTGCAAGGCACGGGTAGTCGACCTGTGGCCCTTCAGATGTCCATGGACTACAATTCCCATGAGCCCCTGTCAGTGTTAGCTCATGGGAATTGTAGTCCATGGACATCTGGAGGACCACAGGTTGACTACCCGTGGTGTAAGGGATTTCTGTGCAGTTTGCTTCTTTGTTTAATCAAATGGTTCCTTGTTGAACATTCAGATCTAGACGCGGAGAGCAAGACTCATGAAAATTCAGCTGAAACCGTAGGTGGCATCTCCCTCTCCCCCCATCTCCAGAAAACCGTTTCAGCTTCCAGATCCAAAGTGTCAGGCTTTTGTTTCCGCAAAGCTTTGTTAATATTGTCATGCTTCATGTCAGGCCAGTGAACTGACGAGGGAGGAATTGTCATAATATTGATAGCAAGTTTGGGGAGTTAATTTTAAAGCTGTCACTGGGTTTCTCCCTCGCTGCTGCTTCTTAATAAAACTCCATGATGATTATGGGTCATGCCTGACAGCTTGAGAGCAAGCCTTGTAACTGGAGCCTACATGTGAGGCTGTCTTTATTTCCCCAAGCCAGTACCCTCTTCCTCCTCCTGTCCACTCTCTTGAGCCTAGTTTATCACACATCATTACAACTGGCCCAAATGGATCTTGCTTTAGTGAATTTGGGAGGCTCTGACTGGAGACCCAGATCTGCATATCCATGCCTCATACCTTACTTTCTCACTTTGGAGATTTCTGTAGCCTCCCTTTCTCAGGGTGGTTGGAGATGCTGGGAGGTGGTATGTCACTGTCACTCTGGATGAATTAGCCAGTTTATACTATTTTATTTTAAGGCCTCTACACCTCTGAGGTCTAAATACATCTGCAGTTTCCAAGAACTTGGCTAGATCTTGAATTGCAGAATCCCATCTACCAGTCATGTATTTGACTGTGACAAATCATCTTCATCATCTTCATCACCCTTAGTTGATTATATGAACTTTAATAATTCAGATCTCTGTGTATTTGTATATGAATAAAGCACGTTGCTTTGAAGAAATGGACATATGTTGATTCAAAACAGTGAACGTGTGTTATACGAAAACCATTTGGGAGATTCATTCCCTTGTGTAGGAGAGAAGGGGAATACCTCTTGAAAGACAGCACTTGCTATTGGCTTAAAATATTTATTTTACCTCATCCCTCCCCTCTCCCCCCTCCAAAAAAAATAATGCATTGACCCAACAGTCTTGGACAGCATCAATCACATTGATACCTCCCACTAATCCCACCATTGAGTTGAAGCCAGTGCAGCCAAAAAAAATTGTGACAGCCAGGGCTATGCCAAAATCAGTATTGGGTAGCAAAAAAGGTAGGGAAGCACCAGGAACACTGGTTGAGCCCAGAAACCTCTCAAAGGGGCCAACAGCAAACAAGCAAAGAAGACATGTGTCAGTTTTTCAGTTGCACCAGATCCACCAAGGCACAGATCCACCAAGGCGCAGTCTGTCTGACTAAGCTGATCCTTGGAATCCACCCATCAACATGGCAGAGGGAACGGCATTTAACCTAGCCAAAAGAAAAGCCATCTGATATTTATGGACAGTCAACTGACAAAAATAAGCTGGAAATATAGTAGCTGGACTAGAAGAAGTAGAAGAATAGTATAGAACAGGGGTAGTCAACCTGTGGTCCACCAGATGTTCATGGACTACAATTCTCATGAGACGCTGCCAGCATTTGCTAGCAGGGGCTTATGGGAATTGTAGTCCATGAACATCTGGAGGACCACAAGTTGACTACTCCTGGTGTAGAGCACATTCTATGAGCCTGAGTAAGGGCCAGCTGACAATCTGAGTCTTCCAGTGCTCCATCAGGAGAAAGCATTACAGCCTGAAGGCCAATAGATAAGAAGATATATTTAAGATATGTATGTCTTGGTTAACTGGGACATTTTTTCGTTGTTCAAAAGGTTTCTAATGGGTTAAATTATCCATTCAATCAATTACATATTGTAAAATCTGCAGAGGAATTCAGGGAAGGTTCTAGTATGCATGTCATTATCTCATGGTTTTCCGTTGAAATATAACTTGCTATTTTTGACTTTCTTACATTTTAGTCCTACTTGTCAGCCAAAATTGGCTCCCAAAGCAGCATGCATGAACTAAAAATATACAAATTAGATCAAATGCCTGTACAGATGTTCCTAGGAGAAAGGATTCTGAACTGAATTGGATCCAGGTGTGATGGAAGGGTGCTTGGTTGATTTTAGTCTTCCCTATGGATTCCTTATCAACAGGAATGCTGCTTGGCAAAAATGGTCCCTCCACAGCTAGACTGGACATTCTGATTACTTTGTCATGGTGCCTCACATTGCTTCTCATTTAGAAGTGCACGTGCCTTAGTGTTGTCGTATAAATGCTCAAGTTTATTTTGGGTGCCTGTTTTTGTAGAAAACTGGTGTACCTCAGATTGTCTTCTTGCAGGGCCAGTTCAAACTGTTGTTGACATGGTGCATAACCCTCTGTAGTGTACTATTTAGAACTGGGTGGGTTGGTTCCTCTGTGTCACTGCTGACCTTGATTTTGGTAGATTGTGACAATATGGAGAAAATTGACATTTCCATATTAGATGAAGGCAGTTGTCATGTAGGACAACTCAAAGTATGTCCCATGCCCTGACCATTGAAGGTGCACCAGCCCCCAGAGATAAATTAAAGAAGGAAGAGAACAAGAATATGTAGTCTTATCAATTTTATTTATGGTCATAGACCATCCAGTAGAAGGCATAGAATTACAGATATAAAATGAATTATGAATGGATACAAAACTAAGAGATAAAAACTGTTGTATATGGATCCAGTGTAAAAGTATTAGTATGTAGTAGGGTTGGGCACTTGGGCGTCTGAAGTAGCCATTCCCTGTGCGTGTTTGCCAACCGGTGCGCCAGTGCCCATGTCTCCTCTCCCCCCTTCTGTGCCATGGCACTGGCTGCTTCGGGCTGGAATGGTTGCTTTGAGCACTGAAGCACCCAACCCTAGTATGTAGGGTTGGTCCAGCTCTGCCATATTTTTGTAGCTATCTAAGCATACTTAGTAATATTTTTTTGGGGTCTTTGTTTGTGTCTGACAGTATTAACTTAAGACATTGTTTCCTCAGACCTCTGGGGCATTCTGTAAGCATTGAGGCTAGTGAATCTGCATGTAGGTGACAATAGAGTTTGCACTCAAATAGGACATGCTCGGTTGTCTCTATTTGACCCTCGTTACAGATAACACTTGTGTGCTTCTATTGGTAGCCCTTTGAAATATGTAGTCTTCTTTAAAGTGCAGGCTACTGCTGAACTTTGTAGAACTGGGGATATTGGTGAGTCTTCTCTATCCTTTACTCAGTCCATGCTTATCTCTCTGATCAAAGGGAACAGAGCTGAGGAAAACTATGTCTGCATATGGCTTCGTGAAATAGGATTCTGCTTCTGTTCAAACACCATGGGGAATATTTCTTTGTGCAAATGCACATTAGGATAGTACAGCAATAGGGTTTGCTCTTGGGTATTAACCTGAGAAAGGTGCCAACCGTTGTTTCCCTTTCTTTGTATCAGCACAGCATGGAATCCTTATTTCTGTGACATACTTTCCTCTCTCCAAGGTTTTGCATGAAACTCAGTGGGAGGGAAAAAATGACAAAACATTGTATTAAAACCATAAAATTTCCAAGAAAAGCAACAATATCCCCACTCCCCACAAAAAAACCCACCGTTAAAAAAAAACAGATCACATTAACAGGCAGCAAAAACAACCCTCAGTTGTACTGTCTGAAGGCTGGGTGGAAATAGTCTTGTCATCTTAGAAAAAAGGAAGTTGTTTCCAGAGAACTGGGGCCATCACTATGAAAGCCCTAGATCTACCTGTGCCAGGTGTGCCAGGATAAACAATGTGTTTATCAAACCCTGGGGTCTTGTTATAAGCACATGACTGTGGATCTCTTAGAAACAGCGGCTGCAAGCATTGGCCAACAGAGAGAGTGCAGCAAGATAGGGCTACACTTCCAAAACTTTTTGTTTCCCATCTCTATAAATCTGTGCACTGCCTTGCATCTCCGGGACATGGCCCTTTCCCATGCTGCTCCAAGGCCTGGCTCATAGTTCTCTGAGTACATTTTGAATAGCCCTCTGGGAATATTAAATGTAAAGCATGTAACAACATTAAATTAATTTCATTGATTTTCAGAAGAGGGGTCCTTTGAAACATCTGAATGCATAAAGAATAATTGGTCTGTTTATTATTCCTGCCCTGGAGAGCTCAGCGTTTCCTCGGTGGCTTGAATAGCTTGTTTACCTCTTACCCTTCAGCTTGGCATAATAGATAGATCTGCTTTCCTGGGGCCGGCTTCTATTTCATTCCCTTTTATTATTAGTTTTTGGTGCCATTCTATTACCTGTTCAGAGCTCTAAAGCCTCAGACATATTGGTTGGAGGGTAATGATGGCTTTCGGACCCAGCTAATGCCTCCGAAACACAACGGCGCCACCGCGATGGATTGGACCGAGCGACGTGCCGAGTGGAGCGAGAAACAGAGCTGTTGTCGTTTAAGCGGTGTAGGGGAGTCCAAGCGCAGGCAGGCAGGCAGGCAGGCAGGCTGGCCCATCGGCTCCCATTTGCTATGCAGGCTCACGCAGGGAAATTCAAAGCAGCATGCAAAAACAGAAGGCCTCCTGCCATCCGAGAACTGCATTAGTTCCCCACGATCCATTCTGAACGAGCCGGGGACCCAACCGGCACCGATGTCTCTCTGAGGCAATTTGGCCTTGGCAATTTTCTCTGCATTCAGATGAGTCCCCCAAGGTCACAGAGCCCTGTCACCAGGCAAGCGGGCACATGCCCGACAGGATTTGCCTACCCCGATTATGCTTCACTGGCAAGCTAGCCGGAATGCTCATCAGTCGCTGTTTGGGGGAATGCCCCAAAGTGGCCGTTCCTGACTTGAATGAAAAGAGGGCGGCGGATTTATAAGCATCCGGTCTCTCTCGGTTTTATGATACAAATGCTCGCTAGCCTGCCTGATTTCTGGCTGGATGGGGATACAATTATTGTTTGTGTCTTTGCAAATGTTGTTAGCCACATGTTTCGGTTTGGGACAGCTAGGCAGAAATGAGTGAGCAGTCAAGAACCCTTTAGAGAGGGAGGGAGGGAGAGCTCATTCCGAGTCATGAAAAAAGATCCTGATTTGTTCCATCTCCCGAGGCATCTTATGGAATGTTCTTCTGTCCTGGAAACAGGGCATGGAGTTGGCGGATCACCAGAAATGAAGCCATAATCTAAGCACAGAGAGCGGTCCTGTTCAAAATAAGCTAAATAAAAAGTAAAATGCATCTTCTTATGCAATAAAATGCTAGAGCGTGTGTGTGTGTGTGTGTGTGTGTGTGTGTGTATCTACAGCCAAGTCAAGCTACCATTAGCTGGCAGGCATCTGGGATCAAACTACCAGTAGCTCAGTCTACCTGTTGTAGACCCTGGGAGCACAATAACAGCTTGTGGACACAAATAGATTGGAGATCTATGGAGAAGGGGAAGGGTTCCGTATATTTCTCCCGGGGAAATGAGTTTATGAAACATTGGCATAAATTCATCGCATATTTACTTTCAAGACTTTTAGGTGGGGGCAGGTGATTGTGGTTTAAGGCGATTTAAGTGTAAGCAGACAGTGCTTTGTTTGTGATATCTGCTAAATATTCCCCAGCACTTAACAAATTATATTTGTTATCCTGTGTTTGGATGCTGGTAGTGCAGTAACAGCCATGCAGAAAAGACTGAGGTTCTTGATAAGTGGAACTGATTGTGAAACAGATAGGAATTGTTCATTTACTGGCAGTGTCTACCTGTTTGGAACTTCTACCCCACTTCCCTGCAGCCCTTTTCTGTATCCCAAGCATGACTATGTCATAGGGAAATCACTTGGAGAGGCTCTGAAGAATTCTGGGCCAGATGTACCGAGATTCAGATGAGATCAGCTTTCAACCTTCTAGGGCGAGTCTGCGTGGACTTTTCCAGGGCATTTCCGCACATTAGTAAAAATACAATCACGCCCGTGGAATAGCAAAGCATGACATTATATCGCGCCCCGCTGTCCCTCCTCATCTTTTTGCTGTCTCGCCTTTGTCTGCCTTCTTTTTCTGCATCTTACCCTCCTCACCTGCTACTGGAAGAGATGGAAGAGAGCAGTGTGCCTTATACGTGTCATACTTCTACCTGTTGATCAATTCAGGCAACCTTTCTCCATATTCTGACACAATGTAAAGGTCCTGCGATGCCCGCTGATATTTAAAAAAATAATAATACTTCTCAATTTCAATGCCTATCCATATAATCATAGATGCATAGTGCTTTTGAATGCCACCCTTTATGGGATCATAGGCTTGTGCACGAAGGAGCTGATTCATCTGTATTCGGCTTCGGTGCCCATGGAAGTCGCTGTAAACTATAATGGGAATGTTGGTGTTCCTGCGTTTCCTGGGGCCTGGGGGGGAGGTTGAGGTACAGCCTCCAAACTTTCAGGGTAGCTCCAGGATGCTCTTCCTTGAATCCCCTCCAAATTTCAAAACAATTGGTCCAAGGATTTCATGTCTAGGGGTTCCCGAAGAGGGTGCCTCCATCCCTCCATTATATCCAATAGAGAGTCATTTCCATTGGATAAAATGGACGGATGGGGGCACCCTGTTTGGGAGCCCAGATATAGCACTTTCCTCTGGCAGTGAGGCAAGGGATAAACCAGAAAGTATCAGGAAGGGAGGGGTGGAGTGGAGGATTCTACCACCAGCCCTGGAAACACAACAGAGATTGACATGGGCACATGATTAGGCCTTTAAAGGTAAAGGTAAAGGTATCCCCTGTGCAAGCACCGGGTCATGCCTGACCCTTGGGGTGACGCACTCTAGCGTTTTCATGGCAGACTCAATACGGGGTGGTTTGCCAGTGCCTTCCCCAGACATTACCGTTTACCCCCCAGCAAGCAGGGTACTCATTTTACTGACCTTGGAAGGATGGAAGGCTGAGTCAACCTTGAGCCGGCTGCTGGGATTGAACTCCCAATCTCACGGACAGACAGCTTCAGACAGCATGTCTGCTGCCTTACCACTCTGCACCACAAGAGGCTCTGATTATGCCTTTAACCAGTGGTTAATTGGTAGATAGTGTTATTATCAGAAGCCTCTCGGACCACATGCCCCACATTCCTTTTTCTTGTGACTAGCAGCTGCCTTTAGGCCTAGAACAGTTTATAGATGTTTTCTCTCTCTCTCTCTCTCTCTCTCTCTTTTGCTCTTGGCAGTCTTACCCAGAGCATCCCCATGTAGTTATGTCCCCAGGTTGATTGGTGGTGCTCTTGACTTTGAAGTTCATTTTTTAAGTTGTTCCTTGACCCAACTTTTTGGTTGGCAATGACCTCTGATTTCACCGCACTTTACGGTTGATTCTGCATTTCTTCATAACTGTATCTCATGGCTGCAAGAGCTCATTATTTAGCCATGGAGCGGACAGAGGAAGCAATTTTGGATAATGGAAACAGCATGACAGGAAGCATGCCGTATTTTATAAGAGTCCTGCTGGATCAGACCAGTGTTCCATCTAATGGCCCATCTAGGCCAGCTTCCTTTCTCACGCAGTAGCCAGCAGTTCCTTTTGCTGAATAGCTCTTTAGTATTACGTCCTGTGGAATGGCACTCCAAATACGACACTTTACAACTGGGTTTATGCAGGAAAGTTTACATGCTGCCTCTCCAGATACCCCTTTGAGGCAGGTCCCAATGTAAAAATCCACTATTAAACTATTTTGAAGCATAAAATCATCAATATAATAACAATCCATTAAAAACAACGTTAAGCAGCTTAAAATGAAATCCATAAAACGGTCCTCAGGCTAGAAGCAGAACATGAAACAGAATAAGTTTATGAAGTACTTCAATAATAATTAAAAAAAAAATCAGGGTACAAATAAATGTTTTGTTCTGGCACCTAAATGTTCAGTGCCAGGGAGGTCTTTAGGCAGAGGGCATTCCAAAGGGGAGGAGACACCACTTAAATAACTATGGTTATTACACCCCTTACCTCTGCAGTCAGGGGCATAAAGGGGTGGGTTTTGGGAGGAGAATTTTAACCAGTGGGATGAATGGGAGGAGGTAATCTCTCAAGTACCCCAGCTCCAAACCATTTAAACACCTTAAGAAAGCTAATTTGCTGTAGAGATTGGAAGTGGAAAACGGTAATCTGATTCCCCACTCCTCTATATGTGCAGGCAGCTGGGTGACATTTGGCTAGTTACAGTTCTCTCAGAACTCAGACCCACCTGTCTCTCAGGGTGTTTGTTGTGGGGAGAAGAAAGAAAGGTGATTGTAAGCCACTTTGGGACTCCATCAGGTAGTAAAACATGGGGTACAAAAAACAAACCAGCTCTTCTTCTTCCGCCTCTTTTTTCAAGATAAGGACGAGCACTTTGAATTGTGCCCAGAAACAAACAGACTGTATCCAGTCCCTGACTGACATTAACCTGAATGTTGCAGTTGGAACCTGACTGTTTCGCCGGAGGCAGCTCATCACAAAACATCTTTAACCATCAGCTACATCTAATATTTGTGTAAGGCCCTTCTAGGTGGGCCCTGTCCATGCCTATCTGACCCTGTCTGGCCCTTCCTTCTGGTCCACAGGCCAATCAAGGGGCACCCAGCAAAGCTGGGTGTGCTGTGATTGGCCTGCCGCAATTGAGCCCATCCACAACAGGCCTGGCGACCACTTTTGCGCCCTCAGCACCATTGTGCCCCTTGCCATGATGGCTATACTGGTTACTGGGGCTGATGAGGGTAGAGGAAAATGGGCTTCCTGAACTGTCCTCCGCCCTCCGCGCCTCCCCCCGCCACCCCGGACAAGCTCACCCAGCCCTGCTACATTCTCCGCCACAGAAAGGAAAGCCATGAATGGCCCACCACCCCTCCCCCTGCATGTCACAATAGGCCTCTCTGGCCCCTCCTCCTCCTCCCCGACCCTTTCTTTTCCATGGGGGACCACCATGAAGTCCCTGCTGCTACTCCCTTTTGCCACCCCATGATGCCTCTCCACACTGCTAACCACTACACCAAGCTGGTAAGAGAGGCCATGTCAGCTACCTCCAGGACAGGCTGGAAACTCATGCCTTCACCTTCCTTGTTGTTGGTCAATAGTACTTCAGTCTGTGTTTATTGGCCTTCATCCATTTCATTGTCTCCTCTGGATATTTGCTCAGGATGCCCACAGACACACACAACTCAGTTTCCCCTGCTCCTCAACTTCTACTTTGCACCAGGATTCCTTTTCCAGGAAGTATTATTTTCATTCTTGATTGCAGATTTGAGGCCCTTCCAGTACTCTCTCACTTCAGATTGTAAGTCTCTGATATTTAAGCATAGGGTTTTGCATTTCTGACAAGTTAAACAACAGTACTATCCATTAAACAGTTCCCTAAATTATATCCATTGAAATTTGGGGTGATGTCTCAAGTCTTCTGTATGCAGAACTGGTTCAGAGACTTCTATGACATGTGCTGAGCCTAAGGCACAGTATGGCTCGGAGCAGTGGTCCCCAACCTTTTTATCACCGGGGACTGGTAAACGCTTGACAATTTTACTGAGGCCCGGGGGGGGGGGGTGTAGTCTTTTGCAGAGGGATGTCATTGCTGCCTGAGCCCTGCTCCATTTGCCTTCCCACAGTGCCACGCCGAGGGGGAGCCCCAGCCATGGCGGCCGCTGGAGAGTACCAAAGGTGTGCCAGCGGCAGAGTGGCAGGGCAACCCCCGAGGCAGTAGCTGGGGAGGAGGAGAGGGAGGAGCCACGGCCCCGTACCGACTGATCCATGGACTGATACCGGTCTCTGTACCGGGGGTTGGGAACCACTGGCTTAGAGGACTTCCTTGTCTCCAGGCTGCAGGACCTTTGCATGTCCCGCCCAAAAAACAGAACAAAAAAAAAACGAAACAAAACTGTAGAAAGAAGCATATTCCCCAGTGCTCACACCCTTCATCTTGATCCACCTTTGCCTCAACATAGCACAAAGCACATCTCTGCAGATGTTTGTAATCTGTTCAGTAGATGAAAATAGTCATCATCTTGTTAGCTTGCTGCAGTGAAGGAAGCTCTGATTTGCATTTCCACAGATGATCACAAAGCGTAAAAAAAAGCCTTCTCATCCAGCAATGCTAATTGGGCTGAACATTGATCTGCCCATAGAGGAAACACCACCAACTGTACTGAGGTCTTCCTCCCTTCATCTTTGTCTGGATATTGGGAGAGCATCCAGAGAGGCATGTGATGGTAAGAGGGAGGCAGAACTGATAGTCTGAGAACAGGAAACCATATGGCTGGGGAAGGCAGAGGAGGAACCCGGGTGGCCTCCAGGATGGAGGACTCTACTGTCAGAGATATTTAATAGAAGGGAAACAGAGGCAGGGCTCCAGTCCACACAAAGGAGGAGTTAATGTCCCAACAATTGCCTCTTCCTGTGTGTTCCCCCATACGTTGTCCAAAGCAGAACAGAGTGTGAAATGCAGTCAGTGCAAATTGAGCTAGTGCTGTATGGAACTTCAAAAATATTAACTGGCAGACTTGGCAAAAGAAGACGAAGAAGAAGACGAAGAGTTGGTTCTCATATGCCGCTTTTCTCTACCTGATGGAGTCTCAAAGTGGCTTACAGTCGCCTCCCCTTTCCTCTTCCCACAACAGACACCCTGTGGGGTGGATGAGACTGAGAGAGCCCTGATATCCCTGCTCTGTCAGAACAGCTTTATCAGTGCTGTGGCCAGCCCAAGATCACCCAGCTGACTGCATGTGGGGGGGGGGTACAGAACCGAACCCGGCATGCCAGATTAGAAGCCCACACTCCTAATCACTACGCCAAACTGGCTGACCAATGAAGGAGTAGAGAAGTTTTACTGAGGACTCAAGGTATTGGCCTGGTTGGGGGAACAGCCTAGAATAATCCATTGCAATTTTTTTTTTTGGGGGGGGGGGAAGAGTACAGCTGTCAGCTCTGGATATACTTGGATATTTGCTGGTAGGAGAGGGACAAGGGAGGCATACACAAGGGAGGCATATAGATGGGGTTGCCTTATAGTGTTAGGACTTGCTTGGCTAACCATGGGCATATCTGGTAAGCTCCTATATTGTTGCACTCTTAGCATCACTAAGTGTGGGAGCACACATAGCTGTTGAGCCACTTATTGATTGCTTGAAAGATTACTAAAGAAGCTTCTAGTAAGGGGAAAGGAGAGGGGGGATGACTGCCTCACTTCACCAATAGACAAGCCCCAAGACAAATGTCTTTCACCATGCTTGTCCTATAACCTCTCACTCCCCAGCACTCCCCCTAGCTGAGACACATGCAAAAGTGAGTCTAGTTCGGGACTTCTTGGGGTTACATTGTGTGCGCATTTTTTCTCCCCACCCCCTTTCATAGCACAGTAAGGAATGATGCATCTTCTGGCTACGGACGGAATGAGCTGACCTCTGAGGTCTTTCCTGTCTCTAATTTTTTACGATTCTAATTTTAACCTGGGATTATTACACAGTTACTCTACATTATTAAGCAATGTGGCAGAAATTGGTTTTACAATTATTATAATAGCTTGGATTTATTAAGCACCTCACCTTTCATCCCCAAGGGGAGTCCAAAGTGCTTTCTTCGTTCTTTTTGCCAATACTTGATGCACAGAATAGAGACATTTGTCCTGCTGTCAGTATAATATAGCCATAACTAGAGCAAGAGGGTCCTACTTGTTGAGCCTTTTGGCCCCGGGGTGGGGGGTGGGATAGAGAGCACTGAAAGAGAGCACCAAGATTTGTGCTTGGAAGGTGACAGGGTAGGGAAACTATTTGGACATTGTGAAATAGAGTTGTAGTGGAGACCCACAACAAAGCATTATATATTACTCTTGGGTTGATTCCAAAAACAGGCCGAGCTTTGGGTGGGGTTGGGTGGGATCAGAGTATGGTTGGCAGGCTCATGATCAGATGCTTGTGGTTGCTTGAGTGGGAGACCTACCGAGTGTGTTGCATTAAACTCCATGATGGAAGAAAAGTATGAAATGCATGTGGAAACCCAAGGAAAAGGGGGAGAAAATAACCCAAAGGCACAGAGAATTACCACCTTGGTACAGCTGTATTGATTGAGGGCCTACAGTGATCGATAATGAGGCCTCTTCAATTTCCGTCTAGCCCTGTGTCACAGTGTATAGGACTACAATTTCTCCTGTGTCCTTTGCATGATTTGACAACACCCAATATATGTCTGGAGTTATATTACAATTCAGGTAGACTTACGTATGTCTGACCACTGAAGAAGGCTAATGTGCCACAACACGTTTGGTCTAGGCCATTTGGTCCTTGTTTCTAATTTTAAGAACTGATTGTGTATGCCAGGTTAATATTGATGCCTTATAATGCTTTTAACTTTCTTTGTAGTAAATACATGCATTTTCATATATTTAAACATTTGCAAGTTTTATATACACATTGCAGTTATAATCTCATGCCATACATTTACATTTCTTTAACCTTTGTGGCTCCTTGAAATGTATACAATACTTCAAATATGTGTTCAGCATTCAGTTCTGTAACTGGTGGTCCCCTTACCACCATACTTTTTTCCCCCCACTCCAAATTCTGGACAATCAATATGAGCTTTGAAAATATTTTCTTCTACAATATCTATTTGATATGTAGTAAAAATGCAACCAAGACAATGTCTGCACAATGGGACTTCTCGAGTAGAATATCCCAGTTGAGATGACAAGAACTCACACTTTGAGTCTCCTGGTAGAGAAAATCAGCATATAAAACACAACTCCTTCTCCTTCTATTGATTAATTTATTTCCTTTGGTTCCTGCTGTTCCTCCTCTCTCCTTCTTTTGTATCCTCGGATCTCCCCTCCCTGGCCCAGACTTCCTATTTCAGGTCTGGCAAACTATAGTTTCCGCTTGCCCCCCAAACCAGTACCAAAAAACACAGTTGTGTCATGATTTTCACTCCAGTTTCAAACATCTCATGCAGTTTGCCAGTGCAATATGACAGCAAGTTCTGGTTTGGCACTGCATGTGAACTGAAACCTTTGTTTCTCCCCATGGGGGAAATTTTGAAATTAAAAACCATTATGGTCCTGAAGGGAAAGCCACTTTCAATTCTGACTTGGCATATGTCTTCCTGTGCTCTTCCACTGGAATAATTAAAAATCGATGCCATGCTGGAAGGGTTTACATTGAAACAGTCCTGTGATGAGTACCATGGGATCTCAACCTTTGGTGGTAGAAGTCCAACATGCTTGTTTGTGTAAGTATTTATAAGGTGTCTTTGTGATGATTGACATCTTTTGCTTCCAGTAACCTGAGACACACTAGCTGACAGCCACAAAGTCCATGACTTTAATCTTTCTTCATATGGCTCCTCTTTGGAGCTTCAGTTGTTATTGGCTCAGTATTGATATTATTTACCTCTAGAACAGCTTTCTCAAATTTTTTACTGTTGAGAAACCCCTGAAACATTCTTCACACTTTGAGAAGTCCTAGAAGTGGTGCAATAGTGCAGAATATGGTTTGGAAGCATAGCTGTGTACACACCCACCCCAGGGCCCCTTCTCTTTTCACCCCCTCCAGACCAATCAGTGGCCATTCTGGGAAGGGAGGGGCTAAGTACCATAACTATATATGGTCATATCACCTATAAATGTTTAACAGCATATATATTCGGGAAACCTTCCAGGGCTGTCAAGAAATTCCAGAGGTTCATGAAACCCTGGTTGAGAAAGCCTGCCCTAGATCATATTCACAATTTATTTTGTTCTCATTTTGTTTTAATTTGATTGTTAATCTTTTCCCTCTGACTCAGCTTGGTTGACTTTTTGAGTCTGCATCCCACAACGCATGTCAACTATAAGTTTCATGTTTCTCTTTGGAGCTGTTCTTCCATGACGGTTTATGCTGCAATCCAATTCTGCAATTTTTACAGAAGATCTGCTTAGGGTTTTCTGCATCACAGGGATCCTGTTGGTTAAGCTCTTCAGATGATTCATGTGGACATATTTGCCTTTTGCGACTGAGGTTTAAGAGATAAGACAGGGGAGTCCAGTTATTTCCGTTCTCCAACTCTCATTTCTTTGCTTAAGATAGCGTCGCTTACACCTTGTGTATAGCCAGACACCTTAAATATTCTACTTTTTAGCATTATCCTGGATATGTAACATTTTAGAAGTATATTTACGTAGCTAATCCTGAATAGGAGCTCTACATAACTCAAACATTTGTTCAATAATTGAATGTTAGTTGGACTACTGAGTGTATTTCCTCATTTGCTGTGTGTTCTATTAAGAGTCTTGTGCAGAAGATCCTTGCAGTACATTCTCCTCCCCCCCTCCCAAGTTTAAAACCATAATCTCCTCTTCTAAGAGCTGATATCCGTTTATTACTTTAGTCTGTGGGAGAAGTCGTAGCTCAGCTGTAGAGCTGCAGAAGGTCCCAGTTGCCATCTCCACTTAAAAAAGATGAGGTAGTGGGTGATTTGAGAGACTTGAGCCCCTGGAGTGCTGCTGCAAGCTTGATTCGATAGTGCTGGTGTGGGCGGCCTGATGGTCTTGTTTATTTATTTCTTTATTATTCAATTTATAACTTGCCTTATTCTGAATTTCAAGCCGGGTTACAGAAAAGTTGTACACCCAATATTAAGGTGACCAGATTGTCCCACTTTTGGAGGGACATCTGGGGGCACCTGGCAAATTGTACTTATGTTGAAATTCAAAATATATATATTACCAATACTATTTTTGTGTTCTATGAAAATTTTTGTTGCTCCATATAGACCAAATTTTTAATCAAGAACCCCTCCGGTCAATGGTGTTCCGCTTTACCAATGTTAAAATCTGGTCACCTTACCCAATATAAAACCCTCCCCTAAAACCAGTGCCCCAATAAAACATCAAGATGACAAAGTTCCCTCCTCTCCTCCACCGACATGATCAGGAGAAGGCACCCCTGTAAGATCAGGAGAAGGCACACACACTCCCTTTCCCAGCTCATTCCCCATCTTCAGAAAACAAAAAAGGGGTTGTGTTTTGCCTGCCTGATCCCCAAAAGACTGTGGACACTTTATAAAAGATTTTATTTCACCCTTGACAATGTATGTTTGTGGTCATGCTGCAACACGGACCAAACCATTAAAAAAATTACTCGGAGAAGGAAATGGAGAGGGGAGGACAGGTGCAAAGGTGGGACAAAGCTGCCAAGACTATTGCATGCATCCCCCCTCTGTATGGTCTTATCCCTGGTTGCTCACCAATGGGGTGTGAGGTTTATGGTGGTAAATGAAACTGTGAATTAAAGAAGGCCAAATTGTGACCCAGCTACTTGGGATGCAGGCAATGTCATGTGGAGGGCGCTCCAAAAGCCACCAAAATTTGAAAGATATCCAGGAACATATTCCTCATATGGAAATGGTCTAGATTTCTGGCCCTAAATCTGTAGTAATCCCACTACTGTTCCCATCCCCATTGCCTGTCTCTCTTAAAGAGGGTATATGGCCATGGGAGCTCTTTGAACAGGAATCCCTAGCTGATATTATAAAATTACATAGCAATGTTAACCACCTTAGCTGCACACTCAAACAACAGCCAAAAAGAAATAGTGTGGGCTCTTCTCTTGGATCTTGTCTAATTTGGCCCTACAAAACCCAACCAAGTACAGTCCGCTTAGATTCTTGGAAATGAAGAACTGCTGGTGGGGAGGTTGCAGCATAACCCAGGCAGATATGCTGCATTTTAAGCCATTGCATACATTCCTGTTGGAAGAAGGGGAGTGCTTTGTCACTGTAAATTCTGCATTGTGGTATTTATGAGGAACCAGGGAAGGAATTCATTGCCAATGTGCTAGTCTGCTTGTCTCATTTAGATGACACATACAAAATAAGCTATCTTTGAGTTGCCAATCGGGTAAAAAATGTGATTTCAGAGTTTCCAGATCTGCAGAGGTTGCACAACACTTGAAAAATACATCTACACAAGATAATGCAATAAACTGTAAAGAGGAGTAGAAACTTAACATCTTCCCCCTTGTAGTGCTGTACCAACCAGGGTCCCGTAGGTCATTAGCTTGATTTAGTTTGATTTCAGTGCATCAGGACCGCTTCATCTGATGTCCCTGTAACTAATTGTACACATTACTCTTTATTACAGTTGGTGGTTGTAAATACAGCACATTCTGTTTTTCCATGGTCATATCTCTGACTACCTGATTTAAAAAAAAGCAAGAGATTGCTAAAGGAAAGCATGAGAAGTAGGATGTTTTCTGCTAAGTAAGATTTGAAGGATTAGTTATTGTCGAGTAAACTTTGATAACTCTGTGCAAATATTTGTCTACACGCAAGGCAATGTAAGGGACTCTGGTCTCAGACAGTTGGAATGTGACCTGCAGAAGCCAATAAAAGATTCTCTTGCAAGCTAGAATGAAAAGTGATTCCCTGCTTAGAAAATACGCATATAGAAGGCAGTTCTTGGGTTGTTAGATCTTACTGGCTACCAATAGTAGAATTGTCAGATCCAGGTTAGGGAATTTGAAGATTTGGGAATGGAAGATGAGGAGAACAGGGACCCCAGTTGGGTACTGTCTATAAGCACCACTCACCAAAGCATCTGTTTTCTTGAGGGGAACTGATCTAGAGATAAGTTATAATTCCAGGATGGATGTGCAAATAAACAAACAAATCCACCTACACTCCCACCAAAAAATGAATGAATGAATGAATGAATGAATGAATGAATGAATGAATGAATGAATGAATGAATGAATGAATGAATGAATGAATGAATGAATACGGCTAATTTTGAGAGTGTCAAATTGACGCACATCCAATTTGGCATTTCCTGAATAATCTGAATCCCAGTTTTTGTACTGGATTTGCTTTATTTAGGATTTGCTTTATTTGGGAAAGCTGATTTTTTTTTGACTGTGGATCATTTAAAGGGATGGGGGCCCATTTAACTGCCTCCAGAGCCACCACACAGCTGACATGCAGAGAGGCTTCTCTCAGTGGATCAGCTGTTTGTCTGGCTGTGTGGGAAGGGCCAGATCAAACCCGCTTCCCACAGCCAGACAAACAGCTTATCCACAGAGAGCAGCCTCTATTGGTCACCTGCCAAGTGGGGAAAGCCTCACAGTTTAGGAATATTTTAAAGGGTTTAATTTATTTATTTATGCAGACACTGATGTGCAAACAACCCTTGCTTGGGTCCTGCAGACTTCAAGTGGGATACTGTTGCATATATTTCCCACTTCCTTGCATAGCCCCATGGCCTTTTTTAGGCTTGGAACCGCATGGAGAACATGGCTCATACCCCAGGGGGTAGGAACGGCATACAGGACACACCAACCTGGGGGCCCTCCCCTTCCCAACTCCCTCCAGGCCCATCATTGTCCATTTTTGGAAAGGAGGGTTGGTTGACATGATCTTTTACAGTTGGTCATATCATCCAATAAATGTTTAGCAAATTTATATCAATTAATTAATTAACTAACTAGCTAGCTAACTCAATAGCTATTGTATTGAAGGTCCTGAAGACTCCTAGGTTTGCAACTGGATGTTTCAAAAGTGAATCCCATTGAATTCAGCAGGAGTTGCCATGTGTCTCTGATCCTGATACACCATACATCATGTGGCTGGTGAGGAGGACTTGTTTCCACTCACAGTTATGCATCAAGATTGTCTCACCTTGCACCCAAGTATAAGGTGACTAGATTTTAACATTGATAAAGTGGGACACCATTGACCGGGGGGGGGGGGTGTTCTTGATTTGATTTAAAATTTGGTGTATATGGAGCAATAAAAAGTTTCATAGAACAAAAAATTAGTATTGTAATATATATATTTCTAATTTCAACATAAGTACAATTTGCCAGGTACCCCCAGTTCTCCCTCCAGAAGTGGGACAATCTGGTCACCTTACCCTAGTACAGCTAGAAACTGTGGACTTTTATGAGCCTCTGTACCATGTTCCTAAGCCATCTTCCTCCTGCCAGTGACTTTTTGCTGCTCTTAGGAGATGATTAACTCGGCTGAGAAGTGTGAACTTTTAAAAACATCTTGTATTTGGATTAGGGGTCAGCAGTGGAAAGATTTCACAGTGCTTTGTATATTGATAGTGTTGAACAGAAGCACACTACTTTATCCCAGCCCCAGTCTGAGCCCTGTAACTCAAATACATTTTCCTGGGGGGTTTTTTGCACACAAAATCACTGCAGATCAAAGATGCAGCCACAAACAGCTGGTGTCTCCAAGGGAGGGATATATCCATTTACCAAGTTGCATAAGAGGTTGAAAGAGAGAACTTAGCAGTGACTTCATAATTAAGGCATAAATCTAGAGCGGTATGCCTTAACATCACATAATACATATGAACAAGGTGTTGCCGTGGGAACCATAAATTTTCTTGAATCTATTTGTGTGCCACGCTGAGTTTTCCTACGTTCCCAATAGACGCTCCAGGGGAAGCTAGATCCGTTGCTGATCACGAGTTTAAAGCGCATGGGAGACAGTTTAGTAGAATAAACTGAGGAGGAGGAGGAGGAGCAGACCATGAATGCTGGGAAATGAAATTGAGTTTACATGCTTTGTCTGCTGTTGTCATGCCAATTGGATGCTGCAGGGCTTAGGACCTTGCTTGGAGATGCTTGTACCATGAAGATGCTGGCCTGGTCTCATGGACAATTTCTCTCTCTCTTTCTCTCTCTCTCTTTCTTTCTCTCTCTCTCTCTCTCTCTCTCTCTCTCTTTCTCTTTCTCTTTCTTTCTTTCTTTCTCTCTCTCTCTCTCTCTCTCTCTATCAATCTATCTATCTATCTATTTTACATTTATATACCACCCTCCCCTGGGTGGTCTATGTCCTGAGGTGGGGGTTCATTTAACTTTATGTCCCCCTTTATTTTCTACATTTCCTACACAACCTTTCAGCTGTTTCTCCCTAGCCATAAGAATTCCAGAAGTAGTCACAGTCTAAAAATCTGCTTCAAAATGGATAAAAGTCCCCAATAAGCCAAGACCAGCAACAGCAGGAATCTCAGGAGTCTAGGTTTTCACTTTTCAGAGGCCTGGCAGGACAGACAAGGCTCTTGCTTTAGCCCTTTGGAAATGGTAAGTCCTTGTGTGTTTTGCCAACAGTTATAAAATCACAGGGGAAAAAACCATCCCCAAGAAATGATTGCAAATGTGGCCAATCTTGAATCAACTTTTATCTCGTGAAAGCCACTTTGGAGCATTTGTAACACGTTCCAGATCCTAATTTCAGTTTCTTGTCAAGTTATCTCTTTTCTCTTTCCATTAAATGCTGGGTTGTTGTTGTTTTTTTTGGGGGGGGAGTCGCTACATGAAATTCTACTGCAGTTTCATGGACAGAGAATGGGGAACAGGAAAGGGTAGAGGCTTTCCTGTGAGCTGACACTATCGTTTCTGGATGTTGTTCATGTCAGCAGCAGAAGCATTTTTCAAACATGGCTCCTGACAAGACTGCAAAACCTCATTCTCAGGGTCGAGGGTCGATGGCTCTCTATTTCCCTGCTCTTGCCTGTGTGCTTCTCAGTGCTTCTTGCGTGTGCTCCCAAATCAGATGCCATGAAAGAAGAAAGGCCCAGGTTACACCTTCTGGCGCTTCCCTCAGCTCGGAAGCGAGCATGGTGTTGGCACACATCACTCCAGAGGGATTCGTATGCCTCCGCTCGGATGAAAAACTGCTAAGTCAGAGCCCGAGGCTTTCCGGCAGAGATGATGGACGGAATCATTTGTAGCACTTCACGGTTGCAGACTCGATAACTTCATGTTAGGGTATCGAGAGCCCACCCACCCACTGAGTTGGGTAAGGCATGGTGTTTTTGTTGTTGCTTTTATTTAAAAATTTGAAAGGGGTACCAGAGCTGTAATATGCCCGGGGACCAGCTTTCTGACCCAAATGCTTTTCTGTTTAATGCCAGAAGCGTTGAAGTTGGCCGTTGTTACTCATTAGCAAAGTGAAGCGCTCTGTGCTTAAATGTACCCTCCTGTTGCGTACTTAGTGTATTCCGAGGCTCTGCTGTTTCATCATAAGTTATGCATCGCTCCCCAACAAGCAAGGATGAAGCAGATGTGTTTGGGAAAGGGAGTTTTTATCTGTGCTAAATTTTACCCCAATTGCCTCGACCTGGGGATGACAGAGGCAAGGAATGCAAGCAGATTCCGGCTGAACTGCCTGGGAGTGTCATGATTCCCTTTCGGGGGTCTTGATGCAGCACAAGCTCTGTTAATTTTAGCCTTTCTCCTGCAAACTCACTCCTATTCCAGCCCTTGGCAACGAAACAAGCACAGCTTATCCGGTTCCGCTGGAATGGCATTTGTGGCCGGGGAGAAAAAGGACCCAAAGGCTTGGTTCTCCCCGAGAGGGTCAACTTTAGTCCACACTCACTGCTAATCCCCCAAGTCCCCTGAAAGCCCGCCTTGGTAGGAAATCTGTGAGCAGCATGCTAGTTGTGCCCTGCTCAAATAATCTTCCCTGTAAAGTTGCCATATATTTTCGTCAGTACCGTAATATCTTTCCCGCAGCTCCCTCAAGAGCAGGCATTCTGAAAGCACTCCTTTGATGACGGAGGGCTTTTCCGCACATTGGGCATTATTGCGTGAAGCCTGTTGTTTGGCAAAGCTTCAGAAATAATGGTGACTCACCGGCACTCCACACCTCTCTAGCTGTCTCGGATGTTTCTAGGTGCTTTTTGCGTGTCTTGCACTCCTCACTCACTGCTGGAAATGCAAGAAAAGAGAGCAAGGCACTTTAGTCTTGTTTCGCTTTGGGCTGCCTACCATTGTCGCCAACTAATCCCCTCCTGGCATGGCTGATTGAAAGATGAACTTCTGGTGACGGCGAATTATTTTTTTTAATAGACTCACTCATGTAAATGCCTCTCTGCATATTCGTAGAGACACAGACAATCACAGCTGATGTGTGTGTCCATCTATTTGTTGATCCAGGCGATTCTCCATTTTTAAATGGTCCGGGAAGTGCGGAGAGGGAGGCGGATGCGAAGGTGAGACATTGGAGGCAGAGGTAGCTGGTGGCCTGCTGGTTGTCCACCAGTGGATATCGCCTTTTAGGTTGGTGAATCCACTTTTTGGGATTCATCAACTCGTGCTTCAAAATGGCAGATGTAGCGAGCAGTTTGCTGGCCAGACGCAGGAGGTTGGTGAGGTTCACTAAACGTGCAAAAATACTGAGTGCAAAACTAAAATTTAATTTTGTGTGATCACAGCAAGTCAAACACCTATGAGTTCCCGAAATCCCACGCCTGGTGTCATATCATCATGCAGGATCAAGGATACATGATTTGGACCATACCCTAAAAATGCCTGGGATCTGACTATTCTCCCTGCAGTTTAGTAACCTTTGCCCTCAGATTACCTTTGCTCCTCTAACCTGTTTCCCCCTCCTGCCTGCATCAGTCACCAGTCCGGGCTTCCAATGAGTTTCTAACCTGATATGGTATGTGGATGCTCTATTTGTATTCTACATTAGAAGAAGATATGGTTTTTTTTATACCCCATTTTTCACTACCTGAAGGAGGCTCAAAGCAGCTTACAATCACTTTCCCTTTCTTTTCCCCACAACAGACATCCTGGAGTGGCCCAAGGTAACCCAGCTGGTTACATGTGTCTCAAGGAGGCTAACGATCACCTTCCCTTCCTCTCCCCACAACGCGCACCCTTTAAAGCAAGCAGGTGAAGCCGAGAGAGCTCTGAGATAATTGTGACTGGCCCAAGTTCACCCAGCTAGCTGCATGTGGAGGAAGAGAGCAAATCAAGCCCAGTTCTCCAGATTAAAGTCTGCTGCTCTTTAACCACTACACCATAGTGGTTCTCACACCAAGATGGATGGGTATATCTAATTACTAAAACAGATAGAGGCTCAATTTGGATAGCTGTTATTGGCCCTCGAGGGGACAGGGAACGCTGCTTGTTTCTCTGCTTGATGACAAATTGTCTTTGCCTCATATGTGCAATGGCTGTAAAATGCAGCCTGCTGCTCAGTTATCCTGTATTTTTTTTCACATGCTAAATGGGAACAATTTTGTTTAGTGTTAACTAATTTGTTTAAAGCTAATTGATATGAAATTTCTGCATTTTGGGGTGGGGAAAAGTAACCTGGACTGATTTTTTCAAGTGGATTTCAAAAATTAGAAGTTTAGAAGTGGGTTTCATTTCAAAAAGTTTGAGAATCATTGCATTCAGAATAATGTCTCTGATTAACATTTGGAATTTCAAAGTTCCCTGTGCTAGAGCAGGCCAGACTCCTCCACCTTTCTAGGAGATAATTATTATTGTTGTTATTTAATGCAAGGTGATGAAGAATAGTACAGCACTTAAGCATGGGATGTTCTGTTTACTGTTATGGAAGCTAGATTAATTCGAGTGGGTTGCCCTACTGGTCTGAAGGCACAGAACAAAGGTCGAGTCCAGTGGCATCTTTAAAACCCACCAAGTTAGAAGAAGAAGAAGAACTTCTCATATGCCGCTTTTCTCTACCCAAAGGAGTCTCAAGGCAGCTTACAGTCTCCTTCCCTTTCCTCTCCCCACAACAGACACCCTGTGAGGTGGGTGAGGCTGAGAGAGCCCTGATATCACTGCTCAGTCAGAACAGTTTTATCAGTGCTGTGTCAAGCCCAAGGTCACCCAGCTGGTTGCATGTGGAGGAGTGCAGAATCGAACCTGGCTCTCCAGATTAGAAGTCCGCACTCCTCACCACTACACCAAGCTTTCTCTCTACACCAAGCTGGCTCTTGAGCTTAAGGCTCATCCTTTGAATAAAACTTTGTGGGTCTTAAAGATGCCCCTGAGCTCTACATTTGTTTAGAAGCTAGATGAGTCAAACGTATACATATTTCAAGAGGTGGAGGGGTGAATTTTGCCTCCCCCCTCTTGCTCTGACTGTGTAGCTCCTTTTAAGTGTGTGTTTCCTCTGTGTGATTTTTTTTTTATCAAGAAAGAGAACC
Source organism: Paroedura picta (assembly GCF_049243985.1). Taxonomy (NCBI): domain Eukaryota; kingdom Metazoa; phylum Chordata; class Lepidosauria; order Squamata; family Gekkonidae; genus Paroedura; species Paroedura picta. The sequence goes on along the minus strand of NC_135380.1, from coordinate 37,670,831 downwards.
TGCTGCCTGCTTGATATAATGGGAGAGCGGCAGATTCTTATCTGGAGAACTGGATTTGACGCTCCACTGCCCCTCAAGCAGCCAGTTGGGTGACCTTGGGCCAGTCACAGTTCTCAGAGAGTGTCTCTTATGAGGAAAGGAAGGGCAGGCATTGCAAACCACTTTGAGACTTCCTTCAGGTAGTAAAAAGCCGCTTATCTTTGCTGTCTCCATTTTCCTGCATTTTCCCACTGAACTAGGGGACTTGCTTTTAAATTGCTGCTGTCTTCCCCCCCCCCTCCCCTCCCCTGGGGTCACTTTTCAGAACAGTAACCTCATTGGACAATGGGGCGGGTGATAATATGATTAACATTTGTAACAGTGCGAACTGGGAGAAAAGTAATTAAATCTCATGCTTCGTGGCTTCTGCTAATCGCTGTCATGGGTTGTGATCCTCTCTTCCCTCCCCCCCCCTGCAGTTAATTTGTTGGTAATTTTGCATTCTGGCATGAGGACAGGGCCACCAGCCTGTCGTAAGCTGGAGACTAAATGTCCAGAGGGTGACATTTTATAGGTGACCAGTGCTGGAGCATCAAGGCCTCGGTGCCCCTGCAAACAATTCTGTGCAGTCTCCCCTGATGTCCTTGGAAATGAAATCTGGCCTGTTTAAAAACAATTCAGAACTCTGTGGGATGTTATAACTCTCCTAACTCCTTGCCTGGCTGGGGTAGGGGAATAGGGATGTATAATCCGTGGTTAGAGCATATGATTTGCATGCTCTTTGACCTCAGCACAGTTTGGTGTGGCATTTAATTTGGGGGCACTTGAAGAAATTTGGGGTTTTGCTGGTTGTCCATAAGCAAAGGATTATAAGTCATCTCCAAGTATGACTGAGGTGCCCCTAGCAAGACAGGGACTGTGCTATAAATTCTCCTGAATCAAAATTAGTCCAGTGGCACCTTTAAGACCGACAAAGTTATATTCAAGGTATGAGCTTTTTTGTGCATGTACACTTCTTAAGATACCTTGAAATGAAAGTTGCTCGTCCATAAAGATCAATAGAGGGTGAGGAGCAAATTAGCATACAGGATAATAACGTTTTTTGAAAGATACAAGGACCAAACTGTAACAACAAGCTCAGTGTATACAGTCAGCATTTGTTTGGCTTTAATTCCAGGAAGGGGGGAAATAGGGAAGGAAATAAAGGTATCAAAATCAGAGATTGATGGGTAGATATACCCTTCTTAATTGTGGAATGCTGAGGGTAATTAACTGAGATTGCTTTAGGATGCTTTGGGCTGATCCTGCATTGAGCAGGGGGTTGGACTAGATGGCCTGTATGGCCCCTTCCAACTCTATGATTCTATGATTCTATGAGATGTTGCAGTGATGCTCCACCTTCTGACAAACATAGAGGCAACCTTACAGCAGCCTCTTCCATGACATAGAACTGGCTGCTGTAAGGGTTGCCCCTATGTTTGACATGTTCAAACTGGATTATTGTGGGTGAGGAGTTGTTTAAGATGGTGGGGGCCCAGTTGCCCAGGAAGGACGGCATGGTTAAACAGTTATGATCCTTGCCTGTGTTAATTATAAAAGATCCTCTGTGGCTGGCTTTGTGCTCACCCACGAATCTGTCCCTCAGACCACTTTGAAGTCCCTGCTTCCCTTCCTTTCCATAAGCTGCATTCCAGAATAGGCTTGTGTGCTTTCATGCCTGAAGCAGCTAGCAGCGTGGCACAGGAAAGAGGGGTGGCACAGACGCACCAGTCAGCGCATGCACGTGGGTGCAGAGCTCTGCGCCTGCGTGTGGGCGCTGGGTTGCGCACCGCCACCGGCAGCCACTTCGTGCATGAACGGCCGCTTCAGCAGCCGAAGCGCACAAGCCTTTTCCAGAATCTTGGAAAGGTTTGATCCTGACTTGGGGAGCTCCAATATGATGTGATGGACCGTGTTGGTTTTATTGAAACAAACCTATATTCCTATAAGCTGTCCGCCTTGAAGTTCAGTGGGTGGCCTGAGGAGTCAGTCCCGCCCCACCCTCCAATCTGATCTTCCTCAAGAGGATGGGTAAATATGAATTGTATAAACCTTGTGCATACTAAAGAAGTATTCGAGGAATGGGAAGTAAATCAGCAGGGCCTAATTAGTATGTGTTACCAAAGCAATTACTCACACATATTAGTGCATGATAAGTCTCACGTCTACACAGTTATTCAGCAGGCCTGCTGCAGCTTCAGGGGTCCGTCCTCTTGCATGCACATGTGTGCCCAGACACACTTCCGTTCTTGTTCCCTTCCTGTTAATTGTGCTTGATTCTGTCCACAGGTAATCCCCCCACCCCACAACCCATAAGGATTGTCTCCTCTTGACACAAGAAAGCCCAAAGACAGGGGCTGGTTCGGACATTCAAAAGAGCATCTCTTGCTTTTACAGAAATGCTGCCTCTTTACATTGCCTTGAGTCGAACTGCATCACCTTAATGGATTGTTGTGGTGAACAGGTGACGTTGCAAGGCATGGACAGCCCTCTGCTGGCTGGGAATCCTAACTGCACTTCTGGATTCTTTGTGCCACCCTGGAAGGCTAGAGCAGGGGTAGTCAAACTGCGCCTTCCAGATGTCCATGGACTTCAATTCCCATGAGCCCCTGCCAGCGTTCGCTGGCAGGGGCTCATGGGAATTGTAGTCCATGGACATCTGGAAGACCACAGTTTGACTACCCCTGGTCTAGACAGTATGAGAACAGGGTGGGTGATGTTATATATTAAACAGTCCATGACATTTTAATTCCACACACCACAGTTTGCAACACTAAGCTCTTAGTCCCGTGAATAATCAGAGAAATCTAGGGAGAAGTGCTCCTTTTATTAGATATGTTAAGGGGGATTGAGAGAAGCTGTTGTTGTTTGTTTCTTGTTTGTTTGTTTGTTTTTAAATCTGCAATTCTAGTCGGTGTCTCTGTGCGACGAGGTTTTTAACCTGGGTTATTTTTGCATACAGAACCAATAGTCAGTCATTAAAGAATTAAAAATATGACCTTTTCCGTACGTGTTGCAGAAAACATGTTGCTTCCTCTTATATTTTATACTAGACACAAAGCCCACTGCAGGCTGAAATACAGTGGGCACTAGCTAGTCAAAGGGTGGGGGGCTGCGGGTCTGATGAGACACGGAGCGGCTTCCTTACCTGCGGCCACCTCCCCCTCCCCAGGCGGTGGGGCGAGCATGCCAGCCAGCCTTCCCCCCACCCTCGCCCTTTCCTAACTTACTAAAAAGGCATAATGGCCTGGAGTGGGCTCGGCCAATTGCCAAACTGGCCGGGTGAGGTGGCTTCAAGCCATGCTGCCTTTTTAGTTAGGGAGGGTGGGTGGGAGGGCAGTGGCATCCCAGCCCCCTCACCCAGGCAGCCTTCCCCCCCCTGCCCTTCCCTAACTAAAATGGCAGCCTTGGGGGGAACGGCGGCTTCCCCCTCCTCACCCCTTTGCTCTTAGCAGAGGGCCCTCCTGGCCCTGGGAGGAATGGAGGCTTCCCCCTCCCCACCCCCCTATGCATAGCAGAGGGCCCTCCTGGCCCTGGGGGGAACAGACACTTTCCCCTCCCTGCCCCCCTGCACTTACCTGTGGAACTGTCAGTGGCCAGGGGTAAACTGCACCTCCCAAATGGCCCAAAGTCCTGAATGGGCAGGGCGTGTCCAAGGTGTGGCCTCAGACAGGCCCAGCCTACTCTCCACCCACCTAGCCCTTTACCCTTTTATTTATACAGCGAGGGGAGGAGATTTTGTGAGTCACTGGTCAGTTCTTCAGATAGCAGCTTTCTCTCCTTCATATACCAGGCTGATTCTTTTCTGACACCTCTTTCCCAGCCCATCTGACAGACAGAGCACACGGGATACCGACTATGACTACGTAGGAGTCACAACCTCCCCCCCAAATATGGGGAACCAACCCCCCCCCCCCCAAAAAAAGGGATCCTGCCTACTCAGTTCTGTATTTTACCTCAGTGTACAAAACCAAGAGCCCAGGGAATCTGCCATGCTGGTTTCCCTTCTGTAGTGGCTGCGGTGTCTCTTGCGGGCCGTGTCCAGCATGTGCTTTGCAAAAGCATCCATCAGAGGCATAAATCTCCCTCGTCACAGCCGCCGTCTCCCTGAGCGCCGCTGTTGCTGCACAGTCAGCACTCTGTGGATATCAGAGCTGTCGCTTTGCACCCCGAGCTGTTTGCAAGGAGAATCGTGGTGTACATACAAAGCCGCTTCCTGCAGAGTTAGGCCATTGATCCGTTTCACAGTCTACTCTTGGCTGCCCTGGCTCCCCAGACTCTTTCTTGTCCTGTCTACCTGAAGTCCTTTGGATTGGGTTTGGAAACTGTGGCTTTTTGCAAACAAAGCCGGGACTCTGCCACTGAGCCGCACCCCCTTCCTGTATTCTGTTTTCAAGGAGCCAAGTTCTGAGAAGTTCGGATTGGCGGGTGGTTCCCTTGTGTTGTAAGTAGCCTTTCCTTGCAGGAGGAAGATGTGGTTTGGTAATTTTCCTGGCCTTGGCTATATGAATAGGGCTGAGTAATATCCTCTTCCCTTCCCTGTGTTGTGATACTTCGGCACTGTGTCTGGTTTGGTCCGGCCGACTGGGTACCGATCGATACCAGCTTTATTTGATACAGCATCTTTCATATCATTTGTTTCACTGAACCTGCTGAAGTGAGGAATCAGATAGTGAAGCCGGAGGGATGGGAGTGACGGGATCGCTCTTGCAGTGAGAAAGAAGAGTGTGTGTTTTTTGGGAGTTTGGGTTTTGTTTTTGCTTCTGCAGCCAAAGATTGTGGATAAGATACTTAGAGCTGTGCAGCCCACCATTTGTCCACTCAGCTTTTGACTTCAGTGGCTTAATAACAGCAAGTATCCGGCCGACTCCAGGTGGTGGTAAATGCCTCTTTGGGAGGGGAAGTGGTCCTGGTTGTTTCTCAGGAGCTGGTCACTGGGCTTTGGTGGAAGTTCTATGTGGGCCCTAACCACTGTTTTAACTGCTGGTCCCTCACCAATCTGCCCCTCTTGGGCATAATACAACAGGTAAGGTAAAGGGATCCCCTGTGCAAGCACTGGGTCATGTCTGTCCCTTGGGGTGATGCCCTCTAGCGTTTTCATGGCAGACTCAATATGGGGTGGTTTGCCAGTGCCTTCCCCAGTCATTACCATTTTACCTCCCAGCAAGCAACCTGGGTATTTATTTTACCGACCTCGGAAGGATGGAAGGCTGAGTCAACCTTGAGCCGGCTGCTGGGATTGAACTCCCAGCCTCATGGGCAGACAGCTTCAGACAGTATGTCGCTGCCTTACCACTCTGCACCACAAGAGGCTATATAATACAACAGGTAGTGGTAGCCCAATTCCAGACCGTTTTGGAGCTTAGTTCCATGCAGCTTTCCACTCACGCATGGCACTGAGACAGCCTTGGCCGCTCTGGCTAGTATTGGTTATTTATTTATGTTTCTCAGATCGAATGTGTTATGGTAGCCACAAAATTTGCCAGGCAAGAGATGTTCAAATGTGGTTTGCCATCGCCTGCAAGAGGAGAGGAAGGCTTGGGAAGACATTGCTTGCCTCTGAGCATCCACAGAGCAAAATTCTGAATTTTTTTTGCAGAACCTCCCTTCCTGCATCTTCTCTGAATTTTTTTTATCAAAATGGAATTGATTTTTTTTAAACCAAATTGCTCAAAAGAGAGAAAGAAATTGCACATTATTTTGTATGCCGAACACTCACACATAGACACACACACACACAAATTGGGAGCATACATTTTCTAGCATTATTTATTGTATATCACATGTATAGTGTAGCTAGGAGATCCTAGGACTGTGTGGTAGCCAGGCAAGGAATGTTCAGAAGTGGTTTGCCATTGCCTGCCCAACGTCACAGACCTGGCATTCCATGGAGGTTGCCCTTCCAAGTGCTAGCCAGGGCCGACACTTCTTCGCTTCCCAGATTTCACGTGATGGGGTTTGCCTGGGCTATCCAGGTCAGGAGCTCTGACTGGTGACCTGCATGGAGACACAGGTAGCTTCTTTTTATAGTCAAGATGCAGTCCACTTAGGCCAACCCCACAAGGCGAAAGACATTCAGAGGTGATCTGCCCGCATCTGGGCTGTACAGCACATTGATACAAGGTCTTTACCTTGCAAGCTTATAATTTTGCTTAAGTGGGTAAAACAAAGATAGAAACTTAAGGAGAGGAAGAGGTCTGCTAGATAAGGCCAGGGGTGCATCTAGTCCGGCATCCTGCTTCTCATGGGGGCCCACCGCATGCTCTGGAGGGCCAGCAAAAGGGCATAGAGGCTGCGGCCTTCCCCTGATGTTGCCTCCTGGCACTGGGATTGAGAGGTTGGCTCCCTCTGAATGTGGAGTTCCCTGTAGTCACCGTGGCTGGCAGCCTCAGTCAGACCTGTCCCCCATCATTGATGGGCAGGGCAAATCCATATGATGCTTGAACACTTCTGATAGGGTTGGCAAGCAAGAGATTGTGTGAATGTGTGCTAACTTGATGTGAGAGTAAAGCATTTGAAGATGGCACAATAATGTAGTGGAAGGGGTTCGGGGGGGGGAGGGTCTGCCTTTGTTTGCTACAAACTGTGTCCTCAAGCATAAAGCAAACCCTGAAAGAGCGGCTTTGTGAAGAGCACAGCTCTCACGAGGGGTGTGTTCTTAACAGAAGAGGGTTGCAAGGAACATAACTGGGGTGTGTGTATGTGTGTGTGTGTTACTCATGGTATTTGTTCTCAGCCCCCAGGCACCCAAAGTGACATCCAGCAATTTAAAAGCCATAACACACTAAATCACAGCACAATAAAACCAATTAAAAATTTCCCTCCTTAGCAACAATAGTAATAAAGGAGCAATAAAACCTAACAGCCCCCCTGCTCATAAAGTGCACATAGATATAAGCTCGTTCCCCACCCAGGACCACCCACTCAACTACCATCTATCATTCAAGTGTGCCCTTCATTGCCCTACCCCCGCCAACATTGCTGTCGCAATACACTTGGAAGTATACTCAACAGCGAAGTGCTTTTATAGGCACTCGGTATATGTGTGCGCATGTGTGTGTTAGTGTTATGCATTTATGTTGTCAAGCAGGGAAACTACTGCAGTGTGGGCAGATCACAAAAGTCATGAAGCAACCGACTGAGAACTTAGTTTTGGGTTGTGGGCCAACTTCAGCCTCACCTAAGACCACCTGCGTCAGGAGCTGGATGCTCACCAGTCTCCTCTCTGTCAGGAGCCCATTCCTGCTCAATTCCCCAAAAGCCTTAGGAAGGGAACCGTCACTATGCAGAGGTCCCCAAAGGATCTAATTTGCGACCTCTGCTCTCTGGAGGGGGGATCTGGAAGGGGATCCCTCTCAGTCTGTCCAGCTTTGCTGGAGTGCATCTTCTGCGCATTCCACATTGAGCCCTGTGGCTGTTATTGATCCAGACTAAGCAAGCACATGGAGGCAGCATTGGGACAGACAAAGCTCATTTGAATAGCCACAGTGCTGGACTTGATCCCTTGCAGCACTCTTTGAGCATATTGCAAGCTACCTGCGCCCTGTAGCTAAACACAGCACAAGAGGGAACTGTTCCTGTGCCCTCAGAGGCAAAACAGCCGTGCTCCTTCAAGGGGTAGGGGGTGGCACTTTGAAAGCACCATGTCTGTTTCACGGTCCTGGCCAGACGGAGAGAGGCTGGAAGAAGGTAAGATGAAGAAAGCCTTCACTGGTAGACATGTCACCATTTGGGTCCCAGCATTGTATTATGAAACATGGGCAGGGAGGGGGTTGGTGATGAAGGCCAGTCAGGTGAGACTGCGAGAGCCTGCATATTAGCTATGGGAGTGCTGCTGGTGCTTCGGTGGAACAGTGTAAGTTCCAAGAGCAGTCAGCATTTCTCAGAAATTGCCTTGGCTGCAAACCAAACAGAAAGGGCTTTTATGAATGGGGGGGGCTTCATTGTTCTTAGTATGGACAGCCCAGGTGAGCCCAGTTTCTTCAGATCTTGGAAGCTAAAGGGGGTCAGTGGTTAGTATTGCGATGGGAGACTACCAAGACAGCAAAGGCAGGCAAACCACATCTGCTTGTCTCTTACCTTGAAAAACCCACTAGGGGCTGCCATGAGCCAGTTGAGACTTGACAGAGCTTTGCACCACCGGTTGGTGGTTGGTTTGTTTTTAATAAAGTTGTACTAGGGAGAATTGTGGCTTTTGAACTCTGGTGCTGGAGAAGACTCTTGCGAGTCCCTTGGACTGCAAGGCGAACAAACCGGTCAGTCCTAGAGGAGATCAGCCCTGACTGCTCCTTAGAAGGCCAGATCCTGAAGATGAAACTCAAATACTTTGGCCACCTCATAAGAAGGAAGGACTCCCTGGAGAAGAGCCTAATGCTGGGAGCGATGGAGGGCAAAAGAAGAAGGGGACGACAGAGAATGAGGTGGCTGGATGTAGTCCCTGAAGCAGTCGGTGCAAACTTAAATGGACTCCAGGGAATGGTAGAGGAAAGGAAGACCTGGAGGATCATTGTCCATGGGGTCGCGATGGGTCGGACATGACTTTGCAACTGACAACAACTAGGGAGTATTCCTCTCCTTGCACAAATGCTCCTGGCTCATACCCCCCTCAACTCTTTCCTTATCCCTCACCAACCCCGCAATGTATTTGTCTGCTCAAAGAGCCCCCTGCATTGTGGCTTTGGAATGCTCTGTCTCCTTCTGCAGGGAGAACAATTTCATCAAGGACTTTCCGCAGCTGGCTGATGCATTGATGGTGATCCCCCTGCCGGTGGAAGAGCAATGCCGTGGTGTGCTCTCCGAGCCTCTGCCGAACCTTCAGCTGCTTACAGGTAAGAGCTTCAGCCTCTCCATTACTAATACGGATAGCATGTGTTCATTTAGAACGTTTGTGTTTTCGTTTCTCCAGGCCTGTTTTGAGGTGGCTCACATCTAAAATAATAAAACCAACCAAAACAATACAAACAAATAGATTACAAATAAATATCAATCAGATCTATTCAGCAAACCAGTGCTTTGGGTCCAGCTTTTGAAACTGAGATTGTGGGTTTAGTAAAGTCCATGGCCTCCATAGAGCACAGAACAATGGCTGAAAGTCTATGTTAGATGTGACCAGCTTTGGGAGGGGAAGGTACATCACTCCAGGAGTGGTTTGAGGATTTGCAGGGCCTGTAGCACCACAGCCAGTTTAAGAATTTGTGGGGGTCTAGCAGATTACAACTGTGGTGGGAGCAGACAGACTGGGGTTGAGACGTCCCCACAGTGGAATGGGGTGTCAGTCCAGGTATCCTTAAAGAGGGAAATGGGGGGGGGAGTAGAGAGGCTATGGCTGTGATCCATGGGGAGAAGGCACTGCGCATGGCCCCTGGAAGAGCAGGGCACGTAGCACATTCTATATGTCCTACATGGATAAACCGGCCCTGCATCACTCCCCCCAAGAAAGAAAGAAAGAAAGAAAGGAAGAAAGGAAGAAAGAAAGAAAGAAAGAAAGGAAGGAAGGAAGGAAGGAAGGAAGGAAGGAAGGAAGGAAGGAAGGAAGGCAGGCAGGCAGGCAGGCAGGCAGGCAGGCAGGCAGGCAGGCAGGCAGGCAGGAAGGAAGGAAGGAAGGAAGGAAGGAAGGAAGGAAGGAAGGAAGGAAGGAAGGAAGAGAAACTAAACACTATTTACAGGCTGCATCTCTCCCAGCTCTGATGCCCTTGCTCCCTCTCCTGTTCAACAGCCCAAGTATCGCCCCCATTCCTCCTCCTTAAGACTGAAGAAATCACAAAAGGCACCTGCCGAGAAGTAAGCAATGTCAGGAGAACCCTGTACTCTTTTCTTACCTCCTGGGTAAACATTAATTTCCCAACAGGAAGGAGGCATGTCAGGTAAGCACATCCAGTCTCGACACCAGGCTGTAAATGCAAGGTGTTGGTGTGGCTGCTGACCTAGCAGATATCCCCTCCCCTTAGGAAACATATAGGGGTACCGTGCCAGGTGAGAGTTTAATGGGTTTAATGGGCTTGTTTCAATGGCTTCATTTAATGGGCTGTTTCTATTGTTGTTTTAATTGATCAGTATACAATACAAAGAACAGCGTGGTGTAGCGGTTAAGAGTGGTTTGTCTCTATTCTGGAGAACTGGGTCTGACTCCTCACTCTTCCACATGAAGCCAGCTGGGTGACTTTGGGCCGGTCAGTCTTGGGGCTCTTCTTGCAGAACAGTTCTGTTAGAGCCCTCTCAGCCCCTACCTGTCTGTTGTGGGTAGAGGAAGGGCAGGTGATTGTAAGTTGCTCTGAGACTCCTCCAGCTAGTAAAAAGCTGGGCACCAAAACAGCTCTTCTTCTATATTGATATCTTATTATTTTAATTTTAAGCCACCTTGAGACTCTGATGAAGCTGCATAGAAATTTCCTACATTTTTTTAAATGCCCCCCTAATTCAACCCAGATAATTGGGGGACCTTGAAAACCAGATCAGGTCCCAGATGTGTGGGAGGATCCTTTTACCCATAGGTAACCTGCATCTAAGGAGCCTCTTGTGGCGCAGAGCAGTAAGGTAGCCGACATGCAGTCTGAAGCTCTGCCCATGAGGCTGGGAGTTCGATCCCAGCAGCCGGCTCAAGGTTGACTCAGCCTTCCATCCTTCCGAGGTCGGTAAAATGAGCACCCAGCTTGCTGCTGGGGGGTAAATGGTAATGACTGGGGAAGGCACTGGCAAACCACCCTGTATTGAGTCTGCCATGAAAACGCTAGAGGGCGTCACCCCAAGGGTCAGACATGACCCAGTGCTTGCACAGGGGATACCTTTACCTTTTACCTTTACTAACCTGCATCTGGTGACATCTGCTTTTCTGCCTCAAACTCTAAGCAGTCAGTTTTTCATGTCCCTCTTGGTGCATTGGAGGCAGCATTATTCCATTGCCTATGAAATTTCGTGTTGCATTAAGCAAATGATTCAGAGCCCTTTCTGCTGCCTTTTAGCTATGACTCATGTGGACTCCCTCGTCCCTTGCTTTCAGCCATAGATCTACTAATTGGGATATAAGGGAAAAAAACCCTTTGCTATCAACGTCACTTGTTGGATGTCGTGCGTTTTGCACTGGAGATAATTCACTCCAGCAGGACTCCTGTTTTTGTGCTGTCTTCAATGAGGCTACTTTTTGAAAAACGCTATCAGTGCCGACAGACACAGCTCCATCACCGGCTTGCCCGTGGCAGAAACGGCCTCCTCCTCACCACGGCTGTCAGTATCGCTATGAACTCTGGTGGGGAGATTGTCGTAGACTGTGATTGTTGTTATCGCAACATCCGTAGCCCTGGCACACGCCACAAGGAAAGCAAGCCCAGCAAAACCACCATTCCCTTCTGCAGCCCTCTCTTCCTCGCGATGCTGTCTAAACCTGAACTTTCTCTTTGCAGGTGATATTCGGTATGATGAAGCCATGGGCTACCCCATGGTGCAGCACTGGAGAGTCCGGAGCAACCTGTACAAAGTGAAACTCAGTACCATCGCCCTCTCGGCAGGTGAGAATGAGCATGTCACAGAAATGAGGGATAGGTTTATACCTAATCCTACTGCAGAAGCTTGAAGTAGCTAGAAGAGGCTCTGCTTTACAAAGTCTAAACTACACAAAAGATTCAGGTGTGTTGCCATTTTGTTCTGAAGCAGCAGAACAAATGGACTGGTAATCTCCATTTCATTGTTTCTGAAGAAGTGTGGGTCCACATGAAAGCATCTATCTACCTTGAATAAAACTGGACTTAAACATTAGTAAAGAGCACAATGTGCATCTTGCACATCAGCTGACCAATTTGCAAGATGTTTGCCGAACGTGCATCTCTGAGAGGCCTGCCTGACCCTTCTTAACGTTTATTTAAAATATATTGATTAGCCACCTTTTCCCCTTGTGAAATTACAGGCAGCTTAGAATAGAAACAAAATGAGTTCTGCTGGGCCTGCAAGGCAGAGCTCTTCCGCTGGGCATTCAGTTGAGGCCAGGAGGCATGGAAGATCTAGAATCCCTTCCCCTGACAACATCCTAATAAATGGGGCCGGACTAGGAAATTAGAAGAAGAAGAAGAAGAGTTGGTTCTTATATGCCGCTTTTCCCTACCCGAAGGAGGCTCAAAGCGGCTTACAGTCGCCTTCCCATTCCTCTCCCCACAACAGACACCCTGTGAGGTGGGTGAGGCTGAGAGAACGCTGATATCACTGCCCGGTCAGAACACTTTTATCAGTGCCGTGGCCAGCCCAAGGTCACCTAGCTGGCTGCACGTGGGGGAGCGCAGAATCGAACCCGGAATGCCAGATTAGAAGTCCGCACTCCTAACCACTACACCAAACTGGCTCTCTGTAATAACTTAGTTATTACAGTTATTACAGTTGTATTGCATTACTGGTTTTATCTTGTTGTACATTGCCCCAAGACGGCAGTGTTGAGAGAGGCAGTTAATAACCCCAATAAATAAAATCAATAAATATATAAATATATATATAAACTAAAGTTATTAAAAACATACACCCAAAAAGTCACATTGAAAAAAAAAACCTCCAATTAAGACTTGTTGCTAGATGCGAAGTCGCGACCCCATGGACAATGATCCTCCAGGCGTTCCTGTCCTCTACCATTCCCCGGAGTCCATTTAAGATTGCACCTACTGCTTCAGTGACTCCATCCAGCCACCTCATTCTCTGTCGTCCCCTTCTTCTTTTGCTCTCGATCGCTCCCAGCATTTGCCTCTCCTCCAGGGCATCCTTCCTTCTCATGAGTTGGCCAAAGTAGAGTTTCATCTTCAGGATCTGGCCTTCTAAGGACCAATTAAGACTGCCGCTATACAAAAACGAAACCAATCAAATGCAGTCCTGAATACAACTCCTGAATATTGACACTGAGAAGAGCAGGCACACTACCCTGGGGAAGTTGTTCTGTAATTGTGGGGCTGCCACTGAAAAGGCCTTCTCTCCCCTGCTCACAAGATGAGCATCTTTGATTGGCAGAGCAGTCAGGAGGGCATCTCCCTGTAATCTCAGTTCCAAGACAAGAACATCTGAGAGGAGATGGTCCTTCAGATACCCTGCTCCCAAGCTACGTAGGGTGTTAATTTTCAAGAATTCTCATCTTCTGTCCATTTTGGTAATTTCCCTAATATACACTGCTCATGTCAGTCCTGACTTTCTTGGTAATCGATCCACCAGCACTGGAATTGGTTCAGGCACGGTTCTTCTGCATGTCTGCCCTTTCTGGGCATTTTCACATTGGTGGAGTCAGTGTGTTTTCTTACACATGCTCCTTAAACAATCAGGATTTACAAAAGAGGTTGCTGTTTTTGTTGTTGGAATCATCAGTAGTGTCACAGCACAGAGATACTTTTTTTTTGGGGGGGGGGTATGATTGTACTGATTTAGACATATCATGAGTGTATTTTAAAAAGTGGGAAAACAGCACATGCTTAGGGATGAAGAGATGAAACAGGGGCTCCATTAACACATAAGGTGGTAGCATTTCCATGGTGGGAAAATGATCCTCCTATTTGGGAGGTTCGATGCAAGGGCCCCCCATCTACCTTGAAAACAGGAAGCCTATAATGGGACCAGATGCACTAGCCATCTGTTTATGTGTCCTACGTAAACTGCTGTGACCCAAGGAGTCATCTTGGTGTAGTGGTTACGCACGGTGGCTTATAATCCAGCAAGCTGGGTTTAATTCCCCACTCCTCCACCTGCAGTCAGCTGGGTGACCTTGAGCCAGTCACAGCCCTGATAGTGATGTTCTCACAGAGCAGTAATATCAGGGCTCTCTCAGCCCCACCTACCTCACAGGATGCGTGATGTAGGGAGAGGAAGGGTAGGTGATTGTAAGCAGATTTGAGACTCCTTCAGGTAGAGAAAACATCATATAAGAACCAGCTCTTCTTCGGTAATATCAGGGCTCTCTCAGCCCCACCTCCCTCACAGGGTGTCTGTTGTGGGGAGAGGAAAGGGAAGGTGATTGTAAGCAGCTTTGAGACTCCTTCAGGTACAGAAAACCAGGTTGTAAAACCCAACTCTTATTTTTCTTCATATTTAAAACTGAGCTGCTTTTTTCTGGCACCAGAAGTACCCCCGCACACATGCCAGGGCTTTAGAGTGCTGAAATATTGTTATATTGATATACCATCGCCATGATAGGTTTATCAGGTACTTTGAATTTACAGCTTTTGTTTTTAAAACATCTCTAGCTCTTTTCCTTGTGAGGATATAAGGGAAAAGGCATATCTCCACAGGGGAAGGGACTAGATTACTTTCTTTTAGAAGAAAGCTGGGAAATAAAAGAATCTACTAATATAGGTTTATGGCTATTCTGTAAGTCCATAACTGAGCTGTGACTTGAACCCAAGTTTAGAGGCAAAACAGTGGAATGGCTGATTAGTACAGGTTTCTCTTGCCAGTGTTCTTTCACCTATAGTTAGTTTAATGCTGATTATTAGAGTGGCACCATCTCACACCATTGGTTAAGAACAATGGCTTCTATTCCGGCAAGCTGGGTTTCATTCCCCGCTCTTCCTCCACATGCAGCCAGATGGGTGACCTTGGGCTTATCACAGCCCTGATAGTGCTGTTCTCACAGAGCAATCCTGTCAGAGCTCTCTCAGCTCCACCTATCTCACCCAGGGCTTCTTGGGGGGGGGGGGGTAAAAGGGAAGGCAATTGAAAGGCTGCTTTGAGATTCCTTCAGGTAGTGAAAAGTGGGGTACAAAACCCGACTTTTCCTCTTCTTCCTCTTTCTTCTTCTTCCTCCCCAGTGGCCCCGTTTCCCAAATAGGATACTTATCACTACACTGTTGGGCTTAGGGTTGATCATCCTGTACTGTTTGTGAAAGTGGATCCAGTGGAGGTTGGTGTGCCACAGAAGGGTTCAGCAGCACACATGCATGAGCGGTTGTTTGTGAGCTCTTGAGCCCAGCAAGTGAGAGAGGAATGATGAGATGCAAAGAGGACTCACCAGTTCCCCCCTCTGGTGATTTATCTGAGAAGCTGTTTTGGGACTGAAAGCAGCACCCATCAGTACCCAAACCAAACCAAAACAGTTGGCAGGGTCGTAAGCAATGATAGAAGCTGGAGGTGCAGAAGAGGAAGAGTTGGCTCTTATATGCCACTTTTCTCTACCTGAAGGAGTTTCAAAGTGGCTTCCAATCCCCTTCCCATTCCTCTCCCCACAACAGACACAGAGGTGAAGCTGAGAGAGCCCTGATATTCCTGCTCGGTCAGAACAGCTTTATCAGTGCTGTGGCGAGCCCAATGTCACCCAGCTGGCTGCATGTGGGGGAGCGGAGAATCAAACCCGGCTCGCCAGATTAGAAATCCACACTCCGAACCACTACACCAAGCTGGCACCAGCAGCAAAAATGATTTATTACATTCAAAAATAAACACAATGTTGAAATCTGCAATCAGCCTCCCTGCCTACAATGGGGTGGGTATGGCTACATCTGTCAGCTGGGGCAGCTGCTAGTGACAATTGGTGATGCCTGCTCTAAACTTGGCCATGCAAATTCACCACTATGCACTTTTGATGCTCTCTGATGCTGAGATTAGAATTCGAGAGGACTAGTGAGCAGTGAGGACTTCGACTAGCGTATGTGAACTCCGCCAGCCCGGGCCTCCCTCTGTCTCTCTCTCACACACATTCTGCCTGATTCGGTATCACCTTGTCCCTGGTTTTCCGTTCCAGGATTTGCCAACGCCCTGAAGATCCTGAACAAGGACAGCAGCCGGGAGGAGTTGCTGTCCTTCATCCAGCTGTACGGCTCCCACTACGTAGCAGAGGCCCTGTACGGCTCCGAATTCAGCTGTGTCATCCACTTCCCTAGCAAAAGGGTCCAGCAGCAGCTCTGGTTCCAATACCAGAAAGGTAAGTGGCTCCGAGAGGAGAGCGGAAAACTCGCACACCTTTTCCATTACTGATTGCATAGACCAGGGTTAGTCAACCTGTGGTCCTCCAGATGTACATGGACTAAAATTCCCATGAGCCCCTGCCAGCAAACGCTGGCAGGGGCTCATGGGAATTGTAGTCCATGAACATCTGGAGGACCACAGGTTGACTACCCCTGGCATAGACCACACACAGTTGCTTTGTGCTCCTTAGGCAAGGATTGGGACGACACCACAGATTCTGCACCCTTTCTGCTGTCACAGGGCCAGGGGGGTCAGCAGCTCTATCTCAGCCACCCGGGGGGCCCTGCCAGTTGTCCTGCTCGCCTGTGTCTCCTCCCTCCTACCTGTCCATCTGCGTGCCTCGGGTTTGCCTGGAGGGCCCCATGCTGCTGTGCCGACACTAAGCCTGTGGACACTCTCGGCCTCATCTGTTTGCCAGCCCCCCCCCCTCTCCTTTCACATCGCCGTGGGTGATTTGGGTCCATTTCTATCAATGTGACATAATTGAGCTGTCTGGGAATGGTTCCGTTTTATTGCTTGTGACAATGATGGTCTTTAAGGAAGTATATTAATTCAGCAGCAGACTCATTGTGCCGTGCCATAAATAACAAGACACATCATTAAGCAGGGCAATAAACTTTGGGTCTTTGAAGTAATACAATTAGGTTATATTTAAAGGGGGGGAGGGGAGGAAAAAAGTTTGGTTATTGCCTTAGCCAGTTTGCCCACCTCCTCGGCTACTTGCCCACCCTCTCCCATTGACACCTCCCTACCCTGAAGGCTGGGTGGGGGGTGTGGCGTGCCCAACATCACGCTGTACTTTCAGTCCGGATTCCTTCTGCTTGGTTCATTGTGAGACCGCCTCTACATGAGCTGCAGGGGAATAGTCCATCTGTTACTCCGCGGGTGCCTGATGCAGTGGTTAAGAGTGCTGTTGAGAGGAGGAATGGGGTCGAGGAACCATGCATGACGCACTGAGCTCCTCGGAGGAATAAAAAAATGTGATTGATTTGAGTTTCTAGCAGCAGCACTTTTGAGAGCCTAACAACAATTGCCCGTTTTCAGTCCGCCAGCAGACTATGGTATATATATATATATATATATATATATATATATATATATATTTCTTTCCTTGCTTGTTTGTTTATTCAAATGGGTTGGTCTGAAGTAGCACAAGTAGCATCTTTGAGACCAACAAAGCTCACGCCCTGAATAAAGCTTTGTTGGTCTCAAAGGTGCTACTGGACTCTGATTTTATTGTTTGTTTATTGTATGTTGTGTGTATCGTGTAGCCAGAAGGTCCTAAGATTGTCTGGATGCCAGGCAAGAGATATTCAAAGGTGGTTTGCCGTTACCTTACTCTGCGTCATGGCCCTGGTATTCCTTGGATCTCCCATCCAAATAATTGCCAGAGCTGATTATCTAATTATCTTCCAAGATCTAATGGGATCAGACTTGCCCAAGCTATTTAAGTTGGGACATAGACTTTGGTGGACTTCTGCCACAGTTCTCAAGATTCTCTCAACCAAGGCAGATGCCATGCTTTGCATAGTCTCCAAATTCTGGGTGTGGGGTCAGCTTTGGGGAGATCCCATCACTCACGGAAAGTTATCATTCTTGTTTGAGGAGAGTGTCATCCTGCTTCCAGGATTTCTTGGCCCAGTCTCTTTGAGCTGCAAGGAATCCACATGAATTCTACTTTTCTGATGGTTCCACTTGTGACCCCCATGGCAGGTTGCAGCAGTGGTTTGTTGGATCCTTAGGCAATCTGTCACAGACCAATTCCAGGCCACCTCCTCATCTGTTGCTTGATATTTGGCAATTGGGGTCAGGGGGAGGGATGTCGTAGCAGCAACACTGCGTTTCTCAGTAGGGCATCGTAGTGTCCATCAATTGAGACAGGATGCAGCCCAAAACGTGCCATAAGATTTGGAGCCAGAATCTGTGATCTCAAGCATCCAGAATTTCAGATCAAAGAGTGCTGTATGTGTGAAGGGATAGCACCTGGGGCTGTCGTGTTTTGCCAGTGAGAAATACCTTTTCTGCTGTTTGCCTCAGTAATCTCAATTCTCCCCTAATAGATCAAATAAGTAAAGGTAAAGGTACCCCCTGTGCAAGCACTGAGTCATGTCTGACCCTTGGGGTGATGCCCTCTAGTGTTTTCTTGGCAGACTCAATACAGGGTGGTTTGCCAGTGCCTTCCCCAGTCATTACCGTTTACCCCCCAGCAAGCTGGGTACTCATTTTACCGACCTTGGAAGGATGGAAAGCTGAGTCAACCTTGAGCCAGCTGCTGGGATCAAACTTCCAGCCTCATGATCAGAGCTTCAGACAGCATGTTGGCTGCCTTATCACCTTGCACCACAAGAGGTTCTAATGAGACAGTAGATCAAATCCCTGGTTTCTAATAGGTTTTGAAGGCAGGATGGGGTTGGGGTGGGGATAAAGCCCTTCTTGTTCCACAGACTTGATTTAAATGCACTCCATCCCTTCAGCCACACCCACTCATTGTGCTTTAAACACGTGTCGTATCCACGATATTCGGCCCTCCACAGAGGTTGTTTTGCCTGAGCGTGTTTAGGATTTGCCTGTGCATCAGTATCCAGAGGAGAAGTTGGGGCAACCAGATATGGGCTTGGGAAACCCCTGCCCCCCCCCGCTCCCCATGCATGTCTCTCCTATCTCACAACCAGCCCCTCCCCCCCACTATGACTCCCCCCCCCTTTACTTTGAAAAATGTATTCACCACTCACCGTGCCTGTTTGTTTTATTCCTAAACAATGATAAATGACAGCTTGTTCTTGCAAGTTTTCCCGCACACTAGGAAATATTGTGGAGGTGTGTTTATATCCCTTCCAAGCTATTAATCTTGCTCACTGTGTAATTTCCGGGGAGCTTTAAATATATATATATATATATATATATATATACACATACATACATACATACATACACACACACACACACACACACACACACACACACACACACACACACACACACACACACACACACACACATTTTTAAAGAACACACACAGCAAGAAGTGGATAGTGTGATGTGGGAAATCCTGACGGGCCCTGCATGCTTTAGCCATAATCTGGTCAGCATCTCGGTCTCATCAAGCAACCTTGGGGTGCTAAATTTGCAGGGACAGCTCATTTCCGAAATGCTGCACTCGCCATATCATTGCTGTATAGCGTTTTGTTTCTTCCCCGCCCCCCACCCCACCCCACCCCACCCCACCTGCTTTTACCTGTTGTTTTGCTAGGGAATTCAAATACATTCGGAAACCTTGTTTTCCTGTTTCTCGTCTCTTAGAGGCAGCTTCCTCAACCTGGGGTTTCTTGATGGCCCTGGAAGGGTTTCCCGAGCGGGTGGGAGAAAATTATTGTTTTTTATTTATTTATTTTTATTTAGACCATATATGTTTATGTCAACTTGCCCCCTCTCCCAATATGGCCAATGAGGGGGTGGGAAGGGGAAGGGCCCCAGGAGGGCATGTGCACAGCTCTGCTTCCAAACCATATTCTGCATGATCGCTCCACTTCTGGGGTTTCTCGAAACCTGAGGAATGTTTCAGGGGTTTCTTAATGGTAAATAAAAGTTGGGAAAGGCTGTCTTATAGGTATGGCTTTGGGGAATTGGCAGCAGCTGCCTAGCCCAATTCTGCAAAAAAGATAAATCTTGCAAATAAGTGCATTTGCAATTCTTTGGAAAGAGGGGTTGCTTCCAAGACTCAAATTTTATTGGAGACTAATTGGAGGCTGGCTTCTAATGGCCAATGTCAGGGAATTAACTCTTGCATATACCCCATCTAGCCACCTCCCATGACTGCCTGCTGCTCCATTCGAAGCAAAGATCTCCTTGCATGCTGACAACTAGCTGATCCTTGACATGCTAGTTTTCAGCATGTCACTTAAGAAAAAAAAAAACATCACATTGTGTGATTCTTCTACCTACACTCTGAAATGTTGATGCCCAGATATACATTTATCTCATGCAAAGTTTAGTGAATACATCCTGGACTGTCTCAAGGGAACATGGCTTAAAATCAACCATGAAGTTAACTCCTTGTTGTGAGGATAAAAGGGGAGGGTGACTTGGAAGCATGAGTCCTCCACTTCTTGGTGAATGGAAGGGCCCACTAAACTTCAATTACTATAATATTATTGAAAACAAAGCACTGCCTTCCCCTTCCCCCTACAGTTAAACAGAAGTGAAATGGGAGGTTTTGGTTCTTTTGTGTTAAAAAACACAGCATCCCTAAGGCTTACATGTGATTAAGGAGACATCCGATTCAGGGGACTCCTGAATCTCCATAATAATATTTCAGTGCCTGTCCCCTAAATGGCTTTAGTGACATTTCTCGAATCGCAGAAGACAGAAAGAGTAATAGGATTTGTTTAAAGAACTTGCAACCTGTCATTGCAGGTCAGAGAGCCACCTCCCCCTCACACATGGTTTTTCCCCCAAGGATCGATGAATACAATTGATCCCCCGTTTTAGTGCCTACACAGCAATATTCTTTACTGCCACCTGTAAACTCATTGTAGACCAATTGGAATGCATAGCAACCAATCTACATCAGATTAAGGAAGGGTGGAAAGATTTAATATCCAACAGAGGCCTGTAGGTAGAGTTAAGGTGGGAATGCAGAGGTGAGCTACAAGCAGTCCAGGCCCTGCCTAAAAACACAAATAATTTGATAAGACTCAGGGAACCAGGTGAGAAGTGAGGTGTCTAGGAAAAAAATAAGAGTTGGTTCTCATATGCCACTTTTCTCTACCAGGAGTCTCAAAGCGGCTTACAGTCGCCTTCCCTTTCCTCTCCTGTGAGGTGGGTGAGGCTGAGAAAGCCCTGATATCACTGCTCGGTCAGAACACCCTTATCAGTGCTGTGGCGAGCCCAAGGTCACCGAGCTGGCTGCATGTGGGGGAGTGAGGAATCGAAACCTGCTCGCCAGATGAGAAGTCGGCTCTCCTAACCAATACACCAAGTTGGCTCTCAACCACTTGCCAGAAAGGGAAGTTGGGGCCAGTGCTCATCTCTGGGGCCAGTGCTCATCTATAGCTTGCCTTTGATCGCATGGCCTAGTTCTCTCAATAGGAGCCCCATACTATTTAACACTCAGCCAGGAGGTGTAGGCTTCCAGTCCCTGTGCAGGGATGATAGATTCGGATCAAGATGGCATTGCATATAGAGAAAGGGATTCAGTCTCCCTCACCCAGGAACTATTTCCTTGGCCTGAAATGGTTCCGGAAGGGTCTGTTGGCCCATCAGAGAATCCCCTGTGTTCCGTGGACCAACGGCATGAGACACATTGACCTGCAAGCACATGGCATTGCAGTCAAGAAGCATTGTCTCAGTCACATGACAGGAAGACGAGGGTCCCATCAATGCGAGAAGCGGATACTGCAAGCCCACAGGAATGTTGGAGGACCAGCTGGGGTAATGGGGCGTGGCCAGGTAAGGCTAGGCAGAAGGGAGAGCTACAACAGAAACAGATCCTCAAAGCAGCCTCCAATAAAAACAATTGTGTAGGGAACAAGCCACTAGCTTGAAGTCCACTGAAGCAGATAATTCTGAATGACAATTTGAGTCTGTATAAGTTAGCTTCATTTACTTGTCAACTTGCTTTCAATGGTCAACTGAGCAGCACTCCCATCACGGTGTAGTGGTCAAGAGCAGCAGCCGCTAATCTGGAGAACCGGGTTTAATTCCCCACTTCTCTACATGCAGCCAGCTGGGTGAGCTTGGACTAGTTACAGTTCTTTCAGAGCTCTCTCAGTTGATCTCACAGGGTGGTCTGCTGTGGGGAGAAGGGTAGGCAATTGTAAGCCATTTTGAGGTAGTAAGCCATTTCAAGGTAGTAAAAAGCAAGGTATAAAAATCCAGCTTCTTCTTTGGATCCCCACACCCAATTCCTGTATTTGGAGAAAACTGATAAAAAACAAAGTTAACTCATCCTTACCAAGATGAAATAATGTGGTGGGTATTTTTGTGGGGAGGAGGGGAGAGGGATCAGAAGCGAGGGATCAGAATTCCAAGAGAAGGCTGACTCAACCAAGAGCCATCTTGGTGTAGTTAAGAGCAGCAGATTAGGTCCTCTCTAATCTGGAGAACCAGATTTGATTCCCCAGCCCTCCTCCACATGCAGTCGTCTGGGTGACCTTGGACCGATCACAGTTCTCTCAGAGCTTTCCCAGTCTCACCTCCCTCCCAGGGTATCAGCTGTGCGGAGAGGACAGGTAGGCGATTGCAAGCTGCTTTGAGACTCCTCCGGGTAGTAAAAAGTGGACTATACAAAAATCCCAGCTCTTCTTTGAGTGGAATATGGCAGTGCTTGATTGCCTTGGCTCCCAGGGGAAAGAGGATTGCCCATTGACCGACTATGCCAGCAATAAGAGGCAGCAAGAGAACAGCAGCATCACGCAGGTGGCAACTGAGCTGGGCACTCACAGCCTGATCCATCATCCCCTGTACAATGCAACAGCTGGCCAACAGACCCAGCCTGGTGGCAGTGAGATAGCAGCAGTGCCAAGCAGGTGGTGGTAGAGCAGGTGGCGGGTCCCGGGCATGGCCTCTGCCTGATTCGTTCTGCTGCCTCTCACCAATGCTGGGCCGATCTCACTGGCCTGCGGCATCAGTGCTAAGAGGGTGGCAGCAGAACAGGCTGTAGATTCTGGCCATGCCAGTAAACTAAGTGCCAATTAAAGCTGTGATCCTACATGCTTTCAAGCATCTGCAATGAAGGACTTCAGGTGGGTGGTTCTGGGAAAGACAGTGTCCCCCCGCCCTACCCACAACCCAAGGTGTGACTGAGCAGAGAATCCTGAGCAAGTATTCCCATTCTTTATGAATCAGTGGCGCATGTTCATCGCAGCGCATGTTCATCTGAAGAGCTGAAACCTGAGCCCATGCCTAACAAGGCCAAGGCAGGCAAACCGTTCAGGCTTACTTCTAATTTTGAAAGCAATTTTGAAACTCCATGACTGCAGGACGGGAGGGGGACAAAACGCTAAGACACGACGCGGAAAGTCATGAAGTTGCCCTCTGCATGCCTACAGAAACGGCATCTATTTGTTGTCGCTGTGATCACGATAGCTCTTAACGGCGCAGGGGAGAGCAAACATAATTCCTTTGGAGGCCCTGAAAGCCAACCTGCTGCCAAACGGAAAGGAGATGGAGTGTTTTTAATATAACGGGGACAAGCCTTTTCCCGATGCACTTTTAATTGGATCAATTTTCTCTTATTGAGCTGCCTCACCAAAAAAAAAAAATTAAATTAAAAAATCAGCCGCGTGCACAAGTCATAATCAAACACGTTCTTTATGCAGGTGAGGGGGAAAACGCTACCAAAGCGTTTAATCGTAGCTTTGCTAACGACTGTTTTATCTTCTTTGGCAAGCGCTTTCAAAAGTAATCACTACTCCCCCTTCCAGAAAAGCACTAGGTGGTCGTGCAGGAGAATGGGTTCAACTAAAAGACAGGGGGTTATAGGTAAAGGACCTTGCCATGACCTTGGAGGTGTCAAGAACGGTGCCTGCCTGATTCACCCGGAGTCAAAGCCCTTTCCCCGTTGTTGTTAGTTGCGAAGTCGTGTCCGACCCATTGTGACCCCATGGACAATGATCCTCCAGGCCTTCCTGTCCTCTACCATTCCCCGGAGTCCATTTAAGCTCACACCAACTGCTTCGTTTCCATCCAGCCACCTCATTCTCTGTCGTCCGCTTCTTCTTTTGCCCTCAATCGCTCCCAGCATCAGGCTCTTCTCCAGGGAGTCCTTCCTTCTCACGAGGTGGCCAAAGTATTTGAGTTTCATCTTCAGGATCTGCCCTTCTAAGGAGCAGGTAGGGCTGATCTCCTCTAGGACTGACCGGTTTGTTCGCCTTGCAGACTTCCAGACTTCCAGTATAGACAAATGTGCATGCGAGGGAAAATCCTCTCCCTTACCCAACCCTACCACACAACCTTCTCTCCAGGCATTCCCCCCGCCCCAAAGCCTATATGAACCACAAGTGAATAATAATATATTTTTAAAAAAATTCTCCTCCCTCCCCCCCAAAAAAAACTCTATTTGCAATTAGAGTGGAGAACAGATGGCAGAGACTTAGCTTAACTCTGTGATGTGGCTGTTTGGCTAAAGCCAGGCAGTCAAGTGCTCCGTCAGCAGAATGGACGGGGCTTTAAGTCCACTTAAATGAATCTACGGCTTTCGAAAACGCTCTCTGTAGTGGTGTATTTACTACAAAAGAGGCTCTCTGGAACGCCGTGCCAGGCAAGTGCTTATTTATTTAAAAAAAAAAACACAGATGCTATTGCTCTGACTCGTCAGCCTGGTAGAAGCGGCAGGCAACAGCCAGCTCATAAAAGTAGGCATTTCAAAATGCAAAGCTGATAAAAAGCACGGTCAACTGAATGTTTTCGCAAAGGGACAGGGGTTGAAGTCAGCCCAGCTTTTAGGCAAAAAGAGTCCTCAGGCCAGGTAGGTATCTTAATCTGAATTGTTGCTGTGCATGGAAGCTGCTCTTTGCAACTGGAATGGGTGCAAATACCACCTGGGCGTGCCAGCTAAAGCCACCCATGCCCATGCCAGATATGTGAACAGCTTTGAGGATCCACTGCACTTTTGGGAGTGTGGGCAACCCAGGCGAGACACTGGGAGTCGCATCCTCACAGATCCCAGCGTGTTTTGCTTTTGATGCGATTACTGTAATAAATAATTATAAAACATGAGACTGTTTCCCATCAGGAAAACAACATGGGAGGGAAGACTTACCCTCCTCCCAGGGCTCTGATCACAATTGAGCCCCTACAGGCTTGTCCAATGCCTTTAGAAAAGGCTGCAAATTTCCACCATAGAACTCCCAGGGTCTTATTTGGCTTGGCCTGCCTGTGTGTCTGTACAAATATCACAAATGCCATCTATCCCTATTGAAAAACCACCATGGTCCTGACTCTGCAGCAAAATGGTTTCTTTGTCTCAAATGGAATCCACCAGGGAAGCCTTGTCTAAATTAAAGTCAAATCAAGAATCTGGTTCCCATTGAGGGCAAACAAGCCCTAGAAAAAAAAAGCTGAAGAACAGGCTGAGAAGCTACTTCCCCTGGGATTTCCACATGGGGACAAGCTTATGTGCCTTCCCAGATCACCCTGTAGCTGCCAATACAGCACAGCAGGAACAGGGGTTCCACATGCTGGGTTCATTCCTCTGCCTCAGTTTCCCATTATCTCTACTATGGCTTTTTTCAGTTTTGTTACGATGTGTGATTGGATGCCATTGTAACTTCATAGTAGTGGCCATGCTAGAGGATGGGTTTTCTCGCCTCATGTGGGCATGCCCCAGGGGGTGCCAATTCACCCCGCTGCAGCTTCATGCTTACTCTGTCCCAAGCCATACACCTATCGTCTGATGAGCAAGCTCTCTGTCGCTTTAAATAAGACCTCGTGGCACCAGTAGCACTGTGCATGTTTTGCTGAGACGCACAACCCTTGGAAGAGAGACAGATTCTGCCTAATGAAATAAGCAGCCCCTTTCCTCATCTTACAGACAAGTAGCTTTTGTGCAAGACGCAGACTAGTGGAAACCTATCAGGAAGTGCAATGGGGTGGAATGCAGGATATTGAAGGTGCATAGGCAGACGTACAATTTGTCACATTTCATCTTGTTTACTCCACTTTCTCCCTCCCCTGGAGGCACGTCAACTAGAAACATGACCTTCCGAAGACATTTTCCAGACAAGATACAACACAGTTTCAAGTGACAAACAAACTGCAATCAATTTCACCCTGTGCAGGGTTCCTTCCCCGCCCCCGCCCCTGCCCCCCCCCCCAACCCCCTTGATGTCTTTCCCAGGCTGGTTGCAAGAAACGCCCAGGATTCTCAATGGGGGAAAAAAAAAAAAAAAGAAGACCCTGCTGCTATCAGAAAAACTGTTTTCTGTTTCAAGTCTGTTTTCCACAATGGCAGCAGACGTGTTTCACATCAAACAAAACGGGCCGGGTTTGTACGGCAGGCCGCAGTCGGGGCCAGAAAGATAACCAAGTCACGACAGGGGGGTAAAGTTTTGTATTGTCTTCTAAGCAGCCGCTCTATTGGTGTCCTTGTGACGGGATTGGCTACGACGATATAATTTGAAAAATCCAGAGGGGTTGGACTGCAGGACAGCGCTGCCGACGGCTGGGACGAGAAGGCCACGGGAACGGAGCCTCGGGTGGAAGGAGCCGGTTTGCAAGGGCGGATTGCGGAATCTACATGCATGGGCTGGAAGGTGCAGGGGGGGGGATCCAGTGGTCCACGGGCATTCGCGTGTGTAATGCTCACACCCCGATTCTTTTCACTTGGCGAGAAGTTGCACTTCATGATATTTAAGAGGGGAAAACCCACACACACACACACACACACAAAAAAACACACATTCTACTTTTGTCTTCTAAGCACGCACAAAAGATGACAGCCACGATGGCACAGTCTGTTTGGAAATATGGCACTGATGCCCGTCCGTCAGCGGGCGGAGGGAATCCTGTAAGAGGCCGGCTGGCTTTCTCCTACGGAGTGGAATACCTCCTTAGGTGGTAACTGTAGACCTTAATGCAGTGATCCCAGCAGTCCAGAACCAACAGCTGCCCCTTGGGCGTGATGGCGATGCCAACGGGGCACGTGAGTCCTTCTCGGATCAGGATGTTGTAGCCGCCGCCTTTGGGGAAATGCAGGATTTCTTTCCGGCTGCTGTCTGCCACGATCAGGTCGCCCCGCGCGTCCACGCACATCCCGGCGATGCACCTGAAGTCCTCGTTCTCCGAGAAGAAGTGGCTGATCTGCCGGCCCAGCTGCCCGTCTGGGCCGACAGAACCGATGGAGAACCCTCCCTCCAAATGGTGCTCGTGCTGGCGGTTTTCGAGGTTCAGGCCCAGCCCTTGAGTGAAGTAAATTGTCCCTTCCGCGTCGCAAGTGACGAACTTCGGGCGGACCGCGCTGCACAGGCAGCTGTACTTGACGATCCCGACACAACGGTCCACGGTGAAGCACCAAAGCTTCCCCCCTTCCACGTCCGTCACCACAAACTGCCCCGACGGCAGGGCTGTGATGCCCCACGGCTTGCTGAGCTGACTCCTGTGGCACGCTATGCAGTGTCCGTCCATCGTGTACACCTTGACGGAATTGTCGTAGCTGTCCGTCACGCCGATCAGCCCGTGGCAGTTCATCGTGACCGTCAAGGGGGTCAGGTTGGGCAGGTCAGCCCCGAGGAAGCTGAGCACAAAGCTGTCGATGCCACTGGGACTTCGCCGGATCTCCTTCAGGAAGCCCTTGCGGGTGAAGACTTGAATGCGGAAGTTGCCCCGGTCGGCCACAAGCACCTCCCCTTGTGGGGTGACGTGCAGGCTGACGGGGAGATTAAACATCCCCGGCGTGCTCCCTTTGGAGCCCATCTTTTTGAGGAAGTGACACTGCTGTATGCTGGCAGCGGCTTCCGTTATCCTTGGCTTGACTGGGGAAGAGCAGTTTGGCAGTGAGCTGGCTTCCTCCTGAACCACGTCCGGCTCCCTGAAGGACACAGAGGCAGAAGCAGCTGTTTCCATCAGTGATTCCTCCACATTGATGCTCCGGGGCTTTTTCACCACTTGGCCGATCTGCAGCGGCCCAACATGGCCCACCTTGAGGAGCTCCACCTCTTGCAGAGTCAGTTCTTTCGGAAGGCTGTTCATAAGTTCGGGCTCCTCCTCGTCACCCTCTTCTTCTAAGAGGGCTATGTCCCCCTGTTTAATTTTAGCAAGGAAGTAGTCGCACCGGGACACTATCTGCACTTCTGCGATGTTCAGCAGGTAGGCCTGCTCCTCCATGATCTGGTTATTCACTTTCTCCACTTCGGAGAGGGAGCCGGTGAAGAACTTGCGAGATCTGGCCAGCTCCTCCTGGATCTTGCGCTCCTCTTTGCTGTAATCCTGCAGGACTCCCTTGTACCTTGCTTGCAGGTCTTTCGAGACCCCTTCCAGACACACCTTCCTTTTCTGAAGGTCTCCCATCAACTCCCGCAGCCGCCCGAGCTTGGACCCGAACTCTCTCCTCCTTTCGTCAGCTGCCTCTTTGATCGCCACCAGCCCGTGCCCCTGTTGGGCGTGTTCGGCCTCTTTGCACGGCTCGCACAAGACCAGCCCGCAGGTCTTGCAGAAGTGCTTGGGGAGCCGCCGGCCGCAAGCCTTGCACATGAGCATGCCCACGGTTTCATGGAGCCCCGCCGTGTCGATGATCTTCAGCACGGTCAGGTTGTCCGTCAGCTGAGCCAGGTTCGTGATCCTGGTGATCTTGCTGCAGAAGGGGCAGCGGATCCCATTGATGCTGTTGGCCAGGAGCTTCTCCAGGCACTGCCTGCAGATGGTGTGCCCGCAGTGCAGCAGCTTCGGCCTCAGGTGTTCCTCCGTAAAGCACTCCATGCAAATCGGGCATTCCAGGACTTCTCGGAGCGCATCGGAGTTGAGGTGAGGGGCAGCGGCCATGGCCTTTGCAGTTGGAGCAAGGCTAGGTGCATTTATCGCAGGTGCTTTTCAGTCCTGTTCAAGGGAAGAGAAGGGAAACAAAAGAGATTCCTCGTCACAACAGCAATAAATAATAGTAATAGTAATCGTCATCATCATCATAGAATCATAGAGTTGGAAGGGGCCATACAGTCCATCTAGTCCAACCCCCTGCTCAATGCAGGATCAGCCCTAAGCATCCTAAAGCATCCAAGAAAAGTGTGTATCCAACCTTTGCTTGAAGACTGCCAGTGAGGGGGAGCTCACCACCTCCTTAGGCAGCCTATTCCACTGTTGAACTACTCTGTGAAAAATTTTTTTCCTGATATCTAGCCTATATCATTGTTCTTGTAGTTTAAACCCATTACTGCGTGTCCTCTCCTCTGCAGCCAGCAGAAACAGCATCCTGCCCTCCTCCAAGTGACAACCTTTCAAATACTTAAAGAAGGCTATCATGTCCTCTCTCAACCTCCTTTTCTCCAGGCTGAACATTCCCAAGTCCCTCAACCTTCATAGGGCTTGGTCCCGTGGCCCCAGATCATCCTCATCGCTCTCCTCTGTACCCTTTCAATTTTATCTACGTCCTTCTTGAAATGAGGCCTCCAGAACTGCATACAATAATAATAATAACAACAACAATAATAATAGCAGCAACGAGAATAACAACATTTGTTATATCCCATCCTTCTCTAGTCAGCTCAGGGTGGGTATGGAGAGTTTAAAAATAATTATAAGTAAATTACAGATGTGCAATAAGGTGTTAAATCTGAAATTTAAGTTTTAAAGTTATAGTGAAACCCACCGCCTCATTGCCATTAAAGTCTTTCTGGGGGGAGGGAGGTTAGTCAGTGCTGGGCAGATTTCGGGAGGGTGGGGGGAGAGATGGATGCTTCTCAGCCAGGGAGGGCCAGCATCTTGGTGATGTTAATTTCCTGGCCACAACCCTGCTGCATTTGGAACCAGATTGCCTCACTGTGCAGTGGGGTGGGGGGCACTAGTCTCGCATATAAGTTTGCTGTATCCTTCGTATTTTCCAGAATCCTATCAGACTTTTTTCTTTTGCATTTGTTTTGTGTTCTTAGGGAGTTACTAAATTTTATGGTTTGAGGTGAAAATGGAAATTAAGTTAACGTTTGCTTAAGTTTTTATGACTAAAGCATGTTTTTAAACCGGGCCAGGAAGCCAGATTCTAGTATTGCAAAGTTCTGTGTCCATACACACCACTTTCTGCCCCCTACCAGTATCCAATCCGATTCCTTCTTAGCTATTGCTCCTCCATTCTGTGTTATCTGAATCTTTGGCTGTGTACATTTCCTGAGTGGCTGTGGATTGCAGACATTCACTGTATTCCCACTATGCCTTTCTTTTCCCAGATTCAGAGAGAGTACATGGGGGGGGGGCAGTTTCCAGGTGATCTCTCAGCCTGGATCTCACCAAACAAGGCCTCCCTAGGTTACAAAATAGAAAGCACCCGATAAAGCCATGTGCAGAAAATGTGCAGTGCTGGACTGTTGTTCCCAGCCTAAATGGGAAGGATGGCAGTGGTGTCACAGTGCATGTAAAAAAATATCCAGACAGGCTCAGGGATGGATCAACCTGGATGCTGGGCATATGTCGAGAACGAGGTACACACTTTTGCTGTCCAGACGCGTAGTACCATCTGTGCACATGGTGGTGGTACTTTCCAAAGTATCAAAAAGACAGGTCCCAGCCTCAAGGAAAGGAACACCAGACTCAAATAGGATGTTATTTCAGCTGATGCGGAATTGAACCTGCCCTAAAACTAATCTGTTTTATAAGAGCACACTGAACTCTTTCATCACTGATGCACTGTGCCCAACGCATTCTGCTTGCTATGAGCTTATGGTCTGTGGCTTTCCAGACGCTGGCAGTGGATTTGACTTACATCAAACCATGCTACCCAGTCTTAAGCTGCATTGCTAACCCACATTTTCTCAGTGTGCCAATTAATTTAGATACAAATCTGCAATTGTAGAGGTAGGGTAGGATTCTGTAACAGCTGTCATGAAGCCATTGCCTGCATTTGGCCTTAATTTCCCAGATAGCTGAGGCAGGCAGGTTTCCCTGACGGTCAATTCTAGAGAGAGGAAGGCAAGCAGAAGACAGGAGGAAAGAAAGGGGGGCGGAGGGAGAGAGAGGAGCACATGGTTGTGGAAAGTGAGAGGCCTGGAGCATGATAAGGCCAGCTGGCCAAGGAAACATAGGCAGGGTGTGAAGATGGAAGACTCTGATACGGAAAAGAAAACTAGGTGCAAGACTGGGGAGAACGATGATGCAGAGGTGTGAAGTGTCAAGAATGGAGAGTGGTTCAAAATGATGAGCAAGATCTTCAGCTGCAGGTTTCAGAGTAAATCAGAAATATGACAGCCGACGACTGGCAAGAATCTAACAGCCTTTAGTGAATGAATCACTTTTGCTCGGGGGTAGCTGAACGCTCACAGGCAGCCCAACGGTGTGGGGAGAAGGTCCTGCTGTATCTGCCTTAGGCCCAGGAGAGCTGCTGCCAATCAAGAGCAAACTGTGAGCTCAGCAGCACCAGTGGCCTATGGAGATCTGTGGATCTGTGCTATTACGAGGCCCAGGGAAATTTGAGAGTCCTCCTGCATTGACAGAGCAGAGAACACCTTGCCTTAGGACAGGGGTAGTCAAACTGCGGCCCTCCAGGTGTCCATGGACTACAATTCCCAGGAGCCCCCTGCCAGCGAACGCTGGCAGGGGGCTCCTGGGAATTGTAGTCCATGGACACCTGGAGGGCCGCAGTTTGACTACCCCTGCCTTAGGAAGTCGAGGCCAATCGCAGAGGCTGGGATCCAGATGTGATGAGAGCAACAAGGGAAATGGACTGTGTGGGCGTTAAGTCTACCACCCTGCATATTAGCAAAGCAACATAATCCTCTAAAGTCACAGACATCACGGGAAAGAAGGGAGATCTGTCAGTATCTGGCACGCTTTGTCCTTTGCCGAGGCAAAGCAGCCGTGTGCCAACTAGCACTGGCACAGCAGGAGTTAAATCACCTGCATCTTCTTTTTTTTAAAGGTTCCTTAGCAAGGGGGAGAAGAAGAAATAAACTCTAGCACTTTCATTTCCCTGTCTTCCCTAGGCCTTGCCTTTGGGTAAAATGCTCATAAATTCACTTTCTAACTCTTATTGAATGGTCTCGGAACAGCTGGTTGTCTTTCACATAACAGAACAGTCTAATGAGACCATATTGTTGTCCCAATCCGTTTTAACCACCCCTTTCCCATATTACATTCTTCATTGTTAGGGTCCCAGCTGTGCCTTCTTCAAAGCAGTGAACCACTGAAAAAGAACTCGGGCCAAAATAAAGGGAAAAGGCTGGTATCATTAAGCCGTTAAGTGATAGAGATGGTCTTTTGTACCTCGGCTGGATTGCAATGGCTGGCCTGTAAAAAGGAAAGGGAAGAAAATACCTATAGGCTGTAACCCTCTCCTTCCCAGGCTGAAGACAGGGAAAAACAAGATGCATTTCAAATGATGGTGACTTAGGCATCCTATCTGTCTCCTGCCCTTGCTGGGGAATTCCTGGGTAATCTGAAGGGAAGGAGGATGTCCAAGTAACACCTCTTCTGACTGCATTTTGGAGAAATCTAGTTGCTACCAATAAACTACTAGTGGCTTTATAGATTTATAGTGGATTTATAGTTTGCAGAACTCAACAATGTCATCTTCCCACGCCCCAAAATTTACTGGTGCTAAAATCAGATTGTAAATTTCATGGATGTCAGGATGACAATTTATTCAAATTATGACCAGCTCAGTTTTTACCTTGCTCTCGGTGGATTTTCTGCAAAGGTGTCTAACCAAGCCCTGTTGTATTTTGTGTGCAGCAGCAATTCCCTGGATATACTGAAGCAGAAAAGAGACATAGTGTGAAGGAGCAAATTAAGAGCCTTCCCCCCACCCTGTCTTTCTTTCTCAACCATGTAATGTTAAGCATTTTTCACACTGCACTTCATCTCTTTATCAGGGAAATCTGTATCCAAATAAAATCCTGTCTCACACTGTTTTCATCATGTGCATTGCTCTGATGCAGTCACCTTGCCACGCCCTGATTTAGATAAACTTCCACTAGAGCATTTAATTTTATTTATTTATTGGATTTTTATACTGCCCATCTCAGTAACCTGCCTCTGGGTGGTGCACAACATGGGATTCAATACACTTAACATCAAATTTGGTTAAGACAACTTAAAATATTCTACTCTACCTCCAATACATACACATAATTTATTTTAATTGCAAAAATGAGTGCTAGGCCAAAACAGAAGTACAGCAAAGAATGAGGGCTTGAATTGACGCTAATACTTCTGTACACCTTTGGCTATTGCTCTGGTTTTCTGAACAATTAAATTCCGTTTCATTATAGTCTGGGATCTAAAGAAATCTTCAATGAGAGACCTGGATCTGATTTGTGCATCTATGGCAAAGCACTGAGAGGAAAGTACACTTTGCAGAGGTATTTGTGGATGGAAGGAACAGCTTTCACCAATCTGTAGTTTCCTCTCTACCCATATTTCCAGCTACCTTCACCCCATAGCTGCTGCAATTCTTGGGTGAGAAGGGAGGGGGGGTAGCACAAAAGATGATTTTATTATATTCTGCCCTTCTCCAATATATGGTTAAGTACCTCTCTGGCCTGCGTGCCCTTCCACGCCCCCTGCTACTTTGCCTATTATAATGGCAAACCTGCTGTCCAAGATGCAGGCCAGAAGTCTAAACAGGAGCAATCAGAAACCCACCATAAGCATCATCCAGTGTGGTGTAGTGGTTAAGAGCATAGGACTCCAATTTTGGGGGACCGGATTTGATTCCCCACTCCTCCACATGCAGCCAGCTGGGTTAGTCTCAGTTCTCTTAGACCTCTCTCAGCCCCACCTACCTCACAGGGCACCTAATGTGGGAAGAGGAGTGGACAGGTGCTTGTAAGCTGCTTTGGGACTCTTTCAGGCAGTGAAAAGCAAAGTGTAAAAAATCCAAGAAGTGAGGAGGAGATAGATTCAAAGTGTTTCCGGAAAGTATAAATTGAGGGCCTGTAGGCTTAGGTTCAGAAAGTCCAAACTGAGAACTTCATGCACTTTCTGGAGCCTGCCAAGCCATGCTTTGGAGTCCTCCTGCATCTCTCTGCTTCCCCACCTCCCATCTCTAAATATTGGAAAAGACCTTCCACCCCAGTCTCCAAAAAAGCACTGATGCAATAGCAGAGGTTAAGAATTGGCTCCAGCTAGGACTTGGAGCTGTTTACGCTGAGTAGGCAAGGCAGCGCTGAGTAGGCAAGGCAGTTCAGCCTTCCTCCACTTTCACTTTCAGCTCTAACTGCTGCATTTTCTTCTCTTCTTGGACCGGAGAACAAGATGCACAAAGAGAGTCCTTTAAAAGTGCCCCCAGATGGTTGCCATTTCTCAGTCCTCGCAGCAAAGAAAGCACTCCTCTTCTGGTTCACACGTAAACATAATGCTTTTAATTGTTGCTAAAGGGCTGGGGTTTTTTGTGGGGTAGCATCAAGGACCTTGAGAAATCTAATTTTGAAAAGCAGGCTTCTTTCCTTCCTAGTTCCTTTATCCACATGTACATTCTGGGGTAAAGTTTTTCATGAAACCCCAAGTTCAAAACATAAGTGGTCTCCAGCGAACGCTGGCAGGGACTCATGGGAATTGTAGTCCATGGACATCTGGAGGGCCGCAGTTTGACTACCCCTGGATTAGATGCTGCCAACATTGATGGAGTGATGGTGAGGAGTGTGGGGCACAACTGTTCTAATTCTGTCCCCGATCATGCATGGTCGTTTAAAGCTGACAAAATTTCCCAAGTCACAAATACAGATTTTTAAATTCCAGAAGAACAAGTTTAGGCCTGGTGGTGGGAAATAATCCTTCGGTTTAAACACCAGAAAACAGAGTTACCCTTGGGAGTTTATGGAATCCCTTCTCATCTCATGTTCCAGCTCACTTCCTGTGAATTAGTTACAATTTAACATCCGTTAACCAGCCTGCCATAATGGCAATCAAGGTGATTAAAGAGCAGGGAAGGGAAGGTTTGTTTCCATGGCTGCTGGCTGGTGAGTGAAGTTCTTTTTAAAGAAAAAAAACAGTATTTATTCAATTTAAGTTTCACTTTCTTTTTTATCAGGGAATTCAAGGTGCCCGGCACTGAGGAAATCCCCAGACTGATCCCAACTTGCTTAGCTTTAGTTTACATTCCCTTCCAGCCAGCCAGTCTTTTGGATTTTAGCCGATACACAGAGGTAAAAATCACCCAGAATGCTTACAGTATAATCTTGCCTGTGCAATGCCACCAAGGTTATGGGTGGAGGGGGGGGGAATGCAATAAGAAGTGCTGACAATAATATTGATAACATTTCTAGGTGTCAGCATTACATTTCTAAAGAGCCCAACAGCCAAAGGAGAGCTTCAGGACAGGTGCAAGACAAGGAAGGATCGCATTCAAGTCTGTGACCCTTTTAATTTTGGGATACTGAACCTGAACAGGTGAATGGAATGCAGAGAACTGGAGAGGGTGATCCCTTGGCTTCTTGTCCTTTCCTTCATCTCTGGGGTTCTGAGTCTTCCCTGTATACTCCCTGTCCTGCCTGAAGCTACAGGCACTGTGAAGAACCACATACATTAAAATTTGGGGAATTTCCTTGGAACTGTTATCCTCCTGTGCAGTTATCCCCTTCACTGGTTTGTTGAGCACAGAACGGATGTGGAAAGCAGGATACAGCCCACAGCTTGGGGTGACCAGACACCCTGAATCAAAAGAAGGGTTTTGGGGGGCAAATACAGTCACTGCCCGCTATGCAAAAACCAGTTTTCAAGGTAACCTTGACTGTACTAAAATATTAATCCATTTTTTCCCCAGGAGATGAGAGAGGTTTTGTGTTTGGCAGAGTTGAGAGAGGTCTTATATTACTACTGGCAAATGTGTCTGGGAAGTAGGGTGGGGAGAGACACTCTGTTTGGCTGGGTGAGGGAGAAGTCCTGTGGAGATGACCAAGAATATTTGGGGCAATCATTTGATAGAAAATTGGGGGCTGGTGGTGTTGATAAGTAGGGAACTACTCTATGCTTCCTGATGTATCAGCCATGCATGTGAGGGAACAAAGTTTTTAAAAAAAAACAAAAAAAAACGTTGGAGAACATCTGTTGTAAAGATGTTTGTCTCCAGAGCTGCCAACAAAACAAACTATCTTGGGTTCTTTATCAGCAGTCTGACATGTGAAGTAAGTAGCAATTGAAGTTTGTGGGCTTTTAACGTTGTAGGAAGAACATGAGTTTGTTTGTTTTTCGTTTATCCAGACAACTGTTAACATTGCAGGGTCACAGCCTAAAGTAACTGGCCTGCATCCATTTCTGAAGTATGGACTTTGTGCAACACAGATCAAGACACAAAAATTTTATTCCACATTGTTTCGGAATAGCTAGTTTGGGTGAAATCTATCCAGCAAAATGGCATGTAAATAGCTCTATGAGTCTTCTTTAGGTTATGAGCTGTATGAGTGTAGTGGTTATGAGTGTAGTGTAGCTGTTATGAGAGACCAAGTTAAGAGTGAGAGCTTCTAATCTGGCCAGCCAGGTTTGATTCCCTGCTCCTCCACATGCAGACAGTTAGGTGTTCTTTGGCTAATCACAGTCCTGATATAGCTGTTCTCACAGAGCAGTCCTGTCAGAGCTCTCTCACAGGGTGTGGTGAGAGGAAGGGAAGGTGGTTGCAAATTGTTTTGAGACTCCTTCAGGTAGTGAAAAGCAAGGTATAAAAACCAACTCTTCTTTTATGCCTTAAACTTGGGCAGCCGTCAGTATATGGCTAGTCAAAGTTTGCATTTATTTATTATTTGTTTGGGGGGAGTGGTCTGTCGCATCTCTAGCAAACGTTTGTGTTGCATTTCAGGTGGCGTTTACAATGAGGCAAGTATGCTCCGGATGGGGAATGTCTGTACTCCAGTGTGTGAAAAGTTACAGGGCTGCAGAGATCCACAGATACGGGAGGGATTATGATATCGAGTCCACTGGACTCCAGACTCACACTGAGGGTGTCTGGCTACACTAGGGGAAGAGTCTTTTCTGTTAACTGTACTGAAATGGGATTCTCTTGCTAGAGAGGCATTTGGGGACAATCCTGGCAGTGATTGGTTTGTGAGGTCCAGTGGTTCAAGCCTCTTAATAAGACCAAGTTAAGATCCTCTCTTTGCCAGGAATCCATAGCCCTGGGCCATTTATGTTCTCAAGCCTAGCTGCCTTCACAGGGCAACCCTGAAAATAAAACGAAGACAGGGAGGAAGAACCATGCACCTTGCCCAGAGCCCCTTGGAAAGGGTGTGCATGTGTGCTGGCAGTGCCACCTGAACTGGAAGAATGGCCAACAGCATTCCCGGTTCTTGCACAAATTGGGAGGGAGGCACTCACACAGCCGTTGTGGTCAGATTCTGCTGCCATTAAAAATACATATCCAAGCAAACACAATATTAGGGTTTTTTTTGGGGGGGGGGATTAAGGGGGGGAGGGGAATGCTGCGCAGCTGGAAAGACCAGGAATGGTTCACTGGGGCCTCGCGCGAGGCGGCCAAAAGGGAGACCGCGGAGGTGTCCGTGTGCAAGTGGCGATCTGGGGAATACTTGGCATAGAAGGTGCAGGGATAACGCGCAGCCTGCTCCTTGCAGCCACGACTGCTGTGGGAATGCAGCAAAGGCAGCAAGGGCGTTTGCTGCATGCTGGTGGCGGGGCTCATTGTTCCTCCACGCGGAGTGTATCTGGAATAGGGGGGGGGTCTCTTCCAAGATCGCCCTCGGTCCCCACAGCCACCCCCGCCTCCCAGCGCCCCCAAGCCACGGCAAAGCCCCTCCCTACCTGCCTGCCGCTTTCTCCTGCAGATGCAGCAGCCTTTGTTCCTCCGCGGCAGCGCGCCTGCGCGAGCGCCTCGATCCGGCCTTCCCCTGACTCCTCCCTCTGCGTTCAAAGGACGCGGCCTTTCGCGGGGCATCACGGGAGGGGTAGTTTTGCTGGCCTGAGGAAACAACCCTCTCCGCCTCCTTTTTAGGGAAAGGGTTCCGTGCACGGCTGGTTCGAGTCCCTCGTCAGATTTATGTTTTTAAATAAATAAATATAAATAAGGAAAGCATTTCCTCCCCCCCTCCCAAAAAAAAAACAAACAAACCCTAGCTTACCAATTTATGTTGATTTTGGAGCTGGTGTGTTTTCAAGCGCTTGGGATGCATTGCAGAGAGAGCCAGGTGGATGGCA
Organism: Paroedura picta; assembly: GCF_049243985.1. Classification (NCBI taxonomy): domain Eukaryota; kingdom Metazoa; phylum Chordata; class Lepidosauria; order Squamata; family Gekkonidae; genus Paroedura; species Paroedura picta. The sequence continues at coordinate 37,633,127 of NC_135380.1, read as the reverse complement.
GGACTTACCACCCAGAGTCCTAAGGAAGGGCGGTATAAAAATCTAAATAAATAAAAATAAATAAAGGTGGAGTCCAGGAGCACCCTTAAGACCAACAAGATATTATTCTATATAATAATAATTAACCTTTACTGGCATAAAACAATAAGTGGCAAATACAGCCAAGCAGGGTAAAAATATAATAGGGTAAAATAAGCACATATTACAAACAGTGCAAGCTTTTGTGTGCAAACACACCTCTTCAGATACATTGAAAAGGAAACTGTCAGTTCATGCATCTAGCTAGAAATCCCCCCAATATTTATTTGTTTATTTATACATACATGCATACAGCCCTCCCTTGAAGCTTGGGGTGGTTTACCAAGAACATAAATTGTGTGGTGCAATACAACATAGTACAATGCTGATGCCATTAGTGCGGTATCATCAACACAGTCATAACATAGGTAAAGGTAAAGGTATCCCCTGTGCAAGCACCGAGTCATATCTGACCCTTGGGGTGACGCCCTCTAGCGTTTTCTTGGCAGACTCAATACGGGGTGGTTTGCCAGTGCCTTCCCCAGTCATTACCGCTTACCCCCCAGCAAGCTGGGTACTCATTTTACCGACCTCGGAAGGATGGAAGGCTGAGTCAACCTTGAGCCGGCTGCTGGGATTGAACTCCCAGCCTCACGGGCAGAGCTTTCAGACGGCATGTATGCTGCCTTACCACTCTGTGCCACAAGAGGCTCTTAGTCATAACATAGGGAACATATATTGACAGAACAGTTAATCACAGTAATATTATGGCTGCACCCCTTCAGCTGAGTATATCTGAATGGGAAGGGGTTCTGGAAACCCAATAGCTGTTGTTATTGTCCCCAATCTAATGCCTGGTAGAAGAGCTTCTTTTTGCAGGCCCTGTGGAATTGCAGTAGCTCTGACAGGGCCTGAGTTGGTATTAAAAACAAACAAAAATACATAAAAGGGATGGGAGTGGTTCTTTGAACATCATAGACTCTAGGGGTGACACTCCTACCCATGGAGTGTCTCGCTTTTCTCAACAAATGAGCTTATTTGAAGGGTGGGGATAATTCTTAGGGCTGCCAACTTCCAGGTGGTGGCTGGAGGTCTTCTAGCAAGAAAAACAAGTGGTCTCCAGATGACAGAGATCAGTTCCTCTGGGGAAAATGGTTGCTTTGGAAGTTGGTCTCTGTGGAGCTATGCCCTGCTGAGGTCCCTTTTCTCCCCAGCTTGCCCATGCTCCACCACCCAAATCTCCATGAAATTCCCAACTCAGCACTGGGAACCTAAACTATTATTGCAGTATGAAGTCATGGGAGAAAGGATGGAATACAAACTAAGTAAATAAAGTGTGGGAGAGTTGATTTGATACCTCTTCTTCAGTTCTGAATGCTCTGTTGTTGTATGTATGTTGTGGTGTTGGGGAGTTTAATTTGTGTAGGGATTTAGGTGAAGCTTGCAAATCCCAGCTTGGTATAGTGGTTAAGAGTGGTGGCTTTTTTATCTAAGGAGATGAGTTTGATTCTCTCCACTCCTCTACATGCAGACATCTGGGGAACAGCTGGGCTTCTCAAAATTATATTACAGCTGATCTTGCAGAGCAGTTCTGCCAGCCTCACCTACCTCACTGGGAGCCTGTTGTGGGGAGAGGAAGAGGAGGCAAGCCTCTTTGAGACTCCTTTGGGTAGTGAAAAGCAGGGCATAAAAACCAACTGTTCTTATTATTTCCCCCCCCCATCTCTCATGCGGCCATTTTCATTTCATACAATTTATGTGAGTATTTCATTTATTTATTGTGAGATTTATAGTCCACCTAATCTTTGGGAACTCAGGGCAAACACACACACACACACACCAGCCATAAATTTGCTCCTGAAATGGGCTTGTGAATGGGGAAAGAGTGTTCCAGTTTGAGCCAGTTTGGTGTAGTGGTTAGAAGTGTGGACTTCTAATCTGGTGAGCTGGATTTGATTCTGCGCTCCTCTACATGCAGCCAGCTGGGTGACCTTGGGCTTGCCAAGGTGCTGATAAAGCTGTTCTGACCAGGCAGTGATAACAGGGCTCTCTCAGCCTCACCCACCTCATAGGGTATCTGTTGTGGGGAAAGGAAAGGTGAATGTAAGTCGCTTTGAGACTCCTTCAGGTAGAGAAAAGCGGCATATAAGAACCAACTCTTCTTCTGTAATATCAGGGCTCTCTCAGCCTCACCCACCTCACAGGGTGTCTGTTGTGGGGAGAGAAAAGGGAAAGTGACTATAAGCCACTTTGAGAGTCCTTCGGGTAGAGAAAAGCAGCATATAAGAACCAACTCCTCCCCCTCCTCCTCCTTCCTCTGATCCCAACCCAGAGGGTTTATAGCACTCTCCTTTTTTTGATGCCCATCGGCCCAAACCAGAGCAGGGAAATGACTGTCCTCCTTGACCACTCTTCTGCTGCCTTTTGAAGAAGGCCTAGAAATTTAGTCAGACCCCATTGCTTACCCAGTCTTCTCGTAGAAATCCTGATTCTACCCACATTCTACCCACAGTTCCAACTTGCTGCATCAAAGCCCCATCCAGATCACGGATCAGCTGCGAGGGTCGGGTGGCCTTAGTGAGGGCAGGTGGCAGCTTCTCCCCTAGTCAATAGAAGTCATCGTCTCCATCTGTCATACAGAGGTTATCTGGCTGATGGCTTCTTCCACCGTGTGCTTCTGAACCTTCCACATGACAAGGACACAAACTGTGTGACTTCCTGTCTCTAGGGCCTGCTGTTCAAGATCTCTTTACAGCCACACACATTTTTTAGGGACCAGAATGCTCTTTCTCAAAGCAGAGATGCTGCATGCCCAGCTGGGTACCATCCCTGTCAATTTGTTGTTGTTGTTATTATTGTTTTTCTTCTTCTTCTTCTTCTTCTTCTTCTTCTGAGAGAGAGAGAGAGAGAGAGAGAGAGAGAGAGAGAGAGAGAGAGAGAGAGAGAGAGAGAGAGAGAGAGAGAGAGAGAGCTCTCCAGCCATCGGCAACCTAGCACGTTTCTGCTACTGCTTGCTATTTTATGCCTTTCCATTTTTCAAGAAGTATCCTTTAGGACCTTTCTTGTGCATTTGAGCAGTTTAAATGTGTTAAGTGTTACAAGACTTTTGTAATTGATCTGAAAAGAAGCTTTAAGGCGCAGTAATAGCAGAGGATTCATTCATGTGGTTTCATTCACATGTCTGTCTCCCCATTCAGATATTAAGAATGATCTCTCTCTCTCTCTCTCTCTCTCTCTCTCTCTCTCTCTCTCTCTCTCTCTCTCTCTCTCTCTCTCTGATTTTGAGCATTCAGCCCTTTTCTTCCACTGCTAAAAGGTATTTTGCTCCCAGTCTGGCTTGGATATCAGAAGTAAAATGTTCCAATAAAGGAGCGCAGAGAGAGAGGAGAGTCCCATTAATCTCCTGCAAGCAGTTTTGTTTGTTTGTTGGTTGGTTGGTTTTGTTGTTAAAATAAATTAGGTCTGTGCTCACTTTACCCAGAAATAGGAAAATATATAAATAAATATCCATGGCTCTTTCTGTCATATCTAACCCTGACACCTTCCCACTTTTGTTGCTTGTCTTATTTCTCCTTGTTGGTCTGAAGCAACAAAACCAAGTTTGAGTCCAGTGGCACCTTTAAGATAAGGTGACCAGATTGTCCCACTTTTGGAGGGACATCTGGGGGTACTTGGCAAATTGTACTTATGTTGAAATTAAAAATATATATATTACAATACTATTTTTGCGTTCTATGCGCTCTATGAAACTTTTTGTTGTTCCATATAGACCAAAATTTTAATCAAGACCCCCCCCCCCCGGTCAATGGTGTCCTGCTTTACCAATGTTAAAATCTGGTCACCTTATTTTAAGACCAAGATAGATACCCAAAGCAGTGTGCACACACAAGGAACCTTTTCTCTTGAATAACATTTCTTGTGCTCAAATTTTGTTCTTATTTTTCCTATTTTCTTCCTTGACCAGAACTTTCATATTTTCCCCCCTTTGCAATGCAGACTCTTTGGCTTTTCTCTTTTGTGCACAATGTTTTGCCAACTATTAAATCTCAAAACTTGATTACTCCACAATCTGCTCTTTCTCTACCCTCTGTGGCACAGCATGCCACTCCGGAGCTGTGTATGGGAGTAAGCGTCCAGTTGTGCAGAGTCAGCATTACTGGGATGCGGACAGGATGAGCCCCCAGTAGTGGAAGAGGTAGGAAGCACCCATGTGCAGGAAACGCTGGGGGGGGGGGGGGAAGAAAGAAAGAAAAGTGACAAGATGGCTGATATGGGCACTCTTTTGGTGATGGTTCCAAAGTGAGAAAGTTTGATGTTTCATGCTGTGCTGGAAGCCATCAGCTTGCCCTGGAGCATCTATTTACTAATCGCTTCTTTGGTTTCAAAAAGGACTTTCCTGTCTAAAACACTCCTGGATTTATGGCATTGTAGAGACAACATGTAAACAGTTTTGTTAATGAACACAATACTGGCAATAAAAATGACAAAAGAAGCCACAAATTGTTTAAGTGTGTGTGTGTGTGTGTGTGTGTGTAGGGGAGCAACCCAGGCAGCTGTTGCTGGTTCAGAAAGATAGTTTTAAGTGTGGGTGAGGACAAAATATATATGAAAAAAACAAAACAAAATAAAAAACCCAAAAAAAAACATGCTCCATCATAGTGATGAGACTGCACTGCTTGCTGGAGGGCAGCAGAGGCCTCGATCCCATAACAGGACGAAAGAACTGACCGTGGAGGCATTCGGGTCACCTTGACCGGTCTTGCTTTCATGCTTACCAGATGATTCAGAGCAGGCAGGGCTTTGTCAAAACGGTCTCATAAACAGCAAGCATCTTATGGAATGTCAGCTGTTTGCTCTTCTGTCGGGAAGGAGATGTTTATGTGATTTTGGAAAGGAGGGGGGGGGGTCTTGGAATACCCCCCCCCTTCCCCCAGGACCTGGACAAACCCTTGCTGTCTTATACGGTTGCAGACACATTTCACAATCTTGTTTGATTAAACAGGGAGGTGGGGCTGCCCTGTCCAGGTAGAATCTCAGCTGAGCAGGGCTTCAGCCCAGCCCCTTAATAAGCCATCCTCACTGAACTAGCAAGCAGATGGTAAGGCTAATATGCCTGTCTCACGAGTCTCCAAAGAGCTAGCACCTTGTTAAAGTGACCTCACCTTCCTCTTGTACGAAGCTTTATTAGGACAAGTTAAAAGCCTTCTCTGGTCGGGATGTGCCGCTGGGCGCTCGTTATTAATAGAAGAGATCTTTCTTGCTAAATTTAGGAATGTGCGTGTTTGAATCTGACATCAGCCGAGATCTGGACTTCAAGGCTTTACGCTCAGTCTGCTTTTTGAGCCGGTCTCTTCCCACCAGCTTTAAGTCTGGAGTCTGAATTCCTCACGCTAAATCAGGAGGGGGGAAAAGTTACGAATCTAACTTCTTGGGGGGGGAGTAACTTCATACATAAACATTGCATGGACACTTTTGCTATCCTCATTTGTGTACGGAGGTCTATTGAGACAGCGTAAGGAGCGTGAAGGTAACTTTCCTATATTGGCTTCCTCTATAGCTGCTCTTGGCAGTGGGCAACAGTTGGCACTAATCCTTTGGTTCAGTGTTCCTGCTTTTGGCCTCTCCTGCCGGCCTTTCATCTGCCCTTTGGCCTAGCCCTGACTAGGGCAGGGTCTTACCCAGTTCCTCTGTAACTCGTGGGTGTCTGGTTTGCTGAATTAGTTCACCAGACATCGGTACTCCATGTGTCTGGAGACATTCTTAACTCACGGAGGGGCGCGCATAAACTTGTGCAAATCAAGACTTGTTCTGCTGTGCCTCTCCGGGTGTGTTTTTCGTTCTCCTTCAGTTGAGATGGACTTCCCCCAGCTTTCACAATCCATTTGACAGATGTTTTTGGGAACAAACGGAGGGCTGGCTCTGGAGCCTGTTTCCACCCCACTTGGGATGGAGCGTCTACTGTTTAATATGCCATGTGTGAATATCTGCAGTCAGATGTGCATTTTTGCCCCCCCCCCAAATAACTTTTAAAAACAAAATCACTTATAAAATATATAATAGGTCAGATTCAGAGAGGAAGGGGGATATGGGGGAATGTCTGCAAAGACTGGGGCAGTCAACCTATAGACAGCCCTTTGTGGCCTCACACCCCCACCTGTTGTGACCTAGCGAAGGGTCATGTAAAACACACCTGACCATCATGTGGTTCTAGCACAACTTTTTATTACTTTTCTACAGAAAGATATTCTCTAACCTGGATGGTCCAGATCCAAGAAGCCAACTTGGATCTAAGAAGCCAATGGTTAATATTTGGATGGGAGATCACCGAGGAAGTCCAAGGTCACAACACAGAGGCAGGCAATGGAAAACCACCCCCGTTTGTCACTTACCTTGAAAACCCTAACACAGGATTGGCCAAACTACGGCTCTCCAGACATCCATGGACTACAATTCCCATGAGCCCCTGCCAGTATTAGTCTCAACGGTCCATAAAGGTAACTATCTTATAAATTACCCCATTTATAAGATAGTTACCTTTATGGACCTTTGATACTAATATACCCAAATTATATGACTTAATATAATATATGACTTAAAATATAAAATGCAAGGTATATAAAATATAAGAATTAGATAGTGGGTTGAAGACCTTGTTTGTATCCCTGGGGGAAAAAATAAGTTTACTGAGAAATAAAGTTTACTTCAGAAATAAGTTTACTGAGGAACTAAAATACGAAAACGAGGTTTTATACCTAGGAACTCGTTCTGAATAAAGCTGAATAAAGCCTTTTGCCATTGCCAGCTTGGAATTCCTTTCTGTTTATTCATAAACCATAATGAAGCAGGTTTGGGATGGACATTCTGCATCTTGGAGAGCATGTTTTAGTTCATGAAAACTCAGGGAGTGCTGTCAGTTTGGAATCATCTTATGATTGACAGAAACAGTTCACCATTGCCTGCATCTGAGTAGTGACTTCCTTGGCAGTCCCCCCCCCCCCCCCCGTCCAGCAATAATCAGGGTCAAGCTTGCATAGCATCTAGGATCCGCCAATATCTGGATGGCTCAAAATCCTACAATGCCACACATCCTGTTGCTCTTGAAGGTGCTGCTAGACTATCAGCAACTCCACAAGTTTCCACCCAGTCAGTCTCGTGCACAGCTGTTTTCTGTGACAGAGAAGTCCATTTCTCCCTTAGCCCAATACAGTTGGTTGTCTATTGGTACGGTTATGCCTGGCAGCACACTCCCTTAACGACACACTCCCTTAACCTGCCTCACTAGAGGGCAGAAGGGATTAGATTTGCATTCCTTTACTGCTTTTTCCAGGCTCAAACCGGATGCTTCTGTTGGATCCTGTGACCTCATGTTTGAGAACCTGTGCTCTTGTGCAACAGACAATCTCTGCCTCCCCAAGAAGTCCCCCCTCCACCCCAAACAGCTCCATCACAGGGCCCCAGGAGCTGCAAAGGGAATGATTTTTGTTCCCCACCTGCCTCACCAGTAGCCATCACTACAAAACTCCACTGGAGGGCAGCAGAAACTCACAAACTGCACCCTGAAGCCTTTCTTGCTCCCAGGGAGAGAAACTCGAGATTTGGATGTGCACACTTTGTGAGCATTTTGTGCTCTTAAGAATGCAGTTTTGTTCTCTGTTCATGCTTGCTCTTTTAGCTTTCTGCTTTCCTTTACAGACTCTTATAAATTAAGAACATTTGGAAATCAAAAGAGGGCTTATCTACGCTACCTCCAAACCTGGGTTCAGTCGCTTTATTGCTGTTTCCAGGAATGGGTAGCTTCTGGAAAGCTACGGGGAGGTCTTCCACCGTTGCTTCTTTGCCCCGCCCTCCCAGCCATTTGGTATTTAGAAGGTATTCTGCTACTGGACGCAGAGGTCCTGTTTAGCCCTGGGACCAGCTAGCAACTCTCTCCTCCATAACTACCGTATGTCTAATCCATTTTTTAAAGCTGGTGTGTGGCCATCACCAGTTTCTATATGATTTCCATATCTCAATGGTGTGAACATATATCTTGTGTAAAAGAGAACTGCATTCGGATGAACGAAAGACTCCGTTTCTTGTGTCATCCCAGAACCCTGATATAATTGAACCAGTTGCAAAGTTTTTACATCTTGCCATGAGAAATCGTGAATGTATTATGTCTGAAGCATGATCTTTGCCTTTGTTCTCACTAGCAGTGGATCCTTTTGCACTTTCCCTTCTTATATTGTACTTTTATATGCTATTAAAGGCTTGTTGTTGTTGTTGAACATCTATCTGCTTTTAGTAAGGCAAACAAATAGAAAATTCAGGGGAATCGTTCCAATTGCGTTACAAGAAGAAAAGGAACAGTTTTTTGTACTCTGTTTTTTACTACCGAGAGCAAAGGGGCTTACAGCTGTTAAATAGGTGAGTGTGACAGAGCTCTGACCTCTGAGAAAGCTGTGTCTGGCCCAAGGTCACCCAGCAGATATCATGTGTCTCAGAGGATCGTACAATTACCTGCCCTCCCTCTCCTCACAACACTATGTGAGGTTGGTGGGGCTGAGAGAGCTCTGAGAGAACTGTGCCTGGCCAAAGGTCACCCAGCTGGCTGCATGTGGGGGAGTGGGGAATCAAACCCAGTTCTCCAGATCAGAGGACTCTGCTCTTAACTGCTACACTACGCTGGCCCTCACAAGGATCTCCGATTGGCCTCTCTGATTGCCGGCCGCGTGCTGCCCTGCTAGCACCCGCTGTATTGTACGTACAGCTGGCTTGCTTACTAGTAACATTAATATTGTTAACTGATAATAACAAGTAGCACCTTGTCTATACTCATATGAGTCTATACTCTTGTTTCTTTTTCCTTTCTCTTATCCTCCTGTCCAGCCTCTTATTATTATTTGGTTGTCTTCCTGTTGTGTTGCTGGTGGTTTGGACAGGTGTGAACATGCAGCTAAGTTGACAAACAGACAGTTCCGAGCAAGATCAAAAGCCCGTAATAGAGAAGAACTTGAAGTAAAGGTTGGCATTCTAAAAGAACTGCACAACACCCCTGTGTGAACATGCTTCAAGCAATATTTCATTAATATTTTTTAGGTTAGAAATCATTTTTAAAAATCCCTCTATCTAAGCTCCAATTAAAACTGGGCGTACTGTTCCCAGGGCCGTCTTCCATGCGAAACAGCACACTTTGGCTGCTTTGAGTAACAGGCTCCAAGGGAAGAACCATTTCCCTGCTTGATTCTCCACAAACCACCATAGGCAAAGCATTCCATAGCTACAGGCATCTACAACTTCCACCCCAGCATTGTAGAATTCTTACCCAGGTGTGCACATCTGAAACACTTCCTAGCTCCATTTTGAAAGGGTTTGGACCTTCTTGGTTTGGATAGTTTTTGCTGAAGGATGCTACATTTTACATTTTGTTGGATTTTATTGGTAGTTTTATATTTGTCCAGGCTGCTTCAGACACTGGTATGAAATAACGGCATTGAAATATTATCACCAGTGGCCAGGAGTCCCGTTTCCTTCCTTGCTTTCCTTCCTTTTGCTTGACTTCCCCAATTTCCTTCTCTCTGCTCTGGCTGCATTTTCTTTCCTACTCTGGTCATAGAACCATAGCGTTGGAAAGGGCCATATAGGCCAGTGGTCCCCAACCTTTTAATCTCCGGGGACCGGTCAATGCTTGACAATTTTACTGAGGCCCGGGTTGGGGTAGTCTTTTGCCAAGGGACGTCGCCGCTGCCTGAGCCCCTGTTCCACTTGCTTTCCCATCCTGCCACCCACTGGGGGGCACTGCAAGCAGCAGCTGCGCAGTGCCACGCTTGGGAGGGCCCAGCCATGGCGGTCGCCGGAGAGCACCAAAGGTGAGCAGGGCAGCCCCCAAGGCAGCTGCCAGGGAGGAGGATGAGGAGGAGCTGTGGCCCGGTACCGACTGATCTGCGGACTGCTACCGGTCCCCGGACCGGGGGATGGGGACCACTGATATAGGCCATCTAGTCTCCAACCTCAGATCTTTCTTCTCCCTCCCTCAGCTATTCAGACACTAATTTCTCTTTCTTGTCATCTCTGTGGTTTTACCACCCTCCTCTCAACTCACCTTCTCCTGTTGTGGGTTGCCATTTTGTTCATTTCTTTCTTTTGCAGTCTGCCTTTCTCACTGAGACTCAAGGCAGATTGCAAAATAAGGATACAAAAAAATCCAAGTACTAAAGACTTCTGGTCAGCAAAACACTGCAGCAGGGTTGGGACTGAAGACTCAGAAAATGGTGCAAGACAGCAAGCCACAACCAATTGCTGGGGCCGAAAGAATTCTCTATTCCAAGAAAACTGCCTGATGTCTGACCGGTTATATGGAAGATAGAGTCACAAAACAGGACACTGAATTGCTGTAAAAGGGGGAAGGGGTGATAAATACAGTGCATATTGCAATATACTGTCTTACTATCCCTTTGAGAGACAACCTCCTGAACCGATCCCTTAAACTGCCGTTCTGATCTTTTTGGGAGGATGCCACCCTGAACGGTGGTGTTTTGCTCTTCCTGTAAACAGTCGGAGTGTGGGAGGGGGGCTTCTTGCTAGCCATAGGCAGGTCCATTCCAGGGTATGAGAGCCACCACAGATAATATGAATGGGCAGAGACTGATTCTTCCTCTTTGCAGCGGGGTGCATTCAGAAGGTTTTGCTCTGGTGAGAACAGCTGCCACGATGGAACAGAGCAGGAAAGGCAATCCTGCAGGTAGGCGTGAGTCCAAACCTAACGTGGTGTAGTGGTTAGGAGCAGCGGTTTCTAATCTGGCAAGCCAGGTTTGATTCCCTGCTCCACCACAAGCAGCAAGCTCGGTGAACTTGGGCTTGTCACAGTTCTGATAGTGATGTTCTGACTGAGCAGTCCTGTCAGAGCTCTCTCAGCCTCACCAACCTCGCAGGGTGCCTGTTGTGGGGAGAGGAAAGGGAAGGTGATTGTAAGCCACTTTGAGACTCTGGATCAGGGGTAGTCAAACTGCGGCCCTCCAGATGTCCATGGACTACAATTCCCAGGATCCCTTGCCAGCATTCGCCAGCGAATGCTGGCAAGGGCTCCTGGGAATTGTAGTCCATGGACATCTGGAGGGCCGCAGTTTGACTACCCCTGCTCTGGATAGACACAAACAGCATATAAAAAAAACAATGCTATTTCTGCTGCTGCTTCGTCTTCTTCGTCTTCGTTTTCTTCTTCATCTTCACTTCTTACAGGTAATAGCTGGAGCCTTGAATTGAACCCAGTGACTGACCAGCAACAAGAATGTCCGCTCAATAGGAGTCATATGTACATTCTGCTTAAGGCCCAATAGTAGCCAAACTGTGACAAATGCTGGCAGGGGCTCATGGGAATTGTAGTCCATGGACATCTGGAGGACCACAGGTTGACTACCCCTGCATTTCAGGATTATAGCCTCAATGTAACAGTGGCATGAATTCACCTGACCAGATCAGCTGAATCAAAAAGTGTACCACATCCTGAGCTAAGGGAAGATGATAGAATGCCTTCCCCCCCCCCCTTTCTTTAGAATCTGCATTTGTTACTTCTCCAACAATAAAGCTGCCTCCAGTGAGTTAAAGAGCACCCAGCATTCTTTATTCCACCCCAAAGTATAGCTGCACATTCTCAGATGGCACTGTTACTGTTTGGGGGTGCTTTTAACTCCTTCATTTTCATCCCACCCCTCCACCCCCCCTCCTCAATATTTCTTTTTCAGCAGACCTGAGTTTTAGCCTGATATTGCCAAGCTATGTGCCTAACCTTTCTGTGGCCTCTTTTGTTTGGATTTCACCCATGGAAAGTACTACTTTTACTAACTCAGAGTTTAGAGAGACCTCTGCCTTTAGCTTCTCCTACAGACTTAACGCAAAGGAACAACAAGCACCTCCTCTTCATCTTTGAATATGTTAAGTGTAGTGTCACATAGTGTTTAAGAGTGGCAGCTTCTAAATCTGGAGAACCAGGTTTGACTCCCCACTCCACATGCCACCAGCTGGGTGACCTTCTTCTCAGTTGTCTCAGCCGCATCTACATCACTGGGTGTTTGCAGTGGGGAGATGAAGGTAGGTGATTGTAGGCCACTCTGAGACTCCTTTGGGCAGTAAAAAACAGGATACAAAAGCCCTCTTCTCCTTTTTCTCCTCTTCCTCCTCCTTCCCAATAATTTTTAAATATTTTTTAATCCTTTGCACAGATTACCTTTCTGTTTTCTTACGTATATCTTATTCTATACATCTGGAGCTTGTCATTTTTTCTCCAGGAACATTTATACCTCAAAAAGAAGAGTTCTCTACCCAAAGAAATCTCAATGGGGCTTACATTTGCCTTCCCTTTCTTCTCCCCACAACAGACACCCTGAGAGGTGGGTGAGGCTGAGAGAGCCCTGATATTATTGAAGAAGAAGTGTTGGTTCTTATATGCCACTTTTCTCTACCCAAAGGAGTCTCAAAGCGGCTTACAATCCTTTGTGCAGAAGCAGTATGAAGTGTAGCCTGACCACAGTGCCAGGAGGACATCAGCACACTCAAGGTCATTGCAGCCAATGGAATTAGGCATGCTTAATTGAAAGTTCTGTTCCATGTGCTCATTGGTAGTGTCCTCTTTGAATAATGTCTTTCTGAACACGCATATGAAGCTGCCATATCACACCCTTGGTCTATCGCAGTCCGTATTGCCTACTCAGGCTGGCAGCAGCTCTCCAGGGTCTCAGTCAGAGGCCTTCTACACCACCTCCTACCTGGTCCTTTTCCTGGAGATACTTGGAGTTGAACCTAGGAGCTTCTGTGTGCAAAGCAAAGGCTCTTCCGCTGAGCCACAACCCTTCTGGACTCTGTTTTCTTCTTCTTTGGGATTATAGTCTAGAGCTCATGAAAAAAGATGTGCACTTTTTTAAAACAAAAGTATACCCAGTCAGAACTCAGGCATTTCCTTTTAAACTTCTGTGCAAAAGCATTTGGAACTGGCATTGTGAACTCTTGTGCGTTTGTGCAAGCCAGGCTCATACAAGCAAGGCAACTCTGCCGGCAGTGAGATCTGGGAAGAACTTTCTACAGAAAAGTTGATGCTGGGGACCGCAATTGTTTATTTGTGTGTGTGTTTTTTTCCCCCTGTAGATATTTTAAGACAAACAAAATAATGAATCCCATAAGTCGTCATGATGTGTCCGGCCACATCCGCAAGGCAGGGATTTCAGGCAGGTTCTCCTGCTGTGCCGGCAGCGGGCAAGAGAAGGGTATGGATGAGAGAAGCCGACAAGGAAATCTGTGGGGTTCGGGCTTCATTGGTGGCGTGTTGCGTTTTAGCATGTGCAGCGTTACTCTCTATGAAGCTTTGGAAGTGCTTAGGTTTTATGTACCTTGGATTCTGACCCTTCTTCCCTGAGTCGAGGGCTTTTGTTGAGAAATTACTCTATCCGTGCACCAAGCTGGGGCAGTAAAGGCACAGAGAGAGACATTACTGTGGGTTGTGGAACTATCCCTTTCCCAAGGCTTGTCAAAAGGGGGTGGAAAATGATTCCTTAGCACCGGGGTAGTCAAACTGTGGCCCTGCAGATGTCCATGGACTACAACTCCCATGAGACGCTGGCAGGGGCTCATGGAAATTGTAGTCCATGGACATCTGGAGGGCCGCAGTTTGACTACCCCTGCCTTAGCAGCTGCTGAGAGAAGCTTCTGTGTGACTCGGCTTAAATTGGTACGTGGGCTTCACTGTACAATGAAGGGTGTCTAGTCCTCCTTTCCTTTTCCCCCATGACTTTACATTGGTCAAGTGGTCCAAGCCCTTTTTTTCCTTCCTGTTTCCAGTTTGTAGGAATGAGTCAGGAGAAAAGGCCCTGGAAATGTGTTGACCCCAAGCTGTAGGAAAGGAACTCATTAGAGAACCAATCAATAATTAAACACTTTGCCTTCCATACACCTTGTGGGACACTACAGATGTGTCAAAACATCTGTCCCCCGCTGCCCATCCAAGTGAGTTTCAGACAGCCAACAAACTGTATCTCACATTCATTCTGCCTTGAACATGGGTGCCAAATGTCTCCGGGATTCTCACCCTTAACACAGCCTTACCCAAGTTTCATTTGGGAGACCGACCACTTGCAGTGCCCACCAACTGGCTCACTGACATGGTTTAAGTCAGGGGTAGTCAACCTGTGGTCCTCCAGATGATTATGGACTACAATTCCCATGAGCCCCACCAGTGTTTGCTGGCAGGGGCTCATGGGAACTGTAGATCATGAACATCTGGAGGACCACAGGTTGACTACCCCTGGTTTAAGTGACAGTCTGCTTGGTGTAATGGTTAAGAGTTCCTAGCCTAACTGTTTAAAGGGAGAGGGGGCATGATTCATTCAGAAATTTAGTGTGTCTCAGAGCTACAGAAAAGCTGCCTGCTATTTATTAATTTCTTAAAAACTTTGTTTATATCCTGTCTTTCTCCCCAGTGGAGACCCAAAGCAGCCTGATATTCTCCGTAACTCCAATTTGTCCTCACAGCAATGGGTTATGCTGAGAGAGTGTCACTTGCCCTGGGTCAGCCAGAAAGCTTCCATGGCAGAGCAGGGCTCCAAACCTGGGTCTCTCATATGAATGAATGAATGAATGAATGAATGAATGAATGAATGAATGAATGAATGAATGAATGAATGAATGAATGAATGAATGAAAGAAAGAAATCCTCCAACACCCAAACCACTACACCAGGCTGGCTATCAGAAGATCTTTCCTCCTCTGCTCATATGCGGAGTGAGCAGTTTGTGGAGCAAATGGCACAGCATAGTAGAGTTCATGGCTTAGAGTGGAAGCCTGTCCTTGGAGCCAACCTTTTATCATTTGCTTTCCTTCTCTCTCCCCCTCCTCGCTCAAAACCAGAAACGACAGAACTGGGCAACAAGAAGGAGCTGAAATCCATGCCGTTCATCACCTACCTGTCAGGCCTGCTGTCTGCTCAGATGCTGTCGGATGATCAGCTGATCACGGGCGTGGATATCCGCTGTGAAGAAAAAGGGTGCTGCCCCTCCACCTGCCACTTGTGCCGACGCCCGGGCAAAGAGCAGCTCAGTCCAATGCCCGTGCTTCTGGAGATTAACCGCGTGGTCCCCCTCTACACACTGATCCAGGACAACGAAACCAGGGAGGTGAGTTATGATGCGCCATGGAAAAATACATGAGGGTGCACTCGTAACCTCTTGCTATCATAGCTCAATGCCCCATTTCCAAGCCCCATTTCCCTACTATTACTATTACTATTACTATTACTATTACTATTACTATTACTATTACTATTACTATTACTATTACTATTACTATTACTATTACTATTACTATTACTATTACTAGATTCAAATGGATAGCCGTGTTGGTCTGAAATAGCACAATAAAATCAGAGTCCAGTAGCACCTTTAAGGCCAGCAAAGATTTATTCAGGGCAAGTGAAGAGTGCTTGTACTTGAAAGCTCTCCTAACCACTACACCAAACTGGCTCTTAACATTGGTAAAGCGGGACACCATTGACCAGGGGGGTTCTTGATTAAAAATTGGTCTATATGGAGCAACAAAAAGTTTCATAGAATGCAAAAATAGTATTGTAATATATATATTTTTTAATTTCAACATAATTTCAACATAGATACAATTTGCCAGGTGCCCCCAGGTGTTCCTCCAAAAGTGGGACAATCTGGTCACCTTATCCAAGGGTGCCAACTCACACTCCACTGTGCGTTGATGGCAGGAAGACTCACAGCTGAAGTGGATCCAGACGGGTCTTATAATAAACAAATCTATACAAGCACCAATTGGTAAAGCATTTTAATCTGAAATGAAGAAGAAACCAAAGGTATAGGCATTTGAAGACCAGACTCAGAAAACCCACCTGCTGACTATTATACCTCAGTTAGTCAGCTGGGATTAGATCAGGGCCTGTGACCCCTTTATACTGACCCCTTCTAATCCCAGCTGACTAACTGAGGCAGGACAAAAGCTTTTTGACACTTGGCAACCTGCATGTATCCCAGAAATATAATGACAAAAGATAAAACATATCTTTGCAAGGAAGAACGCTGATTGATTTAAAAGCACATTTCCTTTCCAACAGAATTGTTCCCCATCAAAATGTTGTGTACCGATAGGACTTAGTTTTCACTGAAGTGGTATACCCTTGTCTTGACTGAATACATTGCATGTAAGTGTGTATTGGGACTAGGGGTGCCAGGCTCCAGGTGGGACCTGGGGATCCTCTGGAATTACAGCTCATCTCCAAACTTAAAAGATCAGTTCTTCTAGAGATATATGGCTGCTTTGGAGGGGGGACTCCAGAGCATTATATTTCCATAAGGTGACTCTCTACCCTCCTCACAGCTCCATCCCCAAAATCTTCAAGTCTTTCCCAACCCTTAGCTGTTGTACCTTAGCTGGCAACCCTAGTTGGGGGGCTGCCCAGTCAGAACCTTTGCCCCTCAAAAGAGCTTATGCAATCAAAATCTGTGAATAGTCCCCGACCCCAAAGAAGTAAAGCTGGACTCAGCTGGAGTCCTGGCACTGCCCTGATGGAGGGCTCTCCCAGCAGGACTTAAAACAGTTTTTCCAGGCCTGTAACACAGAGTTGTTC
This sequence comes from Paroedura picta, assembly GCF_049243985.1. NCBI lineage: Eukaryota > Metazoa > Chordata > Lepidosauria > Squamata > Gekkonidae > Paroedura > Paroedura picta. The sequence continues at coordinate 37,616,503 of NC_135380.1, read as the reverse complement.
TGCCAGGCCTGCGGCTGAGGCCCACAATCCATCATTGAACCTGACCTCCCTATGCATTCACGTGTTTTACAAATGCATATAAAGCAGAAACATCTTGCAGTGCCAGAAATGTCGCTGAAATATCATAGTTTAGTACTTTCCGCCTCTCCACTCCCCCATTGGAAAAGGTTGGCTAGCCCTTAAGGGGACAGAATTGTAGAAACAGGTTTAACCTATCCTAAAAATGTTAATTACTTCATTTTAGATTTATTATGCTTGATTTTGACTGTGTTTTCCTGCTGATTATATTATATTGTTGTATCATGACGGAAACTTCCGAAGGGCGTTGGAAAAACCTAGTGAATCTCTCAATCAGTCACTAGATAAAATTGTGACATTGGGAGTATGGGGAATAATACTAAGTTAGTTTCTCGGCTGACGTTGTTACCTCTTGGAAGAAGCGGCTTCTGAAAAAATGAGAGGGAAAGGAATTACAAATAAATAGAAAATGAAGATAAATACTGTCTTCATTTCTTCCTCTTGTGATCAGAGGGGAAAACACACAGCTCTCTCTCTCAAGTCTGTCTCTCTCTGTCTCTGTCTCTGTCTCTCTCTCTCTCTCTCTCTCTCTCTCTCTCTCTCTATCCATCTATCCATCTATCCATCTATCCATCTATCCATCCATCCATCCATCCATCCATCCATCCATCCATCCATCCATCCATCCATCCATCCATCCATCCATCCATCCATCCATCCTTTTCATTAAAACATTGCGGCATCCTTTGAGCAAAGATGTTAGCATGACTTTGGCCATGCTGGAGACTTGGAACCCAAAATTCAAATATAGAACCCGAATTGTCTTAGTAGCTCTGTGACCCTCTCAGAGTGCAGTTGTACCCTCACAAAAGAGAGGCTCTTTGGGGCTTGCCCCCTGCTGGCCACTGGAGGTCAGTGTTACACTGACAGGTGCAAACATCAATTCTCGGGGCCATTCCGCACAGCACTAATGTTGCCGAAGTGTTACCATTGTGTAACGCTATTTGTTTTGCGTTATTCACGACATCGTACACAATCTGCAACACTCCTGCAATGCTCCTGCAAAAATCGCTTCGTTGTAGTGATTTTCGGGTAATCTATAAAAGTGGATTCCCCCTTTAAAAACCGCTTGACTCTTGAGAACAACCTGCAACACATCCGGAAAAGACATGTGCGTTCTCAAAACAGCGGTAACAAGCATGTCACTCCCTAATCTCTCACACCCGAGCTTCCGGCGTCCCAATCGCCATTTTTTCCCCTTAAACCAGCCAAAGCAACGAATCAGTGATGCTTCTATGGCTGAAATCCCTCCACCAGCAATTGTCTGTAAAGTTTCCGAGCACAATACAGCCCCCTATTCGACACTGCACTAATTTCGGCCAGAAATAGCACTGGGGGTGGGGGGATTTAAAAAAAAAATTCAGAACATGTAAATGAATAAGCGCCAGCTCCTAAGCTAGCAAAAATAGGTCTTTCTGATACATCAAATGAACGAATATGCATTGCTACTGGTCTTTTTGTGTTTTTAAAAATTGTTTTTAAAGGGAAACACGAGCACAACAGTTAATTGGCTGCTCTCTTTGATTGACGCCCAGGGGAGGGAGGAAGCATGGAAAAATATTGCCTTCTTTGTTGTGATTTCGGCGAGACCGGAAACTTGTGCGTTACGATAGCAGTGCTAGTGGGAGAGCCTTTTTTTCGATTGAACTGGCTGACTGTGTTACCGAGACCTGCCGCTATTGCTTCCAGCGCTTTTCAATATTGCTCAGACTTAGCGAAATGGCCCGTTGTGCGGAATTGCCCTCATTGACTGACCCCGAGGGGTTTGGCTCTCTTTCCTGACTTCCTTGCAAAATCCTGAAGGCCTTGGAAGAAGCCAGTATGCAGCAGCTGTGGATGGGATGGGTCAAGCAAGCAGAGAGTCTGGAAAGCATCCCACTAAATGGCGGTAGGGCCACCCGTGCAAACTGGCCTGAGCTTCTTCCCCATACACACATCCCAGCACTCCTTAAATCTCATTCCTTATTGTTCCTATCAATTTTAAACCCATCTCCATCTTTCTCCACACCTGGACTCGCCCTCTTCATGCTGCATTGTAGGTCACAAGTATCTCACAGGTTTAGGTGTCTGTCTTTTGGTTAGTGATTGCCTTTATCACCTTGTACACTGATGGTGCTGTGAACGGGTCCAACTGCCTCCTGGCCGGTTCAGATCAGCTTACTTAGCTTCGTTCAATTCAGCTTGTCCCTGTTTTTAGAAGAAAGATGGGGCCCTTTCAGTGGTATCTCCTCTCCAGAGTTCCCTCCCTGAAGAGATTTACTTGCTGCCAACTGTGTTACACATTGGGGGTTGGGGGGAGGGTTGGTGATATTTTCTCCTAACCCCCCTTCTGTTATGTTTTTTGCTAAATTTTGTTCTGACTTCTGATCACTGCAAATTAGTCTTGCCATTTCTGCTGCTGGTTGATTTCGTATGGTTTTGTTCTTGTCATTCTTAATTAAATTTCTAAACTGCCTTCCCAAGACCGGCTCAGGATGGTGTCCATACATAGATTATAAGTAACTACAATAAAACATTAATACAATCCATCAATTAAAAACCTATTATCAATTTAGCAGCATCTGATTAACCACATTGATTGTCTTTCCACCCAGACAACTGGTCATTGCTGGTGGGTTTTCCCAGAGTGGGTGTCTCTATCTGCGGGGGTGTCACTTTTGTTGGGGGGGGGGGTAGATGTTTTATAGTCATTGGCCCCAATCAAAGGCATGGTTGAAGTTCTCCATCTAACTGACCTTGTGGAACTGTGTCAGTTTCAGCAGGGTCCTCCTGATCTCCTCCAGGAGGTCATTCCACCAAGTAGGGGCCAGTTGTTATTGTACAGTTGATTGTTATTTTAATGGTTCTTCTTGACAGTCACATCAGTGGCAACTGTGCTAAGAATGATGCTTAGATTTAAAAAAATGTTGATTAATTGACCCTTGGCCACCAGCATCTGGCAACTTGTTGGCTATCCCAATTCTATTCATGCATGCACCCTTCTCATTCATGAAACTTGCAAGATGGCCTTCGTCAATCAGATTGGTGCCTTCCCCCACCTCAAAAAAGCACAATTGCTGTGATCCAAAGCAGTGATTCCAATAAAGCATTATCTGTGCAAGCTCCAGGGTTTTCAAGCTATTAGGAACTGTGTTGCTTTGTTTCATGTCAAGGAGTATATCCCACTTTGTAGCCCCAAGAGATTCTTGACGGTTTACCAAAAATATGCACAATAAAATCCTACTAAAGATGAATATCAGAAAAGGAAATGCTGTGGTTTGTGTGTTGTACCCAGGTTTCTCAGGGAACGCTTCCAGTATGTTGCTATTGGTCTTCCCTGGTTGATGCCCTTTGATGTTGCTCTTTCTTTGGCAAGAAAATGACAGAGAAGCTGGAACTTGCTCAGCCTTGGGGAGCACATCTTGCACAGGCTTCTTTTGAAATCAGGGAGTTGATGGAGGGGAGGTTAAGGGTCTGGAACTCCCTAAGGCCATTGAAACCCAGAGGATAATCATGTGAAAGGTTGAATCGGTTGGATAGCCATGTTAGTCTAAATCAACAGAACAAAATTGGAGCCCAGTGGTGCCTTTCAGAGCAACAAAGTTGAATTTGGAGAAAAAGCTTCCGTGTGCAGAATTGAGCTTCGTTGGTTTGAAATTTGCCACTGGTCTCGAGCATTCTTCTGTGTGAAAGGCTGCCTCTCCTGGTATAAACTTCTTCTGAGAGCAATTATGCCTGCCTGTTCCTTCCTCACAACTCATTTGCTTTCCATCTGCTAGCAACTGGGCTTTCTCTGGGAGGTGCCAGGTCTCTTTCTCTCTTGCACATCAATGCCCTTGCACTTTGTATTATTTTGGCTGCTGATGAACTTCCAGGTTGAATTCAAGGAATTCAAGCCTTCATGACTTGGGGCCTTGTGTGTTCCCTTTAAGGTCTGTTGTCAGTCCCTTTTGACCAAGACACATGCTGTCATGGTCGGGGCAGAGATGTCCCCACACCATAGTGTTCCTTGATTCCAGCAGGTAATTGTGCTGGTGCCTTGACTTGGATAACCCATGCAAGCCTGATCCCATCAGATCTCATAAGTGAAAGAGGGCCAAGCACGGCTGGTATTTGGATGGGAGACATAGAAGGGTTTGGGTGGTAGTTCCTCCAAGGAACATTAGAGGTCGTGACATAGAGGCAGGAAATGGCAAACCACCTCTGAACATCTCTTGTCGGGCTGTCAGACAAACCTCGGATCTCCTGGCTACATGACACATGGCATAGAATAAATAAATAAATACTGTGTTGGTCTGAAGCAGAAGAATGAAGCAGTGTTAAGAGCGTAAGCACCCGCCATGTGATTTGTGTTCCCTCCTCCCACTCCTGTATTATATTTTTTGGGGTTAGTGGGTTATTGACAGCCATGTTTTTTAATTGTTTTACGGGTCTGTCCTGTATTGGATGAATGACTGGAAGTGTTTTAATGGGGTTTTAATGGGGCTTTTAACATGGACTGTTGTAACCTGCCACTAAGCCAATTATGAGAGTGGCAGGCAATAAGTTGAAATAATAAATGAACAAATAAATAAATAAATAACACTAAAGGTTGAGTCCAGGGGCACCTTTAAGACCAACAAAAGTTTATCCCCTGAATAAAACTTTGCTGGCCTTAAAGCTGCCACTGGACTCCAACTTTCTTCCATACAGTTCCTAGACTGTCAAGATCTTAGAAGAACACCTTGCAAGATCTCTGGCTGCCACCTTGGGTTGGCAAGGGAACCCTTCACGCTGACAAACCCTCCACCTTGGATTCTGGGAGATTGGCTGCAAATTTTGGTGTTCTCTGCCAAGCATCAGTTAACAAAGGTTTCACCCGACACTTGGCAGAGGATAATGAAATGTGAGAAGTGGAGGAAGAGTTGGAGGGGAAGACGGGCAGATGTATTTGCTTGTTGTTCTGCATTAATTGCTGTGACCTAAAAAGGTAAAGGTATCCCCTGTGCAAGCACCGGGTCATGTCTGACCCTTGGGGTGACACCCTCTAGCGTTTTCATGGCAGACCTCAATACAGGTTGGCCTTGCCAGTGCCTTCCCCAGTCATTACTGTTTTATCCCCAAGCAAGCTGGGTACTCATTTTACCGACCTCGGAAGGATGGAAGGCTAAGTCAACCTTGAGCCGGCTGCTGGGATCGAACTCCCAGCCTCATGGTCAGAACTTCAGACAGCATGTTACTGCCTTACCACTCGGCGCCACAAGAAGCTCTGTTTATATTTATCTTTAATAAATTTATCTGTTTATATCTGTCTTTAAAAAGTGAGAAAGTATTGGGGCTCATATTGTTAGATAAAAAACTGACAATGTTTTCCATTGGTGGAAGGCACTTGTGTAAGTAGAACAGAACTTTCCTTATTTCTCTCCTTCCACTGCAGCCTGTTGATCTCTACAAAATGTTGTTTCTTGGGGCCAGTGAAATGTAAGGAACAGATCGAACTCCCAGCCTCATGGTCAGAGCTTCAGACAGCATGTTACTGCCTTACCACTCTGCACCACAAGAGGCTCTAACAAATCGGTGTTTTTAGGCTCTAAGTCCCCTTAAGGTAATGCCACTACTTCTGCTGCTGCTGCTATGCACCCTTCCCTGGTAGGCTCAGGAAGGGTAACATCAAAAGTAAAACCATTCAGTTCTGATAAATTCTAATAAGTTCCATAACAATAAACCATTAACCAAATAAATCTAACTTGTTGGGGTATATTTTCATGTTGCAGCCTGCCGTGAGATTGTTTGTTTGTTTGTTTTCATAGTGGTGGGCAATTAATTGAACAAACAAACAAATACATCCAATTTAGGTTTAAAAATTAAGTTAAAAGCCGTCTCTTCATTGTAATTACAATCTTCCAGGGATGGGGCGGCGGGGGGGGGTAGGTCTTGGTCATTGGTTGGGCAGATTCTCTTTGCATCTGGTTCCCAACTAGGTTTTCAAATAGAACCAGCGGCCGCAGGATTCCTTGGGGTTATTTCGTTCCGCCCCACAACATCTTCTTGCCTCTCATCTGCTTCTGAAATGATCCCTGGTTTCCTCGGCCCCTTTCTCCCCCCCCCCGCCCACCCCAAATTAATCAGCAGGATTAGCTAGAGAGGGCAGGCGGAAGGCGTCCCTGTCAGCACAGCAGAAAGTGAGCTGTTCCGAGCTCCTCAACCAGCTAGACCAGGGGTAGTCAAACTGCAGCCCTCCAGATGTCCATGAACTACAATTCCCAGAAGCCCCTGCCAGCATTCGCTGGCAGGGACTTCTGGGAATTGTAGTTCATGGACATCTGGAGGGCCGCAGTTTGACTACCCCTGAGCTAGACACTTGACAGATCGGTCCCTGTAGGAGCCTCTCGGCTTTGCCCACAATACGCCCCGGTTGCGGGGACAGCTGGAAACAGGGAGCATCGACTACACACTTTGGCAAAGGAAGCCTTGCAGTGGAAGGGAGTGTGAATGGGGCACATTAAGCAAAGGCAAGGGGGTAGGATTGATTTCCAGCAGAGCAAGCATGTGTGTGTGTGTGCCCCCCCCAGCCCCTTCCCCATCAGTGAAGAGTGAGCAAGAGAATTCTGAGTGACACTCTGGGCTGCAGGCTCCTCATTTGTGGCGGTTGCCAGCAGACAATGGGTAAACATTAGGGACAGTGATCGGTGTATCCGACGGAGGGCCTCTTCTGACATCATGTTTTCCTTCACCAGAACGCTTTTGGAACCGCTTCTGTGGAGAAACGCATGCGGAAAACCTTATGTGGGGATGGAAAATCCCTCATGAATGTTTCTCTCTCTCTCTCCCCCCCCTTTTTTTTTTAATGAAAGATCCACGAGCAGGAAATTGCAGGCCTCTGCTTATGGGTCTTACCTGGAAAACCCACTTGAATATTCCATTTTGGCATAGGGTCATCCACACGGAGCTGAGAGTTACTGGGAAAGGCTCACTCTGAGAAGCTGAGGTGTCGGCAGGGGCCTGGAAACCCACCAGTTCTTCCATAGCTCTCTCCCACCATTGAATGCAGCCAACTTGCCTGCCTTTCTCAGGTGACCTGTTCCTCTTGGCCAGTCCCTGACACCGGGTCTGTATGCCCAGGATCCGACCCTTGCTGCTCTTTAATGCCTGTCCGCTGATCTCCATCCCCGCCACCTCACCTGTCCATCTGGAGCCAGCAGCCCCAGCCTTTTGGCTCATGAGAGCTACTTCTAAGTAACTACAAATATCCTGAGTGATCCCCGTCTCTTCCAGCACATTACCAAGTTTTGTTCTGTCCTCAAAAGAGGGCATGGACTAGGCACAGAACCTGAAATGAAATCATTGGTTTTGCAGCACAAAAAGAGAAGGGTAGATGCAAATGGGTAGCCCTATCGGTCTGAAGTAGCCCAACAAAATCAGAGTCCAGGGGCACCTTTAAGACCAACAAAGATTTATTCAAGGTGTGAGCTTTCGAGTGCAAGGAGTTTGAAACAAATGGGTGTTTTTTTTTATTTAAAAAAAATGTCCAGAGCAGGTTTTTTGTTGTTGTTTTTGAGATTGTTTGTGTGGGTCATCTCAAGGATAGCCAGCAAGCTACTAGTAGCTAATGTGCTACCTGTTGGAAGGACCTGATCCAGAGTGCTTATGTGTGCTAAATGTGCTTCTGGCATCCATTTCTTCCATTTTCAACTAAGGGAGGGGGGAGGGGTTGTACCTTGTGTCACTGGAACCCATCCCATAATTACTGAGCTCTGCTAAGACCGTGAAGAGCAAAAACAATTTTCCTCTATAGAGACTTTAATGCAGATATCTCCTCCCTGCACCTGCCGGACATGCACACAGGCATATATGTGCCAAGGTCAGTCTCTTCCCATGTCAGAATAGATCTTTGTGTGCTCACACCCCTGCTAAGGGGAACAGAGTGTCTCCCTTGCTTTCATCATCAGCTTTTGTTGCAGGGCTGGATCCTGGTCCCAAATGCATATTCTGAAGTTTCACTAAAGTGGAAGATCGCACATTTTGGCTGAGTTTTGTTCAGCAGGAGAGAAATTTTGGAAGCTGTCGACTGGAGATGCTTTGCTCGACCCTCTTTCTTTGCTTTCATTACTTTGTGTGTTTGTTTTGTTCCTATAGCAAAACAAAACTGGCTATCCATCACATATCTAGACCTCCTTCCCTTCCTCCCCTCCCTTTGTCTTTTGTCTGTTATGGTGAACTAGTTCAGACATTTAACTTTGCATCCTTGGGATGCTTTTTTTTGAGAGCCAGCTTGGTGTAGTGGTTAGGAGTGCGGACTTCTAATCTAGCATGCCGGGTTCGATTCTGCGCTTCCCCACATGCAGCCAGCTCAACACAGAACTGATAAAGCTGTTCTGACCGAGCAGTGATATCAGGGCTCTCTCAGCCTCACCCACCCCACAGGGTGTCTGTTGTGGGGAGAGGAATGGGAAGGCGATTGCAAACCGCTTTGAGCCTCCTTCAGGTAGGGAGAAGCGGCATATAAGAACCAACTCCTCCTCCTCCTCCTCCTCCTCCTCCTCCTCCTCTTCTTCTTCTTCTTCTTCTTCTTCTTCTTCTTCTTCTTCTTCTTCTTCTTCTTCTTCTTCTTCTTCTTCTTCTTCTTCTTCTTCTTCTTCTTCCTCTTCTTCTTCTTCTTCTTCCTCTTCTTCTTCTTCTTCTTCTTCTTCTTCTTCTTCTTCAATTGCTCCTCACAAATGCATCAATATGAAAATGTCGTGTTTTGTCCAAGCTATTCATGTGTTACTACATGGCTGGGGGAGACACAAACTTCTTGCTAACCACATTCAATTGATGAACATTTCATGCTTGACAGCCGTGATCACCTGTGAGTTGAACATCTCATCTGTTTGCCAGTTCATCTTCTATCTGGAACAGCTGTCAAACAAGCTTGAAGAAGAGTTATTTGGCTTTTATACCCTGCTTTTCACTGGCTGAAGGAGTCACAAAGCGGTTTACAATTGTGTTCCCCTCCTCTCCCCACAACAGACACCCCGTCAGATAGGTGAGGCTGAGAGAGCTTCTGACAGGACATTTGGTCAGAACAGCTCTATCAGGGCTGTGACTAGCCCAAGGTCATCCATCTGGCTGCATGTGGAGGAGCGAGAATCATACCTGGCTTGCCAGATTAGAAGCTGCTGCTCTTAACCATGCTGTCGCTGTGGATCTTCATTCCCTTGGCTCGTGCGGGCTCTGGGATCTGCACAGTAGGTAAGATTATTATACCCAGGGCCATAGACAGGAAGTTTAAATCAAGGGTAGTCAAACTGGGGCCCTCCAGCTGTCCATGGACTACAGTTCCCATGAGCCCCTACCAGTGAATGCTGGCAGAGACTCATGGGAACTGTAGTCCATGGACACCTGGAGGGCCCCAGTTTGACTACCCCTGGTTTAGATGTTTAAACGTTGTGAGAGGCTACAGTTTCTATAACACTGTGAAAATGTGAATGCATGAGATGGGATTGATAACATCAACTTAAACCAACTGGTTGGCCATTGTATTAAACAGGGCTTCTACACAGTATTAAACAGGGCTTCTACAGATCCAGCTTGGTATAATGGTTTACGGTAAAGGTAAAGGTATCTCCTGTGCAAGCACTGGGTCATGTCTGACCCTTGGGGTGACGCCCTCTAGCATTTTCATTGCAGACTTAATACAGGGTGGTTTGCCAGTGCCTTCCCCAGTCATTACCGTTTACCCCCCAGCAAGCTGGGTACTCATTTTACCGACCTCGGAAGGATGGAAGGCTGAATCAACCTTGAGCCAGCTGCTGGGATTGAACTCCTAGCCTCATGGGCAGACAGCTTCAAACAGCATTTCTGCTGCCTTACCACCCTGCGCCACAAGAGGCTCTTAATGGTTTAGATGGTTCTAATTTGGCAAGCCGGGTTTGATTCCCCGCTCCCCCACACGTAGCCATGGGTGACTTTTCATAGCACTGATAGAGCTGTTCTGACCAAGCAGTCCTGTCTGAGCTCTTTCAGCCCCAACTACCCCGCAGGGTGTCTGTTGTGGGGAGAGGAAAGGGAAGGCAATTGTAAGCCGCTTTGAGACTCCTGGTAGAGAAAAGCGGCATATAAAGAAACAACAACTTCTTATGTTCTTAAATAGTAAGACCTTTTAATAAAATTAGCAAGCATTTCAGCTGGCTGGCTGGCTGCCTGATTTGCTCACTACACCTTTACCCACATTGCTTCCAAGCACTGTGCAGCATTGGCACTTTCAGGGAGAGAAAAGTAGATTTGCCAGCAGGCTGTGGGAAACATGTTTGAAACCCTACCGATGGCAATGTGCTGTTTGTGGGTATGAAAAGAAACCTGACGGACAATCTTGAACGGTCCATGAGTACCTGAACAGATAAACGAAAAACACCTCCACGTCTGTGACCAGTGAATGGACTGTGAGCCAGACTAGGAGGTTTATAATTTTAATTGACTGTCCTTCAACGTAGATCTGCCCAGAATCCAGCTCATCAAATCCCTCCTCCCACCCAGGCCATTGATTCATGTCAACGACAGTGTTGTGCCAATTTTTCAGGTGTGCAGCTGGGGGGCAGCGTTTCTTCAAGTTATCTGACAGGCCACAGCTGATCTGTGTGCTTCCAGGGCTTGTGTGCTTAATCTGTGTGCTTTCTTCACATCCCCCCCCCCCCATGGATGGATTGGCTGCTATATATATTTTTGTGTGTGTAAATCTGTCACCCAGGAAATTCCAGGGAACCTCCTGAACAATTATTTTTGTCTCTATGCAACAAAAACAGTATAAACTTAGATGTGGTTGGATGCAATGTAGTCTAGGTGCCATGATACATAGGTAATGCTGGTTACTTTTGGGGTGAAAACTGTGAATAGACCTCATTGTGTGTGGGTATGTATATATATATTGTCTATGAGATCATGATAATTCAGCTATTTTAGAGACCGGAGAAGGAGTTGACTCTTTTTTCAGAGACGTGCTCTATATTTCCCCTAGTTAGTTATATTGTTTCCTCCCTTTTAATTTTTTTTTTAAAGAAAATGGCCTTATTTCAGTGTCTTGTGTTCTTTTCCTTTTCTTGCTTGTGCTCCTCACATTCTCCCTGTGCTGCCTTTCCCTCCATGTCCCCATTCATTCCACTTGCCTTCTCTCTCCTCTTGCGAGAGCCATCCCTGCGTCTTCAGGGTCAATCCAGGGTAATTAATTGCAGGCAGCAAGGAGTCCCCAGTAGGCACACTCAGTCACTACTGTGGGGAAAAAAATGAGTCAGGTCTTCCAAGTACCAGCAAGAGGCAAGGATCCCAGCTCCCCCCGCCGCCCAATGTTTGTTACAAGGAAGACTGGTGTGCAAGACATGTTTTCTTCTGGGGAAAAACCACAGGATCCAGCACCACTGAAGAAAGCCATTTGAGAAGAAGGCGAGACGGGATGTCTTTTGCCTGCCAGATGTTGGCTTTGTTTTGCCGTGGCTTGACTATGTAGCCGGATTAACTCTGGATACAATAGTTGGATGACAGGATGCAGAAGGACACCACTTGTCATGGGCTTACTTGGCTATTCTTGCAGAGTGCCCCGAGGGGTCCAAGATTTGCCCCCTACCTCTGTTTAAGGAACTCGTACTCCACTCTCCTCCCCTTCTCTTTGTGGGTGTGTGTCTGATTGAGGAGAACAGCCTGGTCTCTCGCTTTGCTTGTTTACTCTGTCCACATCCACACATGTTATGACCTCAGGGAAGACCTTTCTTTAGCCAGCTGGTGTTCTGCCTGTCCCTCTCCCCACACATGCTTGCTTCAGTCTGAAACTCCCTCCTATCCATCATAGTCTTTTGCCTCACCACAAGAGGCCCACCTGGTCTTTGTCCCTGTGATATGAAGTGGTTGAGGGAACCATGTGGACGGTGCCTCACTGTTTTAAAATCTCTCTTGGGCTGCATCAGGATCCAAAAGAACTCTTGCTGTCCCCAAAGGGAATAGTGCACATTCTTGGACTGCAGCTAGAAAAGAGTTCACCTCACACACAGAACCACCCAGAAGAAGACTCAGCATTTCTGCCACATAATTGGGGTTGTTTACCTGTGTTGCAAACCTAGCAGTGGTGACCTTTGATGAAGAAGAAGAGTTGGTTGAAGTAGTCTCAAAACGGCTTACAGTTGTCTTCCCTTTCCTCTCCCCACAACAGATACCCTGTGAGGTGGGTGAGGCTGAGAGAGCCCTGATATCACTGCTTGGTCAGAACAGCTTTATCAGCACTGTGGTGAGACCAAGGTCACCCAGCTAGTGGGAGAGTGCATGTGGGAGAGTGCAGAATCAAACCCGGCTTGCCAGATAAGAAGTCCGCACTCCAAACCACTACACCAAATGGGCTCTTAGGTCTTGAAGGTCTTTGAAGGGTTGAGCTTCAGACGTCTCTGCCTGAGCCACCTTATCACTGCTTCCAGATATCTGGTTAAGACTTCTGGGGGAGAATCAGGTTGGCCATCCATCAGGAGGAAGAGCTGGTTGTCATCTGTATATTTATGACATCCCACTTCGAACTTCCGCACCAGCTGAGCAAGAGGGTGCATGAAGATTTTAAATAAGATTGGAGAGTGGACCGCTTCCTGTGTGACTCCACAAGTGAGCTGTCAGTGGCTTGATAGTCTCCCTCCTATTGTTACCCTCTGTCCGCAGTCCTGGAGGAAGTAGATCAGCCATTTGAGGGCTGTCCTCCGTATCCCGGCATCAGTGAGGCAGTGAGCTAAAAACTTGTGGTTGACTGTCAAACACTGCTGAGAGGTCTAATAGCACAAGCAGAGTGGACCCGCCTCGGTCCAACTGGAAGCAGAGGTCATCCATCAGGGCAGATAGCGCTGTTTCTACCCCATGGCTAGGTCAGAAGTCTGGCTGCGATGGGTCTAGGACTGAAGCTTCATCCAGGAATATTGTTATTTGGTCTGACAGCCATTTCTGCCATTTCCCCAGAAACACAAGTTGAGAGATGGGTTGGTAATTGTCGGACACTAGCAGGTCCAGAGATTCCCCCCCCCCAAGCAATCAGAGTACCACTGCCTCTCTTAGCCTATATATACTAGTCAACCTATTCAGAATATTATTGAGAAACATTGTTGAGAAAGTCTTTGCATTGATCCCGTTCAGGGACAACACTTAAGAAATGGGTTATCTGTGTTGGTAGCGGGTGCTGCTTTTATTTTCTTTCCTCATTGAGTTCCACAAACTTACCTCCCAGCTGTATCCAAGTAAGGTGTTTCTGCTGCATGCCATTTGTGGGTGACTCTCCTGTATTAGTGGGTTGAAGGTGCATGCACAACACAACCTACATCAATGAAGCAGAGTTGTTCTCTCTTGCCCCAGAGGGAGGGACCAGAATAAATGGGATGAAATTAATTCAAAAGAAATAACGTCTAAACATCCGGAAGAAGTTCCTGACAGAGGGTTTCTCAGTGGAACAGGCTTCCTTGGGAGGTGGTGGGTTCTCCATCTTTGACAATTTTTAAATAGAGGCTGGATAGCCATCTGAAAGAGAGGCTGATTCTGTGAAGGCTCAAGGGGGTGGCAGGTGACAGTGGATGAGTGATAGGGTTGTGAGTGCCCTGCATAGTGCAGGGGGTTGGACTAGATGACCCAAGAGATCCCTTCCAATTCTATGATTCTATGAGAAATTACCATTTGGCAGCCAATGAAAAAGACCAGTTATTGGCATCTGCCACCTCTTGACAAATCAGAGTGGAAGGGGGTATATTTGGTAAGGGAGATCATGAGCTGGGGAGAGGAATTGCTGATGGTGAGAAGTTCAGGCTGACTCAAGATCATAGGATGGAATTTATGGGAAATAGCTGGCATCCTCCTACCTCTTTGATCAGTATTTGCTGCCACCTTATTCCTACATGGTGAACAAGGAAGTCTCAGATTCAGTAAGACATCTTCTCATTGCAGCAACTCCTCTCATCTATGCCCCTGTTTCTCATTGGCATCCAAGCCCCTGCAGACCTTTACTGGAACAGGATTTGAAGGCTTAATCCAGGCTTTCTCAACTAATGTTTCATGAAACTGTGGGGTTTCTTGATAACCCTAAAAGGGATTACAGAATGAGTGGGAGTTAATTAATGTTTAATATATATTTCTTTAAATGTGTTGAACATTTATTGGGTAATATGATCATATATGTTCATATTGACCCACCCCCTCCCACCCCAAATGGCCAATGATGGGCCTGGAGGGGGTGGGAAGGGAAGGTGTCCCAGGTGGGGGTATACACCACTATGCTTCCCAACCTCATCCTGCACGATCACACCACTTCTGGGATTTCTTGAAGCCTGACAAATGTTTCAGAGGTTTCTCAATGGTAAAAAAAAATGTTAATAAAGGCCGGCTTAATCCATACCAGAGGATCTGTGATCTGTAGAAATGCTATTAGCTCAATTCCACATTACAGCGAGCATAACATGGCCATGACTCCCAACTATAACCATACAGAGCTCTGATTTATAGCAGGATTGCTTGGATAATATTTTGTTATTAACCCTTTTCTGGGTGTGTCTTTTTCTGAGCATGTTTGGTGTAGTGGTTAGGAGTGCGGACTTCTAATCTGGCACGCCAGGTTCGATTCTGCGCTCCCCCACATGCAACCAGCTGGGTGACCTTGGGCTCGCCACGGCACTGATAAAACTATTCTGACCGGGCAATGATACCAGCGCTCTCTCAGCCTCACCCACCCCACAGGGTGTCTGTTGTGGGGAGAGGAATGAGAAGTCGACTGTAAGCCGCTTTGAGCCTCCTTCGGGTAGGAAAAAGCGGCATATAAGAACCAACTCCTCTTCTTCCTCCTCAATAGTTTCATGAAGGTGCTATTTACCCTGCTAGGACAAACATTTGAGCATTCTACATTGTGTCCAGCCAGATTTTCTGCTGGAGAAATATAGAATCATAGAATCATAGAGTTGGAAGGGGCCATGCAGGCCATATAGTCCAACCCCCTGCTCTACGCAGGATCAGCCCTAAGCATCATAAAGCAATGAATGAGGGGGTCCCATTTGACCAGCAATAGGGCTGTGCTGGGGATCATGGGACCTGCATGGGCAGAAATCATGGAGGATGGGGACTGTGGTAAGGAGGGAACTGAGCAAGGTAGAGATACGGGCTGGTTCGAGCCCTCTGATTCCAGCTAGATATGAGTC
Organism: Paroedura picta; assembly: GCF_049243985.1. Lineage (NCBI taxonomy): Eukaryota > Metazoa > Chordata > Lepidosauria > Squamata > Gekkonidae > Paroedura > Paroedura picta. The sequence goes on along the minus strand of NC_135380.1, from coordinate 37,601,297 downwards.
CAGTAGTAACTTAGAACAGGAGTAGTCAACCTGTGGTCCTCCAGATGTTCATGGACTGTGTTTGCTGGCAGGGGTGTAGTACATGAACATCTGGAGGACCACAGGTTGACTACCCCTGACTTAGAGAACAACATGGGTTTCAAGGTTTACTGTAAGCTCCTGTGAGTCAACACACCTTTCATCAGGTTCAAGTAGGGGCTTTGACTCTTGAAGGCTCATACCTCAAAAATTGTGTTGATCTTTGAGGCGGTGATGAACTCTAGTAATTCTACTGGGCTGTCCCCTGAAGCCACCTCCTGTATGTTGCTTTCTCTTGCTCTGGTTATGCAAACTGCTCTACAGGTCCATGTGGGGTGAGAAAAAAAGATACGGGTTAAGCTTTGTTCCCCTGTGCTATGGTTCCCATCTGAATCAGCGCCCCTCCCCCAAATTCATTTGACATCTCTGCCTTGTGTTTCTCCTCCCTGTTAACTCCCATCAGCTTTCCGTTGAATAAGCCATTCAGGAAAAAGCTGACATTTAAATATGGTGAGGCCACTTGGGGTAGTGGTTAAGACTAATCTGGCAGCCTCTAATCTGGCAATTTGGTTTGATTCCCCTCTCCTCCACATGCAGCCAGCTGAGTGACCTTGGGCTTGTCACAGTCCTGACAAATTTTAACAGAGTAGTCTTGTCAGGGCTCTCTCAGCCCCACCTCTCTCACAGGGTGCCTGTTGTGGGGAGAGGAAGAGAAGGTGATTGTAAGTCACTTTGAGACTTCTTTGGGTAGAGAAAAGTGGCATATAAGAACCAACTCTTCTTCTGTTCTGACCAAGCAGTAATATCAGGGCTCTCTCAGCCTCATCTCCCTCACAGGGTGTGTGTTTTGGGGAGAGGAAAGGGAAGGAGAATGTAAGCCCCTTTGAGACTCCTTTGGGTAGTGAAAAGGGAGGTATAAAAAACAATTCCCTCCTCCTCTTGCTTCTTGCCTTAAACAAATAATTTCCCCCCCAAACCAGCGATGAGAGAGATTTTCTCCCCTTACTGCTGATTCTGAAAACAGTGACCCTAAGCTGACATTCTTGCTTTCTACCTGCCAGTTGGTGATCCTCAGTTCATGGACTGATCCCAGCTCAACACCTGTTGCTAGGCTATATCTGACTCACACCAACCCCGTTTTAACAAGACAAGAGATCAGGAATTAAACAAAACAAAAGCAGCCTCTTCCCCATAGTGTCATAACAGAGGGCTTTGTGTCTGAAGTGAGAGCATGAAGTGGACTGGCTGGGCAGCATGTAAATGTTTGCCAGCGTTTTCCGCTCCTGGGCCCCCTGGCCCCCATCAATAACTGAGTCCGGCTCTAGCTTGCCCACCTTGGGTTTGTTCCAACACTCTGACCTTTTCTTCCAAAGTGATGAAGTCCGTCCGCGGGATGAATTTCAGGAGATATGGCTCCCTGGGGGCCGGCAGCCGGAGGAGCGGAGGGTGTGAGCCGTTAGAAGGATGAGGTCACCTGCCAGCAACAGTAGAGAAACTTCACCCTTGTTTGTGGTGAACCGGGAAACAGGCTTTGCAGACGCAAAACGTCAAAATCCTGGAAAGCAATGAGTGCCGTGGAACTTGAAGGGCTCCCCCCTCCCTCCACCTTAAGAACGCCTGAGCTTCCATTTGAGAGTAACCAGCAGTGATGCATCTGGAAGTAATTTCCAAATGCCTGATGAGGTACTTGTAGCATTCCTATCCTCAATAAATCAGAGCTGGATCCACTTTATAGATATGGACGTACAAAGCTGCCTTACACGGATCAGACCACTCAACTCAGAATGGACCACTTGGACTCACATTGACTCTTGGAGGTTGCAAGCAAAGAAAGGTCATTCCCAACAATTTTGGAAGTTGTGCATGGAAAGCACATGAGACCTTTTACCAGCAGGAGACGTTTTACATGCAGGGATGATAGTCCTGGAGACAGCTAGACTTCATCAACAAGTTTCCTTGTAGTGATTTTGTGTAATTGTTGTTGTTGTTAGGTGCGAAGTCATGTCCAACCCATCGCGACCCCATGGACAATGATCCTCCAGGCCTTCCTGTCCTCTACCATTCCCCGGAGTCTATTTAAATTTGCACCAACTGCTTCAGTGACTCCATCCAGCCACCTCATTCTCTGTCGTCCCCTTCTTCTTTTGCCCTCAATCACTCCCTGCATTAGGCTCTTCTCCAGGGAGTCCTTCTTTCTCATGAGGTGGCCAAAGTATTTGAGTTTCATCTTCAGGATCTGGCCTTCTAAGGAGCAATCAGGGCTGATCTCCTCTAGGACTGACCGGTTTGTTCGCCTTCTATTTCTTAAATTGTTATCTTCCTCCTTTCTCCAAGGAGCTCAAGACAACATACACAAATCTTTATTATAGCAATAATATGCATTATCAACTAGGATGTATCATCTCAAGCCCTCCCCCCTCCACACACACACCAAGTTTACACAATGTTGGGGTCTTTTGATGGTAGGTCAGACCTGCAGGACCCACCACAAAAATTATGGGGCTCCTTAAAAACAAGCATTGCCAAAGCAGAACCAGTCTTTCCTTTTTCTCTTGAACAGTGTGCTGATACTTCCTTTTGCCTGAGAGCAGGAGATGACTACCCTGGAAGGCAATTTTGTTTACAACAGATAAGCTGGAGTTGTTTGTTTTAAATTTACTTTACATGAAGCAGAATGGGGATAGATGGTCCCTTTATTTTGTCTTGCTTGTGTCAAAATCTAATGAACAGGAAATACTGTATGAGGAGGGAACTCATCAGTCTGCCCCGTGGGTGTGAATGGTGGGGTGCGTGGTCATATAATACCTTTAAGAGCATATTAGATGTTGTTTTGATGATTCATAATGCCATCTATCTAGTGGTATGACTCCTCATCTAAAAAACAGCCAATTTCGAGTCTTGCAAATCTCCCTTTGGCACTTGAGGTCATACATTAACTAGAGTGACTGACTCACTGGAGAACAGAACTCCATCGGATACACATCTATTAAAAGAAAGTTAGGGAAGGCAGAGGGTGGGGGAAATGTGGTCTGCATGTGTCCATGACAGATGGATGGATGGATGGATCTGCAACCTATTGAATGAGATGGGTAGGTGTTGTGGTGATTTATGCTCCAGAAATGTCAAGTAAAAGGCTTCTCAATTGGGGGAGAGGTAGCTTTATTGTTGCAAAGGTCTGCAGAGAGATTGTGTTGGGTGTCACAGAATTCATGCAAACAGAGGCAGGGAAACAAGAGTCTTCACCTTTGATAAGGCTGTGTGCACTCACAACTCTAGGCCAAGAAATCTTGTCGGAGACCATAGCCTTGCAAATAGAAGGTCCTGACTTCTCTATTAGGAGGACCTGAGAGATGTGGCCAGTCAGAGAATAGTATGCTGGTCTAGATAGATCAGTGGTCTGATAAAGTCTAAGGCAATGCCCTATGTCCCTGTAGCTCCACATTAAACTATTTGGCATGCCACTTGCCGCTTATGTGTTTTGAATGCATTCTCATTGCTCAACATCCTTCCTAAACAGCAAGGTCTAGAACTCAGCCTAGTTCTGTGGAAGCAATCTGCCTCTTGCCTTGTATATTGTGGCTGCAATTTCTCCCAGAGTCTTGGAAATAACACATCAGAAACTGAACTTTTGGACTGTACCATCTTGTTCTTCATTCCTGTTCAGTTGTAAACTAACACTAACTTGGTGCAAACAGCTGTAGGCAGGGGGAAGGAATCACCTTCTCCTTACATTCTTCCTCCATTGGATAGAGATGAGCAATGTCGTAAAAGGATCAGCATGAACCAGAAAGTCCAGTTGGAGGGACTCAGAAGGAGTACAAAGTCCCCCAGAGCTGTGGGAATGTCTTCTAAGAGTAATCATACCCTGACCAAGACTTGGGGGCACTGTTTTGATCTTCTTGAACTTTGCCCCAATGTCCGTCACCTCTACTCCCCCAGGTCCCAGTCATCTTTGCCTCCCATTACCCCACCTGCTTGCATTTGCTAGAAATTCTGATGAAAAGCAAACAAACCATGAATCATGCCCACTCACCCTTAGCTCAGCCGGCGCTCTCTTCTCCTGGCTGCGTTTGACCTCAGCCTGTTGCTCCTCCATAAACAAAATGCCAGCAAATTGAATCAAGGTTTCAAGGAGGTGCCCAAACGTCACTCAGCGTAACCTCCTTGGGTATGTAGGTGGACTCCTCAAATTGAAGGATGCCTTCCATAGACATCTTTATTTGTTTAAAGGCTGAAAGAAGGCAGAGCATGCCTGCATACCTACCAGATCTAATTAAAGCAACGCTGGCGTTACCGTAAGAAGCAAAGGCAATTAGCGCTATTGGATTAGTGTCCAGAGCAGGAGCACGTCCAGTGAGGTTGCTGATGTTGTTCACGTTATTTGGAACTGCATCATCGGATGCACTTTAGAGCGACCCACCATAACGTGACATCCGATGCTGCCCACCATTTCACAGTTGAAAATAGAAGCGCTCTTGTTCATGCCTAACATTCATCTCTCACGCCTGGAGTACCTCCCTGTGCATCATTCTAACTGTTTACTGAAGGCTCCTCACTATCTGTTGTACATGTTAGTGTATCCTACAGTGTCTTGAAGCAATAGTAAATAGTTGGCAGTGGATTCTTGTTCTGAATTACTTTCCCTGGTAGCAATAGTAAGAGTCGAGTCCATAACAAACTGGTCGTAGAAGCAGTAGTAAGTAATAGCAGTAGTAGTTAAATCTTACAATAGATCTGGCTGTTTCTGCTATGGACTAGCCTCAATTCAGACATATCCAGCATTATTTTAAGAGATAAGGAGTAGCAGTTGGGAAGCTGGAAGACCCAGGTTCAAGTCCCCATACCATGCAGCTCAGCGGGTGACCTTGGGCTGGTCACTATCTCTCAGCCAAGTCTCACTCATAAGGTAACCAGATTACGCCCCTTAACTCCTTGGAAGACAGTGAGATGAAAATATTATAGGGTGTCTACTGAAAGTGTTTCTAAATGCACCCTTGTGTTTTTGCCAAGCATAATATAGGGATTGTAGGTACCATTCCTGGAGAGTAAGGGTAGTTGGTATGTTTGGGATATTCATGGAGCCAGAACACACAAACCATGGTGGTTTATCCTGAAAGCTCAAGGCACAGTAGAAATCCAAAACTGAGTTTTATTAGTTAAGTTCTTTTGGGCCATGAAGCTCATGGTTCCAAGATCTGAAGAAATTATCCATTGTGGATCCTTGGAAGATTCCTTCCAGCTAGGATCTTCTGTCCTAGGGGCCAGTATTTCATCCACCACAACGAGACCTCCTCAGTCTCACAGTTGCAACGTTGAGTGGGATCAGTTCAGTTTGACATGGACAGGATGAAATCTTTTTGCAGAACAGACTTCCATGTTGATTTCTTTTAGAAGGGCCTCCCTAGGAAAGAAAGTGTCCACCTCCACCATCAGCAGATAGATCAGGGGTTGCATGTTCCAATATGGAAACTGGAGTAGACTCTTGAGAGGGAATGGCTGCACATTCCTTAAGGGGAGCAGCCATCTCTGCAGCATACAAGTTTTTTTTTTTTTGTCTTGGGGGGGGGGGGTCTGCAATGCTGCCATCTGGTGGTCTGTGCACTCTTACGAGGCACTACAGAATTGATATGTTGGCTGATTTTGGTAGGAAGGGGCCAGTTCTTCCTCCCAGGTACATACTGCTTTGTTATGTCCCAGTGGTCAGGACTGCTCCGCTGAGAACTGGGGAATGAGAGATTTGTTTCACTTACCATGAATCTTCCCCCTTGAAGATCCAAAGATTGGGCTGTCCAATTTTCTCGTCTCTGGCTTTCCTGATTTTGGGAACACCAGCCTGAGTTTGAGAGAGTCCTTGGTATAGTTTAGCTTATGTGAAGTTGTCTTTATCCCACTGTGCAGTTGGTTTAAGGCCTATTTAATCAGATGGTTTTCTGGTTTCTCCATCATTGAAATATGGCATCAGTTGTTCTTCGGTGTTAGAGTTGTGTCATGCAAACTCTCCCTTGTGGTCTTCCACCTGCCCCAAAAATTCAACTATAATAGAAGGTCAGAGTGGACAAATGAATCAAGATAGATGCCATCCTGCATTTTGCCGTGTCTCCTACATTATGCAGAATTGTGCCAGGTGGGTGCAGCACCAGAGAATTGTGCCAGGTGGGTGCAGCACCAGAGTGTCAGGGACTTGCAGGCCTTTTGTTAGTTAGGATGCACCTGTAACCACTAGCATAATTCCTGGGTTGATTTGTGTTGGGCTTTTGGCTTCAGAAAGTGTAATTCAGCTTTGAAAACAGCCAGTGCTGCTGCTGGAAGGCACACACCAATACAGATAACACCAGTGTCTGGTGTCAGCATGGCTGGGCTTCTGCAGAAGGCCAAGTCCTGGTGAAGGGCTTGTGACTCAATGGGAGCGGGCAACCATCCTGTCAGCAATGGGAGGTCCCACAGAGGTCTACGGGTTGTTTCAGGAACTGTGGTGCAAGCTCATTTCCTGCTGGATGACTCCCACTTGGAAGAATTTCATTCTACTGCCTCTCCCCCAAGCTCAATCTGAATTTAGATGGTGTGTGCAGATGTAAACTCCCTTGACACACAGAACCCAAAGCTTCAGGAGTTGGGCAGAGAACACAACTCAAAGGAATATGTTTATTACTATTCTGTCCTGGCCCCCACCTGGTGGAACGAGCTCCCTGAGGAGATTAGGGCCCTGTCTGAACTCCCAAAATTCTGCAGGGCCTGCAAAAGGGAGCTCCTCCACCAGGCGTTTGCCTGAGACCAATCACAGGTCCCCCCTCAGACATCCTCTCCATGGCCTGAACGAGTCTGTCCTCTCTAAGGGCCTTAGCTAAGTTCTTGTTCCTGTTATATTGTTGTTTAAGATCACTTAAATTGTGTTATTTTTATGTTATATATTGATTCGTTCCATGTATCCCCCCATGTTGTATGTAAACCGTCCTGAGCCATATGGAAAGGCAGCATAGAAATCAATCAATTAATCAAACACTACTACTACTGCTGCTGCTGCTACTACTGCTGCTGCTGCTGCTGCTACTACTACTACTACTACTACTACTACTACTACTACTACTACTACTACTACTACTACTACTACTACTACTACTACTACTACTACTACTATGACCTGTGTCACATTCTCCGTAAGAAATGTTGGGATTGACTTTCTAGCCACCAAATGCCATGGCTCTTGAGCAACAGAACAATTCTGTCTTCTCCCCTGCAAGGTCCCTGTTCTCTTCCTGAGCTCTGGACAGTCCTTATCCCACTCACGTATCTTTGGCACCCTCTGCAAGGCAGAGTTGCGAACCTTCAGGTGGGCCCTGGAGACCTTCTGGGATTGCAACTGATGATCACAGGACAGAGATTAGTTCCCGAGGATGGGGGGGAGGGGGGGAGTGGCTGGATAGCATTATACCCAGCTGAGGTCCCTCTCCACCCTCAAATCCCCAGGAATTTCCTTCCCCAGGTCTGGAAACCCTACCAAGATCCAGTCTGGCCCAGTTGCAACTTGAAACTGTCAAACTTCACGCTGAACTAGATGCAGCCGCTCCGTGTTTCGTGGCTCTGTCACTTTTCTAAGAGTTCTCAGTAAATGTTTTTTTCCCCCTGCCTCCAGACTTCTGTGGAAATGTTTTTCTGCCTCCGGAGTCATTGCCTTGTCTCCGTAGGTGGCCGTGGATGTTGTTTCCAAACCTACCATCAGGCGCTCGGAGCAGGTATTTTTGTTCAGTCCCCCTCCCTTCCCAGAAAATCCTGCAGGCAGTTTCCTGTTTGCGCCAGCTGGTCAGGTGTTGTCCCTCGCCACGTTTGCCTGCTCCTCGACACCTCCTGCACATGGCCCCACTCACACCATCCCCTTAATTGAGTTTCTCACTTTGGCTGAAGATGTGACAGGACTTGCTGGAAGGAGAGGCCCTGGGGAGCTGTAAACAGGGGAGTCTGCCTGGCTGGTGGGATGGGGGAATACCGGGGGGCATGGATGCCTGTGTCCCTTCAAAGGGGGAGGGAGGTCCAAAGTCCAGGTATGAGCTCAGGTTGCCTTTCCTCATTTCTGTCTGAGAAAGTATGGGCGTGCCCTGGACATCAAAGCCTGCTTCTTTCCTCGTCCACAGCGTTGACATGTTTGCCTGCCCTGTCCTAATAAACTGTTAGCTCTGCATCATGCCAAGCTTGTTTGGGGAAATCTGCTTTTGAGTTCTTGGGCAATTGAGGGGCAGGGGGGAGGGAGCCCAAAGATCGTGTAATATGTTTTTTTATCCGGACCAGCCCAAGTGCCACAACCCCTCCCCCACCTTTTATGCGAGCTGTCAAATTCTCTAGAGTTCTACACCGAGCTGGAAGCTCGCTTAAAACAAAAATTGAGTCAGGCAGCCGGGGAGGGGGTCGTGGGGGGGGGAGGTGTCTGTTTTTGCAACATTCTGCATCTGCAGTTGGTAGTCTTAAAATGCAGCACAGGAGGTGTTGCAGATGTAATTGGATTATGTGGTGCCGGGCAGAAAGCAGGTTTTCAAGTTGCCCAAAGACCATGGGGACAAAGGAGGGGCTTGGGGGAGGGGAATGGCCTGTTCCCTCTATGAATGTAAAAGGCAGCAGTTAATCAGATGTCCATCCAGATTTCAATGAAACATTCAGGTCCCTTGGTAAGAGGCAGAGAACAGAAAAGGAAGCCACGGCACTGTAACAAAACAAAATCAGAGGCCAGTGGCACCTTTAAGACCAACAAAGATTTATTCAAGGCGTGAGCTTTCGAGTGCAAGCACTCTGTCTTGAATAAATTTTTGTTGGTCTTAAAGGTGCCACTGGACTCTGATTTTGTTTTGTCGTGCTGCTTCAGACCAACACGGCTACGCACTTGAATCACAGCACTGTAGTTCATCTTTTGCCAAGATGAGATGGCCAACATGTATACAGATTGCAGTGTTTTGTTCAGCAGATGTATTTCAGCGAATGCATTTCAGCTCTCTGCTATATGAAACAAGCATGACTTATAAAGAAGACCTGCTTGTCCGATCCTTCTCCCTGACAGGCTAACTTTCTGTGTACAACTTATATGTGTTCCATCATGACAGTCTCTGCTTGCAGGCTAAAGTGGTACGGCCCTACCACATGCGGACTACCTTAGTAGGAACTAGGCCAAAGAAGTCAGGGAAGAAGCTAAAGTAGGATAGGGATGCCAGCCTCCAGGTGGAACCTGGAGATTCCCTAGAATTACATCTTATCTCCATCTCCATTCTACATAAATCAGTTCCTCTGGAGAAAATGGATGCTTTGGAGGGTGGACTCTATGACATTGTACTTCACTGAGGCCCCTGCCCTACCAGGCTTCATCCCCAAATCTCCGCAACCTGGAACTGGCAACGTTACTACCTCTCATCTCCATGCTGGTAGTCAGGGGAAACCTGGCCACCCTTGTTTTCTCAGGAGAGGCACTTGCTTTTGAATGGTGCAGCATGCAGTCAGCCAGCCCTGGTACAGTTTGGTGACAATTAAATCAGCAGGAGAAAGAGGAGGGACCTTCTCAAGGGCCTTGAATCTAGTACTTGGAGGGGAGGGAAGTTATGTCCAGTGCTTGTTTTATGCAGTGGACTCTCTGCTGTGCAATTTTTTTTTTTAAGTGCATCAAATTTGTGCTCCTCAAAGGTACTTCTAGGTAGGTGGTATGTGGGTGGTTCTATTCCTGGCATCGTTTTAGTAGGACACACTGTACTTCTATGGCTTTGCTATGCAACTCCCCCCCCCAAATTCCCAACATGACCACCAACTCAAATGTTTTGCCCGTTCAGCCCTCCCCCAGGAGTCCCATCCTTGAAGGATGCCCATCTGTACAACCCAGCAAGTAATTACAACTTATCCAAATATTTTGGCTTGTGTCTCCCCCCATCCCGGCTGTCTTTTCTACAAGACTCTGTTATCAAGCTCAGGTATAAATCTGCGAGGGTGGAGTTAGAGAGGACTTATTTATTTATTTTAAATGTTCCTGCCCTATCTCTCATAAGAGCCTCTTGTGGTGCAGGGTTTGAAGCTCTGACCATGAGGCTGGGAGTTCGATCCCAGCAGCCGGCTCAAGGTTGACTCAGCCTTCCATCCTTCCGAGGTCGGTAAAATGAGGACCCAGGTTGCTGGGGGGTAAATGGTAATGACTGGGGAAGGCACTGGCAAACCACCCCGTATTGAGTCTGCCAAGAAAACGCTAGAGGGCGTCACCCCAAGGGTCAGATATGACTCAGTGCTTGCACAGGGGATACCTTTACCTTTACCTTATTCAATCTCAGTATGAACATTTCACAGTTGGCTTCCAGTATAAATACACAAGTAAGCAAAGCACTACAAATACCCGTGCACATTAGGATAGACTAAAGTCTGAAAGCAGCCAACAGGGAATCTAGTTTGAAATAGTAAAAGCCCGGTCATTCTAGTTCTTCTATAACATTCAGGCACAGTGCGCAGGGAAGAATATTTTAAAAGATGTACAATCATAATAGGCTTCTGGATTTCCAATCTTTGATGTATTCTCTCTGCAGTTCATGCCTTTGGGGATCTGTCTCTCCAGGCAGCTCTCTCCTGGCCTGGTTTGGTCCTAGGTCAGGAGGCATTTGAACCCAGTTCTCCCAGATCTAAATCTAGCACTCCAGACATTTCACCAGACTCCTGCTCTCACATCAGAGTATTGCTAAAAATGCTAAAAGAAGTCCAGCAGTACGGTTCCGACTCCTCTAGTATCTCTGTTTCCCCAAAGGACTATTAGACAGATGGCGGCAAAATAAAATTCAGTGAAAATAGAAGTTATTATGTAATTTCTTTGCCAAAGCTATCCTTCTGTCTGACCTTTTAGTTATGATCTAAATCTTAACCCGCTGAATTCAGATTCGTTCTATGAAAGGAGCAGGGGAAGAGAAAGTTGGTCAAATGGGAACATTTCATTAGTCTATGGAAAGCAGGAGCGGCAGATGTGGGTGACTCAGGGTGCTCTGCTTAAGGCAGCTGTGTGTTAGGGAAACTTACACATTCCCATAGGATGGGGAGTGCCACATGGATTCTATTTATACCCTTTCTTTTTTCAGCTCGCTGGAAGAAGGCCTCTTTCATCCTGACTGCATTACATTTCTAGCCCACTTGGGGTTTCTCTGGATTCTGTTTTTGTTGTTGTTTTAAAGGTATCACAGACTAACCCTAAGCAGATATCTATATCTAGGGAAGTGTCTTTGCACACGAAAGCTTATACCTTGAATAAAAGTGTTGGTCTTAAAAGTGCCACTGGACTCAAACATTGTTCTGAGGCTTCAGACCAACGTGGCTACCCCTCTTGAATCATAGAAGGGAAGGGACCTGCTGGATCATCTAGTCTAACCCCCTGCACTGTACCACAGTGGTAGTCAACCTGTGGTCCTCCAGATGTTCATGGACTACAATTCCCATGAGCCTCTGCCAGCATTTACACACAGTCCTATCACTCATCCATTGTAACCTGCCACTCCCTTGAAGTTCTCCATCAAATGCCTATCTAGCCTCTGTTTAAAAATGCCCAAAGATGGAAAAACCACTCTAATTGTCAGGAACTTATTCCGGATGTTTAGACGGCATTTCTTTTGAATTAATTTCAATTAATTATGGCAGCCTTTTAAATACTTGAAGATGGCTAGCAGATCCCCTCTCAGTCATCTCCTCTCCAGGCTACACAGACCAAGCTCCCCTAATCTTTCTTCATACTTCTTCGTCTCCAAACCCCTCACCATCTTTGTTGCCCTCCTCTGGGCATGCTCCAATTTGTCTACATCCCTCTTCAACTGGGGTACCCAAAACTGAACACAGCACTCCAAGTGAGGCCGAACCAGAGCAGAGTAAAGCGGTACCATCACCTTCCGTGATCTGGATATTATTTATTGATTGATTCATATAGTGCCCATCTCCAACTAACCATCACAGGGTTGTGTACAACAAGGTGTTCAACATTTACAGAATAAAATGTACAAATATCATAAAAATCAGTTCAAGATATATATATAGAGAGAGAGAGAGAGATGGAGATAGAGATTTGTTTGTTTACCTGTTGCAAGTTATTTGACCTTACCCAAATAGTAGGAGACCAGGCTGTCGGAGCCAGGATGAAAGAGGAGATAAGAGGAGGAAGGACCAGTAAGTGTAGTTCTAATCACTGGGACTTGCTTTGTGATGTGGCCTGGAGACAACCAGTCTCTGTGGCTTTGTTCAGCCCTCAGAGCATTTGGGAAGGAGAAGAGCCATCTTTTCTCTCAAACCCTTCAGTCAGAATGGCACTGAGGTAATTTTATGAACCAACCAATAAAAAAAATATTTTATTTACAAAGAGGGGGTGGGGGAATCAAGCTTTACAATTCAGTACTTATTCAGTTAGATGTTGTGTTTCTTATTTTTTTATAGAGGCTCATTTGTATTTTCCCTATAGCATCCTTGTCTTTTTTGTATCTATAACTTTGGACTTCACCTGAACTCCCCTATTTCTTAGAAAGGGGACATTCTCAACGTCTGTCACAACTTTCTACCTTCCTTCCTGAGGTGACTGCAGCTCTACCTTGCGTACACATTATCTTAAGACATTCTCCCTTGATTTCTCCTTACAACTAGGCAGAGGCCCTCTTTCCTAGAAGGATTCCCTTTACAATTCAGTTTAATGTGGGAACAAAAACCCGACTGGCCAAATTCTCTCTGCCAAAGCACTGTCCCAGTTGACCAGAGACTGTGTAGATTAGCCTTGTCAATACAAAATAAATAAATAAGCAGTGTCCGTGAATAAGAAGGGCCAAAACCACAAAGGGGTTTATATAGGATAACCAGTGGCTTAAATTGAACTTGGTAACAAATGGGCAACCGATGGAGAGTTTGCAGAATGGGAGTAATATGGATGTTCCATCTGGTTTCTGCTAATCAGTTTCTGCCGTGGCATCCTCCACCAGTTGGACTTTCCAAACTGATATTGAGGGGAGACTAACGTACAGTGCATTGTGGAAGTCTAGTGTCGAGGATACTGTGGTGTGAATCCAGGTGGCTAGGCCAGATGTATAATGATAAGAGACCGTTTTATGGGCTAGGGTGAGTTCTAAGAAATATATTTTGTTTTCTTTTTGCAACTGCATTAACTTGCTTTTCTAGTAATAAAGCTGGATCCAGTATGACCCCAAGGCATTTAACTGAATTGGAGAGGGTCATCTGAATGCCATCGAAAGTGGGCTGAACTTCAAGGCTGCTGTTTTCCCAGTCAGTATTGCCTCTGTTTTTCTTCAAGATTTAATTTCAATTTGTTGACTTTTAGCTAGTTAACCAATGAGCCTCTTGTGGCGCAGAGTGGTAAGGCAGCAGACATGCAGTCTGAAAGCTCTGCCAATGAGGCTGGGAGTTCAATCCCAGCAGCCGGCTCAAGGTTGACTCAGCCTTCCATCCTTCCGAGGTCGGTAAAATGAGTACCCAGCTTGCTGGGGGGTAAACGGTAATAACTGGGGAAGGCACTGGCAAACCACCCCGTATTGAGTCTGCCATGAAAACGCTGGAGGGCGTCACCCCAAGGGTCAGACATGACTCGGTGCTTGCACAGGGGATACCTTTACCTTTAGCTAGTTAACCATTGTTGCCAGGCAGCGATTAATCAATTCATCTCATGTAAGATTGACATCTTTTCCTTCTGTCCTCGATTTTGCCTAACATTATTGTCCTTTCCAGTGACTCTCGACTTTTCATAATGTGACCTAAAGTACAAAAGCCTCAATTGGATAATTTTAGCTCCTAGAGAGATGTCAGTTTTGATTTTCTCTAAACCCCACTTATTTCTCCACTGTATCTGTAAAACAATTCTGGTAACACATTTCAATGGAATCAACTTTCAGCTTTATTCCTGTAAGGTTTCTTCTTTGTCCAACTGTCTCAGTTCTGCAAGACCTGCAAGATGGAGCTCTTCTCCTAGGCATTTGGCTGAAGCCAGATCTACAAGGCCTCTCCCCCGAGCACCCTCCCTGAGGCAGCGAGCTGGAGGGGGTCTATTAAGTTTTTAGGGACCAGTGGGTCCAGGAGGAGAAAGAGAAGAATTGGTTCTTATATGCTACTTTTCTCTACCCGAAGGAGTCTCAAAGCAGCTTACAATCTTCGTTTTCCTCTCCCCACAACAGAGACCATGTGAGGTCAGTGAGGCTGAGAGAGCCCTGATATCACTGCTGTTAGAACAGCTTTATCAGTGCTGTGGTGAGCCCATGGTCACCCAGCTGGCTGCATTTGGGGGAGTGCAGAATCAAACTCGGATCACCAGATAAGAAGTTGGTGCTCCTGACCATTACACCAAACTGGCTCTCTGCCTCAGGTTTTGACTGGAGGGGTGGTTTTATTGTATTTATTTTATTGTTGTAAACCACTGCGAACTGGCTGGCTCCTAGAGCATTGTTGAATGAATGAATGAATGAATGAATGAATGAATGAATGAATGAATGAATGAATGAATGAATGAATGAAGGAAGGAAGGAAGGAAGGAAGGAAGGAAGGAAGGAAGGAAGGAAGGAAGGAAGGAAGGAAGGAAGGAAGGAAGGAAGGAAGGAAGGAAGGAAGGAAGGAAGGAAGGAAGGAATGGAGGGAGGGAGGGAGGGAGGGAGGAAGGGAGGGTCATTCCTCTACTCTTTCTTCAGCAGGAGGCACATTCAGAATGCTAGTCCCCAGGTTGGATCTGGGCTTTCCCTGGAATTATAGTTAATCTTCCAACTACAAGGAACAGTTTCCCTGAAGAAAATGGCTGCTTTGGAGGGTGGACTTAATAGGATTATACTCCACTGGGTTCCCTCCCCATCCCAAATCCCTTCCCACTCCTAACTCAACCCCCAAGGCTCCAAGTATTTCCCAACCCAGAGCTGCCAACCCTACTTTATTGAGACATGAGTCTCTCTGACAAAATTCTTGGATTCCAAGAAGCCATAATTTCACCTTAAACAGAAGTTCACTCTTAAAGAAATCATTTGTTTGCTTCATTTCAGGAGGAATAATTTTTTTTGAATTATAAATTTATTGCTGGTATAGAAGATAGGGGGCAAATGATATTTTCAGAAGAAGGGGCTCCTAAAACTTTGGCCCCCTGTGGTGCACAGTGCTGTCATTTGGGCCAAGTCTGTTGCAACCACACATTGTCTGCCTCAAGTAGTCCAGACTGCTTAATCCCAAAGTCCATTATAAGTTTGTTATCTCTGTCAAGACATTGGAGCTGGTCCCTGTGCCGATTTCCTTAGAAAGCATGGATTTGTTTACTTCCAGTTTAAAGAATTAAAGCCAGGAAGCTGTTGTTTATGGAAGTGTGGAAGCTGCTAGAAACCGTAAGCAGCTGAAAATCAATTTTCAGGTCAGGCTGATCCCAGTCGTTGGCAGAATTACATTCTATTGGCTTTCTGCGGTATGGATTACAGGCTCAGGCTGTTTTTCCCCTGTGTAGCTACATACGTAGGTAGGCAAGTGCTGTCAAATTGCAACCGACTTTCAAGGCAAGAGAAGCAGAGGTGGTTTGTCACTGCCTTCCTCTTCAGAGACTTCCTTGGTAGTCCCCCATCCAAGCACCCTGTCCCTTAGGTGAAATAGCACAATAGTACATATCCTCCTGGAGTATCCCTTGTATGGTAATCTCAGGAGGTGTTATATTGCACTGTAGTTGCAAGCTCATTTGGATGTATATTTTGATGTCCAAGTTACTTCTTTACTTGCTGACCGGAATCCAAAAAGAACTCTATCACTTACATTTCCCCCCTCTAAACTTCTTTGGTCTACTGGGTGATGAGTGATCAACAACAAGTATTCAGTGCTCAAGATCAATGTATCATAAGCCTTTTACTGGATAAAAGGAAAGGAAAGGTTGGTGTGTGCATTATGAAAATCAATAACGGAACCAGTTTTAAACCAGGTACAGCCTCTTGTGGCGCAGAGTGGTAAGGTAGCAGACATGCAGTCTGAAAGCTCCGCCCATGAGGCTGGGAGTTCAATCCCAGCAGCCGGCTCAAGGTTGACTCAGCCTTCCATCCTTCCGAGGTCGGTAAAATGAGTACCCAGCTTGCTGGGGGGTAAACAGTAAAGACTGGGGAAGGCACTGGCAAACCACCTCGTATTGAGTCTGCCATGAAAACGCTAGAGGGCGTCACCCCAAGGGTCAGACATGACTCGGTGCTTGCACGGGGGATACCTTTACCTTTACAGCCTGAAACTGTGCAACAGAGCAAGGCTGTAGCATGCCAGTCTACTCGTTTTGATAAGCTCCTTAGAGCTCCAGATTTTGAGTTCCCCCATATCCTGCCTCTCAAGAACAGATGCTGCAGAATAGCCAAGAACAGTCACCCCTTCCTGGTGCTCTCACCATCCTTACTGTATTCTTCCTTTCTCACTACTTTTCAGGCTTTCAAAGGTGCTCTCATGAGCTCATACTGGTGCTCGGGGAAAGGAGATGTGATCGAGGACTGGTGCCGATGCGACTTGAATGCCTTCGATGAGAGCGGCCTCCCCAACTGCAGCCCCCTCCACCAGCCTGTGTAAGCCCTCCTTCTCTTTGTGTGCCATCCCAGGGTGGCTAGTGGAGACACATCCCCCTTGCTTCTGCCCAAGGTCCCTTCCCTCCTGTCATCCTCAGTCTGCTGTCCAGAGGTTTGTAAATCAACCTTTCAGGCTTCCAAAAAAGCACTCATTGACAAATTGCATGGATGGGGTAAGCCTCCAATGAAATGACTGTACAGTAGATTTGGGACAAACAGAAGGAAATACTGCTTACTACAGTGATGGAATTCACTGCCAAAAGGTGTTGTGACAGCCACAGCCACGTCTGGCTTTAAAAGCAAATTAGACAGTTTCATGGCGGATCGATTCATTATTGGCTATGAGTTACAGCAGTTGTCCCCAACCCCCAGTCCAGAGACCAGTACCGGTCTGTGGATTAGTTTGTACCGGGCCGCAGCTCCTCCTCTTCTTCTTCCCTGGCTGCTGCCTCGTGGTCTGCCCTGCCACTCTGCTGCCGGCTCACGTTTGGTGCTCTCTGGCGGCCACCATGGCTGGGGCTCCCCCTTAGCATGGCACTGCGCAGCTGCTGCTGACAGCGCCCCCAGTGGGCGGCGGGAAGTTAGGGGCGCTGGCGGGAAAGCAAGTGGAGCAGGGGCTCAGGCGGTGGCAACGTCCCTCGGCAAAAGATTAACCCCCCCGCCAGGCCTCAGTTAAATTGTCAAGTGTTGACCAGTCCCCGGTGATAAAAAGGTTGGGGACCACTGATCTACAGGGAACCTTCACTTTCAAAGTCAGTAAAATTCCAGTGCCATGAGGCAACATCAAGGGAAGTTCACAGCCCCTGGGCACCATTATTGACTCTCCTGTGTGTTCTGATGCTAGACTAGACAGACTACCAGTCTGATCCAGCAGAGCTCATTGTATGTTGATGCAGAATGTGGATGCAAAAAACAGAAAAACAAAAATCCAGTTCATAGAGAGGTGAACTTCAAGAGATGAACTCTGTGCAATGCTAGACCCAAAGTTGGTACTCCAATCCCCTGTTGGTGCTCTGACCCCCATGTCAGGGTGGTGTGTGTGTTAGGGTTTGTGGATCATGACCATGACAGAGAGCATTTCACAGTGCAAATCCTTTCTCCCTGCCCAGGTGCTGTTTGCACTAGGAAGGGAGTCCTTATGAAGCACCACCATTACAATCCAGATGCACCTCCTCCTCAGCTGCCATTTGTTGACATTGGTATGCCAAATTTTTGCACTGCCAATTGTGTGAGAAGTCGGGGAGGCTTTGAAAACCGGCAGTACCTCAGACATCCCATGGGCATAGCGATGCACTGTGCATATCAACATACACTAGTATTTCTGTTTCCAAGCAGATATGCAAAACAAAAAATATTGGTTTTTCAGGCTTTCTGACTTCCCCACCCCCTTTCTGTTCGGCCAGATTACGACTGTCCCCAAATGTGGAACCTTCTAGTAATGTCGTCTCTTTGGAGTGGTTGGACGTTCAGCCTGCTATTGGAACCAAAGTCTCAGACTACATCCTCCATCACAAGAAAGTTGATGAATACACCAACACCGATCTCTACACAGGTTAGTGTGGGAGCAGTGTTTGAAGTAATATTGAGGTCTTCTCATTCAGTGGTAGAATGGCATAGTTTTGCTTGGAGAGACACACATTGGGTTTGTTGGCAATTTGACAAAGGGGATTTTGACTCTCAAAAACTTATGCCCCCAAACTCCAAGCTGCTACTGGACTCAAATCTAGGTGTTCTACTAGATTTGAGTCCAGACCAGCATGGCTGCCTCTGAGAAACAATATTATTTGCATGCAAAAGATCCAAATTCCAGTGTGGTGTGATGGGCAGTAGATGTAGGGGGAAACTGTTATCTACCTGAATGGTACTGAGCTAGTGGCCTGATTTTCTGTATGTTGATTTCATGTGGTCATGTCTGTAGCAGCAATGTTGACAAGGGTAGCTAGGTTCTTCCTTTCTCTGTGTGTGAGTACATATTTAAGGGATATTCTCACTGGAAGGAAATGACTCCAGTTGGTAGTTTCATTTTACAATAGCAAAAAGCTCTTCTGATTTATCTGTTTTTGGGTATCAGTTCATGTTTTTCGCAGTACTCCCACAACATTGGGTCTTTCTGACAAAACACAGCAAGAGGCATCAGAGTTTCAAACAGAGTATATTAATCAAATATGTACCGGTGTATAAGACGACCCCCCAACATTTCCACTCAAAATATAGAGTTTGTTACATTACATTACAGTACTATGGGCCACTATGGGCAGCTATGTCTATCCCAACTGAAGTGCACCTGGTGTATAGGACGACCCCCCCCCTCACTTGGATGCATGTTTTTCAGGGGGGAAAAGCAGTCTTATACACCAGCAAATACTGTAATATTGTCTTCCCATGACTGTCCACCAGTCTTATCTTTCTCTCTGTGTGTGTGTGTGTGTGTGTGCGTGATTTTTATAACAGTAGTAATAAATGTGTATCCTTCCCTTAAACTTGTAGAGACATACTTGGGTTTCCCAGCAAAACCAGCTCACAGACTGACAAAGGGACAAACGTCAAAAGCTGTTGTGCAGAACTGTTGGACAAAGCAAGAAAATGGGTTTTCAGAATGACATGCTCTTTGTTGGGGGCAGAGAATCCCATTTTATTTAACCTAGTTCTTGCTATTGGTCTCCTGGGTCATTTATGCACCTCAGGAAAACTCACCATAAGTCTGCAAAAAAAGACGTTTGCTTTTTTGATTCTGCACTTGGCAGTGGTTTCACCACAGTAAAGCTGCTAGACTTGGATGAAAAACTGTGAGTGCATAACCAGCCCTAGACAAAGCCAGAGTTCCTTTACCTGTTGAAAAAGAACTCAGCTTGAGTATTCCTTGTTTGCTTATTTCTTGTCCCCCGATCTGTAACATTGGAGTTTGTAAATGATGGAAGAGAACCTGGTGATCATCACACATTCAGCAGGACTAGGAGAGCTTCAGATGGATACAATTTTTTTTTTCTGGGGAAGGGGGTATCTCTTTGTGGGTTTCTAGGCAGCCTTTCATTCACATCCTAGGTCCAAACCCTAAAATAGAGAGTCGCATATCCTAGAAATACTAAAAGAGGAAGATTTCTGAAATGATGGATGAGACTGTGCTGGAGTCTTAATTATGGATTTTCTGATTATTACAATGGGCCTTGGATCTTGTATTATGTATGAAATGGAAGGAAAGTGAAGTGCCTCTCAGCCTGTGCAGAAGGCATCTCAAGTGACTTGTGACTGCTTCTAGTCAGTGCAGGAAAGATCAAGGGCAGGGCATTCGGCAGAGTTTCAACCTCTGTTTCTCCAAATAAGTGCAGCTGTTACCCAAGATGGCAAAGTACACAAAGTCCCTGTCAAGTACGACTCATACTTTTGGGGGGAAGCTGTAACTGAGCTGCGAGGAAGGATGATTCGTTCCTTTATTGTCTGTTCCCCCTCTGGGCTCTCTTCTTCTGAAGCATCCGTTTGACGTGGAAGGACTGGATGGCCTATCCATCTCACCCAATATGGCAGTCCTTTCATTCGTGTAGATGCCTGACTCCATTCCTTTGGCATCTGTGGGCCTCCTACAGCTTTCTGCCCCTGCATTCTGCCAGCTGTGGAGATCCAACACTGTACGTGCCACTAGACCAGTCTCTGCCTTGTCTGAGAACAGACCTGACATGGGGGGAATTTTGCCAAGGTGCTTGCGGACCGATTTGAATTTCTTGAGGTGCCCAAAACAACCCTTATATAGAGGTGTGCAGGTTCCCTTCCAAGCACCTAGAGGGCAGCATTACCCAGCATATTAGCTTAAAAAAAATTAACTTGAGAAGTTTTAGATCTGCACTTGGAACCTTGTGTTTTCCTATCACTACTGTTTTAAGCTGCTTACGTAGATACTAGGGGCAAAGCCCGTTGTATCCAGGAATACAACAGGTGCTAGAGCTTGGCGGTGAGAAGAGGAAGGGGAGGAGTTGTCCAGTCTGTAAGGGCATGGGGTTGAATGTGTGTGTTGTGTGGGAGGTTGTGGTGGTATGGTAACAAATGAGGGCATGGGTGTGGAGATATGGGTGTCAAGAACCTGTGGTTTGGAAGGTTCATTGAGTATGGGAGAAGACTGACCTTTGGGAATTGTTGCATAGTGGTTACAGATAAGCTTTCCAGAGCCATGTCTTCAGATATGTGAAGGGAAAAGCAGACTGGAGACTAGGGGGAGATTACATGGCAACCAATTCCTCCCAGTTCTGCATTCAACCTCATTTCCCTTCTTGTGGATTAAGAAGATGAAGAAGAAAAAGAGTTGGTTCTTATATGCCACAGGCATCGAAATGTCCTTCTGCCCTAATGCACATGGGGTAGTCACAGTACACAGTACACAGGTGTCCACCCTGCTCCTTCTGTCTCCATTTTTTTACTGTTGATATAATGTTATATGCCCACATGCTTCTTTCATGGTTGCTCCTTAGAAGAAGAAGAGCTGGATTTTTGTATCCTGCTGTTTACTACCCAAAGGAGTCTCAAAGCGGTTTACAAACACCTTTTCCCTTTGTCTCCCCACAATAGACAACCCCCACAATGTGGGGCTGTGACAGGTCTGAGATAACTGGAAATGGCTCGCAGTCTCCCAGCAGGCCTCAGGTGTCTCAAAACTGTTTCCAATTGTTTCCCTTCCTCTCCCCATAGCAGACTCCCTGTGAGGGAGATGGGGTAGAGAGCCTCACTTGGAAGATGGAGAATCTAAGAGGAGGTCTCTCTGTGCAAAGCAGTCTTGACCTTATGTTTATGTACACCAAGGTGGTGTGGAATTCCAGAACATGAACCTACACCAATCTGGCAACCTTATCCCCTCTCTGCAATGCTTCCTTGACCTGAAATAGGTCAGGGGCTGCTATGTGGTTGTGGGGGCATTACACACTTTTGAGGCTCCACTTCCTGACTTCAAGAAATGTGTTCAGACCAGGGACAGCCAACCTACAGGTGGGGCCTGGAGATCTCCTAGAATTGCTGTTTATCTCCAGACTATAAAGATCAGCTCCCCAGGCAAAATGGCTGCTTTGGAGGGGTGACTATGTAGCATTGTATCCCATAAAGGTTTAGGGACGCCAGCCTCCAGGTAGGGTCTGAGAATTCCCTGAAATTACAGCTCTTCTCCAGAAAGTTAGGCTGAAGGGAACACTCTCTCCCCTCACATCCATCCCTTCAAAAGGAATGCATGTGGCCTCAGACACCCCTTGGCTGGTGATGTCTACCTTTCTGAAGCCTGAGGCCTACTGCTGGCAACTGCACTCCCTGTTGTCCGCAAGGCCAAATTGTTGCCTAATAAAAGTGGATCACCTAGTTTCTCCCAAATTCTAACTGTCTACTTCTGCTTCTGCTTCTGCTTCTGCTTCTTCTTCTTCTTCTTCTTCTTCTTCTTCTTCTTCTTCTTCTTCTTCTTCTTCTTCTTCTTCTTCTTCTTCTTCTTCTTCTTCTTCTTCTTCTTCTTCTTCTTCTTCTTCTTCTTCTTCTTCTTCTTCTTCTTCTTCTTCTTCTTTGTCTTCTTCTTGATAAAGCTGTTCTTACTGAGCATTAATATCAGGGCTCTCTCAGCCTCACCCACCTCACAGGGTGTCTGTTTTGGGGAGAGGAAAGGGAAGGCGACTGTAAGCCACCTTGAGACTCCTTCGGGTACAGAAAAGCAGCATATAAGAACCAACTCTTCTTCTTATAAATTACAAGTGGGAAGATTTGATTCAGGAGCCTTTAGGAAAGAGGCTCAACCGTTTCTTCCCATGCCATTTTCACATCCTTGCTCATTTGCCTAAACCTGACGTTTGCCCTGTGAAGCAAGGGCATTGAACACCTATCTTTCTCTCCCTGTAGAGGAAATAACAGCCTGGGATGGGGAGGAATTAATGACAATAAAACCGTAAAGCAAAAGAGTTAGACTTATCCCATCACCTGTTGGCTACCATTCTGTGTGAGAAATTTGTTCAATGAGCTCCCAGTGTCTCATCGCTACGATTCGTAGTCAACTCAAGGGAACTGTGACGACAAGCATAAATTGGTAAATGCTGGCTCACAGTAACAGTTATGCAGTAGGGAAGACCACATGGTGTTCATGTGCATCAACCTGTACGGATTTGGGAATTTACTGAATTTTGTGGCTGCTCTGTTTCCATTGGTAAGCTGGAGTTATCATAATTGTTTCTTGTTCAGGATGAAGTGGTAATCTGTTCTCCACCCAACACAGCATCCTAGATTAATGCTGACATTAAAATTAATGTTTTTGGAGATAAATGGTGTAAAAATGGTGCGTAATGTATCAGTGGTGTGAAAATGCTGCATGAATGCTGGGGAAGTGCGAACTACCGGATAAACTTTGCAAAAGCAGCAAAAGAAATTGCAGACATTAGCAAAGGATATGCACACACTGAAAATGCTTGCGACAAATCTGTACAACAAATTTAAAAAGGAATGAAAGCGATACATGCTTACACCGTGTGTGTGTGTGTGTGTGTGTGTGTGTACAGGATGAGAGAGACAACAATAGGTCTAACCATATAAAACAGCTCCGTATGTCTTTTATCTCTGTATCTCTGTGTTTATGGATGCGAGCCGAGGATTAGGGGGGGAAAAAAGGCTTCTAATCTTTAAAAGAGTGAAATCCTGGATCTGATCCCCAGGAGCAGCTGTGGAAGCAGAACCGCTCAATAGTTTGAGGATGAAACTATATATGTGATCAAAGAAGGGTGATGTGGTGCCTTAAAGACTAACAGATTTATAGTGGAAGAAGCACTCGGTGGACTTGAGCCGACTTCATCAGATTCATGAACTGAGCATAAGATTGGCTGCAAGAGGAGGAAGAGCCTTGTCCTTCTGACCAAGTGGCCTCTAGTCCAGGGGTAGTCAACCTGTGGTCCTCCAGATGTTCATGGACTACAATTCCCATGAGCCCCCTGCCAGCGAATGCTGGCAGGGGGCTCATGGGAATTGTAGTCCATGAACATCTGGAGGACCACAGGTTGACTACCCCTGCCAAAAGCCTTTCCCCTAATGAAGCTGCTAGTCATGGTGGTGACCTGCAAATCTTGTATGATTGCCCATTATGGCTCCATCTCTGTGCTAAGTACATTGGTGGCACAGAATATATGTGGAACAGTAATAATTAGCTGAGCCACTTCACTTGTTATGCTTGGCTTTGCCAGCACCATGCCTTGGGAAACCCCTAGTTTCTTCCTTTGATACCTCCTGAATGTCCATGAACTACAATTCCCACGAGCCCCTGCCAGCGTTCTAAACAGTCAAGGATACAAGTCCGGCATAGTTGTGCAGTGGTATGCCAGTGGCTGAGCAGTGCTCCTTGCTCACAGTGAGAGCGTTCCTCAATGTGCGTGAGTGAACTGCATGCAACTGCGCTGAACAAGCCAGCGGATTATGTCATAGTAGAAGCAGGCCCTGCATTTAAAAGAAGGAGCATGTGTATTTTTACAGGGTGAGGTACATACCGAAGTGGCTTACCAGCATCTGGAACTAATATTAAGCTTGGAAAATGTTTTCTGTCACTCCAGTGCTGTTCTGTTGGAAGGGTGAGAACCTCCAAAGAGGAGGGGTGGAGGACAGCGGTAAGCCCCAGACTGTATTGCACAGGCATGGATGAAACATGGGACAGCGTTGGTCAGGGATATGTTGGGTTCAAACTGCACTGTTAAGATGGTGGTTCTCATCCTTGGTGAGGGAACTGGGACACCTGTAGGGGAGAGGTGTGTGAATGACCCCTCTGTTCCCGAGAAGGAGAAGATTCAGCAGCACAAGAGCGCCAGGCACAGCTTTCCTCTGGACAGAAGAATATTAGGTCTTCAGCTACCAAACTGTTTATGCAGTCCACAGAAGCTGCAGTAAGGTAGAGATTTATGAGACCTGTTCTTATCCATACAACCTCACTTGCTTCCTTAGCTGCCTGGTTTTAGGAAGATGTCTGAGGCATCTCTTCACACATTAAACCATGTTCTGCTTGACTTGCTGGTTCTTCTCAATTCCCATGCATGTGGGGCCTGATTCAGATTGTGACTATGATGTGCATGGGAGAAGGGGTTTCTCTCCTGCATGTTTTCCCAACCTGCAGTTGTCCTAGGCGTGTGCTAATTGGCCTTTTGGGGAAATCTAGATGTATATTTGTGGTCTTCTCCATACACAGACTCATAATTTGAGGTCAGGAAAGTGGGGGGGGGGGTGTTAAAGCTGAATCACTTTCTGTACTATAAACATACTCAGAATCAGGTGCCACATGCCCGTATGCACCTGCAAGCCATACTTGACTATTACACAGGATATTGGGTGAGGACACAGAAAAGACCATTCATTTCCACTAAAAAGGTCCACCTGTGTCTGGCCTATGCCACTTATGGGCTAGCAATTAATGTTTTTCCACGCAAACCTAATGAGGAAAGTTCCTAGCCTAGCTTTCATTCCCCCCCCCCCGCATCAGGAGCATTCAGTCGTAAGACCCTTTCCAGTAGTCCAATGCAGTAAGACCCAGATCTAAATTGGCTCCTTCAGGGAGAGAGCTAAGCCTTGTTCTTGTCCTCTTTGAACACCAGAGTTCCCTAATTGGCCCAGTCCATGCCATTTATCCTGCTTTAGACTCTTAGGTCTTCCAGACCAGGGGTAGTCAAGCTGTGGTCCTCCAGATACTGGCAGGAGCTCATGGGAATTGTAGTTCATGGACATCTGGAGCTCCACAGGTTGACTACCCCTGTTCCAGACTATTTCTTCACCATCCTATCTTCTTGGCAAAATGGCTGGCTTTGGATAGAGCATGAGTACTTTCTGCACCCACCCATTTCCAATTACTGTATACCACTCCAGAGGAAATACACATCTGAACCTCACTTTGGCCTTCAGAAAAGCCTGGTGGTTCAAAGGACCTTTTGTTGACCACCCTTGTACAGTGAATGGACACAAATATTTATTTTTGAGTACTAAAATTTCTAAACTGCTGAGGTTTGTGCATGGGTAATTTTGTTTGTATATATGTTTTTTTTTAATGGTCAAGTGTGTATTGAAGCATTTTTTTTTCATTTGTTTTGTTAGCTGCTTCAAAAGTGTGTGTGTTTTTGTGTGTGTGTGTGTGTGTGTGTGTGTGTGCGCGCGTGCTGGAAGTGTGGGATAGAAATACTTTAATAGCTAATGCAACTGTGTAAAGATTCTGCATTATCATCTGTCAAAGGCAGCTTGGGGATTCAGGATCTCAGGAAGCATTTTGAGAAGAGGGTGATCTGAGAAACATTCCTGTCTAAATGGCATATTTTGGGAAGGGATCATGGTCTATGCTAGGGAGATCAAAGAACAGGGATCCCAACACATCCATGACATGGCTGCTATCTTTAAGTATTTCAAAGGGTGCCTCTTAGAGGAGTGGAGGGAAAGTTGGCAGCAGAGGATAGGGCCCCCAGTAATGTCTCTACACAACTTATGGAAAGGTACCGGCTAGATATCAGAAAACAACTTTTAAAAGTCAGAGTAGTTCAGTAGTGGAATCGACTGCCTAAAAAGGTGGTGAGCTCCCCCTCACTGGCAGTCTCCAAGCAGTGCTAGGACAGCTACTTATCCTGGATGCCTTAGCCCGATCCTGCATTGAGCAGGGGGTTGGAGTCGATGGTCTGTGTGGCCCCTTCCCAATCTAGGATTCTATTATTCTTATCCTGGATGCTTTGGGCTGATCCTGCATTGAGCAGGGGGTTGGAATATATGGCCTGTATTGCCTCTTCCAACTCTAGGATTCTATGATTCTGCTCCAAAGGTTTTGTATAAACCTGACAAACTCCTTCATCAACAGAAATGGGTTTAGCTCTATGTGAGAGGGCATTTGGGATTTTGCATGAAACAAATGAAAGCATTGCATGAAAAGACGGAAAAGCTCAGTGACTTTCAGCGTAGGCACACAAAACTTGTGCAAAACTATGGATTGTAGATGGTAGGGAGGGAGGTGTTCTGTGATCCCTAAAAGAGAGAGAGAGGGAAAAAAAATAATGTTGCCGTTGATCTTCGGGCTTTCCAGTCCTAAAACGCATCTTAAACCCACAGACAATAGCAAAAGACCGACAGAACAGACAGCAGATGGCAGGAAGTAATTTGACATCACAGGAAGTGGAGTTGTAACATTAATGATGTCAAGACTACTATCATGTTCAGCCAACCAAGAAACCTGGGGAAAGTAAGCAGAAGCTGAGCAATTGGTGGTGTACTGTAGGAAAGAGCTAACAAGGGATCTTTGCCACTGTGGAAATGAACTGAACTCACTGTCCTACCTTTCCTCTCTACTAATGTACAAAGAAAGGAAGGATGTAGGGTGTCCTGTTTCCTATACTGGTATTCATGATAGCAACAAGGCCTTCCAAAATAAAGCAAAAAAACCCAAAATGTTCCATGGGGGTTGCAACCTACCTAAAGGACTTGGATGAAGATGAGTAGTCTGTGTGTGTGTGTGTGCATTTGTGTTTGTGTGTATGTGTAGCTGTGTACACACCTACCCAGGATACTCCCCTTTCCACCCCCTACAGGCCAATCACTGACCATTTGGAGAGGGGCTGATGGGCTGACATGACCATATATGATCATTACACCCAATATAAGTCTAAGATTGTAAACATTTATTAAGAAATGAATTAATCCCCACCCATTCTGGAAACCTTTCCAGGGCATTCAAGAAACCCCAGGGTTTCACAACAGTGCTGTCTGCCTTGAGTTTCAGTACTGCAGAGTGCTGGGCTACACCCAGGTTTACAAGGGCAAGGTAAAGCCTTTGTCTCTAAGGGTGGTGAAAAGAATGATCCACAGTGCCTTCCGACCATTGCAGGGTATTGTTATCCTTGTGGGACTTGAGCAAAGTTCTCTCCTACACAGATTCACCAGTCTTGTCCAGAAAAATCCACACACCAATGACTGGTGATCCACATGAATGGATTTCCCTGCCATAGGCTGAAGGAAAGGTCCACGGCAAGTCAACTGTTAGCTTTGCTTTAGGTGAGCAAGTCTCGGGCTTATACACGTCTTTCTCCCTCCAAGGGCCCTGATTCGCTGGCTTACTTTCTAGTCTATACAAACCATCCTTTGCCCCACTGAGATATAACATCAAACTCTGGGCAGTGTAAGCAAAGGACAGAAGCAATTGGACCATGTGGGCAAAGGAATGCATGGGAGGGGAAAGGGCTGTGCGTGTGAGGCTCATTGGCCAAATTATAGTTTGCAGTCATGTTCAGACTGGGTTGAAATGTGACATGAGGCGAAGGAGCATATCGCCCTTTTCGGAACTCCATAATAACCATTCCTAGAAACTTCAGAATATTTATGGCAGTACTTATCTTATTAAATGTGATTATTTTCATATGCATCCAATATGGTTGATATATATTTTGCAGATGTATGCCGTGCTTTAATGGGGTGTGCGTGTTTGTATTTGAACATCCCGGCCCCTTCCTTCCTTCCTTCCTTGCGGGAACCAGCGAACCTTCCTTTTGAGGTTCACGGTATCTTCCTTTTCAGCTTTGCTTCCCTCTTGGGGCACGACATTTGTCAGTATGGGCGGCAGGAATTGGTTTTGATCGTGATTTTGGTGCTTCATCCATGCTGATGAGCTTGGGATCAAAGAATCATTGACTCAGAAGGGTCCTAGTGGACTGGTGAATGTAGCGGTGGGGACACAGAAACCAGTCCTTATGGGTGGGGGGGGGTGTAATGTGTGGATGGCCTTCCCTATCCCCAGCATAGGATTCCTGTCCAGAACTCTTTCTGCGCACACTAGCCCCTTTTCCGCTTTATTGAAGGAGGTTTAACATTTTTTGAAAACCTGGTAGGAAACCTGGGATTTTTTATTTCCCCGTAACCGTCATCAGACCAAGGCAGGCTATCTTGGACTTGGTGAATCTTTGCCAGGAATTAATCCTAATATCTTGAGAGCTTCCTAATGAGGAACAGCTTCCTTCCTACGACCAGGCAAAAAGGCTTGCAAGCAGAAGGTCCCAAATAAAAATCTTGGCATCTCAGGTAGTTGTGGCCGGTAGCAGTAGACAAGGGGTCTGGTTTCATACATGGCAACTTCATCCGTTTGTTTGCATAGCTGGGGTACAAGTTGTGGTGTCATGAAAAACCTGATGGGTGTCCCTTTGTTTGTACCCACAGCTATTTATGCTCATAATTAAGATGTAACTTCCTGGCATTCAGTGAGCGCAGAAACAGAAACACCATGTGTGAACAGGGCTCTTGCATTGCAGAGACTGAATCTGATATGGGGTGTGTGTGTAATGTGTGGATGGCTTTTCCTATCCCCAGCATAGGATTCCTGTCTTTCTGTGCACACTAGCCCCTTTTCCTCTTTATTTAAGGAGGTTTTACATTCTTTGAAAACCTGGTAGGAAATGAAAAGTGATAAGAGCCTCTTGTGGCGCAGAGTGGTAAGGCAGCAGACATGCAGTCTGAAAGCTCTGCCCATGAGGCTGGGAGTTCGATCCCAGCAGCCGGCTCAAGGTTGACTCAGCCTTCCATCCTTCTGAGGTCGGTAAAATGAGAACCCAGCTTGCTGGGGGGTAAACGGTAATGACTGGAGAAGGGAATGGCAAACCACCCCATATTGAGTCTGCCATGAAAATGCTAGAGGGCGTCACCCCAAGGGTCAGACATGACTCGATGCATTCACAGGGGATACCTTTACCTTTTTAAGAATAAATAGATATAGGTTGTTTTGCCTCATCAAAATAATGTCTTCAGTTTTTGGAATGGGTGCCTTCTTAGCTTAGAAGCATTTTTGTGCAGGTACAAACTATAATACAAAGTTCAGGCTGCACTGACTTTAGCTAGACAGTGAGAGTCAAGTCCAGCATGCTACTAGATTCGGTTCTAGCCGTTTTATTGTAGACCAGCACAAAAACCCTTGGAAAAATATTTTCTAAACTGTTTTTCTTTCTTCCCCCATAATTTCTTTTTCAATCTGTTAATGAATCTGTGCAAGTAGAAAACAAGCAAGCAAAGAGAGGACAGGATGGAACCTTTTTCTCTGGGCTAGATTTCTGTTTGCTCGTGTGTGTCCCCTGCATTTGGAGGAACATTAAAAATGATGCTGTCTCCTGGGCAGATGATGTGACCTAATCTGATTCTTCTGCATAAGTAGACCTTTATCAGGATGAACTAGACAAGTGGTACTTGCTTAGCGACCCAAAAGGCACGCTTAGCTCTTTGACATGCCACTTGAGTCTCTTCTGTCCCTATGTGGCATTTGCCACATATATCAGGTAGTGCTCTTCCCACTGCTTTATGGCTGGGTAAATTATGAGGAATATCTTATTCTGACATGCTGCTCTTATGAATCTGCTGGAAGCCCGATCTTATCCAATCTCAGAAGCTAAGCATGGCCAAACCTGGCATGGGAGACCTCCAAGGATTGGGGTGGCAGTCCCTCCAAGGGACACTAGGGGTCATGACACAGAGGCAAGCAATGCCAAACCACCTCTGAACATCCCTTGCCTGGCTGCCAGACAATCTGAGGATCTCCTGGCTACACTACCCCTCGCTACACCATGCAATAAATGAACAAATGCTGCAACTAAAAAAATTAATGGCTCCCTTCTTTGCTTGCATGCTGGTGGCCCCTTTGAGAGATTCAGCCACTGGATTCAGCCAGTGATTGCTTCCGGGGCTTCTTAAAATCCCTGCCCTTGTTTGCTGGATGATACTGATTTGGGCATGATGCTGGCTGGGGGGTGGGGGGTGGGATTTAGCGGCAGTGGCTTAACACAGGGGTGAAACTAGAGGGCCATTTTCATGTGATTTCTGTTACCCAACGCCATTGGGTCAGCAGACTGTTTGGGATGGAGCCGAGGTCTCCTGGGGATGGTGGGTGGCAGGTGGTTCCCGCATTGAAACAGCCAGCACTGGAGGAACAGAACAGCTGTGAGGCTGCCTGAGGTGCAGGCCTCCTGCCAGGGATGGAAGGAACGGTGGTCCCTTCAGTTGGTGGCAATTGTGAACGCTGCTCCATGTGAGCTGTACCGCTGGAGTCAGCCCTGCAGACTGAAAGGAACACGACACAGAGCTGCCCTGCTCAGCATCAAGCCCTCATTCCTTGGGACATTTCATACTTCCCGAGGGTTCCCTGCAGCAAAGCAACTTGTTCTGTATCAGTGAGGATGGGTGGGGACCAAATGGGATTCCTGACCAAGACCCAGGGCATTTGTCTCCTCAAACAGCCATTTCAAAGGATCAGAAGCAGAGGGCTGCTGTCACAATGTCACCCCAACTCCATGAACAGTCACCTCCCCTTGAGCCAAGTTGGATTAGAATTGACCTCTGACCCCCAGGAAGTCCCTTGGGATAGGTCATCACTGGGTTATGCTGCCCTGTGATCTAACCTGCTAATTAAAAACTGAGGGGGTTCCATTCAGTAAAATAAAGTTTGCCCTTCAGCTGGGTCCACATCGCATCCACTGGCGATACTCCTGCCGGCTTGTTCTCTCTCTCGTTCCCCTCTGCTTTGTAAATGAAAGATGATCTCATCCGCCAAAGGCGAGTGGAAGGCTTTGCCAATGCAAAGGTGACGGCAAGCAGCGACAACTGCGCTGGTGATTTGTAGGCAGGGAGCCAAGGCAGACAGCAGGCAGCCCGGGCACAGTGAAGGTATACCAGATAAAGGTAAAGGTAAAGGTATCCCCTGTGCAAGC
This sequence comes from Paroedura picta, assembly GCF_049243985.1. Classification (NCBI taxonomy): domain Eukaryota; kingdom Metazoa; phylum Chordata; class Lepidosauria; order Squamata; family Gekkonidae; genus Paroedura; species Paroedura picta. The sequence goes on along the minus strand of NC_135380.1, from coordinate 37,570,072 downwards.
ACCGAGTCCTGTCTGACCCTTGGGGTGACGCCCTCCAGCGTTTTCATGGCAGACTCAATACGGGGAGGTTTGCCAGTGCCTTCCCCAGTCATTACCGTTTACCCCCCAGCAAGCTGGGTACTCATTTTACCGACCTTGGAAGGATGGAAGGCTGAGTCAACCTTGAGCCGGCTGCTGGGATCGAACTCCCAAGCTCATGGGCAAAGCTTTCAGGCGGCTGCCTTACCACTCTGCGCCACAAGAGACTCATGTATACCAGATAGCTAAAAGGAAAAACAGGAGGTGTTTTTTTCACGAAACACCTTCCCCCAGGCAGAGCATCCAACCATCAAGTAATTTGAATGGAACTCCCTTGGGACAGCTGCAGCTGTGACCATGAGCCAGAAGACAAGGGGGACTATGCACAGTCAAGGGGTGTGTGCTAGGTGCCCACTCAGGCCAGGAAGGCAGGGGGATGGGGACTAAGTTCATTCAAAGATATGCAATGTGTTGAAATCAGAACAGAGATTAGACCTTGGGGCATCTACTCAGGGAATATGGGATTGGTAGGATCCATGTGCAATATATTGTAACAATATACAATAGCTTTGCCACGCTTCTAGAAAAACTGTCCTCTGCTGAAATGGGCTGGGCTGTATGTTCTGAGAAGCTCTGGAACCATCCCATGGTTACTCGGTCATTTGTCATTCCTTGCACCGTTCTCCTCACCTTGTCTTCCCAACAGACCACTGTGGTCATTTGACTTGACGTTCACGTGGTAAATAATCCGTAACCAAGGTGATCCCTGAATTTGTTAGATGCCTGAATTTGTTAGCCTGGGAATCAGGCTAGACAAGAGGTAGTCAAACTGCGGCCCTCCAGATGTCCATGGACTACAATTCCTATGAGCCCCTGCCAGCATTCGCTCATGGGAATTGTAATCCATGGACATCTGGATGGCCACAGTTTGACTACCCCTGGTCTGGTCTAGGATTTTTACCAATTCGATGTCATATTGTCTGTTATGTACTTGAATGCCTTTGACCTTTTCCCCTTTCACTTCTGTGGGAGGGTTTTTCTAGGGTGGTCAACTCAGTGTGTTCATAAGCTTGGTAGAAAGACAAATATTGATATGTACCCCCCCTTAAAAAAGTCCTAAAAATCTTTCACTATGCTATTTATAGTACTTTTGTTCTTCTCTTCGTATTCATGCTCATGCCTGATGTCACAAATTATCTGTCTGCTGGTTTCCAACTTTTTCTTTCTTTTTTTAGCAAACGGGATTTTTTTTTTGGGGGGGGGGGAGGAAATGTTGGATATTAATCTGCTCAGGGAAATGTACATTTCAAGCTCAAGACATATAGGAACAACTAAGTGCCTCTGTCAATTCTAGTCCTGGTCCTACATTTAAATGTAGCTTTCTGATTGCATTGATTAAAGGATATTGCAGACAGTTTGGAAATGTTTAAACACAGGCTGGAGTGCCATCTGATGGAGAGGCTGATAATGTGAAGGTTTCAGGGGGTGGCAGGTTAGAGTGGATGAGTGATAACCTTGTGAGTATCCAGCATAGTGCAGGGGGTTGGACTAGATGACCCAGGAGGTCCCTTCCAACTCTATGATTCTATGACTCTATTATTCTAATATGTTTGCTTGTGTTCTGTGTGTCCCCAAGGGCACAGTTGGTGGCAATCCTGGAAAAAAGACCAAAAAGGGGAGTTGAATGTCATATTTATTACCTTTCTTTCTTTACGGTTAGATATCCTTCTTCTTTGAGGTACCGGAAGGGTAATAAAGCAGGGAGTTGGAGTCTTACTGATTTCTTGTTCTTTTGCCCCACCCTCATGTGGCCTCAGATCGGGAGGGGAGAGGTTTGGATATATATATATTTTAATTATTTGTTTTATTTGATTAAATTATACCCCACCAATGGGGACCAAAGAAAGCTTACACCCTCCTCCTCTCTTCCGTTTTCTTCCCACAACAACCCTGTGAGGTAGGTTAGACTGAGAGACTATGACTAGCCCAAGATCAGCCAGTGAGCTTCCTTGGCCCAAGTGGGGATTTGAACTTGGGTCTCCAAGATACGAGTCACTTGCCCGTGTGGTCTAGTGCAGTGGTAGTCAACCTGTGGTCCTCCAGATGTTCATGGACTACAATTCCCATGAGCCCCTGCCACCAAATGCTGGCAGAGGCTCATGGGAATTGCAGTCTATGAATATCTGGAGGACCACAGCAAACACTGGCAGAGGCTCATGGGAATTCTAGTCCATGAACATTTGGAGGACCACAGGTTGACTACCCCTGGTCTAGTGCTTCAGAACAGCAGACTCTAATCTGGAGAACTGGAGAGGAATGTTTTTCAGGTTGCTTTATTCTAACCTCCTGCTGCTTCCCGAAGAGTGGCAATCCTCTCTTTGGGATAAGCAGGGTGGCTACCGCCAACCCCACACACATGCACATGGCTGCATTATGGAAAGTGAGAAAGAGGGAAGAGACACTTAGCCAAAGTTGAATTGTGTACCTAAATTACCCACTGAGTCACGTTTCCATGAGGCTGTTCCAGTTTTCTATAGCAGTCAGTTTTTTTGGGTGCAGCAGTTTCGGGACATTGCTCTCCAGGAAGTTATTTTAGGTAGGGGCCCCCATCCACGGGCAGGGTGAGGTGCTGAGAGATTGAGGGTGGTTCTGGAAAGTCTGTGTTGTGAGCTCTGGGGAAAGGAGACGGAGAAGAAACTTGACTAAGTCAATGACTAGGACTATTTTAGCCGTAAGAATTGTTGTGGTGGTTGTTTTGGAGATGAAACCAGAAAAAGGAAACAAGGAGGAGGACGAGGATTAGAAGGAAAATAATTGTTTTTATCCCCTACTTTTCACTAAGCAAAGGAGTCCTAAAGTGACTTACACACATCCTGTTCTTCCTCTCCCCACAACAGATGCCTTGTAAGGTAGCTGAGGCTCAGAGAGCCCTAAGAGAACTGTGGCTTGCCCAAGGGCTGTGTGTGGAGGAGGAGTGATGAATCAAGCCCAGTTCTCCAGGCTACAGTCTGCTACTCTTAAACCACACTGGCCCTCAATAAGGTCAAATAGTATCAGGGTGGCCAGTCTTGAGAGATATATTGGGGGGGGCACAGAATTTCAAGGTTTATCAGCTGTAGCCAGAGGCAAAACGGTTCCTCCCAAAGGATGGAATAAAATCCCCTCCCTACTAGAACTCGATACAATTTCCCGCTGCACCACATGGAAGTATAAATTTGCATCTACTATACAGTAAGAGCCTCTTGTGGCACAGGGTGGTAAGGCAGCAGACATGCAGTCTGAAAGCTCTGCCCATGAGGCTGGGAGTTCAGTCCCAGCAGCTGGCTCAAGGTTGACTCAGCCTTCCATCCTTCTGAGGTCGGTAAAATGAGTACCCAGCTTGCTGGGGGGTAAACGGTAATGACTGGGGAAGGCACTGGCAAACCACCCCGTATTGAGTCTGCCAAGAAAACGTTAGAGGGCGTCATCCCAAGGGTCAGACATGACTCAGTGTTTGCACCGGGGATACCTTTACTTTTACTTTTATACAGTAAAGATTTTAACATCAGGTCCTAAAAAGCTATCCCTTGATCTAGTCACAGACCCCACACTGAAGTTATCTTGAAGGTAAAGAAGACTGATATGGAGAAACAAGTATCCCTTTCCATTGGCAGCTTTTTAAGATTGGCAGTTTGTGTCGACATTGTGGCTTGATTAGAGAAGAGTGACCATGGTGTGGCCAACTAAACTGGCTGATCCAGTCATGGGGGAGAGCAACCATCTCATGGTGGGAGATCTCTGGACATCCAAATTGGAACAGTTCTAGACATGGAGCAGTGAGATGTTTAGACTGTCAGACTAGGATCTGGGAGGAGCCCCCCTGCCTTCAGCCTGGCTGGGTGACCTTGGACTAGTCACTCTCTCTATTTTTTTCTCACAGGATTGTTAAGAAGAAATACGGGGAAGGGAAGAACCATGTGCATCACTTTGAGCTCCTTGGAGGAAGGGTGGGGTATGAAGCAAAACAAACATGGACCGCTTGAAGAAGGGAGGTTTATATGGCCCACACTGCTAGTATTCAGGAAATATATGAAGACTATTGTCCATTAGTAGGTTGAGAAGGACATTCTTGCCTGTGTGGCTTCTGATTCAGGAACTTTAAGAGATCTACCATGACTCTATCCCTAATCAACCAGCAGCTTGTGCTTTACTTAACTGTGGCATATCAGCTTGCTGGAGCTGTATGTGTTCAAGCAGAACAGCGCTGCTTGCAACCATGTTTCATTCCGATCCTGTTTTATTTTCAGGATCCAAACAGACATCCTTAATGGAGAAAGACACATTTAACCACACAAACGGTCTGATCCCCCCCACACACACACACACGCACACACACATTCTTGTATGTCATCTCTCAATTAGAATTCTTCCCAAAGGTCTGGATCCTGTGTCTCTAGTACAGAGGTAGGCAAACTGTGGCCCTCCAGATGTCCCTGGATCTAGTGCCTCAGTCCCCAAGATGAGGGAGAAGAACCTAGGATAATGTCCTGCCACCTTCTAGTATGGACTGTGGTGGCAGAAATGTCCTCAAGTGACAACTTTTAAAACCCAAATGCTGAAAACAATGCAGCGTCTCTACCTTAGAACAGGGGTAGTCAACCTGTGGCCCTCCAGATGTCCATGGACTACAATTCCCATGAGCCCCTGCCAGTGTTTGCTGGCAGGGGCTCATGGGAATTGTAGTCCATGGACATCTGGAGGACCACAGGTTGACTACTCCTGCCTTAGAAGATGTCGGCATGCCAGCAAGGAAAAGAAGGGGAGAGACACAAGAATTGCACTCGGCTGGACGCAGTTGAAGCAAACTGGCATTTCAGAGATTTGCCTTCGATTCAGCTGGTGGCTGTGCGTGTCTAAAAGTCAATGGTGGGCACTGGACATGCCCGTTGCCTTCTCCCTCACCCCTGACCCCAGAAGCACTGCCAGTGGATTGGTTACCTGGGAAGAGACTTAGCCCTTGGCGCCAAGTAAAATGACCTGTAATGCTGCTCTTGGCATACGTGCCGGAGGTTGCCTACCCATGCCCTACTGGATCGTGCCTACGACATCGTCAGTGGCCAACAATGTGTCTTTTGACCATAACTTTTGCTCGCCTTTCTAATGTATTTATTGGAAGCAGAGCATTTCTCTGCTGGAGTAATAAGCCTTGGGGCTGATGTCGCTCTTAAAACAAAATGTTGAGTGTCGGCAAAATTATCTTTCCCTGTTAACAACGTCTTGCTGCTCATTTAGCTGTTTAAAAAAGGGATGTGAAGGCTATGTTCTCGTGGTCTCCAGAGCTTTCAAAGTGTTGGACTAGGATCTGGAAGACCCAGCTTCAGACCCCCCCCCCCCATGGGAACTTATTTGGGTGACCCTGAGCCAGTCACACCTGCTCAGCCTGACCTTCCTCAAGGGGCCAGTGAACCTGAATCCAGCTATTATACCGAAGACTTGCATAGCTGCCCTCTGAGTGCAACTATTTTATTTTCCCCAAAAGAGAGTGAGTTTGGTGTCATGGTTTAGAAGTGCAGACTTCTAATCTGGCAAGCCGGGTTCGATTCTGCACTCCCCCACATGCAGCCACCTGGGTGACCTTGGGCTTGCCACGGCACTGAGAAAACTGTTCTGACCGAGCAGTGATATCAGGGCTCCCTCAGCCTCACCCACCCATTGGGAAGGCAGCCTGGGTATCAATGAAATAACCTCCATGCTTAAGAAATGGAGTATGGCTATTCTGCTATCAACAAGGCTGGTCTTTGCCTTCTGTTATATTGCAGCAGAGCATCATGCCACTGGAGTCTGACAACCAGTCAAAGGAAATGGCATTATGGTAAGGTGACCAGATTGTCCCACTTTTCGAGGGACATCTGGGGGTACCTGGCCTAAACTACAATACTATTTTTGTGTTCTATGTGTTCTGTGAAACTTTTTGTTGATCCATATAGACCAAATTTTTAATCAAGAACCCCTCAGTCAATGGTGTCCCACTTTACCAATGTTAAAATCTGGTCACCTTACATTATGGGAAAGTGCCAGAATCATCTTGAGTGAATCTTCAGGCAGTTAGCAGGCCCTGTCTGAAGACCTGCAGGTAGTACCAATCTGTTTTTGTTTGACACAAACTGTAAGAGGGCTCTAACTTGTTTAGACCATCCTGAGTGGTTTATATGATAGGTCTCCCTCGGAGGAAGTGACCTGCCAAAGGCCACTTGTTCCACACGTCATGCTTTCTGCAAAGAGGTTCAGAGAGGTGGCTGTTTGGGGGATTATTCCATGACTTCCTTATGAGGACCCCACAAAATAAGGTAGACTTGACAGAGCGCACCTCAGTTGAACGTCACGGACCAAACAGGGATTTGAGCCCCAGTTGGGTGGCCAGCATGTTTTACCATTGAGTAGCAGAGTTTCACTGGGAAAAGTTGAAGACCCGTCATGAGATGGACTGACGCATTCAAGGAAGCCTCAGTTTGCAAAACCGGTGCACGGCTGTTCACCATAGGACACTTTGGAGCAGGGGTGATCAGACTGTGGCCCTCCAGATGTCCATGGACTACAATTCCCATGAGCCCCTGCCAGCAAACTCTGGCAGGGGCTCATGGGGATTGTAGTCCATGGACATCTGGAGGGCCACCGTCTGACCAGCCCTACTTTGGAGGATAGTAATTCATAGGGTAGCCATAAATCAGAAGCGACCTGACCGGAATTAGCACATACACAAACAGCGCAGTCTATCTCCAGGCCAGAGAAGAACCTCACTGAGTATCCAAACAGTCCCCGGAGACCTTCCCTAGCCGTTGTGCTCAAATGTAATCCACTCTTCCTAGAAATCCCCCCTCCCGGAGCAGGCAGCAACCTCCCAGGCACGCTTCCCACCCACACTGGTAAGCCAGGCTTGCTGAGCCGGCGAGACCTCTCGCCGAACAAGCCCAGACATGCCTCTCGGCTGCTGCCGTTCAGTCTCTGTCGCCAGCTGCATCCAGAATAAAGTCTGAGCGGGTTGCGAAAGCCCCAGTGCTCCAGTCTGGAAAACAGAACGGGTCCTCCTCCCCGGACGGACGCACGGAATCTCAAGCAGCCCTCCCAGCTCATCCCCTTTCTCTCTTTCATCCCTTTGTTATCCTCGGCAGAGAGCGCTTAATTGCCGCCCGATCTAATTTTGCTGCGCTATAACCCGTCAATCACTCTGATGCACAAAGTGTGTTCATGTCCCTTAAACAAAAGAAGCAAGATCCCCCCCTACCCCCTACCCCCTACCCCTCCGTTCTCTGCTGCCTGTTTTACAAAGGGCTAATTTGATCAAGGCATTTTTGAAACGGTGACTTCATCAATCGCCCAATCGTTTGCCTTTGCCGCTATTTATCCATGCATGATCAGAAACCTACATTGATCGGAATTAATTTATTCTGCAGTTGTGCGTTTCTCTCCCTCTCTCTTTCAAGAAGTTGGGACGGAGGCAGTGAGGGACGATTCTGGTTTGGATCCACCGCTCGATCCAAGGAATTTCCTCCTTTCTTTAGGGGCTTTAGGATACTTTTGATTCATGGCGAAACTTCTCCAAAGGAACATGAATAATGTTACATCTTGGGCAAGGGGGCTCTGGAGGAAGCCAGCTCGTCCCAGCCAGAATGCTAATCAGCTTTGCCTTCTTTCCCACCTTCGCCTCGGGTTTCATTAGCATTCATCATGGTGCGAGTGTCCAAATTAGAAGCTGGCAATTGATCATCACCATATTCGTCTCACGGGATGAAAGAGGCAAAAGGGGAAGCTGCAGACAGTCCTCAAATAGCTTATTGGGGCCCTTGGATTTCATTGGAACTTAAGAATGCTCAGCCTTTGGCACAAATGAACCCCGGGCCAATTTATGTTGGGGCAAATAAGGGCAAAGTTTTGAATTTCAAAGAATTGTTCTTGAATCAGAATGAAGTAGGCCGATCTAGATCTGGCCAGTTTGCGTACCGTGTGTATGTGCATACCCACCCCATTTGCATCGCTTTCATTTTATTTGAGCATGCTGGTAAGGGGAAGTAAACCGTACCCCCTCCCTACACGCATGCCTTACATGGCTCTCCAACACTATTGCATGTTTCTCGTGCTAGAATTGAAGTCAGCTGGAAGAAAAGTGGTAAAAATGATGGAAGAGAAGTGGGAAAGATGTAGTGTCCTGAAGTTTCATGCTTTATTTCAAGAAGAAGAAGGGGAGCTGAACCATGCTCCTCACCCATTTTATTTTAAATGGAAGAGTTTGAGACAGCTGTAACAGGAGACCTCCTGGCAACCTGTTCTTTGGCTCACTGGCACTGAAATCGCAGGCAGGAGGAAATGGATTGGGGATCAGAGGGTTTGTTGACATGTCATCACTCTCATTTAAAAAAAAAACACATCATGTAGCATCATGGGCACTCTAGGGTTTGCCAAAATTGCTTTCTAGCATCCCATCATATCACTTTCAGGTTTACTGGAAGTGATGTCAGCCCTTTGGCATGATGCTGGCATGCTAATCCACACCCCAATTGCAGATCTGTTTCATGGATGCTTTAGGTTGATCCTTCATTGAGCAGGGGGTTGGAATATATGGCCCATATAGCCCCTTCCAACTCCAGTTCTATGCTCCCAAGAGTTGCCACCTATGGCCTGACCACCCTAAAATAGACTGTCCTCTTTCAATGTCAACATGTGAATCTCCTGGTCATGTCTTGCTTGATCCTTAATTTCTTTTAATTTTACTTTTTAGAGGAGGGCATAGTTCTGCATTTCATTCAGTTGTCCTCTTCCCCAGGCCCCTTGTCTGTTTCCACTGGCAGTCCTCTGGCCCGCCTCCGCTGGGTCTACAAGGCATCTGTGCTGGCTTATCCAAAGAGTCTTGCTCTTTAACCAGATGCAATTCTGAAAGTTATTTTTGCATCGCCTCTGTGTAATTGGCATATAGATGCCATAAAAGAAATCACTGGAAAAATCAGCAAGAGTGGCTGAAGAGTTTTACACCATGAAAACGGAAAGGACCAGGAAAGGGCATATTTGAACTGTCAAGCAAGGCCAGGCACAGGTATGACCTCCCACATGAAAAGTCACATCATTCCTTGCTCAATCCCTCTCACAGCTGAGCAGCATTAATGTTGGCCTTGGACTGCATGGATTCCCACCTCCCCCCAAAAATCCTTCCACAGCTGTCCATAGGGGATTGGGTTACAGTTGCATAAGGCCCTCTCAGGTTTTCCGTTTACCAGCATCTTCAATCTGTGGCATAGTCAGAACACCGGCAAGCCAATTGTGTTGACCCTGATCCTGCTGGGGGAGCAGGTTCCTTGAAATCCCTTGTCAGGGATGATCTACAGCCCAGAATATGTGTCTGTGTTGAATAATCATGGTGACAAAGCTCTTTTTTCTTCTTGATGTACATGGTATTTGCACGGGCCTTTCTGTCTATACCAGGCTTTCTCAACCAGGATTTTGTGAAACCCTGGGGTTTCTTGACGCCTCTGGAAGGGATTCCTGAATGGGTGGGAGTTATTTTATACTAGCCCGAAAGCCCGTTGCACCCAGGAATGCAACAGGTGCTAGTGGCGCCCCGCCCCCAATGGGGCCGCTGCCACCACCCTACCTGTGTGTTCTGCTAGTGGCTTGGGCGATGTCCTCGCAGCCAGCCAGCCTGCCTGCTGCATGAGCTGGCGGCTGGTCCAAGCGTCCCACTGGCCAGGGCGCTATTGGAGTGCCCTCCTCAGTGGCCAGGGAGCATCTGACTGCAAGGCTGCATGTGCGCCTCGCGGTCAGCTTCTGGAGGTGGGCACTCCAGGGGCCAGCCCAATCCGGGTGTGCCCAGCTTTGCTGGGAGCACCTGGATTGGCCTGTGGAGCGGTAAGTGGTTTCTATATACCTGGATGTGGGCTGGACAGGGCCTGGACACTGCTCCTCCCACAGTGGCTCTTCCAAAATATTAAGGGCCACAATGATGGGCCTGGAGGGAGTGGGGAGGGGAGGGCCTGCAGGAGGGCTTTCCAACCATATTCTGCTCCATCGTGCCACTTCAGGGGTTTCTCGAAGCCTGAAGAATGTTTCAGGGGGTTCTCAATGGCAAAAACGCTGAGAAAGGCTGGCCTATGTGGTATCCCTCAACAAAATAACCAAGAGTGCCAGTGCTGTGGCACTGCCTTTTTGAAGCAACAGGTGCATGGGTGAAGGTGGCAGGGCTACCACATAGGGAAGCATGAGTTTAGCAAGACCTACGGAAGACAAGAGTGTTAGGCTCACATCCTAATAACCAATATGGTACTATCAAATGAGGCGCACATGCAGAATTCTCTGACATGAATTCTAAAGCTCCTAGCTTGCTAAATGCGAATAGAATTATCCAAATATGGGGAAAATGAGGCACAAGTTGAGCATGTGGCATAATGCTACAAGTGGTGCAAGTTCTCTCTTTGGGTTGTGAATTGTGACTAAAATTTTTATTATGCCAATAAAGGTACTGTACTGAACTGTGAGAGAACTCTGGGGAGAGTTGGCTTGCGAAAGAAAACTGTTCAACTTTAGCATGTTAAAAAAGGATGGACCATTTGGTTGAACATTATTGGCTTCTAATGGTAATAGTCATTGGGAAGTTAAATCAGCCACTGTGTCTTGTCCTACACAAACAGTCTTAATGTTAAATGTCTATTGGCATCACTTGGGGGCTGAAGTTTGCAGTGCAGAACCAAGCAAAAACCTTCCTGCTTAAAAAGTTGAATCTCTCAAAATCCAAGTTGGATTCAAAGTTTTGCATCCTCTACTTATTGCCGCCCTTTCTTCCTCCCACCATGAGATTCCTCTTCAGACTTGAATGTTGCTTAGTTTGTGCATCATGAGCCACTTTTCCTCCTTCTATGTATTTCTGAGCATGTCTCACTGGTCCCATCTTTGAGTGCCTGCTAATATCCCAGCTTCCTAGCAGGTGGCTGGACAAGCAACCGAATAAGGGAGTGATGGAGTGAGATAGCATTGGCAGTCTTGGAAAACAGAACCACAAGCAATTGACTGGTTTACAGGCAAGGGTGATGCAAGTTCAGTGGGAAAATGTGGTCCAAAAGCAACCGTCAGAAGCTCTCGCTGCTGATGGAAGAAGCAGTGCATTTGTGACTAGTGAAATGGCTGAGTTGGAGTACAATGACACCTTTAATACCAAAGAAGTTGTATTCAAGATATAAGCTTTCATGGGCAAGCCCACTCCGTCAGATATAATGAAACAGCGATTCCGTCCTCTCTCCGTCCTCACAGTTTGGTGTAGTGGTTAGGAGTGCGGACTTCTAATCTGGCGAGCCAGGTTCGATTCTGCGCTCCCCCACATGCAGCCAGCTGGGTGACCTTGGGCTCGCCAGGGCACTGATAAAACTGTTCTGACCGGGCAGTGATATCAGGGCTCTCTCAGCCTCACCCACCCCACAGGGTGTCTGTTGTGGGGGGAGGAATGGGAAGGCGACTGTAAGCCGCTTTGAGCCTCCTTCAGGTAGGGAAAAGCGGCATATAAGAACCAACTCTTCTTCTTCTTCTTCTTCTTCTTCTCTTACCTATATACACAGTTGAGGAAACTCTGTTTCAGTGTATCTGACGAAGTGGGCTTGTGCATGAAAGCTTAGACTCAGGTTTCGTTATGCTGCTTCAGCTACCCAACCTAAATCTAACTGGTTAAAGGGGGAGATAGCCAATCAGGGTTTCAGAGCTGGGATCTGGGAGAAAACAGAACACATCCCTGCCAGGAAAGAACGCTTTCTTTGTGGCTCAGGTGAGTAGGCTGTGCGTGTTGCTGGCTACCATCCTTGCAGCCCTAGTCTTTTTGAAGACTTGCTCTGTGGCAGACAAGACCTGCTCAAAACAGGAGCTTTTGCAGGTCTCCTCTCCTCTCCTCTCCGCCAACAGAGGGGGCTCCTGTACTGTCCAGTGCGAGGCCGGAACAGAAAGCGAAATGAAATGGGCCGCGAAGGCTGCCAGCTGACCTTTCTCAAACAGTTCATGGGTTTCCAGAGCAGCAGAGGTGTCAGCGGTGTAGAGCACTCACAGCTTCCCAGTTGCTGCAGCAGGGAGGCAAAGAGGCACGTTAAAGGGGAAGCAAACTTGCTCAGCCCTGGACAGCTAGGAACTTTGCAGACCATTCCTTGTTTCTCAGCAGTTGCAAGGAAGGACTGCAGCCGGGGAAGGTGTGTGTGGGGGGGACCTTTCTTCTACTCCCATCTGTGACACTCTAAATCTTTTTTTCTTTACCCTGGGGGCATGGGATCCAGGTAGCAGCAGCCACTCCACCAGGCAATCAGAACATTCTTCCGGTTTGGCAGGCGTCTTTGGCCAGGCTAGCCCATGCAAAGTTGCCACAAGCAAAATACGAAGCACTGCACAAGACTGCTGTACATGAGAGTACAGACTTCCCCCCACCAGTGGGGAATAAAGCCATTGCTTCAGAGAAACTCCCCTCCTCTACTCTTGTGTTTTCCCCCAACAAACTTAGTGTGTGTGTGTGTGTGTGTTTCTTGGGAGTGTGTCTTGTTACAATTTGCTGAGGCTGGATTAATTTAATCCCCGTGGAATCAGGGCCTGGGTCAGTACCTTGCAGTCTGCGCTGCCGTTGAATGGCAGAGACGAACCGTCCCTTCAAGGTGGCTGCAGCTGCAGCTGCAAGCTGCAGGCTGGCATGTCCTAAAGTTGCTTCCCTGGTTTCGTTCACTGGTCCCTTGAGGCAGAAGTGTGGAAAGAACCAGCCCATCTGTGCTCTGTATCAAAGTCCCAGCTGGAAGCTAGCATCCCTATGTGCTTCTTTATAAAGATAAAGGTATCCCTTGTGCAAGCACTGAGTCATGTCTGACCCTTGGGGTGACACCCTCCAGCATTTTCATGGCAGACTCAATACGGGGTGGTTTGCAAGTGCCTTCCCCAGTCATTACCGTTTACCCCCCAGCAAGCTGGGTACTAATTTTACCGACCTCGGAAGGATGGAAGGCCGAGTCAACCTTGAGCCGCCTGCTGGGATTGAACTCCCAGCCTCATGGGCAGAGCTTTCAGACTGCATGCCTGCTGCCTTACCACTCTGCGCCACAAGAGGCTCTGTGCTTCTTTATATCTGACCTCAAAAACTCAGATATGCACACACTCAATGGGATCCAAAATGGTTCACCCCTTCTTTGCAAAACCTAGGCAGCAGTGGGGTCTATTTCAGATGGCTCCAGTTTTTCTTCCTAGTCGTTTCCTCACTCAAATCCCAATCCTACAAACTCAGTCCATTGTTTTCAAGGTGAAGGGGCTTTTTTGTTTGGTTTCCTGGTCCCCAAATACACCAGGCACTTTGATTCTAAAACATTCATCCCAATTCCTGATTCCAATATTCTATTCCTCTCTGCTCCTTGGGGAAACTAAACCTCATCTGTGTCCCTTCCATTGTTAACCGGAAGGTGGGCCAGTTAGGATTCCTGCTGACCTCAGGGTTTCTTTTCCACATGTTAATTTCCCCAAACAAATTAGTTTGGCAAGATGGAACCTAACAATCAGTTGTGGGTGTGTAAACAGAATACGTATTGACATGACATGGAAGAACTGTGATCAGGACATCAGGTGGGGGATAAGCATGAGGTTAGGTAAGTGATTCCGGGGCAAGGGAAATGACCCCTTCCTTCCTTCCTTCCTTCCTTCCTTCCTTCCTTCCTTCCTTCCTTCCTTCCTTCCTTCCTTCCTTCCTTCCTTCCTTCCTTCCTTCCTTCCTTCCTTCCTTCCTTCCTTCCTTCCTTCCTTCCTTCCTTAATTCAAATTCTCCTTCCTTCCTTCCTTCCTTCCTTCCTTCCTTCCTTCCTTCCTTCCTTCCTTCCTTCCTTCCTTCCTTCCTTCCTTCCTTCCTTCCTTCCTTGGAAATCCATTTTATGGACTATCTGTGCCCCATCCTTTTTGACTCTCAGAGCTCCCCCTTGATAGAACATATACATGCTTTGTTTAACCTGGAGCACATTGATCCCCCCACAGGTGAGATTGTGGTGCCCCACTTCAGTCATTGCAGTGAATATGTACATGTGACTCTGGGTTCTCTTCTCAGCGCAGACCCCATGGAACATCTCCTATTCATCTGCAAAGGCTGCTAGTGCATTCTCGAAACTGTCTCTTAGCCTTCTTGTGACTGTTTTGCTCACTGGTGGTCTAAATGCAAAGCCCTTGAGCTCTACCCCCCCCTTTTCCTCCTGAAGTTTCCTGACCGGCTGCTTGAAGACAGTTTTTATTTACTACAGGTGGCCAGCTGTGCCGATTACACAGATACCACAAACGGAATCAGAAAATGCTTGATGTGGTTCAGACTCACTCCTGTAGCAGAGTAGCTGGATGAGCAGTGAACGGACATCCAGGTTCAAGGACTGACACTAAGACAGGGTCATGGAGCTTTGAAATGGGGTTGGCCATGGCAGAACCTTGCATCCCTACTATATTCATTACCAGACGGGCATTTTGTTGTGTGTTACTTTGCATCCTGTATATTGCAGATATGTTTGCCACAGGCATGGCAAATGTTTGCTGTATTGTATACATAAGGTGTAAAGGAGAGACAAGGGTCTCCCAATGTGCAGGGGTGTGAACTTAGCACCAGGTTAGCAAGTGGTTATGGGCTCTGAAGTCCCTGCAGAAAACTCTACTGCTGAAATCAGATAGCCCAGTTGCCTATACAAGTGACTTGATTTGTGCAGGTCCAGTTTCTGTCCATCCCCTGGAAGACTCCCAGATAAGGCAGGAATGTGATGTGTTAGACACACACACAGAAATAATAAATAAAATGTCCAGCAATTGTTCACACAATCCACATTTTAGCACAGAGAGATTCCCATCTTGCTATGTCCTACCTCTGAAGATACCAGCCATAGCTACTGGTAAAACATCCAGGACTAAATCTACTAGACCATGGCCATGCAGCCCAGAACACCCACAATAGCCAGTTGACTCTGTCTGTGAAAGCCTTCAAAGGCAATTCATTGACTTGATTTATGGGTCATAAAAAGCAGTCTTAATGCCGTGTCAATCTGGTCCTAGTTGAAGTACCACTGTAACTCTATAGCAGGTTTTATTTCCAACTCAGATATGGTGATTGAACTACAAATCCAGAATCCTTATATCTGATTCTATCCAACTTACTTTCCATTTAGATTAGATCATTGGCAGCTGATAGTGCAGGATGGTCGGAGGGTGAAAAACAGGGGCTGCATGCAGGAACTTTTCACAAACCAATGTGGGAGGAGGGTGTAAGAATTGCTATGGAATTCCCATCTGGACGTGCATCTATTCCCACATCCAACTAAAAACAGTGGAGTATAAAGACATCTGTATTGTTACGTAGATCTGGATGTTCATCCCATTGAAACCAGTGTAGATGTCATCTTCTTTTGGAAGGACATCGTAATGTGCATCTGATTTGCAGCACTGCATCCCAAAAAACTTGAATATTTTGGAGACAGCAATTTATCCTGCTACTTCAGACCAGCACTACCTACATACTTGAATCTAATTATTTATGTTACTTTGTTATTGTCCAACAAAGTTGAACAAGCCTGTTGTTGTTGTTGTTTTCCAGGATATGTAGGCGTGCCTATGTGTATTAATAGTGTAAATGGTTTAGAACTGGAGAATCATTAGCTGCCATTATAATATTTTTGCTCCTGAGCTGTTCCATTTCAATGAGGACTTGTTCTTTGGAACCTGTAAGATGTCCGAGCTGCAGTGTGTATGTGTTGGGGGAGACCTGTGTTGCATTTTCTTTGCCAGACAGATGCAGCTGAGAACCACAGTGAGGGCTGCTTCCATGCTAGGACCATTTTGGCCACTGGGATTCTCCTTTCCCATAATGAAACACAAGTAGAAGTGAAATGGTCGCTCTCTATGTTTAATAAATCACTTCCTTTTCGCTCTTGTAGAACGGGGGTTGGCAACCTGTGGTCCTCCAGATGTCCATGGTCTACAATTCCCATGAGCCCCTGCCAGTGAATGCAAATGCTGGCAGGGGCTCATGGGAATTGTAGTCCATGGACATCTGGAGGACCACAGGTTGACAACCCCTTTTGTAGAATACTAAAGGGTCATTACGCCCTCATCCCCCAGTCCCATGGGGGGTTTGATGGCTGCTTTTATCCTTTCAGCAAAATGGATTGCTCTTTTAATTTAATTTATCATAATAGAAGAACAGGACAATTATATAAGGTAAACTGTAATTAAGCCACGTGGAAGGATAGTATATAAATGTAATGATGATTATGGTGGTAGTACTAAACTAACAACCAAACAAACGCCATCTCCCCCAGAATAAGCAATTATTTAGAATTATTTCAGGAATGCCTAAACCAGGGGTAGTCAACCTGTGGTCCTCCAAATGTCCATGGTCTACAATTCCCATGAGCCCCTGCCAGTGAACGCAAATGCTGGCAGGGGCTCATGGGAATTGTAGTCCATGGACATCTGGAGGACCACAGGTTGACTACCCCTGCCCTGGAGGACATGGCTGCTTTGGAAGGCAGACACTGGTGGCATTATATCCTGCTGACAGACTGCCATCTCCATGTCCCAGCCCCAAATCTCCAGAAATGTACAAACCTGGAGTTGTCAAATCTAGACCTAGCGGTTGTGTTAAACAAAAAGAAAAAGAAAAGAAAAATAAGACAGAAAACAGTAGAATGTAACTCATTTGCCTAGATTCTCCATAAAAGCTTAATCAAGAATTGCTAGCTCTCCCAAATTAAATTGTTAGTGTGAAATCAACAAGGAATGCATGAATTATGAAATTGGATCTTTGTTAGAAAAAGAAGCAGTCTTGTTCTCCCCCCTCCACACCGACGCTAAGGGCATCCGAATGCCAAATTAGAGTGTCTGTTTTTTTGCTTTTTCTTTTTTAACAATTGGGATCAATAAATAGTCCATCCAATGTAATAACACTTAGTGTTTACATAGCATTTTTAATCTCCAAAGTACTCAGTAAATGTTGTGGTTCTCTGGGTAACTCATTGCACATAGGTGAATGAGTATTATTAAACTTCCTCAAATAACTTTTAGAGATGATTAAAATAAGGATTTGAGGTAGTTGAAGAATAAAGGTATTATTGATGTTTTCATTTTGGGAAACACACACAGTCTTTTTAAAAAGATTGAATAGAAAATGCACTGCATCCCTAGATGATAAAAATAGAAATATAAGGAGGGGAACCATATGACCTAATCAAATATTATGGGTTAGATCCAGTCTAATTTTTTTTGCTAATGGAAGGGGATATAACTTCTGCCAATTTCCCCATCCTCAGATCCTCAAACCTTACCCCCCCTTGCTATCTGTTCCTTACAGTCCACTGGCCCCAAGAAACAACATTTTGTAATCAACAGGCTGCAGTGGAAGGAGAGAAATAAGGAAAGTTCTGTTCTACTTACACAAGTGCCTTCCACCAATGGAAAACATTGTCAGTTTTTTTTATCTAACAATGTGAGCCCCAATACATTCTCACTTTTTAAAGACATCTATAAATATAAACAGAGCCTCTTGTGGTGCGGAGTGGTAAGGCAGCTGACATGCTGTCTGAAAGCTCTGCCCATGAGGCTGGGAGTTCAATCCCAGGGGATGAACATCCCACCTTGCATTTGCTGCCGGAAATGTTTCATTCAGCATGACTTGCTTGCACACATCTGAGCCCCATCATTGCCTTTTGAGCTCTACGCATGAAGGGGCTGAAAGGCTGAAGAACTCTCTTTTCCTATGAAGGGGCTGAAAACACCATACTCTAGAGCAGGGGTATTCAAACTGCGGCCCTCCAGATGTCCATGGAGTGCAATTCCCATGAGCCCCTGCCAGCGTTCGCTGGCAGGAGCTCGTGGGAATTGCAGTCCATGGACATCTGGAGGACCGCAGTTTGACTACCCCTGCTCTAGAAGGTCAAACATGTGCATCCATACATATATGAGGGGCCAGTGTGCTTGGGAGAGAGCTGGAGGGTGACATTTCAAGTTCTTTGACAGGATTACCCAAGTGGTGGGCTGAGCGTGAACTGGTAGACATTATAGACTTGAATTTCATATTGACTTCCGAGTAAACTTAGCAGTCACGGGATAAGAGAACAGATTCTTGTGGATCTATATCAAATCAATTGCTATATCACCATCTTCATTAGAGTTCTAAACCACCTTTTTCTCATAGGGCTCGAGGCAGTTTACGACATATTAAAAAAGACATGTACATATACTTTATTAATAATGCTTACATTCTAAAAATTAGTCACTAAAAACCTAAAAACCTATTAACTGCCTGGCAGCTAATTTTTACTATCTAACTGCCTATCCCTTCCTCCACTTCTGTCATCTTTTTCTTTCCTAACCTGTTGAAGACTTGGGGACTTCAGTGGCCTAGACAAAGGGGAATGGAGAAAAACTGCAAGGATTGGAGGGAGGCCCTTTCAGTAGCCCGCCATGGTCTCAACCTTAAGCCTGGTAGATGAGTTCTGTCTTTTAGGCCGTGCGGAAATGTAATAGCTCCATCAGAGCCCTAGCCTCACATGGTAGCTCATTCTAGTAGGTTGGAGCCAGGGCCAAAAAGGTCTGTTTTTGTTTTTTGGTCTACCTTGCAAACCATCCACCTGGCTTTGACCAGAGCCAGGGCCGAAAAGGACTAACATTGAAACAAGAAAAAGACTAATTGTCAATATATTCTATGATAAGTACTGAAAATTACAGAGAAGGAAAGGAATCTAGATGCTAGTGGATAGCTATATGAAAACATTGAGTGAGTATGTGACATACCAGGGTTATTAGGAAAGGGTTTGGGTAATACTGTAGCCCCCTTGCAATATGGTGCAACCATATTGGAATATTGTATACAATTCTGGTTGTCCTGCCTTAAGAATGATACAGCCCAGCTGGAGAAAATGCAGGAGAAGGCAGACAATAAGATGATTAAGGGGTTGGAGGATCTTTTCCACAAGGAAAGTATAGAATAAAAAACTTTCTGTTTTTGAGAAAAGGCAGCTACGAGGAGAGGGGCAAGAGAGAACGTTATTAATTTATGTGTGGAATGGAGAAAGTCTCTATATAAGAAATTCCGTTGATGGGGAATAGAGTTGGGATGGACAAAAGGAAGTATTGTGGAATCCACTTCCAGGTATTGAGAGTGGCTAGCATAGATGACTGAAAAAGACAGCTTCATGGAAGATTTATTTATTTATTTTATTTATTATGAATAACTAGATGTCTACCCCACAGCTCCCAGCCCGGCCAGCTTGTGGCAGCTCACAATCATTAAAACCAATACAACTCCAATTTTAAAAAACCCAATACGATACAAATAAGCATAATTCTAGATTTCACTACATAAAACAGTATTGGGTGCTTATGTCAATAATTCAACTCTCAGGCCTCATTGACTGATTTTTATAATAAATTGGTCCATCAGTGGTACTAGCTGTGATTAACTGAAGGAAACTGAAGTCTTGTCCTCTATGCCAGGGGTGGACAAACTGTGGCCTTCCAGATGTCCGTGGACTACTATTCCCATGATCCCCTGCCAGCAGGGAATCATGGGAATTGTATCCATGGACATCTGGAGGGCCACAGTTTGCCCATCTCTGATCTATGCCATGGTGGCCACAGTGAGTCAGGATGCTGGTTATATCTTGCTGTTGGGTTTCAACAATACACAGCCAGAACAGCCTCAGGGCTTCAAGAATTCTGGTCCTCCTGTGTGTCTCTGTAGCCACCATAACTGTTTTACTCCTTAGTTGCCCTGCACAGCAGAAATATGCGATGGCAAAACTGGAAGGAGAAAACGGGGTTCCTCCTCCATGCAGAAAATGATGTCCTTAATTGATGTTATTGTGGTACCATTAGATCCCAACCCCAAAAAACAAGAGTCCATCTCCCATTGGAGGTTTTGCCAATGTTTTAATCCCACAGAACGAGTCATTGTACAATTGATAAAAATGGTACTGATAAGCAGAGCTGGTGTCAGCACATCCTGAGGTGTGACAATGACCAAGGCCACAACCTCCCACCAGCCTGCATGCCTGCTTCCCCCCACTTGCAAACTTTTTTCTCCCACCCACACTTGTCTTCACCCTGAGGTAATTTTTTCCCCAATCCAAAATAATGTTCCTTTACAGACTGAGCTGCCTCAGCATGGTTTCTTTGTTATAGAACAGAGCTGGCTGTCCCACCCTGTCACTGACAGATATTTGGCTTTTTTCAGCCCTAGAAACTGGTGAAGATGTAGAGCCTTCTCTTCTTTAAACGTTGGTCAGAATGGCACTGAGTCTTTGTTAACCAATATTTTACACAGAGAGAAAGAGCTGTTGAAATGAGGATTCAAAGTTTTGACATACAAATCATCTCTAATACAGTTAGAAGTTCTTTGTTACAGACTTCTGAGAGGTTTTCAAACTTTTCCTTAGATGTGGAGATTTCTTTACAATTCAGAGGTTTTTTTGGTTTCTGTGTTTGTCCAATATAAGTTGTTTTTTTTCTTTCTTTGAACTCCCCTTGCTTCTAGAAGGCTGACATCCTTCTGCTAGTACCCACAATTTTTCTTTCACAGAAGTGCCAGTATACCTCTGACTTCTGAGGAGTCTGAGGCACTAGTTCTATCCCACAAGTCGACAGAAATCCTCACATTCGGTTTTCCCTTTTTAACTGGTCAGGGATCCTCCTCCATTCCTTAAAAAATTCCCCCCTCTCATTTGACCTGAATTGGGAGTATCACCGCACTGCACAAATTCCCTCTCCCAAAATAACTGTTCCAGTTATCCAGACACTGTCGATCTGTTTTCAGCTTTTTGTAATGACTCTTTTCTTTGACTAAAATTCTTCTCAGCTAAATACGTTCAGCTAAGCACAGGCAAGTCTTTCCTATATGCAGGTTATGTCAGACTCAGACTAAAACTCCTCCCAGTACATAGCTACTAGATCAATTCCCTCTCAGCTGTTGCTGGCCAATCTGAGCACTTGGAACAGCCTGTTGCTCATGTTCGAACCCTTCGCTTGCTTATTTCTGTTACTTCACAAAATCTTACTATTATAGTGCTATCCATCATGGTAATATTTGTATAATACATTGTGTTGGTTTATTAATGCACAAAGAATGCTAGAAAAAAAATTACCTAAATGGATCAGTGGCCTGCCTCTGCATATACTCAATTTTATATATTCAAGCATAAAAAATCATCTAAAATTGAAACACCAGCCATAGCAAAATTCCTATCTATTCATAGCTCTTGCTTCTGGATCACAAAGGGAACCATACTGATAAAATACAAAGTCTTGCAGAAATTACAGATATAAAAGAATTCAGTAGTTCCTTGGCTGAGAATTTGAGAAAGCTCAGTATAGGCTTCCCATCTCTGGGCCTTTGAATTTGTATATTTTGGGTCCTTTAGGTTGAGTTGCATTCTGGTTCAACCCAGCCTTACCAGCCTCTTACACAAGAGAGAAAAGGGCACTTTGCTCCAAAAGCAGGTTGATGTGGAAGACATTCTGGCTACATGCTTACTAGCCAAATATTGGCTATACCTGCATGGAGCTGAGAATTCACTGCAAGCTGAAAGGAGAAGCAGGTTTTACTACCTGCTAGAGGCAGAGGACATATCATGACTCATAATGGGAGGGGAAAAGGTTGTCTGAGTCAGAGCCTCATTTCTCTTGTTCCGTGCCTTTTTGTTAAAGGTGCATATCTATTAATTCTGCAAAAGAAGCCAAGAAGTCTGTTGTGTTTCACACTTTGCCCTTTATTGTTCATTCTTCGTCTCTGGTCCTTATATCTTCCATTTGTTTCTCATCTGTTTTGTAGAGGTTGTGACTCATGATACATCAATGGACAGTATTAACTTACTTTTGTGTGGCAGCACTTACCTGTTTGATATATATATATATATATCAGCATCAGTTCACAGGAAGCAATAAAGAGAAGAGGAGTATATTGATTTGCAGTGTGACAATTTCAAGGCTAAAGACTCCTCAAGAATTGTGGGTGGTTTCTTTTCCAGTTGGATTCACTGGGCTGCAATGAATTGTAATTGGGAGGCTGTGAAGAGTCAACTGTTCCACCTGGTTCTTTTACAGTTGGTTTTAGTTTTTTTATTATTATTAATTTCTTAAGATAGTTTTGTCCCTCTCAATCTTACTGTCTTACTTCAGTGCTCTCAAGGTGACTAACAATAACAAAGAACAATAAAAGATAATTTTGTGATTTCAGTTACAAAAAAATTCATAAGGTACCCAGTCAGTTGAAGAAGAATGCATTCACATCTGCCATAGCTTTGATGTATTGTTCCATTTAGCCAAAGCTAAAAGCAAACCAGCACCACAACAAAACATCTCAAGTTATCTTCTGAGAATTTACCAGTAAGATGTGGTTGGAGCCTTTTTGTGGAGAACATTCCATAGCCTTCATTCTTCCACCGAGAAGAATTCGTCACATGTCACCGACCACTGCATCTCCAGCAGTGGAGTTGAATGGAGCATGACCCAGTGTCATCGTATGGCAGGGTGTCTTAGCCAGGGTTTCATGAAACCCTGGCGTTTCTTGACAGCCCTGGAAGGGTTTCCTGGTGGTAATTAATTATTTTTAATATATATTTTAAAATTTGTTGAATTTTATAGGGTGATACGGCCATATATGGTCATGTTGACCTCCCCACCCCAAAATGGCCAGTGATGGGCCTGGAGGAGCTGGGAAGGGGAAGGACCCTTGGTTGGGTGAGCGTGTACATAGCTACGCTTTCCAGCCGTTTCCTGTACCATTGTGCCTCTTCTGGGGTTTCTTGAAGCCTGAATAATGTGCCAGGGGTTTCTCAACAGGAAAAAGGTTGAGAAAGGCTGCTGTATGGTATCTTCTTTAGAAAGGCAAAGACCCCTGGCTGAAAATTGGAGAAACAATGCCAGTGAGTGTGAGCAGCCAACTAGCCTGGATAGATTATTCGTCTTGCCTTCATTTGCTGAATAGCCAAGAAGGCTAATCTCTGAAAACCTAGTCTAGTTGTCACAATGTCATTAGGTCTCTCTCTCTCTCTCTCTCTCTCTCTCTCTCTCTCTCTCTCTCTCTCTCTCTCTCAACTTTTTTACTATTGAGGAACCCCTGAAACATTAGTCAGGCCTCGAAAACCACCAGAAGTGGCATCATTGTGAAGAATATGGTTGGGAAGCATAGCTGTGTATATGCCTACCAAGGACCTCTCCTCTTCCCGCCCTCTCCAGGCCCATTGTTGGCTGTTTTGGGAGGGGTGGGTGGGTCAACATGCCCATGTATGGTCATAATACCTGATAAATGTTTAACAAATTTTTAAAACATATTAAAAATAATTAACTCCCACCCATTTGTGAAACCCTTCCAGGGACATCAAGAAACGCCAGGGTTTCACAAAATCCTGGTTGAGAAAACCTATACAAGATAGTATGAGACTCTTAGCATCCCCTTTGCTTACCCTTACCTTGTCTGTAATCACAACGGTGCATGTCCAATAAAGCTATAGTTTCTGTGTTCACTATAAAGAATATATCACTGTGTTCCTTTGCAAGTTCTTCTCTAGATACCCAAAGCTATTCATCATTCACTTAATGGTTTTGAGGGAATATGGCTATCATAATGCATCCCCCTTGCCTTTTATTGACTGTGCTAGTAATGGTAGAAGAAGAAGAGCTAGTTTTATATGCCACTTTTCTCTACCAGGAATTTCAAAGTGGATTACAATCGCCTTCTCTTTCCTCTCCCCACAACAGACACCCTGTGATGTAGGTGAGGCTGAGAGAGCCCTGATATTACTGCTAGGTCAGAACAGTTCTATTAGTGCTGTGTTGAGCCCAAGATAACCCAACTGAGTGCATGTGGGGGAGCAGGGAATCAAACCCGGCGCACCAGATTAGAGGCCATCATTCTTAACCACCACACCAAGCTGGCTCTGATGTCAACAAAGCTAAGGCTATGGAGAGTTCTGGTGTGTGTGTGTGTGTGTGTGTGTGGGGGGAGATTCCTTGGAGCATGTCTCTATGGACCTGATGTCTTTGATGATGGTTATTCTGAATCAATGGCTCTGCCTCCCATGCATATAGTAAATGAGATGTGACCCATCTCCAGGACAAAAATAGGAGACTGAAGAACTTCCGCATCTGTGAGGAAGAGTCCTATCTTGTTTCTGTCACTGTCGTGCATCAGGGAAGCCCAAGTGCTCAAGCCCTCCATGATGGCTGTGTTTTAATGGGCTCAGGGTTCATTAACTGGAGAGTGCACAGATGTTTTGACAGTGGGGAAATGAAAATTTGCATACATTCCCGAGTTAACAAGCGAAACAATCTGGCATCTGCCTCTCTTTCTCTGCCCCCTGGAAACATCATCCTTGGGAGGCAACACTTTGGATGGGGAAATCTTGCCAACGTGCACCAAGCCAAGGGCCAGGAGCGGAACGACATTGTGTGCCTAGATGTGAAATATACAGGCAGAAGTATAGAGAGTATTAGAGAACTTGATCTCTTTCTTTCTCTGGCCAAATTGAGAGCATACCAGAATGTGTTCTGTGTTTTGGGGGATTGGGTGGGCCCCACTTCTCTGGAATCCAGACTCTGAATGAACCTGAAATGAAACCCAGAATCCTACCATAACAGCTTCCAACATTTAGGCAAAACCAGGATCAGATCTCAATCCAGACCTCCAGTGTTGCAAACTCAACCTAGTTCTGTGTTCTTACATAATTCTTTCTTTCTTTCTTTCTTTCTTTCTTTCTTTCTTTCTTTCTTTCTTTCTTTCTTTCTTTCTTTCTTTCTTTCTTTCTTTCTTTCTTTCTTTCTTTCTTTCTTTCTTTCAGTTCTTAGGCAACGTTCTCATTTATCTGTAGACTACATCTAGCCTCTCATATAAATAAAATTCTAGCAGAGATTTTTGATGGCCAGCAGCTCTTCCCCCTATCCCCAGGGATCTTTGCTCCTCAGTCTATAGTTTGGAACTATTCGTTCTTATGGTATTTATGTGTCATCCTGTATATAGAATTGTGTCAGTTGCAGAGTAGGTGCAAAGACTTCCTAGATAGGTCTAGAGTAGGGATTCCCAAAGTGGACAGCACCCCACCCCCTGGAAGTAGTGGAAGCATCCTGAGGTGGTGAGGGATTAGGGGTCAGAAAGGAATTTTCAGGCAGTAGGGGGAAGCAGTCTGGTTCTTTCTAATTTGGCTGTGTTTTCCTAATGAGAGATGTTCCAATATGGCTTGTCTTTGCCTGACTCTGGGAGTACCAACCCTGGACTTCCTTGGTGGTCTCCCATCCAGTGCGGACCAGGGCCAACTGTGCTTCGTTTCGGCCGTTTATGCACTGGAGGTTTCATGCCGGGCTGCAGGCTGGAGTTTTAATCGTGGCAGGTTGCACCACCTCTTCCTGCACCCACACGGGGGAGCATTTGGCCCGGTGCACCTCATCTGCCCCCAATTTGTATTCCTGCATGAGAGCTGGGGCAGTGAAGTTCCCAGTGCATAAACGGTCTTCATGAAGAAAACAGCAGCTTCAGAAGGTGGGCTGGGTGGAATTGTATTCCTGCTGAGCTCCTGCCCCTCCTCAGGCATAGCCCACATTGCCCTTTCCAGGGTGTATCACAGATCTCCAGGCATATTTTAATCCAGGGTTGGCAACCCTATTCCTAAAATCTGGAAAAGCCTTTTTCCTGGTTGTTCCTGGCTGTGGGACTTTCCAATGCTTGTTCTTCTCTCTCTCTCTCTTTCTCTTTCTCCCTGTCTTTCCCCATTTGTCTTTCTCTCCAATGAGGACCCAAACTGACTTACAAAGAACTTGTATATAGTTTTTTTCCAGACTAAAATATGACTGCTGCACAACAACCCAAAAAGAAGTGTAGGCAATGTAGTGTGTTTTCAATTTGCAGTAGACCTAACACTAGGAAAATGGTATGTATTTGTATGTTGGGGGAGGGGGCACTAGCGATGTGGCCTGGGAACCAAAGGGGCAGTAGCCCCAACAAGTTTGGGAACCACTGGTTTATAGAAAATAAATATGCAAATTTTAAAACGTGACCTTCAAGTTTTAATTCTTGAGAATCTAGAGCAGTGGTCCCCAACCTTTCTGAGGCTGGGGACCGGCAGGACATCGGGGCGCGGCCCGCAGCCCCGCATCGGCCGCGCCCGCGCATCGGGCCGCACCTGCGGCCCGCACCCACGCATCGGGCCGCACCCGCGGGCCGCGCCCGCGCATCGGGCCGCACCTGCGGGCCGTGCCCGTGCATCGGGCCACGCCCACACGGGCGCGGCCAGCCCTGATTTCCTCTCCCCGCCCTCCCGCAGTAAGAAGCTTCCCGGGCCGCAATCTTGCGGCCTGGGAAGTTTTTTACTGCGGGGGGGGGGGCGGGGAGAGGGAGCCGCGGCCCGGCGCCATGGCCTTTGCGGCCCGGCACCAGGCCGCGGCCCGCAGGTTGGGGACCACTGATCTAGAGGATTCTGGATAGCTTTTCTGGGGGGTGGAGAGGGTAGAGGTACTTCCTCTTTTCTTTAGATGAAAAAAGAACTTCGATCCCCAGTAATTATAGAATATTATAGAATATGTTTTTACAATTCTCCAGCAGAGATGGCCATTATAAGACAAAGCAGAAAATTGCTAATTAGGAATCTCTGTTTAGAACACAGACAAGTCTAGATGGTCTAACCAAAGCTTTGAATAGTTTCTTTGCATGGTGTTTGAAACTTAGTTTGATGATAATCCACCCAAATTTTCAAAAAGTTTCTGTAAGGCAGACAAAAAAATGAGAGAGATGTCTTCTAATCATGTAAGGTTGTAATACCTTGCTGATCACAGCTATGGTCTGTCTTGTTCACCATGCTGTCTTCAACAGGAGACACACAGACTACAGGGAAAGAACAATGATCGAACCCTGTCTCCGGTCTGTCATAATTTCTCTGATTTTCTGCACGTAGGCATGCCATTCCTCTAGCATTCCACTGCTTTCTTTAGAATTTCTGTTCTTTTTCCCCCCTCTATTTGCCATTTCACCCCAAAACAGTATGTGAACATGCATTTTACTTCACTGTTCAATATGATATTTCATGTATTTGTGGCTAAATATGGCAGTCATGTGCTGTCCCAAAAAATATGTATTCAAATGTGCTAATTAGTTAATTGTTCCTTGGACAATGAGATGAGGGCAACAAAAAGGCACAGTTGAGATTATTCCCGTGTGTTGTACCAGTCAGGTAAACAGATCAACAGTGGGGAATTCCATATGCATCCGAAACCGGAATTCTCAAAGCAGAGTAGGGTGGAAGGTATAGTTATCAACTTCAAGATGCGGCCTAGAGTTGTTCAAGATTTCCAACTGATATCTAGTCTATAGTGATCTATTCTCCTGGAGGAAATGGCAGCTTCAGGAGGCAAACTCTATGGTATACCACAGAGTCTAGGAGAAACAGACGTCCTAGAGTGACATCACATCCCCACTGAGCCCTCCTTTCTCACAAACTCCACCATCCCCAGCAGCTCCATCAAATGTTAAGAGACTTCCAAAGGCAAAGCTGGCAACCATTGGAGTGAACTCTCTGAATATGGAAGTTCCTTCTGGCTGCTGAAAATATCAACCAGGGATATCTGCCATCTGTTTATTCAATCTTTATTATTACGGTCACAGACCAAGTTTATTTAATTTATGTTTATTTCATCTGTGTTTGTTTTATAAGGTAGTTAAGCTGTTTACAACATGAAATAGCAATGTCTTCAGCTGACTATTTCTTTTCCTTTCTATTACAAAAATAGCACCTGAGGCTATTTGTGGCCTAAAAGATTAAGAAAGATAAGTGACACATGCAGTAAACTACATAGCAAAATGTAACATGATAAACTAACAATGCAAAAGGATGAGCAGACACAATCTTTTGAAAAAGCAGTCATTTTAAAAAGTTTCCTGGGGCAAGCACAGGGCTACCCCTTACCTGAGATGCAGGTGAGGTAGAGAGGTCGCAGAGTTGGGTTAAGGAAGAACACCACAGGCGAGGTAAGAGGGGATTAAGCGAGGAAAAGGAAGAGAAGTACAAGGGTGCTCCTAGGAAGAGAAAGTTGGGAGAACAGACAGGCAGGACCAGGAACAGGTAGACAGGAAAGCATTAAGTTTAGGCACAATGAGGAAGTCTTGCATTTATTTAGTTTGCCCCCCCCAAATATTATATTTCCCCTCCTTGATTAAATTATTTCTAGGAATTCTAGTTCTCTGGCCCATTTGCTTGGTTAGAGAAAATGTTGCCTCTGCTGATGCCACCTCTCCCCTGTCACTCATTCAGCACTTCCTCTGATTTTTCAAAGGGCACAGAGTTATTGTAATTTATGTGTTTGAGATTTTTCAAGTTGAGACAGTGTCCCCAGGTTCTTTCAGTGTCTGCCCAGGAACCCAGCTAATCTTGCAATTAGTCCTGCGGTGCAGGCATCTGACCACACCTGTGCGAAGAGCAGACCACACAATCTAGTTAATATTAGGATGCATCTGACTGTGTATTTATATTTATTTATATTTATAGCCCACCTTCTTGAACCAGTCATCTCAGTATGAACAGCAGTATGAACAATAAAACCATAAAGCATATAAACACATTTAAAGCTTGTTAAAAACCAACAGCACAATCATTGAGTTGCTTTAAAGCAGAGTGGTTGTCTGATCTAACCCTCCATAGAAGACAGATATAGGAGGAGGAACCCAAGGCTAGCAGGGGAGGCCCATGTGATGTTCCAGTTCTTCTGTGCTTACTAGCTTCAACCATACACCCAGCAGAAGAGCTCTGTCTTACAGGCCCAGTGGAAATGTGCCAGCTCCATCATGGCCTGATGTTCTCCAGGACCTTGTTCCACCAGGCAGGGGCCAGGGCCCCAAAAAAGCCCTGCTGTTGGTTGAGGCCAGCTGCACTTCCTTGGAGCTGGGGACTCCCAGTTGGTCAACTGTAGCTGACCGAAGTATTCTCAGGAGGATGTATTCATACAGGCAGTCCCTTTGTATGTGCAAAGCTGTGATAGACAGAAAACAAGTCCACACATTACACCAGTTGATCAGTTCAGTGACTGGAATGGCCATAATCCTTTATCCTTTCGAGTAAATGAGAAGATTTGTTTCTTGAACTTAGCAAAAGCAAGCATGAAGCCACTCAGCCCTGTTCTGTGCTTTAAGATAAATTGCACTGGAGGACCTTGAGTTGATCTGATGAGGAGCTGGCTGGCTTTGTGTGTAATGGAGGGTGTTTGAACAAGACCTATTTGTCTGCAAAGCATCTTTGCAAAGAAAGTGTTTACATATTCATTCTATGGCAGAGGTTTGGCATTGAGAGGATTGACCAGCTCTGACATGTGAGAAGGAGTCCCAGTACAAGGGCACAGTGGAGTCCAGTGGCCCAAGTCATGTCACCCAAGTCCCAGGCACAGGACTGCAGTAGAGCTGCCCACCAAGAAAAGAAGACCACCCGTCATTTAGGTAGTCTAGGGCAGAGTCTGCACTTACTTTCTTTATTCCATTGTCAATCCTGTTGAATTCAGATCGCTTTGAACTCGAGTCTTCCTCTCTCCCCCCCCCCTCTGCCCCATTGAAACAGGAAAGTCTTCTGCACGTGGTTAGGGAGGCTCAGAAGGTGGGGGGGAGCCAAGCCTCTTTCTTTTCTTGAAGGGGGAGGAAGAGGAGCCAGGCAGGGAGCCTCTTTCTTTTCTTGGAGGGGAGGGGGAGAGGATAAAAAAAGGCAGAGGAGGGAGGAAAAATCCAGGACCGACAGAAGTTGAGAGAAATTAGGGGCTTCTCCTTTAAGGCAAGCGCGACACATGACCAGGTGTAGCCTATCAGAGGTTCTCTACCACAGAGCTTTCTTTCCCAAGCTTGATGTTCAGGATTAAAAGCACTCTGAGATATCACACAATAAAGGTAGGGTCACTCCAGATCAATCCTTCTTGCTGCAGAAGGAAAATTAAAATTGCCCAAAATCCAAACGGAAATCGCATTCTGTGTAGAGGGCAGGGACTGAATCGATCTGGGGTTGGAATAAAAGCTCCGTGCACTTTAAACCTGGGGCAGCACCAAACCATGCAGATTCCCACTGAGGAGTCCTTCCACACCAGCAACCACTATATCCCCTGAAGTTGAGCAAGTGACCCATGGAAGTGGACCTGTGAACATGACCCATCGGATCCTTCAACAGAAATGTCTCCCATGATGCTTCATTGCAGCCATCTAAAATGTGCCCTGGATTTTGTTACAAATGGATAGTTGCTGATTAAGGCTGCATATATTCTTCTCATTCCACAATAAAGAGGGGTAGTCAAATGGCGGCCCTCCAGATATCCATGGACTACAATTCCCATGAGCTCCTGCCAGCAAACGCTGGCAGGGGCTCAGGGGAATTGTAATCCATGGACATCTGGAGGGCCACAGTTTGACTACCCATATTGCTAGCACAGTTGAGCAGACATATTAGGCTATGGTTTAGCTCCTGGTAGTAAATGCTCTTTAGCTTTTGGGCAGTCTTCAAGGGCAACTGTGGCCCGTGCACAGTACAGTACAGCCACAAAGCCGTATGTATGATTAACCTTTGTGTATTCCCGTGTTTTCTTCTTTAAGTGGCTCAAGGCCTGTTCGTATTCTCCTCCCCCCTTTCTCCCCCCCTACCCAGAGAGGACTTCTGGTTAGAAAACAACTTGCCAGCCATGTGTGATGTATTTCACAATGTGTGTGCGCTCTCGGGAAGTGAGGCTTGATCATGTTTCCTCAGCAAGTTTACACACAGCGGGACGCATGTGTGTGCAATCAACCCATGTGGTGCTCCGTGTGTGGATTGCAAAGCATCTTCTAAATGAACTGGCGTTCTCTCTTTAGGGAAACACTATAATGCATGAGGAGAAATGCCATACAAAGAAAGGGAGCGTCCCTCTCCCGACAAGACTGTACGTAAAGGAAGAAGATAGGTCCCTGGCCTCTGGGATATTGCTGTGTCCACAGCATGTTGGTCGAGTGAGAGTATATCTAGGCGACAAACAGGTGTTCAGTCTGGGTGAAGTGGAGTACGTTCAAGCAAGACATGCTTGGGGAGCTTTGCTCTAGCTGCATCCATGGGCCTTTGGGCGTGAGGAACGGAAGGTGAATGGGGGCGAGGGAATTCCTGAGCATCATGGTGCATATGTGCAGAGATTGCGAATTAAATCAAAGGTGGTGCGGCTCTTTCTCCTGGCAAGTGCTGGTCTTTCTCCCTCTGTGCTGCGGTTTCCCATTGGCTTGGCTCAGCAGGAGGTTTTTCCTGTTGCTTCAGCAGCCTCTTGAGGCAAGGCACTGGAATCGTGCCTGAGCCGAGGTGTCGTTTCTCCCGTTTCATGTGTGCAAAAAACAAAAAAAAAAGGGAGGGGAGGGGAACCATTCTCGCAGACACCGCCTTGGGGGCCCCCCTCCCCACCCCCCAGACCTCCTGCCAAGGGTCAACCCCAGCCTGCTCGGAGGGCCCCATTTGTCTCTGCGCCCGCAAGACCCTCTTGGCGGCCTGGCCTCCGACTCGGAAACAACCCCAGTCGGAGCACCTTCCTTAAATCATGTATATTGCGCACAGCCTGAATGCTCATTGGAAGGCCGCAGCGATGGCAGGAAAGGATTTACCACATCCAAACTCACTTGACAGAAAAACAAAATTCCAACATAATTTTAACCAGCTGTGGTAGGAAAAGGAGACAGAAAACAGCGTGGGGAGCGAGAGAGGGGTACCAGAGAAGAGAGGAGAGGTCGTCTCGCTGGGAACACGCTTGCTGCAGGAGGAGAGAGCCGCGGCACTGCCTGGCAGCTCTTGCCGGGTGGAAATCTGCCTGGGATCCCTTCCGTTGCTGATACAGGTGCCTCTGATTATCACCCACACCGGAGGTGGGCACGGTGATGTATGTCAAGCCCAAGGGCTGCTTCTCAAGAGCCTTTCTCAAGAAAAGGCCAGTGATCAGCTGATTTCTCTTGCCTGTTGCCTTAGGCGACTCTTAGAAGGTGATTAAGAGCCGCTTGTGGCGCAGAGTGGTAAGGCAGCAGACATGCAGCCTGAAAGCTCTGCCCATGAGGCTGGGAGTTCAATCCCAGCAGGCGGCTCAAGGTTGACTCAGCCTTCCATCCTTCCGAGGTTGGTAAAATTAGTACCCAGCTTGCTGGGGGGTAAACGGTAATGACTGGGGAAGGCACTGGCAAACCACCCCGTGTTGAGTCTGCCATGAAAATGCTAGAGGGCGTCACCCCAAGGGTCAGACATGACTCGGTGCTTGCACAAGGGGGTACCTTTACCTTTACCTAGAAGGTGATTAGTACATTGGGAACCCTGCTAATTATCCCAGGACAGGGCTGTTGTGAAGGGTTCAGCAGGAAGGTGCTGGGATTTATGCTGCTATTCCTGACCCCCGAAGCCCTCTGAAGGATACCCCAGCCTCACTCTCACTCAGATAGCTGGAAGGCAGATACTTTTGCAATGTGTGTTTATTCATTCAGGTATCTGTTTTTCCATTTGTATGTCGCCCTTCCTCAGGGGGGCTCATAAGAATTCGTAATTATAGCATAACAAAACAATCAAATCATGACATATAAAATCCTAAAATGGTTACATTGAAATTAAAATCCAACCATTCCAGAAGGGCCTCCTCCTCTGTAGAGATAGAGTGCATCCTTAATAATCGGTAGTGGGTATTCACCAATGACTTGGCCGCTTTAGGTACGAAGGCCAGAATGTTGATGTTATTTCTTGGCCTTGACCATAAGCCTGGTGGAACAGCTCTGTCTTACAGGTCCTACAGAACTGTCTTAAGATCCCGCAGGGCCTGGCTCTCATTGAGGCCAATTTAACCTCTTTGAGGTTGGGGATCTTGAGTAAGTTGTGCTGCTTCCTGTTGGCAGCAGAGGATAGGACCTACAGTAATGGATTTAAACTATGTGGGGAACGATATCGTCTACAATAGCGATCCCCAACCTGTGGGCTGTGGACCACATGTGGTCCTTCGACTAACTGGAGGTGGGCCCCAAAGGATGCCTTCTCCCCCACCCCAACTCTTTACTTCATCCCCCCCGGCCCTTTACAACATACTTCATTGTTGTGGCATGTCTGTATCTTATTTTGAAGGGATGTTTAAACATTACCATAGCGATCAGAGAGCGTTACGGCAGTGGCTGAGAGTAGAGGAGTAATCTACCCCCCCCCCCACCGGGCCTCAGTAAAAGGCGTTGAGTGGTCCCCGGTGAGTGGTCCCCGGCGTTGAGTGATCCCCGGTGATAAAAAGGTTGGGGACCACTGGTCTAGAAATCAGGAGAAAATTTTTCACAATCAGAGTAGTTCAGCAGTGGAATCGACTCCTTAAGGAGGTGGTGAGCTCCCCCTCACTGCTGGTCTACCAGCAGCAACTGGACAGATACTTACCCTGAATGCCTTAGGCTGATCCTGCATTGAGCAGGGGATTGGACTAGATGGCCTGTATGGCTCCTTCCAACTCTAGGTTTCTAGGGTTCTTATCTTGGATGCCTTAAGCTGATACTGCATTGGACATGAGGTTGGACTAGATGGCCTGTATGGCCCCTTCCACCTCTAGGATTCTAGGATTCTTATCCTAGATGCTTTAGGCTGATCCAGCATTGAACAGGGGGTTGGACTAGATGGCCTGTACGGCCCCTTCTACCTCTAGGATTCTAGGATTCTTATCCTAGATGCTTTAGGCAGATCCAGCATTGAACAGGGGGTTGGACTAGATGGCCTGTATGGCCCCTTCCACCTCTAGGATTCTTATCCTAGATGCTTTAGGCTGATCCTGCATTGAACCGGGGGTTGGACTAGATGGCCTCTATGGCACCTTCCAACTCTATGATTCTAAACCTCTTGGGGTGACATAGTGGAGGTGGTACTGTGACTACTGGGCTTGTATGACGGCAGTCACTTTCTGCAAGATGGGCTTCCTGTCTTGCAGAGCCTAAGGTAGCATTCACAAGACCTTGTGTTGTAACTTTCTGTTTAAATTGGATGGGTGGGAATGGACTGTTGTAGCCGCTAATATGAGGAGGTGGAAGAAGTGAAATAGGAACAAGGGTCCCATCAAGATTTGGGTTTTTTTGGGGGGTGGATCCTTACCTTGTGTTTTCCAGGAGACAAATCACCTTTCTGTTCTCCCTGCTAGCTCTGGGGCCAAAGACACATCAGAATCCATGCAGCTGCCAGGGGACATATTGAGCACTGGGAGAAGGGCCATGGGATACTCACAGGAAAATGTTAATGTCCTGGAAATGTTTGATGGTGTGGGGACTAGAACCAAAAAAATAAATTTTATTAGCATTTAGTTGTAAAGTCTATTATGTGTGACATTTTTTTGGGGGGGGTATGCAATAGAATTGATGGCAGAACCCCTCACCCATTTCACCCATCCTAGTTTGTAGCACTGCCATGTTCCCCAGAGCAAACAAGCAATGATGACACAGAACAGGAAAGAAAAGACGTTTTCACTGCGCACAGTTCAGTAAGTCTTAAAATACTGACACAAGGTCTATATGTGTGTTTGTATGTCCATATGCATGCATATATATGAGTGTGCCATGCCAGCAGCCTATGAAAGAAAATGAACCAAAATGCAGTAAACGGAACAGACTTGGCCAGTTGCCTAAAATGTAGAAAGTCATGTGCCAGATGGGGAGGGCATTCCATTAAAAGGAACCAATGGGGAAAGTCACTTGCAGGCTCCTTAAACCTCCCCCCCCCCCCCGCTCTGTGGCAGAGAATAGGGAGAAATCCCAGAAAGGGAGGCACAGGGAGGAAGAAGCTGGCAAGATGCATCATATACAATCCAAACCCACTCCTAGGGCCCACTGCATTTGTGAACGCAATGGGTTTTACTCCTAGTACAGTATAAGGGGCATAGGGTAACATGACCAGAAATCCAGGGCCACAAGGTGGGACCCGCTGCCGCCGCCATGGCAGCGGCAGACGGGCCCTCCCCCCACGCCCCAACTGGCCTCAGAAGGGTGGCAACGGTGATGGTGATGGCAGCGGCGAAGGTGGCAGCAGCGGCAGGCAGGCCCTCCCTCCTCCCTCCCCCCTCTCTCCCTTACTCGCCTCAGAGCGGCGTTGGCCCAGGAAGAGCCGCCCGAGCAGGTGGCAGCAGAGCCGGCCGGGAAGCCCCGCCCCGGAGCCCAGGTGCCTCCGTGGACGCCTCCTGAGCCCAGGTTCCTGCGTGGGGGCCTCCTGAGCCTGGGCTGCCTGCTGGGCTGCCTGCTGGGCGCACAACCAAAATAATTAAAAAAAATAATTTAAAAAAAATTGAGAACGCTGCGGGACACAGGACAAATGCCCTAAATGTGGGACTGTCCCGCCAAAGGCGGGACGTTTGGCCACCTTAGCATAGGGAGAAAAGAAGGGGGACAAAAGGGGAAATGGAGGAAGAGGGGGAAAAACCCAGAAGATTGAGTAGCTAAAGCACAGAACAAATTATATTTATCTCAAAGTACACATTAGCTACAGATTAAAAACAACCTTGATAGAATGTATGTAAAAACAAAGCGGTGGTGGGTGTAACACCACATCCATTAGGACCCTGCATACAGCAAAAGATATAAACCACACACATAGTCACCACTAGACCAGACACATTTTGATCCTTAGGGCCCTCCTTCAGTGGTCTATAGCAACATCTAAAAATATAAAATATCTGTTCAAGTCAAGGCAGGTAGCACATGAATCAATAGAATAGGTTAGCTCTGATTAATAGCTTTAAATTGTTGCCGTCAATCAGGCCTGTATATATCGATCCGTCGTCTATCAGAGATGATAACTTTGTTCTGCCATTCTGGATGTTGTTGTGGGTTTCCTGGCCTGTGTGGCTGGGCCTGGCTTTTTTAGTTCCTGACACAGCAAGCTGGCCATGTCCTGCTTCTGAAGATGCTAGCCATAGTCAGGGACAAAAATCACCTCTAATCTGGAGAACTGGGTTTGATTCCCCATTCGTACTCCACATGCTGGGTAACCTTGGGCCAGTCCCAGTTCTCTCCGAGCTCTCTCAGCCTCACCCACCTCCCAAAGTGTCTGTTGTGGGGAGA
Source organism: Paroedura picta (assembly GCF_049243985.1). NCBI lineage: Eukaryota > Metazoa > Chordata > Lepidosauria > Squamata > Gekkonidae > Paroedura > Paroedura picta. The sequence goes on along the minus strand of NC_135380.1, from coordinate 37,534,017 downwards.
GGAAGGGTAGGTGATTGGAAGCCACTTTTGAGACTCCTTCGGATAGTAAAAAGCAGGGAACAAAAAAAACCAATTATCTTCTTAATGTGATACAGTCAGTTATATGGATCGCCAAGAATAGTTTTTGAGATAGTATGGTTGAATTTTATGGAAAGGGGTTACAGATGTTTGGGGGGGTACAGGTATCTGATGCAAGGGGAGGGGCTACAGATGCTTTCTGTCCCTGCTTTGTAGTCCTTGAAAGATAAATCTTAGGGACCCAGCAGGCTGTCATGTATTGCAAGATGCTCCAGCCTCATGCAGACATTCAAGCCCAGCTGCTTCTCCGGCAGACTTTTCTCTTGCACCTCCTGGCAGATTTTTCCTGTGGAGAGGATTGAGCTGCTGCTTCCCTTGTTCTCTGGCCCAGCCTGCTGGCATTTCTCAGGACTCCTTGCTCCCTGTCTGTTCCTGTTAGGGGGCAGGAGAAGGCAGAGTGCATTTGGGGGGCCTGAGATGGACAGCTGTTCCATATTTCCAGGTCTCCTTCACCTACAGCAACATCTGTTTTGCTTAAACACACCCTGCACCCTGCTGCTTTAGTGGAGGGCAGCAGCGTGGTGGCAAGGAGCAGGAGGAAATTAAGAGTACCGCACCAGCTTTTGGAGTGCTTGCTAGCCAGTTTGCAGTCAATTGATTGCAATGAGGGCATCATGACTTTTTTTACCTTTGTAGGCTGAATTTGACAGAGTTTTCCAAATACAGATATTTGCAAGGCAGGCTTCATATCCTCATTTGGCCTGATCTGCAGAGGGTAACTGCATCTCTTACTGCCCTGTTCCAGGGCCTGGGACTTTATTACTATCCCATTTAAGTCCTCCTTTTCTTCCATTCTTGAACACAGGGAGCCAGGCAAGGGGTGGGGGTCCCAAGAGACATCCTGTCTGGACCTGCATTGCATTCCTCCCAACAGCACCCTAAGGAGTTGTGCCTCTCTTCTCTTCAGCCAGCAAAATCTATAGGTCACGGCTGAGACCTTGACCATCGGTAGACAGGCAGTCCCTCTACTTTCAGTGGGGAAAATTCATCTGCTGCCTCTTGGGCTTTTTCACTTCTGCTAGAGAAGAAGTGCATGGCTGGAGATGTCTACTGTGTTTCAAAGATCAGTCACTGCATTTTGGGTTCAGTTGTCCAAGCATCAACACTTCATGGCCCATGGGCGTACTTATTATTTCCATTTCTTCCCACCACCACCACCTCTTGCAATCTTGGTTCAAGAATCTAACAAGGCAGCTGCTTGCTAGTGAAAACCACTGCTTGGGCCTTGGCCTGGATCTCCACTATTGTGGCTAGGTGGGCTTTGTTGAGTAACTAATGCCCCTATGTGCTTCAAGGCATAGCTTGCTACCTGGAGCTCACACCTAGCTTTTGGTCAACAGGCCAGGCTGCACCCCTATCTATGCAAAGCATTCTTAGAGGCTACAGGTTCTGAGCTGTGCCCTTGGCTGGCTTGTTCTTAGTCTCTGTCTGCTGCCTGTCTCAAAGCCCTGCTTCTGAATCATCATCTTGGCCTGCTGAGGTTATCCTGACAGAAGCAATGCCCTATTGATCAGGGCATAAGTTGGTTTTAGATTGGTGGTTATCTTTTTTTTTCTCGTTTTAGTGTTTATTGTTATCAGCTTTGTGTTTTTGTGTTCTTTTTTGTTGTTTGTTTACTGCATTGTTACCACCTACCTTGGGTCCTGAGACGCATGGGTGAAAGATAGTGGATCTACCCGTCTTTTAAATCCACTATCTTTGGATCTATCAATCTTTTAAATATACAAATAAATAAACTTATCCCCAAATCCTGGGGGGGAAGGACAGAGATGCTAGAGAGGGGATTATTTGTCCTCCACCCTGCAAAGTAAGGGATGCAGGTCATCTCAAGGGCCTGGACAGCTGCAGCCAGTATCCTGTTTTCAAACTTCCCTGCCAGTTGATGGTTCTTTTCTGCCTGCTATTCCCCAGAACACTCTCCAAAAGTTTGGAAATAGTTAAGGTAGCTTTCAAATGTTATTGCATTTCAGCGGAAGGAATGCTGCAGAGCACAGTTCATATCCCTTTGTCTTTTTTTCGTAAGCGAGCTACATAGCAGCAGGTGCTTTAGGGCACAATTCTGACAACTCTCTGAGCTCCTCTTCATGCTCATCTGGCCATGCTGTTTGGGGATACTCAGCATCAAGCAAACAGGATGCCCGCGGGATTTTACCAGATCAACCCTTTTAAAGTGTGACGACCATCCGGGCATACCACAGCAGTTCTGCTTCCTTGCATCCATGCCGAAATACCACGGTCATGGCTACCCCTAGAAATTCCTAGACTGATCCGACTGATACATTGCCTTTGATCTCTCCAATTGCGTCTCCTTCCATCCAGATGAGCTCTGTGTGTGAGAGATACCTGCCACTCCCAAGCAGTAATGACTTACATCTGGAGCTGGTCTGGGAAGACAGTTTCTTTTAAATGGTGGATCCACCACGGCCCCCTCCCCTCCTGTCTCCCACAAGAGAGGAGGGGAAGGTGTTGACGGCACACGAAGGAACTCTCCTATTCCACACGGACAGTTGATTGATTCCATCCTCACCAGCCGTTTTCCAGCATCCCTTTCTTCATTCTCCCCACCAGGATCAGCCTGGATCTAGGCTTTAATGAAACTTTTTAGCGTGTGGACGAAACGGGAGAGAGAGCGTGGGCCGTTTGGTATTTACTCGCAGGTGCCGCCTGGCATCTCACAGAGGGATTTTGGGCCAGCTACTCTCTTTCAGCCGAACATCTCAAGAGGCTATGATGAGAATAAAATGAAGGGAGAACAGTGTTCAGTACATTAGGGAAAGATGGGACTGGGACAAGTGTAAGAGATAGAAAATGTTGATTTACTGCTGGGCTGACTTCTGCCCCAGAGTGATTGTTACTTGCCCTGCTATTCCTCTGGGTATTTTCTTAGCACCTTGTGTTTCTGCTTGCCCTGCTGTGTACAGACCATCAAAGCAATGCAGTGGACATTAAAGCAGTATTCCATGTATCATATAGGAAAGGTGAGAAAAGACTAGAGTAATGGTCCCTAACCCCTGGTCCGGGGACCAGTACCGGTACTGGGCCGTGGCTCCTCCTTGTCCTCCTCCCCAGCTGCTGCATTGGGGGCTGCCCTGCCACTCTACCACCAGCTCACCTTTGGTGCTCTCCAGCGGCCGCCATGGCTGCGGCTCCCCCTCGGCGTGGCACTGCACAGCTGCTGCTGGCAGTGCCCCCCCAGCAGGTGGCGGGAAGACAGGGGTGCCAGTGGGAAAACAAGTGGAGCAGGGGCTCAGGCAATGGCAACAACATCCCTCGGCAAAAGACACCCCCCCCCCGGGCCTCAGTAAAATTGTCAAGCGTTGACTGGTCCCCGGTGATAAAAAGGTTGGGGACCACTGGTCTAGAGTGTCCATGTTGTCAAGGAATGACCTCGTGAAGAGGAAGAGAGGGCATTAGAGGTGTAGACTAGGGGGGGGGGAAATAGGGCAGCTGAGGAAAGAATGGGGGATTCAGAGGCCACTAGAGGGGAGAATGTGGGAAAATAGTTTGGTGTACATGATTTTTGAACTTCAGGTGAGTATCCTTTGACTTGCATACTGAGGAATCTTCTGACGACTGGCATGGGATCACATAAACACATGAAGATCTGGTGGTTGGTTTAATTAATCTGCAAGCAAAAGTAAACCTTGCTTAAGGAGAGGGGGGGAAGAAAACTAGGCTTGTGGTGATGAATCCAACTTTTTTTTCCCTTGCTGGCAAAAAAAGAAAGTCTTCTCATCTATATAATGTGAGGGGCCCTTGTGATTTCTGTTTAAGTAATTTTTGCTTACCGAGCCACTATTTAGAATCATAGAATCATAGAGTTGGAAGAGGCCATACAGGCCGTCTAGTCCAACCCCCTGCTCAACGCAGGATCAGCCCAAAGCATCCTAAAGCATCCAAGAAAAGTGTGTATCCAAACTTTGCTTGAAGACTGCCAGTGAGGGGGAGCTCACCACCTCCTTAGGCAGCCTATTCCACTGCTGAACTACTCTGACTGTGAAAAATTCACCTCTATTCTGACATTAAAATCACCTGAAATAATTATTTCAGCAGTTCGGAGGTCACTTTTCAGAGTCATTAGATAGTCAGTTATTGATCCCCAGTTCTGCAGGCCAATCGACACCTCCATAATTTATGGAATGTAAATATTAACCATTATATTAAGATTACATTTGCCCGAATCTAAATGGCTTGAGCCAAAGGGGGACAGCCATCTAGGGGGGTAATTTTTTTCTTGATAGTTAGTTGTATTAATATACCTAGCCCATATGATTTCGACTTCTGTTACTAGGTAACTGAGATTTTATGCAGAAGCTCTGATGGCCTTGCAAACAGATCTCCATTTCTTGCAGGAGAATGATGTCAAATTACTTAGGTGGGAATACAAATCTGTGTCTCCATCTTTTGCCTTCCATGCAACGATGTTTCAAGATAGAACAGAAAGGTCAAGTGATGGCCCTTTTGGCCCTAGTCAGTCATCATTCAAGGCAGATCTAGATGCAACAACTTCGAAAGAAGCATCAATTTCTATAATTCCAATTTTGTTTCCATCTTGATCTAAAATTATGCAGCCATCATTAGGGAGGGCTGGTGAGATTCATGTTACATCCCCAGAGTCAGCAAATTCTGTCTAGAGAGAATCTTCTATATGAAACAAGTAGTGACCAATTAATGTAGAGATGAAGTTTATTTAAAAGTTGGTATCTTGTATATTGTATTTCCATATGTATATTCCATTGTGTTATCACTGAATTTAGCAACTATGCCAATTGTGATCTGATCTGGGGGAAAAGAAGAAGACATACTTTTCAGCGCTGAAAAGACTATGCTGGGGATTGTGGGACCCATGTGGACAAAAGTTTACATTGGTTTTGGAACTGCAGTGAGGGAATTGGACAGCAAATGAAAAAGCTGGTTGGATCCAGTCTCATAATGTCTCTTCCTAATTTAACAATATCAGATGGATGCTGGGGCTTCTCCTGCCTCCAGACTGTGTGTATGTGTTAAGTGTCATCTAGTCACTTCTGACTATGATTTAATGATCATCCTATTTCTAAAAGTCTAGTGGAGTTCTTGCAAACTGTGGGCTCTGGCTTTCTTGGTTGGGTCTTCCTCTTTTCCTGCTGTCTTCAACTTTTCCTGGCATTATTGTCTTTTCCGATGACACTTGTCTTCTCGTAATGTGACCAAAGTATGATAGCTTCTGCTTAGTCATTTTAGCTTCTAGTGACCGTTCAGTCTTGATTTGATGTACAACTCACTGTTCTTGTCATTTTGGCCATCTACATCAGTGGTCCCCAAACCGCGTGCTGCGGCCCAGTGGCGCCGGGCTGCGGCTCCTTCTTCCCTCCCCCCCGAAGCGAGTAGCTCACCAGGCCGTGAGCAAATTGGCCGCCAAAGCGCCAAAGCGGCCGATTAGCTCGCGGCCTGACAAGCTTCTTGTTTCAGGAGTGGAGGGAAGAGAAGCTTGCCGAGCTGCAAGCTAATCGGCCGTTTTGGTGGCCGATTTGCTGGCGGCCCGGAGGGGCCGGGAGGGGGAGCCGCGGCTGCCGGCATGGTGGCGGCGCAAACGCGCGTGTGCGGCAGTCCACGCATGCGCGTTTGTGCTGGGGCTGCCGGGCGTGCACGGGCCCCTGGGCCACCCTCTCCCCCCACTCCGGAGCAGCGGTCCGCGGCAGCCGAAAGGTTGCGGACCGCTGATCTACATTATCTGTACAATTATCCTCCATGTTTCAAGTGAATACATTTCTTCTTGTCAGCTTTCTTCATTGTCCAACTTTCACACCCACACATAGCAATGTGGAACACTACAGCAAGATTTAACTTGATATTAGTCACCCATGACACATCCTTACATTTAAGAACCTTTTTTCTAGCTCCTTCATGTCTGCCCTTCCCAATCTCAATCTCCTTCTGGTTTCTTGGTCGGTTTAGTCTTGGCCTTCTCCCAAATTCAAAAGGAAAGTGCCTCAGCAGCATCTGCTTTGAGTGGCAGCTGATCTCCAGGGCATCAGGGAGCAAAAACCCTTTTTCAAAATTTCCCTTTGGAGATATTTTAACTGTAGATGCCAAAGGGGAAAAAAAAAAACCTGGACCGTATGTGCATTCTTAGCCTCAGTCCTCCCATCATCCTTCACTTGGGAAAGTATGTGAGGAAGTTGCCTTCCAGGGTGTGTTGTCCACCATTACCGTTCTTCTCATGGAGAAACACTTTGATAGTCTACCAAGGAGACTCTAGGTTTGGAAGCCGCCGGTGTACAACAATTCTCTCTATCTCTCAGTCTTGCCCTATGACCTCCACTAACATATGTCAGTTACAGTTGTCAACTGCAGGAAAGCATGCTTGGTTGCAGGCCAAGGGTTGCGGGGCGGGACTGATCCGGGGGGCGAAATATTTTTCACAGACCCTCTTGCGCTCACGTGCGGTTTCTCCCCTCTCGCACCCTCCCGTAACGTTAATGTGCAATCCTGTCAGCTGACATAAGCTCTCAGGTGCCTACTCAGTCTGAGCCTTGCGTCCGCACACCACAAATAATTTTCTCTGATCCCACTCCCGCTGGGCTCCCGCTGCTCCACCTCTGGTCATGCATTCCATTTTTGTTGTTCAGCGGTGATGCAAAGGCGGGAGGGGAGAGAGATGGGGGCATTTTGATTACTCTGGTGGACTTGATTTATTGGAATAATTTTGAATCACAAACCATCTGTGCACCTCTTCCCAATCCAAAATGTATAAAAGTCCAAGCCATTGATCTGATTCTGACCCCCCCCCCAACCCCATACATATACACACATACGCCAGCTAGCCTTTCCCAGTTGACTCTCTACTCTACCTTCCCTTCTCATCAGTGGCTGGCTTGCCAAAATTGTCTTCTCCCAAAAGGCTGCACTTTTCATTTTTTTTTCTTTTCCAATGGAAGCCAGAAAGACAGGCTGGGGGGGGGGGGATGAGAAGACAGACTTTTGCTGTTTCTTTGCAATATTATCTGCTATCTTTCTTTCCTGGGACAGTGCCTTAAAAGCCCCTCTGGGAACGTGGTGGTGAAAGTCTACAAATGACATAATCTGTGAGTCAGTCTCTCATTTACCTGGTCTGTCTGAAAGATATACTGCATAACAATAGAGCTGCAAAAGAGACACCTCTTTCTTCCCCATGGCTTCGGCACCCTATAAAGCCAATGTGGTGGAGTGGTTAGAAGGTTGGACTAAAACAGCCTTTTTCAACTTTTTTTTTTACTGTTGAGAACCCCCTCAAACATTCTTCGGGCTTTGAGAAACTCCAGAATTGGCAGAATCATGCAGAATATGATTGGGAAGCATAGCTCTGTACATGCCCACCTCGGCCCCTCCCCTTCCCACCCCCTTCAGGCCCATCTTTGGCAATTTTTAGAGGGGTGGGTGGATCGACATGACCATCTATGGTCATATCACCCAATAAATGTTTAACAATTTTTAAAAAATGTATTTAAAATATTTGATTCCTACCCATTCTGGAAACCCTTCCAGAGCTGTCAAGAAATCTCAGGGTTTCATGAAACCCTGGTTGAGAAAGTCTGAATTAGAATCTGGGAAACCCAGGTCCAAACCCCCACTCAACCATGAAAGCTCACTAGGTGGTTTTTTGGTTTTAAAGGTGCTATGGGACTCGGATTCTATTTCGACCCTAAGCCAGTCACTCTGTAACCCACCCCCCAGGATTGTTGTACAGACAAAATGGAGGAAGGCAGAATGATATCTACTGCTAAGAGCTCCCTGAAGGTGGTGGTGGTGTTGTTGTTGGATTCATTTTCTGCCACTCCTGGCAAGCAGTTTCATGGCAGGTTACACACTAGAAACCCCACATAAAACACTATGTATCCCCATTAAAATAATATATCCCAGCAGCAAAAATCTAGCTCCCACCCCCACAGCCACTACAGGCTTCCTTTTGGTGCGCCATAGGGTACTACGGATGCCAGCAGGCCACCAGCAGCAGGCCACCAAGAGACAGTCTCTTCTGAGGGCCCATCTGATCTTCCATGCCCTAGTCTCGGCCATAGACCTGGTGGAAGAGCTCTGTCTTGCAAGCCCCGCAGAATGCCAAAAGCTCCCCCAGGGCCCTCAGCTCTTCCCAGAGCTCATTCCACCAGGTAGAGGCCAAGACTGAAAAAGACCTGGCCCTGGTTGAGGCCAGGCAAACTTTCCAGGGGCCACCAAGTTAGTACTCGCAGAGCATCAAGCCCTGCTGGTGTCATAAAGCAACAGGCAGTCACTCCGATGTGTGGGTCCCAGACCACGAAGGGCCTTAAAGGTCAAAAACAAAGCTTAGAACCTGATCCAGGCTGGAACTGATAACCAATGCAGCTGCCTGGCTGAATAAGGGCCCTCCAAGGTGTTTCTGTGAGAACCCTAGGAGTTGCATTTTGCACCAGCTGCAATTTCTGTGTCAGTAACAAGGGCAGGCCCGCATAGAGTAAGTTACAGAAGTCAATTCTGGAGGTGACTGTCGCATGGATCACCGTGGCTAAGTGCTCTGAAGACAGATAGGACACTAGTAGCCTTGCCTGATGAAGATGATAGAATGCCTTGTGTGTTGCTCTCATGATTTGTATCTCCATAGATAGCAAGACATCCAGAGTCACCTTGACCAGGGCCGTGGTGTTCAGTTGTATCCTGGCAGAATGGTTAATCCTGTACTGCAATGGTCCCCAACCTTTTTATCACCGGGGACCGGTCAATGTTTGACAATTTTACTGAGGCCCGGAGGGGGGCGAGGGACGTCGAGGGATGTCGACGCTGAGGGACGTCGCTGCCGCCTAAGCCCCTGTTCCACTTGCTTTCCTGCTGGCACCCTTGACTTCCTGCCACCCGCTGGGGGGTGCTGCTAGCAGCAGCTGTGCAGTGCTACGCCGAGGGGGAGCCCCAGCCATGGCGGCCACTGGAGAGCACCAAAGGTGATCCGACAGCAGAGTGGCAAGGCAGCCCCTGAGGCAGCAGCCAGGGAGAAGGATGAGGAGGAGCTGCGGCCCGGTACTGACTGATCCACGGACCGGTACCTATCTCCAGACCGGCAGTTGGGGACCACTGTTGCCTTCTTCCTTCCCAGCCATTGGACCTCCATCTTGGAAGGGATGAGTTTTTGGCAACTCTGCTTCAGCCATCCAGCTACGGCTTCCAAACATCTGCCAATTTTTTCCGGGGGTGGTGGGAGTCCAGCCAGCCATACATGTGGAGAGAGCTGGGTGTCATCAGCATATTGATGACAACCCAACCCCTAACTCCGAACCATCTGGGCCAGAGGATTCATAAAGATGTTTAAAAGTGTGGTGGAAAACACTACCCCCTGTGGGATCCCACAAGGGAGTTGACAGGGGTGTGATAACTCACACCCTCCCCCACTGCCACCCTTTGTGTCTGGTTCTGGAATCCCAAACTTAAATGGACTCCGGGGAATGGTAGAGGACAGAAAGGCCTGGAGGATCATTGTCCATGGGGTCGCGATGGGTCGGACACGACTTTGCACCTAACAACAACAACAACTATTGTTGGTCACTCGGTGATGGAGACACGGATTCTCTTTGCCCAATAGACTATGGAATCTGCAGGCTTCCCTTCCCAAAGGGCATCCTGGTTTAGGATTAACCAGCCGATTTCTAGCCATATCTTTCCGGCTCTGTTTCAGAAATCTCTTGAAGGGGAAAAATAGTTGTGAGAAACATCCCTGATCTGGAGGATCAAAATCGGTCATCCAAAGAAAATGAGACAGTTCGTAAAGAAATGATGTAACTAGGGTTAGGAAGGAATTTGTCCGATGGAAAAAAAAGCTGAGCCAGCAGTTGTTTAAAAAAAAAGAAAGCAGACCACGGACCACTCAGCAAAGATTCTTTGAATACTTCCCCTGTACTCTCTGGGAATGGGGATGCAAAATATACACAGCGTGGCAATGGTTCTTGAGAGCTCTTCCGGGACGGAGATTTGCAGTTCCTGGACAACACAAAGATTCTGTTTTGTTGTTGGGGGAATATTGGTTGTATTTATGACTGATGAGTAGTTTCCTTTCAGACAATGGAGGAAGGCTCACTACACCACAGCCTCGCAACATGCACTCTGTGCAGAGAACCAAAGCTGTCCGTATGTCAGATGCCGTGCCAGGTGGCTTAGTGCAGGGGTAGTCAAACTGCGGCCCTCCAGATGTCCATGGACTACAATTCCCAGGAGCCCCTGCCAGCGAATGCTGGCAGGGGCTTCTGGGAATTGTAGTCCATGGACATCTGGAGGGCTGCAGTTTGACTACCCCTGGCTTAGTGTTTTGCAAGGGAAAGGGAGAATAAAGTTTTCCGACAGGTAGGAGCTTGGCCTCCTGCATCCTGATTTCCAGACTGTAATCCGCAAGCAACTCTTTGAGATTCTAATACTTGAAGCCAAACATTGTTCAAGCTGGGGAGGGAGGATACAGTGAGACTATAAGTTCAGCTAAAACAGGATAAGGTTCGAGTTTATTTATAGACAGTGCGTGAATAAAAATAAAATACGTTTCTGGCTACTACCTAAACCATCAATGGAAAATTTCATCAGAGCTCACTTTCAACCACAGACAGAAGACAGTGCTCCCAAAACAGGTGCTGGGTTGTAATTGGCACATGTGTGCATGTTTGAGATCCAAATCAACAAAACCCTACAAATCTGGATAGTCATTTTTTTTCCTTTCTTTTTTTCCAGTTGTCGCTCCATCAGGATTTTTGATACGATGGTTAACAAAAGAACAAGGCTTAATAGACTTGGAATTTTAAATAATATGTCCTGCCATTCTCCACAGTGGGAACCCAATGTAGCTGAGCTTGCATTGTGCTCTCCTCCATTTTAACGTTACAACAACCCCACAAGGAACATTAGGCAGAGTGTGTTTGTCTGGCTGAGGTTGCCCAGCAAGTTTCCATAGCAGACCGGGGATTAAGACCTCGGTGTCCTTGTTAGACATGCTAACCCAGGTTTTCTCAACCAGGGTTTCTTGATGATCCTGGAAGGGTTTCCCAAATGGGTGGGAGTTGTATATGCATGTATGCATGCATGCATATATATTCTGTGTATATATTATCTGTTCCACTTAATATTTCTAGTAAGGCCATGGAGGAGGAGCGTGTCTTATAGCTTCAGTGCCACTCACCCACTCAGGGCAGCTGTCCCACCCCTGAACGCCTCCTGCTCTAACTGGCTTGCCTGTCTGCTGGTAAGGGGGAACTCACCACCTCCTTAGGCAGCCAGTTCTACTGCTGAACTACTCAGACTGTGAATTCCCCCACCCCGTCCCCCAGATCCCTAGCAGTACCATTCTACATATAGTTTAAAGCCATTACTGCGGGTCCAATCCCCTGCTGTCAACCCCAACCATTCCCTGACCTCCTCTAAGTGATAACCTTTCAAATATTTAAAGACAGCAATCATGTCCTCTCTTCAGCCTCCTCTTTTCCAGGCTGAACTTCCCCAAGTCCCTCAGCCATTCCTCATAGGGCTTGGTCCCTAGTCCCCAGATCATCCTCGTCATTCTCCCCTTTACCCTCTCAAATTTTGTCTGCCTATTCCCCCCCCACCCCCCAAAGGAGACCATTTTTTGAATAACCACAATACTTCAGGTGATGCTCAGCTGCTGTAGAGTTGGCCGGTCAACAAGTCAGTTCTTGGAAGCAATTAGCCTCTCAGGGCTCTTGCTCTGTGAACTGAAATTCACCTTCCAATTCAAGGTCCTAATCATCAGGTGACAAGAGCCATCATGCAACAGTGTTCACCAGCTTTCTATCAGCTATCTTTCTCTTAATTGTGGTCTGTTTGCCAACCCATTCCATTGTCTAGACCAGGGGTAGTCAAACTGCGGCCCTCCAGATGTCCATGGACTACAATTCCCAGGAGCCCTTGCCAGCATTCGCTGGCGAATGCTGGCAAGGGCTCCTGGGAATTGTAGTCCATGGACATCTGGAGGGCCGCAGTTTGACTACCCCTGGTCTAGACAGGGGTAGTCAAACTGTGGCCCTCCAGATGTGCATGGACTACAATTCCCATGAGCCCCTGCCAGCATTTGCTCATGGGAATTGTAGTCCATGGGCATCTGGAGGGCCGCAGTTTGACTACCCCTGGATCACAAGACTCTTTACTTTCCTAACATCTGCTATCATCTCATCAAATCCTTCTCCCAGTCTGAAGCAAATTTCTGTGTTCTTGAATGTGCTTTCTGTTCTGATGTTTATAAGTTCCCCATTGCAAATGAAAATGACGTTGGGCTTAGCAACACCAGCTGTCCTCCTAGCAAAGCCCACACCAAGTTCTTTCATGCAATCATCAACGTTCTCGCTAGAAACTAGCTTCCATGTTCCCCAAAACTGCTCACACGTTGTGGCTGATTAACTAAGCACCTTCCCTAAACACTCCAGAGCAGCAGCACCACCAACACCAACACCACCACCTTTGTCTGCATATTTTTTGAAGTTCTCCACATTAGAGTCTGCCTCTCTTAACCACTTCCCCACAATGGCCAGAGTTGCTGAAACACTGTAGGGTTTTCTGGGTTGGACATGAGGGATGCATTGGAGGAAGCAGCACAGTTTGATTCTCTTGTATACTTTTATTACTTCCTGGCATTTTTCCCACTGGAGGATGAACTCAGTATCTCCAGATGGGGGTAGGCTGTTTGTCCTGACTGCACAACCATAACGATCTTCGATATGGATTTGAGGCTGTGGCTTATAGCCAGCATGGTGTAGTGCTTGAAGAGTAATTAACCTGGAGAGCTGGATTTGATTCCCCACTCCTCCACATGTAGCCAGCTGGATGACCTTGGGCTAGTCACTGCTCTTGTAAAGCTGTTCTCTCAGAGCAGTTGTCTTAGAGCTCTCTCAACCCCACCTGCCTCAGAGTATCTGTTACGAGCAGAGGGAGGGAAAGGTGTTTGTAAACTGCTCCGGGGTTCCTTCAGGTAGTGAAAAGTGGGTATGAAAAAACCCAATTCTTCTTTTTTGTGGCAGACCACTTTCGTTGCATACAGAAGGTCCCAAGTTCAATCCCTGGCATCTCCAGTGAATGCTTTCTTGTTGTTTTAATAGCTGCGTCCAAAAGAGTATAGGGAGAGGACCATTGCCAGTCCCAATAAAGAACAGTGAACAAGGCAGCTCTTAGGCGGCAGATGCTGAAAAAGGCCATCACCAGCAGGTCACTCTGAAGTCCTGTGGAGAGTCAGAGTAGAACCAGATGAACCTCCCTGCCTCCGTCTGACTCATTGTGAGACACCTTCATATGGGGTGTGGGAGAACAATGCCAAAGTATTGCCAAGACACAAAGGCAATAGAAGCATTTCCAGACGTTATTAGGACTTAGAACACCAAATGTGATTGCACAGAAGCAGGAGGTCATCTGTTGTTTCCCCTCACAATGTCTTGTTAGAGATGTGAGGCCATATGCTTTGTCTCAGGAAGTATCACTGCTCTAGCCATGCTGACTGGTAACGGTTAGCATGGTCTAATGCAGTGATTCTCAACCTGGGGGTCGGGATTCTTTTGGAGATCGCACAACCCTTTTACAGGGGTCGTGGCAGGGTAAGCAGCTTGACTGGGGGGGGGTCACCGCCACGGTTGCCACTCCTCCTGCAGGCTCCCACACTCGGCCGCCAGCCGCTCCAGCGCCACAGCCAGCACAGTGCAGTCTCCCACCAGGCACTCCAGGTGGTGGCGCAAGATTGGCATGGTGGGACAAGAGGCAGAACTGGACTGAGAAAGTCCAGGAAAAGAAAAAAAATATATATACAATCATGAGCAATGGATCTTCACGCCATTGGTCAGTTTCAGCTTAATTTCTGTGAAAGAACACTTGCATCATTTTATGGTTGGGGGTCTCCACAACATGAAGAACTGTATTAAAGGGTTGCAGCATTAGGAAGGTTGAGAACCACTGGTCTAATGGCTAGAGTGCTGAATTTTGACTAGAGAAATTCAGAATCAAATCCTTGCTTGGCCCACAAGCTCTTGGATTCCTTACTCTCTGCAAGAACATGCCTCACGGGATGATTTGGATCAGGAGTAGTCAAACTGCAGCCCTTCAGATGTCCATGGACTACAATTCCCATGAGCCCTTGCCAGCGAATGTAGTTCATGGACATCTGGAGGGCCGCAGTTTGACTACCCCTGATTTGGATGATAAAATACGGGAGGCTCCCACCACTTGTACCACCCTGTTCTTCTTGGAGGGAGGGTGGAATAAGAATGCAATGAAGTCCAATGGCTAGGCAGGCGGGCTTTTTGATTAACATTCCTTTTGTTGTTGTTGTTATTGTTGTTCACTTTGTTCTTTCAAAGAATGTGTGGAAGTAAACACAAGTGAAATCTGTTCCACATATGGTGTGTTATCAATGTGAATTGTTTCCTTTGGGAAGACAGAGCTTTAGCTCCCAGTCAAAATTTCTCAGGCTGTTTCTTATTTACAAGTTGCTTTGGACAATGATAAAGCAGTAATTGGCTTAAATCTTCCCACTTGGGTAATTTTGTTGTTGTTGTTGTTGTTGTTCTCCCTAGCATGTGTAAAGAGAAATGGAGTCTAATGAAAAATACCTGAGACTGATTTGTTTCTTAAAGGCCATGCAACATTTCTGAAGAACCCTACATACGTGACTTGAGTTGGCCTCCAACAGGGAGGACATTCCCATCTTCTGGTGAAAGGCAGCAAAGCCTTTTAGCATTTCCTTCTGAACATAGGTGGAATCATCAACAGGACTTACAGAGCTTAGATTACTGACGTTCACAGTTTTGATTGTTCTTCAGATTTGGCCTCATGAGTCCACCAGGGACTTAGAGGAACACTTACTCCATTCATAAGTATAAAATGAGGCAGAGTTATGGACTCATTTGGGACCTCCGGGCACGTTTTATGGTTTTATTTGCTGACACAGCTAAAGTCTTGTTTGAGAGACCTCTACGTAGTGGATCTAGGATGTCTTTGATGTTCTTGGAAAGAAAGGATGGTATGTCTGTTAGATAAGAACTGGGATGGACAGCCTCTGCTGAAGTGGTCCTTTGTACATTTAACACACATGCCATTTTGACATGCATGAGATGGCTAAGACGAGAAGAGCCAGACTACTGCTGAACAAATCTAACCTGGTGGAATGGCCTGCTTGATCGGGTCAGGAAGGGCAGTCATATTTCTCCTTTTTTACATAATGCGTAAACTGGATGTGCTCAGGAAAGAATTTGTTTCTGTAAAGGAGTAAAGAGGCAGTAACATGGAGTTGTGAGCACTTTTCATACGGGGGGGGGTACAGACTGGGGCCATGAGAACTGAGGATTGCATGTCCACCCCTTCTATCTTCATTAGGGTTAACAACTTCCAAGGTGCTGCATGGGGATCTCCTGCTATAACAACTGGGCTCCAAAAGACAAAAAAATCAGTTTCCCGGGAGAAAATGACTTCTTTCATAGAATCATAGAATCTTATTGCTGGAAGAGGCCACACAGGCCATCTAGTCCAACCCCCTGCTCAATGCAGGATCAGCCCTAAGCATCCTAAAGCAGTGGTCCCCAACCTTTCTGAGGTTGGGGACCAGCAGGGCATCGGGCCGCGCCCGCGCATCGGGCTGCGCCCACAGGGGCGCGGCCGGCCCTGCTTCCCTCTCCCCGCCCTCCCACAGTAAGAATCTTCCCGGGCCACAAGATTGCGGCCTGGGAAGTTTTTTACTGCGGGGGGGGGGAGAGGGAGCCGCGGCCCGGCGCCATGGCCTTCACGGCCCGCCACTGGGCCGCGGCCCGCAGGTTGGGGACCACTGTCCTAAAGCATCCAAGAAAAGTGTGTATCCAACCTTTGCTTGAAGACTGCCAGTGATGGGGAGCTCACCACCTCCTTAGGCAGCCTATTCCACTGCTGAACTACTCTGTGTTTTTTTTCCCTTGATATCTAGCCTATATCATTGTACTTGTAGTTTAAACCCATTACTGTGCATCCTTTCCTCTGCAGCCAACAGAAACAGCCTCCTGCCCTCCTCCAAGTGACAACCTTTCAGATACTTAAAGAGGGCTATCATGTCCCCTCTCAACCTCCTTTTCTCCAGGCTGAACATTCCCAGTCCCTCAACCTATCTTCATAGGGCTTGGTCCCTTGGCCCCAGATCATCCTCGTCGCTCTCCTCTGTACCCTTTCAATTTTATCTACATCCTTCTTGAAGTGAGGCCTCCAAAACTGCACACAGTACTCCAAGTGTGGTTTGACCAGTGCCGTATACAATGGGACTATGACATCTTGTGATTTTGATGCGATACCCATGATGTTCTTCTCCACCCCAAATCCTGCCTTCCCCAAGTGTCACCTCAAAGGTCTCCAGGTCCTTCTCAGCACACAGGTTGCCATCCTCGACTGCATGATTTTGCCACTTGAAAGCCACACAAACATGCCCATGCCATGTCTGTAAACAAGAGTTGCCAATTCTGGGTTGGGATTTTCCTGGATATTTGGGGGTGGAGTCCAGACAGGGCAACATTCTGGAAAGGATAAGACTTCAACAAGACCTAACACCTAGGGCCCACCTGCCAAAGCAACTATTTTCTCCAGTGAGCTGACCTCTATGAAGATCAGGTGCAATTCTGGGAGATCTCCAAGTACCACCTAGAGATTGGCAGCCGTACTAGCAACTGGCAGCTTAAGAGATGAGAACATAGAGAGTGTCAGCAAGAGTTCTGCAACCTTATGTGCATCATTAACCTTGGAATTGAGAGAGAGAGAGAGAGAGAGAGAGAGAGAGAGAGAGAGAGAGAGAGATTCTCTCTTCAAGAGCCAGCTTTGTTGTAGTGGTTACAAGCAGTGACCTTAATCTGGAGAACCAGGTTTGATTCCCCACTCCTCGTCCACATGCAGCCAGCTGGGTGGTCTTGGGACGGTCACATTTTTCTCAGAGCTCCCTCAATCCCAGCTACCTCACAGGGTATCTGTTGCAGGGACTGGAAGGGTAGGAGATTAAAAGCTGCTGTGAGACTCCTTTGGGTAGAAAAAACTGGGGGACAAAAAAACAACAGTTATTCTTTGATTTTTCCCAGTGCCACAGCTAATAACAGCCCAGATGGTCAGCTACAATCATAGGGAAAGCACCTTCCCATGCTCCAGCCCTCATCCAAATGTGGGTCCCACTCTGCTGTTCTTTTCCTTTCCCAAAATACTTTCCAACCTCATTGATGGGAGTTCCAGCACTGAGACATCTGGCCGGAGTCCTTCATGGGTCTGTCCCTTCCCCAGCTTTTAACATTTACAATTGACATGCCACGTTCCACGAAGCCTTAATGGTCCCACGCAAGGAGCCAGACTGTCCGCCACTTCCCCTTGCTTCTTGCACTTGCAAATTATAAAGACAACAGCAGGAATCTGGAAGGGAAACTATTTCCCGGGCCTGGTTAGATCACACCCCGCCCAGGCTGCTGTGCCCTGGTTTGCTTTAAGCACATGTCAGAGCCATCAGAGCTACTGCTATGTGAAGGGAGTCATAGCTTTTTAAATATATATATATATATATACACACACACACACACTATGTAAAGCTATAAACTATATGGGTTAGGTATGAATTAGAACCTTATGAAAATGTGTTTACTCATTTCTGCGTAACTCAAAGCAGGGATTAAACAGTAGGAAAATCTGACCCGGAAAATTCTTCCAAGCTTGAAAACCTTTTTTACAGCATTTCATTGTGGATTTCAGAGGGTTTTATTTTCTTTAAATAATTTTCCCCTACCCTTAAAAATAATAAAAATAGGGTGCTGTGCAGTTTTAGGGAAAGAGGTTGGAGAGTTAGAATTTAATAAGTGGAAAAAGGCTTGACTAGAAATGAAGGGAGCATAGTCCCCCTCCACACACAGGCCCCTGTTTCTCCGACTTCAAGCCCCATGTGTGGGGCATGGAGAGAGACGTTTCCTTTGACCGCGGCATTCAGGAAGGCATCCCTGGAGTTTGCTGCAGGAGTTTGCTGCAGACTCTAATATGGAAAACCATGAAGCACACAAAGGATGGATTACGATGTCTCTACACTAATGCACAGAGTATGGGAAACAAGAAGGAGGAACTAGTAGTTCTAATAGAAGAAGGGGACTATAACCTAATAGGAATCACAGAAACTTGGTGGGATAACACTCACAATTGGAATAATAGGGGTACAATCTATTCAAATGGAACAGGCAAATAAAGAAGGGGAGCAATATATGTTAAGAATCTGTATATTTGTGAAGAAATACAGGTACCTGAGCATGAAAGTTCAGTTGAGTGTATTTGGGTAAATATAAAAGGAGTAGGAAATGAGAATATTATTGTGGGGATATGCTGTAGACCAGGGGTAGTCAACCTGTGGTCCTCCAGATGTCCATGGACTGTCCAGCAGATGTCCAGCAGATGCTGGCAGGGGCTCATGGGAATTGTAGTCCATGGACATCTGGAGGACCACAGGTTGACTACGCCTGCTGTAGACCACCAAGCCAGTCAGAGACCAGACCCTAGTCCAGATTACAAAATTCTCAAAGAGGAGGGACACAGTGGTCATGGGTGACATCAATTACCAGATATCTGTTGGAAGACCAACTCTGCTAAAAATACAAACTCCAATAAATTCTTGTCTTGCTGACAGCTTTATTTCCCAGAAAGTAGAGAGGGTAACAAGAGGACCTGCTATTTGAGACTTGATTCTCATCAATAGGGAAGAACTGGTAGATGAGGTAGAAGTAGTGGGCACACTTGGTAGTAGTGACCATGTGATTTTGGAATTTATACTTGTGGGAAAGAAAACCTTTACATAGTTGGACGTATAGACTGGACTTCAGGAAAGAAAATTTTGCCAGACTTAAATGTATGTTGGGTAGAGTCCCATGGTCAGAAAGACTGAAGGAGGTTGGAGTCTAAGAGGGCTGGGAGTTTCTAAAAAGTGAAATAGTGAAGGCTCAATCACAAACTTAAGTAGAAAAAGATGGAAGGAGCCCAAGGAAGCCAAGGTGGCTCCATAAGCAGCTGTAAAATGATTTGAAGAATAAAAAAGAATCATTTGGGAAATGGAAAGACCTTATTACCAAAGATGAGTATAAACAAATAACCAATGATTGTAGGGAGAGTGTTAAAAAAACCCCTAAAGCTCAATATGAGCTTAGGCTAGCAAGAACTGTGAAACATAGCAAAAAAAGGGTTCTTTAGTTATATTTCAAGTAAGAAAAAGTAGAGACTCTGTAGGACCACTGTGAGGACAAGAGAGTGAAATTATAACATATGATGAAGAGAGGGCTGAACTGCTCAATTCCTATTTCTCCTCAGTCTTCTCTTGTGAGGAAAATAGTGTTCAATGTGGCAAAAACATATTGAAATGGTGGCCAAGATCACTGTGGGGGCAGTCCATAAGCACTTAATTTCTTTAAATGGAATAGAGTCTTCTGGGTCAGATGAACTGCATCCAAAGGTACTAAAACAACTGGCAAATGTTATCTCTGAACCCCTGTTCAATATTTTTGACACTTTTTGGAGAACAGGTGAGGTGCCAGATGATTGGAGGCAGGCAAATGTTGTCCCCATCTTCAGGAAAGGGAAAAAGGAAGATCCGGTTAACTACTGACATGTCAGCTTGACATCTGTAGCTGGAAAATTTTTGGAACAAATCATCAAACAGTTGGTCCTTGAGCAGTTGGAACAGAGAGCTGTGATTTCTAAGACTCAGCAGAAGTTTTGCATGAACAAGTCATGTCAGACCAACCTTATCTCTTTTTTCGAGAAAGTGACTACCTTGCTGGATCAGGAATGCTGTGGACATACTTTGTCTGGATTTCAATAAAGCATTTTATAAGATTCCACATGATATTCTTGTTGACAAGGCTCGAGGACTGAGCTAAACTTAATAAAATGAAATTCA
This sequence comes from Paroedura picta, assembly GCF_049243985.1. Taxonomy (NCBI): domain Eukaryota; kingdom Metazoa; phylum Chordata; class Lepidosauria; order Squamata; family Gekkonidae; genus Paroedura; species Paroedura picta. The sequence goes on along the minus strand of NC_135380.1, from coordinate 37,514,069 downwards.
ATAGGGACAAATGTTCTGCATTTAGGTAGGAAAAACTATATACACCAATATGGGATGGGGGAGACTTTTCTTGGCAGTGGCATGTACAAAAAGGATCTAGGAGTCTTAGTAGATCATACATTGAGCATGAGTCAGCAGTGTGACTCGGTGGCTTAAAAGTCAAATGGGATTTGGGGCTGTATTGGAAGATCATGTCCAGATCATGGGAGGTGATGGTACTGCTTTATTCTTCTCTGGTTTGGCCTCACTTGGAGTACTGTGTTCAGTTTTGGGCACCACAGTTGAAGAGGATTTAGACAAATTGGAGCGTGTCCAGAGGAGGGCAACAAAGCTGGTGAGGGGTTTGGAGACCATGACGTATGAGGAACGGTTGGGGGAGCTTGGTCTGTTTAGCCTGTAGAGGAGACAACTGAGAGCGGATCTTATAACTATCTTCAAGTATTTAAAAGGCTGCCACATAGAGCAGTGGTCCGCAACCTTTTTCAGGTTGCGGACTGGTGGGGGGAGGGCGATCCGGGTGCTGCACATGTGTGGCAGGCCATGCGCAAATGAGGATGTGTCATGTGCAGCCGCAAACGCGCATGTGTGGCAATTTCACGCATGTGCAGCAATTTCACGCATGCACACATGCACAAAACTGTTGTGCATGTGCGTTTGCTCTCATAGTGGGGTCACAAACATGCATGTGCGGCACTTTCACGCATGTGTGCATGCACAAAACTGCCGTGCATGTGCGTTTGCGGCCACAAAATTGCCACTCATGGTGTGACCTTGGCACAGTCATGGTTCTCTCAGAGCTCTCTCAGCCTCTCCTACCTCACAGGGTGTCTGTTGTGGGGAGAAGAAAAGTAGGTGATTGCACGCTGCTTTGGGACTCTTTCAGGTATTAAAAAGCGAAGGGAAGGGAAGGGAAGGGAAGGGAAGGGAGGGAAGGAAGGAAAGGAAGGAAAGGAAGGAAAGGAAGGAAGGAAGGAAGGAAGGAAGGAAGGAAGGAAGGAAGGAAGGAAGGAAGGAAGGAAGGAAGGAAGGAAGGAAGGAAGGAAGGAAGGAAAGCTCTTCTTGTTTCTCTGCCAAACTGGATTGTTCTCAACTTTCTCTGGCTGACATGGCAATCAAGGCCATAGATGTCTCCTCTCACCCCCTCTGTCAATAGATACACTCAAGGATCCCAAATGCAAGGCTACCAGAACCACCTGCCAAGGGCAATGAGGAGCAGAACACTTCCTTTCATGCAAATGACACTCACCACCTGCCTGCTCAAACAGGCATCTGGATAGAGGGAAGGTTACCTGCACGTTGCACAGGAAGCACTATGGAAAAACAGCCCTGGGAAAAACACTGTGTGTTCTGCTTATTATTACTATTTATTTGATTTATATTTATTTATTTGATTTATATCCCACCACTCCCATACAGTGGCTCATGGCAGATCACAAGGTCCTCATTAAAAATCCCATTACAACCCTCATTAAAAGGACATACTGAAACAATATAAAATACACAGCAACAGGCGATCAATAAAACAAGCCCCACACCCAAGACTGATACCCACTATCGGGGAGGAGAGAGGGACCAGCTGGCAACACCCCGGTGCTAACACCAGCCCTGGGAGGGGAGGGCATGATCTTCCAGTGCTCTGGAACCCCCTGTGTCATTATTTTCTCTTAAGAGAGACAGACTCTAGATATCAGCATGTCACAGAAGTTGGAGAAGTTTTAGTTTCTAATCCTTATAGGCAGAGAGGCTAATCTAGAAAAGTGTGAGCAGCGTGTGGTTCAGAAAGAAAAACAAAGCAAATCCCTAGGAAATGGTTTTGCTTTCAGGCATGTACCTCTTCCCGATCCCTCTCCAGTCCACAGACCTCCCTCTGTTATATATTCCCATCATATTCGTCATTCTCCTCCTCCTGGTTTTCCCAGCTCAAAGCCCCCAACTTAATTAGAACAAGACTTGACAAAGTGAGCTTTGACTCACCAAAACCTCATACCCTAAAAATGGTCTGCAAAATGCCTTGACATATATTTGCCCAGGATAGCCCATCAGGTCTTGGAAGCTATGCAGGATCAGCCCTGGTTTGGAATTAGATGAGAGAAATCCAGCATTGCTATGCAGAGGTAGGCAATGGCAGGCTCTTGTCTTGAAAAGCCTACTGGGTCAATGTCAGTCAGCTGTGACTAAATAGGGTCCTACCGGGCACAAGTTTTGTTCTGCTACGGCATAATAACACAGCTATCCACCTGAAACTGTCTGCATGCAGTGTGCATTCTCTCCTCCAGTCCCTGTGACAGGATAAGAGTTTTTTGCATGCAGTTGAGTTCACAGAGGAAGGTCTAGCTATGTTTTGATACTAGAAACACCCATTTCCCTGAAACAGAGGACTGAAGAGGAGAATTATACAACGCAGTCAGACTGTCACAGCATGTGCAGTACCAGTCCCCCACTCCCTTTACCTCCTTCTAACGAATAAAGCAGTGGTGGGCAATGGGTTGTAATGGCGGGTAAGCAGCACCCATATTTATGATGCAGAGAAAGGCTGGGAAAATACAGGACACCTTTCTTTGTACTGGGGAAGTATGAAACCTGGCCAGCATGACTTCCACCTTTCTGATGCCCTTGAACACTGAACGTTCTGGGCTTATCGGTGGTGTAGGGAAGAGATAGAGGAAAACAAGGTGTGTCCACAAAGACCTGGTGAACAGGAGCAGACTTTGGCCAGCATGCAACAAAGGAAGTATCAACTGGGTCTTTGGCTCCAGGAGATCCCATAATTAGAGTGTGAATGCAAGAAAGGTCCTCTTCTTATTCACCAGCCTCCCAGTTTCCAAGAGATGGTGGGCATGGATCAATCGCAAGACCACCAACACAAATGTAAAAGGATCCGTAGTTCTGCATTTGCTGCAAGGTCCTGATCATGGAGCTCTTGCCCCCCTCCCCCCATGCCTTTTCTAGTATAGAAACAGCTAAGGGAGCTGGCTCTACTTGATTTTTTGTTTATTCATTTGTCAGTGTTTATTCTGCCTTTCAACAAAGGCAGTTTTTTTTTCCTTTCTAAGAACACAGAAGTGAAGGGCCAGCCCAAGTGCATGTAATCCAGAGTTTGTGTGCTACTACCAAGGAGGCCCTGCAAGGCAATGGAACTTGCATTTGTCCTAATAAATTAGATAGACATACATAAAGTTATTAATGTGTCATGGATTTATTTCTCTTATTCTTCTGTCAGGATGTGGAATTTCCCTCTTGCAGATTCCGTTCCTTGGGAAACAATTTGTTCTGTTCATCTGGGAGGACATGGATTCTATTTATTCTTGCTCATCATGACTCCCCTTACCTAGCAGACCTTCAATCTTGGCTGGAGACTCACTTCCCAAAACTTTTGCCTGGTAAATTTCCCTGCTTTAGGCTTTGCCTCAAAAGAATCTGAACAAATCCATCCCTTAACACAGTGGTCCCCAACCCCCGGTCCAGGGACCAGTCCCGGTCCGTAAATCAGTCGGTACCGGGCGGCAGATCCTCCTTGTTCTCCTCCCCGGCTGCTGCCTCGGGGGCTGCCCTGCCACTCTGCCGCCGGCTCACCATTGGTTATCTCCAGCGGCTGTCATGGCTGGGGCTCCCCCTCGGCGTGGCACTGCGCAGCTGCTGCTGGCAGCGCCCCCCCAGCGGGTGGCGGGAAATCAGGGGCGCTGGCAGGAAAGCAAGTGGAGCAGGGGTGGTGATGTCTCTCAGCAAAAGCCTACCCCCCCCCCCCCGGGCCTCAGTAACATTGTCAAGCGTTGACTGGTCCCCGGTAATAAAAAGGTTGGGGACCACTGCCTTAACAGGCCCAGCAACATTGCCCACCCGCACAAGGCTCCCCCCCCCCAGTCTTAACACTTTGAGGTGGGAAAATAGGAGAAGGAAAGGGTGCAGAGGATACACCCAACCTGACACAGTTCTGCAGACCTTTGCGGGCCAGGTGTTTCCTGAACAAAAGACAAAATCATCATACCAGAGAGGAGTGGGATGGAAATGACCTCTGCTGCTTACCCACCTTCCCCCCCCCACCTCCCTCTGTGGACCCCGTTCTGGAGGCTCTCCTCTCGGGGTTGGGGGGGGGGAGCTGCACTGCTGACAGGGCCCCACCTACCCGCTCAGGCTCTGCCCTCTGTGCCCATTTGGGCCTCCGATGATTGGATTCTGTTTTCCTTTCCTTGAAAATGGATAGGGAATTGGGACCCGCTGCGTAGGAATGCGCCTGTTCCCCATTACAGCTCCGTTGGGGCTGAAACACGATCGTGCCTGCGCCAGACCTACCGATATATTTATTTATCCATACAGACATTTTCTCTTTGTTTTCATTATGTTAGGTTGTGTGTGTGTGGGTATGTGTGTGTGTGTGGTGGGGGGGGGGTTTAATCTTTCTTCTGCTCTAAGTTCCAAAATGAATCAAACTTAAATAAAAAGGTTTTTTTTTCTTTTTCGGGAGAAGAGGGGGGGGAATGTAGTTTCTTCTCGTCTCCCCCATCCTCGGCCTCATTTGCGATTCCCAGATTGGGTTGTGATCACAGCAAGAGATGCCCACCACAGCAAATTAAAAACAGGTGGCACGAAAGAGAGAGAGAGGAAGAAGGGGAAATAATAGTCAGACGAAAGTGAGCTGGTCAGCCCAGGGTGACACAGGAGCGGGCATGGTTCTCCATCCGTGTTTTCCTTCTAGGGATCCCCATTGCTTGTCCGCAGTGGTTGTGGGCTGGGCAGGCTTCGCCTCATGCCGCTCTCAAGCCGTTTCCTCCTTCCCACTTACCATGTGGGCTCTGTGCTTGGCAAGTGCTGCGACCCAACCTTACCTTTTTGGACTTTTGAAACTGCCTTGTACCAGCCTCACACACTGTCTCATGGTTCTAGTTGAGTACCATCTAACCTGACCGGCAACGACCCTCCAAGGTCTTTCTCACCACTTGCTAACCAGAGATCCCCTTTTCTAGAAAATGCTACAGATTTTTCTACTGAACCAGCGCAAGTAGGATGTGCTCCTGAGTGACACAATTGTCAGGCTGCAGAAGGGTTGTTCCGGATGCCTGTTATTTTGCAACTAGGGGCAAAGCCCGTTGTATCCAAGAATACAACGGGAGCCAGAGCTTGGCAGTGGGAAGAGAAAGGGGAGGTGTTGTACATTCTGTAAGGCCATGGGGTTGAATGTATGTGTTGTGTGGGAGGTTGTGGTGGCATGGTGGCAAATATGGGCATGGGTGTGGAGATATGGGTGTCAAACACCTGTTTGGAATGTTCATTGAGTGTGGGTGAGGACTGACCTTTGGGAATTGTGGCATAGTGATTACAGATGAGCTTTCCAGAGCTGTGTCCTCAAATATGTGAAAGGAAAATCAGATTGGAGACTCTTCTTAGTGGGAGATTACATGGCAACCAATTCCTCCCAGTTATGCACCATTTCCCTTCTTGTGTGAATTAGGCCACAGACACCAAAATGTCCCCCTGCCCTAATATACGTAAGGTAGTCACAGTATACAGGGGTCCACCCTGTTCCTTCTGTCTTCATTTTTTCACTGTTGACAAAATGTTATGTGCCCACATGCTTCTTTCATGGTTGTTCCTTAGAAGAAGAACTGGATTTTTGTACCCTGTTGTTTACTACCCAAAGGAGTCTCAAAGCAGTTTACAAACACCTTTTCCCTTTGTCTCCCCACAATCTGTGAGAGATGTGGGGCTGTGAGAGGTCCGAGAAAACTGGGAATGAGCCGCAGCAACCCAGCAGGCTACAGGTGTCTCAAAGTATTTTCCAATCATCTTCCCTTCCTCTCCCTGAGTAGCAGACTCCTCATGAGGGAGGTGGGGTAGCCTCACATGGAAGCTGGTAAGAGGAGGTCTCTGTGTGCACAGCAGTCTTGAACTTAATAAGGTTTTTCATACTGTTTTTTTTAATTTTATCTGCCAGGTCAAGGTTGAAAAAGTCACTTCAGTTCCCATGTCTCTTCAGCCATTTATTTGTTCACTATTTACAGTTTCAGGCTGTAAATATTTATTTAGATCTTCCTGTACTTTCCAGACTCACAGGATTGATGATGGTCTGTCTGTCTGCACCCCAGAATACAAACAGTTGCTGGTAAGGGCTGGCCATAGCCCATAGCCCAGGAGGGACACTCCTGCACCGCTCCCTCCCAACTGCAGGCAAAAATGTCTCTTTTGAAGGCTGAAGGCTGGACTCTGAGGCATTGTATGATTTTGAAGTCCCACCTCCAAAACTCTAGGAATATTTCTAACCCAGAGGTGGCCAACCTCAAGGTGGGGCCTGCAGAGCTCCTGGAATTACAGCTCATCTGCATAGTATAAAGATTAGCTCCCCATTCAGAAAGGGCTACTTTGGACAGAGTTGTGGTAGAGAAGAAACATTTAAGGCCTCCCACGCAGGTTGTATTAGAATAGGGGGGTATTTGGGGGGATATTATTCTAGATACATGGTGATTAGGATTGTAAGCAATGTTTTACTGGTTTCTTTGGCTAGCTGAGGATTGGCGGTAAATAAATTAAATTAATAAATAAAGGGGATTGCTTAAGGAAAAATAATTTATCTGTTTCCTTTTCAGTCATTGGCAATTAAAAAAAACACATTCCTTGTTTGTACATTTGCAAGAAACTAAAATTTGCATTTGTGCCCTTGCGTGCGTGTGGTGCTCTGGCCACTGCCTCCCAGATAATCAGTTCATGGACTTTTAGACTGCTGGTTTATCACACCAGGGGTTTAGTGCTTTCTCACAATTTATGGCCACTCCATATGATCCGCTTCTCACGGCAGCCACACAGACTTGCGATCAGATGCATGGTGGGAGACGTGTGCTTCTCAGGCATCCAGAGGCCGGGTCCTGAAGGCAACTGTAGTCCCTGGGGAGAAGCAGCTCCCCCTTCCTGCCCCCCCTTCATGCCATTATCTCAGGTTTAAATGGCCCCAGGGAGTTATCACTTGCTCTAGTAGGGAAACTTAATGGATAGCCATTGGAGGAAATTGCAGTTTCCCATTGGAGGAAACAGCAACTCCCAAAGCCATTGCAGGATGCATAACTGCACTGGAGGGTTGAGTCCTGGCCTATTCTGCACACATTGGATAATGCACTTTCAAAGTGCTTTTGCAGCTAGATTTTCCTGTGCAGAACAGGATAATCTACTTTGAAAGTGCATTGAAAGTGCATTATCTGATGTGTGCAGAATGGGCCCAGTGGCACTTTTTAAAACCAACAAAGATTTAATCAAGGCATGAGCTTGATTAAATGCTTGATTAAATAAAAGTGCAAGCACCCTTCCTCAAACCTTTGTTGGTCTTAAAAGGTGCTACTGGACTCTGATTTTACTGTGCTACTTCAGACCAACACAGCTACCCATTTGAATCTGCCCTGGGTTGGGACATTCCTGGTGATCAGGGGATGAAGCCTGGGATTGGAGGTAGAGAAGGGAGCTCAGTGGGTTAGAATGACATAAAACCCACCCTCCACAGCAGCAGGGAAATTGATCTCTGCCATCTGGAGATAAAAGTCTCCCATCTCAATACTAATCAAGGCAGACCCTGCTTCACTTTTGAGGTCTGACTCCCTGGTTAGTATTTGGTTGAGAAACCTCCAAGGAAAGGGAGGGTCATGACATGGAGGCAGGCAATGGCAAACCACCTCTGAACCTCTCTTGCCTGGCTGCCAGACAAAATCCTGCAATAGTAGGGTTACCTGGCTGTACTATATATAGACCAGGGGTAGTCAAACTGCAGCCCTCCAGATGTCCATGGACTACAAATCCCATGAACCCCTGCCAGAATTTGCTGGCAGGGGTCCTTGGGAATTGTAGTCCATGGACATCTGGAGGGCCGCAGTTTGACTATCCCTGATATAGACCATACGATAAATAGTTGTAGTTCCAAGACATCTCCAGATCCCACCTGGAGACTAGCAACCCAACACTGGGACAAAGAAGAAGAGCTGTTCTGTTGTTGTCGTCCCCCTCTTTTTACTACTTGAAGGAGTCACAAAGCGACTTGCAATCACCTTCCCTTTCTCTCCCCCAACAGACGCCCTGTGGGGCTGAGCGAGCTCTGAGAGAAATTGCTCTGTGAGCAGCACTCTAACAGGACTGTGACTGGCCCAAGGTCACCCAGCTGGCTGCATGTGGAAAAGTGGGGGAATTAAACCCAGCTCTCTGGATTCCAGGCCACCGCTCTTAACTAAAACTGAAGTCACATCTCCCTGTGTGTCGTGGTCTCAATCAGAATCAGGCCTATACGTATCTTGGGGGCATCAAACAAGACTTTGTATAGTGGGGACTGGTCATTCTGCTGATATGCCTTTGATGGGGCTGAAAGGGAAACAAGAAAACACAATGGATGGGGGGGGGACAGGGTGGTGTCCACTGTTCTGTCTAAGAAGCCTGCCCAAAGTGACTGCAAAAGTTCAGCACTGGAGGATTTGGGGCTCCTTTTCTTTCTTTTTTTTAAACTTCCACATTCCTGGAAGTTCTCTCAGCCAGTGTGTGCGTGTGTGTGCGTGCGCGTGCCAGTGTGTGCATGTACATGTGTGTGTGTGTGTGCACATGCACACCCCTAACCTGTCCAGCTCTGGAAACTGCCAACTTTTATATAAAGCCCAAAGGCTGTAATCCAGATGTCTGCTTGTTTGCATCCAGTGGATCTATTTTTGAAAGTTTACAAAGCAAGTTTGTAGGGGGGCAGGGGGCAGGGGGAGAGCTGCCACCTCACGTCTACTTCCAGCAGTCCTTATACAAACATCCCCCCCCCCCCCAGCTGCTTTTCCACTGTTGGGAAGTTGAAAGAGCAACGTGCAGGGGAGGAGGGCGGGTGCTGAAGGGTCTGGCTTCCAAGGGCCCTCCGAAAGGGAGCCAGAGGCAGCCAGGCGGGCATCATTGGGCCTCACCGAGTTCCTCACTTCCTGTTGCTTCCAGCTGTCCCTGATGGAGCCATCGCAGGAGGGAAGGGCTCGGCCTGGCTCCTTCCATCCCGCCTGGGTCCAGGGCCAGCTCCCGCACTTCTTTCCAGCATGCGAAGCTGTGAGAGGGGAGGCAGGAGGCCGCTGGGCCTCTCCCCACCACCCTCGACTCCCGCTCAGTTCAGAGTTCTCTTCCAAGGGGACGTCCCGTCGTGAACTTTGCTCGTCGTTCGTATTTGATTAGTAAATCAATCCTTGGCTGAAAAGCAAGCTAAAAATACAGTAATTAGATTGAAACAAGTTGTGTCCTCTCTTGCTAAATCACTCCCTTTCCCTTGTACCAGTTTTGTTGTTCGTACAAAAGAGCCCAGAAATAATTTCATGTCTAAAGCAAATGCCAGGTGCTACGAGCGGAGTATTGGTGCGGTATAGTGGAACACCCCCCCCCTCTCACTAAGCCCTGCATGACCACAGGCTGGTCACCAAGCTGGTCACCAAGCACACCTAGCTGGCCCTAGGGGGGAACAATTTCATTTTCTTTGCATGCCACCCACGGAGACTAATTTGGTGACGGGACTCAGATTAGTCTCCGTGGGCGGCATGCAAATAAAATGGAATTGTTCCCCCCTAGGGCCAGCTTGGTGTCATGGTTAAGAGATGTAGCCTCTAAGCTGCAAAACTGGGGGCCATTCCGCACTCGTTCAAAATAGCACAATGGTTACAAATTGAAATCGCTACTGTTTTGCTGTTATGCACAACGTCGTTGACAATCTGCAACACTCCTGAAACCGATCCACAAAAAGCGCTTCGTTGTAGCACTTTCAGGGAAATCCCCAAAAGTGGATTCACCCTCCGGAAAGCACGACACTCTTGCAACCAATCTGCAACACTAGCAGGAAAGTTCTGTGCGTTACCATTGTTGCGGTTTCTGCAAAGTCCCTCCCCCTAGCTCTCTCCTCTGATCTTCCGGCGAAGCGATCGCCATTTTTTTTTCTTGAAGTGAGCAGAGAACAACGCACCAGCGAGCCTTCATTTACCCAGCGAGGCTTCCCTGGCTGCAGTCCCTCCCCAGAGCTGTTTTAAGTCACCAAGCACGAAGCAACACACAGCCCCGTTTGCTGGTTTATTTTCCCTTTATTTTTCACTGTATTTTCGGCCTAAAATCACGCCCGTACAGCGAGGGGGGGGGGTTCACTCGGGGGAGCGTGGCAACGATGAAACAGCACCTCAAACACCACCTGCTAGCTAGATGGGTCTCTCCGTTGCAACGAATCAACACAGATTCGTTGCAACGTGTTTTTTTTTTAAACCTTCCTTAAAGGGAAAGGAAGAGCCTCTTGTGGCGCAGAGTGGTAAGGCAGCCGTCTGAAAGCTTTGCCCATGAGGCTGGGAGTTCGATCCCAGCAGCCAGCTCAAGGTTGACTCAGCCTTCCATCCTTCCGAGGTCGGTAAAATGAGTACCCAGCTTGCTGGGGGGTAAACGGTCATGACTGGGGAAGGCACTGGCAAACCACCCCGTATTGAGTCTGCCATGAAAACGCTGGAGGGCGTCACCCCAAGGGTCAGACATGACTCGGTGCTTGCACAGGGGATACCTTTACCTTTTACCTAAAGGGAAAGGGGCTTTTTGGAAGCATGATAACGGCCACACATTGGCTGCTTGACGGCCAGGGGTGGGACAAAGCTTGGCAATATCGCTTCCTGGCTAGCGATTTTTGCCAAGACCAGAAACCTGTGGGAAACTATAGAAACGCAACTGGATTCCACTACAAAGCCAGGTATGCATAACGACGAATTCCACTATTTAAAATGGCATTTTTCATTCCGCAACCAATTTGCTACATAGATCCTGGTGCAGAATGGCCCTGGGTTTGATTCCTCCGGTTTCCTACTTCCCATGCAGCCAGCTGGGTGACTTTGGGCCGGTCAAGGGTTTCTCAGAGCTCTCTTAGCCTCAGCTCGCTTGCAAGGTTTCAGTTGTAGGGGGAGGAAGGGAATGTGATTGTAAGCCACCTTAAGACTCCGTAAAGATAAAGGTAAAGGTAAAGGTATCCCCTGTGCAAGCACTAAGTCATGTCTGACCCTTGGGGTGACGCCCTCTAGCGTTTTCATGGCAGACTCAATGCGGGGTGGTTTGCCAGTGCCTTCCCCAGTCATTACCGTTTACCCCCCAGCAAGCTGGGTACTCATTTTACTGACCTCGGAAGGATGGAAGGCTGAGTCAACCTTGAGCCGGCTGCTGGAATCGAACTCCCAACCTCATGGGCAGACAGCTTCAGACAGCATTTCTGCTGCTTACCACTCTGCACCACAAGAGGATCTTTAAGACTCCTTAGAGTAGTAAAATGTGTGGTACAGAAAAGCAGCTCTTCTCTCTCTATACTTGCCATTTGTCCACTCTCAGCCCCAAACAGCATACATAGCAATGTTCTAGAAATGTCCCCATGTCTCTATGTTCCTTGCAAACGTCTAGAACAGGGGTGGGCAAACTGCGGCCCTTCAGATGTCTATGGACTACAATTCCCTTGGGCCCCTGACAGTTCATGGGAATTGTAGTCCATGGACATCTGGAGGGCCGCAGTTTGCCCACCCCTGTCCTAGAACATCACCCAGAAATGGAGACACCTCCTCTCCAAACTCCACCCTGTCCTAAAACCTCCGCCCATTTGATTCCAGTGCCAGCAACCACGAGCTTTGGATGGGAGGGAAGGAGGGTGGACACACATGCAAAGAGGAAAAGAAAGGCGGCCAGCTCACCTTTGCTTCTGTTCTCTGCAGGAGAGTCCTTGAGCTTCGCTGATGATTTGTTGTCTGGCCTTGGAACCACCTGCGTGGCTGCTGGCAGAAGCCACGGGGATGCCCCGGACACCAGCCTCTACTCCGTCATTTTCAAGTGCCTGGAGCCAGATGGACTCTACAAGTAAGGAAGGAAGTGGGAATGGGGGGATTAGGAAATGGGAAAGAGCAAAAGGAAGTATGGGGAAACAAAGCTTTTTGGTGCCATAGGCCAATCGGTGGAAGGCCATGATTGCTTTGCATGCATGAGGTTCTCTTTTGGCGTGGACAGTACTGAGCTAGATGGGCCAGTGGTCTGATGTGGTATAAGGCAACTTCATGCATCAACAATGTTAGGCCCTATTTTAGGGTGGGAGTGTGACTCATTAGCAGAGCATGTGCTTTCAGGACAGAGTGTTTCCGCTTCAGTCCTTGGCATCCTTGGTTAATTAACTTCAGGTATCATTATTATTTATTTATTACATTTATACCCTGCTTTCCCCAGTGGCTCAGTGGATAGAGTAGATGCTGGAGCAGACCATTCTCTGCCCGAGCATTTAGAGAGCCTCGGCCACTTAGAATGGACCGCATGGTGCCAGGATTGCTGGTGGTTCGACTTGGCACATTTTAAGTATGGATTAGGTGTGCTGTCCGACTTGACAAAACGGTTTTGTGATTGGTGGGCAAACCAGAATTTGAAACTGCATTAGATGTGGGTTTGCAAGCCGTGGTTAAAGATGCGTTGCCATGGTTTAGCACAGTGGTTCTCAACCTGGGGGTCAGGACCCCTTTGGGGGTCGAATGACCCTTTCACAGGGGTCGTGGCAGGGCAAGCAGCTTGGCTTGGGGAGGCTTGTGCCACCCACACAACAGCCTTGCGGGGTAGATCGAGATAGAGTGTCTGTCTGGAGCAGCGGAAAAGAGCGAGATCGGCATGGTGGGACAAGAGGCAGAACTGAACTGAGAAATCCTGGGGGGGAAACTATTTATATACAATCATGAGCAATGGATCTCCAGGCCATTGGTCAGTTTTGGTTTAATTTCTGTGAAAGAACACATGCATAATGTTATGGTTGGGGGTCTCCACAACATGAGGAACTGTATTAAAGGGTCGCAGCATTAGGAAGGTTGAGAACCACTGATTTAGCGGGATGTCTGCATTGAGACACTAGAACTAGCAGCCGACTGGCACATTTGAATCGGAAACGGGAGCCTGAAGCGCACTTGAAAACAATAGTCGCTGCTAATTGTCACTTGGCTTGGTGTCAGACTAAGTAACCCAGAGACGTAACTGTGGAGGCTACAGCACCATGGAAACCGGAAACTGGGTACCACGAGGAGGGAAAAGGAAAGCAGACATATAACTCTAAACCTGGGTTTGTCAGCTGATGCTTGGAAACCCAAACCATGGATTGAGTTCAGCCAGCTTGAGTTCAGAACTGTAGGCAGCGCAAGTCACAACTTAGCAAGCTGTCAGTGCGGAACCAATGGTCAGAACAGAATGACGTTTGAGAAGCAGAAGACGAGAAACCCTGCGAGATGAAGGACCCAGCAGCTGTGATAATAAAAACCTATTTGGTAGTGAGTAATGATTTTTTTTTCCTTCTGGAACCACAAAGACCATTAAACCTGTAAACTGGCAACTCTGTTGTCAATGAGCACTTTGCAGACTTGATTAATACTTTCCTTTTGCCTCTCCAGTTTGTGGCACTCCCCTCATACCACCCACCCCCAGTCACCACCCTAACTCTCCCTTCCCCATTATGTGTGTTGACAGGATGGGGGGGGGATAAGGAAGTAGCTTTATTGCACCGCGTTTTATGAGGCACACAGGGTCTGAAGCGTGCTTGCCATTTAATAATTTTCAATGTTTCCTCTTTGGGGAGGGGGACATTATAGATATTAATATCTCTGGGAATCAGGCTGTTCTGAAAAAGTGCCCAGTGCAAATGTGGGAAAGGCTGCCAGGCTACTAGTCATTTGCTTCTAATAAATTGCTTGGGTGCTTTCCGTCACTGGCTCGCTGGTTGCCAACCGAGCCAGAGAAAAAGGGATTGTTTCCATTCTCCTACCAAGGGTCCTGCAAAGAAGTAGCCGGATTTAGGGTTGACCTTTCAGATGCATGGGGTCTGAGACGTTTCCAGCTCTTTCCCTCCACTCCCTAGGAGACCCATCGAGTGACTAACCCTTCTTGCCTTCCCCGCCTGTGAAACAGACAAAGAGTCTGTACGCCTTCTTTTTTTCACTCCCAGAGTTACTGTTCATCATTAGCAATGGGCAAAAGTTGCTGTTTTATTTCCATGGAAGTATTCTCTCCATGTTCGCGGATGCTCATGGAAAGTCCATAATGGGTCTCAGAGATCTGCTTCTGAACCATGTCTGCTCATGTGACGTGCCTCCTCTACCCACCATGGGGGGGAGAAACAAATGTTGCTCATCCAGAATGTAGGTTACAGTTGGAAGCCGGCACATGCTCATAGCCATTATGGAAACTTGGTTGCCAGCTCCAGATTATTGTTCTGCCTTGCTTAGATATGACAGAAGGTGTGCATTTGAGTCATTGGATCTGCGAGTGCACAGGCAACCAGGAAAATGGGTCCTGACCTCAGAGATCAGTTCCTGATAGAATGTCTCTCTGTAAAGGTAAAGGTATCCCCTGTGCAAGCACCGGGTCATGTCTGACCCTCAGGGTGACGCCCTCTAGCGTGTTCTTGGCAGACTCAATACGGGGTGGTTTGCCAGTGCCTTCTGCAGTCATTACCGTTCACCCCCCAGCAAGCTGGGTACTCATTTTACCGACCTCGGAAGGAGGGAAGGCTGAGTCAACCTTGAGCCGGCTGCTGGGATCGAACTCCCAGCCTCGTGGGCAGAGCTTCAGATGGCATGCCTGCTGCTTTACCACTCTGCACCACAAGAGGCTGTTGCGAGTATGTCCATTCTCTGCATCTTTGTAGAGTCATATGTCCATGTTGTTTAACTTTTTTATACTTGGAGATGAGTGCATGGCCATCAGATGCCCCCGTTCAAATGGGCATTTAACCATTGCTCTTCCCCTGGTATTGGGGCAGAGTTCGTCTATCCTGCTCTCAATGATTCCTACCTCCCCCTGGAAAATAAATTGGATGCAGTCAGTTGCAAAGAACTTTGGGTAACTGTCTTGCATGAGCGGAATCAGTGGTTCCAAATTGAGCCTGGCAAATGATTGTGAACCTCCTCCGTTACTGTTGGACACTATGCAATATGTGGTTGTCATGATTCGTTTCTGGGAGGCTTCTGACAATACACCCTCACTGGGATTTTACAGCTTGTCTCTGACACCGAGCCAAGCGACAAACGTGGAAGCTAAGCAGGGTCGACTTTTGTTCATTCTTACATGGGAGACCACCAAGGAAGTCCAGGATTGCTATGCAGATACAGGCAATGGCAAACCACTGCTGAACGTCTCTTGTCTTGGCAACCCCAAAGAGTCGCCATACATCATCTGCAGCTTGACAGAGCATCCCACCACCACTGATAATGCAACAATGGGAGAAGAGAATGGATTGACAAAATACAGTTGAGTAGAATACAGCCGGATCATGTCAGAAGAACAAGTAGGATAAGGCTAGAGTGATTCTGGCAATATTTACCAAAAATAGTGACTTGAGGATAGCCTCAGAGGAAGAGAACATGTCCCGTTGAATGTGAAAGCCATAGGCTTTGATATCCGCCAATCTCTACTCCTGTTCCCATCGCCCCAGTTCTGGAGGTAAGCCATCCAGTGCTTCCAAAATATGTAAACACGTTATGAGATTATTCTGGTGGCTTCTGGCTCAGGCACATTCTTCTTATATATCCAGGTGATAAATTTAGTATTTATTTTTGTACGGAATGTTTAGTGCAATCAGGAGATCTGAGGATTGTCATGCAACCAAGCAAGGGATGTTCGGAGCTCCATTGGCTGCCTCCATGTCATGACCTTGGAGGTGTTCCTTGGAGGAACTACCACCCAAATCTTTGGAGGTCTCCCATGCAAATAGTAGCCAGAGAATTAGCGAGGTAAGTTGTTGGAAAGCAGGCTGGAGAAGTGTGAAGGGAGTATATTGCAGTCATATCTGTGGACTTTCAACATGCCTGAGGAGGTTACGCTGTGAATATTTAATAACTCAATCTGTTTACAAGAAATTCCACTAAGGAGGACACCAAGAGACCAAATGTCGCTGAAACCAAGTTGTTGAATTGAATACTTTGTTATCATTGGCAGTTCCATAAGCATACGATGGCAGGAGAATAATATTTATTTGGACAAAATGTTGACAACATGGGAAAATTTGGATCTGCAGCAGAAGCAGCGGAAAGGGAACACTGCTGCCCTCTCAGGAACAGTCTGTGATGTGATATTTCAATGTGCACATCATTGTGTCACCTGAAGTTGTGCACAGTCCATCCAGATGTAAACACCAATGGACTAGAAGTGACGCATCACCCGTTGTATCAGTGTGACATCTACTTGAAAGCCCAACAATTAAGAGAGGAGGAAAGAAGCTGAATGAGGCAACCAAGGAATGCAGAGATCCAAAGGAACCAGGCAGAATTCTGAAATGTGTCCAAGTGGATACAGCTATGGAAACAAAATGCAGACCCAGTAACAGGAAATTGAACTGGTCTATGCCAGTGGACAGCAGCAGCAGAACAAATGTGTATGAACAAACTGAACAGCATTTTTCCACATGTATGTTCATCAGTTCAGTGGGCCTGTCACCATAATACAAGATTGATTGATTGATTGATTGATTGATTGATTGATTGATGGATGGATGGATGGATGGATCAGTCATCCAACAGATTTATAATAGTTATGGAGGTGTCACACTCAGAAAGTACAATCTGTTACTTTCCTGTTGACCATAGAGTCCGCCTCTCTTGGTTTCTTGTAGACTACACAACTCAGCTAGAGAAATGATACTAGTTCTAGATGGAGGGCAGTTTTGGGCACCCATATAGAAAAGGTTTCTACGTGAGTCTCATAAAGGCAGTAGTAACATTTGCAGAGGTGGTAACTAATCTTCAGGAAAACTTTATTTTCGAACGAAAAAAAACAAACGATACAGCCTGCTGTGCAAACACAGTATTGTAGAACAATGCCACAAAACATACGTGATAATGCAGACTCTTGAGATTTCCCTGTTGGATAGTTTTCTTCTGTGCTGTTTTACTTAGAGTTGCCAAGTACGGGTTGAGAAATTCCTGGAGAAGTTAAGGCCCTGTCAAGGGAGGGTAGAGTTTTGGTGGGGAGGGGCTACAGTAAGCTTATAATGTGACAGAATCTAAGTAAATTAAATCCAACAAGCCTGTGCCAGTGGCATATATACAAAGTGGAATAACAAGATTGGTTGTCTTTATTCTTTGACTCAGGAACGCAGTCAGCATGGAACTTAATAAGGCTGTTGTTTTCTCTTCAAGAAAGACTGGACACTTCGCGGTGATATACAGAATTAGTTGAACACAGGCTTTCAACTAATTTCCAGTCCTTAAAGCTTAACAAAGATCTTCTTCAAACTATTTCTACGGCTCGCATAATGAGTTTCTACCAATGCCAAAATAAGGGCTTAATACTGCCCTGCACAACTCTATAGATCTCTTTGGTACAGGATTGTTTGATTTAATTTGTATTGTAGTGTACCTTCCTATCCTCTTTTGTTGTTGTTGTTATGTGCGAAGTCGTGTCCGACCCATCGCGACCCCATGGACAATGATCCTCCAGGCCTTCCTGTCCTCTACCATTCCCCAGAGTTCATTTAGGTTTGCACCGACTGCTTCAGTGACTCCATCCAGCCACCTCATTCTCTGTCATCCCCTTCTTCTTTTGCCCTCGATCACTCCCAGCATTAGGCTCTTCTCCAGGGAGTCCTTCCTTCTCATGAGGTGGCCAAAGTATTTGAGTTTATCCTCTTTAGTTGTACAGAATCAAAGCTGCCATTTCCTCCAAGGAAACTGATCTCTGCAATCTGGAAATCACCTGTAATTAGTTCACCTGGAGAAAATGGCATTGTACCTAGGGATGCCTCCAGGTGAGACGTGGGGATCCTCCAGAATTACAGTTTGTCTTCAGACTACGGAGGTTAGTTTCCCTTCTTCACCTCCCTCACAGGGTGTCTGTTGTGGGGAGAGGAAAGGGAAGGCGAACGTAAGCTGCTTTGAGGCTCCTTTGGGTAGAGAAAAGCGGCATATAAGAACCAACTCTTCTTCTTCTTCTTCTTCTTCTTCTTCTTCTTCTTCTTCTTCTTCTTCTTCTTCTTCTTCTTCTTCTTCTTCTTCTTCTTCTTCTTGTGTTTAGAGTCATGCCACAACACCCATGAAAAGAGAGAGAGTGGGGGAGGTGTCTTTGCCACTGGCCCACCCCCAGGTAATTATAATGGGAGAGAAGATGATGCAGGGGAAGGCTGAGGGGATTGTAGGGGAGGGGATTGTAGGGGAGAGTACATTAATGTGGGTTCCTTCTGCATGAGCATTTCCAAAACCACGCTTCTTGGGAAGGGGGCAGTGAGTTGAAGGCTCGTGAGGGATGTTTGCATAGACTGTGCAGAAGTCTCGGAGATAAGTGGGGATTAATCCACTGTCAGTTCTACGTGCAAAACGGCAATGCCGGAATAGCAAAACACGAGCTATTGGCAGGTAGTGGTAAGTGGCAAGAAGGAAGGAGTGATTAGGGCCAATTAGGGATGCCAGCCTCCAGGCAGAAACGGGGAGGGGGGTCTGGAATTACAGCTCAGCTGCAAGCTGCAGAGATCAGTTTCCCTGGAGAAAACAGATACTTTGAAGGGTGGATTCTGAGACACTGAAGTCCCTGTCCTCCCCAGGGACTCTAGGACAGGGGTAGTCAAACTGCGGCCCTCCAGATGTCCATGGACTACAATTCCCAGGAGCCCTTGCCAGCATTTGCTGGTCCATGGACATCTGGAGGGCCGCAGTTTGACTACCCCTGCTCTAGGAGTTTCCCAGCCTGGATCCGGCCACCCTACCCCCATCTCTTGCTGGCAGCTGTGGGGATCTGGCCACCCTAGAGCCTGTGAAGATGGCCGAAAGGCCACACAGCTTCCAAAGCCCTCCTGACAATAAGAGGCCTTCCCGAAGACTCACGGCCTTTAGCAGACGCTGTCGCTGTCCTCTAAAAACACTTTTGCCCTTCTCCAGAGGCTGGCAGGCCTCCTTGATCTTGCAACAGATGCCGATTCCAGTGGTTGCACAGCCAGCTGGTCTTCCTTCCTGCCCAGAACTTGGGTTGTAGAAACATTTGCGCACGCACACGCACACACGCACACATATGCCTCGTGCCAGACACGCTTAAAAACAAGGCAGAAGAAAAGCCCAGAGCTCCCCAGCGCCTTGCTTGTTTTCCCCAGCAACGACAGCCAGGCAGAGAAACGGGAGGCCCAGCACCGCCTCCCAAAGTGATGCAGACATCAGGAAAACAGGCTCGGGAGCTTTGTGTTGTGCTGTCGGCCTTGCGTTCCCGCCCTCTTCCAGTGACTCTCCCCATGGCTTGCTTGCTTTGTTTGTTTGTTTTGGTTGTTTTCTTTCTTTCTTTCTTTCTTTTTTTAAGGGGAAATTTACCTTTCTGGGAGCAAACCTAAGCCGCCTTAAGCCCCTGAGGGCAGTGGAGCGATGCAGCAGTCGCCTGTCAGGCAGAGATGTGCTCGCTGGCTTGGTGCGCTTCAGTGCCCTCTGCCCCCACCTTGGACTTTGGGGGATATGATCTAAAGGTGGGGAGGGGGGGGAGGCTTGGAAGCTTCCCCTCTCTGTCCATCGATTCCATGAAGATGATCTAAGGCCGTCTCTGTTTGCGCCGTCCCCACTTTTCTGACTTCAAGCAATTAGCCTGCACTATTGAACGGCTCCCGTCCCCAACGCCCCCAGCACATTTCCTTCCTCGGATCAAAGCCGGGCTTGAGGTTTCTGAAAACAAACAGAGTCCGATTGATTTCTCGGCTTTCGAGAGGTCTGAAATTTATTTTTTAAGAAATAAACAGAAACAGCCCTCCCTCTCTTACGTGCACGCACCAGTCCTCTCTCTTGACTTTCAGCTTGGCCAAAATAAGTTCTCTTTCATGGCACGGATCGTGTTTGAGTGCTCATGAGGATTTAGTTGAACTTTGAGTGTCACACAACTAAGGAGTGTGTGTGTCTTTCTTTGTGTGCGCACACATTCATGCATGCCAGCGCACTCCAATGCAGAGCTGCAGATGGGTGCCTATGGTCCGAGATTCAGCTGCTTTTCGCCAGGCCAGACAAGATGCAGGGATAGATATTAGGCTTGCCAACCTCCAGGGGACACCTGTAAACCTCTGCTACTACAGTCGATCTCCTCATGATCAAGATCAGTTCCCCTGGAGAAAAGGGTTGCTTTGGAAAGTGGCATTATCCCCAGATTGAGGTTCTTCCCGGCCCCAATCCCTGCCCTCTCCAGCCCTGCCCCCCAAAAATATCCAGGTATTTCTCAACCCAGAGCTAGTAACCCTATTAGATAGCTCAGTGATGTGACTTGGAATAAGACTAGAGTGCTCCTCTAACTGTTCTGCACATCAGACACTGCCTGAGGACCATGATGTTTTGCCCACCTTAGACTAGTTTACTCCTTCTGGTACTTTGTCTCATGCAGAGGTGGCCAGACTGTGGCTCTCCAGATTTCCATGGACTACAAATCCCATGAGCCCTTACCAGCCCCATGGACATAGAATCATAGAATCATAGAGTTGGAAGGGCCATAAAGGTCATCTAGTCCAACCCCCTGCTCAATGCAGGATCAGCCCAAAGCTTCCTAAAGCATCCAAGAAAAGTGTGTATCCAACCTTTGCTTGAAGACTGCCAGTGAGGGGGAGCTCACCACCTCCTTAGGCAGCCTATTCCACTGCTGAACTACTCTAACTGTGAAATATTTTTTTCCTGATATCTAGCCTATCTGGAGAGCCACAGTCCGGCCACCCCTGTGTAGGTAATCAGGACTCCTTGGGACCATGCTTCCCATCTCTATCTCCCCAGTGAGAGAAACCCTGATTCCTGTTAGACCCTGACTGTTTGTTGGCTTGCAGTCAAATGCCTGTTGCTCACAGAGCAGGCGCTCTTGCTGCTCACATCTTCTGCGTCTGCCATGGGAAACACCAGTGTGCCTACTGTGAAAACAATTGCCTTGCCATAGGTGAACTCGTTCTGGCAAGCCGTCTCTTCTGCTACCTTGCTGCCATGCCAGAGAAACGTGGAGGATGAATGAGCCGCTCTGAACGCAAAGCTTGATTTCCACCCCAGGATCTGTGAATCTTCCACTGTTTTTATTGCTAGGCCTCAAACCGTGAAGCAACAAGGAAGAGCCTAGCTCTGGAGAAGTCTGGAGTGCCTTCTGTCGTCTTGGCCTTAACAGCAGGCAGTCCCACTGAATTGGATGAATGGAAGGGAATGCTTTCTAGGCATCCGGAGCCAGCACCTCTCATGGCAATCTAGCTTTTCAGCAACATGTAAGCACTAGATGAGATGCAGTCACTTGATTAGCAGTAGGTGCTCTTCTTCTGGAGCATGGGAGAGGCGGTTTTGTGAATCGCAAATGTGCACTGTGCTTCTCCTAGCCAGAAAGCAGTGGCGTGGTTTCCATAAGCTGGTGAATAATAGGAAACAAACAGTTGCATACAACTTTGCATGCACCTCAGAGGTAGGCAGCCCCTCTGGGATGTGTGGCTAGCAGACCACTGTGGTCAGTGCTCAGGGCCAGTCTGTTGTCCAGGCTTCTGAGGTGCAACCCAGAAGCACCTTCTATGCCACCGGGGCCATCAGTATGGGAGAATGTGATGCATGTGGTTTAGGCCCAGTAACATCTCCCTTGTCCATTCAGCTACCTGGCCAGGTCTAAAGCAAGTCTAGGGCTTTCTCCTAGTGCATCTGGCTAAATGCAGCCCAATTCCCCCTCCCTCCTCCTTTTGCATGGCAGCACACCAGCCTCTCAGGCCCAATAGGCTGGTTATTCCTGGAGCACAGGGACAAGTGCCCGTCGATTTTTACTGACGTATGTACAGATTTGCATGTGGTATCTTCAGCCTAGGGGATGCATGGAAGCACCTTGTCCTGGTTCCCTGTCCCCAAGGTTTCAGAGGCTCCAAAGAGCTCAGGCTTCTGCCTTTTGGGGCTTTGTCTCTTACAAAGGTGCAAGATACACTGAGTCCATCCAGCTGATTCTGTCATCCGGCTGGCAGGTGCTTCCTGGCCCGGGAAAGGTCTTTTTGACCGCCTGTTCCCTGAGAACAGCCGGAGATGCCAGCGGCCGGGGCCTTCTGCATGTGCTCTGCTGCTGGGCCACGACCCTCACCCAGGCACGTGCGTCTCGCTCCATTCTGTCTCCTTCCCTAACTCCTTCTCGAAACCGTCCACAATCGAGCATTGTGCTGTCCTGGATCGCCAGCCCAGGGAGTTTGTTTCACGGCGCTTGGGGGAGTGGAGTCATCAATTGGATTCCTCAGGCCAGAATTAAGAAAAGCTGCACTCCCGCCAGCCGTCCACTTCTCTCTCGCCGGAGCAGTGCAGCATGAAGCCAAGTATCAGTTGCTGTGGCCTCTGTTGAAAGGCTACATTAGCTATAAGATTAGATTAAACCCCAGCGCCTCGCTTTGTTTACATTCCTGCACGACCTTCCTCGTCTCCGGCGGTCATGGCAAGCCGCAGCCCACACCTTACTGGAAATAACATGGAAGTTAACTGGGGGCCCTTCCAGGCCTTGGACGCGTCGAGTTCCCTGACCTCCTGCGGCGCACGATTCCTTTGGGCCCTGCCAGATAGGCGGCCTCAGCGTGGAGCCGACTTGCCCTGTTGTGCAAGCACGTCTGAGGGGGCATCGCTGGGGGAAGGTGGGATCCCGTCACCCCACATTGTTACCTTCTGGAGACAGGCTCTCGGGAGACGGAGAAGCTCAGCTCTCACTCCTTAAGCTCCTTGTTGAGGAAGTGAGGAAGGGAATGCAGGTTCTTTGGGACGGCAGCAGACAAAGAGCTGAGGGGGGGACGGAGGCAAAGAGATCATAGGATGGAAAAGGCCCGGCTTGATGGCCCCAGGAACAGCGGCAGGCAAAGACAGGTTGCCAAGTGAGACTTTGCTTTCCAGGGAAGGGGTGGTCCTGCCCTTCGGACCACAATGTGTGGATGTGACAAACATGCCCATACAAACATCTGCTGTATGCGAAATGTCAGGTCAGGAAACTCATGGTCACGAGGGAGGGGAGGAGGGGTTTACGCCTCTTCTCCGAAACTGCTTCCTTAAAGAGAAATGAGATTGTGTTAAGGTTGCCAGTCTCCAGGTGGTGGCTGGAGACATCCTAGAATTACAACTGGTCTCTAGAGATTGTTTCCCCTGGAGAAAATGGTTGCCTTTGTAGGTAAACTCTATGGCTTCATACGTCCCTGAGGTCCCTCCACTCCTCAAACCCTACCATCTCAAAGTTCCACATCCAAAATATCCTGGAATTATCCAAGCCGGAGCTGGCAACCCTATTTTTCTCCTTCCTTGGACCTCATCTGTTCTCAGTTGCATGATCCTAGGAGACATGTATGCCAAGGAAGGGACAAACAGGGGCTGTCTAGACCTTCCCACTAGGAAAATTGGGAGAGAAGGCACGACTACCCCCCACCCCCACCTCGGGGGTGACTTCAGAGCAGTTTATAAGGTGAAAATGTGACTGATTTCCCCAACTCAACTCATGTCAACTACCATGCCCAATGGGACCTTTCCATTGGTCAATCTGCTGAGCTTGGCTACAGTCCCTTCTTGGGTGTCCACAAGTGTGCCTCTGTCGTCAGGGGTGAAGGGCACCTGGGCTTTTTATCACCTGTCTAGATGAGGCACCTTCTGGTTGCACAACACATTGCTCTCAAAGGATGGTTGCAGCTCCGGAGACCACTTTCATAAACCTTTCCAGTGGGCTTTGAATGTCGGTGCTCCCCTGACACGAAAGGAGATGCCCTAGAGGCCTAGAATGATGCAGCATGGGCCATTGGATCACTGCCCTCTGCCACTGCTGTAGCTTTAAGGGAGTTCTTTTTGAACACTTCCAGGATTACTGGCATAGGGACCACATGGGCAGCTGGGGACAATGACTGGTTTTAGTTCGCCTTTGCCAATGTAAGCTGTCAGCCGCCCACTCTGCTGCTTCCTTGGTCTCTCCAAACCACTTTCTTCAGACAGAAACAAAACTAACCTTTGAAGTCCCTTTCTTTGTCCCCCTACCCGCCAGTGGTGCACTGTCCCCTTAGATAGCAGGAATGAAATAACATTCCTAGCATTTTTGGTCACGCAGCTCCTGCCATTTTGGTTTCTCAGCTCCAAGGCTTGTCTGTGGTGTGTGTACGTGTATATTGTACAGATTCATTTTAGGCAGACAGGGAACAGGGGTGAGTTAGGATGAAGAAGGAGAGCTGGCCTTTTACTACCCGAAGGAGTCTCAAAGCAGCCTACAATTGCCTACCCTTTCTCTCCCCACAACAGACACCCTGTGAGGGAGATGGGGCCGGGAGAGCTCTGAGAGAGCTCTGAATGGCCCAAGGTCACCCAACGGAGAAGTGGGAAATCAAACCCAGTTCTCCAGATTAGAGGCCACCACTCTTGACCACTAAACCAAGCTGGCTCTCAGTTTTGTAGCAGATGGCAGAGAAGATGAATTGGCAGAGTGGTTTGGAACAGTGGTCCCCAACCACTAGGTTGCACATGCGTGTTTGCGGCCGCGCATGGTGCAAACGCACATGCGCAGACCTGCATGTGCTGGCAGGGGCTCATGGGAATTGTAGTCCATGAACATCTGGAGGGCCACAGGTTGACTACCCCTGCACTAAACAACAGAAGCAAACAGTACAGATTTTTGTTATTACCCCCCCTCCCCTGAAAAAAAAATAACAAAAAAGGAGATAAAAATAGGCCTTCTCTGGTAGGTCCGATTATGTATACTAATCCTGTCCCTTTTCTCTCCCTTCCACTGGTTTCTGTGCTGCTCGGATCTGCAGTAAGCTAATACAATTAAAGCCATCTTTCCTAATCTTATCACCCAGAACGAGAGATCTCTCAGTTCCAGAGCTTGAAACAACAAGCGTCGCTGTGCATTGGTCTCCTTCTAACCCACAGGTGTTTGCTGCTGAGCGTATTGAGCTTTTCCACTGATGCCTGGCAGCACGCGGTGCCCCACACACACTGCTCAAAATAACAGCATTTCCAACAGAACCCCAATGACTGGAGGCGTTAAACGTCTTTGGGTTTTCTCTCCCGTTTCCCCCTGATCTAGCCCATAGGGGGAAGCCTCTGTGTCGAGGACTTGCTCTCAGTCATTCTGGCCAGAGGGAAAAGAGAGGAGTCGTCCTTCACCTCACAATTGTGACTCCCGCTCCCGTGTGTAGCTGAACATCTCACAGCAGACCCACTAGGGGGCAGTGCCATAGAAGTTGTGGAAACAAAGAGCTGGGCTTAAGATTGCCACTGTTTCCCCCCCCCCACAAACACACACACACACACACACACACACACACACACACACACCACCACCACCACCACCCCTTTTCTTTTGCATCTTATTGGGGAGCTTTTGGATCGGTGCTGATCTCAGATGGGTTTTCCTCCTCCATCTGAGTGCAAAAACATTAAATAACGATAATAAATTTAAAGTTCACAGGGGAGGGGGCAATTCTTGGTGTGTGTTATTTCAAGCATGGTCCTTTCATGCTGGGAAAAACGTCAACAAATCTGAGGTTGATCCTAGTCCTTAATTAGCGCTCTCTCTCTCTCTCTCTCTCTCTCTCTCTCTCTCTAGCTCTCTCTCTAGCTCTCCAGCTATCTAGCTATCTAGCTATCTATGTAATGAAATCTAGGTTAGCCGATCCAGTACCCTGGCAAGAGGCACAGCCTTTGAAAACCTGCTCTCCCAAGGCAAAGTCACAACACCAAGTTGGCACGAGAATCAATAAAACAAATTAAGGGCTGCGAGAGCCGACACCTGCAACGCATTCTTTTGTGTCCCTTTTCTGTTTTGTTTTTGCAACAACTTGTGCAAAACACGCACATCCCCCACCCACACACACACCCTGTAAGCCAGAAGCACACAAAGTCCCTTGTGTACCTTATCTCCCAAACGGGTGCTGTTCCTGCTTCTCCCCCTCCTCTGTTTTTTCCCCGTTTTTTTTTTTAAAGACCAATTTTCCCTCTAATCTCTGATTTACGCAAAGCATTACGTCTTCGGACCACAACCCCCCCCCCAGCCCTCCTCCCCCCCCCTTCGGAGCCCAGCTGCTGCCATTTATCAGGCTTTGATAGCAAGCGTGGATCCATCCCAGCTGTGCAAAGCATTCGTACAACTCAAGGCTTGAGACAAAATGTTTCCACTTGCATGGTTATCTCCGGGGAGGTGCTGTCACACACGAGGGCCTCTGCGGAGACCGGAGAGGCAAGTGGGGAGGGGGGTGTTGCTGAACCCGGGGGCAAGGTAATGAAAGATAAGTGCTGCCTGAGACAATTAGAATGTTTCCTTTTCTCTTGCGTGGAATCTTCCCTTCTTTCTCCTAGCCCTCGACAGAGGAAGCCAGCTGGGCAACAAAATGACTTCCCTTCCCAAAGTTCTCCCCAAGGACCGATTCCCTTTCCCGGTCCTTCCTTTGAACTCAGGGGGTAGGATCATAGTGGAGAGAAGTCAGCTGAAACTTCATTCTCGAGATGAATGATTAGCCATCGTTTCTGTAGGCTCTTTTCAGCGTACAAAGCAAGGGATGACCCTTGCTTCGTTTTGTCTTCTGGACAGCCCTTTGTTGCGTCTTCCAAGGCCACCTAGGGTGTACCACAGCTGAGCAAGAGGGTATAAAGGCCAGGGTTCCCTCGTCTCAAACCAGTGCTGGATCAAAATGATGTTCCTTGAGAGCCAGTTTGGTGTCATGGTTAGGAATGTGGACTTCTAATCCGGCGTGCCTGGTTCGATTCTACACTCCCCCACATGCAGCCAGTTAGGTGACCTTGGGCTCCCCATGGCACTGATAAAACTGTTCTGACCGAGCAGTGATATCAGGGCTCTCTTAGCCTTGCCCACCTCACAGGGTGTCGGTTGTGGGGAGAGGAAAGGGAAGGCGATTGGAAGATGCTTTGAGCCTCCTTCAGGTAGAGAAAAGTGGCATATAAGAACCAACTCTTCTTCTTCCCCTTCTTCTGAGCCTGCTTAGCTTTCAAGATCTGATGAGAGCAGGGTAGACTGGGCTATCAAGGGCTATCAAGACATGACATGTAAACTCTATTATTCACATATACTCAGAGAAGATAACCACTGGATGACTGCAGAAACTTCATGCTTTGAAGCGCCTAAAGACCCTAAGTGGGAGAGCCTCGTTAATGGGGGCAGAGGGGGTGCGCAGATATTTGTGTTCTGAGCTTTGTGTTTTTCTGAGCTTCCACTATCAACAACACCGGAATGGCTTGTTCACAAAGCTGTTCTACCATGTCACAGTGTAGCATGTCCACATAGGCCCAGGTCGGTCCTGGGGGTCCCCTGGTCATCTCCAGGTGACAAAGATCAGTTCCCCTGGAGAAAATGGCTGCTTTGGAGGGGGGACCCCATAGCATTATACTCGTCTGAGGTCCTTCCCTTCCACAAATCCCTCTCACTTCTGGCTCCACTCCCAAAGTCTCCAGGAATTTCCCGGTCCAGAACTGCAACTCTATGTTCATGTGATTTGTCTGAATCCAGACACTTGACATTTTAGTTGCACATCCTTGGTCCAAGGATCTCTCCATTGCCTTAGCATCATTTTACACCTTCACTTTGACTTATAGTGAATGGGCTACATTGATCAGTTCTTCGTAGCACTCTCTGATACTTAGCTGTTTAGATGTTTTTGTGTTGTCTTCTCTGTCCCTTGGCCCACAGCTTGCATTGCATGTTTCTCCTCCTCTGCTCCTCTCAATCATGTCCGTGCAGCGTTTTCCTTCCATTTTAACCCGTATTTTTGTCCCCATGCTCTTCTTTCTTGTCCTCTCCAATCTGAGGACATGCTTGCCACTGTACAGAGGGAAGCGGTCTTCCCAACCATCGACAGCAAGCTCAGTAGATCCACACAGAATTAAACCCTCTCCACCTTGGGAGAGGAGTATGGGTCTGTGGATATTTCAGACAGTATTAAAAGATTGCATATGAGGAAGCATTTCCTATGCTTGCCATGTGAAACTGAAGTGATCCACAGGCTGGGGCTAATGTGTAGGGGAGCTGACTCTACCAGAAATCAGAAGCAAAGACCAGTTGTAGCACAGAGTCACCCATTACTGGTCGAGTAACGTTCTGTGCTTCTCCAGGACCGCGGGAGATGGGACATTTGGGTGGGGCCCCAAAGAATGGTCTTCCGTTTTTGCTTGGCACTGTCCAACTGGAGGAATTGGTTTGGTGTCCAGCCAGAAGTGGTTGGGGGGTTTGGGTTCTCCTCCTGAAGCTGCCAAATTCTTGCATTCCTTTCTGCATCCAACCATGTCGCTTCCTTGTTTGGTTTTGCAATCAGTTAAGCTCTGGCATTTTGTGGTGCTGCCACAAGGGGATGTTTCCTCGGTCAGAGACACGGCTCACTCTTTTCTTGCGTTCTTTTTTTCTGGGATCCTTTCCCCCCTGTGGGTTTCTCTTTTCTGTCTGTCTGGTTTTGAAGACGGCAAAACAAAAAACTATTTCAACGTTTGTATAAATAGGAAGCCTACCCATGGTGGGAGGCTGAAGGAAACAATTCCTCCAGCAAGAAGCATCAGATTCTGTCCATGGTGTTTTTGTTGTGCCATTTATGGAATCTGAAGAATGCAGCAACCAGGGAAGGGAGGGGGCTTCCTGTTCTTGGTCCTTCTTACATGGCATCTTAACACTGGCATTAGTCAGGGGGCATTTGTGACAATTCACATCCGGCAGCTTTGTTGTACACCATCCCACACCAAGAAGAAGAAGAAGAAGAAGAAGAAGAAGAAGAAGAAGAAGAAGAAGAAGAAGAAGAAGAAGAAGAAGAAGAAGAAGAAGAAGAAGAAGAAGAAGAAGAAGAAGAAGAAGAAGAAGAAGAATTGGTTCTTATACGTCGCTTTTCTCTACTCTAAGGAGTCTCAAAGTGGCTTACATTTGCCCTCCCTTTCCTCTCCCCACAACAGACACCCTGTGAGGTGGGTGAGGCTGAGAGAGCCCAGATATCACTGTTCAGTCAGAACAGCTTTATCAGCGCTGTGGCAAGCCCAAAGTCACCCAGCCGGTTGTATGTGGGGGAGCAGGGAATCAAACCTGGCTCGCCAGAATTAGAAGTTCGCACTCCTAACCACTACACCAAACTGGCTCTCCCATTCAGATCACAGGCCAGAAAGAGCCTTAGTGTGATCCTTTATATGCAGGCCAAGCTGTTCTACTGCTGCAGCCTCGCTGCTCAAAAGGCACCTGACTTCCTGAACATGAGGCAGGAATTGCATCGTAACTCCTGCTCTGCCTCCTGCCACACAGAGAAATGGATGCAGCCACAGCCTGAATGGGTTCTCCTGGGCAACAGACTATGAGGTGCCAACCACTTCCTTCCCTGCAGCCCACCCACTTGCTAACAAGTGCTCTGCCGTCTGTGCCCCAGTCGTATCCACTGTTCAGCATTGTCAGAGAATGGGCACACGGATGGTGCAGGCATTTGTAACCACAGGTGGGGAAGCATCTGGTGTTTTCCCTTCTCCCATGGAGGCCTGCCTGCATCTGAGGTCATTGCCAGTATCCTTTTCTATAAGTTGCCCCCACCTGAACAATGATTTGCTATTTCTTTGTGCATGCCACCCCTTCAGAAGACTGTTTGAAGAGGCTAACAAAGTTGGGAAGGGGGGGGGGAACGAATCAATAAAATAATAAAAACAGGAGGTTGAGAGGGGACATGATAGCCCTCTTTTAAGTATTTGAAAGGTTGCCACTTAGAGGAGGGCAGGATGCTGTTTCCATTGG
This sequence comes from Paroedura picta, assembly GCF_049243985.1. Classification (NCBI taxonomy): domain Eukaryota; kingdom Metazoa; phylum Chordata; class Lepidosauria; order Squamata; family Gekkonidae; genus Paroedura; species Paroedura picta. The sequence goes on along the minus strand of NC_135380.1, from coordinate 37,484,423 downwards.
CTGCAGAGGAAAGGATGTGCAGTAATGGGTTTAAACTACAAGTACAACGATATAGGCTAGATATCAGGGGGGGAAATTTCACAGTCAGAGTAGTTCAGCAGTGGAATAGGCTGCCTAAGGAGGTAGGGAGCTCCCCCTCACTGGCAGTCTTCAAGCAAAGGTTGGATACACACTGTTCTTGGATGCTTTAGGATGCTTAGGGCTGATCCTGCGTTGAGCAGGGGGTTGGACTAGATGGCCTGTATGGCACCTTCCAACTTTATGATTCTGTGATTCATTAAAATGATCAAAATTAAAACAGTCTGTAGAACCGTAAGCTAAGCAGCACTCCTCATGCAAGAAGCAGATAGTTAAAATGGCTTACAAAAAATTAGTAAAGGTAAAGGTATCCCCTGTGCAAGCACCGAGTCATGTCTGACCCTTGGGGTGACGCCCTCCAGCGTTTTCATGGCAGACTCAATACGGGGTGGTTTGCCAGTGCCTTCCCCAGTCATTACCATTTACCCCCCCCCCCCCCAAGCTGGATAATTTTACCGACCTCGGAAGGAAGGAAGGCTGAGTCAACCTTGAGCCGGCTGCTGGGATTGAACTCCCAGCCTCATGGGCAGAGCTTTCAGACTGCATGTCTGCTGCCCTACCACTCTGCGCCACAAGAGGCTCTTTACAAAAAATTAGTCTACCATTAAAAACCTGGGGAATAAGAAAGTCTGTAACCTGCTGCCTAAAGTAGATACCAAGGGAGGCTTAACGGGGAAAGCATTCCAATGACCTGGTGCCACCACTGAAAAGATCATCCGAAGAAGGGAGCAGTGACTCCCAAAAGCTCAATTCCTTCCCCAAATTTTGTTAGGCCATTTCCACAGTTGTCTGTATTCTCCGGGTCTCCCTCCTTATGGTCTTTGGGGAGGGAATTTGGGTTTTTTTCACTCTTTTTTAAGTCTTTAAGGGGCTGCTGGGCTCCTGCGTTTTCTACTGTTGTAGACAGATGAACAAGGCAACCCATCTCGAAAAAGCCCTGTCTCTGGTTGCCACCTGTCTGGCCTCATCAAGCAGCAACATCATGAACAGGGCTTGGGAAGAAGATTTTAAAAGGTAGACCACAATGACTGGCCATGAGAGAATTCTTCTTGTTAGTATAGAATGATGGCTGAAGGAAGGAAATGGGCCCTACCCCACTCTGTCCTCGCTGGCCTTTTGTCTCCTGCTGAATAACAGGATGAGGATCTCAGCATGTAAAGTGTTGTAGCTGTTATTGCCTGAGGCACTACAGACAAGGCTAAGGAACACTGCTGCTTCACATTTGTTTATCTGGTGTGATCTGATAGTTGTTTTTCCCTCCCTCGCTCCCCCTCCCTCATTCCCTTCCTTCCTTTCCCTTCTTTTATTCTCCTTCCCTCCCTCCCTCCCTCCCTCCCTCCCTTCCTTCCCCTTTTATTCTCTTTCCCTCCCTCCCTCCCTCCCTCCCTTCCTTCCTTCCTTCCTTCCTTCTCCTTTTATTTTCTTTCTTTCTTTCTTTCTTTCTTTCTTTCCGTCCCTCCCTCCCTCCCTCCCTCTTCCTTCCTTCCTTCCTTCCTTCCTTCCTTCCTTCCTTCCTCCCTCCCTCCCTCCCTCCCTCCCTTCCTTCCATCCTTCCTTCCTTCCAACTGGCGGCTGCTTTTTATTGGATTATGGTAGTACATTGCGGGCTGCATTTTTCAAAATGTTTTAAATTAGTGGAGCCCTTCTTGAAGAGCCATTCTAGATGCAGGCTATAGATGCTACCCCCCCCCCCACACGCACACACACGCACAGTTAAAAATTAGCAAAATATCTTTGGTGGCTAATAACCATTGATAGATCTGTTGTCAATGAGTTTCTGCAATCCTCTTTTAACATCATTGAATCCAGTAGCTACCACCACATCTTATCCTAGCTTTTTCAATGTAGGAGTTAGGCAATGTCAGTTCCTGGATGTATCAAAAGTTATGTTATCACATTAGTGCCATCATGCCTCCACTATGATATTTCGGGAAAACTCTATGGTAGAAACCATTTTGACCATTGAGTTTCTGCCAAATGTCAAAGCATTGCCGTGGCATCACAAGGTGATGACATCACTTCCAATTCACTCCAAAAGTGGCACCACGATGTCACTGGCTAAGTAGTCTGGGCCTCCCTCCTGTTCCTGGTTAGCCCCACCCCCTCCATCCCTCACTTGGCAGCCTTAGCTTGCAATCATGGTTCAGTTCCTGTTTTGATCTCATTCAAAAGAGAAAACCCCAAAGGACTCACAGGTCACACTGAGAATGAGTCTGGCATCCTGTGGAAGCCCCACAATAAATTCTAATGCATGCTGCTCTTGGGGGGGGGGGCGAATCTGGAGGGAAGCAGCTCTGGATTTGTAGTCTGCTGCATAGTGGTAGTGTTCATCTCTGTTTCAGCCTCATCAGGCATCCATGACTCCAGTTTATTCTAAGTGGATTAGGTGTGTTGGTCTGAAGCAGCAGAACAAGTTTTGAGTCCAGCGGCACCTTTAAGACCAACAAAATTTTTATTCAAGATATGAGCTTCCATGGGCATGTAACTTTGACATTATATCTGAGGAAGTGAGCATGCACATGGAAGCTCATACCTTGAATAAAACTTTGAAGCCAACTTGTCCAAATCCAATGGTTCTTGTGCAGGCGGGAGATAACCCTGTTCTCTTCATGGGAATAAATTGTTCAAGGCTAGCAATTTAAGGACAACCTCCAATTGGATTGTCCTGCGTAGAGCAGGGGGTTGGACTAGAAGGCCTGTATGGCCCCTTCCAACTCTATGATTCTATGATTCTAGAAGTTCCTTTGGAGAGGGGCAATGGATTCATTTTGGCAAACGCTTGGAACCTGAATTCCATGGAAATCCCAGAGCCTTCCATCTCTAGTAGGGAATTCTGAATCATTTGTGGACTCTGATACAGGATCTCTTCCTTGCCTGACCGCTGGAGTCAAGGTTATTTATCTGATCATCCAGCAATGTGGTTCGGATGAAATGGAGAGTTCTTGTCGGGGTCAGGATGATGACAAGGATGAGGCAGCCTCTTCTCCTCATCCACCCACTTTGCTTTTTCTTTGTTCTTTTTAGAAAATAAAGTATACTGGAGCACAGAATTTCAGCAGAAAAGCCAAGGAGTGACAGGTTGGGAAATATAATAAATTATGATAAAGTTGTATGTTTCTTTTGTCAGAACGGGGGATAATGGTTTGGATCCTTCCACTTAAGGAGAGCCGCTTACGGTTAGAGGAAGGCTTCTTAGGTTGGAGGAGGGCTGGCAAGCACTGACACATGGAAACGTTGAATTGTGGTTCTAGTGAGCAGGTAGGAAGGAGGAGGTGGAGCTGGGGGGGGGGGTCGTAAACCACTTCTTTACAACCCCAAACAGTCTCAAGGCGGCTTAGAGTCACCTTTCCTTCCTCTCGCCACAACAAACACTCTGTGAGGTAACTGGGGCTGGGAGAGCTCTGAAGGAACTGTGACTTGTCCAAGGTCACTCAGCTGGCTAAATGTGGAAGGGAGAAGAATCATCCGTTCCTCTGAAATAATAATGTAAGGCCACTGGAGGCTGTACCTGTCCAGGATCGGGGCCAACGCCGATTGGCCCCTCATCCGAACTGACAGGAGTTCCAGCCAGTCAGGTGAGGGGCTAATCAGCTAATTGGCCCCTCATCAGACTGGCTGGAGGTGGCAACCCGCCCATCCCGCACCCCCCCCCCACAATGATGAATAACCCCGCACGGAGGACCTCCATGGGGCTTGCACCGTGCCACAAATCCGCCACCCAAGGCAGTGGGAGGGGCCCCGCCAACATGCCCCAACCCCCACAGGACACTCCGCAATGCCCATCCGCGAGTCTTGCGACGTTGATGTGATGACTCAGTACTGGTTCATACAGCCTGAGACAGCATTCACCTGGTGCATTTAGCCAGTTCTCAGGTGTTGATGAAGTGCTATCCAAGACAGACATTTTTGTAATAGCATCCTCTGAACGTAACCACATCCATCCTCTAAAGCAGCCTTCTTATGCCTTCTGACCATGGAGGAGCCCCTGGAATAATTTTTCAGGCTTCAAGGAGCCCTGGACGTGATGTCAGCTAGCCACGCCCCCCTACCACTTGTGTCATCAGGCAATCTTGAGGAAGACTGAGGTGGGAGAGGCAGGAGGTGGTTTAAACTGGGAGAAACGTGCAGACTCCACCCCCTCCCAGGCCTAGAAACCACAAGAGAACTCACTAGTCCTCAGTGAGGGGGAGCAATGGAAGCAGCCAGTTCTCTAGATGCGGGGTAGTCAACCTGTGGTCCTCCAGATGTTCATGGACCACAATTCCCACAAGCCCCAGCCAGCAAATGCACATGAACATCTGGAGGACCACAGATTGACTACCCCTGATCTAGATTGTAGTCAAGTCCATTAACATGGGATGGACCTTTGGGGGTCTGTGGACCGCTGGTTGGGAAACCCTGCTCTAAAGTGTCTCATCATACTCCAGGCAGGACTGAACCTCCTTAATTCCTTAAGGTGGTTTGGGACAGAATGGAAGCCCATGGTTGAGCCTGCTTGTGTTTGAGAGGCCACAGAAGGCCTGCTGAGGGCACCTTCCTCCATGAAGCATCTTGCCTACTTATGAGTCCCGTAAAGCCGTAACAGTTCCATGGAATGTCCCTGTTCTTCTTCAAGTGCAGTTTCTTGCTTACCAGAAAGGTGTAAATCCAGCCTAGCCCGACTTAGTTGTGTATCTTTATTCCGGATCTCCTCTGGACTTTAAACACATTCTGACATGCTTGCTGCATTTTTTTTTGTTTGCCCTTTATTTAGTTTTGGAGCTTGTTTGCTTGTTTCTCCCCACCACCACCATCACCACCACCAAAACCACCACCACCTCATCCTTTCATAGCTTGCAGCATTCCCTGGAATTCTTTGCCAGCAATTAATTCTGCAGTACTTTCTCCCTCTCCTCCCCCAATACAAGATGCTCAGGGAAAGGAAAAAAGGAATATTGCCATAAACTTCTCTTCAGAGGTCCAAGATGACCTCCTCCTCGCCACTGTCAGGGCATTTATCTCAAACAACCTTCTTCCCAAGGTTCTGGCTGGCTGGCTACCTCTGTCCCGTGCTCTTCCCCACTGTCTCCTGCTTGTTTATTCCCCTCTCTGTTCTTCTCTACCCTCAAAACTCAGGGCAGGTCATGACATATTTTGCTGTGTAAACAGGCAAGCGTAAGGCTGAAAGGATTTAATGGGATCGTAAAACTGGGAATGATGTGACGGATTCTCCAAGTCACTGTTTTTAGGCTTTGTGCACCTTCAGGAGGACACATTTTGCATGGTCTTCTGAGAAATGCCCACCAAACTGTTAGATGAAGGGTCTCCAACCCATGGGCACCTGTGAACGACTTTTTCAGACACCCGCCGTGTGTGTGTGTGTATGTATGTGAGTTTAAGAGAGCAGGCAGGACCAGATGGGGCCTTTGCCCAGAAAGACTTCTGTTTGACCATTGGACATTTGATTGTGGCTATGCCCACTATGCTGTCAGGCTCAAAAATGTCAGGGATCCTTGCCAAAAAATTCTTACACATGAACGGAGGGAGGGAGGGAGGGAGGGAGGGAGGGAGGGAGGAAAGAAGGAAGGAAGGAAGGAAGGAAGGAAGTGGAGTAGGGAGGAAGGAAGGAGAGGGAGGGAGGGAGGGAGGGAAGAAGAAGAAGAAGAAGAAGAAGAAGAAGAAGAAGAAGAAGAAGAAGAAGAAGAAGAAGAAGAGTTGATTCGTATATGCCGCTTTTCCCTACCCGAAGGTGGCTCAAAGCGGTTTACAGTCGCCTTCCCATTCCTCTCCCCACAACAGACACCCCGTGAGGTGGGTGAGGCTGAGAGAGCCCTGATATCACTGCCTGGTCAGATCAGTTTCATCAGTGTCGTGGTGAGCCCAAGGTCACCCAGCTGGTTGCATGTGGGGGAGTGCAGAATCGAACCCGGCATGCCAGATTAGAAGTCCGCACTCCTAACCACTACACCAAACTGGCTCTCTGAAGGAAGGAAGGAAGGAAGGAAGGAAGGAAGGAAGGAAGGAAGGAAGGAAGGAAGGAAGGAAGGAAGGAAGGAAGGAAGGAAGGAAGGAAGGAAGGAAGGAAGGAAGGAAGGAAGGAAGTCTCTTTGCTTGTAGGTATACCTAATATGTGCAGTCCCTAGATGACGGGTGAGCATTTTTATCCCCCTCTGTGTCCTATATGGGGAAGATAACTCCATCCTGGCTCCATTCTGTTACCCTTTCTGATTGGCATTCCATCATCAACTTCACTTTGAGGAGGAGTGATAAATACAGGCACAAGGGGCTTTGTTCTTTCTGTTAAGACACCCAAAGACTAGTCGATAGGAGAGAACACTGCCATTGTCTGCGGGGTGTTGCCTTACCAAGAAAGAAAGAAGCCTGTCTAGGAGGCAACAGGCTCAGTTGTGAACCCTCTCCTGCCACTTCCTATTCCTGGTTGTTTCAAGAGGGGAATATTGATTTTCTTCCTCTTTTGCTCGTTCTGAACAGCCGTTGCTCCTGCTATCACCTCCGGCTGTCAAATCGATGTCCTGCCCCCCTGAGACCCCCTCTCTCTAAAGGGGTCTTGCACTTTGGAACAGCTTTCAGATGTGTCTCCAAGCCCTTCCTGTGCTGGACTTGTGAAAAGCAGATTGGCGGCGATCTTTAATGAATGCACTGAGTGTCCGTATTGAATCTTGTGTCAAAGAGGCCTTTGGCTCAAGGGCTGGCCATAGCAGTGCTAGAAGCAGTGAGCGATCAGGCTGCAGTCCCTCCCGTAACACGTCTGAGCATTTCTCTTTCTTTTTAACTGCACCACATGAGTGCTTTCAGCTCACTTTTCTGTTTGTCAGTTTTGCGGAATCACAGATGTGCCATCAAAGAGAGTCAGTGTATTCTTGAGGCTTTGGTGGACGGATCAAGACACGCACACATGTGTGTATCAAACCACAGTGGATTCCACGGACGGTTTTTGTTTGGTTTGGTCTGTTGTTATTGTTTTGCACAGATAAGGAGTTATTCTGGGTCACGCTAAGGGATCATATAATTCAGCATCCTGTTTCCTCAAGTTGGCCATCCAGATGCTTCCGGAAAGCCTACCAGGAAGACATAGGCCATTCTTGAGATTGCTCCATAGCAACTGGGGCTTAGAAGTGCGCTGACCTAACAGGAGCTACTCTGGCCAACAGCTGCGGAGAAGACACTTGGCCACCAATGCCTCTGATCTCCTTTCCAAGCCAGGGGCTGTGAAGTGTCGGAAGTTACAGATGTGTTTTGTCTTCATTGGCTCTGCCTTGAATCTACTGCTACCCCTGAAATACCGCAGCAGACCTGTTAGTAATTGCCTGTCGTCCAGGATGCTGATGTCCCCATATGGAGCGCAGTTCCTGCTAGCCTCTTGCACAATTGTTCCACGCAAACTGAACAGTTTGATGCATAGGGATGGAGGTAGGGTTGCTAGGTCCCCTCTAGCCACCGGTGGTATGGGGTTAGGGTTACAAGATCTAGGTTAAGAAATTCCAGGAGGGTAAAGGATTAAGTCCAGAAAGGACAAAGACCATAATAGGGTACGATGCCACAAACTCTGCCGTCCAAACCAGGCTTCCTCAACAAAGGTTTTGTGAAACCCTGGGGTTTCTTGATGGCCCTGGAAGGGTTTCCCAAATGCTAAACATATATTAGGTGATATGACTATATACTTTGGCCACCTCATGAGAAGGAAGGACTCCCTGGAGAACAGCCTAATGCTGGGAGCGATCGAGGGCAAAAGAAGAAGGGGACGACAGAGAATGAGGTGGCTGGATGGAGTCACTGAAGCAGTAGGTGCGAGCTTAAATAGACATCGAGGAATGGTAGAAGACAGGAAGGCCTGGAGGATCATTGTCCATGGGGTCACGATGGGTCGGACATGACTTTGCACCTAACAACAACAATGACTATATATGTTCATGTTGACCTCCCTGCCTCTTAAAATGACCGATGATGTGCCTGGAGGGGATGGGAAGGGGAGGGGCCCTGGGTGGGCATGTCCACATCTATCCTTCCCAACCATATTCTACATGATCGCACCTCTTGTGGGGTTTCTAGACGCCTGGAGAATGTTTCAGGGAGTTCTCAATGGTAAAAAAGTTAAGAAAGTCTGCTCCAAAGCATCTGTTTTCTCCAGGGGAAATGATCTCTGTAGTTTGGAGATGGAATGTAATTCTGTGGTATCTCCAGGTCCCACTGGAGGAGAGAAAAAGTAGAGCAGGTTCAACAAGTGGAATTTGGCAAACTGGTGATCCTAGGACCAGGACAAGAAGAAGACAAAGTTTTTATGCCCTGCTTTTCTCTACCTTAAAGGTAAAGGTATCCCCTGTGCAAGCACCGAGTCATGTCTGACCCTTGGGGTGACGCCCTCCAGCGTTTTCATGGCAGACTCAATACGGGGTGGTTTGCCAGTGCCTTCCCCAGTCATTACCGTTTACCCCCCAGCAAGCTGGGTACTCATTTTACCGACCTTGGAAGGATGGAAGGCTGAGTCAACCTTGAGCCGGCTGCTGGGATTAAACTCCCAGAAGTCTCAAAGTGGCTTCTAACTGCCTTCCCTTCCTTCTCCCGAAAACCAACACCCTGTGAGATAGCTGGGGCTGAGAGAGTTCTGAGAGAACTCTGGGGCTGGTCCAAGGTCACCCAGCAGGCTGCATGTGGCGTACAGGGTGGGAATCAGAATAGAGTCCACTTCTCTTAATCACTGTACCACACAAGCTCACGGTGTGGAATAAGTTTGTCCCCTTGGCTGTCACACAACCAAAGCTGAGTGGATTTTTAATTGAGTGGATCACAGGGTGGTCATGTAGGACAGGGGTAGTCAACCTGTGGTCCTCCAGATGTTCATGGACTACCCTTCTCATGAGCCCCTTTCAGCGTTTGCTGGCAGGGGTTCATGGGAATTGTAGTCCATGAACATCTGGAGGACCACAGGTTGACTATCCCTGATCTATGAGGTGACGTCAGAAGACCTGGGCCTCTGTGCCATGTGTTGGCACTAGTTGGCCACTGTCTGGAACAGATGCCAGCCTACCTGGACCACTGGTCTGATCCAGCAGAGTTCTTCTGAAGTTCTTATGGGACATAGCAGAGGTCTGTTTGTGTGTATGTCGGGGGGGGGGGTCTTCCTTGCTTGCTGTACCACCACAGCCAGTGAAAATTGTATTCTTCATTCCTTCCACACTACAGCGTTTGTCCAGTCCCACTCTGGTGTCACCTCAATTCAATTTAGATATTGTGGTCTATTGTAAATTTCCTGTATCTCTTTTTCCCCTTGCCTAAAACTGGTCATCAGCCCAAAAATGCCACACAAGTATCAATTAAAATGTAATCAGGGTGCTGCCAGAAAAGAGATTCCCTGCCAGGTTTGGGTCCAAGCCTGATCGAGGGATGCTGGACCCCTGCTGGCTCTCCTTCTCGAGAGCACTGGCTTTCCCGTTCCTCTTCCACATGCAGCCAGCTGGGTGCCCTTGAACCAGTCACAGTTCTCTCTGAGCTCTTTTAGCCCCGCCTACCTCTCAGGGGAGATGAAAGGAAGGTGTTCATAAGCCACTTTGAGACACATGAGGCCTGCTGGATGACCTTGGGCTTGTCACAGTTCTCATAGAGCTCTCTCAGACCTACCTACTTAACAGGATGTATCTTGTAAGGAAAGGAAGGTGATTGCTAGCTGCTTTGAGACTCCTTTGGGTAGTCAAGATTGGGGTACAAAAAGCCTTTTCTGCTGCTGCTGCTGCTGGACTTAGAAAAAGACGCTGATACTGGAGGGGCAGAGCAGAAGAAGAAGAAGAACAAGAACAAGAAGAACAAGAACAAGAACAAGAACAAGAACAAGAACAAGAAGAACAAGAAGAAGAACAAGAAGAAGAACAAGAAGAAGAAAAAGAAGAAGAAAAGCTGCTTCTCATATGCCGCTTTTCTCTACCAGGACAGCGGCAAAGGCATGTTTTTGTGTGTGTGTGTGTGTGTGGTTGTTTCTGAGCTGTGCATCTCACTTTGTTCGGGACACAATAAACTCAGGCACAATCTGATCTGTTCAGACATGACATCCTATGGAGCACCACTTGCACTGCTGGGAACACGCTGGTCCTTCTCCTTACAAGGGCCATCCAGCTGCACAGGCCCCTTGGGGGGTAAGCAAGATGTCATGGAAGGAAGAGACCCCGTCTCCCACCGCAGGCAGCTTTTAAATGAAGAGTGAGGCTTTATTTCAGCTTCCTTCCAAAAATGAAATAGAGGTACCAATGGAGCAGGCAGTTCCAGGGGGGGGGGGGGAGGGAGAGAGAGAAAGAGAGAGAGAGACGGGGAGTGGAGGATCAGATCCTTCCTGCCAAGATTGTCCTCAGCTTTGCAGTCTTTGCAGAGGAATGATTTATGGAAGGAGATGTGCGTGCACAGTCACAATCTCTCCCTCTGCCCGCAGCCTCAATTGTCTACAAGCATGCAAGGATAGAATGTGTTAATTAGGGCACGTCAGGGCCATCCCACAGTCCTAGAAGAGGATGAAAGAAGGAGCAAAGGAACCTATAATGGCTGTGGTGTGGAGGGAGGAGAAGTCCCTAGGAGGTCAGGTTGCCAGCTCTGGGTTGGGAAATACCTGGAGACTTTGGGGAAGGAGCCAAAAGGGGGTGGGATATGGAATGGGAGGTGTTGTATAATGTTATGGACTCCACCCTCCCTAAGCAGTGATTTGCTCCAGGGAACTGATCTCTTTAGTCTTCAGATGCACTATAATTCCAGGGGATCACCATGCCCCACCTGGGAATTGGCATCCCTATTGGGAGCAAAGGCTACACCAGGCACCGTGGCTGTTCAGCCCACAGAAGATGAAGACCAACACAACTTTAGGAAAGAGTTTTAATGACATTTCTTCCCCTCCAGTATTTTTGCTTTCTATGTTCCATGTGCAATTTTGAGCTCCCTTCCCTGGTCAGGGCTGCCAGCTCCAGATTGAGGACTCCCTGGAGATTTGGGAATGGGATTTGGTGAGGGACTTCAGTGGGGTGCATTAATGCCATGAAGTCTACCCTCCAAAGCTGCCATGCCCTCTGGGAGGAATCGCTCTTTGTCTTGTGGAAAGCATTGGTGATTCCAGGAGACCTCCAGACCCCACCTGGAGATTGGCAGACCTATGGCCAGCACCAGGATGAACCCACTAAAATCGATTTGGCAAGGGAAGGGAATCACGGAATATGAAGGGAACCAACCCTACAATTCTCTCACCGTATCTATCCAGTGGTTTTCTTGAAAATCAGATATGACTGTGCTAAGCTGTTTTGTACCATCTCCGACCACTGGTCCATTGATCTTGGTACTGTGTCCTCTGATTAGCAGCAGCTCGCTGGAGGTCCAGGAGGAGAAAGAGATTTCCCCAACACCTGCTGCTTAAAGTTCTTGAACTGGAGTTACCAAGATGGGCAGTCTGTCTGTAGCCGCGATAGTCCAGGAGTCTCTTAAAGCTGAATGAAGAAGGAGAAGGAGAAGGAGAAGGAGAAGGAGAAGAAGAAGAAGAAGAAGAAGAAGAAGAAGAAGAAGAAGAAGAAGAATAGGTTCTTATACGCCGCTTTTCTCTATCAGAAGGAGTCTCAAAGCGGCTTCCGATCACCTTCCCATTCCTCTCCCCACAACTGACACCCTGTGGGATGGGTGAGGCTGAGAGAGCCCTGATATTACTGCTCAGTCAGAACAGTTTTATCAGTGCCGTGGCGAGCCCAAGGTCACCCAGCTGGCTGCATGTGGGGGAATGCAGAATCGAACCCAGCATGCCAGATTAGAAGTCCGCACTCCTAACCACTACACCAAACTGTGGTAGGGGAGGAGCTTTTGCTCACTTCTTCAGATTCAGCCTATTTCCTCTTTGCGTATCATAACTACTCCCATCTTACCTGCTTTTGTCATTTGGAGGGGCCAGGGATTGACTCTTGAACCGTCTGCATGCTAAGCATGTGCTCTGTCATCAATCCACTATCTTGTATCTCAATAATCTGTTTTATAGTAACCTAGGCCTCTGGCCCATCTTCAATTCAGAGCCTTAAACAAAGCCACAGTTCTGGAAACAGTATCCCAAAATCTTTAACCAAACCCCGTATTGGAAAATCATCCATGTACAAGAAAGTGGCAGTGGCCAACCCACCAACCTCACATCCCATTTCCCCAAACAGAGGGCAGAGCAATTATTCTTAACAGCATGCATAACCCCCACATATAATTAATGAATGAAAAATCTTGGGGGGGGGGGTAATATTGGCAGCAAATGGAGAGCATTTAAGATTTTAGTTACTTCTTCCTGTTTACAATGGCTTCTAATGGCAGCAAAGGAGACACGATCAATAAAGTCCCAGATTTCTACCCCCACCACCCAGAGGTTTACAGAAGTGGTTCACAGCAGACAGGAATGTCCCTGTCGCACTTGGGAGAGAATGCGCCACAAAATAATCCGTCTCCATCCACCTTGGCTTCTCCAGCCAGTGTTCACCAAGTGTAATGCCTCCCCCCTTCAGTGTGCTTTCGAAGCGATCTCTCTGCATGGCCTCCCTCGGTTCTCTTTGGGGCATACATGACAGATCATGCACCAGATGCCATTAAGCCCCTTCCAAAATACAATTCCCCTTCCTCTCCCTGCCCCCATTTGAACTTGCTGCCATGCACGCAGCTCGAAAGAGCCTTTCCTTGTATCCCCCTCTCTTGTGCACCCTGTCGGAAGATGTGTGCAGACAGTTTAAAAGGGCTAAGGCGGGCTCGATGGGAGCTTCAGTGAGGACGGTATTTCTTTCAAGGCGCCTCTCCCTTGGGGTGGCCCTTCAACTCTGCTTTTATTCTGCTGTTTGATTTCCAACATATTACTCGGGTGCTCTGCTGGCAAAACTGAGGACAGCAGTCAAGAAATAGCACCTGGCTTTGGCAGAAGATGCTGCCTGCTTGTTTCTGCCGGAGCGGCCAGCACGGAAAGTCCTCAACAGGCCACAACCCTGTCGTGTATGAAGCCCTGACGAGGACCAAGCTTGAGGTCCGAGGCAGGATCGAAATTCTCAGCCTCTGATTGGCTCATGGCTAACTGGCCTCCCCGCGGGTTGGTCGGCTCACAGCAGGCTCCTCCAGGGATCCAACCAGTTTAAACTATTGCATGTCCAATCACCAACCACCATGGGTTGATCCTTTGTTCTCTGCTGTATATATTGGCGGGTTTGTTGAGGGGGTTTTCAGCAAAGTTTTGGTGCTACTTGTACCATAAAGAGCTGCAGCGAGTCCAATGCCTATGTGTCCTTGATCTGTGGATTTAACAGCCACTGGTGGTCAGAAGCAAGAAGAGCCAAGTCCTGGTAGTCTTGTGGGGGCCTCTCTGCTCAGATCTGGACAGCTGAGCCACTGAGGAATTTCTGGTCACACATATCTCCCCACTTCACTGCTGCCGCTGTTCAATGTCAATGTGGGGAAGAGGCAGGTCATGGGCCAGTGTCCACTGTGGACACCACCATCATCCAAATCTGAGCTGAGTTGAGCAGCCCTTACATCTCTGGCTTCTGGTGCCATAAGGGTCCACTGGACCTGGTTGACTTCTGGGCAGCTACAACTTCTCAGTCCAGTAGGGTTGCCAGGCAGTGCCAGGCAGCTGGTAAGATGGTTGGGGGTAGGTAGCATCCTGGGAGAAAAAAAAAGAAAAACAAGGCCTCATTTTCTTACAGACGTTCTGATTGCAGCTCTAGGAATCTCCAGAAGCTCTGTGATAAGAAACCAGCAATTCCTAGAGCTACCTTTGGCACGTCAGGGCAGCACTAGGAATCACCAAGAATGTTACCATCAGAATTCTATGGTCATTAACCGAGGCCTTTTATTATTATTATTATTATTATTATTATTATTATTATTATTATTATTATTATTATTATTATTATTATTATTATTATTATTATTATTATTATTATTATTATTATTCCAGAACAATTTTACCCCACTCTCCTGGCCCTAATTTCCTCCTGCCAATCATCGCAAGCATCAGTGAACAAGGGCCACAAATATATGGAGGTCTCCCATCCTAAGCCAGCAAATGAGAAGCCTGTAGGCCACCGTGGCCTGGAAGCAACCCACAACTGGGTTACTAGACTGCATGTTTCTGTTCCAGTTTGGTGTAGTGGTTAGGAGTGTGCAGTTCTAATCTGGCATGCTGGGTTTGATTCTGCACTCCCCCACATGCAACCAGCTGGGTGACCTTGGGCTCGCCACAGCACTGATAAAACTGTTCTGACCGAGCAGTGATATCAGGGCTCTCTCGGCCTCACCCACCCCACAGGGTGTCTGTTGTAGGGAGAGGAATGGGAAGGCGAATGTAAGCCGCTTTGAGCCTCCTTCGGGTAGGGAAAAGCGGAATATAAGAACCAACTCTTCTTCTTCTTCTTCCAGCTAGCAACCTGGAAGGTTGAACCGGCATTTACGTCCCGCAGCCTACACTCCGTTTTACCAGAACGGAAAATCACATAGTCTGTGCCTTCCTGCAACTACTCAGGAGTTCAAAGTTATGCTTAAAACTTGTAGCACAAGGAGGAACACTTCAGGAGAGGTGAAGGGTCTGCTGCTAAGTAACCCTCCAAATCCCACTTATGCTTCACCCCCTTTCATTTCCTATCCTCCAGAGCTTCCTGGGCCTTGTCTTGGCGGTCCTGTCTGCCTTCCATCAGGGGATGCCCTGTCGCCGGGTGGCTTAGACCTCCCAAGGCCACTGTGGACAGATCTTGGCAGTCCTTCCTGCACTTTGTCAATGCCAGCCTCAGATCCTTGCTTTGTACTGCCTGGCTCCGAACGGATAAAGGTGGAAAGTGCTTTTTTGGGAGCCGGATGAAAGATTAGACTGGGATTTACTGGATCCCCTTAGCTGATAAAGGGGATCTAGGGCTTTTACCGTACCTTTCATCGAGACAGCTTGTAAAGCTAGGGCCTGGCCTCAACCATTTTAGGTGTTGTAGAGGTGCCGTTGGGCTCACAAGCACATTACAAACTCACTGCAATCAGTCTGTGAATTTGGAAAGAAGTCTGGTTAGGAGCCATTTGCCAGGTCTCCAGTGGTAGATTTGTTTCTTCCCTCCCTTCTTTCTCATGTCCAGTTGCATACACCCTGCCCAATTTTTTTGTCTCTTCAATGTGAGGTTCTCTGTTACACGGGCACCGACAAGAAAGTCCAGACAGCTCTTACACTGGCTGTCATTGGCTGGGTCCTATTTTATATCCTGCGGCTGAGAAGAATTCCTCAGAGAAACGGATGTGCCATTTGTAATGTGTCCAAGAATTACAAGAAGGGCAAATCCCTGTTCTGAACCAGGAAACTGGGGACTCTGGCAACATCACATGTTCTACCACCATCAGACCCCGGTGGGGCTGAGGGAACCTCCACTTTGGCACCCCCCCCCCCACACACACACACATTTGGGGTTTAATAAAGCAGGGGAATCCCCCAACAAAAAAGAAAAAAACCTTTACAGAGGGACAGTTGTGAATATACTGCTAAATTGCTGCTTTGAATGTCTTTTAATGGCTGACCTCCTTGGTGTTAATGTGTATCTGCAAATTTCATTTACTTCGTGATTTGCTGCGCTTGTAACCTTTTCTGTATCTAAGTCACCTTAAGAGCCCTGGTGAGGAGGTGGAGTCATCAATATGTCTGATTTATTAGTTCATGGAAAACCTCGTGATTGGTGGGGTCTCAGCACCACCCACCATACCACTTAGCCACTGTCTCATCCGGCCCTTGCCAAGTAGCAGTTCTGCCATGTGTATCAAAGTGAGAGCTACTGCAAAATGTGTGATATTTGGGTGTGTCAAAATGGTGACATTTGGGTGCCAACTAGATTCTGGCCATAATTAAGTTATATGGCGTGTCAGGGGAGGGAGGGGGAATAATCTTGTCCCAACAAATGGATTTGCCAGCCTCCAGGTAGCAGCTGGGGATCTTCTGCTGTTACAGATGATCGTCAGGTGACCAAACTCAAGTTTTCCTGGATAAAATGGTTGCTTTGGAGCATGGACTCTATAGCAGGGGTAGTCAACCTGTGGTCCTCCAGATGTCCATGGCCTACAATCCCCATGAGCCCCCTGCCAGCAAATCCTGGCAGGGGCTCATGGGAATTGTAGGCCATGGACATCTGGAGGACCACAGGTTGACTACGCCTGCTCTATAGCATTATACCCTGCACAGTGCTGCCCCTCACCAAACCTCACCCTCCTCAGTCTCCACCTCCCCCCAAAAAATTCCTGATATTTCAGAACCCAGATTTGGCTACTTTACCAACATAGGACTTGCCTATCCGTTCATCCTCTTGGAACATTCTCTAGGTTGAAAACAATCTTCCTTCCAGTGCTAATCCATGAGAGCCAGGCTGGTGCAGTAGTTGTAAGCATGGGCGTTGAATCTGGAGAGCCAGGTTTGATTCCCCACTCCACCTCATGCAACCAGCTGGGTGACCTTGGGCTAGTCACAGTTCTCCTAGAGCTGTTCTCACAGAGTACTTCTTGCAGAGCTTACTCAACCCCACCTCCCTCACAGGGTGTCTCTTGTGGGGAGAGGAAGGGAAGGGGATTGTAAGCCACTTTGAGACTCCTTGAGGTAGTGAAAAAGGTAAAGGTAAAGGTATCCCCTGTGCAAGCACCGAGTCATGTCTGACCCTTGGGGTGACGCCCTCTAGCGTTTTCATGGCAGACTCAATACAGGGTGGTTTGCCAGTGCCTTCCCCAGTCATGACCGTTTACCCCCCAGCAAGCAAGCTGGGTACTCATTTTACCGACCTCGGAAGGATGGAAGGCTGAGTCAACCTTGAGCCGGCTGCTGGGATCGAACTCCCAACCTCATGAGCAAAGCTTTCAGGCGGCTGCCTTAACACTCTGCGCCACAAGAGGCTCTTAGAGGTAGTGAAAAGTGGGGTACAATAAACAACTCTTCACTGAGAGCAAGCCTGTGGCCTTTCCTGCATGCGATTCCCCGGTTTCCATGTCGCAGTAAGACGGTCCTTGTCTCTTTCAGATTCACCCTGTATGCTGTAGACACCCGCGGCAGGCACTCTGAGCTGAGCACAGTCACGCTGCGAACGGCATGCCCATTGGTGGATGACAGCAAAGCGGAAGGTAAAGCGATTGCTCTTGGATCTTGTCCCCCAAGCATGGTGTGCTTTCAAGGGGCAGTCATGCAGCCCCTGTTCTCCTGCATGAGACAGACTCCTTTGGGGGCAGGGCACCTGAAGCAGGCACTGTTGCCCAAGCCAGCCTGAACCATCATGCTAGACTTTGCCACCCAAATCTTTTTTTGGGGGGGGGTTCCTTAGTTTGGTGTAATGGTTAGAAGTGTGGACTTCTAATCTGGCATGCTGGGTTTGATTCTGAACTCCCCCACATGCAACCAGCTGGGTGACCTTGGGCTCGCCACGGCACTGATAAAACTGTTCTGACCGGGCAGTGATATCAGTGATCTCTCAGCCTCACCCACCCCACAGGGTGTCTGTTGTGGGGAGAGGAAAGGGAAGGCGACTGTAAGCCGCTTTGAGCCTCCTTCGGGTAGGGAAAAGCGGCATATAAGAACCAACTCTTCTTCTTCTTCTTTCTCCGCCTGTGGTTTTGCAGCCTGCTTGTGCTTCCAGGACCGTCCTAATGGATAAAAGGCCTTCCCTTAATTTCTGCCCTTCTCCACATACTAACAGCTGCCTTTACGCACACTTCTCTGCTTGCTTTTCAGAAATAGCCGATAAGATCTACAACCTGTACAACGGCTACACCAGCGGGAAGGAGCAGCAGACCGCCTACAACACGCTGATGGAGGTCTCGACGTCGATGCTTTTCCGCATCCAGCACCATTATAACTCCCACTACGAGAAGTTTGGGGACTTTGTGTGGCGCAGCGAGGATGAGCTCGGCCCCAGGTAGTTTGCTTCTGGCCACTTCTCACCTTTGTCCCCTTGCAGCCTGCTGGGTTTAACGCAGGTTGCCCCTGCTGATTTGGAAGTAAGTGGTACAATCGCTGAGTCTGGGATGGGCTCTGAGAAGATCTTCAGACCTTCAGTCTCATCCTGTCTCCCCTCATCGGAAGCTTCTGTTATTTCTGCTGAACTAAAATGGCAGCTCTTGAAATATAATGCTTTGCAGATCAACGCCCTTCTATTGCTGCTGTCCCTGATAACAACAGCTAGCCTGGTGTAGTGGTTAAGATCAGCAGCCTCTGATCTGGATAGCTGTGTTTGATTTCCCACTCCTCCACATGCAGCCAGCGGAGTGACCTTGGGCCAACTCAGTTCTCTCAGGGCTCTCTCAGTTTCCTCTACCTCACAGGGTGTCTGCTGTGGAGAGAGGAAGGGAAGGCAATTGTAAGCTGCTTTGAGACTCCTTCAGGTAGAGAAAAGTGGGATATAAAAACAACTCTTCTTGTTCTTCTTCTTCTTCTTCTTCTTCTTCTTCTTCTTCTTCTTCTTCTTCTTCTTCTTGTCTGAGCACAGCCAACTGGGCAATAGTTTGGTGTAGTGGTTAAGAATGCAGATTTCTATTTTGGCAAGACAGTTTGATTCTGCGTTCCCCCATATGCAGCCAGCTGGGTGATCTTGGGCTCACCACAGCACTGATAAAGCTGTCCTGACACAAGAGTGATATCAGGGCTCTCTCAGCCTCACCCACCTCACAAGGTGTCTGTTGTGGGGAGAGGAAAGGGAAGGCGACTGTAAGCTGCTTTGAGACTCCTTCGTGTAGAGAAAAGCGGCATATAAGAACCAACTCTTCTTCAAGTATAACCAAGGGAGCTATTTATTTAGTTATTTATTTTATAGCATGTGTACCCAGGTGATCCTAAAATTGTCTGGTTGCTAGCAAGATAGGTTCAGAGGTGGTTTGCCTCCCCATCACAGTGGTGTTCCTTGGAGATTGCCCTTTCTAATGCTAGACAGGGCTGACCCTGCTTGGCTTCCAAGATATGATGGGATAGGGCTGGCCTGGACTATCCAGGCTGGGTACCAAGGGGGCTTTGACTCTTGAATATTGCTGATCTCTAAGGTGCTAATGGACCCGGATCGAACTGCTCCGAATGCTTTCTCCCTAATACAGCCTTTCTCTACTTTTTTACCATTGAGAAACCCTTGAAACATTCTTCGGGCAGAAGCCCCCAGTTCAGCCTCTGCCATCTCCTGCTGAAATTGCAGGAGAGCTGGGGAAAGCCTTTGTCTGGTCTGCTGCCACCAGGCTGTACAGACAAGGCTAAGGTGCCGATGATTAGACTATATGTTAAACAGCTTCTTTGGTTCAGCATCTTGCTCCAAATTCCCTTCACCAACTAGTCCTTCTTTTCCCCTCCTGCCCGGCTTAAGCGAGTCAACCAAGCTGTACCATAAGGCAGGGGTAGTCAACCTGTGGTCCTCCAGATGTCCATGGACTACAATTCCCATGAGCCCCTGCCATCTGGCAGGGGCTCATGGGAATTGTAGTCCATGGACATCTGGAGGACCACAGGTTGACTACCCCTGCCATAAGGGAATGCAAAGGCCATGGATCCCTGCAAGACGAGCAGACTTTCCCAAAATTGGTGCTGTCAGGGCGGCCTGGTGCCCTGCTGGCTCACCCTTTCCTGCTTATGTGTGCCTCAATCTCACTTGCCCAAAAGCTCCATCCTGTAAGCAAGGATCCACGGGGCTGCTCCGTTTCTCTGAAAGCCCCCACCAGTTCCCGAGGCCCAGGAGAGAGGAGGAAGCCAGCCATGCTTTTAAATGAGATTTTAATTGGCAGGCCGTCACCATGCCCAGGGGGGCCATTTATTTCCTGTCCCTCAAAATGTTTATCAGAGGACCTACCGACCCCCAGAAAACTCTCTCCCGTTGCAAAACTCTGTGCCGAGAGGGGAGGCCCTTGCATCTGCACGATAAATATATCCCGCCAAAGGCCTCCGGAGGCCAATTCGGGGGGAGGTTGCAGGTTGCTGCAAACAGCTGCTCGAGGGAGGACACGGCCCATCAGCTGGCCCACGCAGAAGGTTCCCATTAAGAAGACAGGAACAGGCTGAGCTTCTAGGTGGCTTTGGTTATGAGCCTGCCTTTCCCACACCTGCTTGAGTGTCATCCCGAACCGACTCCCTCCGGCCACAAACGAAACAAGCGAGAAACCCTCGGCAAGAGCCGTACCCTTTTATCCCTCCCCCCTGCAGCCACAGAACTGGAGCTCTGCATGAACCGCAATATAAAACAGGGCAGGCGATTCAGTTCCACTCCGTGACAAAGATTCACTGGGAAGGATCTGTTCAGGCCCAGGCAGAGCCGTTGCTGACAAAGGGCCACGTTAGATGTGGGAGATTTCAGGTCGTAGGAATCTCCCCTCAGGCCACGGAAGCTCCTTGGGTGACCTGCTGGAGCTAGCCACACACTCTCGGCTTAACCTACCCACCTCACAGGGTTGTTGTGAGGATAAAACGGAGGAGAGGAGAACGAAGTTCTGAGTCCCTACTGGGGAGAAAGGCAGGGTGCAAGCGAAATAAATCGAATGAACACTGCCACCATTTTAAAGCGCAGGTGGGCTGAGGATCTCTGATTGCTCCTCCTGTACCTTTTCAAAGTGCAGAAACAACCGAAGGAAGGGGTCAAAATGAGAAGAATGCCTTTGTCTACTGTTCCTCCTTACAGCATTTAAAAATAATTTTAAAATGGCAGCAGTATCCCAATGGTCCCTATAGAGCCAAAGCCACTGAAGGACTGAGGAGAAAGTTTTGCGCTCTCCCTGTCAGGTCTGTGGGTTAGGTAGGCCCAGACACAACTCTTCAAAAATAAGCAGCTTTTTATTAACTCCAGCCAGATACCCTGAACAAGGAACATAGGCACACCATTAACTTATATGCATTTGGCTAACCCACCAAAGGACCTCATTGGTCCTTATTCCAAGCCCCCCATTGGTCCATGAGTCCTAAGAACAAGAGTCAGGTATTGGTTCAGGTATGATCCTTCATTTGCACAGTGTGCAGGTTTAGCACTATTGAGGCCACATGTGTGACACTCCCCTCAAGGAGCAGGTTTCTAGCCTTCTTCACTCTTAAGAAGAAAAACCTTGTGTTTTTAATATACCCTGCTTTTCACTACCCAAAGGAGTTCCAAAGCGGCTTACAAATAACCTTTCCCTTCCTCTCCCCACAACAGACACCCTGTGAGGTACATGAGGCTGAGAGAGCTCTGAGAGAACAGTGACTGTCCCAAGGTCACCCAGCTAACTGCATGTGCAGTTGTTGTTGTTATGTGCGAAGTCGTGTCCGACCCATCGCAACCCCATGGACAATGATCCTCCAGGCCTTCCTGTCCTCTACCATTCCCCGGAGTCCATTTAAGTTTGCACCGACTGCTTCAGTGACTCCATCCAGCCACCTCATTCTCTGTCGTCCCCTTCTTCTTTTGCCCTCGATCGCTCCCAGCATTAGGCTCTTCTCCAGGGAGTCCTTCCTTCTCATGAGGTGGCCAAAGTATTTGAGCTTCATCTTCAGGATCTGGCCTTCTAAAGAGCAGTCAGGGTTGATCTCCTCTAGGACTGACCGGTTTGTTCGCCTTGCAGTCCAAGGGACTCGCAAGAGTCTTCTCCAGCACCAGAGTTCAAAAGCCTCAATTCTTTGACGCTCGGCCTTCCTTATGGTCCAACTCTCGCAGCCATACATTGCAACTCGGAATACCATAGCCATGACTAAACGCACTTTTGTTGGCAGGGTGATGTCTCTGGTTTTTAGGATGCTGTCTAGATTTGCCATAGCTTTCCTCCCCAGGAACAAGCGTCTTTTAATTTCTTTGCTGCAGTCCCCATCTGCAGTGATCTTGGAGCCCAGGAAAATAAAATCTGTCACTATCTCCATTTCTTCCCCATCTATTTGCCAGGAATTGAGAGGGCCGGATGCCATGATCTTTGTTTTCTTGATGTTGAGTTTCAAGCCAACTTTTGCACTCTCCTCCTTCACCTGCATCAACAGGCTCTTTAGTTCCTCTTCACTTTCTGCCATTAGAGTGTGCATGTGCAGTAGTCAGGAATCAAACCCGGTTCTCCAGATTAGAGGCTGCTGTTTTAATCTGGTTTTTATAAAGGACCAAATGGCTTGGGCCCAGGGCGTTTGAAAAAAAATGGCCCATTCTCTGTGCCTCTGCCTTTGTTAGGGGTGTGTGCAGGGCTTTTTCAGTGATGGCACCGCACTTTGGGAATGCTTGCCCCCTTACGGCTCACCCGGCAGCTGCTTTACTTCCCTGAAGTACCAGGCCAAAAAGATTTCTTACTTTTTTTTTTTAACCAAAACTGAGGTTTCATTTTTCACTTATTTTTATAGTCTACTTCTAGTTTGGGGACTGTTTTAGGGACAGTATTTTGGAAGAACTGGTTGGCTAGCAGGATGCTGGGCTAGATGGATCACTGCCAAGGTCCAGCACAGCTCTTAAGTTCTTTGAGTGTTGTTATTTGGCACTGTTTTGTGTCCCCACCCCTTAGTTGTTGCTGCTTGGCTTTGTAAAAAGGTTTCAAGTGGGTAGCCAGTTGGTCTGAAGCAGCCTGGGACGGACAGCACCATGGCACAGAGAGGAGGGCAGCGCTGCTGCTGGCATGCCAGCTGGCATCTCTGCCACCCCTCCTCTCCACGCTGCAGCATTGGCCGCGCTCAGGCTTCGGTGATCACCGAAGCGGATGAACCATGCCGAAGCACGCAACCCTAGAAAGGGCCATGCGGGCCATCTAGTCCTACCCCCTGCTTAATGCAGAATCAGCCTAAAGCAGGGGCGGCCAGACTGTGGCTCTCCAGATGTCCATGGCTTACAGCTCCCACGAAGCCACCAGCACCATGCCAGCAGGGGTTCATGGGGATTGTGGTCCATGGACATCTGGAGAGCCATAGTTGGCCCACCCCTGGCCGAAAGCATCCATGATAACTATCTGTCCAGCCACCGCTTGAAGACTGCCAATAAGAGGGAGCTCAATACCTCCTTTTCAAGGCAAGAGATGAGCAGAGGTTACCTGCCATTGCTTTCCTCTGCAAAGCAAACCCTCTCTCTCTTATGAGCTCCCTTCCTAGTCCTAATTGTGGCTGACCCTGCTTAGCTTCCAAGCTCTGGGACTCAGCTGGGCTATTAGGGATATGGAAATCCTCTCTCCTCATCATGGTCTCGTTAGGGTAAACCGAATTTTGCTATGTGCTGTCGTAACAACACCCTTCAGCCTTTTGCAACTCAGCAGCACGGAATAGTGGTGAGAGGGCTGGAAGTTGGATCAGGGAAATGCACCTTCAAATTGGGAAGAAAGCTTTTCAGATTACCTTGAGCCAGTGACTTTCTTTTAGCCCCCTGAATCTATTTTATAGGGAGGGAGGGAGGGAATTCTTACTAAGCTACTTGGAGCAAGGGTAGAACAAAAATGTAATAAAATAATGTGCACATCCCTGGAAACACAAGAGTTCTCTCTCTCTCTCTCTCTCTCTCTCTCTCTCTCTCTCTCTCTCCCTCTCTTTCTGTGCGTGTTCTCAAGTTGCATTCTATGCATGGCAATGCCATAGAGTTTTCAAGGCAAGTGATTAACCAGAGGCGATCTGCCATTGCTTTCCTCAGCAAACTCTGGCTTGGTGGTCTTCCATCCAAGTCCCAACCCTGCTTAGCTTCTGAGAGCTAACATGTTCAGGTCATGCAGAACTACCTTATAAACTTAGATCTCAGCAATGCCACGAGAAATTTTGAAACCACACACAAGCATTATTGTAATGTTCATTTGGTCTTTCCTTCACCTATGTTCTTGGGACTACCAACCTCCAGGTGGGGCCGGAAGATGTCCCAGAATGGCCAGAGATCTTTTCCCCACGACAAAATGAGCTAGATGGACCAGTGGTCCATCTCAATGTAAGGCAGCTTCATATCTTGAAGCATGTAAAGTTTGATCCCAACCCCAGAGTCTTTTGGCATCATCAGCTTATTTGTGTTTCATAAATATTCTGGCACATCTAGATTCACAGGAGCCTTTTGGGTCCAGTTTTCAGTGTCTTCTCCTCCTGCATTGCTATTTTAGCATGGCCATAGAATGGCCAGGGAGACCCTGTCTCCATAATGCTCTCCAAGAGCTCAGTGTAGCCCTTTTTACGGAAGCATTATTTTTTTTTATAAATTATATCTTGCTTGAAAAGGGCTGGCTGAGTGTGGTCAGGGCAGAGATGATCCCCCCCCCCTCCAGTAAGAGGAAGCAGTTGCAAGTTTATTATCCTGCCCTTGGAGGACTTAAGAAATTGCCCATCCTTTTATTGTTCTCCTTTTTAAAAAAACAAAACAGAAGGGACGGTAAACAGGGTCAGATTTCATCTCCAGGTTTTGGAAAGGTGACCCCGGTAGGCCACAAGGAGTGCTTTGGAAGGGGAACCTGCTGTGATTTATGACCTTAAATGGGCCATCTGAACCATTCTCTTGCCATTTATCACTTTCCTTGCTTTCTGTATGGAGGTGGCTTCCTCTCCTTCCTCTGCTCCTCCTCAAAGGGAAGATGTCAGCCAAAGATAAGTCTAACCTTTAGTGGTTACTTCATTAACCTTCCTTCCCCCACCAGTGAGTCATCCCAGCAGCTTGGCCCAGATCTTTCTTCCTGATAATCCACCTCTGCTTTGCCAATAGGGGGGCTCACCCCCAAAGGCCCCTGGTTTCCTCCTCCTCATCCCAAACAAGTCCTTCCCTCTACATTCCCTCTTGCCCGTAGCTACTCCTGCTTCTTCCAGTGGCCGATTCAGTGAGCGGCTGTTCCCCATAAGCCAAATTCTCAGTGCCCAAAATGTGGCCAAAGAGACTGACTGGTCCAAGGGGCTGGGCATGTCTGCATGTGTGCCATGTCACACTAAAGACTGCAAGGGCAATATCACAAGAAGGACACTTTCTCCACAAGGAGCAGACTGTGGCTCTCATCCAGAATTTCTTTTAGTCCCAGACGGAGGAACTATTTTTTGTGTAATGACGAGAGGCAAATAGATTAGCATTTGAGGGTTGTATCCTACTTACTGAAAGGGAGAAGGGGTTTTTTTATACCCCATTTTTTTACGACCCAAAGAAGTCTCAAGTCAAAGAGGCTTACAATCGCCTTCTATTCCTCTCCCCACAACAGGCACCCTGTAAGGGAAGTGGACTGAAAGAGCCCCGAGAGAACTGTGACTAGCCCAAAGTCACCCAACCGGCTGCAGGCAGAGGAGTAGGGAATCAATCATGGTTCTCCAAATCGGAGGCCACTGCTCTTAATCACAACACCAAAATATGGAGAGTGAAGGACAGATGTCTGTCTTCTTCTCACCGTCCTCTCTTTCTCTTCCCCCTTTTTGCCTTTTTTCCGTGATGTATGCTGCACTCCTTCTTGGAATCGCTGTGCACAGAGATTCATGGGTGTGCGCAAAGCCACATCAGAAAAATAACTCCCCCCCCAGTTGTATTTCACTTGACAACCCTGGGCTTGGAAACTCCATAAAGCTCCACTAGATAAATAATCCCCCAGTTTAGTTGACTGTCAGCTCTGCTTCTGACATGCCGTTAGCTTGGACTGATATTCCTCTCATGAGCTCAGAAAAGCCCCAAGTTGGAAGAAGGGGCTTTTCTTGTAGCACCAGAGGGAATGGAGAATACACAATGGTCTTTGAGCTCTTCTACCAGCTGCCTCTTGTGGCGCAGAATGGTAAGGCAGCGATATGCTGTCTGAAGCTTTCTGCCCATAAGGTTGGGAGTTCAATCCCAGCAGCCGGCTCAAGGTTGACTCAGCCTTCCATCCTTCCGAGGTCGGTAAAATGAGTACCCAGCTTGCTGGGGGGTAAACGGTAATGACTGGGGAAGGCACTGGCAAACCACCCCGTATTGAGTCTGCCAAGAAAACGCTAGAGGGCGTCACCCCAAGGGTCAGACATGACTCGGTGCTTGCACAGGGGATACCTTTACCTTACCACTGACCATAACAAACATCCTTCCCCACTCTGGCCTGATTTAGCATTGTGTCTAAATTGCTTCTCCCCTACCCCGCCTACAGCCTCCCTTGCACTGAGTGTTTGGTTTCACAACTTTGTCATGACGAAGTCAGCGCTGGCTTGGTCATGACTGCCCTTGTGGTATGGCCATTTTGTGGAGTGCAAAATGCCAGTGCCAGCTGCCACAGGGAGGTCAACAAATCAATCTCAACAACACTCATTCCTCCAGGCACTAGTCAAAAAGCAAAGGGTGCCTTGAGAGCTGCATGGGGTGTGCCATACTTAGGGGCCTACAGAACTGGCCAATCCAAGAGTTGCAGACCAAAATGAGCGCACTTCACCATCCACAGCAAATCTCCACTCAGATATCCCCTACATCAGGGGTAGTCAACCTGTGGTCCTCCAGATGTCCATGGACTACAATTCCCATGAGCCCCTGCCAGCAAACGCTGGCAGGGGCTCATGGGAATTGCAGTCCATGGACATCTGGAGGACCACAAGTTGACTACCCCTGCTCTACATGGCCTGAAGCAGTCTGACCTTTCTAGGGGGTTTAGCTACGTTTTGTTCTTGTTATATTGTTACTGTTGGGATTCCTGAAGTTGTGTTGTTTAGAACCACTGTTGGATTGTTATTGTTGTATTTGACAGTGTTGTATGTTAACTCGTTCCATGTATCCCCCTGTGATGTTGTATGTAAACTGCCCTGAGCCATATGGAAGGGCAGTATAGAAATCAAAAAAATGAATGAATGAATGAATGAATGAATGGATGGATGGATGGATGGATGGATGGATGGATGGATGGATGGATGGATGGATGGATGGATGGATGGATGAATGAATGAATGAATGAATGAATGAATGAATGAATATCTTAACGATGGCAAAGGCCCACTAATTCTACACTAAATCTGGTAAGCCGGGTTTGATTCCATTCACCCCTATGCAGCCAGCTGGGTGACCTTGAGCTCATCACAGTCATGATAGTGCTGTTCTCACAGAGCAGTAATATCAGGGCTCTCTCCGCCTCCCCTCCCTCACAGGGTGTCTGTTGTGGTGAGAGGAAGGGAAGGTGATTGTAAGCTGCTTTGAGATTCCCTTGGGCAGTGAAAAGTAGAGTATAAAACCCAACTCTCCTCTTCCTCCTCTTCTTCTTGTCACACTTCTGCTGTTCTCATCCCTTGAAAGCCTCACAATCCTGGGGTCCCTATGAGCTGGTTACACCTTGATGGCGCACAATCACAATTATGAAGCACCGACAGTGTGTGTGTGCATGTGTTTTTTTTTTTAATGGCTTCTTCTGATTGCCCAACTTGTGGCTGCCTTCCACGAGGTCTGAGTGTGCTTTTTTTTTTCCCCTTCCAGAAAAGCTCACCTCATTCTGAAAAGGCTAGAGAAGGTCAGTGGCCATTGTTCAACTTTGCTACGCAGCGCCTACATCCAGAGCCGTACGGACACCGTGCCCTACTTGTTCTGCCGCAGCGAAGAGGTCCGGCCGCCCGGCATGGTCTGGTACAGCATCCTCAAGGACACCAAAATCACGTGCGAGGAGAAGATGGTCTCTATGCTGCGCAACACGTATGGCGAGTCCAAGGGGCGATGAGAGAAGGCGGCTGGCCTAGTGGACACGGTGACTCAGACAGGCGCATGGAATCTTGTGGAATCCTGGAATTGCGGGAAAGGAGACCACACGGGACTTCAAAACGTGGACAGTAGCAAACTGCAAGATCAGCAAGATGTGTTCCCTCTCTGTCTCTCTCTTCTTCTTCTTCTTCTTTTTTTTGGGGTCGATTCCTTTTTAATTATTTTTTAAAGGAAGTGAATAATTTTACTGTTAAAAAAAAAAGAAATGCCTCTCCTTTTTAATCTTTTCCCCTCACCTTACTAAATCCCTAGTCTGTGTGGAAGAGGCACAGAGATCAGAAGGTGGGAAGGGGGGTCCGTAGCTCTCGTGGTGAGATCCGGGGTGGAGCTACCGGCCTAGGCAGAGCCCTTGGCCCGGACTGGGCTGCGGAGGAGTCGCGTGTGGTAAGTGAGGATCCAGGAGAAACTACAACGTAGAGGAGGCACCATCCAGAAAGCAGAAGTCCTTCCTGCCATGTAAAAACCGGGCAGGTGCCAAGAAGACTTAGCTCGTGAACTTTTGAAAATCATCGTTTAGAAAAAGGTTTTAAAAACGCTCCAGATTTACAGAACTGCTGCTAGTGCAGCCATCTTTAGCAGGGTCCTGACAAGTTGTTCTGTGCATTAAAACATTCATATTACTTCCACCTCCCCTACCTGCTCGGCTTTTCTTCAACCTCTGCTTAAATGATCAACAAATTGTATGTTTCCTGGTTATTGTCCTGGTTGATAATAAGCAAGGCATTTTCAGAGAGCACCCCCCCCAAACCCCAGCCTCTACAGGCTCAGTCCCCCACCCCACCCCAGAAACTGCAGGTATTTCCCCACCCTGAACTGGGAAGCCTGACCTTGAGGACACTATCCTGTCTCGTTCAGCCCTACATCTTAAGATTTCTTCCATGTTTATACTAAACGTTTTTTTTTCTTTTGCAGATTTAACTACTAGGATTGCTCAGTGAAGGAGATATGCATGCAGGAGGGGGCTTGTAGCCTTTCCTCCAGTTCCTTTTTGATTGCGAAAAGTGACCTCCCCCCCCCCCCACCCACCCTGAGCTGATTTGTATCTTTGCCGGTGGGAAGAAAAACCTGCACATATCAGCAGTTAAAAGAGGTTTGTTTTGTTTTTCCAGAGACCAAGTGACAGGGAAGGAAAGGGTTAACGACCCCCCCTCTCTCTTTCATTCTCTCTCTCTCTCTCTTTCACACACACACACACACACACCACACACACACAACACAGTGCTAGCAGTGGGGTTTTCAGGGGAAAAGTGACAACTGTGGAGGTCCACTTCTGCTCCAGCTCTCTATCCTCAAACCTCTGCTTTGCAACTCTTCTGGGCACCTTTTGGTCATTTTAACTCTCCCCCTCCCCCCCCATCAGCATCTGTTCCCTCGTTTCAAAACAAACCCACCTTCCCTTAGCAGCCTTCCCTGCGTCCTGGGCGATGCATCCATCTAGGTTAAGTCAATATTTGTTAATATTGTAAGACAAACAAACAAAAGTCCCAATCTTGAAACACAGGTAAGTTCTTGTTTGGTGCCCTGCCTGGCCCTTTGGCCTTGGGCCTGCTGATCTCTTTTGATGTGTTTCCAGGAGAAATCCAAGCCACGGGAGAGAGGGAAGAAAGGGTCTTGGCAGCTGTCAATCGGTGGTGGGCAAACCAGCCTCTCCCTTCCACCTGCAGTGCCATCCTGTTCGTTGGGGACCCAGCAGTACCAGTAGGCATGTGGGAAAGCACTTCCAATCCATTTTGTCACTGGATTTTACTGAGCGAAAGGGCAAAATCCACTTGCGAACGGTCACTGAAGTGGATTGAAGCTGCAGTTTTAGGCTATGTGGAAGGGCCTGCCTTGCTTTGATAACCTCAGCCTTGCCTACTTGGTGCCCCCCTCTTCTGTCCCAAAGAACGAGCAACAACCTAGGGCAAGCTGCTTCCAAGTGGATCCCTGGAAAGATGTCCTTGTAGATTATTGGGAGTGGCAAAAAACACATGCACAGGAAAAGAGATGTCTTCAAAGGGGGACTGGATAAAAGCAGAAGTCTATCAGTGGCTATTTGCCAGAAGGTGTAGATGCGGGGGGGGGGGGAATGGTAACTCTCCAGATGTCTGTGGACTACAATTACCATGAGCCCCTGGCGGGGTCTCATGGTAATTGTAGTCCACGGACATCTGGAAAGCCATTGTTTGGCCATCCCACTATACAGGAATCCTATCCGAGGTCGATTCAAGTGTGTTGCCATGTTGGTCAGAAGGAGCAGAACAAAGTGGGAGTCTGGTGGCACCTTTAACAGTGTTTTATTCGAGGTGTGTGTTTCTGTGTGCACACACGCTTCTTCAGGCATAGTGAAACAGCAGTGACTTGTCAAGACATACAGGTAGAGGGTGAGCCATAAATTGGCATGCCAGCATAATGTTTAACAGAGTCAAGGACCAAACAGGAATAGCAAGCTTTGTTTGTGTTTAGTTCGGTGGAGGGGGCAGAGTGAAGGAAATAAATAGGTCAGAATTGGGGACTGATGGGCAGATGTACTCCGAAGTGTGGAATGCCAAGAGAAACTAACCAGGCCCCTGCCATGACGCGGCATCCGGACCCTCTCCCCGGACCACAAAAACACATTCCAGTCTGCCACTGCAAATCAATCCCACTCTCCATTACTATGTTGCATTATTCTAATTTGTCATTCCAACTGAGACATAAACTAAAGAGGATGTATGGCTTTTCTGGGCGGATCCTCACCGATTCCCTCGGAAGGGCTGGGTATCCACTTTATATTATTTCTAACCCTGATAGTCAAAGGATCAGGGTGAGGAGCTGGAAGGAGAGAGAAAGAGACCCCCTTCCCCAGAAACTGTCCATCTTGTCCCCCTGCCTTGCACAGGTCGAACCCAAGGAGTCCGACTCTACTGATCAAAGCTGGCAGAGGATGCTGGAACGATTCGAGCCCTTGATGCTGGGCGCTCCAGCCAAACCAAACGCAGAGCCAACTTTAAAAGAGCCGCCGACTGAAAGGAAGGTTCTGTGGTGGCTGCTCGGAAACTTTCGGCCAGATTCCGTTCAGCCTTTGATGACAGCTCCTTGCACTTTCCGGCTCCCCAAGAGCTGGCGGGTTGCTCCAGTGCTCTATTATTATATACACAGGTGCCCCTCCCCTGGCCAGCTGCCCAGCCCCACGTTTCAAGCTCAATGTTGAGCAAGCCAGCCTTTCCAGCTCCTTTCACCTGCCCTGATGCATTCCGTCGCTCACTACCTGTCCAGGATCTACCAGGCATCATAGGGGAGCATCCCTAGAATGGCAGGAAGATCTCACCTGATCCCAACACGGTTGGACAGATCCTGGAGAGGCCCTTGCTCTCCAGGAAAGTGTACTTTTGTATCCCCTCCTATCAATCTTGTGTATGCTGGGATGGGGGTGGGGGGTAGGGATTGTTTCAACCCCAGTTGCATAATCGGATAGGAAAAAAATGAAAGTGGAGTTTGTTGGTGACCTGTGCTGTTAATTCCAGATGCAAGATCTGAAATAGATGTGGTTTAAAAATAATCAAAATTCAGGGGCACCAGCAGCGTTCTTGTCCCTCCATTTTGCTGCCTCCTACCAGCTCCCCCAGAAAAGAGCCCTGTGAAGTCAGCCCTATGGCCAATCTGGCCTAGACAAGGGGTAGTCAAACTGCGGCCCTCCAGATGTCCATGGACTACAATTCCCATGAGCCCCTGCCAGCGAATTGGGAATTGTAGTCCATGGACATCTGGAGGGCCGCAGTTTGACTACCCCTGGTCTAGACTGCCTAGTCAGAAAGCTCCAGGAAGCTTGCAAGAGGGCATGAGGGCCAAAGCGTCCCCCTGTTGCTGCTCACTAACAACAGGTATTCAGAGGTACGCTGCTTCTAAACATGGAAGTTCCATTTAACCGGCATGCACGGCTGCTGGTCTCCAGGTGAGGCTCAGAGTTCTCCTGGAATTATTAGCGATCTCCAGACTAGATCAGCCCCTCTGGAGGAAAGGGCTTCCTTTAGTGTTGCACTCCGAGAGATCCTCCCAAGGCAGTCACACATCCACACCCCACATCCACAGATATTTCCCCAGCCAGAGTTTGCATCTCTTCCGGCATGGCTACAAATACATTTCTGGCCAATGCTAGTTCTTTGCACCTTAGCTCTAAAACTACACAGCCGGCTGTCTGCCGAAAGCTGACTGTTGAATTCGTGTTTGTTAACTGTGCTGTGATATCAGGTGGATCACCGCAGAGTTTGAGTCCAGTGGCTCCTGAATCATAGAATCATAGAATCATAGAATCATAGAATCATAGAATCATAGAATCATAGAATCATAGAATCATAGAATCATAGAATGAAAGAGTTGGAAGGGGCCATACAGGCCATCTAGTCCAACCCCCTGCTCAACGCAGGATCAGCCCAAAGCATCCTAAATCATCCAAGAAAAGTGTACATCCAACCTTTGCTTGAAGACTGCCAGTGAGGGGGAGCTCACCAACTTCTTAGGCAGCCTGCTGAACTATTCTGACTGTGATTTTTTCCCCCCTGATATCTAGTCTATATCATTGTACTTGTAGTTTAAACCCATTACTGCATGTCCTTTCCTCTGCAGCCAACGGAAACAGCATCCTGCCCTTCTCCAAGTGACAACCTTTCAAATACTTAAAGAGGGCTATCATGTCCCCTCTCAACCTCCTTTTCTCCAGGCTGAACATTCCCAAGTCCCTCAACCTATCTTCATAGGGCTTGGTCCCTTGGCCCCAGATCATCTTCGTCGCTCTCCTCTGTACCCTTTCAATTTTATCGACGTCCTTCTTGAAGTGAGGCCTCCAGAACTGCACACAGTACTCCAGGTGTGGTCTGACCAGTGCCGTATACAATGGGACTATGACATCTTTAAGACCAACCAAGCTCGATTCCGGGGCTCAGCTCCCATGGGCACGCACGAGGCACCGAATGCGCGGTTCGCCATGTTAGTCTGAAGTAGCAGGATACAATTAGAGACGGCAAAATTTCCCAGGCCAGAAGCTCTTGCGAATCCTAACTCACGATGTCAGAGAGAGAGAGAGTGCATCAGGAGTCACACCGCTCCGCTTGTTTCTGGGCCCTTTCAACTTCCCCGTCTCCCTGGGACTGAGCCAAGGGAGAGGCGCAATGACACCCCTCAGGGAACAATGCCTGGATTTACTGGGTGAAAAAGCCATCAGGGAGAAGGTGACGCTGAGCCGCCCAGTCATTGCACGGCCAGGACTTCTGTTCAGCATCAACTAGGCAGCTGTCCTGGCCAGCAGTCCAGCGTGGTTCAGAAGGCAGAGGCAGGTGAGACGCTCTTTGGTTACCAGGGGGCTTGAGTCTGGATGAGAAAAATGGGTGTGCTTCTCTGGTCTACTCTGAAAGGGACCTGGCTGCCCCCTCCTGCCCAGTGAGGGCTGGAAGTCTCCTGTAGAGACAGCCACAGCAACAGGCAAAGTCTGCAATGCTTCAAGGCCCCCATCAGCTTGCCTAGGTGTCTCACTAGCCTCTCAGGTGGAGTGGGGTGGGGGCAGTGTAGTTCCAATTTGGTTGGGTTTTCGCTTCTTCCCTAGAGCAGGGGTAGTCAACCTGTGGTCCTCCAGATGTTCATGGGCTACAAATGCTGGCAGGGGCTCGTGGGAATTGTAGTCCATGAACATCTGGAGGACCACAGGTTGACTACCCCTGCCCTAGAGGATTCAGATCCTGACTGCAGCTCTGGCCGTCTTCTCCATTCAAGCTGGATTTTGCCCAAGACAGGGCAGGTCTGAGCAATGGGGGTGGTTGGGGGTGGGAGGAAAGCCTGAGAACCTTGAAGCCAAAAGGGATCATCAGAATATGATGGCTGTCAGGGAAGGAGGGGGGACTTTGCCTGTTCCTCTTCTTTGTTGGGGCAAATGTCTGGAAAAATTTGCTTCCAGGCGGCAAAGGTTAGAGAAGGCAGTATTAGACCTACCACAAGGTAAGGAAGGGAGATGGTCTCAGGAGCAGCCCTTAGGACAGGCTTTCTCAACCAGGGTTTTGTGGAACGTTGAGGTTTCTTGATGGACCCGGAAGGGTTTCCTGAATGGGTGGGCGTTAATTGGTTTTTATGTTAATATACTTTTTGAATTTGTTAAACATTTATCAGGTGATATGACAATATATGGTCATGTCGATCCACTCAGCCCCCTCCCAAAATGGCCAATGATGGGCTTGGAGGGGGGGAAGGGGTGGGTCTCCTGGTGGACATGTCCACAGCTATACTTCCCAAGCATATCCTGAACAATTGCACCACTTCTGGTGTTTCTCAAAGCCTGAGGAATGTTTCAGGAGTTTCTCAATGTGAAAATCTTTGTGAAAGGCTGCTTTAGAGGTTGTTGCAAGTCTTTGAAGCAGTCCTGCAGCTGTCTTCTTTACAGCCATCAGACCCACAACTGTGGAGAGCAGGCGTGGGGATCCAGGGCTGATTCTGCACTTACTTTGTTTTTTGTTTTTTTTCCATTGTGGAGCTTGCTGAATTCAGATTGATTTGAACTGATTTGAACTTCCTCTATCCACACCCACAACTGAAACAGATAGTGCTCTGCACTTGATTTGGGAAGCTCAAAGTGGGGAGGGGAGCCAAGCACAGAAGGGGCCTCTTTCTTTATTTTTTAGAATGAGCGGAGGGGGGGGGGAGGATTGGAGATAGCAGAAGAGGGGGGAATAAATCCAAGACACATATCTCTACTGAGATAAGTTAGGGCTTCTGGAGTGCAGTCACTTTAAGACAAACGTTACAACGGAAGTCTTTGAACTGACACCATGGCCAATCAGGGAAGACTGCTTTGCTACAAGGCATGGAGAAGGAAGTTAATTTGCAAAAAGCTGAAATCTGCATACTTACTGATCACGATTTTTCAAATGTCGAGGTTTATATCCACTTCTGGGTATTGCGGTGGAAAGGTAGGGTCACTCCGGATCAATCATGAATGTTGCAGAAGGAAAATTTAAAGCGTCCAAAATCAAAATGGAAATCAAATTCAGTGTAGACTGGAGGGATTTATTCGAACTGGGAGTGGGTAAAAAGCCCTGTGCAGATTACACCCAGGTTCTAGTTTCCCTCTCATGCCAGCTATATCACCTCCTAATTTACCTCTCAGGATTGTTCTCATTAAGATGAAATGAAGGGTGGGGTGAATGATGTGGTAACCCACATTGTGTCCTTATTATCTAAAGCAGGAGTAATCAACCTGTGGTCCTTCAGATGTCCATGGACAACAATTCCCATGAGCCCCTGCCAGCATTTGCTGGCAGGGACTCATGGGAATGGTAGTCCATGAACATCTGGAGGACCACAGGTTGATTACCCCTGATCTAAAGGATTGTCTAGTCATTAGCCGGTGATCTACCGCAGCGCATGAACCGTTTCAGCATATCTTGGCTATCATTAAAGGGACACAAACAGTCATTGCTGTTTGTTTTCCATCCCATTGTCCATCCAGCTATTAGGAAAGACAGAACTTAGAAATTGAATTAAGAGGCTTGGTGTTCCAGCCAACTCCCTGAAGCTAAGCAGGGCCGGGTTTGGTCTGCATTTGGATGGGAGACACACACCAAAACCACCACCCTGGGACATTTGTGTATATCCTAAGTCCCACCATGGAAGTAAGACATCCAGTCCACTGGGGTGCCATGTCCTGGAATGCTGTGTTGTACATCCCATAGAAACATGCAGGAGAAATACACTTGCAAACCCTTGCTTTTCCCTGTGTTAGAGAAGTTCCTAGTGAATCTCACTGACTGTGAACAGGATCTCAACTCATGCAATGGTTTGTTGGCTCATGAAAGAAACATAAGCTTGTGCTTATATCAAAACATACTCTGAAACATCATTATGACGTGAAAGGCAGCTTGGTGCAGTGTTTAGGACTTCTAATCTGGCGAGCCGGGTTTGATTCTTCCCCCACAGGCAGCCAGCTGGGTGACCTTGGGCTTGCCACAGCCCTGATAAAACTGTTCTGACCGAACAGTAATATCAGGGCTCTCTCAGCCTCACCCACCTCACAGGGTGTCTCTGGTGGGGAGAGGAAAGGGAAGGTGACTGTAAGCTGCTATGAGCCTCTTTTGGCATATAAGAGAAAAGCGGCATATAAGAACCAACTCTTCTACTTCTTCTTCTTCATCATCATCAGTAATATCAGGGCTCTCTCAGCCTCAACTACCTCACAGGGGAGAGGAAAGGGAAGGCGACTGTAAGCCGCTTTGAGACTCCTTCAGGTAGAGAAAAGTGGCATATAAGAACCAACTCTTCTTCAGCAATATCAGGACTCTCTGAGCCTCATCTCCCTCACAGGGTGTCTGTTGTGTGGCCCATTTAGTGCCTCCCCTGGGTGTTCTTCCAAGTGCCTTGCCTTGAAAGAGACCTTCTTTTGCTAAAGGAATCCGAGGCACCAGGATCATTGTGTCTCCTGCCATCTATCCCACCACCACCACCCTTCCTTCCCTTTGTCCTCTTTTGCTTGACCGATTGAAACTGCCCCTCCCAGGTTGAAAGGTTATGAGAAGAGGGTCGTGAGTAGGTCAGAGCTAGAGGCTGGTGGTTCTTGGTCAATGGGAAATGTCCCTCATTATGCAAGGGAGGATGTAACACAGGAATCTGTGTGATCCTGAGCTCTCAAAGCAACAAGATGGTTTAAACCCCCCTCCCATTATTTTCCAAGGACCTTTGGCCAGCAAAGCTGCCTCATTTTCTTGGTTCTTTTGATGGCCCTCCTTTGAAGCATGATGTCATTTCAACAAGCTGTCAATGAAGGGGCCTAGCAAGACTTTGATGGGAAAGGGCCCCTGTTTTTGTTTGTGTTTTCTTTTGCAGAGAGAAAGCTGGCGCCTTTTCTGTGTCATGAGGTGCATCCACAAATGAGAAGTGTTGTAATCAGTTAGTTTCCTAAGTCAGTAGGATGTGGGCTAGGTTTCTAGCACATCAATTAGTGTGCAAATACAACCCACTATCTCAAACATCCTGAAATATTAAACACAGGCTGGGCAAGGAGATGTTTTGGCATGGGGGAGGATAGGGTTGCCAGTCCCCCCTTCCTGGTCACTAGTAGGGAATAGGGGGGGGATAGGGTTGCCAACTCCAGGTTGCAAAACTCCTGGAGATTTGGAAATGAAGCTTGAGGACACTAGGGACCTCAACGGGGAACAGCTCCCCTCCAAAGCAGTCATTTTCTTCAGGGAAATTGATCTCTGGTCTGGAGATCAACTGTAATTCCAAGGGATCTCCAGGTCCCAAATGGAGGCTAGGGCAAGCAAAGATTCATCAACCTGGTTGATTCCCCAAACAGACAAACAGGAGTCTGACAGTTACCACATTTCTACCAATTGCTGTGATATTGGTAGGCCACTGATGGAACCACAAGACATTTCTGATTGGGAATCCTTTGAATTATTGAATCACTGATGATGTTCTGAAGAACAAAAATGTTTCCTTGCCCGTCTGTGTTTTGATTGATTAAAAGACTCAGAGGAGAGAGTTGTGCCCCAATTGGAGGCTGGCACCCTTAGTAAGGTTTTATGAGGCTTGGTGTCAATATGGGGGTTATAAGCAGATACATGGGGGGGGGGGGGAGGTGACTGCAGCGAGGAAGATGACACAGGGAAAATCACCCCTAAACTCATGTGCAGATAGTTCTATTTATTTAATTTCAAACATTTATATGCCACTTTCTCCCTTACGGAACTCGAGGCGGCTTATGATACAACATAGCAAGGTTGTTCTGTACTTCAGTGAATTTTGCTTGCAAGGAAGCTGCTCCTCCCAGTCCACAGTGGAGGATTTTGAGGGTGTCCATAAGGCTATTGGGGGACATCGGAGTCAGAGAAAGCCGTCCTGTGTGAGCAATTTCCAATCATGCATCTGTCTGATCTGATCCCATTTTAGAGCTGTTTCAATCTGCGCTCCTTAAATCACAAACGTCGCATCTTTAATAAACTGTTTTAGTTTTTATTTGAAAGGTGGTAAAAGTTGAATTTGAGCCTCTTGTGGTGCAGGGTGGTAAGGCAGACTACATGCTGTCTGAAGCTCTGACCATGAGGCTGGGAGTTCGATCCCAGCAGCCGGCTCAAGGTTGACTCAGCCTTCCATCCTTCTGAGGTCGGTAAAAGGAGTACCCAACTTGCTGGGGGGTAAACGGTAATGACTGGGGAAGGCACTGGCAAACCACCCCGTATTGAGTCTGCCATGAAAACGCTAGAGGGCGTCACCCCAAGGGTCAGACATGACTCAGTGCTTGCACAGGGGATACCTTTACCTTTACCATTACCTTTAAGAGTTCTATTTAAACTGTTTAATCAAAACTAAACTGGAGACTTTTAATGACCACAGTGCAAAAAAACTGCTATTTTATGTCCTCCCCCCTTCAGTTTAGCACAGGGGGCATCTCAATTTGGAAGTTCAAGTTTTCTCACAAGGTGGAAGCTCCCAAATGTCCAGGTATTTGCTATCATGAGAATACAGATATATCTGGAAGCTGAGCCATAATGCCTGTGTGCTGAAATTCACCTACCATCTCCCGCCCCCCCCCCCAAGGGTTTTGGTTAAGGTTCCCAACTACCAGGTGAGGCCTGGAGATCTCTCAAGTATAATTGAGCTGCAGATAATAGAAATCAGTTCCCCTGGAGAAAATGGCTTCTTTGGTAGCTGGTTTGTATGACAATATACTCTGAGAAGGTTCCTCTCCTCCATAGCCCCCCCACCCAAATTCCCAGCCTTCATCATGAGGAATTTCCCAACCTGGAACTAGCAACCCTGAATTTAAAAATGCAAATGTCAGGAAGTTTCCCCTTCCCTCTGCCCGAGAGTTCAGAAAGCCACTACCAACCAGACTGTACAATAAAGGTAAAGGTATCCCCTGTGCAAGCACCGAGTCATGTCTGACCCTTGGGGTGACGCCCTCTAGCGTTTTCATGGAAGACTCAATACGGGGTGGTTTGCCAGTGCCTTCCCCAGTCATTACCGTTTACCCCCCAGCAGCAATCTGGGTACTCATTTTACTGACTTCGGAAGGATGGAAGGCTGAATCAACCTTGAGCCGGCTGCTGGGATTGAACTCCCAGCCTCATGGGCAGAGCTTTCAGACTGCATGTCTGCTGCCTTACCACTCTGTGCCACAAGAGGCTCTTGTTAGACTGTACAATACTGAGCTTGAATGGTTAGGTATTCTCAACATATATGGTAATTGCGCACGTATATCTGCGGGGTGGAAAGTCAGTGTTTCTTCTTAACCAGTTAACAGAAATTTCAGTCTTCTGAGCCAAAGATCTACAAATGCTCTAAGAGCCTCATTCCTGGGGAAGTGAAGGGAGATGAAAGTTCCTCTCTGGGCTCAACAAGGGAGCAAAACATTGAAATGATAAGAGTGGTGTATGATGCGTTCTCAGGCGGATCAAGGTAGCTGCAGCAGGCACTCAGTGGGTGACTTGTTCATCTGAGTTCTTTGTCGCTTAAGCAAAAGCAGTTGGGCCTGTCACCAGCACATCTCCTAGGGAGCGCCCAGCATCACCCATTTCCATAACCAAATTCTGATACCTGCCTGTCTCTGTTGCATGAATGGCCCTGGCTCAGTGCCAATGCAGGTAGAAGATCCAAGGCCCACTTTCTGCTATCATCAAGGCAGAGCTGGCGTCAACATTCCCTGAGGCTGGGCAGCTGTCTGGTGGGGCCCACTGCCAGTCCTTCCCCCCATAGTCAGAGAAGGATGAGTGAGTACTGGGAGGACTGGCAAATGAGTGGGAGGAGAAACAGGTATGGATAAGTTGGGGGCTAGAGTGGCAAGCAGAAGAGGAGAGGGGACCCCCAGGCAGTCTCTGCTCAATTAAAGTTTCTCAGGCACTGGGAAAGATTTGTGTCTGCCTGAGACCCTGGCGAGGGTCCGACAATATACAGCAGCTTTGTATGTTCATCTCATGATGGATGAACACCTCATCCTTCACACATACCCCCACTCCTATCCCAGGGTTAAAGACAGGGGACCCTTTAATATATTTCACTCCCAAGTATTACATTTGGGTAATAATACTGTGATGCATAAAAATACGATGGAGGATACCTGGCTTGCTAGAAGTACATGTGAAAAGGACTTAGGAGTTCTGGTGGACGATACGTTACATATGACCACTCTTTTCCGCATTGGTTAGACCTCGTTTTGAATCTTGTGTCCAGTTCTGGGTGCCGCAATTCAAGAAGGATATTGAAAAGTTGGAATGTATTCAGAGGGCTGTCCGTAGATGGAATGTGCTGCCTCGGAGGGTGGTGGAGTCTCCTTTGTTGGAAGTTCTTAGGAGGAGATTGGATGAGCGCCTATTAGGACTGTGTGATTTTGTTACCCAAAAAGATGGGAGGGGTTAACCAGATGGCCCTTTGTGGTCCCTTCCAGCTCTATGTGATTCTGATCTCAGCTTCATATGGAGAACAATTAATTTTTCAGATTCTGTTGGCCAAGTTTACGCTAGAAGTTGAGTGCAACATTCTGTGTGTATGCATGCTCTGCTTTAGATAGAGGTGTTCTATCATCTCAAAACACAATACTGTTCAGAGGACACGAGTCAAACATTTGAGTGTGAGCCACCAGATAATGACAGCCTTGAAACCAAGGCCAATGTAGAGATCAGTGCTTGTTCCCACTAACAACTATTCTATATGACTCAGATCTGGATTTTGGGTCCTTTTCCCCAGTAAATTACCACTCCTGTGTTTGCCTTTGGGGAAATGTCCTGTTCAAAGTAACACAAGTCTTTTAGAAGTATCCTCCTTTGGGATTCTGCCTCCTTGAGTTCTTAAGGAAATCCAACATTGAAACAACTAAATACAGGTACATAAGCATATGGGCAGAAACGTGAAGAAGCCATGCAGCCTGTTTTGTTTTGAAATATGGACACCCCTCCTTTGCAGAATCTTCAAGAAAGGATTAAGCACCCTCTTCCAGTATATTTTTAACCTGAGGAACAGCCTAATCTTTGTCTTTATATTAGTGACAGATGACAGGCAATTGTAACTGAAACTAGAGTACACGGGGGGGGGGACTTCTGTAATGTGTAACGGAGCACGCAGAAAGTGTTTTTTGGTATGATGCTTTGTTACAACAGTGTCCCAATTCCCATTGATGGAATAGTGTAGGGTGTGCCATTGTTGGGGGCTGAGGTTTGGCTAAGAACACTCAGTAGAACAATTGTCAGAAAGGCTGCCTCGATGGGAGTAAATATTGAATGAAAATGTATATGTTCCTCCCCTCCCCATGCCCATCCTTAAGTAGGTCCAAGGAAGTCAAAACTTCCTCCTTCTTCACCTTCTGTAAGTAAAAGCTAAAGATCTCCTCCCCATTCTCCCTGCAATTTAAGCATGGCTTACAATTTAGCAGGCAAAACGTGTTTTTCGTTGTTGTTGGTGTTTTGATTTAGAGGCTTTTTTTCTCCTTCCTGTGCCAGGGTGGCTGTATAAGGTTTTCTCCGGCCTCATATGAAAAGGTGGTAGGCATTATTCACAGTGGCATTTCCCCCCTCCCCCTTTTGGGGAGTAGGAAAAAGTTAATGCTGCTGACCGGGATGACCCAGGCTAACCTGATCTTGTCAGATTTCAGAAGCTGCCCAGAGCCAGCCCTGGTCTCTATTTGGATGGAAGACCACAAAGAAATACTAAGGTCCCTGTGCACAGGCAGGTCATGGCAAGCCACCTTTGAACAGTTCTGGCCTTGATAAACCTGGGGTTGCCATAATATGGCTACATCTGGACAGCTCTGTCTACCACCACAGGAAAAAAAAAACCCTGACTTTTGTATGTATTCACTGCCAGGTCATTGACTCACCCCAGCCACCCAGATTTGACTAGATTGAAGGCGTTTTTACCATTGAGTTGTGTTCTTTCCCTCATCATCTGTACATATCCGAGGTAGTCATAGGTACTCGCTCAGCACAATGTGTATTTTCAAGGAGAGACAGTCTAGTGAAGTAGATGCCGGTTCCTGCAACGGAACAAATTTGGGGTTGCCCTTTCCGTGTCCCTTCATTCCTTCGCCCTTTCTGTCCCCTTCCTCTTATAGTTGATTTCCTCATGTGTGTGTCCCCCCCCCCCCGTTATGAATGCCCTTTTATGTTGATTTTCTCAGGACCACTTTTCTCCTCTGTGATCGTTTCCCAGCACTGACCAAATCGGTTTGTCTTGTGGACAGAAAGTTGAATCTCCTCTCCTAAAGGATAGATTCCAAAGGGTAGCCGTGTTGGTCTGAAGTAGCACAACAAAAGCAGAGTCCAGTAGCATCTTTAAGACCAACAAGTTTTAAAAGTGCTTGCACTCGAAAGCTCATGCCTTGAATAAATCTTTGTTGGTCTTAAAGGGGCTACTGGACGCTGATTTTGTTGTGCTCCTCTCCTTAAGAAAAAGAAAAAAGGGGCATTTATGTCAAATTGAGACTGAACCGTTACCTGTGAACTGCTTTCAGTGTCAAATGGCCGAGCACATTCTCTACCAGCAGCGAGGTGTGGCTGGCTATCAAGTGTCTAGCACTTTCTGGTGAACCTATAGATCGTTGTTTGGGGTTTTGCTTGTTTGTTTTGGGGGGAGAGAGAAGACTTAGAAATGTGGCATCTGCTCCGAGTGTTCTGTATGGCCAAAACTTCCATACATTCAGCAACAGAGTTCTTGAAAGAGTTGTATCTCGGGCTTCCGGCTCCAGGTTGGGAATGTCTTGGGAGGTTCTGGGTGTGGAGCTTGAGGAGGGCAGGGTTTGGGAAGCGGAGGGACTTCCATGAGGCCTAATGCCACAGAGCCCCCCTTCCAAAATGGCCAGTTTATCCAGGTGAAATCAATTTCTGTTGCCTGGAGATCAATTGCAATAGCCAGAGATCTCCAGCCAGCGCCTGGAAGTTTGCAAAACCTACTTGCATCCCACTTTCTGTTGGAGGAACGAACTGAGGCTCAGAGGTATGTGTGATGAGGGGGGGAGGACACCAATCTCGATTTATGTCCAAGAGGCTGGGAAAGACCTTTCTGAAGCAGAGAACCTGCATAGCCACTGCTGGTCAGAGACAACCAATACTGGGCTTGGTCAGCCACGATCTAACCCTGCATAGGGCATCTCGAGAGGCTCTCAAGGATGTGTATATTGGTTTGTACATGTTGCTGTGTTTTCCCCCAGCCATGGCACGTGAAATAAACCCAGTCAAAGACACAGCAAGTTGGAATAACAAAAAGCCCGCATCTAGTTCAGAACTCTTTAATACAAGTGTATACTTTTTTAAAATCTTGTTGTTCTTCTTCCAGGGTTAAGACCATCTATGTGTGAGTGAACCATGTCTATTAAGGTATATACAAAAACAGACTGTTCATATTGGCGCATACAAGCTATTATATATTTATATAATATAGAACTTTAACATATAGGAATCGACAATGGGAAAATAGTTCTGATGTCCTTGACATTATCATTATTATTTTTTTTTCAATAAGTGAAATATGTGACCTGGAAAAACAAAAACAGGAAACAGAAGTCTTTGCAAAGGAAACAAACAAACAAACAACCCAGACCTGTTGAAATGAATCCTGCATAGCAGGGGTAGTGAAACTGCAGTCCTTCAGATGTCCATGGACCACAATTCCCATGAGCCCCTGCCAGCTCATGGGAATTGTAGTCCATGGACATCTGGAGGGCTGCAGTTTGACTACCCCTGCTGTAAAGTGACTGAACAGAAAAAAAAAACCCAAAAAATCCAGAACGACTGTAGAGAAAAGAACGGCGCTAAAAAAATAATAATAATAAATTAGACAAACAATTGTGTAAATATACTTTTTTTAAAAAGATGACGATCTTAATAAATAAGCTTTTTTTTTACTATTTACATCTTTATATATTGCTTGAAGATTTAAATTAGATTCGTTAAACAAACGAATGCAGCAACAAAACAGACCAAAAAAAAACAGGAGCAGCAAAATTACAGGCGTGAGGTACAGAAATAAAGGTTTACAACTGTGTTTTTGTTTTGCCTCTCGTAATTCTCTCTCTTTCTCTCTCTCTCTCTCTCTCTCTCTCTCTCTCTCACTCACTCTCTCTCTCTCTCTTTTTTATACAGTAGACCAGTAGAAGTGAAAATAATCCCATAGCACATTTTTGGAGTATTGGCTGGCACGAAATTGAGCAGGTGCCAAAACAGATTCCATAATAAAATTACATTAATAGTAACCATCATAATCATAACAATAACAAGATACAATATGGTATATAAATATGGAAGAGCAGTCAGTAATAGGAATACACTGATTTTTCTTTCCACTAGAAGAAATCACAGTTTTATTTGCAAATATTACATTTAATTTATATATATATAATATTATATATGTAATATTACATATATATCTTGGAATACGTTAAGATGCCAGTCTTGCTTCCTTTGGAGTCAGCGGGCAAAAATGAGGGAAGGGGACATGGGGGTCTGCCCCCTCCCCTCCCCTCCTTGTTTCAAAGGAAGCAAAAAGGGGACCCATCTGGGAACGTTCCACCCAAGGTTCTAAGCATGGTAAACGCCACCATGTCTTCCATTCCTCCACCTTTTAATTGCTGGTGAAAAATCGTATTTAATAAAACCTGCAGCCCTGATCCGACAAGGGAGAGTGCTGGGTTCATTCCAGCTGGGCATGCAGCCCTGTGTGGGTTAAAAAGGTAACACAAACACACACATACATACACACACTCAACCAG
This sequence comes from Paroedura picta, assembly GCF_049243985.1. Classification (NCBI taxonomy): domain Eukaryota; kingdom Metazoa; phylum Chordata; class Lepidosauria; order Squamata; family Gekkonidae; genus Paroedura; species Paroedura picta. The sequence goes on along the minus strand of NC_135380.1, from coordinate 37,440,095 downwards.
CACCAATGGCTGTCCATGCAGTTAAGCCTGCTCAGTTACATCTTCAGAGGTGGACCTTGGGGGGGGGGGAGGGAGGAGGCTTGTGCTGCCTGCCCTGAAAATGCTGATTACCTCTTTGAGGTGGAAAAAGATCACATCCAGCTCCACCATCACTAGCACTGCTGGCACATGCCATCTGTCTAGTTAATCCCTTGGCAGGCATACGTAGTCACACGTAGTCAAGATATAAGTGAGAATTTGTGGACTGAATGATGATACACTGAATTGCATTAACAAAGAAAGGCCTGATAATAAAACAGCACATCCCAATCAGTGGGAAGGATCCGGGGATGTCTCCAGACCTGTTGTCTCAATCTCCAATATACATCTTCCCACATTTTCTTCTCCAAGACTGAGCTGTGATTTTAACCATGAAATCTCTGCTTCATGTTGTGAAAGTGGCTGGAAAAAAACGCCATCTTCTAGGGACTTGGTTAAAACCAAGATGTTCTGCCTAGACTAAGCTATTTGTGTGGCTGGAGCATTACATCCCCATCAGCCTGGCCCAGGAGAATCCCATCCTCAGGGCAAAGATCATGGTGGGCCTCACAGATATCCCATTCCACATTTAGCTATTTCACGCCAGAGTTTGGGAAATTATCTCTTTAAGGATGAATAAGCATGGCAGATCCACAAAGGCCAGAAGTAAACTTTGGATATTGCTGGAACCAAAATCTAGGGCTTTCGTCACACTGAATGTTTGCAACCCCACTGCCACTCTCCCAGCTAGCACCATGGGTGAGAATGACCCCCCCAAAAATGGTGCAGGCAGTGGGTTGATGTAGACCCACCTTTATTTCCTTCTGCTGACAGATTTCTTAAGACTGAGTTCTACAAGAAGGTGCAATTTCAGGTAGCTGAAGTTCAGGGAGATAGCTGAAGTTCCAAAATAAGGCCTCATCTGTTAAACATGGGGCCCACATTCAGGTAACGCTTCCTAAGTCTGGATAGAATCCTCTGAAAACCCCAGGAGAGGCATTCTCCCAGATACATGGGATTTTTGACCTGTCCATCTCAAAACTCACATACGGAAATGCAATGCAAGCCATGGATGACCCCATGTTCTCTATCTTGCCTTTCTCTAAGTCTCTTTTCTGACTGCAGGTTGGACTCAGACAAATAGTCCATGGGAACAGAGAGCCAAACACTCTCGGGGCTGACACTGATCGAGCCTCTCTGCTGCCCCACCTCCCACTTGGCCATCTTTGTTTCAAGGCAATGAAAGGAATTTTGAACATGGAATAAATCTGCTCCCCATAAACCAAACTCATCGGTCTGGTCCTTTTAGCAGCTTACCCACCCTCCAAAAGTTGACTTTTTAATTTTGTTTTTATTTTATTTTGCTCTTAATATTGTGAATTGAGATTGTGCAGTTAGAAGAGCAATGAAATACTGGTAGCAGTCTAACTATGGAGGGAGGGGACCCATTCTTACAGACAAATGACACTTTCGCTTTGCTCTTAGACTATCTTTGAGGGGGGACTGCCCTCCTTCACATAAGCACAAAACAACAGAACGCCAAGAGGTCAGGAGCACATCTTTTTAAACATCATGAAGTACTAGAGGAAACAAATGAGACAGTTATTGCTGCCCATTGCCAACAAAACGGTCTGCATTGGTAGATCTACCATGATCCCTCAATGAGGTAAAGTGAACAGGAATGGCAGAAGGCCTCTATAGCAAGGGTAGTCAACCTGTGGTCCTCCAGATGTTCATGGACTGCAATTCCCATGAGCCCCTGCCAGCAAATGTTGGCAGGAGCTCATAGGAATTGTAGTCCATGGACATCTGGAGAACCACAGGTTGACTATCCCTGCTCTATAGGGTCCTTGTGCACCTCCAATTCACTTCTAAAGAGTGTGCAGGAGAACTTTTGAAGGGGATTTCTGTCCATGACATCATAAAGCCCTCACAGGAAATATATGCAAGAAATATCTCTCTCTCTCTCTTTCTCTCTCTCTCTCTCTCTCTCTCCCTCCTTGGTGGGCAAAAATGGATGTTTCATGTTTAAAAAATACTCCAAAATAGAACTTGTCCATCAAACAGGACTCTTTCTGCACCACCCTCACCCGTTCCCCATTTCTCTTTCTCACTCACACACATGTATACACCAACACACACTATTGTCTGTGCAAAAAAAAAAAAAAAAACACCCTCATTGGTCTTTCCCATATGCCTCTTGAATCAGTTGCAGCAAGAAACGTTTGTTAAGTAATCTTGAGGATCAAAACCCAAACCTTTTTCCTTCTCTTTTTTTTAAGACAAAAAACAAAACACAGGTAAAACCTAGAACAAACCGACAGTTACAACCAAGAGACACCAGAACGGAGGTAGCTGAAGCCTGATTCCAAAGGACCTCCTGTGGCTGGAACCCTCCTCTCAGCGGCCCATGGAAATCCAGGCCACCAACTCTAGTTCATTTAAGTGAAAAGGGTGGAGAGGGAGTGGTTAGCCCAGAACATCTTGCTATGGGTGGCAGGGATGGAGGGAAGGAGAAGAAGGCTCCCCAGTTAATTGGGGCCACAGAGAATATCGTTCTCTCATAAGCTGGGTCATGTGTGCCTTTTTTTGTTAAGTTGGCCAAAAGAACCATGACTTGTGTCATGGTATGAATTGAATTCAACCCCATGGGAAAGTGGGTAATGATTGCATGGCTTTGTTGAGATTTACTGGGTCTGAGGAGTTCGATACACTTTGGATTCCCCCCCCCCTGCACCCTGGACAGGCCATTCTCATGCAGATTTCACTGACCTGGAAACTGGCAAAACCATTTCTTCCAAAGATGGAGGAGAAAATGGGGCATGAATGCAGTTGGAGGCCTGATGAGCTATCCTAGTTTTGCTGGACTAATTTCTACCCTTACATTTGGCCCTTCTTGCTTGCATCAATGGGGCGGCTCCCGAGGAAGAGGAATCTTACTCTAGGGCAGTGGTGGCCAAACTATGGCTCTCCAGATGTCCATGAACTACAATTCCCATGAGCCCCCACCAGCACGATGAGTGTTTCTAGCAGGGGCTCATGGGAATTTTAGTCCATGGACATTTGGAGATCCACAGTTCAGCCACTCCGATCTAGGATCTGCAGTGACAGGGCTGTCTTGGGAAGAGGCCACATCGTTTTCTGTGAAAGCCATCATCTCCCCCCCCTTTTCTGGAATGCAGAAGATTGGATTGTGAATCTTGGAGAAATAAGTCAGTGAATCATGTGATCTGTACAAGGGCACCAGTGCCAAGACTCTGTGTGTGTTTGTGTGTGCGTGCGCCCATTAAAGAGGAATTTGGGAGAAGTAGCAATCTGGTGATTGCACAGCTCTGAATAATACAAAATCCAGAACCTTCCAGTCAAATGGGGAATGCAAACATGAGATTTGCTTTCTCCTGCTAATAACTGGAGCCGGGAATGTCCAGTTCTGTGGGTGGCCCATTTCCCTGCCTTGAAGGTTCTACACAGGCTGAATCAGAAAGGGCTAAGGAAGACGCACCTACAGGACAAACCTCTAGTGGTGTTATGTTTAATGGCCATGGCTTCCCATGGGAACTATACAGTTTATGCCTGCAATGAACATCAATTGGCAGCTTCTGTTCAGAATTCTGCAAATGTCAATCTTTCTTTTATCACAGAAGATCACCAGTGGCTGTAAATAGTCTTTCAACACTCACACAGAATTGGAAAGCTGCAAGGAAACTGATTTTGTTTTTGCTTTTTTGTTTGTTCCCCAGCAAAACAGCAAACAGACATGCCAACAGAGGGGCATCATTACTTTTAAATCATAAAGCAAATGTTCCCTGAGCTCATGTCTTTTTATATTTGTTTCTCATTCTGCTGTGCCTTTAGCTGTTGGCTTTGGTGATTGGTTTGTATTGGGTATGCAGTTGAGCATAGGCTTTAGGCCCACTTTATCATCAGTACAATGTGTGATACATGCATCATGAGGGTTTTCTGATTTGCAAATGACAGTGTGCGAGTTTTATGGGAGAAAATTGGTGCATGGAAAGAGAAAATATTATGATAAATGGATTTGCTCAAAGTGAAAATAAAATGGGGGTTGGGGGGTCAAAACTACAGGGATGTCACGTGTGTTTTTGTTTTTGTTTTAGAACCCATTAGCAGCAATATGTCCCTGCAGCTGCCATTCCCTGGCAAAGTAGTGAGATGTTCTGATTTTCCTATCCCGGGACAGAGAGGGCCATAGCCATTTTTGCACATGTTATGCATTACAGGGAGCTCATAGGTGGTCTCCAGATGCAGAATGAGGAGTTTGGAGCAGCATGGATTGCACCCAGTGAAAACCACCAAAAAGCTGACCCCAGAGTGGCCTATGTGAGACAGGCAAAGGCAGTAGCACCAGATGCCCCTTCTCTGGCAAGAAGGAGACCCTGTCCTCCTAATACTGATGAAGTCAGCTCTGGGCTCCTGGAACTGTTCTCCCCTATCTCCCCCAGCCCACACTTATGTCTTGGGAAAGAGGGGAGATGGGGTGATGGGAAAATGCTCTCTATGTTTTTAGGGGGTGGGGTGTTAAGTCATTTCAGGGGCAGGGGCAGGATCCAGTGGCTTGTTTTCTGGCTGGAGGGTGCCTTGTTTTCTTGGCACTGAGGAGGCAGCCTGGAGGTTTGGAATGCAGGCAATTAGGTAAAGCAATTTAAGGCAGACTGTTTGGTTGCTTGGAGGTTGGTTTCCCCCTGTCCTGACACAGGAAGGGGGATCGGTTGTATGGGACATAGCAGCAGCAGGAGTAGCAGCAGCAGATATGCTTGAATGGCAAAAAGGATGGAGGTTTTGGTCGGCCCTCTTCTCTGTCCCGCCCACCACCCCGCCCTCTGGTGGTGCACTTAGTATACCTCTGGTCCTCGGCCCCACCTTTAGCAGCTTGGGGCCTTCAGTCCTTCGCCACAGGCAAGACTCCCCAGCTCTGGTCTCCCCTCCTAGGAAGCTTCTGCCCTCTCCCCAGAATTGCAGAGCAGTGTTACTCACAGGGTTCCCTACCTGTAGTGAAGCCATCTTTTCCCCACACTTTGGTTCTGTCCGCACTGGATGAGGCTGGGCCTACCCAGGAGGCCGGGCTCTTCCACAAACTGTTTCGGCCACGAAATGTCGGAGAGAGCAAAGACTACGGAAATCCTTCGATCGCCATGGCATACTCTCTTGAGTACTCTCTCTCTTTCCACCCCCTCTACTCCTCCCTATAAATATTAGGTATATGTTTATATATGGCTTGTTCTTGCCGTAATCTGGATACGAAAGCAAAATGTAACCAAAAAACATACAATCCTAAAACTTCAACCACAAATGGTTTGAATTAGGTGGATGCGTAACGCATGCTCTCTCCCAGCCCCAGCTCTCCGAAGTTCTCCACTGTTTGCGGTCACTGTTTTGCTTGTTCTCGCTATTAAGATACATTTAATACAATAACCCCCCTCGTCCTCTCCCTCCCCCTAATATTTCAGTTCTCCTTGGGCAAAGAAATGAAAGGCAGACTGGTTGAGTTCTAAAGGTCCCTGGTGTAGAAATGCCATTCGGTTGAGCAGCTGAAATGTTTAGAAACGATACCAGAAAAGGGGATGTGATGATGTCTCTTCTTCGTCTGCCTTCGGCGGTGCTTCGCTTTTCTTCCCGTCCTCTTTGAGTTATCCGAAGCTGAAGCCGCGGAGATCCCGTCGATTGTGCTCTCGGGCGTTAGGGTCGCGACACGCGCAGTCCCCCTGCAAATCGCAGGACATCGGGAAGGGGATCACCTGAGTAAAGAAGGGCAGCAAACGACCAACTTCAGCAAACGACCCTTGTGCAAGCGCTTGGAAGTTATATTGCGCCTTTGTGTGTCTTAAAGGTGCCAATGAGCACAAACTTTTATCGTGCCTCTAGAAAGACTTAGTTCTACGTCTTTAGGAAAGGACTCTAGGAGATACCAGCTATGGGGCAGAGGCCTCAATTGCTCTCCCTCATCATTGCCACCCTAAGGGCATCTCCCCCGCAGAGTGGGACTTCGAGCTGTTCACAATGGTCTAAAACAGACATAATAAATATAATCAAAACAGTACACACATACACACACATATATATAACTCGTAGCTGATAATTGTGGATACAACTTTAAGCCATATAAGATAGAAATATCCAGGCTTACTGTCCTTTGGGAACCTAGGAAGTTTCCACGGGGCTAGGAACTTCAGCCTCCAGGTGGGATCTGGAGATGCCCTGGAATTGCAACTCTCATCCTCAAAGTACAGAGATCGGTTTCCCTGGAGGAAATGGCAGCTTTGGAGGGAGGATTCTACAGTATTGTACCCCACTGAGCCCCTTGTCTTCCCCAGTCTCCATCCCTAAATCTCCTTGAATATGCCAGCCTGGATCTGACAACCCCACCACCCCAACCCCCATCGGTGGCCAGGAGGATCTTGGAAACTACACAGGGATGGATCTCATCTGAGTGGCATTCCACCAGCAGGGGACTATGGCTGAAAATGTCCTCACCCAGTGGGCACCAAACATGCGACCCAAGGGCCCAGCACCACCAGGGCATTTGGAGCATACCATCAGAGGGTATCAGGAATAAAAAGGTTCTTTCCTAACATCTGAGATCCTTCAACTGAGGGTTTCAACCTCTGAGCTTATGCATACACAACACAGATTGATCTCTACCTCCATTGCATGGTTCCACCACTATGAAGCTGCTTTAGACCAATCCAGACCCTGCCACCCACCATCTTCACAGACAGAGAAAGCTGTTCCACAACTTCTATTGAGCTTTTCACCTGAAGCTTCCAATGATATACATTGCCTACAAACACAGATGTTCTACAAAACTGAAACTGCTAGTGAATTTGTCTAATCACCACTTAGAGCCATCTATGTAAAATATTATTCTGGGGCAATGAGGAGCACACATTTTATACATGTCCAGGAGAGATTAAGTTATCCATTCATCAATCAAGATCGTTTTGTTCAACAGTCCTTGAAGGAGCATACAAAATTCAGTCATGTTTCACACACATACTTGACTCTATTGCCATTAAAATAAAGTAAAAGGCCTGCATCAATTAACAAAGATCAACAGTAGTTACCTATAGAAAACCCTACAGAAAAGCAATGGGTTAAAATTAATGATGAAAAAAGCAATGGAATATTTAATGTATAAAAAGGCTGAAGGGTTTTTTGATCCCTAACAGAAACGTCACTCAGGAGATCCTTAGAAAGAGTACAAACTGTGAAGAGCAAATCTAGGATTTAATAGTTTTAATGAGGTAGCTCCAAAGGCCCAAACTAGCACCAAATGAAGACATTTATATGTTGAGGTGAGAAACCAGATAACTCACAGTTGCCTGGGTAAATAGGGACAGGTGGTAAAAAGGTAAAAGGTAAAGGTATCCCCTGTGCAAGCACCGAGTCATGTCTGACCCTTGGGGTGATGCCCTCCAGCGTTTTCACGGCAGACTCAATACGGGGTGGTTTGCCAGTGCCTTCCCCAGTCATTACTGTTTACCCCCCAGCAAGCTGGGAACTCATTTTACCAACCTCGGAAGGATGGAAGGCTGAGTCAACCTTGAGCCGGCTGCTGGGATCGAACTCCCAGCCTCATGGGCAGAGCTTTCAGATGGCTGCCTTACCACTCTGCGCCACAAGAGGCTCTACACCACAAGAGGGACAGGTGGTATATATATGCAAAACAATTTCTGCCTGACCACATGGTTGGAAGGAAGCTGGCTCTGTGGTATATTTTATTTTTTTGCTTTGCTGGGGATTTCTGTTTTACTCGCTCTGTTTACAGCAACGGATTTCCACGTTACAGCCCCCAGCTTAGCTAAATAAACCGTGAACCGAACCGACGTTTTTTAAGCCCAGTTAATAAAACTTTCCTTTTCTTTATTGCCATGCTGATAGTTTATATTGTCAACATTATTTCCTTTCCTATTTCCCAACTGGCAACAGAAACAGACGGCTCCCCATCAGGCACAACAGACCGCAGCTTCATCTCCAGCCATGAGTCAATCTGTAATGGCTGATTTATGGAAACAAAGGTGTTTGTATTTTAACATTTTTATTTATGTACCAAACAATAGTATTTCATATGCTCAATAAATCATACAAAACAGCAACCGTCAAGCCGCGTTCTAGTGCTGCGTTCATAGTTTACCCTCTGAAACAAAACGGATTGTGTCCAATACATTTCGTAACTCCGTCAAGAATCACAAAGAATGGGTCAGCCAGGTGGTGGAACAGGACCAATCTCCCCGCCCCCAGGCAAAGTGAAAAGCTCTGCTTGATCTGGGTGACTCCCCAGTTATGCAGGGAAATAGCCCATAGTAAAAAAGAGAGAAGGGGGGGGGAGAGACAAATTCTCCAAGAAGGATAAGAAGAGTTGGATTTTATACCCCACTTTTCACAATCCAAAGGAGTCTCAAAGCAGCTTACAATCCTCTTCCTTTCCTCTCTTTACAACAGACATTCTGGGATATAGGTGGAGCTGAGAGAGCTCTGCCAGAACTGCTCTGAGAACAGAACTCTCAGGACTGGGACTAGCCCAAGCTCACCCAGATGGCTGCATGTGGAGGAGCAGGGAATCAAACCCAGCTCTCTAGATTAGAAGCCACTGCTATTAATCACGACACCACGCTGGCCCATCGCCCCATATGAGGCACGGCCCAGAATGTGGAGGTCAGGTCAGTGTCAGTTTCAGGAAAGACAAAGGAAAAGTGAGTGTACTCTCCAGCCCTTAAGACCTTAGAGTAGCGATCCCCAACCTGTGGGCTACGGACCACATGTGGTCCTTCGACTAATTGCTGTCCATGGAACCCACAGAAGTTAACGCCAGAGTTCAAACAAACTGATTCTTCTCTTGTCCAATTTTTTAATTATCCAACTTTCACAGCCATAAGTGGCTATAGGAAATATGATAGATCTAACTAATCTACATTTGGTGGTCCTTCCTTTTCCATGTTCAGTTCAAGCTCATCATTGCTGAGTGACCCAGAGAAATTTGAGTTTTATTTACTGCAATCGCCACTCCCACCAATTTGTGATCCAAGAAAAATGAATTACTGAACACATTCAATCTCCTCACCATCAATTGTTATTGTGACATGTCTGGTTTTGGTGGGGTTTTTTTGCAATTGACATTTTTTGGGTTTTTTTTAGTGTTTAAGAAAGGTCAAATTTCTTACTTCATTGACATTTGCAATCAGCTGTTCTAGGCCTCCCTTAATTTCTGACAGGAGGGTAGTATCATCAGCATAATGAAGATTATTTATATTCCTTACTCCAATCTTAATTCCAGTGTTTGATTCTTTGAGTTCAGTCTCTCTCATAATGAGCTCAGGATACAAGTTAAACAGGAAGAGTGAAAAAATAAAACCTTGGCACACTCCTTTCTTTACTTTGAACCAGTCAGTGCCATCAAATGGTGTACAATGACTTCTTGGTTTGCATAGTTTGATCAAATACACTGGCACCCCCAAATTGTTTAGGGCTTCCCTCAACACATTCAACACATTCAAAAGCTTTCTTGTAGTCAATGAAACAGATGCAGACATCCTTCTGACATTTAAATGACTTTTCCAAAATCCAGTGCAGGTTTGCTGTGTGATCACGAGTGTCACATCCCTATCGAAAGCCAGCTTCAACATCTGATAATTCTCTTTCAATGTTTGTTGCTATGCGTTGTTGCATGATCTTTAGCAGGATCTTACTAACATGAGAAGTGAGGGCTATTGTAATTGGAACAGTTTTTTGAGTCACCCTTTTTTGGTAGTAGGATGAACACAGATCATTTCTACTCCTCTGGCCAGTTAGTAGTTTCCCAGATTTTCTGGCACAAAGTTGCAATGGTTTTAATTGGTATACATCTCAGCAGTTTCAGGGGTATGATGTTAATGCTTGGAGCCTTGTTGTTTGGCAATTGACTCAAGGCTCATTCAACTTCCTCTTCAAGAATGGCCAGTTCTATTTCTATTTCTATTTTCATTTTGAAGACAGTGAACTTCCATTCTGCATGCATACAGTTCTTCTATGTATTCCCTCTTATTCTATGTGTTCTTGATGCTCCATTGGTCAGTCAGTTCCTTCCCTTGTTTATCTTTGATAATGCTTTTGAAAGAAGCAAATGGCATCTGGAACCTCTTTAGTTGTGTGAAAGCTTTCCCTGTGTGTCCCTTTTTGTAATCTTCTGCTTGCATTTCTGATTCCAGTAAGCTTCACTGTGTATTCTTGCTGCCCTGTGAAAATCCGCGTTTAATTTTCTTGCTTCCTCCCTCTTGCTTGCAGCTTTTGCTGCTTTTCTACATTCAGCTATTTTTGTAGTTTCATTGGATAACCATTTTTATCATTTTTCTGGCTTCTTGTGCAGTATGTGTTTAACTGCTGTTTCAACAACAGTTGATTGAATTTCCTGCCACAGTTCATCAGGCATCTTATCTGCTGCATTGAAATTGACTTTTTACCTCCACTGCATATGCAAATGGGATTTTATTTACATCAAACCTCCTTAACTTCCTTGATATTGCAGAGTTTTGTTTTGATTTTAGGCAGTAAAAGTTCATGATCTGAACCAGAACCAGCACCTGGATATTTTGACAGCAAGGATGTAACTGGACCATCATCATTCCTGCACTGAGCAGGGGGTTGGACTAGATGGCTGTATGGCCCCTTCCAACTCTATGATTCTATGATTCTATGATTCTATCAGCTGCATAAGATATAGTAAATTTGGTTTCTATGTAGTTCACTTGGTGACGTCCAAATGTATAAGTGACATTTATGCTGTTTGAACCAAGTGTTCATGATGTGAAAGCAATTTCCATGACAGAATTGTGCCAGACAATCCCCTGCATCATTCCTTTCTCTAAATCCGAAGTTGCCAGTAATGTCTCTTGCTGCTTGTGTGCCAACATTTGCATTAGTCACCCATTATGTAAATGACATCCTTCTTTGGTACTTGTTTTAGTGTCTTGAATTGTGGTTTAGAAGTCTTCAATTTCTGGCTCTGTTGCATCAGTTGTCATAGTGTATACTTGGACAGCTTTGATATTTATTGGTTTGACACAAATTTGAATTGTTGTGTTTCAATCATTGATCCTCAAAAAACTTTCCACTGCTTGAGAAATATTTTTTGAAAGCCATGCCATTCCTTACTATGGAATTATGTCCTGAATAGTAGATTGTAAAATACTCTGATTGAAAGAAACCATAATCTGTCCAGTGTAATTCACTGATGCCAAGGAGGTCAATGTTCAACCTGACCATTTCTCTTTTGATAATTTCCATTTTTCCTTGAGTCAGTCCTCTAACCTTCCAAGTTGCTATTTGGTGCATCTTCATAAAGCACAGACCCTTTTTTCACCATTGGCAGCATCAGCATCTGGGGTTCCTACCGGATTTTCCCCAGGTACATCATAAAATCCAGGGCTACTTGCTGCAGGTCCTTGCTCCTCCTCAGTCACTTGTTAGGTATTTTCTGGCATGAAGGGCTCACCATTGGGGACCATATTGAAATCATTTGAGAGCTCTCTCATAGGACTTTCTTGGCAAAACCTTTTTACAAGGTACATTGTCAGGTCTTTCATTAGCCCTCCCCATTTACCCGGGCTTGGGACCGGCATGCTCAAGTGAGTATGGCTGCTAGGGGGATTGCCTTGGTGACTGAGCTGAGTGCCTGGCAGAGCAGACCAATAATAAGTATTTCACCACTTAGTCACTGAAGAAAGGATTGGGGTGATCCATATTGCACTGAACACAAAGAGTTGGGAGATTCACTCCCAATGAGATCGTCCCACAGCTGATAGCGCAGAGATTGAGAGGCATACAGACAATTCATAAGTTGAAACAAAACAGTGCCTTATCAAACTCAGAACTGTCAGAACCTGAACTAAAATGGCCATCCTCCCTAGACCAGGGGTGGCCAAACTGTGGTTCTCCAGCTGTCCATAGTCTGTGATTCCTATGCGCCCCTGCCAGCAGCATGCCTAAGCATTCTGTCGCCCCTGCCTAAGCAGTCTGATTCCATAAAAAGGACAGGTTTAAGGCCCTGAACAGCTGCACTAAGAAGTGTTATTTGCTTCTGGTCACAGCTTTAGTTTAAAAGGAGAGGTACTCATAAGGTTTGCCAGCCTCCAGGTGTGACTTGGAAATCTCCCAGGATTACAACTGATCTCTAGCCTACAGCTTTGAAGGGCAGACTCTGGCATTTTATTCTGCTAAGTAGGATTGCCGGCAATTCCCCACTGCCTGCCATTGTTTTGTCGGCTGGCGGGAGACAAATGGAGAAAAGAAATCACTGTTGGAGTGACAGCATAACCCCATAGCATTTCTGGCAATTCCTAGAGAGGCATGGCATCACTTTCAGGTTTTGACCAGAAGACACAAAACAGAATTTTGCCAACGGTGCCCAATGACTGTTTCTGATGGCCACAGATTTAAGGTGGCACTCTATGAAGTTGGGACAGGAAAAAATGGAATTGTGTCCTCTTCACAAAACACAGGATTTATGGCATTCCCTGCCCTGAGATCAAGTTTACCATGTTGGTTAAGTGGACCCTTCAGGGTTAGAGGCCGTGAATGCCAACTACTGGGGAATAAAAGGGGGGGTGGCCTTGATGCCCTCCTTGTGGGTCTTCTGGAGGCATTATCAGTCAGTAAGGGAAGCATAGCTAGACTGATCCAGAAGGGCTCTTCTTAGATTCATAAATTCTTAACGCAGAGAATATCCACTCAAGTTAACGAACAGTGAATTTATATGTGAGTTAAAAAGCAGATGATGATAAACGTCACTTTTATCAAAACCGGGAAAATCCATGATGTGACATAGGTTTAAATTCATCATATGAGTTATTTTTAATCATGAGCATGGTTCCCAATGTTTAAAGATATGCTGGTTATTATTCAGATTGGGTTCTTAAATATAATCAGTGCAAAGTTCAGGTTGATCACACTTTAAAGATGGACAGCAGGTCTCGGGCACTGTTCTTTTCTAGAGCGCTGGTCTGCTTCTACAGCAGCTCATGACTTGCAAAGCTTATCTTCAACTACTTTTTGCATTAGAGCGGAGCTCTGCTTTGAGACTACAACTCAGGTCTTGCAAAGCAGTGGCAAGGAAAGGAAGCAAGCTAGTTTGCAAAAGTGGCTGTCTCTTTAAAAACAAAGAAAAGCAAGAGTTGAAGAAATAGCCTCTGGCGGTACTTTGGCAAAAGGAAGTTGATTTCAGTGGATTGCATCAGGAATTTACATAGAGAAGAACAGGGACAAGTGGGGAGGGGGGGGGGCTATGGTGCCTGGAGTGAATTCCCAGGAGTCTTTCCCATCTGCGCAGGCCAAGTTAATGACCTAATTCCCCTCCCTTCCTGAATAATGCCACAACCTGTTCTGATGTTTTCAGCAAGCATAATGTGGATTCACTCCCTGCTGACACATTGACTTCCTCCTAGGGCATTAAAAAAACCCTCCATGCCACGTAGTGAGCCCCTCCCATCTGTTCCCTGTGCAATGCATTTGTCAGGGGGGCTCCTGGGAATGTGCGCTACACATTACATGCATGTATGTTCCCACTGATGTGCAACCTGTCCTTCCCCATGCAAGGTCTGTGCCTGTCTTTAGCATAACAAATCACTCTTTACTCCCAAGTTATGCACATGAAGGGCAGGTCACTGTTGATTTCCCAGCTAGGCAAGTCTTTCTGCAAGTCTTTATTTACATAAATAAATAATTTTAACACTTGCAACTTACTGTTTTTAAGATTGTGATTATGTTTTATTATCCGTATATATTGTAAATTGCTCTGAAACCACAAGGGAAGGGTGGTATAAAAATGTAATTAATAAATAAGGGACTGGCAGAATGTCAAAACAGATAACTATGGATCTAACAGCCCAGGTATGAACATGCTTTTAAGAACATAAAAATACTCCCATTATATCAGACCCACCATAAATTTCATTTGCCCAGGTCAGGCAGGAATCCTCCTGGTAGTTTGACCCACTCAGCCACCCTTACACTAGGACTACTGGGGGAGGGCAGAAATAGCACTGCAGGACACATCAACCCCACTTCCGGGTTTTCAGCCAGAAGTGATACCAGCACATCAGGAAACACTAGAATTCCTGCAAAACTCACTAGTAAGATCATAGAATTTGGGGGAAAGTCACCTGATCTTTCAAATTATGGTGTTGGAGACGAACACTGCGAATACCATGGACAGTCAGAATTACCAACAAGATAGTTTTAGAGAGGAGCCACTGTAATGATGGTCAGTTCATAGTCTGATGAAGAATGCTTGCACCTGAAAGCTCACACCTTGAATAAATCTTTGTTGGTCTTAAAGGTGCTACTGGACTCTGATTTTATTAGAATCACAGAATCATAGAGTCGGAAGGGGCCATACAGGCCATCTAGTCCAACCCCCTACTCAACGCAGGATCAGCCCAAAGCATCCTAAAGCAGGATGTCATTAGAAGGAAAGAGATTATGGCTAAAGCTCACTTACTTTGGACACATCATGCAATCAAACTCGCTAGAAAAATCATTAATGCTTGGCATGGTCAGCGGCAAAAGGAAATGTGGTCGCCAAAGAATCTTCTGGCTCAACACAATCAAAGCCAATACAGGGATGACCATGAACCAACTAAAGAAAGCAGTCAGAAACAGGGACACATGGGGAAGACTTTCCTATAGAATTGCTGAGGGTTGGATATGACTGAACAGATGACATCATCATCATCACTTGATCTGCTGATGAAACTTCTAAGTTTTCTCTAGGAAGAGATGTCAACGCACCAGATGATGCCATTTCTGTCTCTTTCCACCACCACCACCACCCCTTAAGCTCCCAAGGTAATAGACTTGCCACTCTAATTTCATTCAGGTCCTATTTCCTACAAGAGTCAACCAGGTGTCTCGGAGGCTCTCATGCAGGGGAACAGAGCTTCAAACACCTCTGCTTCCCTCTTGAAAACCCTATGGGGTTGCCAAAGATTGATGGCACTTTGCATGCACATAAGCCATCAGTATATCCTGTAGCAGTGAGTTCTACAAGTTAATTATATGTCATCTAAAGAAACATGTCCTTGAATACATCCTGAACCAGCTGCCTCTCTACTTCATCAATGGCTACCAAGTTCCTAGTACAAGAAAGGAGGAATAGTGCTCTTTCCATTTTCCTCGTCCCATGCATAATTTTATAAAACTCTCTCAAATCTCCCTTTAATTTTCTTTTCCTTATTAACTATAAAAGTGCCAAACAAATTAACCCCCCCCACACACACACACACAGATACACACACACTCCGGTACACTCCTGGTCATTCTTAGGCAGCCTGTTCAGCAGTGGAATAGGCTGCCTAAGGAGGTGGTGAGCTCCCCCTCACTGGCAGTCTTCAAGCAAAGGTTGGATACACACTTTTCTTGGATTCTTTAGGATGCTTAGGGCTAATCCTGCGTTGAGCGGGGGGGGGGGGTTGGACCAGATGGCCTGTATGGCCCCTTCCAACTCTATGATTCTATGATTTTATGATTCTACTAGTTTCAAAGCCCCTTTATAAAAAGGGGTTTTGAAAGGGGGGTTGCCTTGTGCGGCGGTCTGACGCTGCGCGAGGCGCTTCGCGCCTCCCGCAGCGTCAGACCGGCAAAGAGGGAATCCCCAGCAGCCGCGCTTCGCGCAACTGCTGGGGGTTGCCTCGTGCGGCGGTCTGATGCTGCGCGAGGCGCTTCGCGCCTCCCGCAGCGTCAGACCGGCAAGGAGGGAATGGCGGCGGTCTGACGCTGCGCGAGGCGCTTTGCGCCTCCCGCAGCGTCAGACCGGGAGCAACTGCGAGCTGCGCTGCGCGCGGCTCGCAGTTGCTCAGCCTGGGAATCGGAGGGACCAATCGGCAGGCGCTTCGCGCCTGCCGATTGGTCCCTCCGATTGTCTGTCGTGAGGAAGGGTCCAACCCGGACCCTTCCTCATCACGGACAAAGCCCACCTCTAGGGGGCTTAACGAATTATATAGTCCGTGGCGCCCGTGGCGCCACGGGCTGTTTAAAGATGTAGAAGAAGAAACTTTTCATAGCTCACAGGAGTCATAAAGTGACTTCCAATCTCCTTCCCTTCCTAACCCCAAAACAGACATCCAGTGAGGTAGGCAGAACTGAGAGAGCTCTGCCAGAACTGCTCAGTGAAAATAACTCTAACAGGAAGGTGACTATCCCAAGGTCACCCAGCTGGCTGCATGAAGACAGAAGGGACTCAAACCCAGCCCAGTCTGCTGTTTTTAACCACTACACCAAGCTGGCTCCTGATGTATCTACATATAATGAATGTATGTGTAGTTGTGAGCAAGATTCACGGTCTACATATACAGTCTACAACTGTGCAACAAGTACACCTTTAAAATATATGGCCACTAGAGAAACAGCTATTCTAAATCTTGATTTGTCAGGGAACAACAGTATCGCAGTGTCTGTGAATGCTAAGCTAAGCATTTGGGGAGTAGTCGGATAAAAATCTAATAAATAAATAAATAAACAAATAAATAAACAAATAAATAAAAAATAAATAAAAAATAAATAAAATAAATAAATAAATAAATAAATAAATAAATAAATAAATAAATAAATAAATAAATAAATAAATAAATAAATAAATAAATAAATAAATAAATAAAAAGGGTCTAGGGTTGCCAGTACTGGGTTTGGATATACATGGAGCAGCCATACTCTCCAAAGGAATGGATCACTGTCTCATGAAGATAAATTATAATTCCAGGGGATCTCCATGTCCCACCTTGGGACTAGCATCCCTAAACTAACCTGGAATTTACTCCCCACCCACCCACCCACCCACCCACCCACCCACCCACCCACACACACATGCTTAATCTTGTAAAATCATTCACAATGCACAAATATATCTCACCCACTTTGGGTGAATTCATACAACCCACATGTTTAACTGTTTTGTGGCATCCATCTAACTCATCCATTCTCAAAGGAGGCCATATGGCCTCGTGGGGGGCCCTGGCACATTTGAGGAAGGCCACAGCCTGAAAATTGTGAAAAGGAGAGACCAAAGGTGTTATTGGGGGCCCTGGTAACTGAATTGATGAAATACCCTTTTTGTCCCATATTACGTTGTTAATGGCAAGAAAGTTCAACTTTCGTCTAGGGAAAGAAAAAGAAATCATGTAATTTGTTCCTTTGTGTATGCTTGAATTAATACATTCATGGGGAAAAAATGAACACACATGCTTCCCTTGGTCATGTGTTCTAGAAATCTGTCTTGGTAAATATAAGTCAAGGTACATTGAGTATAGCTAGTTCACCCTTAAAGTAAAGGTAAAGGTATCCCCTGTGCAAGCACCGGGTCATGTCTGACCCTTGGGGTGACGCCCTCCAGCGTTTTCATGGCAGACTCAATACGGGGTGGTTTGCCAGTGCCTTCCCCAGTCATTACCGTTTACCCCCCAGCAAGCATTTTGCCGACCTCGGAAGGATGGAAGGCTGAGTCAACCTTGAGCCGGCTGCTGGGACTGAACTCCCAGCCTCATGGACAGACAGATTCAGACAGCATTTCTGCTGCCTTACCACTCTGCGCCACAAGAGGCTCTTAGTTCACCCTTAGCCTAGGCCTTTTTTAGCCTAGCTCATTATGCAAGCACCAACCAACTCCAGAGGGCCCTGGAACTTGAGAAGACCTCCTAAAAGGACTGTGGCCAAAAAAAAGGTTGAAATTGGCTAGTCTACCTATGATGTCATTGTGGAGCTTAGATAGCCTGAGAGCACAGCTGAACTCTCTGCAACCAGAACCACAAAACAAGGCACAACAGGTAAGCAGGTGTTTGTGTGGAGGGGAGAGTTAAACATGAAGGTCATCTATCCTTCCCAAAGACCCACAAGTCCACCAGTAGCCATTCAGTTCAACCTCAGTTCCAAAAGTCCTCCTCTGGAGGAGTGTTTTTCACAACACTAGGTTTTCCATCGAGAAAGAAAACTGTCCATGCAGATTCTTCAGCGGCAATGGTAGTGCCAGATGTCCTCCCACAATGGCGTATACAATACTTCTGTGTCTTTTTGACTTGCCTGGAGTGTCTTGTGCCGCTAAGAATGCTGTGCATTGCATGTCCCCCCCCCCCCCAAAAAAAAATCCAATTTGGTTTTAAACAGATAAAATTATTATCAGTACACAAACCATGGCTAGGAAGACAAACAAAAGTCATTGGGTATGAACATATTTATGTCTGTCACACAGGGAGGTGTGGGGCACAACACTTTAAAGCAGGCATGTAAATCCCTAGAAGTGTGATAGAAACCAATGATTGCTCCCTGTTTTGTTGGTTTTTATATCTTTTGTTTATACTTTGCGGTCTTGGTTTTCATTTTTATTTCGCTCCTGGTTTTGTGGATTCCATTGCGTAGGCATGTTGGCATCATTTTTTTTTAAATATGTGCATCACTGGGTATTTTCATGTTCAATCTATGCCCTTTACACATAGAACTGGCATATAATGCTGATTTACTGATGCACAGATAGTACTGAAAGATTTTATGGGGAAAGTCTGGTGTGAGCAAACAGGAAATGGTGCGAAATAAAGAATGTTGGGCTCCATTTGGAAAAAGGAAAAGTGGCAGCTGAGATGGGAATGAGGGGGGGAACAGCAGGGATGAGCAATTCATAACAATCCCCTAGTGTGAGTTTGCATGTGTGTGTTTACATAAGCAGCACAGAGACGGGAGGGTGGCTATCACGAGAGACCATCAGATTGTTCCGCTCTGTTCCCTTTGCGCAACCCTTGCAACAGAAACAGATGGGAGGATATTCTACACTGACACACCAAATAGGGCAAGCAAAGCAGGAGGAGCTTATAGCCTCTTGGAATCCAGTGGGAATATTTCTCTGCTCAATGGAACACTTTTAAGATGAAGAATATACATATTGAACCTTTTATATGCCCTCAATTTCACTCATAATACCTGCATTATTAAGCATTGCTTACGCATCAATAAACCATACGCCTACTTGTAGTTATCTTTGTTAAGTGTCATGGATGGAGAAAGGGGCTGTGGCACAACAGTAGAGCGTTTTCTTTGTGTGTAGACCAGGGGTAGTCAAACTGCGGCCCTCCAGATGTCCATGGACTACAATTCCTAGGAGCCCCTGCCAGCAAACGCTGGTGTAGACTGTCCCAGGTTCAATCCCCAGCATCTCCAGTTGAAGGATCAGGTAGTAGGTGATGTGAAAGACTTAAACCTGAGACCCTGGAGAGACAATGCTAACTTTGATGGATCCACTGTCAAGCTCAGTGTAAGGAAGCTTCATGTGCAACTAATTGTGACTCCTACATTCCCATTCATGAGCTCCATGATTAACATTGCTTAAAATCTCCATTCCACTGTTACCTGGCAATTTCATCTCCAGACCCACCACACATCCATCTAAAGGTCTACCTCAAATAATTATGTGCTTTTTCCTTGCTACCTTTCATCTTTTGCCCAGAACACTTTGGACTTGAGGCCTTGGGCACAACCACATAAAATGACACATATGGTATGTAGATGTAAAAGAAATGAACGTGTATTGCTTATTCCTGTCTTCAGCTCCCCTTCCCTTTGCCATTTTCCCTTTTAATTTTTCAATAGCAAGGCCTTCAGAAATAGCAATGCCTTATGTTCTTATCTGAAGCAGGGGTAGTCAACCTGTGGTCCTCCAGATGTTCATGGACTACAATTCCCATGAGCCCCTGCCAGCGTTTGCTGGCACAGGTTGACTATCCTTGCTCTAAAGCACAAGACCCATTCATGATCCTATCTAGATAGTAATAGAGATTATTATGGTATTAGAGCAAAAAGTAGATAGAATCATTCATTCAGGTCACCTCTTCCTTTTCTTCTGGAAGCACTTTTAAATGTAACCCCCTGATTCTTAAAGGAACTATCTCCTACCCTTGCCAAAAATCCCTCAGATTACGTGCAGTCTCCATCATAGGATATGATGTTTTGCTGAGGGACCCTCTGACTATGCTGGGTGCTATCTGTGCTATTTCCAGAGTGATGTAATACGGTCAGATTAATTGCTCAAATATTGACTCCTTTTTTTGTCCCTGCAAAAAGTTTTTTTTTAAGTTTGTCAGGGGGAGGAGGGGCTCGCAAACCAGTTGTGTTTCCAGTAAACAACATCAGGTTCTCCAGAACGTGTGCTTAGTTTGCTTTCCTTTCCGAGGCATGTCCCAGTTTGCGAGGAAGGGCCCCCAAGACTGACAGCTTAAATGGTATGCTTGGTGTGGCTACGCAATCAGAAATACATGTTTGCTTGGGAGGTTGGCTGTTCTTGCCCCAAAGTTTTCTTACACTGTGCAGGTGATTCATAACTTAATTGCCAAAGCATATGAGGCAACAGCGTCTCCTCCCATTTTGCAGTGCTGCAACTTCAATGGGATGTTCCCTGCTAAAGAAACAGATGTTCTCGCACTGACAACAGAGACCCATTTATTTTGCTATTATTATTTAGGTTTTGAGGGCAAAGAGCATAAGAGCCTCAAGATGAGCAAAAGACGTCAGGTGAGCAAACCTTTGCCGGCGTGGAAAAACATTATGGTGGGGTGCTTTTTCTTTCTCTGCCAACCTATGAAGACTTGCTCACAAAAGCCTAAGTAGGGATAGGATAGTATTTAGGGAGATTTAGACTGAACTAAAAGAGCCTCTTATGGCGCAGAGTGGTAAGGCAGCAGCCATGCAGTCTGAAAGCTCTGCCCATGAGGCTGGGAGTTCAATCCCAGCAGCCGGCTCAAGGTTGACTCAGCCTTCCATCCTTCCAAGGTCGGTAAAATGAGCACCCAGCTCGCTAGGGGGTAAACGGTAATGACTGGGGAAGGCACTGGCAAACCACCCCGTATTAAGTCTGCCATGAAAACGCTAGAGGGCGTCACCCCAAGGGTCAGACATGACTTTGTTCTTGCACAGGGGATACCTTTACCTTTACCTTTAGTCTAAACTATCTGTTTTCCTGAACAAAATCTATTTGTGCAAAGCATTCTTGAGTACTTTTCATCATTACACAAAGAAAAATAAGGACAGGTTTCCAAGCTCCCTGTTCTCAAACTTAGGATCTCTTGGATAGGATCCATCCTATCCACAACTGGATTTCAACTTATATGAGATGATTTTACTCATCTCTCACATCCAGGCTAAACCGGGAGATAATTTAAGAGCAGATTGACTATGAAAGATGGTCAATGTACCAGATAGGTTCCCCCTCCCCCTTGGATTATTTCTATCTGGTCTCCTTGATGGATGTTGACAACATTCTGGATGTTGTAGAGGTGACCACGTATGACTGAGAGGCCTGCCTATCTTGTCTGGCAATGGCTTGCTAGGAGAAGAGGGGGTATTTTATTGGGGGAAAGTATTAATCACTCCTTAGTGAATGGGGATCCCCCAAGGCCTCTGGACAGTAGCCCTCACTACAAGAAGAAGAGATGGGTTTTTTGTACTCTGCTTTTTAATACCCGAAGGAGTTTCAAAGAGGCTTACAATTGGCTACTCTTCCTCTCATCACGATCGACACTCTGTAAGGTAGATGAAGAAGAAGAAGAAGAAGAAGAAGAAGAAGAAGAAGAAGAAGAAGAAGAAGAAGAAGAAGAAGAAGAAGAAGGAGTTGGTTCTTATATGCCGCTTTTCTCTACCCGAAGGAGGCTTAAAGCGGCTTACAGTCGCCTTCCCTTTCCTCTCCCCACAACAGACACCCTGTGAGGTGGGTGAGGCTGAGAGAGCCCTGATATCACTGCCCGGTCAGAACAGTTTTATCAGTGCCGTGGCGAGCTCAAGGTCACCCAGCTGGCTGCATCTGGAGGAGTGCAGAATCGAACTCAGTGTGTCAGATTAAAAGTCTGCACTCCTAACCACTACACCATACTGGCTCCCCTCATGAGATTGAAAGAGCTCTGAGAAGTGTGACTGGCCCTAGTTACCCAGCTGGCCACATGTGGGGAGTACGGAATCAAACCTGGTTCTCTGAATTAGAGGCCACCGTTCTTAACAACTACACCAAGCTGGCTCTCATAAGATAAGATGACTTTGGCTAACTCTTGACCGGTTTCAGTTCTTACTCTTTTTGGAGAACACTATTCAGCATGTGGTTGCAAAGTAACACAAGGGTCTCCTGGATTTGTCTCTGAGCCTTTTCAATCTGGCTTGAAGTCAGGCTATGTTCCGGAGATAACCTTGGTGGTTCTGATGGCTAGTCTCCACTTTCTGGTTGGTAAGAGCACTACTTTACTGTTTGTGTTAATAGGTGTTGGCTGTCTTGATATAACTGACTGAGAGATGGACAGAATCCAGAAGGGGTTGAGTATTTTGTGTCTTTTATCCCAAGTTTTAAATCCTTACAATGGCTCCTGGTTTGTTTCTGAATTCATTTCAAGATATCAAACGTTACAGGGTCCTGGACCCTCATATTAACGGGATCACCACATAAGCCCATATGGCAAGTCCGTTCATCTATGTCCGTTCATCTATGTCAGGGGTAGTCAAACTGCGGCCCGCCAGATGCCCATGGACTACAATTCCCATGAGCCCCTGCCAGCGCTGGCAGGAGCTCATGGGAATTGTAGTCCATGGGCATCTGGAGGGCCGCAGTTTGACTACCCCTGATCTATGTGGTTCTTCTGGGTGTTTTCATTAGTTGTTCCCATTTTGTAGAACACGATTTGAAAATTACGCAAAGGTCAAAGCCCTTCTGGAGATCTCTGATGAAAAAACAGCTTTGTGACTGAGTTTTAAGAAGTCCCATGCATTTTTAAAAAACTTATTGTGGTTATATTCTGGTTCCTATCGCATAAAATCTTTCACCTTTTACTATCTAGGTATTGTGGGTTTAAATTTGTGAATGTGTTGAGACGTATGTAATTTGAGGCATGCAGCACAGAGAAAAAGGGAGGGCTTGGGTTTTTTTTTAACTAAATACACCTACCCAAGCATTTGATTTTCTAATGAAGGAACACAAAGTCTCCTGCCACTGCAAACAATAACAGCTAGATTAGCAAGGGAGATTTGAGAACTATAGCAATTGAATGAATCCTGGGGCAACACTGGATGACATCACTTTGGCCTTGATGGAGGTTGGCCACCTCCCGCCTTGGAAAAGAAAGAACGCTGAAAGCTCATCTGTGCATGATCTTGAAATCCTAGCAAAGATGTCCTCTTGCGCCATCAGCCACGGTGTGTGGTTATCCTCCTCCACAAGGCACACAGATACACACAGCCAATTGCTTGCTCAATTGAACAATGTGGTGTTCTCTTTCTAAAGCATTAGTCTTCCTTTAAAATAAAACAGCAGAAAGGGTCAGGAGCATTCAGGCTGTGGAAGCTCTGGAAATCTGGCCTGGGTCAAGAGGTCACAGACATTAAAAGGAAACAGGATTTTGTTTGCCCTTAATGGAGCGGACCTTATCCCCTCTAGATCACTGGCAGAAGGCCTTGCTCTCTGCCATTGGCTGGAAGGACTGGATGGAATGGTCTTTGTTGAGCCTCAAAAGCGCTCCCGGGTCAGCAGGAGGGCAGGCAGCTCAACAGATTAACACATTCCCTCCTCTGGCTGCCTCAGCACAACTGTCTTCTTTCCCCTGCCAGAACTGCCTGGTTCATCACTGGTGTGTGGATCTTGAACTTTGAATCCATGTATATGCATTTGATGCTTCTTTCCTGTGAATGGGTTTCTCTTTCTCCCTCTCTCTCCCCACCCATACAGGTATCTTGAGGTGGATAGCCCAGGCTAGTCCAATTCTGCCAGATCTTGGCTGCTAAGCAGGGCTGACTCTGGTTAGTATTTGGATGGGAGACCACCAAAAAATGTCAGTCTCATTATGCAGAGGCAGGCCATGGCAAGTAAGATAGAATGGACCGCCCACTGAATATATTCATTTTCAGGACTTTTATTAAAGGGGGCACTGGTGTTGCTAGCAACATAATTAAAGATTATAATTAAAGATGGCAAAATATATTTTAAAAGATTGTAGGAAGACAGTCATTAAGCCTGGAAGAGGAATGCTTGAAAGAATTGTAAACATGGGTGAGTCTTGCAAAAACAATATATACAGGGCTGAGCAAATAGCCCCTGCTAAGAAGAAGAGTTGTTTTTTTATACCCTGCTTTTCTCTACTAGAAAGAGTCTCAAAGGTGATTCTGCATGGCGGTGGCCATGCCGTGCCACCACTGGTGCTTGTTTCCACACTGGGGACACATTTCAGTGCTGGATCTGCTCTGACACTGAAATGTGTCCCTTGGGAAACAAAACAGTGGTGGAATGGTTCCCATGGCAGAACACAATCCCACCTCCCTGCAAAATAAAAAGAAATGCCTCAGTCCGTTCCTGGAGTGCAGTAAAGCACCACAAAGCCAACCGAGGCATTTTTTGCCCCCTCTGGGTCACTGTAGGGTAGGGAGGAGCTGGGCATGGAAAGCCTGGATCTCCTTTTGTCACAAGGGCCTGAGGCGGAACAGGTCCTGTGGGCCCCCGCAGCAGGCTAAGGGAACATGGAAGAATCTGCATTCCCTTAACTCGGGGCAACTGAGGACCAGATCTGTGGCAGGCCTACGAGGGGGCCTGCCTGGTGGCTGTGTCATATGGAAGCGGGGATTAGCCCCACTTCCATATGACCACCCTCTCAGCCTTTTCCACCTGTGCGGAATCGGCCAAAGTGGCTTACATTCACCTTCCCTTCCTCTCCTCACGACAGGTACCATGTGAGGTAAATGAGGCTGAGGGAGCTCTGACAGGACTGCTCAGTAAGAACAGTATTATCAGGGCTGTGACTAGCCCAATGTCACCCAGCTGGCTGCATGTGGAGAATTGGGGAATTAAACCTGGCTTGCCAGATTAGAAGCCACCACTCTTTACCACTGCATTTGTTTATATTTTGTTATTGATTTCAGACCTATTTTTTAGTCTTTATTTTGTATGTTGGTTTATCATGAACACATAAAACTGCCTCATATTGAACCACTGGTCCACTAACGTCAGTATTGTCTATTATTCAGACCAAAAGCAGCTTTCAGGAACTCAGACAAAAGTCTTTCCCATCACCTTATCCTTTTGACTGAAGACACCAGGGATTGAACCTGGGATCTTCTGCAAGTCCGTCAAATCCTCTGTCACTGAATCACAATTATTATCACAATGCCTTCCCATATGACGCAGAAATCTGATTTGATTCACGAGTAATATCAAAAAATATGTCCAATTACAAGGAAAACATGGTGCAAAAGGAAGCAAACACAGGTTCATTTTGCATGAAAGAGAAACAGTTGAAATGAGAAATATCAGCCATAATCAATATTGATGAGAAATATTAAATTACCCTTAAAGATAACCGGAAAAGGAATACTAATCAAAAGCCTATTTGATGATCACTCAAAATTCCAAGGTACTCCAGAATCCCCCAGGGCATCACAGGGCAATTTCATACAATCACAGATCCCCAGTGAGAATCTGTTCTACTATATATTTCTGGTAAGGACTTGAAGGAGGACTGTGTCTGATGGCTTAAGTGCCACTCAGCACTTCACCCACTCAGGGTGGCTGTCCCGCCCCTGAGTGCCTCCTCCTCCAACTGGCTTGCCTGTCTGTCCAGCAGCCAGCCAACTGTCTTCCGTCCCCCATCTCTGACCACCCCTCCTCCTTCCACATCCCTCTGAGGTTTGGAGGCTGCAGATCCTTGCTGCATGAGAGCTGTTCCTGCCAGTGAATTACATAACAGCTGCCTGTAGCCTTTCCAGGTCCTGGGGGGAGGGGGAGGCCAGATTTCTTCTACTCCACCCCCATAATCTAGCACCCACTGTATTCCTGAATGCAATGGGCATGGCCCCTAGTATCAGTACCTTTTACATTATTTAAATAATTTATTTTTTTATTCTGAGATTTGTTTTCTGATTCACTACATCAATAGGCCTTCCAATAGCACAACAATCCACAAAACAGAAATCATCCACGAAAAGCACTAATTACCATAAATACTTACAGTAGAGTCCTAAGAGTTATACTGTTCTAAGTTAATTGAAGCCAGAAGCTTAGAATAGTGTGATTCTTAGGATTGCATTCTAAGTCCATATGTACGTTCCAAGTATACCCAAAGAATGTACAACGCGACTCTATGCAAGTCCCACTTTCATCAAACGGACTCACTCTCAGGCAAGTGTACTTTCTCAACAGCTCAATATAATGGGAAATCAAGGCAGAAAGCTAGGGGGGGACAGGGTCTGGGGAAGGTAAGAATAAAGAGCTTTCTGTGGGCAGTGAAAGGCAATGGGAAACCAATGGGTGTATTTATGGCGAAACTCTTAGGCAAGTGTATTGGACTGTAGCTTTAGAACAAGAAACGGCCCTCACTGCATTCCTCAAGTATTCTTACTGGAATTCTCCTTAGTTTCAATATATGAATAATATTAATATAATATATAATGTTGATTTATTCACAGCCAAATAGGGTTGGAAAATGAGTACACTTTTATGTGATAAGAACCATGTGGAAAAAGGAATATATCTATTTAAAAGATGCATGAATTTGATTTGCACAAGGGAGAAACTGAATTGCGATGGTGATTCTCAAACCAAAATAGCACTGATAAGGAGTGCAACATAATCTTTGGCTAGAAGACAGGAATCCACAGCTAAAATAATGGGAAAATCAAGGCAGAACGCTAAGGGGGGACAGGGTCAGGGGGAGGTAAGAATAAAGAGTTTTCTGTGGGCAGGGAAAGGCAATGGGAAACCAATGGAGGGATTTATGGCGAAACATCCCCTTGTCTGAATGATGAACGATTGTGGCAGCAAAGTTTTGTAAAGAGGTGAGAGTTCTGCATCAAGACAAAGGTCAACGAGAAGGTCAAGTCTTGGGAGATGACCCATCCATTAAATCAGAAGGGAGACAGAGAGAAAAGGAGAGATAAGCATCCCCATTTGGCAATATTATTAGTTATCAGTTATACATGTTTTACAGACTGTTTTATGTATTGTTCTCTGTTATGATGTAAACCGCCCTGAGCCTCCGGGGAGGGCGGTATATAAGTATGATAAATAAATAAATAAATATATTTAATAATATATATTTAATAATATCGCCTACTGGTTGATGACGTGAAAGTAGTGAGCACAGTGGGTAGTAGTGACCACATGATTTTGGAAATTGCAATCTTGTGGAAGAGAAAAACTTACATGGTCAGAAATATAGGCTAGACTTCAGGAAAGCAAATTTTAACAAACTTAAAGTTATCCTGGGTAGAATAATAAAAAAGACTCATTTAGGAAATTGATATAACCAAGGATCGATTTTTAAAAAATAACCAACGCTTGTAGGGGGATTGTTAGAAAAGCTAAAGCTCAATATGAGTTTAGGCTAGCGAGAAATGCTAAACACGACAACAACAAAAGAGTAAGAACATGGTAGGACCATTGTGGGGACAAGAAAGTGAGATTGAAATAGGTGGTCTGAGGAGAGGTCTGAACTGCTCAGTTCCTACTTCTCCTCAGTCTTCTCTTGCAAGGGGAATCATGTTCAATGTGGCAGAATTATTTCATGTGATGAGGGATAAGAGTTGCAGCCTTGGATCACTATAGGGGTAGTCCATAAAAACCTAGTCATGTTTTTATGCAATTTCTTTTAATGAAATTTCTGAACCTCTGTCCATTATTTTTGACAATGATTGGAGAACATGTAAAGTACCAGAAGATTGGGGGCGGGCAAATGTTCCTATCTTCAAGAAGGGGAACAAGGAGAATTCAGGTAACTACCTGTTAACTTGACATCTATAGCTGGCAAAATTTTAGAACAAATCATCAAACAATTGGTCCTTGAGCAGCTAGAGCAGATGGTTGTGATTACTAAGAGTCAGCACAGTTTTCTCAAGAACAAGTCATGTCAGACTAACCTTGTATCTTTTTTTGAGGAAGTTAATACCTTGCTGGATCAGGGGAATGCTATGGATATGGTTTATCTCAATTGCAGTATAGCTTTGATAAGGTTCCACAATATATTCTTGTTGACAAGTTGGTAAAATGCAGTATGGATCCTATTAATGTTAGATGGATTGATAATTGGTTGACAGATCACACCCAAAGTCAAGTCAAACTTTATTGCACTAGGTCATAGGGCATTGCAAGATCAAATACACAGTAGAATTGTTCAATACAGTAGAACAGATCACACCCAAATGGTGCTTGTTAATGATTCACCAATATTCTTGGAGAGGAGTGACAAGTGGAGTGCCTCAGGGATCTGTCCTGGGCCCTGCATTGTTCAGCATATTCATAAATGATTGGATGAATGAATAGAGGGGGGACTTATTAAATTTGCAGATGATACTAAACTGGGAGGGGTAGCAAACATAGCAGAAGACAGAATCAGGATACAGGATGATCTTGACAGGCTGGAAAACTGACCTAAAATGAATTTCAATAGTGAAAATCTGTAAAGTTTTGTTTTTAGGTAGGAAAAATCAAATGCATCATTATAGGATGGAGGAGACCTGCCTTGGCAGTAGTATGTGCAAAGGATCTAGGGATCTTAGTAGACCATACACTGAACATGAGTCAGCAGTGTAACTCAGTGGCAAAAAAGGTAAATGGGATTTAGAACTGTATCAAAAGAAATATAGCTTCCAGATTGTGCAAGATGATGGTACTGCTTTACTCTGCTCTGATTAGATCTCACTTAGTATATTGTGTTTAGTTTTGGGTAACATCCTTCAAACATCTTTTGAAGAAGGATGTAGACAAACTGGGACGGGTCCCAGTTTGTCTACAAACTGAATGTAGTTAGCAGTGAATCACCAGAGCTCCTATCCTTCCTCCTCTCCCTTGCTTCATTTAAACTAAAATGGTATTTTTAAGATATCAATCACACACGACAATGGCTGCATCCACACATCATGGGGTACATTATGGTATTATTGTGCTCTAGCAATCCTTTGCTGCAGTATTTTCCAGTGTGGACAAATAAATTTGCCTGCAAGCAGTCTCTATAGCTCAATTATCATGCAGTATCCAAGAGCATGTGGATGCCGTCACTATGTTTCTTCCCTCATCTGCATGTTAAAATGGGGAGGCCTCATCTTAATCTGGAATCAGATGCTTCTCCACGTCTGTCTTGCATTTTCTGGCCTTCATGCCCAAGCTGAGTTTTAATGCTATCTCTTTTCAAATAGGTGGTAATGTTGCTCTGGAAAGAAATGGTACGTGGAATATTTTTATGCAGACAACCCCCTCCTCTCCCACGCCATCCCGACTGGCCTCTTTCCCTCTCATTTCATCCTTTCCCCCTTTGGAATATCTCCTTTTACATTCCACTCATAAAGCTCTTCAAAGGGCAGGGGGGCTGGATTGGAGAAAGTATGACAAGAATCTGGTTTCCATTCAAGGGTCTCAGACAGGAAAACACAGGGCTGGGCCCAAGTATCCACATGGTAGAGTGCTTGAATAAGAAATCACGCAGGTGCCTGCAAGCTCCTCTCCGCTACAGAATCAAGTTATCTAAAATGCAAAAAAGTACAAAGCTGTATCCATTGAATTAGGAATCTCTTGCATGTGGGGAGAGGCAAATAGAAATGATCAATAAACTAAAAGTGATCTTGAGATAGGGAGATGAAGAGTTACAGTGTTTACTACTGCCAAGGTTTAGTTTTGTCTGTCTGACAACATTCCAGCAACAGTGATGGAAAGCCAGCCAAGGTTATGGCAAACAAACAAACAAATAAAAGATAAGCAGAAGGGAAACGGGAACCTAGAACAAAGGGTGTGGTTCTTCATTTTCAGACCATGAGGGCAGCTGTGTTGGAGGGCTGTTTTGCTTGTGTGCCAGCTGATTTAAGTTTTGTGGAGAGCAGTTTGTGGAGGACATGATCCGTTATCTATTACACTGTCCTGTTTACATTGATCTAAATTGCTGGGAAGTTTTCTTGTGGAGTACAATGGACCGACAGACGTAGATAAAGTGTACTTGCTTTTATTTTATTTATTTTATTTATTATATTTATATACCACCCTCCTCTCACTCACAAGGTATCCCTTTTTGCAGTGGCTGCAAAGAAAATTAGGGCAAGATTTCTGGTTAATTATTTTCTTGATAACTTAATGTGAATTTTAAAGTCTTATGACTGTGCTGAAGTTTGTAAATATATTTTGTATTTGTTTTGTAATGTCTTGCAATGGCCTAAGGCTATAAGCAATAAAATACATGACTGACTGACTATTGGGTTGGTTAATGAAGCCATGAGATCCTTTAACTGGAGATGCCAAAGACTGAACCTGGGATGTTCTACCACTGAAAGAAAACTGCTTTGTACAGACACAGAAAAGAACCAACAATCCGTGTATGGCCAATATCTGTATACAAAATAAAGTATACGTAATTTAAAAAAAAAACCTGTTTAGTTCCTGTTGAAATACGTAATAAAAAAAAACCCTGTTTATTTCCTGTTGAAATGAGAATACTCCAGATATTTAGAGAAAAAATATTGTCAGGATTCACCGAGTCATGTCCGCCTCCTATCTTTGCCACCGTGCCGAGCTGGGGTCTGTCGGGTTGGGAAGCAGACTTCTCAAGACTTTGGCAGAATGGGAATTCCAGTTTCTCTCTCTCTCCTCCTGTCCCTGGGCTCACAGTAACCTCTCTGCTACTGCTCATTGACTCTAGACTCTGCTGTCATCTATTTACTCTTACCTTCCTGCCTGGCCCCACCTCCCGAGCTCACATGTAGAGCGCGTCTCCAGAGAGTGTCCTGCAGCCGTTTCCGGTTTCTGGGTTTGGTCTCGTAGCCGCACCCTGCCACCCACCACCGGCCGCCTGCAACCCGAAGGTTCCCCACATCCCGGGCAGTCCGAGCCGCTTTCTTTGCCCCAGCCTGCGGTAAGCTTGTTCTCTCCAGTCCCTGGGGCGCTATCATCGAATTCGGGGCTGTGAGGTCCCGACAAATATTTCCAACAAGAAATGCAGCACAAAAATATCACCCAAACAGCGTTGGACAGGGTTCTAGTATCCCCTTGTTTCACAGGAGGTTTTTTTTTTTTTTTCAAATATAAAAAAATAAAGAATATCCAAATTTGAAATGGAACCAAGCTCAATGGTCTGCATTTTGATTCTTCCTTACTAACACAGCCAAACTGAGGTACTTCTGCCAATAGTGCATCTGTCCTCTGGATATCACTGTAATTCTTACGGTGAACTGTAAGCTGCTTTTAGAATACCCAGATTAGGAGGGCAAGCTGAGAGGGCTGGCCTAAGGCCATGTAGCAAACTTGTGATGGATTGTGACCCAGCTGTGCCCACGGCAGAGGATAGTTGTAAAAAAAAGACCTATGCTCTACAGCAGGGGTAGTCAACCTGTGGTCCTCCAGATGTTCATGGACTACAGTTCCCATGAGCCCCTGCCAGCATTGCTGGTAGGGGCCCATGGAATCTGTAGTCCATGAACGTCTGGAGGACCACAGGTTGACTACCCCTGCTCTACAGGGCAATAATTCAGTTTCTTTGATAGATGTTCTTACTCATCCACTCTGATTCCCACTTGGAGGGAGGAAGTCCTCCACAGAAATAAGCATAACAGCCGTCAAGGTGGGCTGCCACAAAAGCAGAGGACTGCCAGCTTACCTTTTTAGTCTTGACTGTCGAAGCACAGCAGTCCCCGCCATCGTAGTTGCAAAAGGCTTTGTTGTTGCTGGCGTCACAGTAGTTGTCTCCCATGAAAGGCTGAAAGAAGAAGAGACGTACAGTTGCCATTTGCCAAATCAGATCTTTGGTCCATCCCCTACAGAACTGTTTGGCTGGTCGTGGCTCTGCCTGATTTCAAGGACAAAATTGGTCTTTCCCATCGTCTGCTAGCCGAGAGTATTTTAGCAGAAGACGCTGAGGGCAGGACCAGGGCCTTTTGGCATACTGTTCTAGCCTGCATATTTCTTGTACCTTTCAATCTTTTGTAAGCAGCTTTGGAGATCGTTTGGTTGCTATAGAGTAGTCAGGTCCTTTACAGGCACCTGCAAGGTATTGCGGGGGAGAAAGACTTGCTAGATCCAGGTTGGGAAATGCTTGGGTATTTGAGGGTGGAGCCTGGGCAACAAAAGGACCTTAAGGGGGTACAATGTCACAATGTCTCCCCTCCAAGGCACCAGTTGTCTCCAGGAGAACTGAGACAAGCTGTAATTCCCAGGGTCCCCCAGGTCCCACCTGGAAGCTGGCATCCCTAGGTTTCTGCATTCCGCAGGGTCTGTAAAACAGAGCTCTTCTGTCGGGGTTATGGCTGCGGCCATGGCATGGAAGATCAAGGGTCCCTCCAGGAGAGACTCCAGGAGAGTCTTTATCAGGCCAGACTGTCACCCGGTTGAACCATCACCATCTGTTAATACTCCCATGGCGATTAGTTGTTGTGGGGTGGGAAGATAGTTGTTCACTGTCAGGGTTTCTGTTATATTTTAATGGGGTTATATGATTATTTTATGTGGGGTTTTACCTTGTAACCCAATGTGAGTTGGTAGTCACGTCTGACCCATCGTGACCCCATAGACAATGATCCTCCAGGCCTTCCTGTCCTCTACCGTTCCCCGGAGTGATAATAGTAATAGTAAGCTGAAAGGAAGGATATCCTTCAGTACGAAGGCAGGTCCCCATTGACTGGGCTGAGCTTGGCTAGTTCAGCATATGAGGAAACTCCTGGGAATCCTTCTTGAAGGGAAGTGTGAACAACTCTCCCCCAACTTTTCTTTGTCATAAAATGAGCAGGGGGTCCTGTGCTAGCTATACTAGACCCCTCCCCATCTGGCACATCCACTAGGGTTCTGCTTGGCCTGTGTGTGAAAAGGGAAAAGATGGCCAAGGTGCTGCCTATACCACTTCATCATACTGCACGAGGGGGCTGCCATTTTGAATACTTCCCCCGCTCCGTAAACTAGCCCTGAAAGGAAGCAACAATTATCATGTTCGGAGGTTCGGGCCAGACTTTTCCGCTGTGTATATTTTAAAGCTTTTTCTTTTAAATAGAGAACACTTAAAATCACTGGTTCCCACACACACACTGTGCCGTCTGAAGCCATACAGCCACTTCAAGTACCTCAACCGTCTTTCTTCTACAGGGGATGACTAGGCCAGAGATGCTGGTGAGGTTGGGGTGGCTGCAGACCCCAGATTCTGAAATACACCCTGGAGTTCTGATGGGGCAGGATGAATCCAGGTGGAATCAGATGGTTCTGCTTGTCCCTAGTTAATCGGGTCTTTTGTCTGTTTGTTAGAAATTAAGCCACTGGGCCTCAGGGTGCAGAACGGTAACGCTGCGAGAACACCATGGACTCTCTGTTATCTGCATAGCTTGTTTCTGGAGTCCAGGTCTGGAAAGCACTCTCTCTCTCTCACACACACACACACACACCCCATCACATAAAACACATTTTTTTTGTCCTCCTATTAAACATCCTTGCAAGGAACTCTTTGCTGCAGTTGCGGCCGATGGGATCATTAGAAACGACACCCCCTCGTTTCCATCGTGTGACCATTAGAGATCTCCCTTGTGTCCTCTTTTGTTCTAAATGGAGACACATGTTGTCCTTACCCAGAAGAAACTGTCTCTGGAAAAGGAGCTTAAAGCGGCCAAGGTTTCGTTTGCCTCAGGTCTCCTAATGGCACGGCTCGGCTCTTTCAAAAGAAAACGTCTGGACGTCTGGAATACAACTGCTGAGGATGCTGGCCTGCTCTCCTTTCGGAAGAGCCAAGGTCAAGCTCATAAATATTTCAAGGGGACACTGTGAAACGTTTTAGACCCCATAAGTTTTTATCACTGTTACCACTTGGTATATACGTAAACAGCTCCTCCTCCCAGGACTGGAAGGAACCTCGTCCTTCTCAACTCATGTGCCACAAGTAAGGCAGCGGGACGGCCGGCTCATTCATTCAAATAGTCTGTGTTTGTTTGTTATTCAACTTAATAATCCTTGAACTGGCTACATTCCCCTTCTCTTGCAGACTCCTAGACTCATAAGGGAACTCCCTACAACCACGGCTGCTCACTAGACTGCTTCCTGTTTCTATGGCAGCATGGCATCCTGGTGGCCTGAGGCGTTAGTCGCATGGCGGGGTTATAGGAAAATAAATGTTACCAAGAGTGGTGGTGAAGTCGTTGGCATGTAGTACGGGATTGGGCAGTTGGGATGCCAGACCTTTGACGGGGTTGGGGGCACCCCTGCTTTGGTATTGCTCCCCCTGCCTTGGGGGTTTAGAAAGTGGGGGTGAAATCCCACCAAAAAAACAGTTGTTTTCACAGGGATCCCTCCCCCATACCTTCCCCTTTCACTCACAGGGACCAGGAAGACGTGGTGACATTACCTGGAAGTGACAGGATGCTGGGATCAAAGGTGGGGATGACACTCTGGGATTGGGACAAAACTATGGTTTGAGGTGGATTTTTTTTTTTACCATAGAGCAGGGGTAGTCAACCAGTAGAACACAAATAAACTGTAACCAGCAAGTTAACTACAGGTGAAATATTCTGCTGTGTAGGGTCTCTCTCAGAGCCTCTTGTGGCGCAGAGTGGTAAGGCAGCAGACATGCAGTCTTAAAGCTCTGCCCATGAGGCTGGGAGTTCAATCCCAGCAACTGGCTCAAGGTTGACTCAGCTTTCCATCCTTCCGAGGTCGGTAAAATGAGTACCCAGCTTGCTGGGGGGTAAAATGGTAATGACTGGGGAAGGGAATGGCAAACCACCCCGTGTTGAGTCTGCCATGAAAACGCTAGAGGGTGTCACCCCAAGGGTCAGACATGACTCGGTGCTTGCACAGGGGATACCTTTACCTTTTTAGGGTCTTTCTCCTGGTTGTAAGTAGACTGGATGCCTTGCTGGAGTGGTTCTTTGGCTACTCCTATGTCTTGTTTATTGTAAAATAAAGCAAGTTTTACAACAAAAAGACACTGTGCAAACTCAGGTTGCACTGCCCAAGAAATGTGTCAACATTCGGGATAACATGAAATATTCAAAGCTGGTGTCAGGGATGGGATTCTGCTTCCCTCGGAGAGGCAGTGAGGGTTTGCTGGAGGCAAAGCAGCTTTCTGTGGCAAAGCACTCGCCCTGGGGATTAGAAATGGGTTAGCAGATATGCCGCCCTGCCCAAGCACCCCTTGGCTTCTTCCTATTTTTTAATCAATGTCCCATCCAAAGCAAAAGCTCGCCCTATGGGGTTGTCTTCAAACCATCCAAAGAAGAATCCAGGATATTGATCTCCAGATAATTTACGCTGGTGCAGGGGGGCCGTGCTCTTCACGAGCTTTTGGTCTATCCTATACCCCAAACTCTATGGCACGTTATTTTTCCAACCGTATAATACCTTCGAACCGCAGAGTGTTTATGTTAGCCAGACTAAACGTATTTCCTTCTGCAATGGTTGAAGGCAGGTATAGGAGAATTCCCCGCAATGAAAGAATTTGCAGGTATTGCCATACAGAACCAGACTCAATTTGCCATATCATTCTGCGATGTGAGCTGTCTAACAACCAACATTCTGACCTGATCTTTTACCTTTAAGGTCACAGATGGCAGGGCTCTTGAATTGCTGCTTATTGATAATTGCTTGGAGACCACTGAACTAGTAGCCGGATTTTTATCTATAGTAATGATCCACAGGGCAAAGAAGTAAACACCACTGGTTTTATCTTTTTGTATTTGCTGCTCTCTTGCCTGCTGTAATTTTCCTTACAGCTTTTTAGATTTGTATTAGAGAACTGATTTGTATATTGCTTTATATTATGGATGCCATTAAAGGTTTTTGTATTGTATTGTTGGGGTTGTCTCTGGAATTTCTTACCAGTCAGGGAAGTAAGTAGAGGGCAGCAATATTTTAAAAGTCTCTTTTTAATGTGTGTATGTGTCTGTGTGTGTGTATGTATATGTATATTTATATGTATGTGTATGTATATGTATTTATATATATATATATATATATATATATATATATATATATATATGTATGTATGTATGTATGTATGTATGTATGTATGTATGTATGTATGTATGTATGTATGTATGTATGTATGTATGTATGTATGTATATATTTCCATAAAACAACTATAAGTTTGTTGTTATGGCTAAAACAAATCTAATTTAAGACTCCTTGCTATAAATAAAATTTAGTCACAACTAACTTCAGCTGTCATGTTACTGGGTAATTTAGCTAGATCATGAGGGCAGCCGTATTAATCTGTCTGCAGAAAAGAGCAGGCATTCAGTAGCAGCTGAAAGACTAACAAAATTTGTGACAGGATATGAGTTTTCGTGAATCACTGCTAACACCTTTAAAGGGACAATTTTAGCAACATTAGTAACATTTACTAAT
The DNA here is from genome assembly GCF_049243985.1 of Paroedura picta. Lineage (NCBI taxonomy): Eukaryota > Metazoa > Chordata > Lepidosauria > Squamata > Gekkonidae > Paroedura > Paroedura picta. Next base: position 37,403,748 of record NC_135380.1, on the reverse strand, counting down.
AACCCCCCCCCTTAAAATCAAAGCAACAAATGCAGCAAACAATCAACAATGAGCTCCTGAAATTGCTTCTGGAAGAAATCTTCCAGACAGAAACACGGCCCCCACCCCCAGCAACACAGAGTTGGGCCAAAACAAAACCCACTTGCGCATGTGCATAAATCTCAAGAGTGAGCGAGTGAGCGAGTGAGCTAATTTTGGGAAAATGATTTAAGTGCAAAGTGTAAACACAGGTCTATTAATGGAGCGGTGAGACAACTTTTAATCATAGCTTTCCAGATAATTCTCTCCCCCCCCATTAAAGCCCTCTGCTTCCAGTGTGCTTGGAAAATCTCAGTTTGAAGAGTCAGACTATATTTTAACCCAAGGGAGGAAGAGTGTGAAACAGCATGATGGAAGTGATACCTCAAAGATCAGAGGTGAGAAATTGTAATATAAAAAGAGCCATCAGTCAGAGTACACAATGCTTAGTAAGACAATCAGATGACTGAGGGTTTTAAAAGGCACACGTAATCTTAGAATGGCCCTAACATCTTTGCGGTTTGAAATGATGCCATCAGCCATGCTCTCTGGGCGATATCTCCGAATACCCACAGCCCAACGCCTGTGCATATGTGGAAATCCATCTGTGGAGGACCTGCCCCACTATGTTTTGGCTTGTCCCCTGTACTCCGAACCCAGGGGCAAATTCCTTGCCAAGTTATTACCAAGCTCACACCCTATTTCTGATTTTAACAAAGTCACCTATCTGTTATCACTTGTCGACCCCTATATCTCTTATAGGGTGGCACTTTTTGCTCTGGCTGCCTGGAAGATTCGAGCTAATGCATTTTTACAGGAGCCTCCCCCTTGATACACCATTTTATCCCTTTTATTGTAACTTAGTAGTCCATGTTTACATTTTTAGGTACACAATATTGGAGGAATATTGTTTTATTTATTTATATTTGTGCCATATTGTTTTAATTGTGTTTTGTAACGGCCTTTGGCTACATACAATAAATGTTATCGTATCGTAAAAGGCACTGGATAAATCCAAAGAAAAACTTCCTATCCGGGGGGGGGGGGGGGAGAATGGGATTCACATAGAAAAAATCCCCGAAGGATCATGTCCTTTTTCATTAAAGTGTAGAAGGAGATCGTGAGTCATTCATTCACTTTGAAAACATTTTTGATGTTGGCACAACTGAGAATTTCAACACAAGGCTTAACCAGAGAAAAGGAAACTGAAAAGATTGGGGCATAATCCCAATTTGACACCAGCAAAGTACACCCATCCACAGAATTTTGTCCAGGGTAGCTGTAGTTGTGAATTTGTGACACAAACAAGGCGAGCATCCATTTCTATCTCATGACCCCATCTTGGGTGATCTTTCTCTCCTTTTTCTCAGTCATTACTGAAAGGCTATAAATCTGCAATTGTAAACACATTATGATGAGTCTAATGACTAGGTTATGAAGAGTTGGTTTTTATTGTTTTTATACCTTGATTTTGACTACCTAAAAGAGTTCCAAAGTGGTTTAGTTACTTTCCCTTCCTCTCCCCACAACAGACACACTGTGAGGTACGTGAGGCTGAACGAGCTCTGACAGAACTGCTCTGTGATAACAAACAGGACTGTCACTAGGCCAAGGACAGCCTGCTGGCTGCATGTGGAGAAGTGGGGAATCAAACCCGGCTCTCCAGATTAGAAGTGTCCACTTTTAACCACTACATCACACTGGCTATCAAGGACAATACTGTGTTTGATTGTCAGAGGCTCTCCAGTCTTGGGCACAGAACCTTCATAGGGCCCGATCCTTTTAACTAGAGATGCCAGGAATTGCACCTGGGACTATCTCTGTGCAAAGCAGTTGCTTTGTCAGTCCCATCTCTTTTCCTGTTCTTGCCATTTTGTCTACGCAATTTTCAACCTTGGAAAATGGCTGCAGTCTTTCAGCTCAGTGGAGAGCACTTTGACAGAGGACCGCCGGTCAGTGTTATGAAGATACAAAGCTGCTGTATACTGAGTCAGAGCATTGGTCTACCCAATGCTGTCTTGGGGCGCATCTGAGTCTTGGGCAAAGAGAAATATTTCCCAACACCTGCTGCTTGGGATCCTTTAACTGGAAATGCCTATGCGCATTACTGCCCAGAATTGCTGAAACACCCATCATGTTCTCCTGTGCTGACCAGCATCAGGTACTTGGGCCCTTGTTACAGAACCCTGGAATTGTGGGACTATCACAATTAAAGGAAGCAGTGTATCAAATGCCTATCAGGCTGTCTGGTTATCTCCTAAGGCCAGAGATTCCCAACCAGGAGTCCATGGTCATGGACCCAGAGGGGGTCCTTGATCTTCTCTCTCTTTCCTTAATGGACTTGGACACAAGCTAGGGAACTGCTGTGGGGAACAGGAAAATCGACCTCTAAAGTGCATTGAAAGCGCATTATCCAACAAGTGCAGAGAGATACGGGGAAAGCACAGTTTCTATTTGGTCACTCTTTTTGCTTTTGGGGGAAGCCTGGATTAAATGTTGTTTGTGTAGGTTGCTTGGTTGCCGTTTTCCTGAAGTGGGGGAGATGTATCTGAACTGTAGTGTGTGTGCCAGTCTTTTTCAACCTGTCAAAAATAATTTTTCAGTCTTCATGGAGCTGCGGAAGTGATATCAACTGCCCTCCCACCCTCCCAGAAGGAATGTGTGACATCTTTACCCATGTTAACAGGCAGGTTCGAGGAGAACTGACCGGGAGATAGGAGGTGGTTTAAAGTAAGAGTAGACATGTAGGCTCTGCCCCCTCCCAGGTGCAGAAAGCATAAGAGAACTCACTCATGCTCAGAATCAGGGAGGGGGAGCAAAGGAAGTAGCCGGTTCCCTAGCTTATCTATGAAGTCAGGAGGGTGAAGGCTGCAGACCCCCTCCAGAGCTCCTGTGAACACCTCATTAGGAATCCCTGGTGTATGGATTAAGGCAATAAAGCAGTGTGTAGCCTGCTATTTCATTATACACAGCTCCTAGGGCCATGGGTCAAAATGCTTCAAGGGAAAGGGATCCAGGAGGGGTGAGATGTTTTTAAAAAACTGTAAGATACTGATTGAAGAAGAACATAAGTCATTACAGAAAACCTGACTGGTATCCAGTTTTGTGTAGTGGTTAGGAATGCGGATTTATAATCTGGCATGCCGGGTTCGATTCTGCACTCCCCCAAATGCAGCCAGCTGGGTGACCTTGGCCTCGCCCTGGCACTGATAAAACTTTTCTGACCGAGCAGTAATATCAGGGCTCTCTCAGCCTCACCCACCTCACAGGGTGTCTGTTGTGGGGAGAGGAAAAGGAAGGCGACTGTAAGCCGCTTTGAGACTCCTTCGGTAGAGAAAAGCAGCATATAAGAACTAAGGGCCATTCCGCATGACATAAATGTAGCAGAAGTCTTACCTTTGGTAAACACTACTAATTCAAGGTTCTGCATGATGTCGCACACAATCTGCAACACTCCTGCAACACTCCTGCAAAAAGCGCTTTGTTGTAGTGCTTTTCGGGAAATCGGGAAAAGTGGATTCCCCCTGAGAAAACCGCTACACTTCTGCGCACAAGCTGCAACACATCATCAAAAGACATGTGCGTTCTCAATGTAGCGGTAGAAAGAAAGTCCCTCCCCCGCTCTCGCTGCCGAACTTCCAGAGAAGCGATCGCCATTTTTTTTCCTTAGACGGGGAAAGCAATGAATGAGCGAGGCTTCTCCAAGGCTTCTCCGGCTGAAGTCCCTCCACAGAAGTGATTAAAAGTTAAACAAAGCTCCCTACTGCAAGTGTCTTTAAAGTTCCCAAGCACAATACAGATCCTTGTTCAACACTGCCCATAATTTCAGCCACAAATCTCGTCCAGGGGGGTGGGGTGGGATTTTTTTTTTAACTTGAGGAGCCTGTAAATGATTAAGCGCCAGCTCCTGCGCCTGCGGAAAAGGTCTTTCTGATACATTGAAGGAACGAATATGCGTTGCTACAACTTTTCGGGTTTTTAAAAAAGAGTTCTTAAAGGGAAACAAGAACACAACAGTTAATTGGCTGTTAAGGGGCGGGAGGAAGCGTGGAAATATATTGGCTCCCCTATTGCGATTTCGGTGAGACTGGAAACTTGTGCGTTACGAGAACAGCCCTAGTGGGAGAGCCTTTTTTCGCTAGAAAGGACTGTGTGCCTTACCGTGATCTGCCGCTTTTGTCTGCAGCACTTTTCAATAGCGCTCAGATTTAGCCACATTGCCCTTTGTGCGGAATGGCCTTAACTGTTCTTCTTCTTCAGTACTATCAGGGCTCTCTCAGCCTCACCCACCTCACAGGGTGTCTGTTGTGGGGAGAGGAAAGGGAAGGCGAATGTAAGCCGCTTTGAGCCTCCTTCGGGTAGAGAAAAGTGGCATATAAGAACCAACTCTTCTTCTTCTATCAAAGGGGGCTTTATCATCTGAAGTTGAAGAGTTGAAGGAAGGGACAAATATGGAAAGATAGTTATACTCTGTAGGGAGGAAGGACAACAAAGGCCTCAAATGAGATTCAGTTGATGAGTAGAGTATATAATAATATTTCATTTGGGTTTTTTAATGACCTTAGGAATAAGAAGATGAATAAGAAAGAGGATGAATAAGGTCCATTTAGGGGAGGTGTTAGATGAGTTTTAACAAGTGCTGGTGAAATGGCTAAGTTTTTATTATTTTTTTTTTGCTTCTTTTTTCCACTTAAGAACCCAGTGTACAATGGTGAGGGGTGGGCTGGGATAACCAAACAGATGGATTTTGATTTCTGGGAAGACCTGGTTGCTTTAAAGCCAAACGTATCCTCAGGACCTGATGAACTGCAGCGCTGAAGGCATTGGCAGATATAATTTTGGAACCTCTCCCTTTAGTTTTTTTTAAAGATCTTGGAGGACAGAAGAACTACCTAGGGACTGGAAAAAGGCTGATGTTGTACCTTTATTTGTTGTTGTTAAGAAAGGGGGGAAAGATGATCCAGGAATTTGTCAGCCAGTTAGCTGGACATTGATTCCAAGAAAGATTTTAGAATGGATTATTAAGGGGTGTGTGTGAACATTTGGAGAGACAAGGTGTGCTTATTAAATCTCAGTCTGGATTCTTTTAGGAATAATCCATGTCAGACTAATCTCATCTCTTTTGTGATTGAGTTACCAGTGCGGTGGACCAAAGGAACGCAATGGGTGTGGTCTATTTGAATTTTTAATAAAGCTTTTGATGTGATGCCCCATGATCTTGTTGAGCAGCTGGATTGGATGCTATTACTGTTATAGATTAAGGCCTGGTTGGTAGACCATACCCAAAGGTGATAGCTGGTGGTTTCCCATCAACCACTGAGCAACCAATGTCCTGTTTTGGGCCCAGTGCTGTTTAACATCTGTAAAAATGACTTAGATGAGATCGTTCATAATATGTTTATCAAGTCTGTGGATGATACTTAGGGAATAGATAGAGGATACAGCTGGACATGGAATGGATGAAGGCTTCATTTATATAAATATGGGATGGATTATTGAAACCTGGCTCGGTTGGACCACCTCTGAAAAGGATCTGGGAGTTCTAGTGGACCATAAACATAGTATGAACCATTGTATTAAAATGGGCTAATGCGATTATAGGCTGCATTAGAAGAAGTGTATTGCCACTCTACATTATTTTGCTTAGACCTCACCTGGAGTACTGTGATCAGTTCTGGGCACCACAGTTTAGGAGGAATGTCAGTAAAATGGAAGGAGTCGAGTGTATAGCAATGAAGCTAGTAAGGGGTTTAGAGACCATGTTCTATGAGGAAGGACTGAAGGAGCTGGGAATCTTTACACTGGAGAAGAGATATTTGAGTTGATATGATTGCCACCTTCTAATACCTAAAGAGATGCAATGTGGAAGATGGGGCAGATATGTTTTCAGTCATCTTGGATGATAGGACTCAGACTAATGGATACCAACTACAGCAAAGCAGTATTCATCGAAATTTGAGGAGAAACTTCCTGTTTGAGGAAAAAAACACATTTTTGTTGTTGGAGTGTCTTCCTTCCTTCCTTCCTTCCTTCCTTCCTTCCTTCCTTCCTTCCTTCCTTCCTTCCTTCCTTCCTTCCTTCCTTCCTTCCTTCCTTCCTTCCTTCATTCATTCATTCATTCCACTATTCTCTTCCATTTTGATCAATTATCTCCTTCCTTCCTTCCTTCCTTCCTTCCTTCCTTCCTTCCTTCCTTCCTTCCTTCCTTCCTTCCTTCCTTCCTTCCTTCCTTCCTTCCTTCCTTCCTTCCTCCCTCCCTCCCTCCCTCCCTCCCTCTGCCTCTCTATTCCCCTGTACTACATGTCCTGAGTAGCATCAATCCTAACTAGGAATAACAAGGGAAAAGGAAGAATTCAAAAAAGAGATGTCTTGACAAAGGCTGCCTGAGCTCTCATGGCCAGAACAAAAAAAAGAAAAAGAAATTTTTTTGGTCTAGAATCCATTAAAAGTTGAATAACTAAAGTATTGAGGGGATGCACCTTTCACTGCCATGTGAGTGGTTTGATCCATTTCTTTGTAGCCTCCTTACACTACAGACATTCAAGCAGAACGTGCTTTGCAGAGTCTATAACTCCTAAACCACAACCACAACATCTATCTAAAACCGGTATATCTAATATATATGGCCTTCCGAGATTGCAGATAGTAGTGCATTTAATCTTGCTGGAGGTTTTTAAGTACCAATTAGATCCCGATTTGTTGGGATATTGCAGTTCCTGTGTTGGCAGGAGAGTTGAACCAGATGGCTCTAGTGGTACCTTCCAACTCTGAGATTAAATAAAAACAAATACTATTTTTTATATGCCCTTAGGTCCAAGGACAAGTATCCTCTTGGCTTTTAAAGCAGGGGAATACAGTGTAGGGCAGGATAAAATAATGCAACAGGCAGAAGAAAAGGCTCCGGTGATATGGAGGAGATCTTGGTCAAGGGTTTTGATATGGAAATTATACATTAGAGCAGGGGTAGTCAATCTGTGGTCCTCCAGATGTCCATGGACTACAATTCCCAGCAAACGCTGGCAGGGGCTCATGGGAATTGTAGTCCATGGACATCTGGAGGACCACAGGTTGACTACCCCTGCTTTAGAGAGTACAGGCAATAAAAACCCTTCCATGCTCCCATTCAAGCCTACTTTGGATGCCACAAAGACCAGGATTTCTGCCCCCCCCCCTTTAAATTCAAAGCTGATGCTTTTCCTGAATTCCATGACCTGTTCTAGATTTGGTGGAGATTTGCAGGATAGGTAAGGTAAAGGTAAAGGTATCCCCTGTGCAATCACCGAGTCATGTCTGACCCTTGGGGTGACGCCCTCTAGCGTTTTCATGGCAGACTCAATACGGGGTGGTTTGCCAGTGCCTTACCCAGTCATTACCGTTTACCCCCCAGCAAGCAAGCTGGGTCCTCATTTTACCGACCTCAGAAGGATGGAAGGCTGAGTCAGCCTTGAGCCGGCTGCTGGATTGAACTCCCAGCTTCATGGGCAGAGCTTCAGACTGCATGTCTGCTGCCTTACCACTCTGCACCACAAGAGGCTCTTGCAGGATAGGTACACCCCTCCATATAATTCTACTGCATTTTGTTCGCTTAGAGACTATTCCAACAAATCCATTGCGAGCTGTTCACGGAAAGTCAACAATACTTCCATATCAATCTGCCTAATTTTAGCCCCGTTTCACAACACCAAATCAATCCCTACTCAAGCAAGAGAATCTTTGCATTCCCATGTCCTGTCTGTTGCGTCAAAAGATTCATTTTAGGCAGGAAATACACATTTGAGGTCCCCAAGGAGGAAATATCAAAAGATCAAAGGACCAAATGAATCCATTTGCATCAGTGGGGGAACCTGGTAAAGCCAGGAAAAGTGCAGTGAAAGATACTGAACAGTCTTTGGCACCCAAATTAGGTTTTGGAGTTCAGCTGGAAGATAGCTCCTCAATGGATATTTTGTAATATCAGCTATTTTAAAAACATGAGTTCCCAGAACAGGCTGAATGTAGAGAGGGAGGTTGTAAATCATGTGTGGATTGTTGAATGGTCATCCTCATGGAGGGTTGATTATTATTATTGCAACAGTTTCTTTTTTCTTTGAAATGTTTGATGAATGCACATTTTGTTGGAGCAAGGATTTGATGTATGTTTTATAAATGGCTTTGGGGGGGCATTTTTCTTGGACTTTGGGGGTTGGTTGGATGTCTCCTTTTGATATGAATGTATGCATTTTAGCATGCATGATTGAATTGTAAGTAACCTTTAAAAAATAATAATAATAAAAATTAAAAAACAGCTCCAGGAGGGGCTACCATTGAAATTCTAATGCAAGAGTCCACAGCTTTTTAGGAAGTGCGGGCCTCACGCTGCTCTGGCCACCTCTCTCCATGGCGCTGCTCTCTCAACACTGGTGCAGGCGACGGGCTTCCGCTTCCTCTCGTGATGGCGTGGCCCGGGGCAGCGCTGCACCCGTAGCTACTCAGCATGCCTCCCCTTCTCCTTCCCCCCATTGCTTATGGTGGCCCTGCACCCCAAGAAGCTGGAGGGCAGAGTTGCCTCCCCCCCGCCACCCCCCAGACCGTTCCTGCCCCCGCCCCCCATGCTGCCTCCCCACCAGCCCCAGCCGCAAGCAGGGTATAAATAAGATATTTATCGAAAGAAGCCTTCAAACTTCGAAGGTGCCTATAGTTTTCAACAGGATACACATTCCAGTGCAGAAAATGTCTTGGCAACTTTTAAAGGCCAATTCTGCCCTTCCCTTTCATATGGATATGCATGCCCTGCAACTATTTTACAGAAGATTCCACACATCCAACCCCCACCCCTAACCCTGCCAAACAGAAAGATTATTGGGTACTGTTAGATGGAAGGTGGGTTCACTGGTGGAACCAGACACTCTACCTGCTGAACTGCCAGGGAATCCCTCAGTAATTAAAGTTGTCACATGCATCAAAGGATTCTAAATAGACCACAGCTTCTTAGGGAATCTGAACAGGGGGAACTTTTTCCTCCTTCCTAACTGTGATAAACTCCTGGTATAACCAGGCCCGTAATACAGGCAGCAGCACAAGTGGGCCAAGGCTTACCTCACACCCCTTCATGCAGTGGATCAGTGCAGGATACGGGTACCACTTGAGTGCGGCTGTGCAGACGACATTCTAGAGGAGAAGGGTGTAAAGAAGAGGAGCCAGTGAGACAAAAAAAAATCAGTGTAGAGGAAAGTCATGAGCTCCTGCCCCAGTTGCTCCTTATTTTGCACTTTAGAAATGAAGTTTTGTTCCTAATACATCTGGAGTTTTCAGGACCTGGCCCCCTTCCAAGTATTTACTAGAAGTGCTGGACCTGAAGCTTGCAATAACAGAAAGCTTGAGATTAAAATAATATTTAAGGTTCTCTCCAAGCGTCGTGTTCAATATTTCACTCATGACAAGGAGGACATGGTGGTGGAAATTTGATGGGGAGTAGGGAAGAAGAGATTTGGGAATGGCCTCCAGAGATTTCCCTCCTCTCTTTAAGGGTTCATTCACCTCCTGGCTGAGCCATCTTACCCATAATGACCCAAGGAATGACTGGGGCATGCAGTTGGAGCTGGCCAGCTGGGATTTGTGACAGGAAGGAAGAAAAACTTACAGACCACTTCAATGAGAGTCTTTAAAACATCACATAAAAAGTTTCTCACCTAGATTTCCAAAACAATAGACGGTGTTGTCTTTTTAAATCTCAATTAAATGATGTGTTTAAAGCAGGGTATTTTGAATTGTAGTACTTGACAGTGTAATCCTGAATACAGTTATGCCCTGCTATATCTGCTAAAGTGAATGGATTTAGAAGGGTATAACTCTTTTCAGGATTTCGTTGTTGGCCCAGGTGAACAAGAAACCTGTGAAAGTCAAACGCTTATAAGGTAAAGGTAAAGGTATCCCCTGTGCAAGCACCGAGTCATGTCTGACCCTTGGGGTGACGCCCTCTAGCGTTTTCTTGGCAGACTCAATACGGGGTGGTTTGCCAGTGCCTTCCCCAGTCATTACCGTTTACCCCCCAGCAAGCTGGGTACTCATTTTACCGACCTCGGAAGGATGGAAGGCTGAGTCAACCTTGAGCCGGCTGCTGGGATTGAACTCCCAGCCTTATGGGCAAAGCTGTCAGACAGCTGCCTTACCACTCTGCGCCACAAGAGGCTCAAACGCTTATATGGGATGTTTAATTTTTTTAAGAAAGTTACCAAATGTGGTCCAGCAGAAGAACCAGGTTTCAATGATATGTTCTATTTCCATAATGCTGTTTAACTGTTCTGGGACTTCTATGTAAATGCCAAGTTAATTGGGAGAAAATTAATTCTGAGTCTGGAGCATATGGAATTTACCCCATTCATTTGCAGATTTTCTCCCCTAAATCTTGTTGGTGAGCACATTGTAAAATCACTGGCAAAAAACCCAACAACAACAACACAATAATACTGTGATGGTACATATGATGTCATTAAGATTATTTTCTCCCTTGGGTTTAATCAATACATACACTCACCATTGCTCATTGGCAAGACACCATGAAATCACAATTGCAATGCAATGTATAGTCACAATAGCCTTTCATCAACTATGCATAGGCACAACAGTAACCTTGAGAGGAATAAATCTGCATTAGAGATCACAGAGCTGAAAGCTGCATAGAATTGCCAATTCCAGGCAGGGAAATTCCTGGAAATCTTATGATGGAGCCAAGGGAGGGAGGAATTTGGGGAATGGAGGAGCTGGTAGGTGATATCATAGAGCTCAACCTCCAAAGCTGCTATTTTCTCTAGAGGAATGGACCTCTATGGTCTGGATATTAGTTCTAATTCGGGGAGAATGCCAGACCCAACCTGGAGGCTGGAAACCCTAACAGCTATAGCTAATCACATATGTACTAAAATGTGAACATACAGTCTATTTCTAAAAGGGAAATGATGTAATGGAATTTCTAATGTAACACTTGTTCTTCAGAAATAAATAGGGAAATCAGAACTTTAACATCTGAGGATAGTCTAGGGAAACCAGACGCCAAGTGGGACCTGGGAATACCCCAGAATTACAGGTCATTTCCATGCAACAGAGATAAGTTCCCCTGGGAAAAATGGCTGCTTAGAAGGTAATTAAATGGCACTATAGCCCATTTAAGTTCCACCCCACTCCAAACCCCGCCCTCTTCAAACTCCACCCTCAAAGTCTTCAGGTTTTTCCCAACCTTGAGCTGGCAACCCTAGGAAAGTCAGATGAGAACAAGTTTAGAAGCAGACCAGCTGGAGGGCATAGTCACCAGAGAGTGTGTGATGGCCCAAGATCACCCAGCATGCTTCCAAGGCAGAATGGAGGGTTTGAACCTGGGTTTCTCAGACCCTAGCACTCCAGAAGGCTGGCTGAATATACATGCATTTGTACACACACACACAGACAGTGTATTCTTTATACATTGTATTCAACCAATCAATTAGACTCATGGAAAATTCAATAAGTGCACCTATAAAAACATATAATAATATTCAAGTAGGAAGGGGGAAACAAAGCTGTATTATATCAAGAAATATGTCCTAAAACCTTCCTTACCATATTAAATACTTTACAAAAATCCCAGAAGTTCAGAAAAGGAGTCTAAATCCTTCTGATTTTGTCATATGTCCATACTCTGTGATCATGTATAAGTTGTTATCTTATCTGTAATCATTAAAGCCAAATCCTGCTTAATCAATGTCTTCTTTCCTAAAGTTGTTTGTTGTTTCTGTGCCTGAGCTTGCTTGCTTATTTATTTATTTGTTTGTTTGTTTGTTTGTTTATTTATATTTATAACCCACCACTCTTGAACAAGTCATCTTGGGGCAGGTTACACCAACGTAGACAATAAATACAAACAATAAATAATCCATTTTGCAATCAAAATTAGTTAAAACTAGTTCCACACTGCCTTCCAGTTGGGATATGCAGAGCCAATTATCTGATAAAGGCCTCCCTCTGAGATTGAGGGGGAGTACAGGAGAAGAAGCTGAGCCAGCAGGGGAGGCCCAAGTGCTCTTCCAGATCTCCTGTGTGTGCTAGTCTCAACCGTAAGCCTGTTGGAAGAGATTACAGGTCTTGAGGAACTGTGCTAGTTCAGTCAGGGCCCTCGTGTTCTCTGGGAGCTCATTCCACCAGGTAGGGTCTAAGGCCAAAAAAGCCCTGGCTCTGGTTGAAGTCAGTCACACTTCTTTATTTTATTTATTTATTTAGATTTATATAGATTTATATTTGAGGCTGGGGATTACCAGTCAGTTCACCATAGCTGACCTCAGTGTTCTTCAGGGGATATATTCAGACAAGCAGTCCCTTGGATTCACAGGCCCCTGACCACGAATGGCTTTAAAGATTTTTACCGGAACCTTGAACCAAATCTAGAACTCAGCTGGGAGCCAATGTAGTTGCTACAATACTGGTCTTATAACATGTCCTCCATGGCATCATGGTGAGGAACCTTGCAGCCGCATTATGGACCAGTAGTACCTTCCAAATAAGACCCAAGGGTAGGCTCATGCAGAGTGAGTTACAGTAATCCAGTCTTGAGGTGAGTGTTGCATAGATCACCTTGGCCAGGTACTCTGGGGGAAGGTAGGGTGTTAGTAAATTTGCCTGGAAAAGATTGACAAATGCCAGCTTTGCTACTCTCATGATTTGAGCCTCCATTGACAAGGAGGTATCAAAAATCATGTCCAAGTTCCTGGCCATATGTGCAGTTATTAGCTGCACTCTGTTCAGGAGAGGGAGGTGCGCATCCTTCTCTGGACCTTTCCTGCCTAACCACAGGATCTCCATCTTTGAAGGGTTCAGCTTCAAATGACTACCCTTGAGCCACCTCACCACAGTCTCAAAACATCTAGCCAGTGAGTTGGGAGCGGGCATTTAGTTGGTTGTCATCAGGTGATAGAGCTGGGTGTCATCCACATACACCCAACATCTTCGCTCCGGATCAATTGGGCAAGAGGGCACAAATAATGTTGGGGAGAGAACTGGTCCCTGTGGGAGATGACAGAGATGCAACTGATTCTCCCTATTGCAGCTCTTTGTCTTTAACTGTGGAGAAAGGAGGCAACTCAGTGATGAGCTATCCTCCATATCCCTGCATCAATGAGGCAGTGAGCAAGTAGTTCATGGTCTACAACATCAAATGCTGCCTTAAGATCCAATAACACATACAGTGATGACCCACCCCAGTCCAGCTCTCATCCTTACTGCTATAAGTAAATTCCTAATATGCCATATTATTTTTATCCCAAAGGATATATCTCCTAAGAGATACATCAGAGGGGATAAATCAATGCACAGGCTATGATATACATTATTTCTTTATAACTAAACTCCAAATGTTTTGAACTAGCTCAAACACCCTCCACATATGTAGCAGAGTACCTCTTGCCCTACCATGCTTCCTACAGAGCCATGTAGACCTGCCCCCACTCAAAAAATGGCTGATGGGCCTGGAGGGGTGGGAAGGGGAGGGGTCCTGAGTGGGCATCTACACAGCTGAGAGCCAGTTTGGTGTAGTGGTTAGGACTGCAGACTTGGCACTGCCAGATTCGATTCTGCGCTCTCCCACATGCAACCAGCTGGGTGACCTTGGGATAGATAGAACTGATAGAACTGTTCTGACCAAGCAGTAATATCAGTCTTGAGGTTCTCTCAGCCTCACCCACCCCACCCCACAGGGTGTCTGTTGTGGGGAGAGGAATGGGAAGGCAACTGTAAGCCGCTTTGAGCCTCCTTTGGGTAGGGAAAAGCGGCATATAAGAACCAACTCTCCTCTCCTTCTCCTCCTCCTCCTTCTCCTTCTCCTCCTCTTTCCCCTTCCCCTTCCTCTCCTTCTTCCTCCTCCTCCTCCTCAACCATATTCTGCACAATTGTGCAGCTTGTAGGGTTTCTCGAAGCCTGAAGAATGTTTTAGAGGTTTCTCAATGGTAAAAAAGTAGAGAAAGACTGGGTAAAATGGTAAAAAAGAGTTTCTCAATGGTAAAATAATTGAGAAACACTGGGTTAGAGAAAAGCTGTATATAATAAACAAGCATCATTCTCCATCTCTTCCTCCTCCGCTGCCTCCTTGTATTCCTTGGGAAAGAACTGAGACAGTTCTGAGATGTGGGACAGGAGTTGTCTGATACAGGATTTTTTCATCTTGTGCAGCTACATTTATATTTGTAAACCTCCTAGTGGACTTGCTGTAGACTCCATTATTACAACTATGTGACTCTGCTACAACAACAGAGCCAATGGCAAGTCTGCAGGAGGATCTGCAAATGGAAAAACAGCAGAGGGTAGAGCTCACCATTCCTTTCTCGCTACCTATTTTGGCTGCAAACAGAAAACAGAAAAGAGCAGGTCTGTATAGATCAAGTGTGAGTAATGTGTAGATAAGCCCTAAGAAATCATGATTTTGGTAAGTGAGGTGTTTTTTCTTCTCTGCCAAAAGCATTGGACCATTATGCAACCATTCCCTTGGCTTGGCAAGGGGCACTCAAAAGGCATTTCAAGTGATATCCTCAGAAACTGCATCAAAGCTCCAAAGAAGTTCCTCTTCTCTTCCCTTCCTGCCCATAAAAGCAGATCCCAGCTCAACTCGAAATAAACCAAGGTTTGGTTGACTGGCATGGTTATTTCCCAACCTTGCTTTTGTTACACTTCTGAAATTAGTAGCAGGGAAATTCTGCTTTTACACTGGGAAGGACAGCTGAATTGTTCTCTTCGACTGTTTACGCACTGGGAAATTCACTGTCCCAGCTCCCGTGCAAAAGCACAAATGGGGGCGGGGTGGATGAGATGCACCACGCCAAATGTTCCCCCATGTGGGTGCAGGAAGAGGTGGGGCAACCTGTCACGACTAAAATTCCAGCCTGCAGCCCAGCATGAAACCTCCTGTGCGTAAAACAGTGTGTAAAACACCACAACACAACAATGACATTCATTTAGCATATGCTTAAAACGGCCTAGGCTTTCCAAAGAAGGGGAGGAGAGCGTCACATGCAAAACACACAAAGCTACCTACCCTTTCCCCCTGCTGATTTGAGGACTAATTTATTCTGTCTGCAGGGGAACCTTGGTGTGTTTTTACAGTTTCTGTCACTGGAGGCTTACCTGGCATGTGCTAGCAAAAGGACTTTTATACTATCTGTACAGGTCTGTTTATCTTTCCAACGCGCAAGGATTTTCCACTATTACTCAAGCCAGTTTGTTCCACCTGTCTTGCAACAGGGCTGGCCTGTGTGCAAAGGAAAGGAAAGGAATAAGGGTAAAACCGGTCAGGGGTGGAGAGGAGACCCATGCTGTTTATCCCAAGAGTGAGGCAGACCACAAAGCATAGAGGACAGAGGCCTCATGACAGCATGAAGCATGCTACCAATGAGGTTTTGACAGCTCTTTGGAAATGTCAAGGTTAGAGCCACAACCAGGTCTTCAACCAGGAAGACTATTTTGCCTTTCCCCCCCCCCCCTGCCTTTTTTCTTTCTTGGCTCTATTTACTGAAAGTGAGCATGAAAAAAACAAAAACAAAAACAGAAGACCTTTTTTTACAACTTGTCAAAATAAACAAAGCTGGCGTGGAATAAGAGAGCGGGAGAAAAAACGTCAATCTTCTGAACCCTGAAGAACAAACTGAAAAAGGGAGGAGCACAAGTAAAATTTCCTCTTACAGGGGTGGGCAAACTGCGGCCCTCCAGATGTCCATGGACTACAATTCCCATGAGCCCCTGCCAGCTTTTGCTGGCAGGGGCTCATGGGAATTGTAGTCCATGGACATCTGGAGGGCCGCAGTTTGCCCACCCCTGTGTTAGGACATTAGAGAGGGGCTGTGGGTCAGCGGTAGAGCACCTGCTTTATCATGTGGGGCTCCGGTTTTCATTCTGGCATCCCCAGCTCAATGTGTTCCTTTGCCCCAGAAGCGTAGACAGCGATGAGCTAGAGGCTTGGGTCTGAGTCAACTGGAAAGCAGCTTCCTATGCAGTGGCAGGACTGGGTCAAGGTATTTTGTAACCCCATGTGAGATGTGATTTCCCTCTGAGCTTCCCACTCATTTCTTCATAAATAGCACAACAAGGATTTTGTGGGAAATAGCCTATGGTTTCCTGGGACATAATGCTGTTCTAAGTTTTCTCTGTGTTTGTTTGTTTTAACATTAGGTATATAATTGCCATTAAGGGACTGAGGCAAGGGATTGAATGGGTTTATACATGGGCTTATACATAGTTTACATAGACAAATATATAAGGATAAATACATTATTTCCTTCCTTATAAACACAAATTAGTTTTGCAACACTTCAAAGATTGAGAGTAGCATAAATCATTGTTTGATTAGGATTTAAGAGGAGATATCACTGTATTCTCCAGGGTTTACAGTTATTGTGAATGGACACTGTGCTGATCTTGTACTTCTGTGTTTGGCAAAGAAAGGTCACAAACTGAATTCATTGCATTCCATGACTTTTTTTTAACATCACTGTTCATCCCCCCCCCCCCTTTTATATATCCATTTTGCCAAGAGAGGATGTATCTGATAGGTTCCAGCTATGGAAGTTTGTGCCATGATAAACCTGTTAGTTTTTAAAGTGGCACTATATCCCTTTCTCATTTTGCAATAACAGACCAAGATGCCCTCTGGAACATATTTCTAGAGTTGCTAACTGGGCTTTTTACCAGGAACAAATATTGAGGGTGTGTGTGTGTGGGGGGGGGGGGATGATATTGCAATGGCACTTCTGGTTGAGATGTTGCAACACTGAGCCCCCCCCCCATTTCTTTGTTAAAACCATTTGGAATAAATATAAAAGGCTGAAATTACAGATTATCTTGGTGTAAATAAATCATATAGAATAGAATTGTATTCTTCTTGTATACACATTAGATGGAATGATTGGTGTGTTTTTCTTTGATAAATATAAACCGCTACTGGTATGTTTTCTATAGAGTGATGTTTTAATGGGAATTTTAATGGGATTAGTTGTTGTGACCCACCTCGAGCCTATCAGGAGAGGCGGGAAATAAATCTAATAATAATAATAATAATAATAATAATAATAATAATAATAATAATAATAATAATAATAATAATATTGGAATGTTGTAATTTGTACTTCTATGGAAGTTCCCTCTTCTATTCCCCATTTTTCCCTTCCCTTATTCTCCCTTAAAGCTCCTGATAGACTCCCTCAGTCTGAGCTGCTCTGAAAGTGGAAGTAGCCCCGGCAGTAAACCAATCTAATCTACATTTAATGATTAAGAAGAACTGTGTTTTGTACCCTGCTTTTTACTACCCCAATGAGTCTTGGATTACAGTCACCTTCCCTTCCTCTCCCCACAACAGATCCCCATTGAGGTAGGTGGGGTTGAGAGACCCCTGACAGAACTGCTCTGTGAGAAGAGCTCTAACAGAAGTGTGACTAGCTCAAGGTCACCCAGCTGACAGCATGTGGAGGAGAAGTGGGGACTCAAAGCCATTTCTCCAGATCAGAAGCTGCCACTCTTAACCACTACACCAAACCGGTTCCCAATGAAACTTCTGGAAAGAATGCTCAGAGGGGGGAAAGCACCGGGACCAGGCACTCCCCTTAAAAGAACCCTGTGCACAAAGGAGACGTTCTCTGCATCTTATCTGTGGGTCTCATTGAAGGTCATGTGAGTAAATCTGTGCATCTTGGCAGGATGGTGAGTATATCTAGGTTTATTTAATGAAAAGTTCTGCTGCTGGCCTCACCTAGCTTTGTTGTCCAGCCGTGTTGGAAGAATTTAGATGCAGGTGGGCAAGACACAGTGCAGGATGTCTAAGGCTGTCCGGCTTTATGAGCCTGGATCGCCCCCTGGGATAACCAAGATGAGAGTCTTTAGAAAACTGTGCACTCTGAAATCACAACTGTTGCAGCTACCGTTATTTAGCAAAAGCAATATTAGTAATAATGACTGAATAACATTTATTCAGTGACATAATAATAATAACAACTGCAAAGCCAATCCTAAGTGTTGGCAAACCTCCTGGGAGCAAAAACTTGGTCCGGATTCAAGAAACCTGTTTCTAATTCAGAAGAATAAAGGATTTTGCAAAGTGGTAAAAGACATCGTAAAAACTGAAGGGCTGTATCATGTGTAACACTCAGCAAGTGGAACAGGCAGAGGATCCCAGCAGCCGGGCGAAGGGAGGGCAAATGGCCCCCGCCCATCTCTGGCTGCTGATGTTCCAAGACAAACGTGGAGATGTGCAGATCCCTGTTGGGTACATGGACTCTACCTGCCCCCTGGTATATTTGAACTGCTTTCAAATTTATTGTCCTGAGTTTCATCTTTATGGCTGTCCTCTCTGTTACATTTGTGCCATGGACCTGGGATATCTCCCAGATGCAGTCATAAATGGGGAAGAAGCTGTCTTAAATATCTTCCTTATGATTGTCCCTGCCTTTATTCTCCCTGGTCCACTAAAGGAGATCTACTTCTACATTCTAGTGCTTTGGGGACTGTTATTCCCTTCATAGAGGTTTGGGGAGGCAGAAAAGGCATGGAAGATGGTATTTTAACCTGGAGCGGGATCCTCTGTACATCCATCTGCATTTCCTTTCTCCTCCCTTGCTCACCATTGCAAGAAAAAATAATTTGGGGCCACCTGGATTTGCAAATGAGGTCACCTTGTTATGCCCTCTACCAGCTAACCTGAGATTTGTGAACTAGCTAGGGATAAAGACCTTTCTGTTGTGGCATTTTGAATATGGAACTCTTCCACCCTCATCCCTTCACCTGGCAGCAATGCAACTGAGTTTCAGGTGCCAAGATACAACATTTCTTTCTTTGCGGGTTGTTTTGGTTAGGGCTTTCCCCCTTGCTTTCTCAGTGCCCTCCGTCTAGCATCGATTTCTCTTTTATTGCTCTCTCGTTTACTCTCAGTTTGGGAGAGATGAATATTTAATACCTTTTAACAGCTGGGCTTTTGATTTGGGAAATCTGCTCACACGCAGTTAGGAGCGTCTGTTTTGTCTCTAAGCCTTGGGGTTTTAATTTGTATCTGCTCTGTTTTAGCTTTACACATTGTATTTTTAACCTAGCATGGAAGCTCTCTCAAGGGAGTATTGATCAGGAGAGGCATAAATATTTCAAATGAATGAGAACCCTCAGAAGTTTATGCTACACCAGGGCAATCTGGGTTTCCCCTGAATTTACTCAGTTATCCCTCATTGAGAGGATCAGTGGTCCTAGACCTCTGTATAAGCATACAGGCTGAGGTAGGTCCAAAAGTCTGCCAATGGTGCATGCATGCTGCCAAAACCAAGGCAAACGGGGCCAGGACGAGAGACCATTTGCGGTACCTCTGACTGCTCAATGGATCCACAGAGTTAAAGAAATCAAACTCTATTATTTGCAGGACTCATCAGAATGCTTCACTTTTGAACCCATGTTTTAAATATCTGAAAAGCTTTGTGTACAAAGAGACAGCTTGGTGTAGTGGTTAGCAATGCGGACTTCAAATCTGGCAATCCAGGTTTGAATCCATACTCTCCCACATGTAGCCAGCTGGGTGACCTTGGGCTCGCCATGGCACTGATAAAGCTGTTCTGACCGAGCAGTGATATCAGAGCTCTCTCAGCCTCACCCACCTCACAGGGTGTCTGTTGTGGGGAGAGGAAAGGGAAGGCGAATGTAAGCCGCTTTGACCCTCCTTCGGTCAAATACTCCTCTGCTGGGGAGTCTTTCTCAGTCAGCTGAATCAGCCCAAGCAAGCCAAATCAGTTGAGTCTTCTCCAGAATTTATGGGGATTGTGATTTGGCTTGGATAAGCATGAAAAGCACTCAACTCAGTATTGATTTGAGTATTTTCGGGCTTATCCAACTGAATCAGCCATCCCTACAATCTAGATCATATTTAAATTGCAGTGTATGTCACCAATGTGTTGTTCATTGTGCCATGCTCATTATTGTCACCTAAGCAATCTGGAAATATTACGTGCGCAGAAGCAGAAAAGTACATCAAAATCCCTCCATTGACAGAAGGGAGAAGGAAAACCAAGCTGGGGCCTCTTGAGTCAAAACAGCAGGTATGAAAAATCTGAAACCATCCTTAAATTTGGTTATCTCCATATGGCATGCTATTTTTGAGAGTTAGCAAATATTCCTAGCACAACTCATCTGACTACATATTTCTGCAAATCTGTCCTTGTTGTCCACCCCTTGAGTGTGTGTGTGTGTGTGTGAGAGAGAGAGAGAGAGTTTGTGTGTGTTCCCCCCCCCCATGTATTCCTGGAACACATCATCCTCCCCTCCTGCTCTCCCCCCCCCCCCAACCCCTGGCTGCCATTCTCTTTTACTACCAAGTTATTTCCCCCCTGGCTACCTAATGAGCCCTCCAGGGATACGCAGGTATAAAACCCGCTACAGCTCCCTCCAAGCGACGGCATCAATAAAGGAGGACAGCATGGGGGAGGCCAAGCCGTGCTCTTTCAAGCTGGGGTTTTTATTTCACAGTGAATTATAAACACACTTGAAAGCCTACAATTCAGGAAAGAGATGGTGAGAAACAGCCCCTAATATAGAGATAAGGAAGTTTTTATGTGCTTGCTCGGGCTCGGCTAAGAAGTATGGAGACCAACTAAGAGTGACAGAGGGGCCTGGAAAGGGGGGAGGGGGAAGGGTGCAATTATTTGCTGGCCAATGATATTCTCCCCCAACTTCGTCCTCTCTCAAAAAACCTGACCCAATGGCCACACTTTGAACGTTCCACAGCCAAATCAGTGGCCAATAGGGAGGCCAATCCCCAGATGCGACCTGGGGATATCCCAGGTTTACAACTCATCTCCAAGCAACAGAGATCAGTTCCCCTGAAAAAAAAGGGTGTTTTGGATGGGGGACTCCTTCCTCACCCCAAGCCCTGCTCATCCCCAGCTCCACCCCCAAGGTCTCCAGGTATTTCTCAACCAGAGCTGGCATCCTTAGCCTATCCCAAGGTGGAATCTGGAAAACCCCTGGACTGGAGAGATCAATTCCCTTAGAGACAATGGCTGCTTTGGAGGGTCAACTCCATGGCATTATACTCCACTGATGCTTCTCCCCACCCTAAATCCTGCCCACTCCTGGCTCCACCTCCAAAGTCTCCAGTATTTCCCCAACCAAGATCTGGCAACACTAGTGGTAAAACATCTCAAACAAATTGAGCAACCCAAAGGAGGTCCAGAGGAACATGGTGCAAGAAAAGGAACTGTACGAGACTGGAGAATTAAGCACCAGGGTCTCACAAATGAAGGTAGTTTTGATACATTATTAATCTTTTCAGATTTATCCTACCTCAGACAAAAGTAAGGTTCAAGGTTAATCATTAGAACAAGCCTGTAAAATAGATTAGGCTCAGCAAAAAGACTTCATGAACTTCATGATCGAGACAGAGCTGAAGTCTCTGCAGTACATGTCCCTTATTAATTTGATTATTTAATGACGGAGAAAAAGAGGACTTGTTTTTATATGCCACTTTTTTTCTACCAGAAGGAGTCTCAAAGCGGCTTACAATCACCTTCCCTTTCCTCTCCTCACAACAGCCACCCAGTGAGGGAGGTGAGCCCTGATGTTACTGCTCCATCAGAACAGCTTTATCAGTGCTGTGATAAGCCTAAAATCATCCAGTTGGTTGCATGCGGGAGGAGTACGGAATCAATTACTGATCACCAGATTAGAAGTCAGCGCTCCAAGCTACTACACCTGATATTTGCAGGTTGACTTTCACCCAGTTCAAAAATCATCAGAAAAAAAAACAGCTACAGAATTTAACGTACTCACAAGCTACTTCATATAAAACCCTTGTTATGAGTCATTTGCAATCATGTGTGCAGAGTGCTTGAGAGATGGCATTCTAATGGGAAAACCCTCCTATATATGGTAAAAAGTAAAGGTAAAGGTATCCCCTGTGCAAGCACCGAGTCATGTCTGACCCTTGGGGTGACACCCTCCAGTGTTTTCATGGCAGACTCAATACAGGGTGGTTTGCCATTCCCTTCCCCAGTCATTACTGTTTACCCTCCAGCAAGCTGGGTACTCATTTTACCGACCTTGGAAGGATGGAAGGCTGAGTCAACCTTGAGCCGGCTGCTGGGATTGAACTCCCAGCCTCATGGGCAGACAGCTTCAGAAAGCATTTCTGCTGCCTTACCATGCTGCGCCACAAGAGGCTCATACCCTATATGTGGAGGCCTGCATAAAACATCTCCCACTTTCTCAGTCTCACTCATGCCTACAAAGAGGCTGGCTGATGCATAGGAAAACTCACACTTCTACTGTAGCTCTAATTCCACAACACCTATTTCTTTGCATTGTTCCGATCCCGTCCCTAACTTCAATGTATAACTGACGAGCAACCTAGATACGAGCTGCTGCTACCTCTATGATCCGGCCAGTTAACAATTGGGGATTGATAACAGATCCAAGATTAACAGGCCTGTGCATTTAAAAGTCATTGGATATGGGAGTTCCATGTGCTAAAACGCCATCTATTAAATGATTTTAAAAAAAATTCTTTTTCACTGGACAAAATAACAGGGTTACCCCAACCCTGTTGAATCCAGGACAAGGGTGGGAGGAATGGTTTTAATTTCATAGAAGGAGGTAATGTGTCCAAATATGATACCAGCTTAAGCAAGGAAAGCTGTGAAGACAATTCCAAACTCAAATATCTGAGCACCCAATCATATATGTTCTGGCAATTTACCTTCACTCTTGGGGGGTTCATCCAGTGCTGGATGTCTTGTAATGTCTCATTGGCACGCAACAGGACGGGCTCGTGATGGTCAGGGCATGATGTGATACACTCAGCTCCTTCATATTAAATATGAGAGAGAGAGAGACAGAGAGAGAGAGACAGAGAGAGAGAGAGATTACACATCAACCAATTCATTTCAGACAGCTTTATGACAAATGGTATGGCTCACTAGAAATGCTTCCAGTGTGCTTCCAGTATGTTTCTTGCCCTAGTTTCCTCCTAAACCATTGGTTCTCAAACTTCCTCATGCCACGACCCTTTAATACAGTTCCTCATGTTGTGGTGACCCTCAACCTTAAATTATGCAAGTGTTCTTTCACAGAAATTAAACCAAAACTGACCAATGGCGTGAAGATCCATTGTTCATGATGGTATATAAATTGTTGTTGTTTTTTTCCTGGCGTTTCTCAGTTCAGTTCTGCCTCTTGTCCCACCATGCTGATCTCACTCTTTCCCGCTGCTCCAGACAGACGAACGCTCTATCTCGATCTACTCCGCAAGGCTGTTGTGTGGATGGTGCCCCCCCAGGCCAAGCTGCTTGCCCTGCCGCAACCCCTGTGAAAGAGTCATTTGACCCCCAAAGTGGTCCCGATCCCCAGTTTGAGAAACACTGTCCTTAACGAATTACCAGGTCTGATTTTCAATGCACTGGGAATCCCCTACTGTTTAATTCCCATCCCACTGAACATTTTTGGGAATGTCATCCACATGTCAATTCCTGCATGTCAATTCCATCAGTTCTTTTTTGCTCCCCTGACTCCACAACATCAACCAAGTAAAGGTAAAGGTAAAGGTATCCCCTGTGCAAGCACCGAGTCATGTCTGACCCTTGGGGTGACGCCCTCTAGCGTTTTCTTGGCACACTCAATACAGGGGTGGTTTGCCAGTGCCTTCCCCAGTCATTACCGTTTACCCCCCAGCAAGCTGGGTACTCATTTTACCGACCTCGGAAGGATGGAAGGCTGAGTCAACCTTGAGCCGGCTGCTGGGATTGAACTCCCAGCCTCATGGGCAAAGCTTTCAGACGGCTGCCTTACCACTCTGCGCCACAAGAGGCTCAACCAAGTACAAACTGAATATTCATCCTCGGATGTGATCAGACGCGTGACTTTACCATTATTCTTTTTTGCCCTGCTTGACAAATACACTTGCACGCTGATGTACTTTTGCAAAACACCACATACAAAGAAGGTGGATGTAAGCACAAAGACAATTGCCTCAATGCACACCTAAAAGAAGGTCACTGGTATTGGGCTGGGGGTGGGGGTGGGGGTGGGGGAGAAGATGCAAATGAACAAAAGGAATCGGTACAGTGTAATGTATATGCGCCGATTGCTGAATGTATTTTAGAATTTCTCCAAGTTATGCAACAATTCAGGAGATGGACGTCAGAGAATAACAAAGGAATGGCCGAAGGGAAATCTGTTCAGCCCTCTGGTTCACCCATGCTAGAAGGGCCACCATACGTAACAGAATGCACACTTGCAAAAGTGGGTGAAAGGCATATACCAGGGGTAGTCAAACTGCAGCCCTCCAGATGTCCATGGACTACAATTCCCAGGAGCCCCTGCCAGCGAATGCTGGCAGGGGCTCCTGGGAATTGTAGTCCACGGACATCTGGAGGGCCGCAGTTTGACTACCCCTGGAATATACAGATTTTAATTCTTCAACCCTCTTTGCACATTAAGGCTGGTGCAGCGAGGCTAGAAGGCCTTTTGTCTACTGAAAAGACTCCTACTTGCCGCTCCCTTGCCTATTTTGAGGTTTCCATCTTGTGAGAGTGAATGACCAACAACTGTCTATAATATACTGCCCATACAATTAATAAAATTCTGTAATTGTACGTTCGTGGAATCGGTTGCCGTGTGTGTTTGCATCACACACACACACAAACGCAGAGGAAATGTCTCGAAAGACAAGCCTCCTTCCACCTCCTCTTTTTAACACAACAGAAAATCCAATTTGTCCATTTGACTCAACTGCGCAAGAATAATGGGAAAACTGTAGACTGCGGTGCCCATAACAATCCACTGGTGATACCGCAAGGACCAGGCGAGGGTTAGTTTTAAGCCAGAAGTATCTGTTCTCCCCCCCCCCCTTCTTATTTCCACCACTGATTGTAGTTCAAAGCTCTTTAATGACACGTTTCTCGCAGCTGTGCCATTGCGAGAGCAGATTTCCCCGGGGGGGGGGGGGGGTGCAAGGCAGTGCTGCAACACCCCAGGGCTTAAAGTTGTGTCTTCGAAGCGCTCCGATATATTACTGCTGAACTCTTGTCTAAATAGGGAGAGGGTACGGATCCAACAGAGAGCAACTATCAGAATGGAAAATGAGGGGTTTGCTTGCAAGTAGCTTCACCAGGTAGCTAGCCATTTCCTTTTATCACTGGAGAAGGCCAGAAACAAGGTATATGAAGCTTATTCATATTTTCTCATCTCAAAGTTGCTCTGAGTAGCCACCAAAGCATCAGGCTCCATAGCAGGAGAAAACAATGGCACGCAAGGGGCACTGAAATGTACTGTCAACCTGAAGATAGCATGCAAGACTCTCTGGAGGGACGGACCAGAAACAATGGGATGAAATGAATGTAGAAGAAATTCTGTCTAAACATCCAGAAAAAGTTCCTGACCGTTAGAGTGGTTTTTCAGTGGAACAGGCTTCCTCGGGAGGTGGTGGGTTCTCCATCTTTGGAGATTTTTAAACAGAGGATGGAGAGCCATCTGATGGAGAGGCTGATCCTGTGAAGGTTCAAGGGGGTGGCCGGTTACAGTGGATGAGCGATAGAGTTGTGAGTGTCCTGCATAGTGTAGGGGGTTGGGCTAGATGACCCAGGATGACTCTATTATTCTATGATTCTAGGACCAAGTTTGGGATGATTCTGAATTCTTCCTGGAATACGTGGTTCCAATCTGAGATGCCCATGCTGGATGCGTATCCTTTTGGCTTGTTTTCTAAAAATGTATGCTAGATTGCTGGGGGGGAAATAGTGCATTTGCATATGTGCTACTATGGAAGCATCCATCACAATATGTGCAGAGGATGTATTCTGTGAGGAATATGCATATGTGCAGAATATGTATTCTGTACATACAAATCTCCAGAGTAACAGGTTTCACTAAGATACATCGGGGGGTCATGAGGGAAAAAATGCAGAAAGGAACACTTGATGCAATGAAGCATGAAGATATAACATTTTCCCCCATGATAAAAGTGGGATTTTATGCAGATGGTGCATACCCTGCCCATATACAATTAATAAAATTCTGGCATGGTACATTCATTGAACCAGTTACCATGTTGCCATGGACCAGCCACTCACCCACAGAGGGCCAATGGTAGGTCTTCCCCCCCCCCGCACTCCTCCCCCTCCTCTTTCTTCCTTCCAGAAGGAGAACCAGACAGCTCTGCTGGCCCACTTTGCAAAGGTAGGCAGTCTGGAGAGTGGGGTGGCTGGGAGGGAGAGGCTTGGGCTACTGTCAAGCCCTGGGGCACAACCTGGAGATGAGGGTCAGAAACAGGGGTCATTGTTCTGGAGGCCCCATAGGACCATGCATGGTCTTTGAGCTCTCCCAAGTTGGGGGGATGGGAAATTGAGATAAGGCTACTTGCCAGCCCCATAGGGGCCAGCGAGGCCTTTGCATGCTTCCCTGCCAACCAGCCTGCCTTCCTGCCTCTTTTTGTTGTCTTCATTTGTTCATTCCTTCATCCCATCCTTCTTTCTGTCTTGCTTCCTTCTTTTTTTAATGTCTTCTTTCCTTCTTCCTCTTTCCAGTTTGGTGTAGTGGTTAGGAGTGCGGACTTCTAATCTGGCATGCCAGGTTCAATTCTGCACTCCTCCACATGCAACCAGCTGGGTGACCTTGGGCTCGCCATAGCACTGATAAAACTGTTCTGACTGAGCAGTGATATCAGGGCTCTCTCAGCCTCACCCACCTCACAGGGTGTCTGTTGTGGGGAGAGGAATGGGAAGGCGACTGTAAGCCGCTTTGAGCCTCCTTCGGGTAGGGAAAAGTGGCATATAAGAACCAACTCTTCTTCTTCTTCTTCTTCTTCTTCTTCTTCTTCTTCTTCTTCTTCTTCTTCTTTCTTCTTCTTCTTCTTTCCTTCCTTCCTTCCTTCCTTCCTTCCTTCCCTCCTTCCTCATTTTCCTTCCTTCCTTCCTTCCTTCCTTCCTTCCTCATTTTCCTTCCTTCCTTCCTTCCTTCCTTCCTTCCTTCCTTCCTTCCTTCCTTCCTTCCTTCCTTCCTTCCTTCCTTCCTTCCTTCCTTCTTCCTTCCAGCTGTTTTCTCCAAAGGAACTGGTGTCTAGAGATCAGTTGTGATTCCTAAAGATTTCCAGGCCCTCACCTGAAGGTTGGCAACCCAGGTGCCTGCACATGAAGGAGCCGTGGGTGATCAGACCCGGCTCTTGAGATTCGAATCTTGTGGTTAAAGAGCTACACTGCACTGGATCTCAAGATCAAGCAGGGAGCAGGGGCAGCAGGGCCAGCACCCAGGAAGGATGGGTGCACCCTAGCACCCCTTGTATTTCTGGGTACCATGGGTTTTGCCTCACAGGTTTTTTTTGTCAAACCTACCCTAAGAACAGCATGTGACAAAACCCTTTGAGTTTCTCATCCAAGGAGGGTTTTGCCGCAATATGGAAGGGATGTCCAGCCTTCCATGATTGCCATGAGGGTAAAATGTGACTGACCTGCCATTCATGAATTAGCCATCATAAGTCATTAGAAACTACATTCACAGGGCAGTGGACCTCTGGAAGTCAGCTGCAGGGGCAAAACAGACTGGCAGAGCAACTGCCTTCGCAATCTACCTGTGAACACTGCTGGGTCTCAAGCAAAAAGGGGTGATAGGGAAGATGTAATTTTGGTATTATTCCACATTTTCTCCCTGTCTTGACATGTGTCGGGGAAGGGGAGGGGAACCAGGACAGCTGACGGCAACACCATCTTGTCTAGAGCAGACTTTTCCCTGATTATTTCCCCTGCACTACCTCTGCCACTATAGAGGGAAACAGCATCCTGTCTGTAGGAAGAAGGGGGGAAAGGCTCAAAAGAAAATTACCCCGTTCAACAACCCTTGGTAAGTATCTAAAGGTCACCTCGTCTCCAGGGGGGAAAACACATCGTCAGGCAAAAAGATGCTGCTGCCGTCTCCTTGCTCGCCAGCGGTGCAATTTGCACTTCAGCAGAGGAGCGGACCTGAATTGTTTTGATATACGATCCATAATTGGCATCATTACAGAGTGGTGAGCTCATCCAGGTCGCGTTCCTCGCCCCCCTCGGGACAGGAGCCATGCAACTCCTGGTTCCTCACAATAGTTAGCCTATAATGAGGGAGCAGAGTGAGAGGGGAATTTGGAAGTTCAAAAGGACAGTGAAGGAGAGAAGAGTGTGGCTGGCAGAAGCCCCCCTACCCTTCTCCCGGAGCTCTACCCACAAGACATATCTGCTGAACTGGTAACCTGCAGCCCAGAAGAAGGCTGCTTACATCTATCATCTGTCCCGGGTCTGCTGAAATCTCAGCATTCCACCTCTCACGTAAAAGTAATGCATGTGGATTTGGAGGGAGGGGCACACACACTCTTGTCAACACAGATCAAAAGAGGGCATTAGCCCTGTTCACATGTTACAGGAAATATATGCGCTTACACATCTGTTTGTAAGAAACACGTACAAGCATCTGTTTGGAAGAAACAGCCCATGCACATTCACTTTACAAAGGAAACCAGAGATAAGTGTGGGGTTTAAATCACATGTACTATATGTATGTTGAATGTAACAATGCGAGATTTACTCAATGCATGTATAATGAACAATCAAATGTATAGTGTATGTGGGTTGTATGCCAATTCTCTGTACAATGTGATCAGGGCTACTGTAGAGCTGGAAAAGTAAACGGCAAAATAAACTGTCAAATTGTTGGAAAATCTTCACTTTGAGGAAAGGCTAAAGAATTGGGGATTCTACTTTAGAAAGGTTTGCGATTCCCTAATTTGATCCTGCACATTGGCTGTGATCTTGACAGTTTTGAAAGTCTGTCCTATGCAGACTGTACTCAGTCTTCTAAATGACTTGATCTCAAGTGATTCTTAAGTTTGCCAAATTGCAGAAGGCCCAACCACTTTGTTCACTAAAGCAGGGGTAGTCAACTTGTGGTCCTCCAGATGTTCATGGACTAGAATTCCCATGAGCCCCTGCCATCGTTTGCTGGCAGAGGCTCATGGGAATTGTAGTCCATGAACATCTGGAGGACCACAGGTTGACTACCCCTGCACTAAAGCATGAAAGGGAAAAGCCTTAGGCTTCCATTCCAGAGTCCTTCTCTGTCAATTTCATTATGTGCTGATGATTCCCGGACCCTTTATTTGTTTGCATGCAGTACTGAAATCTTTTCTGTGTGTGTATGTTTTTGGTTTTGCACTGGGGACATTGCTGTTTGCCTGCTCTCTAATCCTTCTTTGGAAGGAACTAAACATCATGCAGCTCCTCTTAAACTTCCTCCCATATTTTATTATTTTTTAAATTATTATTCAGGGATCCAAGACTAGTAATAGTCTCATAATCACACGACTCATGCCGCTTGTTAAAAAAATAAGGGGAAAATGAAGCTTGTACACTGATGTAGGAGGGAGGGTGACACAAGGTGCAAAGTAGGCAGAACAACCTTGATGAGGGTAGAGGGGATCTGAATCTGTATGTTTTGAATTATTTTTGGCTTAGAAGCTAAAAAAGGGGGAAATTAACACAAAAGCACTCTCAGAAAATCCAAAGAAACAGCAATCAGAAAGCAAACTTAACGTTGAAGTGAGGAAAATCAATGCAAAACAACAAAGAAAATGTGACCAACATGCACAGTGAAAGCATAATAGGACAGTCTTCATCCCAAGAACTGTTTAGTAAAACTCTCTCAGCTGCTTGTTCAATTACCTTTTCTTGTTAATTATACTTTGCAACATTGTGTTATTGTTTCTTTTAGCCTATGCACTAATGGTTGTAGACAACAGACTTAAATTTTCTGCTGTGCACTTATTTTTGGATTGTAACACACTTTGATTTAGATTGAACTGCAGAGATCTGATGCAATTGATAAGCCTTGCTTTAGGCTGAATCAGATAGCTTTTGGTCTGTGTCAAACTCTGTGAAGGCAAGGTCTCTAATTAGCACAGTCAGTACACCCAAGAATCAGAATCCACATGCTAGTTATGCACAGCCAAAGACAACCTTGTGCTTGTCCACAATAGGCTTGCCATTTGTCTAAGACTGTAGGTAAGTTCTCACACTCAAACTTCAGGCTACCATTAGGGATCTTCAATCCAGGAGGAGCATTTTGAGGATGGGAGAGAGCAATTTTGCAGTATGATCTCTGCTTTGTCTCCAAAATGACATCACTTATGCGTATAAACCAAAAGCCACATTGTGATGGTGCATAGTGCCACTCCCCATCACCCACAAATTCTGAAGGATTGTCAGTTCTTGGCTGGCAACCCTTGTCAACACTTCAGTTGAAAGTGATCACAAACTGGGCCAAAAATGTGCAGCCCACCAAGAAACAGCAGCAACAGCAACTTTTGAACAAGAAGCCAAATGATGCACTGTACCTTCTTCTCCCTCTGGATCTGGAAGACACATTTCTAATTTAATTGTGTGGCCCAAAAGTTCAAAGAAAAGGATGCAACCGAAACTGCAACAATTTAGGGAAACTAGCTTTACATTCAAGAGCACCTTAGATACCAACAAGAGTTTCTGGGTATAAGCTTTTGAGTGTAAATCTCTTTGTCAGATATAGATTTTAAGATGTTTTAGTATTACAGGACTTTTAAAATACTGAATATCCATGGATCTCAAGGTGCAAAGTCTGAAGATGCAGCAGTCTTGCTGAAAGAACCACATCTGGCCAGTGTTTGGATGAGAGAACCCCTGGGAACCCCCAATGTACTCCGCCTTGAGCTCCAAAGGAGAAGTGGGTGGGGGTTATAAATGTAGTAAGATTAAAATATGCATTCCTTTTAAAATTGGCCAACTTCCACTTTCCATCCAGCTTTAACACTGGCAACTGATGGATTCCAGACTAAAAGGTCTTTTAGCATCAGTTGTGAAAACACCCTTAGACTTGCAGGGGGGGGGAGGGGACGACACAGATGCTCTTTATGGCCTGAAACAGACATTCCCATTTTTTTAAAGAGTAACTTTGCATGCTACCCAGAAACAGCCAAAATTGGATGCAAAAGCATCATATATATCTATCATGTGTATAGCTTGCCCTTGCTCTATGGGGATAAGGGCAGAATACACTGTATCCTCAAAACAACACAGTGAAACATCTGGCAAAGGCAACATATCTTTCCCCCATTTGGGGATGCAGAGAAAACAAAATGCAGGTCTCAGCTTCAGTTCAATATAACATCTGATGGGAAATGCACGTGGTTGTGTGAAGATAAGAATTAGAAGAAGAGACCCAAAGGAGTCTCAAAGCAGTTTACAATCACCTTCCCTTCCTCTCCCCACAACAGACATCCTGTAGGGTAGCTGGGGCTAAGAGAGCTCTGACACAGAAGCACAGTCTAACAGGACTGTGACTAGCCAAAGGTCACCCAGGTGACTGTATGTGGAGGAGTGGGGAATCAGACCTGGCTCTCCAGATTAGAGACTGCTGCACTTAACCACTAAGCCAAACTGACTTCCAGCATATCAGATATAAGCCACTCTTACAGCTTCATGCTTGGATTCTGTGAATTTAGGCAGATTGTGAGTGTGTGGGCAGAAAGGATTGAGTCTGTGCTTGGTTCTTGTGGCCCTTTCTTGCATGCCCAGGGAAATGCTAATCGCCACTGGCCAGGGATTCTGGTGTGTATGTGTGTGTGTGTGTGTGTGGTGTTTTGGGGGGGGGGCATCATCTGGGCATAGAATTGGGCTTACTGTGGGTGGGCAGGTAGTTGTGAATTCTCTACATTCTGCTGAGGGTTGAACTAAATGACCCTGGACCTTCCAACTTTATGGTTGTATTACCGTGCATGACTCTCTCCAAATAATCTTGGAGAAGGAGGGAAGAACAAACATTTGCCTAACCACATGGTAAAGACAATGAATGGATTGGTCCATCCCCTACTCAGTTCACACTTCAACAAACAACTGGAGCTGAGAAAAGTTGTCAAATTTTGACACGTGCAAAGCAAGTGACAACTTCATATGACTGCACTGCTGCACAGCTAGCTCAACTGAGGATTTAAATCTGGATACACATCTGGCTAGAATAGCCTTGGGCTGACAGTCTTGAAGTCTGCATTGATCTTGCCAAATCTTTATCCCTTCTTTCATCCCCAGATGCACAGTGGACATCAGGCTTTCTCGTTTTTCTTCATGGCCCTGGAAGGGATTCCTGAATCAGGTGATATGACTATATATGTTCATTATGACTCACACACCCCCTCCCAAAATGGGCAATGATAGGCCTGGAGGGGGTGGGGGGGGCCCAGGTGGGCATGTACACAGCTATGCTTCCCAACCATATTCTGCATGATTGTATCACTGCTGGGGTTTCTCAAAGCCTGAAGAATATTTCAGACTGAGAAAGACTAGTATACATGGTACTGCCCTTATTCTGGTCCAGTGTAAGGTAAGTTAGGCTGAGAGAGAGCAATTAGCTTAAGGATCTCAGTGAGAATTATGGCTGAGAGGGGATTTGAACCCTGGTCCCGCAAGTAGTTGGTTAACCAAAAGGGAAATGTCTATATGCTGAATGGGCACGCACCATAAGGTTTCTAAAATATAAGCTAGTTGTAAAAATACCAGTATTTATTGATAATATATTGTATTGTCAATAAATACTGGTATTTTTATTTTTCTTAACCTTTTTTTGGTTCCTGGACTCTTGTTTGGGTTAAGATTTTTCTCCTTTTTGTTGGGGAGCCTCCAGTATTTGTTCAACATTACTTGCTTCAGGGCACTGATTTTAATCTGCTAGATATGGAATCAGAAAGAGAGACCAATGATGTCCGTGCAATGAGGTTTTTATGCACATTTTGTAACCTGTCCCGAACCTTATTGGGAGTGGCAGGTAAGAAATTAAATCATCATCATCATCTTCATCATCTTCATCATCATCACCATCTGGCCAAGAACTCCTACTTTTCCCCGCATTAGGAGAGTCTTGAGGACACATATACTGAACATTTGGCTGTTTTCATGCATGTATTTAGAGCCTCTTGTGGCGCAGAGTGGTAAGGCAGCAGACATGCAGCCTGAAAGCTCTGCCCTTGAGGCTGGGAGTTCAATCCCAGCAGCCGGCTCAAGGTTGACTCAGCCTTCCATCCTTCTGAGGTTGGTAAAATGAGTAACCAGCTTGCTGGGGGGTAAACGGTAATGACTGGGGAAGGCACTGGCAAACCACCCCGTATTGAGTCTGCCATGAAAACGCTAGAGGGCGTCACCCCAAGGGTCAGACATGACTCGGTGCTTGCACAGGGGATACCTTTACCTTTACCTTTATGATAATACACATTTACCAAGCTTCAGCAATCGTTTGCAGCAGCATTTTCATGTAAATCCAACTGCAAATGATTGCTAGAGCTCATAAAAAGACTGAAAGTGATACCCAACATGTGTGGAAGCAGCCAAAGACACTTTTGCTTGTTTCAGGTGGGTGGACCCCAGACAGGCATCAACGCATAAGGGTTACTTATTTTGCCAGGGGGTGAGGGTCAGGTTTATGTTTTTTTTTTTACTCTGTATCTTATTTATTTTTGAAACACATCCGAAGACTTTCGGGTTAAGATGCGGGATATAAATTCCCAAATTAATAAAATAAATACTGCTTCACACCCTGAGAATACCCAGCTGGCTCCTGCTGGGAACAGACTGTTGTACAAGCTGGAAGTCTAACCTAATCCAGCAGGGCTCTTCTGGTTCTCTCACTCTTGCTGTTGTCTAGCTGTTTAATCTTGCGGAGGGCCATCGTCAAGGACCTCAAGAAAGCTCCGCTGTTGTCAGAGGGCATGAGAGCACTGTACATTATCCAGAGGTCTGGCATCTGAAAGCCTGACTTGGCTTTTAAAAGGGGATTAATTATCCCTTTTGTTTTCAAAGAAGAGCTGACTGGTGAAGGCAGGTTCAAGGGCTCTTTGCCTCTTTTGCTCTTCTCCTGGCACAACAAACCAAGCTTTAGCTCATCAGTCGTCGTACCTATGCCGTATCCTGCTGGACACTGCAGCTTGATCCCACTGTTCAGCTGACTGGGAAGGGAACAATGGCCTTGCATCCCCCTGCAGAGGTGGAAGGAGCCACTCCAGGTACCATCCTTCCGGCAATGGATCACATTGTTCCCACGACCCTGGAAAGAAAGGAGAAGAAAATAGGCTTAGAGCTGCAAAGGAATGTGGCATTCCTAGAGGGCACAGACTAACCTAATGTTGATAGCATTGGTTATTTTTTTAGATGTTTTATTTGGTGGGGGAGGGGTACACATCTATCCTACCTTATTAAATAAAATACAAGCCGAGCTTTTAAAAGGTTTTTAAAAACAGCAAAATAATGACCACAATAAATCAAGAAAACAGCAACACACCAGGCCGATATAGAATGTTTGAGTGTCATTCAAAGCAAGGGCATAACTTCCAGGTTACAGTGGAAGTGATGTCATGGCACTGCCAGCAATGTCAACCATCCCCTATTCCCTGCAGAATTTCCAGCCCACCACCCAGCTGTGGCAGCAGGGAAAGCTGGTGGAGAATGGGAAACCTGGCCTCTCTAGAGGCATTGGAGAAGAATCCTGCATGTGCTGAGGGGCTTGTGGAATACAACTGGCGAGATGAACTCCTTATTGAGATGTAGTGGCAAGAGGCCTATGCCAGATGAATAAATGACACTTCTCCCATTAGAACAAGGAACCCGCAGGGCCTGTTCCAGCACATCGCCCTCCCAATTACCGTATTTGCCAGCGTATAAAACGACTGGGCATATAAGACGACCCCCCAACATTTCCACTCTAAATATAGAGTTTGTTACATTACATTACAGTACTGAAGTGCACCCGGCGTATAGGATGACCCCCCCTCTTGGAGGCATGTTTTTCAGGGGGGGAAAGTAGTCTTATACGCCAGCAAATACTGTATTTAACTTTCTGATCCCCCTTCACCATTTAACATTATCATAAAATCCAATGCTTCCTTCCAAAGGCTCACTGTATGATCTCTAAGGATACAAATCTCCTTCCCAGTCCACATATATATATTTTTCTCCTCTCTAACCTTTGGATGTCCAAGCACTTCACCCAAATTCTGTTTCCTGCGTGGCCTACCTGACTTACATATTAAGTTTGCACTGAAGCCCCTGCAACACCCCTATCTCAACTTATAATTTGTTTCATGGTCTATCCCAGGGGTAGTCAAACTGCGGCCCTCCAGATGTCCATGGACTACAATTCCCAGGAGCCCCTGCCAGCGACCGCTGGCAGGGGCTCCTGGGAACTGTAGTCCATGGACATCTGGAGGGCCGCAGTTTGACTACCCCTGGTCTATCCTATATCCTTGAGTTCCATCACTAGCCAAACTAAAAGGGTGGGGGAGGGTCTGTGAGTGTGACAAGGCTCAAATGATCACAGAATTCACTCCTTCAGCCTCAAAAAAAAACATAAACCATGACTGGAAAATGTTAATTGCTGCTGTCCAGTAATGATGGGAGGATGCTGTACCCATGCCCACAGGAATTCTTCATATGCCACTTTTCCCTACCAGAAGAAGTCTCAAAGCAGCTTACAATTGCCTTCCCTTCCTCTCCCCACAACAGACACCCTGTGAGGTTGGTGAGGTAGAGAGAGACCTGATATTGCTGCTTCATCAGAACAGCACTATCAAGGCTGCGATGAGACCAAGGTCACCCAGCTGGCTGCATATGGAGGAATGGGGAATCAAACCCGGCTCACCTGTTCAGAGGTTGGCGCACCTAACCACTGCACCAAGCTGGATGTATTAAATGTTCCAAGACACAGTTAAACTCTAAAAAACAGGTTACAAAGCCTAAGGATCAGTTTGACAACCCAGCAGAAAAAAACAAAAAATTCCATTAATATTTTGCCTCTCTGGATATCTGGCTGTCACATTTCCTCTGGCCCTGAGCCTGTATGCCTGCCTTTGGTTTCTGCTCTAACAAATAAGCAGGATTCTATATTGTTTAAAACCGCCTTTCTCTACTTTGCTTTACCATTGAGAACCCCCTGAAATATTCTAGAAACTCTAGAAGTGGCGCAATGGTGCAGAATATGCTTGGGAAGCAAGTGTACAAGTCGCCCAGAGCCCCCTCCCCTTTATACTCTCTTATGGCCCATCATTGGCCATTGGGGGGCCCCCATGGGTCCACATGACCATATATGGTCATATCACCTGATGAACATTTAACAAATTTTAAAAGGTTTAAAAAATTCCCACCCAATTGGGAAACCCTTCCAGGGCTGTCAAGAAACCCCAGGGTTTCATGAAACCCTGGTTGAGAAAGCCTGGTTTAGAAATTTCCTCCAAATGAGGAGCATGATGCCACTTCCAATCAAGTAAAAAGGTAAAGGTATCCCCTGTGCAAGCACCGAGTCATGTCTGACCCTTGGGGTGACGCCCTCTAGCGTTTTCATGGCAGACTCAATACGGGGTGGTTTGCCAGTGCCTTCCCCAGTCATTACTGTTTTACCCCCCAGCAGCAAGCTGGGTACTCATTTTACTGACCTCGGAAGGATGGAAGGCTGAGTCAACCTTGAGCCGGCTGCTGGGATCGAACTCCCAGCCTCATGGGCAAAGCTTTCAGACGGCTGCCTTACCACTCTGCGCCACAAGAGGCTCATTACCAATCAAGTACAAGTCATAAAATCCCCTTCCCCCATAAGTCTCCTACTGTTTCTGTGCCAGGAGCATCTACTTTTGGTGCTGCCTATTCGCCTACAGAGAAGAAACTGCCCACTGCAGAAGTGTTAGCTGTTCTCCTTACATTGCATCGAAAACAACCAAGCACCTTGTAGCACCTTGAAGACTTGAAGAAGGCACAAGGCCACATGCAGGCATAATTGATATTACATTTGTTCCAACGTAAATGACGAAGGCCCTGACCTGGATGGCCCAGGCTAGCCAGATCATGTTAGACCTCAGAAGCTAAGCAGGGTCAACCCTGGTTAGTCCTTGGAGGAGAGACCATCAAGGGAGCCTGGGGTTGCTCAGTAGAGACAAGCAATAGCAAACCACCTCGACTTGTCCCTTGCCTTGAAAGTCAGCTGTGATTTAAAAGCACTTTTCATCCCCAAATGATGACGAAGGCATTGGCCCGCCTAGCCACAATAAATCCATTAGGCATTATGGCACTGTTGAGACCCTTTGGTTGGGTTGGGTGCAACGATGGCCGTTAGCACAGATGGATTTACAAGGAGATTAGAAATATTCATTAATATGACATACGCTGACA
Source organism: Paroedura picta (assembly GCF_049243985.1). Taxonomy (NCBI): domain Eukaryota; kingdom Metazoa; phylum Chordata; class Lepidosauria; order Squamata; family Gekkonidae; genus Paroedura; species Paroedura picta. Next base: position 37,366,540 of record NC_135380.1, on the reverse strand, counting down.
TATTCATAGGCCCATCAATTGCTACTAGCCTGTGTGGCTAAAGGGGATCTCCAGGTTCAGACGCAGTAAATCTCAGAACTCCAGTGAGTGGAAGGGAGAAGGGGGGAGGGGGTTCCTTCAAAGAACACTTTTGCCACAGAAGAATGACCATCAAACCACATGTGGTACGGAGGATCTGTGATGACAGTCTCTTATGGTGTGAAGGTTAAAAGCAGCTCTGGGGGGGAAGGTTAAAAGCAGCTCTGCCATAGTAAGGCCCCACTTGGAAAAATAGCATCAGGGTGCGGGTGGGGGAGAATCTGAATCTGAGAAATGGCACACGCGAGAGCTCTCCTCTCCCAGCTAGCTAGACATCGTCTGATATCCCTGCCGAAAGCCAGTGTGATGCCAGGTTAGGGTTTCACATAAAGTGCCACATGCATACCTTCTCCATTAACTCTAACTAAAGGACAGGGGGGTTCATAATGTCTGCTCAGGCTTTCTGAGCTGATACCAATGCGCTGAGCAAGAAGCTTGAAGAGATAGATCAACTGCAGTCACAGAAAATCTATCCTTGCTATTTCTCGGAGCTTGCCCTGGGATTTTTCATTTGCAGTAGCGGGATTGAATTTCATGAAACAGAAAACGGTTTGTTCCAAGATTGCCGTGCCGGTTTGCATTGTCCTACAATCGTGGGCATTTTGAAAATGCTTGTGATACTGTGAAATGTTACATGTCTGATGGAAGGTAACAAAGTGCATTTTTTTGTGCAAAATAGAAATTTGGGGGTTTGGGGCAGCAGAGGATAAGATCCCTGCCCTTCCCATCCCCTCCAGGCCCATCACTGACCATTTTTTGGGGGGAGGAGGGTCAACATGACAATATTTGGTCAAATCAGCTGATAAATGTTTGATGAATTTAAAAATGTATATTAAAAATAATTAACACACACCCATTTGGGAAATCTTTCTGGGGCCATCAAGAAACCCCAGGGTTTCGTGAAACCCTGGTAGAGAAAGCCTGATATACACTATATCTTTCCATGTTATATGCATGTACCTGTATTCTTATTATTATTATAGACCATATGTTTTTGCAATAAACACTGGATTTAAACACACACATGCACAAATCATTTTCCTAATTAATTCTTTCCTATGCAGCCTTGATGTCTTATAAGTACAGGCATGCACAATTCCTTCCAATAAGAATTAATGCATTTTCGGAGCAATGTTCAATAAATTCTCTCTAATATGCAGCTAGAACATTTCTCCTTGCTTGAATTGCCCATCCATTGAAACGGTGGCACTTTTAAAGGGTACGCACCCTTTGCAAAGTCCTCCGTGCTCCCCAAACTGAAACACACCTATTTCTACCAAAATCAAGGTCTATTAAGGCCCCTAATGGTTTAATATTCTTTACAAGCCAAGGGAAAACTGGACTCCAGTGAGAGTAAAGTACTGATTTGGGTGCCAAGGTACATATCATATAAAGTTAACTACTGCATGATATAAATGTCATGGGGTGAGAGGTCTCTCACAGCCAAGCTGATGTTTGCCCTCTATAAAAGCAAAAGTAAAAAAACACCCCAAATCATGTCCCAGCTAAGAACAAATCATCCCGTGCAATTTAGACATTTCACGTCAGATCGCTTCAGTTTATGCACTGCCAATCCAAACTTTCAGCCAATGATCTTTCACCAAAGATACACTGGGCTTGTTTCTGATTTTGTTCCCCTGCCTTTGCCTTCCACACATGCATATGCAGGGGAATCTTCACTGTAAAATAATGAATTGTATGTGAGGGTTTCTCACCCTTTGCGGCTCTATTTATGTGCTTTCTCCTTTGGGGCGATTCTCAGCCCCCCAAGATAATTGTAGATCTCTTCATTGCAGCGCCAAGATAAAGAACCTTCAGGATGTGAGAGTAAGACCAGTAATATAAATGAAAGTTTTTCATGCTAAACTCAGAGCCTGGTGGAATCAGGTGCTCAGTGACTATTACAATGCCAGAAAGGGGAGAAATAGAACAGCAGCCGTCTCAACCAAATCACAAGGGGTGAGAGAAGGAACCAACTAAGCTAAAACAGAAGAGACAAAAGGCTGAAGACCTGTGACTGGTCATTAACAGTTTTGGAGGTACCTCATCTGAGAACTCGGGGGTACAGATAGGGTTCCCATCCCTACTTGATCATGAAACTTACTTTGGCCCAACAATTCTCCCTCTATGCCTTGTTGTGAGGGTAGGATGAGGGAGAGGAGAACCACGTACAATAGAATTAATTATATAAAACATAAATTTCATTATGCAAATTTGCATGAACCAGTGTTTCCAGAACTGATTGGGTGGTAGTTTGTAAGAAAGGCTGGGGTATACAGAATCTTGTGAGACATTAGACAGGGGGGGGGTATACAAACACAGAGCTGGGACAGTGGTGGGACAGCTGCAACCATGATAACTATCCCGCTCTCTTTACATAAAGCTTTTTTCTCTCTCTCTCTGTCACCATGAGTGCTGGAAATTTAAAATTCTAAAAGAAGAATCTGGATTTTTTTACATCTTGAGTTAAGCACTGAAAGTTACGTTTTCATCTTTGCAGTCTAGGGTTGTCAGCTGCAGATTGGGGAAAAACTGGGGATTTGGGGAGGGACCCTAAAGATGACACAGTTTGGGGAGGGGAGGGACTTCAATGGCGGAGAGTGCCATAGAGTCCACCCTCCAAAGCTGTCATTTCCTCTAGGACCGTTTACACACTGGAGGTTTCATGCTGGGCTGCAGGCTGGAGTTTTAGTCGTGGCAGGTTGCCCCACCTCTTCCTGCACCCACACAGGGGAGCATTTGGCCCGGTGCACCTCATCTGTCCCCGATTTGTGTTCCTGTACGGGAGCTAGGGCAGTGAAGTTCCTAGTGCGTAAATGGTCTAGGTTAGTCTTTCTCTATTACTATTGAGAAACTCCTGAAATATTCTTCAGGCTTCGAGAAATTCCAGAAGTGGCACAACCGTGCAGAATATGGTTGGGAAGCATAGTTGTGTACATGCCCACCTGGGGCCCTTCCCCTTCCCACTCCCTCCTGGCCCATCATCCCTATTAAGCTGGCCATGGAGAAGTTTTGACTAACTTAAAAACTCTAAAGAGTGATATTCCTCCCCGCAGAAATCACATGTGCATTGGGTTACCCACCAGTCGTAACACATGCTCCAAGGATGAGAAGTCCCTTTCCCTCAGTTCCTTTTTTGCTGCCATGAGGAGGACACATTACTAGCAGCTCTGTTTGGCCTTGGTATACTTTCCAGTGTTTCGAGTTCTTTATACTAGGGGCCAAGAGCGTTGCATTCAGGAATGCAACAGGCACTAGATTGGGGGGGGGGGGGTAATGACTCTGCGGACGGCCTTCCCCTCCCCCTGGGACCTGGAAAGGCAGCAGGCAGCTGTGAGGGATCTGAGGCCTCTGAGCCTCAGAGGGAAATGGAAGGAGGAGGGAGTGGACAGGGATGGGGGACAGAAGGTGATTGGCTGGCCGCTGGACAGACAGGCAAACCTGTTGGAAGAACAGGCACTCTGAGGCAGGACAGCTGCTTTGAGTGGGTGTTAAAATATATATAAATCAGTTCCCAGCCATTGGAGAAACCCTTCTAGAGAGGTCAAGAAATCCCAAGGTTTCACAAAAGCCTGCCTGAGAAAGCCTACACTAGGTGAACCAATTTCTGTCAGCTGGAGATCAGCCGTAGTCTCAGGAGATCCCCAGTAACCATCTAGAGGTTGGCAACCCTAGGCCCTGCAGGTGATATACCCTTCCGCAAGAAGAATATAGCTGAGGCTCTGGAGTTTTCTGAAAGTCTTGGTGCACTTCACTCCTTTATAGACATTATAATCCCGGAGGTGGTTTATGTGTGGGTTTGGAACGTTTCAAAAATTACACCATGTTTAGATTCAGTCGAAAGGGACTCACTGATTGGGCGTCATCCTCCTCACAATGGATCCTGCACTCACTGTTGAACTGGAAGCCGTTGGTGCAGTGGTACAACCCGTGGAACTTGGAAGGTGGAGGTTCGCAGGTCACTGGGATGCAGGCTCCTTCTAGCCAATTCCCATCTTGCCCACACTGGATCTTGAAGGCCCTCCTAGCATGGATGAGAAACAGGGCGTCAAGAGAGAGAAAGGTCTTACTTATTTAATAAACAGCCCCAAGACCAGTTACCGTTTGAGACTCTGCTCCTGTGACAGATACTTGTGCTTCCGACACCCAGCTGCAGATTTATAACTTGTGGTCTTATAATGAAAACAATGACTGTTTGCGAGAGCAGCCTGGAGTTCACTGGCTGAAGCCCTGCTTTGAAAGACCTGACTATTTCTTCTCAACCTTGTGGCCAGTGGCTATTTTGAGGTGGTTTTCACAGAGCTATAAATTGTAGGATACCAGTAGACCCCCTTTCTTCCCCCCCCCCAGAGGTTCAAAGGGGACTCCCCAGGTTGCATATCAAAGCAGTGTTTCCAAAAGAGGCCCTTAGCATAAAAGTCAGCTTGTGAATGGAGGGCTTAGAGATTCGGAAGAATCAAAAGCTAAGTTAACAGTTTAAGGTCGCAATAAAAAGGAGCAGGTACCTCAATTGCTCTGAGATGGAGCTCATTCAATGCCATTCTCATGCAAACCCCATTGGAAGGAATGGAGTGGCATGCAAGTAGTTCTTGGTGCATTGTGTTTTTGGAGCTGTTGGGGAGGGGGAAGGAGGGGGAAAGAAGGTTGCTATTGTTTTTAAAAATTATGGCATGGGAGCACAACTTCATTCTCCCCCATGCAGCTCCTTATGCCTGGAACTCCCTCCTAGAAGAACTGAGTGGTTCTACTTTGCTCAGCAATTTGTATGCAAGTGACAAATGGTGCCATCTCCATCGCCACCACCACCCACCACCAAAGATCTCATCTGTCTCAGAAAGGGAATCTTGTCTCTCAAAAGTCTATGCCCTGAAACTCTCATTGGTCTCTAAGGCCCTCCTGGACTAAAACCTAAAGTTCAGGGTCTTTTCTGTCCTGGCCCCGACCTGGTGGAATGAGATCCCAGAAAAGCTGAGGGCCCTGATAGAACTTGTCCAGTTCCACGGGGCCCTCAGCTTTTCCTGCCAGAAGAATGCCTCTTCTGCCAGGCATTTGGTTAGGGCCAATGAACATCTCGACGACTTAACTAAACAAAATCAAGACATTCTTGTTTTAGTCTGCCCATACATCTGATTGACTGATTTTAGATTATTTTAAACTTTATAATTCTTTAAATGTTTTTATGACTATGTTGTAAGCCGCCCTGAGTCAGCAATGCAGGGGGGGGGGAAAGGGGGGATATAAATCTACAAATAAATAAGGTCACCCAGTGAGCTTCCGCAACAGAGCAGGAATCTGAACCTGTGTCTCTCAGATCCTCACCTGTCCCTCTAATCGGGGGTTTCCAACCAGTGTACCATGGTACAGCAGTGTACCTTGAGAGCCCCTCAGATGTATCACGGTATGGGGGATACCAAGATGGTGGCCACAGATCCAGCAGCACTGCTGCAGCAGCACTGCTCCTTCCTCACGTCTGGGCTAAATTGGCCTGGTGGGTCTTCTGTTGGGCATCAGGGCTGTCTTGAGTAGGGAGAGGCATACTTTTATATTTTTATTTGTACATGGGGCATTGCTGGCAGAGTGGGTAAAGAGATGGGGATAGGTTTTTATGTTTATTTGCATTTTTTATTGTATTTGTATACAGGGCATGGCAGGGGGCACGTCTAGCAGACATTGCTTCCATGATCCCTCAAAGCCTGGGAAATATTTCAGGTGCCCCATCATGGCTGCAAAAGGCTGCTCTAACCATTTACTATTCTGCCATTGCACTATTCAGCCCGAGGGGTCTCTGGGCCTTGATAAGGCTTGTCCATTCTCTCTCTCTCTCCACTCTTACACTTGGGTTGCTTCTAAGGCTACATTTTCACACATAGCAGAGAAAAGGCCAAACCCATTTCTGTCTGATATCACTTCAGTTGACAGCTCTCAAAGCTCAATATCCCTCTCTTAAAAACGACTTGTTCCCTGCATACAGAAAAGTTGGCTGACGGGAAGAACTCAATGGATAGAAACTTTCTCCTTGGTGATCTAGTTTTCTGAATGCAGAGATTAAAATAAATCGAGACAGTCCGTCATTTGAGGCCTGTGCTTCTATAATCTTTCTGCTGATGGAACGAAGCAGTGTTACACTTTTCTCAGTTCTCCTTAGGGCTGTACTCTAATATCCAACCGTTAGGGTGCAGAAAACGCATCTTGTAAGCAAGATGGGGCAGCATGAGAGAAGTTGTCTGACAGTAGTGAGATAACTGACAGGGCCTCCCCAACGTGGATTATAGTGGGGACACACACATATAAACAGTGGGACCCGAGTCTTACAATATGTCTCTAAGAGTGCGGTATAGTGATCAGGAATGTCAAACTAGTATCTGGAAGATCAGGGTTGCATCCCTACTTGTGCCATGGAGGCTCACGGGGTGACCTTGGAATCCTTTCAGTCTAACTACCTCACAAGGTGGCTGTGAGCAGGGGTAGTCAACCTGTGGTCCTCCAGATGTCCATGGACTACAATTCCCATGAGCCCCTGCCAGCAAACGCTGGCAGGGGCTCATGGGAATTGTAGTCCATGGACATCTGGAGGACCACAGGTTGACTACCCCTGGCTGTGAGGATAAATTGGAGGAGAGGAGACGGATGTAAGTCGCTTTGGGTCCATATTATCTTTCAATTTATGCCTTCTTCATTTCATTACTCTCTTATATTGCATGCCCTCCCGGTGGTTGTTTAAAGTGTAGACCCCAAGAACGGATGCTGATTTAATTTGTCATGCGCTTGTGGCTATGGCCTACGGGGAGGGTGTAATCACGCCCACCCCCCATCCCAAAAACAGCAGTCAGTGTTTCAAACATCCTCTTCCGACACACAAATATACATCATTCTTTTACAGGTTAGCTCACCCCAAATGCTGTTTTGGAGGGATGCGAAATACGCAAGGCTGTGTCAAGCCAGCAACCAGGTAGCAAGGGGGTAACTATTTCCACTGCGGACATAAACACCGACTCAGCACTCAGTCATCACCTTCCTGCTTTACAAATGGGAACTTGGCCTAAACCTGCCCCCGGCAGTAGGATCATCCAGAAACAATTTTGTGGGGCGTGAAAATGATGGGAATTGAATGCTTTCAGCCTTTCTCTGATGGAACCGGCTTCCGGAAAGGCTGGGGTTTCAGTTCAAGGTATCTTTCATCGGCCTACGGTGACAGGAGTTCAGTCTGAACGCTCTACCTTTGAAACGGTTCCCAGCATTCTCTGAGGCCTTTGTTTTTGCAGTGGCGGGGGGGGGGGGGGAGAACCGGAGCCCCTGGCTGCAATTCCACTTACTTCCTTGGCTTCCTGGAAGAGCCGGGGACGTGATAGCCTGGCTTGCATTTATATTTGCAAAAGGACCCCACTTTGTGTTTTCCTTCGTGGCAACGAGCGGTCTGGAGGTCCGCATTCGGGACCAGTGGAGGCGCTCTGCACATCAGTTCACATAAGGCTTCTGGGAAGGACCACAATCCATCCTCCAGGCATGTCAGGTTGCTGTTGTTTCCTGTGAAGGACAGAGAGTAACATTAATTGTGGCAGATGGTTACGAGCAGGGGTAGTCAAACTGCGGCTCTCCAGATGTCCATGGACTACAATTCCCAGGAGCCCCTGCCAGCGAATGCTGGCAGGGGCTCCTGGGAATTGTAGTCCATGGACATCTGGAGGGCCGCAGTTTGACTACCCCTGGTAATGTGAAACTTGGTGAATCGAAGGCCATCACATCACCAACTGGGGCATTAGATTCATTCTGTATTGTTTAAAAAACGTGTGTCCTGTTTTCTTTCCTACTGGGGCCTCAAAGCAGCTTTCCACATTGTCCTCTCCTCCTCTGTTTTATTCTAACAACAAGCCTGCGAGGTAGGCTAGGCTGAGAATGTATGACAAGGCCCAAGGTCACTTAGCAAGCTTCCATGGAAAGAGATTTGAACCCAAATTGTTCCAGCTTCTTGTCTGTCACTTCTGTGTTCTGGATAGGCCAGGTTAGCCTGATCTCATCAGATCTTGGAAGCTAAGCAGGGTTGGCCCTGGTTATCTGGAAGGGAGAACACCAAGGAATACCAGGGTCAGTGTGGAGGCATGCAATGGAAAACTACCTCTGAATGGCCTTGAAAAACCCATTGGGTCCCCATAAGTCACCTATGCCATGATGACATGGGGGGGGGGTGATCGGTCACTCTAAAGCAGGGGTAGTCAAACTGCGGCCCTCCAGATGTCCATGGACTACAATTCCCAGAAGCCCCTGCCAGCATTTGCTGGCAGGGGCTTCTGGGAATTGTAGTCCATGGACATCTGGAGGGCCGCAGTTTGACTACCCCTGCTCTAAAGTATCATGTCACACTCATGCAATCAATTGCCCTCTCTGAGAGACAGGGCCTACATGTCACTTACATGGTCTATCGCTATCTTGGTTAAACCACTCATTGGAATGCGTAAAGGTAAAGGTAAAGGTATCCCCTGTGCAAGCACCGAGTCATGTCTGACCTTTGGGGTGACGCCCTCTAGCATTTTCTTGGCAGATTCAATACGGGGTGGTTTGCCATTCCCTTCCCCAGTCATAACCATTTTACCCCCCAGCAAGCTGGATACTCATTTTACCGATCTCGGAAGAATGGAAGGCTGAGTCAACCTTGAGCTGGCTGCTGGGATCGAACTCCCAGCCTCATGGTCAGAGCTTCAGACAGCATGTCGGCTGCCTTAACACCCTGCGCCACAAGAGGCTCTTGTTGGAATGCATAGAGAAACATAAATGTCAGGAATTTCTAGCTTCCTGATATGTTAATTTTCTAGGATTCCCTTCTTTTCTTTTTTGCGGACTGCAGAGGCATTCAGACATGGAGTGGGGTCTTCCTCTGCAGTTTGAAGCTTGGTCAGACAAGCTTGGTCCTTGAGTCCTGTCCTCAGGGCATTCTGAAACAGATATTTTACAAGCCTCTCTATTGGTCTTCTCGTTTGTGATAGAGAACCAGCTTGGTTTTGATTCCCCTGTCCTCCTTCACATGCAGCCAGCTTGGTGACCTTTGATTCTCTCAGAGTTCTCTCAACCCCACCTCCCTCACAGGGTCCCTGTTGTGGGGAGAAGAAGGGAAGGCAATTCCAAGTCACTTTGAGACCCCTTTGGGTAGTGAAAATGGGGGTATAAAACCAAACTCTTCTTCTTCACTGATAATTGAAATGCCCCTTCCCCTTAATGAATATTGCAAGCATTATTATTTATAATTTATAATTACACCTTCTTCAGACCATTGCATTTCAGAGCATTGCTCCACAAACAAGATGGATTAATTTAAAACCTCAAAACGTGGCAAGAATTCCATAATTATCTGCATTGTGATTCTCCAAAGTACCATGACACCCTAAGAAGCAAACTGGCTTATTGTCACAAGTGTTGCCACAGGCAGCTGCCTATTGTCATCTGTGGCATTCTCATCTTCATCTTCTTCATTAGATGTTTTACTTAAGCATAAATGCGTAGCATGAGAAATCAACACCGTGAATGAATGAAAAGGGATGATGCTCGGAAACCTTGCCATGGCCAGAAGAAAACAGAGGAGGAGGACCTCTTGCAGGCCTTTCAACTCCCTTGCCTCTCCTGACCACTGTGAGCTGTCAAGATATTTTTATGCAGTTAAAAAAAATCTCTTTGGCTCCTGGGCCAGCTGCTTTGTTTTCTCTTGCCTGACTCACACAGCGTGTCCACGGTCCAGCATAGATGAGCTCATACTTGCTACGGCAGGGTGATGAACTGTGACATTAAAAAACAGTGGTCTGCATGACATCAATGATTGAATTAGGAGTGAGTCATCCAGCCTCCTGTCTCAAGAAGCTTGCTGCCTGAGTCTTATTAGTCATTGGTGGTGATTGGGTATCCAGAACTTCTCTTCCCCATTTTCCTTTGACAACTACTTGTCCAAGAGTTGTGGTCATGCTGAAGCAGAGATCAACATAAGCTCTGGGCTATTTTAGAACAAGGAATGAGTGTTCCTTGTCCTGTTTCTTTATGTAATCATTCATATTGTAGGCAATGGTTTCGATTCTCTGCCTTTCACTCTTGGGCTTGGAGGTTCTTTAGTATTGGTGTGTATCCAACCATCTGTGCGTGGAAAGCTCACAGAGTTCTCTCATGTTCCTCTCTCATGTCTCTGTAGCCTCTTCTGGGCCCTGGAAAGGTTATTCCCTGGTAGATCTGCCAGGCAAGATCTGGCAACTGGTGAGGAGATATACCACTGGGGAGGCAGACTCACTGATGATGTAATGACAATGCCAGAAATTAGGAGTATTTATTTGGCTAATCTGAGGTGAAATATTTTATCAGTATTTGGAGGGTATTAATTCAGCCAGATTTTTTTCTTTGCTTTTGTTATTTTTCCAGCTATTTGAAATGGCCTGCTCCCAAATGGCCTGCTTTTTAGGGCTACTGGACAGTCATATTTAGAGTGCATTTAAAGGGCTCCCAGTCTCTTTAAAGGGACTGTGCACTGTTAAAATGCCTTCAGAAATTGCATACCCTGCCACTGAGGCTTGCAGAAAGGCATTTAGAAGAAGAGTTGGTTCTTATAGTAGTAGTAGAATTTATCTGAATTTAACCATAGGTCTTTACAAAATATGAGACATGTTTATAAACAATAAGATAGAATAATAAAATTGTATAAAAGCATACATTTTAAAACCATAGAACTATGAAAAAGCATGCAAAAATACAGAGATGCAAGAATGTTAAGAATGCCTTAATGGTGACAGCATTGGCCCTTATGTTCCTTGTGGCCAAAGAAAATAATGAGGTTTTATATGAGACACTGTCAACACGGTCAGACAGAAGATAGATGATCTTTCCAGCAAAAGAGGGAAGGTTAGAGCCACATAGGATCTCATTGAGGAATTAGGCCCAGAACTGAGCATGAAGCTTTCAAGTCAAGTTCTCACTAAATGTGATACCCAAATATTTAATTGGACTGGCTGATAGAAATGCCAAGTATGCTCCATGAAAATTTTTAGCCCTTTTTCTAAAGACCATTACTTTTGTCTCATCATATTTTATATTAAGAGCTTCTTCTTTACAATAAGCAATTTTTTAAAAAAAATCAGCGGGGAGTTTTGACTTCCTGTCCCCCAGCTATCACATGCGTACATAAATCTGGGGGCAAATGGAGTGGGGAGTGGAGCAAGGGCTTTCTGAGCAGTCATGGAAAAAGATCAGGAGAGCTACCCTGAGGCAAAAAATAGGGCACAGTGCGGCATAACAGCCTGGTGTGTCCTCTGTGCGGAAGAGGCCCAGGGTGGAGCCAGTGGGTACATCGCCCCACCTGAGATACTGCTTACTCCATCTATGAATCAATTTGAGACATGAAAGCTACTCTGAACATATGAAAGCTTATTGTCAAAAATGTGATACATTAGAAATATAACAGTGCTAATTGTGGTTACTCTGAAAAAAATAGTCCAAATTCCCCCCCTATAACCTGCCCAGTATTGCCTTCTTTTGATTAAAATGATGGATTTCTCAACATTGTTCTCAAACCTTGCTGTGCTTAAATGATCCTGAAGATTCCTCATTACCTCCTGTAATTGAGCAGGGCTGGGTGATTAACATGGGGATTAACATTTAAGGGGGGATTAAAGGGGATCATTAAAGGGCTACCTGTAAGCAGTTAAAGGTTTCCCAACTCAAGTGAAATACAACTGCTCTGTTCACCTTAAAATATTTCTGAGGCAAAGAATTCAAAGGCTACAATACACCTAAAATTGGAATGTTTTACCACCCTTTTTTTACCACATCTTTTGATGGAGAAACTCTTCCTCCACATAGTTCAAAGTGCAACTGAGTAGTAGAATCTAGCTTACCAGAAAGGAGCAGAAGGATTCAATGCATTGACACTTGGGATGAGCAAGTCCTTTCCAACACATTTCCCTAAAAGTAGGACCTTAGCAAAATAGATGTCCATGGTCCCTAGAGGTTACCCAAACTGCTTCATGGCAGAACAGGATTTCTGACATCCAAATGCCATAAATTGTTGTACAGCTTTTGCTTTCTGCACATGTTTGCAAGAACATCGAACGCTAATTTCCTAGTCACCAGCAACATTCTGGACCAGACATTCCCTGTTTTCTTATTACCTTTCAGCACAGCTGGGGATTTGCACGTGAAGGAGCATCTCTTGCCGAAGGTGGTTCCCTCGCTGCAATTGAAGGATGCCGGGTAGACGTGATACTGATCAGGGATGCTGCAGTCGATGGGCTCACAGGCAACCTGCTTGTTCCATTTCCCATCCACGCATGTCATGGTGATACTGGACTCCAGCTGAAAGGAGAAGGATCAACGCATGTTGGTGATTTGGTACCTTTAAATAGCCATGATTATGATTTATTAAACGTCTATTCTGCCCTATCTCGAGTGACTCAGGAAAGATAACATCATAATTAAAATTCCGTAAAAGTGTATAGTTCGCTCTAAAATCTAATTAACGTTAAAATTACAGAATCATAGAATCATAGAGCTGGAAGGGGCCATACAGGCCATCTAGTCCAACCCCCTGCTCAACGCAGGATCAGCCCATCAGAATAAATTATCCCTAATATTTGCCCACAAAATCTTAGTCTGGGATTGGAGGGAGCTTGATGTACTTTCCCCAACAGCCAATTGGCTGGTGGATGAAGATGCAGACGTGGTTGGGAAGGTTTGGGGGATCAGTGTTATCTCTTATTAGGCCTCAACCATAGGCGTAAGAGTTTTAAAAACTCCTTAGGATTTGGGCTCTGGCCTCTGTAGCTTAAGCCTCACTTTGAAACTGATGCACAGGCTTGGGTGAAGAGAAGAGGGTCAAAGAACACAGTCAAATATTGAGCCCTGGCAAGTCAGGAGGAGCAAAGCTCCCTCATTTAGTTCCATTTGTGACTCATTTATATTTTGACAGCAAACGCTCTGCCTGTTGGTTTTATAGGTCTATTTGTGTTGCACACTGTTTTTATATGTCATCTATAGAATAGATCTATTCAGAATGTACTTAATTTTTATAACATGCATTTCATTTGTGTCAATTTATTATTGCACAAAAACCACTGAAAAAAAAAGTGTACATCCTGCAGGGGAAACATACAGCGAGGAAGCAAAATAAATAAACAAAGATTCAACCCCCCCCAGAATGATGAGTCTACAGAGGAGAAGTGAAATCAAAAACTGAAAACGTTGCAGTTGAATATGCAGGGATGTGAAGTTTGAAATCATACCTAGCTGCAACTCTTCGCATGCTGGTATGTCCCTTTCCCCACCAATCTGGACAGCAATTACAGAATAAAGGGCTTGCGAAGATCCAAACCAAATAGGACATACAGTCACGGAGAGGAGAAAAGGCCATACCTACCACAAGGCTGATAGACTGGCTGCAGGACTATACCCTGGGGAGATATCTGATTCGGGGGCTGGCAGAGGCGGGGCCCTGCTCTGCCAAGCATTGATGTGAGCTTATGAAAGCAAGGGAAATTTTTCTAGCACACATCAAAAGGAACAGGAATCCCTGTTTGCCAAGGCATCCTAATGGCTTCAGCAGGTTCAAATCTGTCTGCCTTTGATATATAGCTGCCGCTGAATGAGAAAAGCAGTTCCCTGGTGCACCTCCTGCCTGGGGAAGTCTAGTGGCTTCCCCCAAATGAGCTCCAGTGCCAAAATAGCGCACCTATCCGAAACAGGGAATCTTCTCCATAAACCAGGGATAGTCAACCTGTGGCCCTCCAGATGTTCATAGACTACAAACGCTGGCATGGGAATTGCAGTCCACGAACATCTGGAGGACCACAGGTTGACTACCCCTGCCATAAACAATTGATCCCGAGTGGGCAAGGCACTTTCTATTCCTGGGCAGGAGGGGACAAACTGGCAAAACAATTCTTCTGTCTCCACTTTTCCAAACTGGTCACAATTAAGTTTAAACGACAGGTGTGTGTTTGTGTTGGGGAATGTTTGCAAGCAGATAGAAAGTTTATTTATGTTTCAAATCCTATTTCCACCCTTTCTCAAAAAGATTCAGGGGGGATAACAGGTAAAAACATTTTTGTTTGCTTGTTTGTTTTCAGATCATTTTTCCCCCCCGGCCTTTCGCTCTCATCCGACACCCCTTCCCATCTGAGAAATCCAACCCTCTAAAGAGAAAACAGTCCCTGTATGTAAATAGCTGGAGATGCCTCTTTGACAATGACAGAGGAAAAGGCAGGCGTTAGCCCATGTGTAAGCAGCAGACGAGGTCTCATCCAGTTCTGGAAGAAATAACTGCATCTCTAAACGGCAGTGCTCTCTCTCTTCTAAAACAGCATGAAAGGGAGAAGAGAACATGGGCCTTCTCAGTCTTTTTATAGTAAAATAATAGTGGTGTTTTTTTAAGAAGCAAAAATCTGTTGTCCAATTAATCAGTAAGACGTATATCAATATATCCTTCTTGCAACTTTCACTCTCCTGCCAGGCTAACCTATTTGGATGTCTCCTGCTCCCTCAAACAAATCCATCCTGTCTCCTTTTCTGCCCTAATGCCTGGAATTTCCTCATGGCAGTTCCTTGAAATCCCTCCTCAAAAATCCACTTGTCTATGAAGCCTTTGGTGCCATGTCCCCTCCCCTGCCGTAACTTCACAGAAGTGCATGTAACTAAAATCAACACATATTCCACACCTATTTACCAAAAGGTTTTGTAATTAAGGGAACCCCTTAGCCAAGGGCTTTAGAGATCAACAGCAGCACCTCAAATGAAGTCCAGAAACACATGGGCAGCTAATGGCATAGTTCCAAGACGGGTGGAATATGCCAAAATAATTAGCCGTAGTTAAAAGATAAGAATACATCTATGAAGCGTATTGCTGGTCTCTGTCTTCTCAGAGTTAACATTTTGTAAAAGCCTGATAAGAATAGCAGGGCATTTAAACTGCTTTAAATGGTGTGGATAAAAAGGCTAAGATTCGCTGAAGAGAGTTCTCCAGTAGGCCCTGTCCAAAGATAGGTGAATTCCCTTTCGCTCCCTTCTGAATGTGCTAGTTTTGTTCCTGAGCTACCTGGGAAAGCTAGATCATTTTGAGGATTCACCACCACCACGAAGAAATTGGAAAATGACAAAAAGAGAAAAAAAAAGAAAAAAAAAGAACTGGGAGATTTTGCACACGCACGGAAGTACATACATGCACACACACGAGTGCCCCAGAAGGACTAGTGGTGGGGAAAGCTTGCTCAACTGTCTTGGGAATAAGAATGGGGCATTATATGTTTGTGAAGCAAATACATAAATAGCCAGAACAGTCCTGAGCGTCATCTCCTGTTGGGGTAACCGAGTCTTGTAGTTTCTGAAACCTCCCACAAACTGGCACTCGGCATACAATGAATCTAATCCAAATCTCACCTCCAGTTTTGAAAACAGCCTCCATTACTAGATGGTCCTCACACCAGTACATCCACAAGAACCAGTTACAAAATTTTTATATCTTACCATGAGAAATCGTGAATGTATTATGTCTTCCTCGAAAGCATGATCATTGCTTTTGTTTTCACTAGCAGTGGATCCTTTTGCACTTTCCCTCGTTATATTGTACTTTTATATGCTATTAAAGGCTTGTTGTTGTAAGCACCAACAGTTACAACAGAAACGACACAGAGGATAGAAATGGCCTTTGCCCTGTGAGTCAACATAGAACATTTGCAGCTGCCATCGACCAAGTCAGACCATCTGTCTTAGCATTGACTACTCTGACCAGCAGCAGTTCTCCAGAGTCTCAGGCAAAGAAAGTTCTTTGCCAGCACTTAGAAAAACCTAAAACCAGGGCTAAACTGTCCATTAGGTGCATCTAGGTGGTTGCCTAAGACGCCAGAGGGGAAGGCTGCCTAAGCCAGATCCATCACCGCCCCACCTTCCGGCTCCAGAAGCCAACCTACATTGAGCCTGTATCGGCGTCCCTACCCACTCTGTTGGTGCCACTGGGTCAGAGGCGGTGCAAGGAAGGGGGAGAGGTCAGGAGCCTAGTAAGGCACCAGCACTGCTTGGGCTGGGTATGCCTGTGAGGACATCAGGATATTTTGCCTCCATGGCACATGTTCCAAGCCACATCTTGAAGCATTGTTGTTAGAGGGGTGCAACCCCCCCCCCCTTATGCTTCATAGAAATAGACGTTTGAATCCAATGCCACCTTTAATTCTGGGTGTAAGCTTTCAAAGTGTACATGCAAGCAAAAGCCAGTTTGGTGTAGTGGTTAGGAGTGCAGACTTCTAATCTGGCGAGCCGGGTTTGATTCTGCACTTCCCCACATGCAGCCAGCTGGGTGACCTTGGGCTCGCTACATCACTGATAAAGCTGTTCTGACCGGGCAGTGATATCAGGGCTCTCTCAGCCTCACCCACCCCACAGGGTGTCTGTTGTGGGGAGAGGAAAGGGAAGGCGACTGTAAGCTGCTTTGAGACTCCTTTTGGGTAGAGAAAAGCGGCATAAAATAACCAACTCTTCTTCTTCAAAAGTGTATACTCAAACTTTGTTCTTTTGCTTCAGTCCAACACAATCAGCTACCCACCAGAAACAGATGTGCCAGCTGGGGGGGGGAGTTCCCTTGGATCCCCCGAATAACGGGTAACAATGCAACATTCCTAGGAGCAAATAAAGGTCTCCTCTTTTAGCAGGGTCTCAGCACAGAAGCCCAGTTTTCTGCTTGTGAAATTTCCCTCTCCACAAGAGGCCTGCTGCCGTGCTCTCGAGGCAGCGCACCTTCTTCTGTGCGCTGCCCACCGCAGTGCCTCTAATTGAACCCACATGAGGCAGGCCTTTTCTCTTCCTGGCATGATTGATGAAACCTTTACAGAGCATTAAGGAGCTGTCAGGTTTTAAATAGCACCTCCCGACCACAGTGGCAGCAGCAAATAGAGAAAGAGATGACACCGAGCCACCAACTGAGCCAGCCAAGCGGCGGCTTTTGAGTAAAGGAGAAGGGGGAGGAGGAGAAGGGGGAGAGGCCGGTGTGGGGGGGAAACAGAGGAAAGTGGGGGCTGTCAATGAATGAAAGGGAAAGGGAGAAAGAAGGAAAGGAGGTATTAGTTCCAATAGATTATGGCTGTGCATGGGGGGGGGGGAGGTCGTTTATTAGTCAGGGGCAAAGCTCTCAGCAGTGCATGGGAAACATTCCAAAAGAGCTGATAGCCATTGTGGTGGCTTCATATATGGGAGAAAAGTAGGGATGATGCTCAACATTTTAATCCTTCCTCCTAGTTTCTGGGATGGATTTTTATTTCCAGGCCATTTTCCTCCCACCACACTTTCCTCCCCTCCCCTGACACACACACACACACACACACACACACACACACACACACACACAATATGCTTCTGTGTCAATAAATCAGCACCACAGTAGATTGTGCTCAGAAAGGAAGCACGTTCTAGGTGTGTGTGATGTGTAAAGTGTGTACAAAAGCAATACAACCTGCCTATCCAGTAGCAACTGAAATCTACGAAGTGCACAGGGACAAGCGGAGAACCAAAAAAAAAAGAAATGGAAGGAGAGAAAATTTGGTCGTCCCAAGAGAGAAGTGACAGATGTTGTAAGGTGTGCCGAAACGGATGGCAACACATGCGCGGAGTCTGGAAAATACTTTAAAATGCATGTCTGACTTTGCTTTGTGAGTGACCCACGGGAGTCACAGAATGGGTGGCGAACCAGCCCCAGATCACTGGCAGTTTTCCACTAACATGAAGTCTAGACGGCCTAATTCCTCCCTGCTCCCCCCTTCACCTAAAGCTGCTACGTAGAATTTATTATACTCCATTTGTGCAGTATCCTTTCCTACTTTTTTATTTGTTTACTACACCACTCTGATTCACGGATGCGCAGATAATTTTGACAATGTGCGTATTTTACACGGAAAATTTGGTGTGGGGGACTAGAAAATGGTGAAAGAGATGAATTGTGGATAGGATTGCTATAAGGGAGGAGTGAAATTGAAATGGGGACCTTAAGATCAAAACTGTGAGGATATAAAATGCAAAACAAGAGGGGTGTTTTTCCAATGCTATTATGGCAGGGGTAGTCAAACTGCGGCCCTCCAGATGTCCATGGACTACAATTCCCTGAAGCCCCTGCCAGCGAATGCTGGCAGGGGCTTCTGGGAATTGTAGTCCATGGACATCTGGAGGGCCGCAGTTTGACTACCCCTGCTATTATGGTGTACCTATCCATTGGTAAATTGGAGGGGGAGGGGTGCAAAGGAAATGAAAGATTTGAAAGTTGAATCAAGTTCCCTTTGGGTTAAAACAGAATTCAGAAGGAGTGGAATTCAGGACAAGAGACCCGAATACGGGAAATTGCACCGATCAAGGACATCCCTAATATATACACAAGTCCTGAAGATGGAGGGACTATACTGGAAAAACAAACACAGCAAAGGTGTTAAAAGTCAGGTGTGGTGGGAAAATTGTTTTGATGTGCAACCTGTACTCCGGACAAGAGGCTACTGTTAGGGCAGAAAATTTATTTACATTTCCTTTAGATTTCTAGGCCACCCCTCTCCAAAAAGGTCTTGGGGCAGCTTATGGCATAATAAAATAATTTTACGATTACATCTAAAACACTACAATCGCCCCGTCAGGTAAGCCATCTCCCGGGCCAGATGTTGAGATCAGTGAGGTTAAAATAAGTGGCAGGGGAATGGTTCAGGCAGCAGCCTGGGTGGGCGGGTTAGGCAGGGGGGCTCTTTTACCACCTGAAAGAGTGCAGCCCTGGCCTCAACCAAATGCCTGGTGGAAGAGCGCCATCTTGCATGCCCTTTGGAACTTTGGGAGCTCCATAAGGGCCCAGATCTCTGATGGCAGCTCATTCCACCAGGGCTGAAAAGACCCTGGCTCTGGATGAGGTCAGGTTAAATTATCTGGGACCAGGAACAGTTGGTGTTTGCATGGTGAAGAGCTCTTCAGGGAGCATATAGGGAGAGATGGTTCCTCAGGGTCCCAAACTGCATAAGGCCTTGATGCTTAAAACTAACTCCTTCAACCTGAATATGGAGAAATAGAATGGTTTCCAGTTGGAAAAGGTTTCAGAGAAGGATGTATATTATTCCCCCATCTCTACAGTCTATATGAATATATGAAAAGGAGAACTAGAGAACTAGATTAGATTTATAGGAAGGCGGAGTGAAGATGGGTGGAAGGAACACAGAGTTAGAAGGGGCCAGAAAGGCCATCTAATCCAACCTCCCGTTCAATGCAGTATCAGTCTAAAGTATCCAGGAAAAGTATCTGTCCACCCTCTGCCAGTGAGGGGGAGTTCTGGCAGTGTGAAAAGAAATCCTGATATCTAGCAAGTACCGTTCTACACATAGTCTAAACCCATTACTGCAGGCCCTCTACTCAGCTGCCAACAGGACAACCTTTCAAATATTTCATGTTCCCTCTTGACTTCCTCTTTTCCAGGCTGAACATTCCCAAGTCCCTCAGCCTTTCCTCATAGGGCTTGGTTCCCATGCCCCAGATCATCCTTGTTCACCTGAGATATGCAAATGACACCACACTACTGGCAGAAAACAGTGAAGTCTTGAAATGATGACTGATGGTTAAAGTAGCAAGTGCCAAAATCAGGACTACAACTGAACATCAAGAAGACAAAAGTCATGACTCCTGGAGAATTACACAACTTCAAGGTTGACAATGGAAAAAAACAATGGAGACGTTTTGTCCCTTGTGAACTAAATGGGAGAGTGCAACCAAAAAAACCCCAACAACAACAGAAGAAGATTGAGGCTGCAAAGAACAACCCTGAAGCAGCTACAAGAGATTCTTAAGTGTAATGATGTGTTGCTGGCAAAAGGCTGCATTAATATGTAGGACTGCTCACAGTTCAGCAACAAAACATGTTACCTAGCTCGATTATGCACGTGTTGGCTAATGTACTTTCAATACACTTTAGAAGTAGATTATCCTGTTCTGCACAGGAAAATCGAGCTGCAAAAACAGACTGAAAGTGCATTATCCGACGTATGCAGAATGGGTCCTAGTCTTGCCTTTCCAGGTAAAGTCACTCAGAGATCAGGTGGAACCTTCTCTGCTTGAGTCCCTGGAGAGCAGCCACCAGTTAAAACAAACATCAACACTAATCTAGGTAGACTAGGTAGAAAACCACACCATGCACAAGGGGAGTTGCTGCTCTATAAAAGACAGGGATGCCAACTTGGAAATATATCCCAGAATTATAATTTATCTCCAGACTACAGATTTCAGTTCCCCTGGAGAAAACTGTTGCTTTGGAGGATGGATTCTATAGCATTATACTCCACTGAGGTCCCTCAGATCCACAAACTCCACCGGCTTCAGGAATTTCCCAACCCAGAGTTGGCAACCCTAGGTAGAAAAACAAATGTTTTGTACACAAGTTCAGTCCCTGGTATCGCCACAAAAAAGACTGCAGGTTCTGGAGAGCCATGACTTCTCAGAGCTAGACAGTCCACATTTCTGACTTGGTATAAAATCATAGAATTGGAAGGGGCTATGCAAGCCAACTAGTGCAACCCCCTGCTCAACGCAGGATCAGCTTAAAGCATCCCTGACAAGTGTTTGTCCAACTGCTACTTGAAGTAGCTTCATATTGGCAGGAGCAGAGGCACATGTAGAGCATGTGTGTTTCAGAAACAAGGCCTTACGTTCGAGACCTGGAAGCTACAGCTAAGGGACCCTAGGTAATAGAGTCCTTTACTCTAATGCAGGGGTAGTCAACCTGTGGTCCTCCAGATGTCCATGGACTACAATTCCCACGAGCCCCTGCCAGCATTCTTGCTGCACTTGACAGTCCATGGACATCTGGAGGACCACAGGTTGACTACCCCTGCTCTAATGGTCAAAGAGCTATTTAAAACTATAGGAAACAACATCAGGCTAGACAGCCTGACCTGGTAAACAGCACACATTCAAGGCCCTAAAGCTCAGTGGAGAGAAGAGAATTAAATAAGTACCCCTTTGCTTCGGAAGAAGGGTTCCCTGATCGAAACCAGGCATGGCAAGTGGCTCTGAGCCTCCCCTCTCCCCGTAAAGGGGCTCCTTGCCATTGAAACGACACAGTGACACAGTGACAAAACACGTTGTGCTATTTTATTTGGTCTGCGGATTCTTGAGCACTTCGCCACTCAAGGCGCTTTCTAAGTACTTCCCTGTTCAATAAGTCAGACTCATTGGGGGATTTGTTTTGTATTCTGCGGAAAAAATCCAGCTGCCGAGAGGGTTCTGGTACTGGTGCCAATTAGCATGAACGAAGGTGGGGGGAGTGTGGGGGGGGGAGAGGCCCCGCTTTCAGGGTCTCTATTTGTTTGGTCGTTGAATCGAAAAGGGCTGACTCATCTACCCCTCCCCACCAACGGACGTCTCTCCTTGGTAACGTTATGATGGGGTTCAGCGTGTTTACAAAACACAGACAGAACTCTGAGCGTAGCTCACCTTCCACAACTTTCTCCTTGATTAGTGCTTCTTCCTACACCCCCCCCCCCCACAGATGTACCCTGTAGCCCTTTCTTCTATAAAGACGGCAGGACTCTTCTGCTTAAACCTTGGGTGTGTCTTCCGCACAAAGAGCTAGTGATGTCCAGTGGACAGAGAGGAGTAAACAAACGGCAGGGGTGGGGTGGGGTGGGGGGAAGTGGCTGCCAGCTCAGTCCTGGAAAGGACAAGAGGAAACCAGTCAGGGATGAGGCCATGTCAGGGTAAGATCTGTCACAAGGAATGTCCAGATGGTGCCTTCGCTCTGGATGGAGACTTGAATGCCGCCTCTTATTTATTTTTAAAACAGTAAAGGCAAACCGCAGAGACTGAAATGGCACCGGCTCCCCAAGTAGGACAACCTCTGCACCAAACAACCAGCTGCCATGCATCACCCTCGTCGCCTAGTCTGGGGAAAGAGGGTGCCAGGGACAGAGAGCAAGAAAATGGGATGAACAGATGCTCTCAGACCCAAGTTGGCAACCAGGTCTCAGCCATTCCAGGTCTGAAACTGGTCCAAGGCTTGAGGAGCCAACAGAGGAAGAGGGAGAGGGAGAGGGAGAGGGAGAGGGAGAGGGAGAGGGAGAGGGAGAGGGAGAGGGAGAGGGAGAGGGAGAGGGAGAGGGAGAGGGAGAGGGAGAGTTGGTTTTGATATGCCGCTTTTCTCTACCAGGAGTCTCAAAGTGGCTTACAATTGCCTTCCCTTCCTCTCCCCAAAATGTATTTATTTATTCAATTTTTAGCCCACCTCTCTAGAACGACTGGAAGCACGTAGCATCAACAGCCTCATTAAATTCCTCCCCCATAAAAACCTCACAACCCTGGCAAACAAGACAGCTAAAAACTTCCCTCTGTTCACACCCAACCCCTAGGAGAGGTCACTTGATGGTATAGCATAGCCTGAGGGTGGGCACTAGATCTTAATCCCGATCTCAACCAAAGACCTGGTGGAAGAGCTCTGTTTCGCTGGCCCTGCAAAAATTTGATAGCTCCACCAAGGCCTTCAGATACCCCAGGGGCTCATTTTATCAGATCGGGGCCAGGACCAAAAAGGTCCTGGCTCAGGTAGAGGCCAGGTGTATTTCTCTAGGGCCAGGGACCCCTAACAAATTAGCATCTGCAGAGCAGAGTGCCCTGCACGGGGCATAAGAAGACACCCTGTGAGGTAGGTGAGGCTGAGAAAGCTCAGATACTACTGCTTGCTCAGAACAGCTTTATTAGTGCTGTGGCGAGCCCAAGATCACCTAGCTGGCCGACTGTAGGGCATCAGGGAATCAAACCTGGTTTGCCAGATTAGAAGGTAGTGCTCCTAATCACACCAAGCCAGCTCTCCACTGATGTACCTGTCCTCCAAGGATCTGTCTAATCCTCCTTTTAAGGATCTCTAAATTATTAGCCATCACTAATTCCTGTGGTAGTGAGTTCCACAAGTTAATTATACATTTATTCTCTTGGTTGTATAGATCTGTTGGGAGGGGGGGGGGTTGTTGTTGTTTTGTCTTTAAAAATCTTTTACCTGATGTCTGGTCTTTGACACAGTGCACATGCACATGCAATCTGATACTCAGAGTTAAACTTTGTTGGTCTTAAAGGTTCCACTAGACTCAAGCTTTTTTCGATTGCTTCAGGCTTAAACGGTGACCCACCTGAATCTGTCTTCTAAAACATTTGAGGTTAAAAACAAAAATCTGTCTTTGCTGCTTTAAAATGCTTTGAGCATGCAGTGAATAAAATGCTGCAGGTGAATGAAAAACTAAATAAATGAAGAAACATTTTTGGGAAATAGGGTCTCTCTTGATCCACCCTATGTAATAAAGCTCTTTCTTTGCTTGTGCCTAAAGACTAGAACACAAAAACTTCAGAACACATGAAGAAGTCTTATACTGAGTTAGACAACTGGCACATCACAGTTAGTTCAGTCTGCTTAGACTGCAAGCAGTTCTGCAAGGTCTCAGGGCAGAGGTTTTTCATATCACCAACTGACTGGTCCTTTTAACTGTATGCATCTGCATGCCAAGCAGATGTTCTACAACTAAGGTATGGTCACACCCTAGAATGAAGAGGCAGGATGGACAAAGATGTGCACGTTTTTGAACACTTCCCTACAAAATCATTAAATCGAAGGGTAAGCTGGGACAGGTATGTTAGTTTTCTACTTTCAGGGGTTTATTATTTTTTTAACATGGAAAAGGAAGTAAAGAAATGTGACAGCACCAACACCAGGTGTTGGTGCTGTCCTTTTTTTTTTTTTTTTTGGGGGGGGGGGGTTATGGTTTTAATGCCTTTGGAAACTTGATTGCTAGTTGCCTTAGACAGGCTGAGAAAACAGGACATCAGTACTTCAAATGCATAAATACCCACAAAATATAAGAAGCTGTGCATTTCAGAGCAATCATTTGCAGCCTTTTTCTCAAGCACTCCTGCCCACGGCATGGCCTGCAAGCAAAGCACTGAATTGCCTGCTATGGTACTATGTGAGCTTTAAAATCACATCCCACCCACCCTTTTGACAGGGGATGGTACATTCCAGCAACGGACCTGATGCTTCACGAGGTTGTCATCCCGCTGTATCTGGAGGACGTGGCCCATTTTGCAAGTGACGTTGCATTGGGCACCATTGTCGTGCCCCTTGCTGGTGCAAGTCACTACCGCGTTTTCAATCTCCAGTTCATGGCAGTCTGTGGCTTTGCAAGAATAATGGATACAGCTGTTGAGAAAAAACAATGGGGAAAGCGCTAGATTAATTCATTGCAGATATGAAAGGTGGATCAGTAATTCAGGAGACAGACAAAGATCCAAGACAGCCACATGCCAGCAAAAGCTACTTGCATGTTAAATACCAAAAATGTGACTAAGAGCCTATAATGCACTATAGACATATCTTACTTTGATACCTGTTGTGGCTTGCCTGAAAGAATATTGGGGAATTAAGTATGGTGAGCGGGCTGAGATTTCTGTTACGAGTCTAGACTTCCGAACAGGACTAACTTTCTCTGGGTTCTTGTGGAACAGGGCATTCTAACTCAATCAGTTGTTGTGGCAATATACACTTCAGATATTGCACTGAGGGCCAGTGTGGTGAAGTGGCATCTAATTTGGTGAGCCAGATTTGATTCCTGGCTCTTCGTCCACATGCAGCCAACTGGGTGACCTTGGGCCAGTAACAGTTCTCTCAGAGGTCTCTCAACCCCACCTACCTCACAGGGTATATGATGTGGGGAGTGGAAAGGTAGGTGATTGTCAGATGCTTTGAGACTCCTTTGGTTAGTAAAAAGCAAAACAACCCTCTTTCTCTTCTGAAGATGGACTAAATGATTCTTTGTTTTGTTTCCTTAAGACAGTCTAATGGAGCCAAACTGCATGTCCTAGTACCATTTTGCAATAAAGGTAGGCAAGATTCCCTGAGCTTATGATTTGTTTAGCTATGATATCTAAGTGCTCAGAGATATCATATATCTGAACACCAGTTGCTTTAAGGGCAACAATTGAGGGAGGTTTTGGTCTTTGTGTCCTTGTTTCAAATGTTCCAGGGTCATCCGGATGGCCATTGTAGGAAACATGATACTAGACTCAATGGATCATTGATCTGATCTTACATCTAAGTAATTATATTAACAACCAACTCAAACCTATCCCTGTATTACACCACAGGCCTGGCACTTAAAAATAAATTATACACCATAAACTAGTTGCACGCTACCCAGTAGCCTCCTTTGAGCCTCCTTC
This sequence comes from Paroedura picta, assembly GCF_049243985.1. Lineage (NCBI taxonomy): Eukaryota > Metazoa > Chordata > Lepidosauria > Squamata > Gekkonidae > Paroedura > Paroedura picta. The sequence continues at coordinate 37,341,253 of NC_135380.1, read as the reverse complement.
GGGTAGGGAAAAGCAGCATATAAGAATAAATCCATATGCCATAAACCAATACATATCATGAACAGCCAATATACACAGAAAGAATCTAAGTATATCGAATTAAAAAGTAAACAGTCAATATAACCGGTTCTCAACATGGCTCCATCTGTGGATACCTAAATGTGTAGATCAAGGCCATGAGGAGACGAAATATTTCTGTTTTGGTTTTGGTTTTTTGCAAACCTGAGAGGATCTCCCAGATTTACATGAAAATATAAAAACTTAAAGATGGGGACAGGGGTTCCCACACAAAACAGAGGAACATTTTCTGCAGAAGTACTTCTTCAGCAGCCTGACAGCATCCACTCTCCTTGCTATACATGGAAAATGTTGGAGGAGGGGAAATGGCTGCTTAAACCACAGAGGAGGGAGATGGCGGGAGCTGTCACAGCCCCCTGAACAGCGATGGGGAGGGCAGACAGGGGGACAGAATGACACATGAAGGGGTGAGCTAAGTGAACAGATGGGGAGAATCAGGCAGAGTAATACATGGAAGGCAAGTGGAATAGGGGAAGATGCAGGTAACTGAAATTCCTTCTGCAATTTTGCCTATAGAAGGACTAATGGCTATCTGAGACAATGCTGCTATAGGTATTTGAAGGAACCGAGGGCCAATGAATGGGCAGGGAGGCAAAGCTGTGGAGACTGCAGCAGAAGAGTAATCAGGGTGCTGCCACCACTGGCACTTGCTCCCCATGCAACTCTTGTGGTTCCTCACTCGTAAAACTGTATTTTTAATGTGTGTGTCTGTCTGTTTTGCCATACTGTAAGTTGCTAAACCATTCTGACCCTAAAAGAAGAGAAGAAAGTGTATGAGTAGAAGGCTTTTGTGCTTAGGCCCAAACCATAATTTTGTAATATTTAAGAGATTTTCTTGCCATCTTTCCAGAGTCAAGCTATGGATGCCCAATTAATCAGTGCTTTGAGTCATCAGTTACAATCAAGGAGCTAATCATTTGCCTAACTGCTTCAGATGCATCCGAATTCATCTGGAAGTTTCCACTTGTACTACTTGACTGTTGGACCACCGTCACATCTAATTCTTACAAGTCACTTAATCAAAGAGGGGGATCCTTTTGAGATTTTTCTGAATTGAGACTTATTATTTATGTATAGCATTTGCAGGCCTTCTTTTCATACATTCTATGAGACACATGAGAAGACAATCAGGCTGAGAGAGGGCTTCCATAAGGGTGACACTTGGAAGAATCAATATTTTAATTGGGAGGCTCCAAGATAGATATATCTGGACACATTTTCTAAGTGGGAACCTCTTCATTTATATTTTTTACCACTTTATAATCTCCGCTATCTTGCGGGTCCCTTGGACTGCAAGGCGCACAAACCGGTCAGTCCTAGAGGAGATCAGCCCTGACTGCTCCTTAGAAGGCCAGATCCTGAAGATGAAACTCAAATACTTTGGCCACCTCATGAGAAGGAAGGACTCATTATCCCCATTATGTACTTACTTACTTACTTACATATACCGCCCTCCCCGGGGGCTCAGGGCAGTTTACAGGAAACAGGAAAAAGATACAGATAACATATGGGAACAACATGTGATAACAGCAATAACATTATAACAATAACCTTAACATGATAGCAACAATCACATTAGAGAATGGTGGAACTGTAAAAGAGCCTCAGCTCAACTCTTACTGGGACCCAGTGGGTTAGGTAGATTGGTAGCAGTCGTAGAAGGAGGAGGGGCTTGGGGGCCATTTGGAAGCGATGGTTTGGGTCGACCTCTACCAAATGCCTGGCGGACGAGCTCCCCTTTGCAGGCCCTGCAGAACTGTTTAGGTCATCATCACATTGATGTATTTAAATATTAGACCACTGAAGAAGACCCCAAGAGGGGTTGAAACATGTTTGGTTTTCTGTCATTTATCCATGTGTCAATATGTTTTGGATTTTGCGCAACAGCGCCTGACTAATGTTGATGTTTCAATATTTTTATATGTGCACATGAATTGTAATAAATATTTGCTTTTTAATATATAATATATTCTTCTGCTGCTCAGCCTTTTAAGCTCCCAGCTTGTGTAACAGGTTGGGTTATTTTGTTCACTCTTTTGTTTTTCTCTCCGCACAGATAGGGATCTCTTTGGGTGTCTGTCTGTGAGTCAAGCTAACCCTGCAATCTGCCTCTGTGGTCACTTTAGAGATGGGTGCTAACAACTACACAAGCACAAAAAAAGCAGGAAACGCAATGTTGTTCCTGGGAGATATAACTGGCAAGATTTCATAATTTTTCTCATAATTGGCAAGATTTAGTTTGTGCAAGCATAGAAGTGTCAGCAAATGAATGCATCTGCTATTTATTACACATAATTGACCAGGCAAGCTTCTATCTTTCTTTCTTTTTTCGCCCTAGTACAATTTTATCCCACTCCTACTCCACCAGGACATGATTCTGCTCTCTGCATTCTACCTTCACAGATTAATTTCAACTGGAAACATTAAGGCAAGGCAGTCAGGAATTTGCCTTACACGTAAACAAGGGAGTTTGTTTGAGGTAAATTCACCTGGGGATCATGTTTGTTTCAAAGTCGCTTCTAATAAGCCCACAGTGCTTGGCAGTTCCCATCTCCACCAGGAGCTGGTTGGGCTAAAGCAGGGGTAGTCAAACTGCAGCCCTCCAGATGTCCATGGACATGGACATGCTGGCAGGGGGCTCCTGGGAATTGTAGTCCATGGACATCTGGAGGGCCGCAGTTTGACTACCCCTGGGCTAAAGGGTGCTTCAGACGTAAGATGAAATTAATAGAGTGGCACAACATGAAAACATTCATGACTCTGCCACAACTTCCCTCCCTTGCACAGTCAGGGTGACTTCAAACATAGTACAAACCATAGTTTGGCATAGCACACCAAAAGCTGAACCCCCACCCAGATCTCTATGCAGTTCTCACTGCAGCTGGACTCAGAGACCCATTATGCACGGGGGAAATAACACACATTCGGGGTGGAATGGCGGCGACTAAAATCACCGATAACGCACGGAGCCTGCTGCAACCGGCCGCAGCTTCGGTGCATGCCGCCGAAAAAGTCGCGTTAGAGAAACACGGAAGAAAGTGCAGCTTCCGGGTGACCGGGGCGCAACCAGAAGTGGTGCCGGGATCGCCGCGTGCATAATCAGTTACTCTGGGTTTTGCCGCCATCGCACCCCGTCCCGTGAATAACCGGTGTGCTTTGCGTCTTCCCCCTCCGCGTTTTCCATGTGACCTGAAATCGCCGTTTCGGCGGCCATGCATAATGGGCCTTAGAGATGCCCACAGGCAGCAACTATGGAAGCTCCACATGGAACCTCCATGAACCTCCAGCCCTTTGTCCACACCATGCCATCAGAGGACTTTAAAATATATATATATATATATATATCTGCAATTGTTATGTTTTTATATCATTCTAGCACTATAGAGATATTACAATCACTGATTTTTTTTGACAAGAAAATGAAAGCCCTCCACTGCATGGGAATGGGACTGATACCTGTGGGGCACGGACACAAAAAGAGGCATTGTTGTAGGTACAACCCACACATACTCAGACTGAAATACTTACAGAAGGATTGTACCAAAGAGAGCCAGTTTGGTGTAGTGGTTAGGAGTGCGGACTTCTAATCTGGCATGCCGGGTTTGATTCTGCACTCCCCCACATGCAGCCAGCTGGGTGACCTTGGGCTCACCACGGCACTGATAAAACTGTTCTGACCGAGCAGTGATATCAGCGCTCTCTCAGCCTCACCCACCCCACAGGGTGTCTGTTGTGGGGAGAGGACAGGGAAGGCGACTGTAAGCCGCTTTGAGCCTCCTTTGGGTAGGGAAAAGCAGCATATAAGAGCCAACTCTTCTCCTTCTTCTTCAAACGAGCTTTGAGAAAGATTGGAGCAAAATAGGGCAAAAACCTGCACGGGGACATTCAGAGAATAGCATTGTGCCAGGTGCTCCCCAAGAAAGCATTTCAGGTTTGACGCAACGGTGGAGCAAAAGGCAAAGAAAGGCTCAGAAAGGGAATGTAACCACTGTTTGCCATTTTAGATGCAACAGAAATCTAAATGCCAAGGATGAATGAGGATCTCAGTTTCTTCTATGTCAAAAACAATATTCTAGACACATCAACTCACTCTGCCGGCCCTTTTTCCCCTTAATCCATCTTCATGACAAAGGGAAGTTTTCTTTATCGATCATCCCTTCCTACAGCTCTCAAGGACTATGTATGAGTAAGTTTCTGAAAGATTCAATTTAAGCCTGAGTTTCAGGTTTGGGGAGGGTGGGGGATATGAAGCCTGAAAATGAGGGAGCAAAGAAGATCAATACCGCAGGATGGATCAGGGCAGGCAGGCATTTTGGAAGCAGATCTTAATGAATGCTGACGTTAGCATTCTGTGGGCTGCATTGTTACTATAGCACTGGCTAGTGTGCAAAGGGAATTACGCTCACTTGCCTCTCATATATCCTCACGACATTCAGAGAGCAGCTTGCCCAAGGCCATGCTAGGAGCCTTTCCCCCTCTCTCTGTGGACCTCTTTTTGCAGAACACACCAATCTCATTTTAATGCCGGTGTGGATGAAAGGTGGATTTACATTCGCATTTCAAATGTGATGCACTTCTCCCAGTCAACCATGAATGGTTGTATTCTTTCTCACATTTATTATGAGCATAGCTAAGCACCAAAGGTGCCGTGAGCCCGGTATACAGTCATCCACACAGAGCCAGCATGGAGCAGTGGTTAAAGAACAGCGGACTCTAATCTGGAGAGCCAGTTTGATTCCCCACTCCTCCTCCACATGCAACCAGCTGCGTAACCTTCCTTGGTCACAGTTCTCTTACGGATGTTCTCACAGAGCAGTTCTATTACAGCTCTCCCCGTTCCACCTGCCACACATTTTTGTGCATTGATTTATTGCCATTTGGGGGATGTTTAGAGTTAGATTTAATGATTATGTGTATAAATGATGAAAATTTTTTATAAATGCAACACACACCTCACATGAGAACTATTCAACATGTGAATGCAGTGCAAACGATTCTACAAAATGAATGGCAAAAACATGGAGAATTGAAAGTGCACACAAATGGCATTATATATCCTTCCAGGCCTGGCTCCTCCCCCTCCTATGGAGCCCTGGAGGGGACTGAAAATGCCCCACTTGGCTTTGCCCCCACTTTGCCCCACTGCGGTGGTAAACAGCATTTTTTTGTTTTTGTTTGTAGGAAGGAGAAATTGTGTGAGAACACAATCCCACCTTCTTGCTAAACAACCTCCCTGCTGCCCCCATGCAACAGAGCCTTTCCCCCATGGCTGCATCCCCTGTGGGGACATGTTTCAGTGGTGGACCTGCTCCACCACTGAAATGTGTCCCTCATGCAACGTACCGATGGCAGCCTAGAGCAGTGCTACCAGTGCGGAATCAGCCTGGGAGATTTTTTAAGGCAGGAATTCCCATCTTTAGCTGGGCAAATACAGATTTATTCATCATCAACCGGGGTAGGTATCAGGAGATATTTAGAAGTGATTAAATCATATCCTCTTAAAATATCCCGGGATGAGGTTTTTTGGCAATTTGTTTGCGAAATGGTCATCAAGTCCGAAAGCAATGCAGACGATCTAGCTTCTTCTCCTGAAATCAATTTGCTCTTCTCCTCGCACACACCCAAATGTGAAATAGCGCCTCTGCGTCCAACACCCTTGTTTTTTTAAAAACTGCAAGTTTTATGAGGCCTCTAAATTTTAAAAAAGCAAAAGGCAGTCTTGCCAGATGAGATCTGCAGGCCAAGGAGATGGGAAGGATGAGCAGAGAAAAAGCTGGAGGTGGTATGAGCGAGGGAGAGACAGACCATTTAAAGATCCAAATCATCAGGGACAGCTTGACTGGGAAACTACTCAAGCTGGCTTGGCAGGAACTGCAAAGTTTTGGCCCTGGAATCTGTACATTTAAAGCAGATTTATAGCCAGCCCCATGCCTAAGACACAGTGAAGGTGTTAACATTTCCACATTTCATTAAATCTTCACAACAGACTGAGAGATAAGAGGATTCGATAGTTGGCTACATAGAAATAGCGGTGCCTGTTTTCACCAATGGAGACCAACATTAATGGGGAAAGTCAGCCTGAAGCCAGCTTTTATATCTGTTGCCATACACAGGAATTTCACTTCCAGCAAGTCTTAACAAATCTCCAATGTACTTGGGAATCCTCATACTACACAGGTAGATTCTGTAGTAGAGCAGAGGTAGTCAACCTGTGGTCCTCCAGATGTTTATGGACTACAATTCTCATGAGCCCCTGCCAGCAAACACTGGCTGGGGCTCATGGGAACTGCAGTCCATGAACATCTGGAGGACCACAGGTTGACTACCCCTGCTGTACACAATGTTGGAGATCCCATTGTTACCCCTCTTGCATAGCTAAATTCAGCAATCTAATTTGGGTAATGGATGGTCTGTGTCCCTAGAACATCTACTGATGCTTTCAATGGCCTCTTGAAACTAACTACTTCAGGAAACATGAACTATGGGTCACCATTGGTTTAATTAACCTGTTCAGTAAGTTCGTTCATAACAGAGTGTTCCATGTGATCCGTTAAATATTTTGATCCACTAAAACAATATATTAATCAGGAAGCAGAGATTTGTTTTAAAAACGTGACAATTTTCATAGGAGAACTATTAAAGAGAATGATAGTAGGCACCATGATAGAACTAATTCCTGTTCTCCCTCCAACCCCATGCAGGAGGAAATGCTTCTTGCTGGGTTCCGCGGGTCCTGTAAGATGGAGCTCTTCCACCAGGCATTGATTGAGGCCAGGGTGGTTACCAGAGCTGTCAATCTGCCCTATTTTAACGAGCCAGCCCCTGGATTAATAGGGTCATCTACTTAGGCTCTAGGCTGGAACAGTTACTGGACAGTGGTGTGACTAGGGTATGGCAGCCATGGCACATGCCCTGTGCACCACCTGATGGGATGCACCACTGGTCATCATCTCAGCTTGCCCAGACACCAAACAGGCCACTATTCCTGGAAGTGATGTCATGGTGCATATGACAACAGTGCCCCCCAGGTCTCTGCTTCGCAAGCTCCTACCTTAGAGATACAATATATTCATATTTTCAATAAATATTTCAATTACATGTCAGTGTTAAACTATTAAGTTCCTTGATGACCAGGAACCTGGATTCCCCCCAACCCGAGTAGAATCTTGCAGTGAAAAGGATAGCTATCAACAACTACACCCAGGGGATATAAATATAAATAGAGAAAAGTTTGCATTGGATTGTGGCCTGAATATTTCTCCCTTCCTCAAACTGCTGGAAATCTCCTTTTAGATCAAGAAGACAAAGATGTGTATCTATAACAAAAGAAAAGAAATCAATGAAGACAGTGTGTTCTGACCTAGATACAAGGCATCCGATCGCTCCACTGAAACAAGATGTGTAAACTCAGAGGCCTAAGAAATGTGAGATCAAGTTTCAAATGAGAGGTCCAGTTTGTCGACGTCTGGCCAAGTCCCACTGCAGGAGAGGGATGGAGACAGAGGGAGACCCACTGGAATGAAGGCTGCAGGGTAGTGTCTGAGAAAACTGCAGTTGGTTTGAGAAGAGGAAAACAGGGATCCAGATTGTCATTCCCCCCCACCCCCCGTCCCGTTTTCTTTCAAGTTAATGAAGTCGAATCTGATGGCAGCTTCCCTCTAGCCCACAATACAATAAATCTGCTTGTCTTTCAGAAGCCACAAAACTCCTTTATGCTTGTTATTGCAACAGACCCATAGGGTCATCCTGCAGATACGGCTAACGTTGTTGGCCAGGTTATAACTCGAGTACAGGACATATTTTTACCTGCAAAAAGTGCCAATCTCTGGCTAAAAATCATCTCATCTACCACGTCTGAGACTCCGAAAAGACTGCTGGTCAGACTGAACAATACTGAGGTAGGTAAGTCAATGCTTCTTGTGAGTATAGGGTTATTATGGATGTTCATATATTGGCCTGGACAGGCCTCCTCAGGCTGGGATAATATGGGATAACTATGGTTGCCAACTCCAGGCTGGGAAATTCCTGGAGACGTGAGTGTAGAGCCCCAGGATGACAGGGCATGGGGGAGTGGGGCCATCTCTGCAGGGTATCATGCCACGTTGCCCACCCTCCAAAGCTGCCATTTCCTTCAGAGGAACTGAGGTGCTGTTGTCTGATGATCAATTGTAATCCCAGAAGATCTCCAGTCCACAACTGGAAGCTGGCAACCCTGGCTATACAGCAGTTCAGTCCTCTCTCTCTGTGGCATTGAGGCGAAATGCAGGGTCTGCTATTAAAGCTGTAGACCTGAATCTCCACCAAGCCCTAATGCTGCCACTCATTCGTAGCCCCATTCTTTCCCGTTGCTAATCTTTCTTTTTACAAGATTGGGGGGGCCCTATTTCCCCCTCCCATTTTATTTTCCCAACACCCTTGTGAAAGAGGTGAGGCCCAAGGCCACCCAGTGGCTTTTATGGATATCTGAGGTCACCCCAAATCTCGCCCTGTGTTCTGTCGGCTTCCCCACACTGCCTCTTTCACGGAATTGCCGTGAAAATAAATTAGAACCGAAAAGCACTTTGTCCGGAGCCGAGGAGTGTGATAGAAATGATAAAGATCTTTTTCATACAGTGGGAGCGTGCACTCTTGAACAGCCTGTTTAATTCCATTATTGGGGCAATGTGGATTCAACCCAGGCCATGAAAGCATCAAGAAGACAAAAGAGGTGGAAATAATCTACTGACATTTTCCCACGTGGGTTAAATGCCCCATCCGCTCCTATTCAATGAGAACTCCCCAGCCTCTGCCGATAATGGCAAAGGTCATCTGCCCTTTCTCCTTTCCCCCTTGATCAGACCTTCTGAAGCTGGAAGGCTATGGGTGGTAAAGAGCCAGGCGGGTGGGAGAGGAGGGAGGGAGGGAGGAGGAAGGAGAGAGGATAGGCCAGCGGGCTCACCTCTGCTCAGCTGGGCTGTAGGTCTGTCCGTTCTGGCAGCTGCTGACGGTGATGGGGTCAAAGTTGTGGAAGGAGCGCAGGGCTACCCCAGAGATGGCCACAAACTGAGAGCTGAAGGTGATAAGGATCGCCTGGGTGTGGTAGAAATGCTGGCTGAGGTCATGGATGACAGGAATTATCAAGGGGTTTTTCCTGCAGCTCAGACCGTGGACCCCTGTTTAGAGGGAGGACAAGAACGGAAAGGGGGCAGGGGGAGAGAATAAGCTGTCAGTGTTCAACATAGCCATTTCCCTTCTTTTCAGCAGTAAAATGCCTTAGCTGCTTTGATGGCATTAAAAGATGGATGCATGAAACAGCAGAGAAAGGTCCATCACTGAGTAGATCCACAAACCCACTGGTGTCCCAGCCTGGCCTTTCCAGCAGATACTGAAAATGGATCTACAAATGAACCTCCCAACCTGTTGTTTCCCCCACACTCCATACTTGTTTCCCCCACACTACATACTTACACAACACAGACTGCAGTTGCCAGGAAGGACCTGGGCATCTCTCACAATTACAACTCATCTCTGGGCTACAACAATTAAGTTTTCTAGAGAAAATGTCTGTTGGGGTGGGCGGGCTCTTTGGCACTGCATCCCCTCTCCAAACCACACCCTCCCAAATCTCCAGAAATTTCCCCAACCTAGAGGTGGCAACCCTAGCTCATACAGAATTGCTGTAGCTTGCAGCTTTGTGTATGCGACCAATACATTTGCATACGGCACATAGTTTAGATTACAGCTTTCCCCCTCCCTTTAAAAAAAATCACCTAGTTCTTACTGAACTCCTTCCAGGAATGATGCAAAAGTTCTGAGTTAGAATCTACTTTCAGCCACCTGACATCATTGCAGGTCATGGATTGGGACTCACAATTGGGGAAGTGGGGGATTAACTTTCCTCTCTCAAAAATGTCCTTCAGCTATTTTAAATACCAATCGAGCTATTTTTCCAAGAGGAATATTTTCAATCAGGGAAACAGTACTGAAGGCCCATGAAAGCTTTCCTTCCCCAGTGTTGTAGTCCCAGGCCATATCACCTCTATTATGCATTATATACATCATTGGGTTTTTTACTTGATAAGAGTCACAAGTTTTACCTTTCTGGTAGACACCTATTTGGACAAAGACTGCAAAGCAAAAAGAAATGGGCACCACACAGAATCAGGCAGGAAATTCTTACCAAGGTCATGACTTTGGTCTTTTGTGTCAAGCAGTTGCACAGAGATGGTCTCCTGCTTCTGATCATGATAATCAGTGGGATTCAAGCCATCTGTAACCAAGTGGATGATCACAGCTGCAGCTACCATTGGCTGTGAAAAGAGAGCCTGGGGAAAAAAAGAAGGGAGGATAAGCCATGAGGTTAGATGCAGAGTGGCATGTGCTTCAACTGTTTTTATTCACTTGGAAGAGTCCCTAGCAGGTTATGCACGTTGGGTAATGCACTTTCAGTGCACTTTATAAGTAGATTATCCGGTTCTGGCTGCAAAAGCACACTGAAAGTGCATTATCCCATGGGTGCAGAATGGGGACCTATCTCATCCCTGTCGTTGGCAAATCACCATTCCATTGCCCCCCTCCCCTTTGCGAATGTTCATGTAGCTTGTAGAGTTATCTAATGTCAAGGTTCTGTTCCCTTTCTCTACAAGTTCAGTCTCTCAGTGGTGTTAGAAATATATTGTCTCTAAGCACAAATGCACTTAAATGGATCCAAGCCAATACTGCACATGTAGGATTGCATCCAGTGAAGTGCAAGCAGAAACATAAACTTGGGGCAGTTCTGCTTCTGCAACATTTTGTGTAACAACTTTGCTCCCTGCATATTATAGGACCCAGGAACCAGAAACGCAGGTGCAGATACAATAACTGGCTTAGAGCAAGTGGCTACTAGAGTCTTTTTCTTGTGATCCCACTTGCACACATGCTCATAAGTGTTTCTGCATGAATGCTGAGGGGGCCATCCCATGCAATGTGCCAAGGCACAACATGATGTTTTACAACTATTGCTGGCGAACATACTGTAGAACAATTGTGAGGTTTTTACAAAATAGTATATTGAACAATAGAGCAGATATCTTTTGGTTTGCTTTTAAAATAGTGCAGGCTAGGGAAGAGCAAATGAATGCTGCAAGTGAAGCGGAGTTTTCAGCAGTGTCTTTTATTGGAGGTGGAAGAAGGTTTGCACTGTGATAGTTGCTAAGAAAACAGGAGTTTTTACAGGGACATCCCTGTTTTTCATTGCTAAAAGGATGGAGGTTGGGAGGGGTCTTCTTAAGATAAAAAATGTTCTAGGCTGAGACTTCAGCACTGCAGACATACCTGGTTTAGTATAGTCCTTACCCTGCTCAAGGCCGATGCCTAGGGTTGCCAGGACCAAGTTGGGAAATACCTGGAGATTTGGAGGGTGGACCCTGAGATGGCAGGGGCTTGGGGAGGGTAGAGACCTCAACAGGGCACAAGGTCCTAAAGCCTGCCTTCCCAGGCTACCATTTTCTCCAAGTGAACTGATCTCTTTCGCTCAGAGATCAGCTGGAATCCTAGCTGGGAGATCTTCAATCATGACCTGAAGGATGGCAACCCTACTGATGACTGCAAACAAGGCCAGAGTTGCTGGAGCTGCATTCAACAGTGCAGGAAGTGAAAAGGTTGCAGCAAAGACTGAATGATACCTTAAATGCTCCTGCAAACTGGTAGGGGTGCAAGTCTCCCTGGATCAGGGTAATGGTGATATTTCCAAGGAGGCTGAGCTGTTGCCTTGGGAGGCTTGAGTAGTCAGTTGTGGATAGGTGCAGTAGATCTCTCACTATAACATCCTATCCCCTGCTCTGGGGCTCTCACTGCTGCAATGCAACAGGAGAAATTCATGGGGGTGGGGGAGGGAGTGACATCACTAGAAGTCCTGGGATGCGTACATGCAAGTGATATCACAGAATGCTCTAGAACCCCCCCACCACCACCGGGCAAAAAAAAAAAGCCCCTCTGTCATAAAACCATAGAGTTTGGGAGGATTGTGACCTGAACAGTCAGGACAACATTTCCACTTACATAACTGTGTTCAGAGTCTGAATCCAAAAAAGTATCTAAGGATCTAATATCAAAAATAGCAGGGTCTTTCAAAGGAGAGTGCCTATGATCTAAAACTGATATATGTCTGTTCACACCTAGGAACTTTCTTCCTTCTTTAAGGTGAACAGATTGTCCCACTTTTGGAGGGACATCTAGGGGCACCTGGCAAATTGTACATATGTTGAAATTAAAATATATATATATTACAATACTATTTTTGTGTTCCATGCATTCTATGAAACTTTTTGTTGCTCCATATAGACCACATTTTAAATCAAGACCCCCCCCCCCATCAATGGTGTCCCGCTTTACCAATGTTAAAATCCGGTCACCTTATCCTTCTTGATCTCTTTCAAGTGCTTTTGCTGAGGATCATTAATAACCGATTAAGGACTCATGCCTTGTAATTTAAATCTAAAGAATTTGATCTATTTATTATTTATTGATTTGATTTATAGACCACCAATCCAGCAAACTGGTTTAGGGAGACCTATAGATACATGAGACTGCCAATATGGGGTAGTCCATCTAGCTCAGTACAGTCTTCTCTGACTGGCACAGTTTGGCAATGGGTTCCCCCGGGTACCTGCTACCTGAGTAGACCAATTCATGGAGGATAGGTTTATGGACAGTCATGATGGCTGAATTAAACCTCCATGTTCAGAGGCAGTATAGTAGTTTCTAGGAAACAAACATCAGGGGAGGGCTGTTTCTTTTCTACCCTACTTTTCCCAGACTTCCCTGAAGCATCTGGCTGAGGAAAACAGGATGCTTGACTAGAGGGATCCTCTTATGTCCCCTTGTGTCAGGATCCAGGCCTGAGCCCAGAAATGGTCTCACATTCCAGGGCTGCTTTTACTTGGGTAAGTTCCCCACAATAGAGACTCAGACTAAAGCAAGAGGAGGGGGATTCCTTTTCACCCCACACTGCTCTGCCAAGTGCCTAATCCCTCCAGCCAGGGAATGGGCCTGCTTCTTCCTCCTTGGCTGCTCCTTTGCACATTTTTAAAAATGCTTCCTCAATTGAGGGCCATCCTGGGCTCAACTAGTTCTCTCTCCCCAACTCAGTCCTGGGGAGTGACAGGCCCCTGGGCCAATGGATGCTTGCCTGGGATTAGTGAGCTCACTGGTCCTTCCTCCTGAACTTCTTGAAAGACCTGGCTGCCTGCCCAACCTACTGTATAAGGTTCAGTGCTGATTGCCATCCCTGTCCGCCTGGCAGAGCTCCCCTGGGTCTCAGTGCCAGGTTTCCCTCTGGATGGAACTGGGCTGGGTTCCTTCAAGCTGGCTGACTCCCAATTACACTGCCAAGGCCATGTTCTGGTGCAGACCACATCCCCAGCTTTGATGCTTGCTGCTGCAGTGCACCTTTGGTGCAGCTTGCAAACTCCTTGGCCTAATTGTCGGGGAAGGGGCTCCAGTCCCAGACACCTTACCTTGAGCCAGTAAACCATCTGGGTGTGGTTGGCAGTGCACGGATACCACGCATATTGAGTCATCCCTTCTCTGAGATCCTCACTGAAGTCCTTGGTTAGGCATGCCTGAGTGAGAGAAGAGGGTTTATCAGTGTGGGTTCCAAGTGAGCACAGGGAAAGGTTACTGTCTGTAAATGTACAATTCATGGCCCATCCAGCAAAACACAATCCACTAGCCTTAAATTGTGACCTCCACAAAGGCTGACAGATTCTAACTGCGATGCCAAGGACAGATAAGCAGATGTTGTCTGTTTCATTTCATTGTATATTTGCTTTCTTTTATTGTTTGTTTACATTTGGATTTCCTTTCTTTGCTGGCTGCTGCCGATTTTGAAGATTCCCCTGCATAGTCAACTGTGCTGTCCAAATAACCCAATCAGAATGTCAACTTTGCTTCTTTCTTACTTTTTTATCAGTTGTAATCCCAGGAGATCTCCAGCTACCACCTGGAGTTTGGCAACCCTAGTTACTAACCCCCCCTGGTGGAGGGAGCGGTCCCGCAACACCAGGCACTGCCCTCTATCTGCCTAACAGTTGACTAGGGGGGACTGACCTGGAGAAGGAGAATGGACCTGGCCTCCTTCCTGGTGTCACATAGGAAGTGACATCATCACAACGGCAATAGCTGGTATGTGTGCAAAAACTCCATAGTAGAAGCCAGTTTTCCCATAGAGGTTTTACCCAAATACCAGAGTGTCACCTCAGTGTTGCTGGTGTGATGATGTCATTTCCTAAGTAATACCAGCAATGACGCTTGGGCCTTTTCTCTTTCTCCAAGTAAAACTCCCATGTCCATCCACTGCCGGTCGCTAGGAGGGATTTTTCAGTCCTACCTACAATGCTTAAGGAAATCCAGACACTGCCCTGGTAAACTGCTCCCATGATTTGGGTAATTCTTCTCTAGCATGTATGTAGGCTAATGCAAGGACATGAAAACTACAATGTCATGTTGCACAGCTATGCTCCTTATTACAAGTGCTGGATTGTATTTGAATACTGGAAGATAAGGATACATGTACGTGTGCGTATGTATTTTTCCCAGTATATCTAGAACAAAAAAGAACAAAGACCAATGTTGCTTTGAAATCAGTGCAAGGCAAACTAAATGAAAACACCTGGTCAGGTTCTGAACCTCCCTATAGAAGGCCCCACACTTTGAGAATCAATTATCCTGCAGAACTTTGTTCAGACTTAAAAGCAGTAGCGGCTAACGTGCCATAAATCAGGTTCCACGTAGGAAAGCAATGCTATGTGACTATGCCCTGCTAATAAAGTGGCACATACATAATAACATGTATACATACACACAGAGCCATGATAGGGTTTTGTCTCTAGTCTGATTAACCTAGAAGAGCAAACTAGGGATGTTATGCTGGAAAAAAACACATTGTAGACCCACCTCTGGGCCACCCTAGGAGGGCAAGATGGAGGCTGATACAGGGAATAACCAAGCTCAGGTATGCTATTCATCTTAAAAGGGGAATCCAGCTTTAAAGGCTTCAAAAGGGGAATCCAGCAGCCGCTGCTGTAACCAGTTTTGACAAGTCTATCCTTATGTGAGTAAGACCTCATCTTCGATTATGGCAAAAATGGCTGGGAGAGGGGCCGGGGTGGGTTTTTCTCAAGGCGAGGGGGGGAGGGAGGGACAGCCCTTCCAGGCAGAAAAGTTCCCCTGTATTCCCCAGAAGAAGTCCAAGCGGTCCTAGGAGTGCTTGGAATATTTGGGAGCAGAGCGGCGGGATTGGCCAAAAGTGAGGTCATGATTTCTCTAATTTGAATTCCCCGAAGGCTTAGAGCAAAGGAATCTACGGGCAAAACATAAATCAATTTTAATGGGTTGGAATAAGTTTTTTCGGTTTTGTTTGGCTTTTTTTTTTTTTTTTTTTTAAGGAAAAAGAAAACCCTAACTGGGACCAAACTTCATTGAAGCTCGCCAGTGGATACTGTTACATTTTACAACAGTGCAAGCCTTTACATAAACTATCTTTGGCATTTGAAATCCATTCCAGCAATTCGACATGTATCATTTTGCCACTCTCTTTTTCTTGCATTTTCAGCAGCCTGTCTCTTGTTGTGGAGAAAACGGAGACCCCCCCCCCCCTGCCCCGGCCCTTTAAAAAAAAAAATACCTATCCAGTTAGGAGATTTATCTTACCAGCATCTGCAATTTATATGGCCATGGAACGCTCTGGCTTGAAAGGGGAGACCTGCTCACTTTCCTCAGCCCTCACTGTGTGCCTCACACCCTCCTGAACTTATTCGGCCCCTAACAACACGGAGAGGGCCGGGAGGACTGGGGGTTTGGCACAGTTCATGTGTCACTTAATGGATGAGTGAGAACCGATATTAAAAGCTGACCCAAACCTCCACTAAAAAACTTGAGCCAAACCCAAAACAAACCATTGTGAGGTTCAGCAAAGCTCTGATAATTTAAAATATTCTATGTTTCCATTTCGGGCGTTTTGTGAACCTCAGCACTTTCCAGGTTCTGTCTGCAACCAGAACCAGAAATCTGAAAAATCACACAAGGACGTGTACTGCTACAGCCCTTTCCCAAAGCTCCGCTTTGCAGACACAGAAAGACTCATCAAATCCTGACCATGCGAGATTCCCAGACCTCTGTTCCCACAGGGCTACGTGGAGCTCATATGGTGGCTCGACAAATAACATCAAAAAGCTTTGGATCAAAAAATAATAATGATAATACTTTGCATCTGCATAAAAGGTAAAGGTATCCCCTGTGCAAGCACCGAGTCATGTCTGACCCTTGGGGTGACGGGGTGGTTTGCCAGTGCCTTCCCCAGTCATTACCATTTACCCCCCAGCAAGCAAGCTGGGTACTCATTTTCCCGACCTCGGAAGGATGGAAGGCTGAGTCAACCTTGAGCCAGCTGCTGGGATTGAACTCCCAGCCTCATGGGCAGAGCTTTAGACTGCATGTCTGCTGCCTTACCACTCTGCACCACAAGAGGCTCTCTATTACATCTGCATAGCACTCCAATATTCACAGCTGTTACTGTAGTCCTTGAAACATTCCTGCAAGGTAGGCCAGCATCACTTTCCAAGGTGAGTAGGGTTGCCAGCTTCAGGTTGGAAAATATTTGGTGATTTCAGGGGTGGAGTCTAAGGAAGGTGAGGTTTAGGAAGCAGAGGGACTTCAATGGGGCACAACACTATAGAGTCCACCCTCAAAAGCAGCTGTTTGCTCTGTCGCCTGGGCATCAGCTGTAATACTGGGAGGCCTCCAGCCACCAACTGGAGGTTGGCAACCCTGGGGTAAAACTAAGAACTAATGCCTTGCCTTGGGCTACTTAATGGGTTTGTGGCAGAGATGAGACGTAAGCCAGTGCTAGTAGTTAATTAACATTAATTGTCTTGTGTTACATCAGCTGCTGGAGCTATCCATCAATTGAACAATATTTTAATTACAAACTTGCAGGCACTGAAAACCACAAGAGGCAGTGATTCTTTTGGAAGAAGCTTTCTTCCACTGTATTTGCATGGAATTGAACACCTCTTCTAAATCTGCTAGAGTGGAGTCCAGTAGTACAGACAGGCCAACTAGATTTTCAGGGTACAAGATTTTGAGAGTCAAAGCTCTCTTGGTCGGATAAGGACCCTTCAGTCCTTATATCCCAGTCAGAAGATGGGAAGGGTGTAGCAAACTCAGGATGCAAAGATGCAATGACATCTGCTTGAGCAGAGCAAACTGGAAATGCTTGGGAGCAGGCAATTAGCATCTGTAGTGAGATAAGAATCCCATGTTCCTATTCAGCCTGGGGGGCTCATTGTTTTGAACCTGTGAATGAACTCAAGTCCAGCAATGCTTTTGACTGCACCTTGGCTCTGTCCAATGGCAGCTTCTTAAAGCAACTGTGGAGAAGTGGGGAAAGAAGTCAGCTGAAGCTATTAGCATGGAGTGTTCATGGTAAAGACTGGTTTCTGAATCGGGTCTGGAACGCCATAAGCTATGAGTAGCTGCTGTTATAACAACCTTGTAAATCTCTGCTTTGTTTTTGTTTTCTAAAAATTTTAAATGATAATAACAATATAAGGTGAAGGTAAAGGTATCCCCTGTGCAAGCACTGGGTCATGTCTGACCCTTGGGGTGACGCCCTCTAGCGTTTTCTTGGCAGACTCAATACGGGGTGGTTTGCCAGTGCCTTCCCCAGTCATTACCATTTTACCCCCCAGCAGCAAGCTGGGTACTCGGAAGGATGGAAGATTGAGTTAACCTTGAGCTGACTGCTGGGATCGAACTTCCAGCCTCATGGGCAGAGCTTTCAGACTGCATGTCTGCTGCCTTACCACTCTGCGCCACAAGAGGCTCTAATAACAATATAGGCTGCTGCAATTTGATAATGCCTTAGTAATACACATTGGGGTCGCAATGGGTCAGACACGACTTCGCACCTAACAACAACAATACACAAGATTCTTATTATTATAATTGGAATGTCTTATTTCTGTTCCAGATACTCTGTCTAAGAGACATATATTTACTTATATGAAGTTTGTCTGAAACACTAATAGTATGTATTCATGACATTTATCTTTTATATGTGTTATATTTATTTACTAATAATTACTGTTGACTAATTTTATCTTTGTATTTCCTAAGATTTAATGTCCCTTGACAAAGCCAGTGGGTGAAACACGTTGGGACTGCTTTGTACAATAAAGAATAAATAAATGATAGAAGATTCAAGACTCTACTGAAGTCTATTTTGGATATTGTGCTTGCCACCTTGGTATCCCAGTGCCTCTATACTTGACTTGTATTTGATCCTTCACTGGGTCCTACCCCTCTTAATTTATCATTTTTGCTAGGGGATCTAGAGCAGCTCTAGGGGAACTCCAGGCCCCACCTGGGTGCTGGTAACCCTACTCCCAATTGTCATGCCTATAGAGGCATTCTAGCCCAGGAAACCTGGGACAGGTGACAGCAATAGTTGTCTATATGGTTCACTCTAGTAGGAAGGAAAAAGCAGTGCAACAACATGGCACCTCAATGTCCATCCCCTTTTTGTGTCTGTTCTCTTTGTATTAATTTTGTCCCAGCTCTTTAAAGCCCACTGGGAGGAAAGAGACATGAGAATGGCATGTGACTGGCTTCCCCAGGCTTTGTCTGAATTCTAAGCATGCCTCTTGGTGCCCATCTGGATCATTAGCTGACTCAGAATCCCAGCTTTCAACTGAAAACAAAGTCAGTCTGTAGCCCTTGCAAATACAACAGATACAAGGCAAAAACTAAAATAAATTAAGAAATTCAGGCCCTGTCCTTTAATAAGCAACAAGCCCGCCCCTGCCTCCCATTGTTCTGGCCTGTGAGTCACAGCTATGATTGATGTTCTTGCTACATCTCTCCCAGACCAACTCTGCTGTTCTCCCAGAAATCCTGGCATGAGCAGAATGGACAGGTCAAAGGATGCTACCTGGGATCCTTTCCCAATTTTTTTGTGGCAGTTGCCAGGAGCCCGACACAAAGCAATTGGCACACAATGCAGCTGCTCAATTGGTGTCATTAGTAAACTCCACACTTCATGCGCAAAAACACAACCCAGGCGGTCCAGGACCAGAGACTGACACCCGACTGCCTTATTGAGAGCTGTGCAGCTGGTGGTTGGCAGCAAGGGCTGTAGGATAATCCCTTGGCTGCCAGTCTCAGCTCAGCCCACTGGGAGGTATGCCCCCCCCCCCGCTGAGGACAAGCCTTCCTAATGGCCCTGCTTCTCTCAAAACTCCCTGCAGCTCTGCCCCCAGGACACTGGAGTCAAGGAGTTTGCCCTCTGATCCAAAAGAAGAAAGGCATCCCTTTCCTGGCATCTCTGTGTCCAAACCTCTGCCTGGAAAGCTGGTTTCAATTAGAAGACTCTAACATTGTCTCTGCCTTCCAGTGGGTTCTAATCCGTTTTGTCTTCCTTCCACCCACACACTGTGCACACAAGGGGGAGAGTGCAGGAGACAGAGTGAACAAGGGCAGTGGGAGACACAGCTTATGTTCCCAGCCCCCAGGGACTGCCATGAGGTTTCCCTTTGACTCACTTTCCCCGGCGTCTGCCAATCCGTAAGGCAACATGTTCCTTAACAAGCTGCCACTCTGGGCTTTATTCCTGTAGCCTTCAAGGCCTCAGGAATGTATGGGGGGGGGGGGAGGAAAGCGATCTAGCAGACATGCACACTCCAACTCACCAACCCCCAGGGCCAATTCACATGCAATGTTCTTTTGTCTGTGGAAGACTATACTGCCCTGAATATTGTTGTAGAATGTTGCCTAGATGCTAGCTTTGCAGGAAATGAGAAAGAACTTAGATTCTTGTGCCCACTCCCGTTTACTTTCCTGACAAATCTAAGCATGTTTTGTATTCTGACATGACTCTTCTCTGCCATCAAGGAAGTTAGACGTTTCCTGTTAAAAACACAGAATTGCTCTGCACAGCCACAGGCACCCAAGAGGATAACAAGATAATCAGGAAAGCAATAGGTCAGAAACTGGCCAACAGAATGGGAAGTCTCTTCTGCTGTAAGTGTATCAACACAAAACTGATTTATATTGAAGGAGGCCCTTGGTCCATCAAGGTCAGCATTGTCTAAGGCTGGCAGCTGCTCTCCTGCCTGATCCTTTCACCTGCGGTGACTAGGGATTGAACCTTCTCCATCCCAAACAGATGCTATACTGCTGATCCAAAGCCCCTTCCCTAACCCAGTTTGTTGGAGGGGTTATTAGACAAAGGCTGCTCCAAAAAGAGAAGAAATAGGAACTGGGGAGGGAGAATACCTTCTTCAGAATTTTTACTGAGACCTCAGATTGGTTGGAAGGTGTTATTGGGCAACCTGTTATCCTCCTATGATAACTTCTGGGTCTGCCATGCTCCTATATTAATTCCCTGCAATGGTAGAGAAAGCACTACCATTCATAGAAAAGCTCTGTAGGACACAACTTGCATGTTTTAGTGCATTTACATACAAAACCAAATAATCCTAAATTGCACATCAAGGGCTAATTCACACAGTGCTAAATCCTCATGACATGAAACTCCCAAAGTGATTCAAAGTTTCCAAGGTGATTTGGCGTGTCTGAATTGGCCCATCTGCAGCAAAGGGAGACAGTTTATTCCAAAATGTCCCATGTGGGGTCAGTGACACACATATGAAGATAGTTAAGACAATCACTAACAATTATTAATGCAAATAAAAGCATGCTGCATTCCAAACAGCTTCTGCAAAGAAAATGCTTCCATGTGCTAGACAGGTGGGCAGCATAAGTAACTTTGCTCCGCTAAATAAATAAAGGAAGAGGTGGCAGCAAATGCAGGCACTTTCCAGTAGCAAACATTTATCCGGTTGTGCTGCAAACCCATCCACTAGCATCCAAAATCTGAGCTGCAGACATTACGGCTCAATCAAAATGGAGCTCTCCCCCCCCCCATCCCCCAAATAAATGTGGTAATTCTGTAATACTTCCAGGTCCTTCTTATTCAAGAGCACACGGCAGGCGGCTTCACCAGCATGTCTGAGAACAGAATTTGGCGGAATGAGTGGGAACCCTTCCCGGCTCCTGCAGAGCACTACAAATAGGGTCATCTCATTCAGCTACTGAGCCAGTTCTCTGTGCCAGCACATTCTCTTTGACTCTAGTCCAGCTGATAGCTTCAGCACCTTGCCAGTTACTGTGCAATCGCAGAGGAGCTGTCAATCAAAGAAGGAAATCCAAGGAAGCACTTCCGTCAGGAGTAAAAATCTGCCACTGTTTAGTTCTTGCAGCCATTGGTGTACACTTCACCTTCCCCCCTGCCCTGTACTACCACAGTTACTATGTTCATTTTCAGCCAGTCAATTCTCAATGGGAGAAGACTTCCCTTCCTCAAATGTTCTTTCCCAGCCCAGTTCAACAGTGTAAAAAAGAAAATTGCATCATTTAAACATCAGTGATTGCACTTGAAGTACAACTAGGAGTATATTGATATTCCCCTCCCTCATTTTGTTAATTTTTTTGTGCACAGTTGGGTAGACCATTTCCATCCCACCTATTTTCCTTGGCAAATTTCCCATTTGCAGCTGACTCTTTGATGACATTTTAATGCCATTTGTACGTTACACTCTGCCTTTTTAATGCTGTTTACACACCACTGATACCAAAACAGGGATAAATTTTAGCAGCAATATTTCTATCAAATGTTATGACTCCGGTTAAGAAAAAAGACAACCACAGTTTCATCTTGACAGCAGGGAAACCACAAAAGAATCTAGAACTTCCAAATCAAGATAGAGCTGTCATGAAATTAAGTAATGTGCCTTGAAGTTGTGATGATTCACAAAATCTAGAAATTAACAAAACACAATGATTCTTGACTCACTGGCTACATTCAAATGTAAGTAATGGACAAAACTGGCTAGGCATGCCTACGCACCTCTCCTTATGGCCAGAATATAGTTAAAATCTTCCTTATTTGGGTAGCCTTCAATCAAACTCTACTCTGATTTCAGGGATGCAGAAGCCTGGGCAACCAACTAGGCTCCTGAACTGGGATAAAACCATAGTTAAGAAGAAGAAGAAGAAGAAGAAGAAGAAGAAGAAGAAGAAGAAGAAGAAGAAGAAGAACAAGAACAAGAACAAGAACAAGAACAAGAACAAGAACAAGAACAAGAACAAGAAGAAGAACAAGAAGAAGAAGAAGAAGAAGAAGAAGAAGAAGAAGAAGAAGAAGAAGAAGAAGAAGAAAGGGGAAGAAGAAGAGTAGGTTCTTATATGCCGCTTTTCCCTACCCGAAGGAGGCTCAAAGCGGCTTACAGTCACCTTCCCATTCCTCTCCCCACAACAGACACCCTGTGGGGTCGGTGGGGTCGGTGAGGCTGAGAGAGCCCTGATATCACTACTTGATCAGAATAGTTTTATCAGTGCTGTGGCGAGCCCAAGGTCACCCAGCTGGCTGCATGTGGGGGAGCGCAGAATCGAACCTGGCATGCCAGATTAGAAGTCCGCGCTCCTAACCACTACACCAAACTGGCTCTCTTAGAAGCTATGAGCACAGCAAAATAAAGTGGGTCCACTCCCATCACGAGCAGACGTTTATTAGGACTCTGAACACAGTGATCCAGTCTCACACATGAGTCAACTCCAAAATCCAGGGGGAAAGACCATTCAGGTATGAACTTCAGAAGCATGGAATCATCTTCTAAAATCACAGATCCCCCTAAAAACTAATGGCATGCGCCTACCAAAGTTAGTTTAATACAGTATTGATAGGCCCACTGGAGCTGAAAACATCACACCATTCA
This sequence comes from Paroedura picta, assembly GCF_049243985.1. Classification (NCBI taxonomy): domain Eukaryota; kingdom Metazoa; phylum Chordata; class Lepidosauria; order Squamata; family Gekkonidae; genus Paroedura; species Paroedura picta. The sequence continues at coordinate 37,318,379 of NC_135380.1, read as the reverse complement.
TTGGCGGTTTATTTAAATGAATGGCAGTCACCATGGGATAACTCGTTTGCAGCAGCCTGAACCTGCTATGTGCTGCCATGTGGCACAGTTTTTGTCTGAAGTTTGGATCAGGAAGTTCGTGATATGAATCTGACCTCTTCCATGAATTCACTTGGTGTCTGATAGAGAAGGAAAGACAAGGGGACCAGAAATGGCAGAGGAAAGGGATTCTGTAAATTAAACAGCCATGTAAGAATTGCTTCTCTGGGACTGTCATACTCTACCATGCAGCATGAGGAAATTCCTTCATGAACACAACCAAAGGTCCAAGGAATTCGGTCCTCTTTCAGCAAAGAAACAACCAGACGTTCTGTCAAAATACAGCCTGGTCCTAAATGCGTCTCCCAAATGGTTCTGTCCCAATGCAATCTGGGAAGGGCATCTGGGAGGAGGAGCAGATTTCCCTGGCAACAACCTCAACTGAACAGGCATGCTGAGAACCAAGGGAGGAGGAGGGATGCAGGTCAAATAGAAAGCACCAACTTGCCCAATGCATGCAGGTATCTGATGTAATGGGGACATTTGGCAATCCGTCACTGTATTTATAAACAAACAGTGTGTCACAAGCCTGGGTACTTTGGAATACAAAGCTGTTGTGCTGGAAAGTAGTTGTGTCATCTGTTCCTGCTCGAAATTACCCTAGTGGGGACCGTTCTTGTGAATTAAGTGTAAATAATGGCTTGCTTCCACTTGGACAGGCGGACGGGACCGACTTTCCACGTACATCCACAAGCCGGCGGATGCCAACAAATTGCACACGGCCTCCTTGGCAAACAGGGCCATGCACTAGAGAAGGAACACTGGACCCTTCTGCTCCATTAAGGCAGAACAGGACGCTCCTGCGTGAGCTACTTATACGCTAGATCTAAGCGATGGGGCATGATCAAAAAGGAAATCGGAAGGAGCAAAGGACCGGTGTGGAGTGCAGACAGATATTGCTAGGGATGCTACTGAATTTTTCCAGATCCATTCTTCAAAAGATAAATAAATAAAAGGCTTCTCTCGTGCAAATCAAGCAGGCAAGGCTTTATTTTCCCACCATTTTGTTTTGTCTGCGTTGATTTTTTCTCTCTCTGCATATAAACAGTGTAAATGTGACATGAGAGAAACATTTGACTCGTCATCAACAACAACAAAAAGCTCTCATTGGCAGCATTTAGAAAGAACAACGGAGGGCATCTTTGTATATCCCTTTCCCAGCTTCCAGTTGCTGATAAGTTGTGTTCTGATTGTGATGCTCAGAAATATTTGGGTTGTTTCTTTATATCCCCTTCCCTTTACCTTGTGCTGCTTATAGATGTGGTTTTAGGATACCTTTCTGCTAAAACAGGATTGGTTTTATGACAGTTTGCAGTTTTTTTAATTATTTCTTAGATTAGATTTTGAGACCACCCTCCTGGTGAGCTGGCTCAGGGAGATGTACAACGTTGTGTGTAAAAAACAACAATCAGAACAAATACAATGCAAATCAATTAAAAATAGGCAGCAAACAAGGTAAAAAATTAGCAGCAGCTATTCCTCCACAGCAGGGGTAGTCAAACTGCGGCCGTCCAGATGTCCATGGACTACATTCCCATGAGCCCAGCAATGCTGGCAGGGGCTCATGGGAATTGTAGTCCATGGACATCTGGACAGCCGCAGTTTAACTACCTCTGCTCCACAGAATGTGTATTACGGCTATCCCCCAAAGGTCCAGCTTATCTGGCAGTAGATAAATGACTGGATAAGTAGACGGGTGGAATGGGTGAGACCATAGATAGGTAGAGAGAGAGATGCCTATAAAGTAGCCGGACGTTGGGGGAATATGGAAAGCAAAGCATAGCCCAGGGGTAGTCAAACTGCGGCCCTCCAGATGTCCATGGACTACATTCGCTGGCAGGGGCTCCTGGGAATTGTAGTCCATGGACATCTGGAGGGCCGCAGTTTGACTACCCCTGGCATAGCCCGATCTCAGCAGATAAGCTGGCTCCGTACTTGAAAGGGAGACCACCAAGGAATACCAGCAGAACCGTGCAGAGGCAGGCGATGGCAATCTACCCGATTCTCATTGACCTTGAAAGCCCCTTGGCAGGGTCTCCGGAGGCTGGTTGTGACTTGTCGGCTTTTTACAAACACATCCCTAAAACAGGGGGTAAGTGATGACATTGTTTTGTTAACTGCTTCTGAGAACTTCTTCAAGCGCAAAGCTAGAGAGGTGGCCAATATGTCTTCCCAGTGAATAGTCACCCTGTCCTATCTCCCGCAGAATTCAAGGCAGCATACAGCAGTCCCATCCTATTCCAAATGGACTTTGATTCTCCAGGATCTTATATTTAATCAATTTAAAGAAATCCACATGACTAATCCTTGAAGACCAGTGGCCAGAACAACAGGTATGATCCCTCACTTTGTTTCTGGTCTTACGAATCGGGTTTGATTTTAAAACAGGAGCTGGCATTACATTTATGGACGCCAGACTGCAGTTCACTTTGCAGCCAAATGGGACGGCAGTGACTCAGGTGCACTGTGGTGGGGAACTGTCTCCCACGTGGTCCCCTGCCAATTTGGTACCCTGAGCAGGCTGCTTGGGGCCACTTGGTGCTGAAGCAGCCCTGCTTCCCCTTTCTGCAAACCAACTTGGCATTATTCTACTCTTTCCTCGGCTTTCAGTACTGTCTGAGAATCAGTATAATATAAACCAGTGTAAAAGAAACAAACAAGTTGGGAATGAATCAGGAACAAATGTGGGCACAATGAAAAGACTCATCATGACAACGCAGGGAAAGGAAAAGAAATAAAAAGGGCACATTTAGACACCCTGACTGTCAAACTCGCCAACTGCCTAGAGAGTAAAAACTATTCTATATCTTTAATGGAGGTTTGATGGGATGTTCTGTAACCTCCAAGCCATGGAAAGCTTTGGCTGACTGTTCCTACATATTAAGCAACTCTTAAACAGAGAGGAGACTTTTCTCCAGGCTAGTTGGCAACACTATCTAAAACTCAGCATTGAGTCCTATGTTTGTACGGTCCAGTTGCAAAATACACTGACAATTATTTCTGGCTCTAGCTCCCCAACCATCCTTCCCTCCTCACACATGCTCACAAAATCCCAAACTCTCAAAATAAAAGTTCAGTTGTGTCCACAGAGTGTGGCAGGGATGGACAGGTGAAATGGCTCTTCATGCATTTCTCTTGATGGGCAAAGCAGACTCCAGAAGAACCATTTCTGCAGCCTGCCCACTGAGTAAATGTAAATAAAATGAATTAATTAATGCAATTAAGCAAATACATGCTGGCAGCACAAGCAGCAGCCCTGTGTGGCAGCCCTAAAAACCCCATCTAGACTGATCTCATCCGAGTTTAGAAGCTTGGCTGACCATGGATAGTGCTTGGATGGGAGATGACTTAGGTAGGCAATGGCAAACCACCAGCTCATCTCTAGCCTTGAAAACTCCATGGGGTGGAACTTCATAGGGCTGTTATGAGTTCGTGATTTAATAGCACATGCTACTCACATGTCACAATCCCAACCAGAATTAAGACTTCATGCATCTGGTAGGCACACAATTCCCATTGCATGTCAGAGAGTTCTAGTGGCAGACTCCTGGACTTTGTAATGTGTGAATTGGCCCAGGTAGGGGATAGGGACAAAGGGGTTATGCCAGTGGCTTCATGCAGATCTTCAAGAGTGATCTAAAGCAGGGGTAGTCAACCTGTGGTCCTCCAGATGTCCATGGACATTTGGAGGACCACAGGTTGACTACCCCTGATCTGAAGGACATGTGTGAGACAGAGCCTTGTCCAGGTGTCTTGGGAGCATGGAGTCATATGAAGACACAAGGGTAGCTTTGGATAAATGAGGATGGAGAAGCAAGAGGAATAAAACAAGTCTGTATGGGGATAAAAGAGTGGAGAGATATGGGAAGCACGGCTATGGAGTGTTCTGAAGGTAAGGAGAAAGAGTTTGTGATGAATCTAGATGCAGGCAGGAAACCAGTCTGTTTACTTCCCATAATTGGAGTGAGCAGAGAAACGAACAGTTTTGGTGGTAGAATTCTGAACAGAGGTCTAATTAGAAAACCATCAAGCAGGAGATTGAAGTAATCAAGATGAGTGATGAACAGAGTGCAAGCATGCTTTTACCAACATGACAGAGAGGAACATTACACAGTTCTGTCATGTTGTAGGGGAACAAGCAACATGGCTTGATGGCATGCTAAATAAGGAAAGCAGAGAAAGTTCAGCCTTCAGGGCTGAGGCCAACACTTTTGAGAGGACATAGGGAATGTACGTGAAGGAAGGCCTGAAAAGAGAGAAAAGAAATGTGATCTTGGACATATTGAGTCTGAGAGACTGAAGAGCCATCAGAATGGAAATAGAAGTCAGGCTACGGGACACGTGGAAGTGGATGGAGAGGGAAAACTTGGGGTCGAGAGGACGGGCTGGGATTCACATGGAAAGAACATGTAAAAAACCGCCTTTGCATATGCAAACATCTGTTTGCAGAGAGATTTGCTATTTCCCAGCAACATGACTTAGCGCTCTGGATTCCGAGAAACAGCAATTTGCCAAAAACTTGGAGTGTATGTTGGGTATGATATCATCTGGGCAAGTGATATAATCTGGACAAGTCCAGAATCTCATTTGCTGATACCAAATTCAACTCCTCTGCCCAAAGCCAGGCCTGTAACAAAACCACAAGCCCATTCCCTGGCTAAGTCAACAGTAGAGAAGCCTTTGTGTTCCACACTGAAACCCTTCCCATCATGTACGCAGGACCACAGGCTTGAGAGCTTTCCTAAATTCCAAAGGTTGCCAGTTGGCTACCTTGAGATCAGCACACACACTCTTACCTAACTCCCTGTGGATTCTCCTGGGCCTTCCAGAGTCTAATGAAGACAATCCCTCACACATGTTCACTGGAGATGCCTGGCTGTGTGCTGCTTGTGGCTGCTGGAGACATGTGTGCGGTGGCACACATTCACATTCAGGAAAGGCCAAGAGAACAATTTCTCATTTTGAAAACAGCTGTATGTTGAAAGAACAGAATTTTCTCACACTTGGGGAAAGAGCGAGGGCTTCTCCCTGCTGTGACACTAGCAGTCTCCCACCTCCCCAGTGTGGCACACGGTTAGTTCTCCAGTAAGGTATCCCCTGTGCAAGCCCTGGGTCATGTCTGACCCTTGGGGTGATGACCTCTAGCGTTTTCATGGCAGACTCAATACGGGGTGGTTTGCCAGTGCCTTCCCCAGTCATTACTGTTCTACCCCCCAGCAAGCTGGGTACTTATTTTACTGACCTCAGAAGGATGGAAGGCTGAGTCAACCTTGAGCCGGCTGCTAGGACTGAACTCCCAGCCTCATGGGCAGAGCTTTCAGACTGCATGTCTGCTGTCTTACCACTCTGCGCCACAAGAGGCTCTTTTCCCCAGTAAATGTGGCACGAAAATGTAAGGTGGGGGTTGCCGCTCTCCTGCTTTCCATGTCGAGCAGCAGATCCCTTGGATGAGATGGTTTTTTGAAGCTGACCAGTTCATAGTCTGAACACCCAGACTGAGAGGGGTTTTGCAAAGTGAGAGATGTTCAGAGGTGGATGGCCATTGCCTGTGCCTACATAGCAACCCTGGACTTCCTTGATGGTCTCCCATCTGAAGACTAACCAGGACCCAATGAGACTGGAGTAGTCTGAGCCATCCAGGGTGGGGCACCCAGACTGAGATTTCATTTCTTCCTTTCACTCCCTGTTTTTTTGTGACTTCAGATTTGCTCTCCTAATTCAAACGGGGCAACCATGTTTTCACAGTAGAAAAGGTCAAGGGTCCAGTAGCAACCTAAAGAGTAACAAAAGTTGTGGCAGGGTATGCACTTTTGTGAGTCACCGCTCACTTTCTATTCTTTTCTACTGCTACAGGCCAATGAACATGGCTACCCATCTTGAGCCATCTTCATGTTTACACAGTTGGGGAAATCTCCCCCGTCCAACAGCCCCAATTTTAAAGGTACATTTCTACACACGCCTGTGTTGTTAGCTAAAGGCCTGGGCATCACTTCTGAGTGATATGTTAAGTTGGAGAGATGCACAGCTCTGTCACCCAATTAGGAACCTCCATTTCAAAAGAGGTGACTTTAGAATTCAACATTTACAAGTTCAGAATCTCTGCTTCCCCAAGAGGCATAGGGCCACACAATGGTGGTGTGCCAGTTAGGTCACCCCCATCCACACATTCCGGGGTTCTCAGCTGTCATTCTAAAAATGCAGAGTAACAAAACCACCACCACATTAACAGGCTTTTGCTCTACATGCTGGGCCATCCAGCTCCCAGGCTCTTCCTAAAACAGCAGCAAACTACACCCTTTGGTACACAAGCCAGCCACATCTGCCTCCAAGTACAGCCTTTCTGCAGGTGTCATAGAATCATAGAATCATAGAATCATAGAGTTGGAAGGGGCCATACAGGCCATCTAGTCCAACCCCCTGCTCAACGCAGGATTAGCCCTAAGCATCCTAAAGCATCCAAGAAAAGTGTGTATCCAACCTTTGCTTGAAGACTTCCAGTGTCATGGGAAGCCAGCCACTTTATTGCTAACCAAAGTACTGCTCGAGTCAATCTGGTGAGCTTCAGAAGATGATGAGTTAAAAGAATATAGAGGGGTCAGTCATATGAAAAAATAAAAAATAAATGTTTCTATACCCCTTAATAACTATCTACAGATAAACTGTATAGAAGGCCACCTAATCCAAGAATATGAATGAAACCTACTGCTTCTCTGGAAGGATCTCTCTCTTTTTTAATTCCAGATTTTCAAAAACCAGTTTAGATACTTTTTAGACATAATGGCATGAACTTTTCAATTCCATTGTGACCGCCAATGGTCATAAACAATCAAGGAACAACTGATTGGTCTCAAATTTGCTTTAAGCAAGCATGAGTGACAACTTAAAAATGTGCAAGCTCATTTGGCCAATCTTCTAGAAATTCTTTTAACTTCCTTTTGAAATTCCTGCTAAATGAGCTTCAGGCTAAGTTCTTTTGGCAATTCTCCTCGCAATAAAAACAAAACAAAACTTCCAACCATGAATTTAGCAGAAACCATGGTAAGCGGAATTCTAACTCATTGTATAATCGAAACCAGACTAGACACGTACCATGTGTGCAGCTAAACATGAATGGGTACAGAAAGGACACGGATAATGTGCCATCCACAACTGAATTTATTTATTATTGTGGCCCTTCCCTCCTCTGTTTCACCTCACAACAACCCAGTGAGGTAGATTAAACTGAGACAGAGTGGTCTAGGTCCCCCAGAAAGGATCCACCGGAATTACAGGTCATCTCCAGACTACTGACATCAGTTCCCCTAGAGAAAGTGGCTGCTTTGGAGGGTGGACTCCATAGCATCATACAACATGGAGGTCCCTGTCCCCCCCCAGGCTCCATCCCCAAATCTTCAGGAGCATCCCAACCTGGAGCTGACAAGCCTATTCTCTCATCCTTTACTGGTGGCCAGGAGGAACCTGACGCCCCTAATGAACAGTGATGTACACACTGATTTGTTTCTGTTTTTAAAGGTGCAAAATGGATATAATAGTATATACAGACTTAGTAAACTGAAATCTTTTGTGAGGGGTGTTACATCAGTAAAACCCCATTCAAAAATAACCCTCCAAAAATAAGCATGCTACCTTGTTATGTACAATCCCACCAGGACGGTACTCTGTTTGTTGTGTCTTGTCAAGCTCCCTTTCCAGTACCATGGTACATACATACATACATACATACATACATACATACATACATACATACATACATACATACATACAAGGACGTTTCCAGCCATAGACCATTACAATGCGATCAATATCATATCCGTTGACTGACATTCCCCACAATACTTTACAGAGCCGGTGGTCTATCTATATATAAAAAAATTGTTTGATAAGAGTATAAGGAATCAACTACTGAAGAAAAATTGTGAAAACGGAGTATATCTAGAAACCGTTTTGGTTGGTCCTTAAAAATTATCAATATATAAAATTTATTGTACCAATTGCCTTGGAAAGGTTCTGCTTTTCTCTGTTTATGTTTTGAATCTTTCTTCCCTTTTTTCGTATTGTACAACACTATGTATAAGCAGGCATGTGCAGGTTGCTTTGGAACAATGTTTTCTCAATGCACACCGCAAACTGCACATGAGCAGGGGTCAGTACAAAGCTCTGAACAAACAACAATGAAAAGGGAACAAGTGAGAATTTCTGATGCCTTGTTCCACTTTGGGAACAAAGCCATGGAATCTGAAGCTCCAAACACAAGAAGGAATCCAGATATGGAGAATTTGGGAAGTCTTCCTGAACTGAATTTGCTGAGGAAGGTGAAAAACAGAAAAGAAGACCATTGAGAAGGTTGCACTCAGCACCAAGATGTGAAGGGGGGGGGATGTTTCTAGAGTGGTATCTGCTGCCACAGATGCAGAGAGGGCTACTAGTTTAGAAGGTTTGAAAAGGGGACAAAACAACGAGGACAGGTCTTTCCATGTCTGTTAGCCATGATGAATGACTGGAACAAGCATGTTCAGAAAAATAATTGTGCATACCATTGCTGGCAGGCAAATAATGCAGAGCCCTTGACTTCCATGCTCTGTTTATAGCCCTCCTAGTAGCATCCAGTTGGCCGCTGTGGAAAACATGATGCTGGATTAGATTAACATTTTGTCTGATACAACAGGGGTCTTCTGAAATATGCTATGAACAAAACAAAGGAGAGAGAGAGAGAGAGACAGAGAGAGAGAGAGAGAGAGACAGAGAGAGAGAGAGAGAGACAGAGAGAGAGAGAGAGAGAGAGAGAGAGAGAAGAATGCTCTGTTGTTGGCATGAGAAGGTTTACTTTCAGGCTTAAAGAAAACGAGCGTGTGGCTTTGAGGATGACATTCCATTCCACCGGAGAATAGCGCCCTGCATGTCTGTGTATTTGTGGCTAGCATTACAATCTTGGAGAGCCGTTTTCATATTTGACATGTTTTCTTGTACAGAACATGAAACCAAATTATACAGGAAAAGCCACGGCTGGCCCCATTCCTGAACCACCAACCCCTCTGCTCCCATCCTTGTTTGCTGTCTTCTTCCTCTCATTATTGTGGTTTAATTCAATCAAGTATAACCTCCCAGCATATTTTTATCCCAGCTTGATTGACTGGCGGCACGAGGATGAGAAGGAAAGGATTTATTTAATCCCTCGTTGCAAAGGGAGTTAAGTAAGTTCTGGCAAAGCCACACATGTGTTTGTGTTGTGTGCGCCTATGTCTCAGTGAGAGGTGAGTGGGACAAAGGCTGTTCCTCTAAGAACAATACGGACACTTCTAGGTCCCTTCATTTATTTATTTATTTGTTTGTTTGTTTGTTTATTTATTTATTTGGCTCAGAGGAAAGGTAGGCAGGAGACAGGAAAACCAAATAGCAGGGAAGTTATCCTATCCCTGGGAAATCAGGACTTTGCAAGATGAATGACAAACTTTACATAGCCCAGCATCCTGTTTTCCACCCTGAAAGGCCTATTAGCGTAGTAGGGAGGGCCAAACATCTCTCTGCTGTCTAGAGTTGCCAGCTTTGGCTTAGGAAATGCCTGGAAGTTTGAGAATGATGTCTACAAAAAGTTCAGTTTGGAGAGGAAGCTCAGCAGGGAACTCATAGTTAGAGCATCCCTTTTCAACCTTTTGACTGTAGAGGTACACCTGAAATATTTTTTTCAGGCTTCAAGGAACTGCAAAGGAGATGTCAGCTAACCAAACCCTCTGCCCTGTCGTCATATGCCAATAAAAACATAAAATAAAATAAAGATATGCAAATAAACATATGCAACTGTAACTATGCCTCCCCACCACCACTCAAGATGGCCCCAATGCCAACAGAAGGCCCACTGGGCCAACTTACCCCAACCATAGGGGAAGAAGCAGTGCTGCTGTGGTAGGCTCTGTGTGACCACCATCATGGAATCCCATGTGTCAGGGTACATTGGAGGGGCTCTCAAACTACACTGCTGTACTCTGGTACACTAGTTGGGAAGCCTTGGTTTGCAGTTGGCCATCTGAAGCAGCCACTATATCCTGGCAGGTCTGCCACCTCTGAGATAAGAAATTATTCCTGGGAGGTGGGGCATAGGGAAGGTGGGATATGTAGAGGGAAGGGGCTTTAGTGGGGTATGATGCCACAGAGTCCATCCTCCAGAGATGCCATTATCTCCAAGGAAGTTGATTCTGGGAGAAATCCCTGCCTGGACTAGAAGTTGATAACACTACCTATAGTAAACAGAGGCCTACCTGCTCCCGTCTATTGGAGTGACCTTTCCAGGAATCTGGAGGCTAGAACTGCTTGGTTTCATTCTCCAGTTTCAATTCCTCTTTTCCATATTTCAACAAGGGGGTGTGTGTGGGGCGGGAGAGTGTTGTAGGATGACTGGAACCTATTTGCAGCCATTGGACATTTATTTTAATGATAAAAGTGCTGTTCTTAATGTATAAAGAAGCTATAGTGACCCTGATTTTACACAAATTCACCACCTCCCTGTATGAAATAGAAGGTCCAGAACAGTACCTCAACAGCTAAACAGAAGCAGTATCTTTTTGAAAGTGTCCAGTTAATTGGGGGGAGGGGAGAGAAAGGGGAGGCTTTAGTCCCTTTCTGTAGGCATTCCAGGGATATCTGATTAGCTGCTCAAGGAAACAGAATACTGAACTGGAATGGCCAGTGGTCTGATTCCAGTCCCGTACCTTACAGCCTGCAGACATCTAGGTGGGCTCTTTTCCTCAAGGGCAAGAATAGCATTCTTTAGTTCCCTGTGCAGTGAGCAAACTGGGGCCAGCTCTTCTTGCACAATCTGAAGGACACTCCCTGAAGCGCTTGTGACGGGGCAGAAACCCTTGTGGTCTACAGTTGCTTTACAATCTACTTTCAACTTCTGAAAACACACTCCTGCAGAGTATGAAAGGGCAAGCTACACACAGTGTGGCATCTGAATATCCATGGGCATGCTTCTTATTACACACATATGCCATAGACCAGGGGTAGTCAAACTGCGGCCTTCCAGATGTCCATGGACTACAATTCCCAGAAGCCCCTGCCAGCAAATGCAGTCCATGGACATCTGGAAGGCCGTAGTTTGACTACCCCTGCTGTAGACAATCTCCCCTCTATTGAAGGAGGGGAGAAATCACGAAGAATGTCATTGCAGTCCTGATGCTGACAACATTGGCAGAATGTTTCCCCCTTTAAAAAGTTGACATAACAAATGATGGGTCTACAGAAAGGGACCAGAAAATACGGACAGTCCCGGGTACCTAGAGACACTCGGAGCATGCAAAAGTATTTAAATTTAAGTAAATGTGCCACATCCTTCTCTTCTTGTGAAAGGACCCCTGAGGACCAGTCCGTGAGGCATAACCCCTTCTTCCCCGCAGCCTCAAATGCCAGACATGTCTACGGTTGACTGAAATGAGACAAATTATTGAGTCTAACACATTGTAAGAGCCAAATTGCTGGGAAATTATGCAAGAGACAGCAGTCCTATCCAGTTTCCACTATGCCAGGGCCCCTTGAAATCCCCTCCTCAAGACAGGACAGGGTGGCTTCTCTCTCACCACCACAGGGAACGTGCCGTGCCGGTGTTCCTAACTGTGGGGACATGGAAGAAAACTGGCAAGCTGCCCAGCCCAAGGAATGGAGAGTCTCACATTGCAGCGGATTTAAGCCATGACACACAAGGGGCTTATTTGTCACGGGCCTTGGGCCGGTTGGAGGATAGTCAGGCCACTATGCCTCCGACGCCAGATCTAAAAGGGCTGTTTGGACAGAGACTGGATAGGAAGGAAGTCAGAGCAGCTTCAGTAGCCAAAGCTACAAAGCAAAGTGAAAGGCTGTGGTTCGAAGATAGAGCAGGCATGCTTTGCCTATAGGAAGTGCCATTTCCCATTACAGAAAGACCTTTGCCCTCGTACCATGGAAGGTCACTGGCAGTCAAAGCAGAGTGCACTAAGCTAGATGAGCCACTGGCTTGATGGGGCAGAGGCACCTGGAACAGACAAATGCCACATAAGAAATATGGCACCTGTCTGTTCCAGGTGCCTCTGCTCCATTCCTTAAAGGGCCCATAAGATGCTGTGTCAGCCCACTCAAGGATCTATTACTCAATGAACCTGTGGACTGTACTCCCACAGGCAGGGACTCATGTGACTGAATAGGTAAAGGTAAAGGTATCCCCTGTGCAAGCACCGAGTCATGTCTGACCCTTGGGGTAATGCCCTCTAGCGTTTTCATGGCAGACTCAATACGGGGTGGGTTGCCAGTGCCTTCCCCAGTCATGACCGTTTACCCCCCAGCAGCAAGCTGGGTACTCAAGCAGCAAGCTGTGACTGAATGGTCCATCATAAAAGAAAGAAGAAGAAAAAATATCCACTCCATGTATAAAACAAGAAGCTCAGAGAGAAGGCTAGACTAGAAACTTTCTCCAAAACAGTTGCAGGGGTTTTTGGGAGGTGCATGTAAAGATGCAGGTTTAGCAACTGGGTTAGAACTAAGCCACAGTGAAGCGGCAGACACCAGGTGGTGGACCTGGGGTCCAGTGGCAGCAGAATGGAAGGTGGGTCCTCAGAAAGCAACTCAAGGCTGTGCTCTGTTACAGCTCCCACAGATTCCCATGGGGCTCTCATCCATCATTGCACACGTGCATTGCATCAGCGCATTAAGGACACCAGACAAGCGTTGCTGGGTCATGCAAAATGTCCATCTAGGCCAGAGTCTTGTTTCCCTGAGTGATCAGGAGGGCACCAAGGCAGCAGCTGCCTTCTGGTTTTTCAGAGCTAAGGTAAAGGTAAAGGTATCCCCTGTGCAAGCACCGAGTCATGACTGACCCTTGGGGTGACGCCCTCTAGCGTTTTCATGGCAGACTCAATACGGGGTGGTTTGCCAGTGCCTTCCCCAGTCATGACCGTTTACCCCCCAGCAAGCTGGGTACTCATTTTACCGACCTCGGAAGGATGGAAGGCTGAGTCAACCTTGAGCCGGCTGCTGGGATCGAACTCCCAACCTCATGAGCAAAGCTTTCAGGCGGCTGCCTTACCACTCTGCACCACAAGAGGCTCTTTTTTCAGAGCTAGATTACCTCTAAAAAAAGAAGTGCCACCATAAATTAGTATGTATGTATGTATGTATGTATGTATGTATGTATGTATGTATGTATGTATTTATTTATTTACTTATTTGTTTGTTTGTCTTATAGGCCACCACTCCCAGGCCAGTTTTTTTTCTGGTGGCTCACAACAGTACATTAAACAGTGTAACAGTTAAAGTTCCCCTCCCAGCCACACTCCCATTCAAACACTCCAACTAAATCCAAACCCCTCCCCACTGCTGCAGTGCAAGAACATAAATTTAGCCTTGCTGGGTCACATGAAACATCCATTAACTCCACCATTCTGCTTTGCTCCGTGAAGGAGGAGAAGAAGAAGAGCTGGCTTTTTACATCCTGCTTTTCACTACGCAAAGGTGTCTCAAAGCGGCTTACAATTGCCCACCCTTCCTCTCCCCATAACAGCTACCCTATGAGACAGGTGGGCTTGAGAGAGCTTGGTCAGAACAGCACTCTCAGGGCTGTGACAAGCCCATGGCCACCCAGCTGGCATCATGTAGAGGAATGGGGAATCAACCCTGGCTCACCGGATTAGAACCCACCACGCTTAACCACTACATGGGTAGTTCTAAACCTGGCTCTTAACCATTTTAGCCAGAGGTCCCAATTTCAAATATTGACCCTACCAGCAAGTGCTGGTTCTCCAGATTAGACTCTGCCACTCTTAACCACTGTACCAAGTAGACTTAGCAGTCAGACTCTGGGAAGCCCACTAACAGGGAGACAAAGGCAATGTTAATGGCTGTATTTGCCATATGCTGTTTGTTTTCAGTTTCAAGTACCCAAATGTCATGAGCCATTCTTGCTAAGACAGGACAGACAGCCTGTTTTCAGCAATATGCCTCTGGACCCCAGTCAGATATGGTTTTGCAATGCCTTTTTATTTTTAAATATTTGACCTCCATCCCGAGGGGGAGGAGGGACGGGGACTTGCTCACAAACCCCAGTGGGAGCTTTGCTCTTTGCAACTGTTTTATGTGCCTTTTATCTATTTCACTTTAGATTCCACCACATAACACACACACACACACAAATCAGGAACAGGGTGTACCGGCCCCTTTGGTACTCGCGCCTCTCTTCCCCTCAGATGACTTGTCAGTGTACTCTTGAGAGAGGCAGAGAGGGGGGGGGGGGAGATTCATTCTCAAAACCAAGAGGAAGGTAGAAAGGGGAGGGGGGAATCCCTGGAGGGATCAAGTATAATTGCCTGGAATCTCCTCTGACATCTGACTGTGGTTCTCTTTTGCTGCGTCTCTTCACACAGAATCTGCCTCAAGCTGTTAACAATAGCCATTTTAACAAACAACTTTGAGTCAAACTACATGCGACGTTTGCAACGATTGGAACTTGCAGTGTGTTTTGTGAGCCTAAAATGCGGGCGCCTGGCATGGATTAGGGGCGAACTACTGGAACATTTAACTCTTCCCCATAACCTATATCCCTAACTGGCGAGGGGGGGGGGAGAAATGCCCTCTCCTTTTTGGATTGAGTCCCCATGGGGGGGGGGGGGGAGAATAGGAACTCATACGTCAAGCAAAGGTTGGATACCCACTTTTATTGGATGCTTTAGGATGCTTTGGGCTGATCCTGCATTGAGCAGGGGGTTGGACTAGATGGCCTGTATTGCCCCTTCCAACTCTATGATTCTATGATTCTATTATTATGCCTGCTGTTCTCCTACCTCTAGCAGTGTTCAAAACAGCCCAGATGTTGTCAGTTCCAGTGAAGGCCCTTCCAGCTGTTTTTGAGGCTAAAAACCCCAAACAAACCTTTGATATTAATAGACCCAAGTTATATGGCTTAAAATATAAGGTAGTGTGTTGAAGACTTTGTTAGTATCCTTGAAAAAAAAACCATTGGAGAAAAAAAACAATTAAGAAGTAAGTTCACTGGTGGAGTAAAATACGAAAACGAGGCTAATTGTACCTAGGAACTCGTTCTGTTGTTTGAATAACATTTTTGCCATCGCCAGCTTGAAAATTTCTTTCTTGTCTACTGTTTTTTGGGGTGTGGTGGGGTCTACAGAGGCAGTTTCCATTAAAAAAATGTTGAGAAGATCTAGTCACTGATCCTCTAAGAGTCTCAGGTTGTTTGATTCCAAATAAGAGCAGACTGGGAGACCCCCCCCCCCCACTTCTTGATCTAGTTGATCACCAAAAGTTTCAAATACCTGATACAAGTGTGCAGATTCCGACTTGCTTTATATTACAGGAGAGTCCCGTTCCCTCGCTAGACTTTTACCCTGACAAGCAAATACACCTCAGGAAGAGAATTCCCAAAAGGTTTGAAACTGCCAACTAATACAATGCTCTCAAACTGGGGAGAGGCGGAGAGGAAATCTGCCTCCTGTGATTGAGAAGCTTTTTGCTTCCTTTGGAGTAACCTGGCCAAGAATGAGGATATACATGAAGCTGCTCTGGCAATCCTCCTGGACTTCTTGTTACAACTTCCCCAGGCCAAGCCAAGGGGCTCTCCTCTTACGCTGGAGAAATCCCAAATATACACGGGTCTCCCCCATATCTTTCCACCCTCTCCCCAATTCAATATATTTTTGAAAGGGGATTTGCAGATTCCTTGGTTATTTACAGTGCAACCATTAGAGATACAAATGTGTTTTTTTTTCACTTTTGGCATGTGTGTGTGTAACACAAGAAGCCTGAAGTCTGAAGCACATTAGCCATACATTAAGGAAGAAATGTAAGATTTATGGAGCCTCTGGTGGCAGGGGCTCATGGGAATTGTAGTCCATGGACATCTGGAGGACCACAGGTTGTCTACCCATGGACAACATCATGTAGTGATTGGTGTGTCTGTTCATCTTGGTGGATCACAAGTTCGATGGGCTTTTGCTAGAGAATTGGGGGCTGCTTGTCACCTTGAGTCCATGGTAGGGCTGCTAGGAGTAAGCTGGCATTACTGGGAGGTTTAGCAGCAAGAAGAGGGGGAGAGTAGCTAAACATGGTGACAACCATTTCTGGGCAAAGACCTGGACATGACATCACCTATGGAGCAATACTTTAGGAATTCCCCCATTCTCTGTAGCCTAGAACATCTTTCAATATCATAGTATCTCCCTCCCAATTTTTGCTTTTGCTGCTGCACTGAGGGGCAGTAAAAGACAGGATCGCAGGGAAATTTATAATATATTACAAGATATTATATATTACAGGAAATTATTCTGAATTGTAAACTGCTTTAAACACAGTAGCAGAAAAGTGTTGGAGAAATCAAGTAAACAGGCAAAATATGTATCAGAGAGACCAGCAGAGAAAAAGTCGTGGATCGATCATTCATTCATTCATTCATTCATTCATTCATTCATTCATTCATTCATTCACAGAGGTATCAAGAACTAGGGTTCTTCCCAACAAGCTTGACATCTGAAATTCTGTTTATATGTAACCCAAGGCACCCCAGTTTATTAGAACACTTTGACAGTGTAAATTTCTGTCTCTTGAAACTGGACAACAATCATAAACCATAGATTCAGGTTTGTAGCCATGGTGGTCTGAAGCAGCAGAATGAAGATAGAGTCCATTGGCACATTTAAGACCAGCAAAGTTTTATTCAAGGTATCATAGAATCATAGAATCATAGAGTTGGAAGGAGCCATACAGGCCATCTAGTCCAACCCCTTGCTCAACGCAGGATCAGCCCTAAGCATTCTAAAGCATCCAAGAAAAGTGTGTATCCAACCTTTGCTTGAAGACTGCCAGTGAGGGGGAGTTCACCACCTCCTTAGGCAGCCTAAGATAATAGAAGAAGAGTTGGTTTTTATACCCCACTTGTCACTACCCAACAAAGTCTCAAAGTGCCTTCATCTCCCCAAAGCAGGAGAGAGCTCCAAGAGAAACTGCTCTGTGAGAACAGCTCTAACAGGACTGTGACTAGCCCAAGGTCACCCAGCTGGCTGCATGTGGAGGAGCAGGGAATCAAACTAGGCTCTCCAGATTAGAAGCTGCTGCTCTTCACCATTACACCAAGCTTTCACACTTGTATCTAAGTGTGCCTGCACACAAAGTTTTACACCTTGAATAAAACTTTGTTAGTCCTAAAGGTGCCACTGGACTCAAACTTTATTCATAAACCATGGAAACAAACTCTTTTGCCACTTCCTATGACTTGCTCTATATTAATCGGAGCTATGGTTTAAATCATCTTCTTGACTGTTTCAGAAGGATAGAGGATCGATTTACCCTAAGGAGAATAAACTCCTCCCAGGAGGTGTGGTATGGTTGTCTTATATGGGCTCAAAGTGTATCTTAAAATCATGAAGGTGCTCACACATTATCTGGGCAGCTGAAATTTTGCAGCGTTTACCCTTGTAATAGTTTATGAGTTTAGTACCTCATAACTAGGCTTCTCAGAAGCCAGCACACCAGCACTGAGCAAGCCAAAGCACACAAGAGATAGAATGTTGGCTCCGGGGAGTACCACTGGCCCTGCAACACAGTTGAGTCAGGCATAGATCAGAGAGGAGGGGTGTCAAGTAGCAGCCAAGAACATGTACCTACACTTGCAGAATGCAAGCTGAATTCATTAAGACACACCATACACTCCAAAGGCCTCTGTTTACCAAAGAACAGTTCCTATTTTCTGTTCCACATCCCCGATAAATCACTGTTGTGATTTTATCCCCATTTTGCCTTTCTGGAATATTAAGTTTTGTGAGTGCAGCTTGTTGGGGTTCTCATTCCTCAGGGTACAGTTCCTTCCTCAGAGTGTCTCAAAGCTAAATCTCTCCGTAGAGGATGTGTGCCTCTTGCATCTGGCACACATGTAGGTGTATGCTGTACATGAACTCTAAGGCACCATGTGGTACCTTTTATGTGCTGCAGTCGTCAAGGTATTTTTAACCAAGCAAAGGAATATTGCCTTGGCATTCAAATTTAAACTCTGCTCTCTGTGGCCCATTTTTTGTTAGTGTCAGTGGTGGATTTTTTTTAAAAGATCTTGTTTCCTTGTACTCAAAGCAAGGTTCTGTGAAATGAAAAGTTTAGCATTTCATTGCACATCTCATACTCATTTTCCTCCGAGAAATACCGGTGCATATTGTTCATATCCACCAACTACCTAAACTGATACACACATACCTGCCTGAAATTGCAAATATCCAAACAGGCACCTGTTTATTCCCATATCAGTTTGTGGAAAGGGAACATTCTCTTCCTTCCTCCCAGTCCACAGGAAATGAAGCAGCGGTGAAGTTAAATGAAAATCCCAGTTGCAATAGTCATATGCTTTTGGACATCAGCTACCGAAGAATTGATTAAGCTAAATGGAATTTCTCTGTTCACAGGCACTGACCATCAGTGGTATGCCTTACACCAGGGGTAGTCAACCTGTGGTCCTCCAGATGTCCATGGACTACAATTCCCATGAGCCCCTGCCAGCAAACACTGTTAACAACACAATATGAGCAGCTGTGGTTGCCTTCAAGCTCTGTATGCTTCTTGGAGGCATCTGATGTTTCAAGTACTAGAAACAGGACCTTTGGTCTGATCTGTTCAGATGTTCCACATATATTTGTTTAGGTGGGTCTATCAGCTGTTATTAGTCATGTGAGCTGAATGTTATGAGGCAGTCTACTTTTGACCACTAGATTCTCTGAGACAGGAGGCAGAAGCAGGGTGTCTTTTGCTTGGGAGCTTCCTGGCGGCATACACCTGGCTAATATTGTAAGACACACATTAAAAAAAAAAAAAAAGACAAGGCACTTGGAGGATGGGTTGGGTGCATGACTTTACAGTATGTTGGAAGCAGGATGATGGATTAGGTGAACTTTTAATCTACTCAACAGGGCTTTTTATGTTCTTTGGAAATTCCCATGGCATCTTAAGGACTAAAACATCTATCGGAACATATATTTTTGTGGGCTTTCCTGTTGTTTTTTTCTGCAACAGACAAACAGCTCCCCCACCGGAATTTGTCCGTTCAGACTTTAGAGGGACTTTAGAGGGACTAGTATTGTGCAGATTTGTTTTCATTGGTGCAATACTAAGTTAATTTTCAACTTCTACGTAAAATACTGACCTCTGGGTCAGAAGACCTTGAGGAAAGAAAAACAGACACAAAAAAGAGGGTAAGCATTCTGCTTGGCGAATGAGTTGGGTGCACGACTTCACAGCATGATCAAAGCAAGGGCCTTCGGACCTTTCTTACCTGGTTTGCTGCTGGCTGTCCAATGACCACCCACCCCGGGCATCGCTCATCATGGTGCGAGACAGACACATTGGAAGCCCACTGGTCCAGATAACCTTTGGGGGTATAGACCCCACAGTCGATAATGCTGGTCATCTGCTCGAACTCTTCGCACACCCCATCGCCATCATGAAAGTAACACCTGCTTGGTTCATCTGCAGGGTAAAAAAAAAGAGGAGAGAAAAATGGGAAAAAATGACATTTTTCTCCTGTAATGAGCAAAGGCAGTATGTTCTTTGACCTAATGAGCAAATGGGAACAATGTCTTCAGAAAACCCAAGATCTTGCCCAAAGAATAAATTATGCAAATTAGAACAGTTTGCATGGGTTTTCTTGCTTGGCATAATATATTACCGCTTCCATGAAGTCTGGTTTTCATAATTCTCCTCCCACCCTTTCTGTCAAGGGTCCATTACACACACATCTTCCTGCAGATTTTCGGAGCAGTAAGCCTTTTAATCTTGATTTTGGATTCTTTGCCTGACTTATACACCATTCTTATTCCTCTGGTGTATTTTTTCTGCAACTACTATAAAAAAAAAAGCCAGCATTTTTCGAAATCAAGTTGGAATGTCACTTGTAACATGTAGGAGATGGCATTCAATTTTTTTTTAATTATGCATGTGTCTCATTGCAGCTGTGCGCTGGCATCTAGCAAGCACCTTCTATTCAAATCCTCATGGTTCAGGTTTTGCACATACATTTTAGCATTCATTCAGTGAATGAAAAGGAACAGAAAGGAATGCAAGCAAAGGGGGAAGGGGGCCGATGTTGAAACTTTTTTTGAAACTGACAAGCAGATGCAAAACCCCAAATTCCACAAGGAGATTCTCTGCCATGTTACCAGCCACTGTAAGAAATGGGAGAGTCACACAATCTCATAATATAGGAGAACCTGTTGAGTGAACAGGATGTATGATAGAACTCACTAACACTGATATTGCAAGCTGTGATTGTTGGCAACATGTGTATATGTGTGAGTGCATGCCTGTGCAAAGTTTGCTGTAACTTTACCACACTGCACAGGGCTGCAATTTGTATGGGGAAGGAGTCCTCTGGAAGAAGATCTGGGGAGTTTGTTTAGTCATGTATCACTAAATTGAAAAAAAAATGGGGGAGCATTTTCATGGATTCCCTAGTGCAGCTACATATTGCCTACCCTTCCTTGCAAGTTTGTATGTGTTTTTCTTCATGGTTCTCTAATTTGAGCTTGCACACTGGTTGTGATCTTGGCCATTTTTCCGATCCTTGCCCTCTGTCTTCCAAATGGATTGAGTCAAAGTGATTCTTAAATTCTGTGGCTGGCGTAAGGTCCATGCAGCTCAGCTGCCATTTTAATGCTAAACTTCCTGGAGACTCCCATTCTTTATTCACTAAAGCATTAAAGGGGAAAATATTTTCAAAACTTTAGCCTTTCTAGATCAGTGTTTCTCTTTCTTTACAATTCATGGCAATTTGATGAATTGTATCCCTTTATTTTGTTTGCATATAGCATTGAATTCTTCCTCTTCCTCTTCCTCTTCGTCTTCTTGCATTCTTCTTCCTCTCCAATACCCCTTTAAAGTCAATACTAACAGGACTAAGTCTTACGCAGCTCCTTTTAAACTTTCCCCCATCATTTTACTTTTT
The DNA here is from genome assembly GCF_049243985.1 of Paroedura picta. Classification (NCBI taxonomy): domain Eukaryota; kingdom Metazoa; phylum Chordata; class Lepidosauria; order Squamata; family Gekkonidae; genus Paroedura; species Paroedura picta. The sequence goes on along the minus strand of NC_135380.1, from coordinate 37,297,354 downwards.
TAATTCAGCAATCCAAGACTGGAGATAGTTTCATATTGATAGACTCATGCTATTCCCCCCCAAAACAAAAATTGAAAATGAGAGGAAATGTATGGGAAATTAAAAAATGGGGGGGAGTATAGCAGAAAGTGGATAGAATGACCACATTGTGGGTGGGGGAATAACCTTCAAGGGACAGCAAAAGGGTGGGTGGGGGGAATCTTCAAGCTTTTGAATTACTTTAGTCTTGGAAGCAAAACAAAGGGGAAAATCAACACAAAAACACTCTCAGAAAACCCAGGGAAACAGTGACCAGAAAGCAAACTGAGCTCTAAAGAGAGGGAAATCAATGCAAAAGAAAGAAAACCCCATGGACAGGCACAGTGAAAGTGAGGGAAAACACCTGTGCACAATAGGCTAAGGACTGCATTGTCAGAGGACAAGGAAGGAGATGGAGAATTCCTAACATATTTATCCAAAAACCTGTTTTGAATTCCCAGACTTCACAAGTTCATCTCCAGCTCTACAGTATATTGTCCCACTTTTGGAGGGACATAGGGGGGCACATGGCAAACTGTACTTATCTTTAAATTTAAAAAATATATATTACAATCCTATTATTGCGTTCTATGCGTTCTATGAAACTTTTTTGTTGCTCCATGTAGACCAAATTTTTGACCCCGGTCAATGGTGTCCTGCTTTACCAATGTTAAAATCTGGTCACCTTACAGTATAATCACGCTTGTGGTATAATAGGGAGGGACGCACTCCCTGAGTTCACTTTGGAATTGATCAATATTAGCATCTCTGACTTGGCAGCAGCTTTACAAAATGTTATTCAGGAGTCGTTCTCAGGTCAGCTACCCAATGCCCTTTAAATGGAGATTCCAGGAATTGAAGCCGAGACCCTTCTGCATCCAAGGAACAGGCTCCGCCACTGAGCTACAGCTAGATTGCTCGAGTGCTCAATTGCTCACCAGTCTACAGAGATGAGTTTCCCAGGAGCACGGCTGCTTTGAAGGATGGCTCTAAGGCATGACACTCCGCCAAAGTCTTTCACCTTCCCTACACCCCCCCCCCCAATTTCCAGTCCCTCCCCCCAAAAAAAATTTCCAGGAATTTCTCAATCCAAATTTGGCACCCTATCTATGTCCCCTCTTATGATGAAGCCACCTCATACTGAGTCAGCGCACTAGCCTTCCTAGCTCGACATTTCCTGCTTTCACTGGCTGCAGCACTCCCAAGTCTCAGGCAGGTCTCTTGCATTATATCCCTACACGCTGAGATCTTCTTTCCAGCTGGAGACTGGGCTTGCATTCTTTTCTGCGCACAGCACGTGCTCCACAACGGAGCCAGGGTCCATTCCGGCATGCGGTCTGAGAATATGCCTCTTTTAATGTGTGGGGGTAAAATGCCAAACATTGCCAGGAAAGTTCCCATTTGGCAGCTTTGTGTGTCATAGGTCTACCTGCATGCGTGCACACTGTTGTGCACATGCGTACACTACTGATTGTGAAGCAACAGCAAGCATAAAGTAAAATACACACAACAGCAAAACAAAACAAAACAAAAAAAAAGAATAATAAAGAGCAGGAGGGGGAGAAACTGCCCCTGCTCGGGGAGAGAAAATAACAAAGCAGCAAATTAACTGCTGGCAGAGTCCCGCTGATTTCAAAGGCCTCCTGCCAGCAGCAGAAAGACTCTGGGCCCCTGGTGTTGTTCTTAAATGACACTTGCGAAATGGAGTTTAGCAAGGGCGAGCTCTGCCAAGCGAACAGCCCCAGAGACCAGAGGCCTCTGTTTACCCAACACAGCACAGAACGTCGTGGGCAGTAGCAGAGGAAAGGGGGTCTCCTGCAAGCACACAAACATCCTTTGCTCCAGTCAATGAGACGCCAAGTCAAACTGCGGCCCTCCAGATGTCCGTGGACTACAATTCCCATGAGCCCCTGCCAGCAAATGCTGGCAGGGGCTCATGGGAATTGTAATCCACGGACATCTGGAGGGCCGCAGTTTGACTACCCCTGCACTAAGCTGAACCGGAGGGAGCAAAAATCAGGGGGAAACCGAGTTGTGTGCTGTGGGAGGAATCTACGGTAGTGTGTGGAAGGCATGAACAGGAATTTCCTCCCATGCATTTCATTTCAATGAACAGGACTCTAAACAACAAGCCACTGGCCCTGTTTAGATGTAATATCATAGAGTTGGAAGGGACCTCCAGGGTCATCTAGTCCAACCCGCTCCACAATGTAGGGAATACAACTGCCTGCCCACCCACAGTGACCCCAATTTCATGCCCAAGTGATTCCCCCCCCCCCTTAAGAGAAATCTCCAGAATCCAGTCTGGCCTGGAGGAAATTTGCCTACCATCCCACAGTGGCGATTAGCAATTCCCTGGGCATGCAAGGAAGGACCCCAAGAGACAAACAACGACACATCCTTTCCTGCTCACTCACTCACAATCTGCCTAAGTTCATAAAATCAGCATTTCTGTCAGATGACTATCTAGCCTCTGCTATATAATTTCCAAAGGAGAATTCACCACCTCCTGAGGAAGCTAGCTCCACTGAGGAACCACTTTAACTGTCAAGGACTTCTTCCGGATGTTTAGCCGAAAATTCTTTTGAATTAATTCCATCCCATTGGTTCTGACCCTCTGGGGCAACAGAAAACAACTGTTCCATCTGCTCCATCAGAAAACAATTGCCCTTCAAGTACTTGAAGATGGCTATCACATCACCTCTTAGTTGTCTTCTCTCCAGGCTAAACAGACCAAGCTCCCTCAGCCTTTCCTCATATGACTTTCTTCATACGACTTCCTCATATCATTCAAATCCACATCAACTGTTCTCACTTAGACCCATTATGCACGGGGGGAATAACGCACATTTGGGGTGGAATGGCGGCGACTAAAATCACCGATAACGCACGGTGCCGGCTGCAACCGGCCACAGCTTCGGTGCATGCCGCCGAAAAAGCCGCGTTAGCGAAACGCGGAAGAAAGTGCAGCTTCCGGGTGACCGGGACGCAACCAGAAGCGGCGCCCGGATCGCCGCGTGCATAATCGGTTACTCTGGGTTTTGCCGCCGTTGCGCCCCGCCCCGTGCATAACCGGTGTGCGTCGCGTCTTCCCCCTCCGCGTTTTCCATGTGACCCGAAATCGCCGGTTCGGCAGCCGTGCATAATGGGCCCTATCAGGGACTGGATCTCATGCCTGGTCCAAATTTTAGTCTATGTCTTTCTGTTGATAGTGAGACTTGCTAGTGTTATAATTCTTTTTTTTTTTCAAGGTCCAGCTCCCTTCCTGGGGATTTTAGCGGCGGCATCTCTGAGTGAATGAATGGATGTGTTGCAAAAGCACACACATATATGAACATGAAGGCAGGTGTTGTCAACTTTGACCTGGGAAAACCTGAAAAAATAGGGGCTCAGGTCTGAAGAGGGGAGAGTTTGGGGATGAAGATCAATGGAGATGAGATGCTATAGAATTCCCCTATCTGAAACTGCTATTCCCTTCAAAGCAACTGCTGTCTGCAGGTCAACAGTAATCCATTCCAAAGAGATCTCTAGGCCTCACCTGGAAGTTGGCAAGCCTAAGTGAAGGTCAATTCCCATACCGACTTTGAGCAATAGGGGGGTTATATATTTTCTATTGCATCTTTGTTTATAATTCTGTGGACAGTGAGGCTATGGCAGTCCACAGATATAGCCAAAGTGCGTAAAGATATGAGCTTTTATTGAATGGTTTATGTACTAGTCTATGATTGAGATCTGGATTTAAATCCTGGGTCTATGAAAGTCATTAGCAAACCTTAGGTCCATTGGTAACTTTCTGCCTGACCCACCCCACAGATTTGCTGTGAGGATAAAGAGAGACAGTCTTGAGCTACTCCGAGGAAGAACAGGCTAAAAATATCTAATTACAAAGAATAACTGAACCAAACTGAGCCAACGGGTCATTTCAGCATGCTCCACATTCCCAAAGAAAAAGGAGGAGGAAACCAGTCCATTAAGTGGTTTTATTACTTATCTAATTTCTACCCTGCCCTTTGATTCGGCAGGCTTCTCAAAGGAGCTTACATTAAATAACAAAATACAAGTAAACAAACCATTAAAACTAAGCATGCAGTTAAAACCTACAACCAGCTACAAAAACGCCAGGAGACAGCATCCAGATTTTGAGCAGCAGAAATCAGCAGCTAACTTCTCAGCTGAAGTTTTTTTTGGAAAATAAATGCTAATTGTCAGCCCCTGACAGCCTGGAGAAAGGTCACTAGACCGGCTTCCTCAGGCAGGGAGTTCCACAGAGAAGGGGCAGCTACAGAAGTAGCTGGCTTCTTATAGAATCATAGAATAATAAAATCACAGAGTTGGAAGGGACCTCATGGGTCATCTAGTCCAACCCACTGCACTATGCAGGACACTTACAACCCTATTGCTCTTCCACCACTGCCACCCCCTTGAACCTTCACAGAATCAGCCTCTCTGTCAGATGGCTATCCAGTCTCTGTTTAAAAATTTCCAAAGATGGAGAACCCACCACCACCCGAGGAAGCCTGTTCCACTGAGAAACCGTTCTGTCAGGAACTTCTTCCGGATATTGAGACGGAAATTCTTTTGAATTAATTCCATCCCATTGGTTCTGGTCTGTCCCTCTGGGGCAAGAGAGAACAACTCTGCTCCATCCTCTATATCAGGGGTAGTCAACCTGTGGTCCTCCAGATGTCCATGGACTACAGTTCCCAGGAGCCCCTGCCAGCAAATGCAGGGGTCCACAGGAGCATTGGAGGAGGTCTGTGGCATTTTCCCTCCTGCCTTAATGACCTTGACCACAAGCTGGGGAACCAGCCACTTCCATTGCTCCCTCCCCTCCCGGAGCATGAGTGACTTATGGTTTCTGTGCTTGGGAGGGAGCAGATCCTGCATCGCTATGCCCACCTTAACTGCCTCCTCTCCCCCCCCCCCCCCGCTCTCACAGGTGGTGATATCACTTCTGACTCCAGGGGGCATGACCGAGAGGCGTGGCCAGATGACATCCCTTCTGAGACTCCTCAAAGCCTGAAAAATTATTTCAGGGACTCCTCCATGGTCAAAAGGTTGAAAAAGGCTTCCCTAGAGGGATGCCATAAGTTGGCCATGGCTTGATGGCACTTTCCACTACCGTTGGTTTAAATGTTTGTCCTCCTCATTGACATTTTCCTCAGATAATCTTTTTTTAAAAGCCCTGAAACATATCAACAAAATGACATTGGATATCTTACCCCTGCCATCTCGGTCCAAAAATGCTTGTTTTCGTGTCACTACCTCCTTACGCAAACTAAAGCTGAGTATTTTTTGCACAATGTTCTGGTTCCTTGAACTGAAATTTTTCTCATACACTGAGAATTATATGAGGCACATAACAATATGTGCGTATCTCTAAATCCACAGTGCAACACGCGTGTAAGTGATGCACGCTGTATAAATGCTGTCTAAATTGTGTAAGAAGAAAATTAAAAGGCAAGATAATGCAAGAGTAATAGCAAATAGTAATAAATAATCACCGCAGGGAATTGGACTCTCGGCATTATTCGAAAGATGGATGTGAACCCTCACAAGTATAAGTGTCAGTAGGTGTCAGAAAACTCAGCAGCGGCAGCTCTGTGTTGAGTGCCTTCCAAAGGGCAGAATCCCCTGTTTACTTTTCTCCTTAATTTATACAGTGAAATAACATTGCAAGAGCCAGAGTAAATCAGATCATTATAATTCAATTACTTAATGACTCTGTCCCCCCACACAAACCTGCTTCCCCACCCACTTCCACCCCCACAGCACACAATCCCAGCTCTTCAGTACCATCAAATGGCTGGAAAATAAGGGGAAATAAGTTTGATAGTTATGAAGTTTAATTATTACTTTCTTTCTTTCTCCCCTTTGTTACAAAGGTACACCTAGCATTTAGGGGGAGGCACACAGGAGGTTAGATTACTGATATCCTTCTTAGAGTGTTTTTCTCATGTGAAAATTAGGGGTGCTTTCTAGTTTCTGATCCTTGCATTTCAAACTGGGTAAGAATGCTCATTTTGATGTCACATTTAAAAAGCATGAGAAAAAAAAAGTGATTAGTATTTATTTTCATGCCATTTTGTATGATGTCACATTCATTTTGCCCTCAAAAGTGTACATATTTTCTCATCTGACTTAGCTTTGACTCATGAAAATGTTCTCGGTCTTCAAAGTGCTACTGGACTCAATTTTTGTTCCGCTACCACAGACTACTAGGGGTTAGCTATGCCATTTGAAAAGTATTTTCTCCTGTGCACTGGTAAAACAACAATACACAGAAGAAGAAGAAGAAGAAGAAGAAGAAGAAGAAGAAGAAGAAGAAGAAGAAGAAGAAGAAGAAGAAGAAGAAGAAGAAGAAGAAGAAGAAGAAGAAGAAGAAGAAGAAGAAGAAGTAGTTCTTATATGCTGCTTTTCTCTACTAGGAGTCTCAAAACAGACTGGTTCAGGCCATGGAGAGGATGTCTGAGGGGGGACCTGTTGTCAGTCTCAGGCAAATGCCTGGTGGAGGAGCTCCCTTTTGCAGGCCCTGCAGAATTTTGGGAGTTCAGACAGGGCCCTGATCTCTTCAGAGAGCTCGTTCCACCAGGTTGGGGCCAGGACAGAAAAAGCTCTGGCCCCCATGGAAGACCGACGTGCTTCTTTGGGGCCAGGGATCACCAGCCAGTTGGTGCTGGCAGAGCGTTATGCTCTTTTGGGGGTATAGACGTAGAGAGGGTCTCTTAGGTACACTGGGCCCAGACCGCATATGGCCTTGAAGGTAAGGACCAAAACCTTATGCCTGATCTGGAATTCAATTGGGAGCCAGTTGAGTTGTTGAAGTATAGGCCGGGTGTGAGATCTCCACGGTGTACTGGTGAGAATCCTGGCCGCTGCGTTCTGCACCAATTGCAGTTAATGTAGGTATGGGTTAATGTATTTTGTCTGCACGGTCATCAAGTTTTGCAAATCTAGTCCTATTGCACTGTTCATTAGATGTCTTATGTTTTCTGACTGCATGGCTTTTACATTTTGTGATCAGCCTCGAGTCTCATTGATAAAGGCAGGCTGCACATGCAACAAATAGATACAAATTGAAGCTGAAAAGGGTTTAACGAAGATACAAAATCTGTGATTGTTCATCATTGGCTGCTTGAAATAATGTTTGCATACAGTTACATCACCAAATCAGGAATAAGCCATGACTCCATGACAAAGTACCTGCTCTGCACGCAGAAAATCTCAGTTTCAGTCAGTCCCTGGCACCTCTGGCTAAAGGATCTGTGTTTTAAAAGGTCTTCTTCCTGAGATCACAGAGAGCTTCCGAAAGTCTAAGTAGAAAGCATTCAGCTAAAGCAAATGATATACATACTGAATTTGATATATATGGCTGTCTTATGGGGAGGAAAACAGGATAACATATTATATTTTAATCAAGAAAGTAAATATGTTCAACTGAGACTGGACAATGTTGAGGGTTTTGTTTTTTTTTTTTTTACTTTGAGCAAGTTTCACGGATGTCCCTTTCCCTTTGGAAGGGGCTTGGTGTAGTGGTTAGGAGTGCGGACTTCTAATCTGGCATGCTGGGTTTGATTCCCTGTTCCCTCACGTGCAGCCAGCTGGGTGACCTTGGGCTTGTCACAGCACTGATAAAGCTGTTCTGACCAAGCAGTGATATCAGGGCTCTCTCAGCCTCACCCACCTCACAGGGTGTCTGTTGTGGGGAGAGGAAAGGGAAGGCGACTGTAAGCCACTTTGAGACTCCCAATAGAGAAAAACAGCATATAAAAGCCAAGTCTTCTTCTAAGGCTCAAGTTAGAACTGAAATAGTATCAGGCAGAGTTTACAAGCTATATAAAAACTAACATTCACAGCAACCCAAATGGATGCATCTGCTCTAACTGAGGCACACTCTCCTCTCTTGGCATTTTTTTAATCTAAGGAGTTACCAACAGATACTCCTCCTCCATGCAGACAGAATGATTACTTTGACATTAAAAAGCATCGAAATTAACCTAATATTGATGTAAGCGCCCTTGTGGTGTCTCCAAATGATTCACCCTCCCCCCACCCCAATGAAGATAAAAATAATGGGCCTCTGATAAGATCATAGGTTTGGGATGAAAGAGGACGCTAATCTACTCCAATGCAATGAGTTAATTCATGTTCATACAGAGAGGAGGCAGCCTCCAAAATGTTCCTATCCAGGCCAGCATGAGATCCTTACGGAGGCTAATTTGTTCCTGATTATGTTTAAAACCCCAATAAATCTGTCTGCTAAGAGTCTACAAAGCCCAAGGGAGGAGTGGAGCCGAGAGACAGTGATCTCTGAATTAAACAAGAGACTCCCTAGTTGATTAAGGAAAGTCTTGCTGAGCAGCTTAGCAACGAGCATGCCCCTTCTCCGATTCCAACTCCGCTCTACCGAGTCGGCACGCCCTGCCCTCCATTACCTTTTTGGCACAGCGGCCCAATGTCATTGGTTACGGGAGCCAGGAAAAGATTAGGTGTTCCATCAGTTCCCTAGACTTTGAAAAATGAGGGGAAAATGTGGTTTTAACTACTGTATGTCGTCTTCTTTTCTCTTTTTAAGGGAAGATATGTTCTTAACTTTGGCAGGTCATTCTGAATAATTTATGGAGGCCTTTTTAAGGTGGGTAGCACCAAGTTGCTTAAGTGCATGAGGCAGACCATTTGAATTCATGCGTGTTGCCAATGCCATGAAACACAAGTCATACAGAAGTTCCATAGATTCCAGTGTCTCGTTTGGGGAGCCTGTCGTAACTGGACACCACAATGACATTCACTCAGTAAATTGGGTATTGCACGCCTCCTACGGCTTTTTTGCGGACTGTTCCCCATGGTACTAGTCCCACATTCTAGGAAAAGGAGCAAATTCTTTAGAATTTAGGATTATTCTGTCATGACTGTAGACCAAAGATCAAGCTGAGGTTTACTTAATCCTTCTCCTCTTCCAGATACACAACCCTACTTGCTAAGAAATAGTCTAGGAATTAAAAGGGTTATATTATCCTTATCCATGGTTTCTCTATGTATTTGTGAAACAGTCTAGGGGGTGGAATGTGTCTGGCTGTCCAAGTTGGAATAGGGCCAACCAGGGTGCATCTGGGAAAGCTGGCTGCACCCTGATTGGCCCTGCACCTGCAGCTCCCGCCCTCGGTCCCCTCTCAGACGAGCCTCAATGCCTGGAGCCAGCAGCAGGTAAGGGGAGAGGGCCCTGGGCAAAGGGTCATAGTGGAGGGCCTGATAATGAGGGCCTCTTGGCCTGCTAAGCTGGGCTTGCTAACGAGGGCCTCTTGGCCTGCTAGGCTGGCCCTGCTAATAAGGGCCTCTTGGCCTGCTAGGCTGGGCCTGCTAATGAGGGCCTCCTGGTCTGCTGACTACCTGCTAAGGAGCTCTGTCCCGGGCCAGCCAGCCTCCGCCTGCCCCACTTGATCCGGCTGCGAGCTGTGGCCCAAAGCTGGGGGCCAGGGGCGGGGGCTCATTCAAAGCCCATTCTTAGGAAAGGGCTTTGCAGCTAGTATCTATATATTACTGTTTGTGAGGGTCTGGACGCAGGACACAAAATAGCTATGCAGCTCTTTTTGTTCGCAGGAACTGTTCACTATCTGCCGAGTACCACTGCACTACAATAATGGGGTCACATAGCAGAGACTCAAGTACAGGGACCAAATCCTGTAACAAATTAAGATGCCAGCTTTGCCCCCATATATGCTTAGACCAGGTTTTCTCAACCGGGGTTTGGTGATAGTCTAGGGTGTCTTGACACCCCTGGAATGGTTTCTATACCTGGGACTTCCCACATGTTAAGATATCAAATTGGCTTCAAACCATAGCAAGAGCCTTTTAAGCCCGGGTTGCAAACTGGTAGAACCCTCTCCCTGCCAAGATCAACTAGAGAGAATCTGTACATGTTATCCAAATTGACATTGAAAAACTGGAGGAAAGTAGAGTGCTGAGATAAGGAGGAAACCATAAGGGGGAAAGGGCCCAGCCCCATGCCCAAAAGAAGGAAGGAAAAGCCTGCCTCCCCACCCCACGTGGCTTGGTTGACCCACACAACTCCATCCTGCCCAGCATGAGGATTGCCAAGGCTGTGCACCTCCATCCCCACCGGGCGAGGGGATTTGCAGAAACCCATGCCTCCATCCCAGCATGGACCTTGGCAAGGTACACACCTCTGCAACTACCTGATGCAGGCCTTGCGGGGAATACACACCTGCTTTCCTGCTTAGCATAGGTCTCACTTGCAGTCTCCTTCCCTGCCCAGCATGTGGTGAGGAGCTGACCCTCACTTGGTTAGATATCCTGCAATGGATGTGCCTAAAGCACAGAGAAGCCAGATTCAGCCCTGAACTCTGTTGGTGGATTCAGGGTGGAAAATGCTTGTACATTCTCTACCCCACTTCTCTTCACATAGCCAACCTGGAAGGGATGATGATGCCTATCATCTGGAGGCATGCCACTAGGGGAGGAGGGGATATAAATTAAAGAAAATGTCAAGCCCCTTCAACCTGAATACCAAAAGCATTCCAGAAGCTTTAAACAGAAAAGTATTTGCAAGAGAACTACCTGCCAGCCTTAATTATTTAGGAGGATGAAACCACTACTGCTTTCCTTTCTGCTTAATTCCACCTTCTAATTGGCCTTTGTCTTGAGCAGTTGCACTAAAGCAGTTACTGCCTGCTCCCAATACAACAGCTATTCACACTTAGACTTATTTTTAACAGCTTTGCAAGAGATAAACTGATAGATCAAAGCCAAACTACTTCTGATCCCCTGCAAGTTTATTTAACACAAGGAGAATGAAAAGAATTGCAGGCTTGTTAGAGGTTGCAAAGACAGTAGAAGAAGACGAAAGACGGTTTTGAAGAAAGTTGACGGTTCTATTAAGAATCAGTCTTTAAGCTTTTTACGTCCTGTAAAAATGTGCTGCCATGACTGGGATAGCCCAGCCTAGCCTGCTCTCATCAGATCTTGGAAGCTAAATAGGTTCAGTCCTGACTAGTATGCAGGTGGGGTGACGGCCAAGAAATAACAGGGTCATGATGCGGAAGCAGGAAATGGCAAACCACCTCTGTACGTCTCTTGCCTTGAAAAATCTATGGAGTTCCCGTTGGTCAGATGGGACTTGACAGCAAATAATAATAATAATAATAATAATAATAATAATAATGATGATGATGATGATGATGATGATGATGATGATGATGATGATGAAATGCACTAAATAAGATAAAGAACTGAAAATTTGGAATGACGAATTTAGTTTGATGGGGGTTAATTAATAACAAACTGTGGTTTGCGGTTTCATAGTAAACAGATAAACTATGTGCTATAGATCATGGTTCAGACATAAAGGCCTGCCTTGATTCGCCTTGACAGAGGAAGTTTTTAATTAGACTGCATGGTGGGGAGGGGCTGGAGAGCCTAAAGTGTATATGTTGCCCTACCTTTGGGAAGAAAAAAGAAACTGAAACCAGGCTTGCAACAAGTGTGCAGCCCCTTCCCTATGAGGAAAAGCTAAAGCAACTGGAGCTTTTCATGAAAACAATAATCATAGGTGGGACAGGGGGGGAATGATACTATATGTTAAATCAAGCTGTCGGTATGAAGAGCCAGTTACTGTGGTATTCTGATTAGACTGGTGCAGTAGAAGCTGGGTTCTGATCCTTTCTCAGCCATAACAAAGTTATTGGGTAGTTCTGAGCCAGTCACATTCCCACAGCCTAACTCACCCCCAAGGTCATTGTAAGGATGAAAGAAAGGTGGGGAGAACCATGTGTATAGCAGCCTGATCCCTATGGAGTAAGAGCAGGATTAACTTTGAACAGAAGTGAGTTACAGACTCATTGAAACAAAGGGCCTTTTCGCACGGGGATCTTTGTTGCAAATTGTTTGCGGAATGAAAAATCGCCATTTAAAATAGTGGAATTCGTCGTTATGCATACCTGCCTTTGTAGTGGAATCAGTTGCGTTTTTTAGCGTTTCCCACAGGCTTCCGGTCTCGGCAGAAATCGCTAGAAAGGAAGCGCTATTGCCAAGCTCGTCCCGCCCCTGGCCGTCAAGCAGCCAATGGGCAGCCGTTAGCATGCTCCCAAACAGCCCCTTTCCCTTTAAGAAAGGTTTTTTTAAAAAAAAAACAGACCCATAGCAACGAATCTATGTAGATTCGTTGCTACGGAGAGACCCATCCAGCTGCCTAATGTGAGCTGTCGTTTGATTGTATGATCGTTTGCACGCTGCCTCGAGTGATAAAAAAAAATTCCCCCCCCCCTTCTCACGGGCCCGATTTTCGGCTGAATTTATGTGTAAAAAATAAAGGGACTTTATTTCAGCAAACGGGCTTTTAAGTGGTTTGTGCTTAGTGACTAAAGGTGAAGGACTGAAGCCAGGGAAGCCTCTAAACAGAAAGAGGCTCGCCGGTGCGTTTATCCCCGCTCGCTCGGGGAAAAAAAAATGGCGATCGCTTCGCCGGAAGTTTGGAGGAGAGAGCCAGGGGGAGGGACTTTGAAGAACCAGCAACAATGGTAACGCACAGGTCTTTAGCGCTACTGTTGCAGATTGGTTGCAGGAGTGTATCGCTATCCGGAGGGTGAATCCACTTTTCTGGATTCCCCTGAAAGCGCCACAACGAAGCACTTTTTGCGGGTCGGTTTCAGGATTGTTGCAGATTGTCTACGACGTCGTGGGTTATGGCAAATTAGTAGCATTTCCAATTAGCAACCATTGTGCTATTTTGAAGCCGTGCGAAATGGCCCAAAATTTTCTCTATTGTTTGGAAAGATTTTTTTAAAACATCATGTAAGAGCACCCTCCCTAAATAATATAGGAAGCTTGATTCTTAGAACTGCTTTGACCACTCTTTGTTTTCAGACCATGAAAACTTGTGTCAGAACATTTTGCTTGCGCCCCTGCTAACTTAAGGCTATGTGCCTGTGGAGAGCAATATGTGCAGGCTAGAATCCATTATGTAGTACTGTCCTCTTTACGCTGATCCTAGATGGCAATGCTTGGGAAGTTCTCTTGTGGAGTACAATGGACTGATAAAGGTATCCCCTGTGCAAGCACCGAGTCATGCCTGACCCTTGGGCTGATGCCCTCTAGCATTTTCTTGGCAGACTCAATACGGGGTGGTTTGCCATTCCCTTCCCCAGTCATTACCGTTTACCCCCCAGCAAGCAAGCTGGGTACTCATTTTACCGACCTCGGAAGGATGGAAGGCTGAGTCAACCTTGAGCCGACTGCTGGGATCGAACTCCCGGCCTCATGGTCCAAGTTTCAGACAGCATGTCGGCTGCCTTACCACCCTGCGCCACAATAGGCATAGGTAAAATGTGCTTGCTTTTATCAGAATCCCTTTTTGCGGTGGCTGCAAAGAAAATTAGGGCGAGATTTGTGACTAATGTTTTTATTGGTAACAATGCGAATTTTCAAGTGGAATTTTGTATATATTGTGCATCCCTTTAGTAATGTTTTGCAATGGCCTAAGGCTATGAGCAATAAAACTGATTGATTGACTAAGAGCTTCACACAAGGCATGATCCCTGTGAATCTCATTCCTGGATGATGTAATTACAGTTTTTTAGAGGTAGGAGACCTCTAAAGTTCCCTGGGCAGAGGCCATTGATAATAATACCTCAGTGGGGGTACGGATTCTATTTATTCAGGGGAAATTGTGGTCCCTTCTCAGGAGCATCTTTCTGCCCACTGCTAGCTACAACATGCTGGGCTAGGTGGATCTTTGGTCGGACCCAGAAGGGCTCTTTTTATCTTCCTGAAATCAGAACAACATATATGAGGCTTCATCTAGCCCATCTCCCATCCAGGCATTGATCAGGGCGCAGCCTCAAAAGACGGTTTCCCAGCTACTCATTAAGAATCAATCCTTCTAATCCAGGCTTTCTCAAGTAGGGTTTCATGAACTCCCAGGGTTTCTTGACGGCCCTGGAAGGGTATCCCAAGTGGTGAGAGTTAATTAATTTTGATGCATATTTAATTTTTTAAAAATATTATCAAATTTGCTAACATTTATTGTGGTATCACCATATATGGCCAGGTTGGCCTACCTCCACCATCCCAAAATAGCCAGCTATGGGCTTGGGGGGTGGGTGGGAAGGGGAAGGATCCAAGGTAACCATGCTTCCCAACCATATTCTGCAAGATTGCACCAGTTGTGGAGTTTCTCAAAGCCTGAAGAATGTTCTGGGGATATCTCAACACTAAAAAAAAGTTTTAAAAGGTTGCTCTAATCATTGGCCCTGCTGCTTTTGACCCCGAATTGCTGCACACTAAGTTCCAATGATTTGTATTATTATTTTAAGCTAAGAATGGAATGTGCAATGCTGCTTAGCAATTTAAAATGCTGCTGTCAGGGAAACTCTAAGAGGATGATGGGAAAAAAGGTGGACAGATATCTTTATGCTCCTAACCTGCCACAGTTTTACTGGACCAGGGTCCCACTCCATTCCCCATACATTTCTGTGAACTTATTATATCCTTAAGGGTAAAGGTAAAGGTATCCCCTGTGCAAGCACTGGGTCATGTCTGACCATTGGGGTGACGCCCTCTAGCATTTTCATGGCAGACTCAATACAGGGTGGTTTGCCAGTGCCTTCCCCAGACATTACCGTTTACCCCCCAGCAAACTGGGTACTCATTTTACTGGCCTCGGAAGGATGGAAGAATTATATCCTTACTGTGTCCTTATTTTTCCTCCCAAAGAACCATTATTAAATGGTTACCTAGAATTGCTAAATATCATTGTCATCCTCCCCATCTCTAGTAGTTTAATCTCAAGCTTTCTCAAGCAGGGCTTCATGAAACCTAGAAGATGCCTAAATCCAGGTTACTTTCTGGCAATCTCTAGGCCAGTTTCAATTTATAAATAGCAGGGGATATTTTTATAAACATTCAAATGTATTTTTCCATCTGAAGACTCATATGGCCAGGTGCTCTTTCACTTTAAACAAATCCATGTACATAGAAAATATCCAAATAAAAGTTATATTCTAGCCTTCTGCCTGAGATATTAGCTTTCTATATGAAAGTATTTAATTCTTAATATGGACACGCACTCAAGAGGAAACCCCGATCTCGATGCCACTCCTGCTGCCTGCAAGTGAAGCTTGTGCTTCCTACATTTCTGCAGATCTATCTGCTTTTTCTGCTTCTGTCTTGACTTTGGTGACTCAGAGGTAACTGAAGCCTCAGTTACAGGAAGTGGACCTAAAATGCAAACTTATCTCTAACAAGCAGCTTTCCACCTAATGATTAAAACCCAAAACATTGATCTGTTTTGGGGGCAGGATAGAATCTCTGAGGGTGGGGTGGGTAGGGAAGTCTGGTCCTCCCAGACCACCAGGCGGGAGTGGGATGGGGGTAGCAGTGCCAGATCCAGGCTGGTTAACTCCTAGAGATTTGGGGACAGGATCTGGGGATGACAGGGACAATGTCATTGAGTCCACCCTCCATAAGATCCAGGGAAACTGATCTTGTAGTCTGGAGATGAGCTGTAATTCCAGGGAATCCCCTTGGCCCCAGTTAAAACAAGATACGTTCTGGCCCCTGCCACTTCTCTGCCTCAGCTGGTAATAAGTAAACAAAGAAGGGCATTTACCCTTGCAAGATGCTCTGTCTTGCCTTCTTATAGGGTCGCTATAAGAACATTCCCCTTACACTGAGACAATGTTTTTTGTGGGAGTAGTGAAATTGATACAAGAGAGCATATATTGTTCCACTGCCCTGCTTATGTAGACATTCGTAGCAACTTGATTGAACCACTCCTTAAAAAGTTGTCAGAACCTCATGATGTAGATCAGGGGTAGTCAACCTGTGGTCCTCCAGATGTGCATGGACTACAATTCCCATGAGCCCCTGCCAGCAAATGCTGGCAGGGGCTCATGGGAATTGTAGTCCACGAACATCTGGAGGACCACAGGTTGACTACCCCTGATGTAGATCGTACAAAGTGGCTGCTAAGTGATGAGTCCCGCCCCCCACCGTGACAACTCAGTTTTGTGCCGCTGCCATAAAAATCCAATGCTCTAAAGTAGCATAATTTTAAGTTCTAGTTTATGATCTGTTTTAAACTGTATTATACTAAACGACCATATCCTTCTGGTCTTTTATGTATTAACTTCATAGAACTTGGTCTGAACGACTGCAATAAAGTTTGAATCTTGGGGATCCCCAGGTCCCACCTGGAGGCTGGCACCCCTAGGTGAGAGTTCTGTTGTGAAGCCGGCATTGCCAAGGCAGTGGAAGAGAGCCAGACACGCCGCATGGCTTCCTGTGTTCAGTTTCAGAGGGAGCTGCTGGCCTCAGAATTATCTTCTCTTCTACAATAGCTACTCTTTTTCACTTTTTGAAGGCCAGGCAAAATTAAAGAGGAGAGGTATTTTTAAGTATGCCTATTTACTTAGGGACACATCCAACTACAACAAGGCTTGTGCCATATAACTGTGTGTCCAATTTTTTTTTTTAAGGAAAAAAAATGCACAAGCGTTGTTCCTGAGTAACAGATTCTCGAACCAAATTGGCCTTTGCCTCTTAGTCCTCCTGCCAACAGCAAAAGTGTATTCATTTCTCCTGCTGCTTGTCTTATGGAAGCATAAAAAGACTGCAGGCCAAACATGGATCTTCATTGCATAGATATTCTGGCCTATACTGGCTAGTTTATACATCACCATTTCCATCGGGGTCGGGAGCTGATTCCCATCTACAAAATACAAATATTTACGAATGGCATATGCTCTGGCTGTGCACATTTAAAGGGGGGGGGGTCCAGTTTCTGATTCCTCTTTCTGGTAACTTTTCCAACATTTGGCTTCTGCAGATACTTTATTAACATTTTGTTAGGCTGTGCTCATCTGGAATCACTGAATTTTACACTGAAAGGTCAGCCTGCCCCCACGTTTTGTGTGGCTTTTGTCCCTACTTCCCCCCTTCCCCATAACTATTTATATGAGTAGACATCCTTTCTGGGAACTTTTATAACTCTATTGATTGAATCTTATTTTAAACTGGCCTCTCTTTTTAACGTCTTCCCCCCCCCACATACACACACTTCTGTTGTCTTCAGTTATTTCTATAAATGTATCTGTCTAAGAGATGAATAGAGCCTCTTGTGGCGCAGAGTGGTAAGGCAGCAGACATGCAGTCTGAAAACTCTGCCCATGTGGCTGGGAGTTCAATCCCAGCAGGCGGCTCAAGGTTGACTCAGCCTTCCATCCTTCCGAGGTCGGTAAAATGAGTACCCAGCTTGCTAGGGGCTAAACGGTAACGACTGGGGAAGGCACTGGCAAACCACCCCGTATTGAGTCTGCCATGAAAACGCTAGAGGGTGTCACCCCAAGGGTCAGACATGACTCGGTGCTTGCACAGGGGATAAATCTACCTTTTTAAAGAGATGAATATATCATTCATTCAGTTAAGAGAGCTCTGACTCAGATTTTGCTAGGGCCTAACACTGCATATCTTGGAGGATCATTGTCCATGGGGTTGAGATAGGTCAGATACGATTTCGCACCTAACAACAACAACAACAACAACAACAACACATTGCATATCATTAGACTTTGAGTCTTAAAGATGCTACTAGACTTTGCTTTTCCTGTGTTGCTAATGACTAACATATCCGTATGTGTGCTGCGTACGGTCAAGGCATTTCCAACATGCCATCCTAACAAATTGGTGGCCTCCAAAACATTCTATCATTAACAATTTTGCTCAGGTCATGCAAACTGAAAGCTTCCTGTATTAAGTCAATCCATCTCATGTTGGGTCCTTCTCTTTTCTGATGTCCTTTAACTTTCCTTGGCACTTTTACTAGCATGGCCAACCATCTTTTTATGGGGAGAGGAGGTACTTCAGCAGCTACGGATGCCAGTCCCTAGGTGGGACCTGGGGATCCCCCAGTTTTACAGCTCATCTCGAGGGGGGCAGAGATCAACTCCCCTGGAGAAAATGGCTGCTTTGGAGTGTAGACTCCATCGCATTATACTCTACTAAGGTCCCTTCCCACCCTAAATCCCCCTCATTCCTGGCTCTATTCTAAAATCTCCACGTATTTCCCAACTCAGAGCTGGCAACCCTATCAGTAGCATATAATACCAGACTCCCCAAAAGCAGCCATTTTTGCCAGGGAACATGATGTCTGTTGTTTAAAGAGGCAGAACTCCAGGACCTATCTGGATATTGGCAAACCTACTGCAGCCTCTGATGTGCTCCATTTTGCCAAGGCAGAACTCAAGTTCCAGGAGCTGAGACAGAGCCACAGGTAGTTGGATACTGAAAATCCCACCATGCCTGCACCCAGTACTAGCCCCTGCCCCCCTCCCACCACTGCTACCTTCTAAGCCATAATGTAGCTAAGTCTACAGATGACCCTGGAGAGGCAGGTCAAGGGGTAGGTTCAGCCCACCCAACCAGTTAATGGAGTACCATCAGCTGCAGGTATATGAATACCCCTTTGTGTTTCCGAGCAAAATGGAAGTCCTTCCCTTCATCAATTGTTCTATGTAGAACAGCAATTGTGAGTTAAAACCCTGCTCAGTACCCCCCTTAAAAACACACACAAAAAACACACACAAAAAAACCAGCAACTGATAACACAGAGATGGCTGTCAGGAGCTGTCTGTTTTTACAAAGGATTGTATAAGAAGTGGGGAGGCAACAAATGAAGGGGGGAAAACCACCCTCACCATGAACACGAATGGTCATCCATCAATTTATTTTAAGCACATTACTTCTCTGACAAAGAGACAAGGGGGGGTGGGGGAGCTGAAGAAAAAGGAAAGACATATAAAATTAGGTTTGTGTCACTCACTTAACATTGCCGTCTCCCCAGAGGATTCTCTCCCAAACAGTGCTCGCAAGCTCATGAATATTAATTATTTCCCTGAATGCACCACAGCTCACCAAAACAATAAGATGAAAGGGACGGGAGACCTGATGGATGAAAAGCAAGAGTGGGGTGGGATAGGCTGACCCCCTCGAAAGGGGACTTTTTGAGGCAATGAAGCACCCTTTGAGATATCTAGACAGGCCTTTGAACAGAGGGTATAAAAAGAGGCCAACTTCACAGGTTCAGCACTGCAATTAGGAGCACAATGGAACCCAGTGTGAGTGACTATCCGGAGAGTCAGGTTTGGATCAACAAGACCTGGGTTCAAATCTACTCTCAGGCCAAGCTGAGGCAAACAGCAAGTGGGTACCATTCCAGGAAAGGGATTGTTGTTCCTGTACACAGAAAGCTAGTGTGCCAGGGAGAAACTGATGAAGCAGAATGGTTAGGAGAATGAACTGTGATCTAGAAAGTGCCTCAACTCACATTTGTTATGGTGGTATATTTACCCAATCCACAAAGGGATAATAAGTTTGGTCCACTTTACAAGGCTGTTGTGAGGATTGATCGACCATAACGTGAAACCTCTTGAAGACTGAAGTCATTGTATTAATTCTGACTTCTGTTACTATTAGATGGTGAGTCTGAGCTGCGTTCTCTCTGAATGCTTTCTCAATAAAGCCCTTTTATAGTTAAAGGAGCACTCAGACAATGGGACCTGAAGAAGTGGAACAATCTAGGAAGAACTGCAGTGGTGTGAAAGAAGAACCACTGATGGTTTGTGAATGGACTATCAGGCTCTCAGACTGACTTTAGCTATCCTGCTGTTGACGTAACCCTTGTACCTGCTGCCCATGGGAAAACACTATGGCAGACTTTATCATTTTTTTTATCATTCAGAAACACCTGAAACATTCTTCAGACTCCCGCCAAAAAACCCCAGAAGTTGCACAATCGGGCAGAATATGGTTGGGAAGCATAGCTGTGGACATGCCCACCCTTGGCTCCTCCCCTTCCCACCCCCTCCGGGCCCATCATTGGCCATTTTGT
Organism: Paroedura picta; assembly: GCF_049243985.1. NCBI lineage: Eukaryota > Metazoa > Chordata > Lepidosauria > Squamata > Gekkonidae > Paroedura > Paroedura picta. The sequence goes on along the minus strand of NC_135380.1, from coordinate 37,277,436 downwards.
AAAGGAGGGGCAGGTTCACGTGACCATATATGGGCATATCACCCGATAAATGTTTAACAAAATTCTAAAACATATTAAAATTAATTAACTCCTATCCCAGGACATCAAGATACAGCCAGGACATAACTGATTCTGTGAAGGCAAAGGGGTGGCAAGTTACAGTAGATGAGCGATTGGGATGTGAGTGTCCTGCACAGTGCAGGGGGTTGGACTAGATGACCCATGAGGTCCTTTCCAACTCTATTATTCTATGATTCTATGATTCTACAACTCAACAATACGGCATGAGCTCTGCATGCAAAAATGGTTGCAAATTCAACATCTGCAATCTACCGTTATTGGATTTCAGGTAGCTGGTGTGGGGAAAGGCTGTTCTCTGCCTATTGGCCTGGGCAGCCACCGAACAGACAAAATTGGGCTGGAATTGCTGGTTTTACACAGTCAAAAGCAACATCACACTGGAAAAGGTCACAGAGGGGTGTGTGTGTTAAATGAGACGAGTCCTATGGCTGATCCCGAAAGCACACGCAGAGAGTCAAAGATCCCATCACGGTTCTCCCACATGTTGCTGCTGAGCCCTGAATGTGGCTCCAGATTAAGGTTGTTGCAGCTGACACATGCTGAAGCAATGTGCAACACAGAAATTACGCTGACCCCATGCTTTCCAAAAACTAGACCAGGAAGACCCAAGCAAATGATTTGAAGCAGATAAAGAGTTAAACATCTGCCAGTTCCTTAATGACAATCTCTCATCCTGGCCTAATCTAACTGAGCAGTGACTCAGATCAGGATGGGATAGGGCTGCCAGCTCTAGGTTGGGATGTACCTGGAGACTTTGGGGGTGGAGCTGGGAGTGGCCAGGATTTGGGGAGGGGAGAGCCCTCGGTGGAGTGTAACGCTATGGAGCCCACCCTCCAAAGGAGACATTTTCTTCAAGGGGAACTGATCTCTTTAGCCTGGCTTTGAGCTATGATTCTAGGGGGTTCCCAGTTCTCACCTGGGGACTGACATCCTTAGTCTGGGATAAGAAGGAAGTTACCACTGATCCAAGTCCAGAGGCTGCATGCACCATACTTCAGAGGGTATCTCTCTCTTTTCATCAGAAAAGCCACTAAGAGTCATGTGAATGAGTTCCCAAACAGTGCTGGGGGAGGGGATTGGTGCAGGGGACCACAATTCTGACATGGATCTTGGCGTGGGGAGAGCAGCCCCGCTGTTGGGGCAAACCTTAAGGGCTTGATCAGTTTTAAACTCGCCTCTCACCATGTCATGGTCTTGATTCAGATCTGCTGCCCCTCCCCTCAAACACCTGGTCCATGAAAGAAACAAACAAATGCTTGGTTGCTCAGTCACTGAGCTTGGGCCCAGCTCTTGCCTTCCACCTGCTTTGTTTACTGAATTTTAAATGGTCTCCAGCCATTTTTTTAAATCCCGAAAACAAAACAAACAAACAAACAAACAAGAACCAGGATTAAAGCTCATAGCCAAGGATCCTTATGCAAAGTGGCCCTCCCATTAAAACTTCCTGGAGGCTTTAGATCAGGGGTAGTCAACCTGTGGTCCTCCAGATGTTCGTGGACTACAATTCCCATAAGCCCCTGCCAGCGAACACTCATGGGAATTGTAGTCCATGAACATCTGGAGGACCACAGGTTGACTACCTCTGCTTTAGATCACCTGCCGTTTTTCATTTACTCCATCATTAGATTTCAAAGCAAAAGATGATCTTTGTTCTTTGGGACAAAGATGTATTAGAAAAAAGTCAATTCTCCTGCAATTCTGTTAAGCGTTCAAAGGACACCTCCGCAGCTGCATGGTGGATAATTATTGGTGATGCAACGTGGTATCTTAGTGTTCATGTGCCTGCATTTTCAAATATGCACGCTAGAGGCAAGATTAGTCCTTGGATCATTCTGCACACATTGGACAATGCACTTCTACTGCAAAAGCACATTGAAAGGGCGTTATCCAACATATGGAGAATGAGCTCTCCTTCCTGGTAAGGTTTACCCTCCAGACTGAGATTTGTGGGAATGGCCATGGCCCTGAAGAAAAGGTACCTCTTAATAAATGTAAAGGTAAAGGTATCCCCTGTGCAAGCACCGTGTCATGTCTGACCCTTGGGGTGACGCCCTCTAGCGTTTTCTTGGCAGACTCAATACGGGGTGGTTTGCCATTCCCTTCCCCAGTCATTACCGTTTTACCCCCCAGCAAGCTGGGTACTCATTTTACCGACCTCGGAAGGATGGAAGGCTGAGTCAACCTTGAGCCGGCTGCTGGGATTGAACTCCCAGCTTCATGGTCAGAGCTTCAGACAGCATGTTGGCTGCCTTACCACCCTGCGCCACAAGAGGCTCATCCCTCTTAATACTTGATGCATTTCTATGGGAGATCTGCAAAACCTACGGATATAAACAATGGGACCAGAAAGCCAGGTGAAAAGGGACAGTTGGTACACATGGGATATTTGTGCTACTTCCTTCTTTCAGGGTGGGAGAGAGCTTTAACTTATACCTTCTGCTATATACATGTTTGGGGCTGGGACACATTCCAAGCACCACTAACAACAATTGCAAAAAAAAAAAAAAAGTTCTTTACCAAAACAATAACAAATGAGACTAACCCCACTCAATGCATTCTGCAATGCAAGCTTATGCTCCTGCTATTGAATCCTAATAGGAGAGGAGAATGTTGTACAGTCCAGGGTATCTCAGGCAAAGGGGATACGTCAGGCCGGGGAGCCGACCGCTGCCAGATGCCGAAGCAAATTAATTTATTTACCCCCCACTGTAGACCTTACGTTTGGTAAGAGAGTCACATTGGAACAAAACACCATTAATCTTATCTGTTTTCTTTTCTCAGCTTTGTGCTTTGGAGGAGAGGCCAGGGCAGCCTGACAGAGAAGACCACACAGTTTTGCTCTCTTCTCTCCCCCCACCCCACCCCACCCCTTTGCCTCCCGTGGCCTAAGCAGATTGATCCAGGCCTTATCTGATTAGGGGGGGGCTTGCTAGGGAGGAAGCCAGGGCAAAACAAAACAGGAGGCTAATTGAGTTACAGGCCAACTAGCACAAGAGGTGGCAGAGGCAAAGGGGTGTGGACCTGCCGATGCAACAAAGCAACAGTAAAGAGAAAGATGTGCAGCTAGCAAGCAAAATACACTGAGTGCCAAAAAGTGGACCAGGATTTGCTTTTTATCTATGTATAAAAATTGTGCCTTTTTTTTTTCTTTTTATCAATGCCTCCCAGCAGGTGAATTTGTGAATAGAGATGTCAGCCTCTAAGGCAGGGGTAGTCAAACTGCGGCCCTCCAGATGTCCATGGACTACAATTCCCAGGAGCCCCTGCCAGCATTTGACATCTGGAGGGCCACAGGTTGACTACCCCTGCTCTAAGGGACTGGGGGGGGGAGAGCAGTGGTGCTCCAGGATTACAGTTCCTCTCCAGACTAGAGATCAGTTCTCATGGAGAAATGAAAGTCCTGGAGGGTGATCTCTGCAGCAATGTACCCTACTAAAGTCCCTGTCCTCTACCAAGTTCCACCTCCAAGTCTCTAGGAGTTGCCCAACATGTTTCTTGCAAACTTCCTCCCCCCAAAAAAAACAATACTCTGCTGGTGGCCAGGGGCCACCTTATTTGTGGATCTTCTCTCTGGGTCATGATTATAATCACCTAATGTAAATCACTGCCATAAAATTTTGACAATGGCCACTCACAAAAATGACTTTGCAGGAGAACGAACGAACGCTGCTTAAGAGAGATGAACCATGAAAGCTAAAAATGGAAACTTCAGGTCCAGGGGTAGGCTACCACTGAAAAAGAACAAAATAAAGATATGGGTGAAAAGGAAGAGACAGAGAGCTAGTCTACACTGAATCACAGAATCATAAAGTTGGAAGGGACCTCCAGGGTCATCTAGTCCAACTCCCTGCACGATGCAGGAACTCACAACTATCTGTCCACCCCCACTGACCCCAATTTCATGCCCAAGTGATATAGAATCTAAGATTGACCTAGGACTGAATCTACGTGGAAAACTGGCATGTTCCCTAAATCTTGTGCAGGATGCCTTAAAATCATGGCCTGAAACACCTCCTTCCCTCCACACCTCTTTTTTTTTTAATTGTATCATCCATTCTGATGAACGGTTCTGATAAACTCAAAAGTTTCAGCACTGTTGTGTATCATTTTGTCCAGTCTCAATAAAAGGTATTATACGAACTGTAGATACAGACATGGCATTTGTGGGAGTCATGGTCAGTAAAGTAGAGCCTTTCTATTCAGAGGCAGTAAATTGTTCTATCCCATATCTTATGGAAGAACATAAGGGAAAGGCCATGATCTGCTTGTTTTTGCTTGTGAACCTCTCAGCAATATCTGGCTGCCCCCTGCTAAAGGCAGTGCCTGATCTATATGGACCATGTCTGAGCAAGTAGTTTTCAAAGTTTACATAAGTCTTGCTGCAGAGCATATAGCAGGGGTAGTCAAACTGAGGCCCTCCAGATGTCCATGGACTACAATTCCCATGGTATCTTAATGACAATTACTCTTCCTGGCCTAATATAACTGGGCGGTGGCTTAGATAAGTATGGGATAGGGCTGCCAGCTCTAGATTGGGATGTACCTGGAGATGTTCATGGAAATTGTAGTCCAAACTGGAAGGCCACAGTTTGACTACCCCTGGCATATAGCATCCTGTAGACTTCGGCAGTATTACTGACCTTGCCTGACATTGCTGTTCATTGAAAACCCTATGGGGTAACTCGATGGCATTTTCCACCACCAATGAATGCAAACAGGCTTTAAAAAAACCCACCATTGAAATAAATCAAAATAACAACAACAACAACAACAACAACAATGCACTACAGACATGCCCCCAAAATTATCCACAGCCAAATCAACCAAGATCTTTTTTGCCAAGTAGGGTAGAGTGGAATCAGGGGGGCTGTTCACCTTCAAGGACAACCTGAATAGGCAAAAGGCAAACCTGGAGATTGGTTTTAAGTTAACATTGGGGATGGGTCCAGGTGTTGTGTGGAAGTACTCTCAGGAGTCTTGGTTAGCTTAAAGCAGGCTTTCTCGACCAGGGTTTTGTGAAACTCTGGAGTTTCTTGATGGCCCTGGAAGGATTTCCTGAATCTGTGGGAGATAAGGTTTTATGGGTTTTTTAAAAAAAATGTTAAACATTTATTGGGTGATATGACTATATAGGGTCTTGATGACCTATCCCCCCCCTCCCAAAATGGCCAGTGATGGGCCTGGAGGGTGTGGGAAGGAGAGGGGCCCTGGATGGGCATGTACACAGCTATGCTTCCCAACCATATTCTGTGTGATCACAAAACTTCTGGGGTTTCTTGAAGCCTGAAGAATGTTTCAGGGGTTTCTCAACAGTAAAGAGGGTTGAGAAAGGCTGTCCTTAAATATTTACAAATTTATTGTGGCATAATTTTTCCTGAACCATTGCTTTGCTAAATACAAGACTTTGGGATTTTCCCCCCTGGTGTTTGTTTTTTGTTTTGCTTTTTGCAGTAGGAACCTGCAAGCACATTTCTCCCCATTGCACAAATACAGGTACATCACAAGGGTGCAGGTACATCACAAGCAACTCTGTGACAATCAAACCCCCTAGATACAGGCATGCTTCCAAATGCACGCTGAATAACACAGGCCGCAAAAAAAAACATGGGGTTTGCTCATTTACGTGGGGCCACCAAGAACAGCTGTGCTGCCAGCATGGCTTCCTTCTCTCCAGGGGCCCCCAGATATTCTTACAAATGATGGGCACAAATGTAATCAACTAGGAAGGCTTTGGAGAACAAACCTATGGGCCCCCTTGATGGCTTCAACATCTTCCAGCCATTGTGTTTACAATCCCTTGCTAATCAAGGCAAAGCGAGCTTGCAAAAAGGGATCTGGTTAAGTGATTATCACCTCTGAAGGAGGAGGGCTCAAGTAGCTTTGATCCCCCATCCAAGAGCTCTCATTAGCATCTCAAAGAAGGTGTTGGACTCCTTTGGCTGGGTCTACTTCCCAAAGCTCTCTTGCAAGCAGGCCTTTCAGGTTGCAGCCCTCCCCCTCCTCTCGCCTTTAAAAGGGCTCTGGATTATATCCACAAAAGACTAGCTCGACTCAAAGGCCTGAGCTGCCTGCAACAAAGAAAGCGCTGATTTCTCCATCCCATTGAACAAACCACTGGAAGGGATACAGGAGGGCTGAATCTGAGGAGAGAGTTAATGGGACCCCAGGCTGCAGTGAAATGTTTTCTGCCACCATGGCCCTTATTAGGAAGCAACAGAGTTTAGGCATACAAATCAGTGGATCCCGTTTGCTGGGGACAGCTCCCGTTCCCCCCCATAAATCCTAGTTTTGTCTTTGGGAATAGTTTTGTTAATATTTTGCTTGAATGAGATGCTTTGTAGTTGTTGTTAGGTGCGAAGTCGTGTCCGACCCATCGCCACCCCGTGGACAATGATCCTCCAGGCCTTCCTGTCCTCTACCATTCCCCAGAGTCTGTTTAAGTTTGCCCCTACTGCTTCAGTGACTCCATCTAGCCACCTCATTCTCTGTCGTCCCCTTCTTCTTTTGACCTTGATCGCTCCCAGCATTAGGCTCTTCTCCAGGGAGTCCTTCCTTCTCATGAGGTGGCCAAAATATTTGAGTTTCATCTTCAGGATCTGGCCTTCTAAGGAGCAGTCAGGGCTGATCTCCTCTAGCACTGACCACTTTGTTCGCCTTGCAGTCCAAGGGACTCGCAAGAGTCTTCTCCAGCACCAGAGTTCAAAAGCCTCAATTCTTTGATGCTCGGCCTTCCTTATGGTCCAACTTTCACAGCCATGAGATGCTAGAGTTGTTATTTTTCAGGGTCCAGCACCCTCTTCAAGGTCTCTAGAACTTATATCACTAACTGAAGAAGAAGAGTTGGGTTTTTATACCCTGCATTTCACTACCTGAAGGAATCTCAAAGCAGCTGACAATCGCCATCCCTTCCTCTCCCCACAACAAACACCCTCTGAAGAAGGTGGGGCTGAGAGAGCCCTGACAGGACTGCTCTGTGAGAACAGCACTATCAGGACTGTGAGGAGCCCAAGGTTCCCCCAGGTGGCTGCACATGGAGAAGCAGGAAATCAAACCTGGCTCACCAGATTAGAAGCTGTTGTTGTTAACCACACCAAACTGGGGAGACGTGCCTTGGCTCTTCGCCACAGGAAGGTAAACATGTAAGCCAACGCTAAAGCACTGTGTTCTGCCCATCTACTTATTTATTACAGTTGCAAGCAGTGAGTTGGGAAATTCCTGCAAATTTGGGGGTAGAGCCTGGAGAGGGCAGGATTTGAAGAGGGGAAGGACCATAGCGGAAGGGGCACCCTACAAAGCAGCCAGAAGATCACAATGTGGTCAAAGGCCACACGATGTGGCTGCCTTTGGTAAGCTAAAGAGATACTGGGCTGGAAATCTGCCTGCAAGATCAGTCCTACTGAATCCAACCAGAAGTTTATCCTGATCAGCATTGTTTTTCCTATAGTGACTAAGCAGATGAGGCCAAAGCATCCCCTCTCTACCAGCAACTGCTATTAAGAGGTATATGGTCTCTGACACTGAAGTTTTGCCATCATAGCTAATATCCACTGATGGACCTGTCTTTCAAGGATGTTTTTAAAGCCTCTTCTATAAGGTGGTATCCATCACTATCCCTTGTTGCAATAAGTTTAATAAACCAGTGATATAGTAACTTGTGTGAAGCAGTACTTCCTTTTATCTGGCCCAAATCTATCAGCCCTTCAACTTCATTGGTTCTACTATTATGAAAGAGAGAGGAAAAGTTCTTTCTTCTTTCTCTACTTTCTTTGTAACTCTTGTCCCAAGTAATAACAGCTAACAAAAGTGCGTTGAGCCCAGGTCAAGTTCTTTACACATTACTTTATACGTTACTGCCTAAAAGAATAGTCCTGATGAATCAGACCCGATTGGTGTTTCTTGCTGAGCAAAATGGGAACCGGAAGAGCTCCATCCCCCCAGAATAACTCACCAACACAATTGAAGGATAACTCCTGCCGGCAAAAGAGAGAGCAGCCGTCTCCATTGACCTTGTTCATGTCATCACACTCTTCGCCAAGGTCTCTGAACATGATACAAAAGCACAATGAGATATTAAAAAGTAAAAAAAAATAACATGCAAATATTTGGAAAGAATTTTATAAAGGAAAAAGGTTGACTGGAGCCCAGGGCACTTATTAGAACCATCTTGCCACAGCTAAGCTGGTCCACTTGTGGTCAGGGCTTGGATGAGAGACCACCAGCAAATCCTGCATAAGTCACTGAGCTTTATAAATATATATATAATGATGGCAAGGAGTGAATTGATCTGAGTAGTCTTCAGTTTTAACCTTGCTTTCACCACAAGCTCAGCAGGTGGCTTTAAGATTTACAGGTATCTAGTACAGGGGTAGCCAAATTGCGGCCCTCCAGATGTCCATGGACTACAATTCCCATGAACCCCTGCCAGCGTTTGCAATACCACATCCCTAAAAATAAACAAAGCCCCAGGCCCATGCCACCCCACAACTCACCACCCCAACTCCCATCCGGGGGCACATATCCAGGGCAGACAAAGTGCGCCAGGCCAAATGCTTCCCCGTATAGGGGTAGGGAGAAACGTGGCAACCTGTCCCAGCTCAACCAGCAGGCTGCAGCCCGGAGTAATGGCATTAGTGTGGTAAATGTTTCTGCTTCTCGCAGATTTATCTTTTTTTTTTTTTGCAAACCTAGGATTTTCCCAGGTTCATAGAGAGATCTGTTTTGTCTAGTCATAGTTCCATTGTCTGGATTAACGTTTCCACAGATTTGGCCACACTGAGAATTAGAGATATCGACACTAATATTTTATTTGTTCCATTATGGAAGCAAGGTGGAAGATAAATGAAATAGATATCTAACTGATTTTGGTCTCATCCTTCCTCCAAGGAAAATGGGGAAATATCTATGGTTCTTCCCTCCTCAGTTTTATCCTCACACGAATCCTGTGAGGGAGGCTAGGATGACAGTACAGTGTTACAACTTACTTTACTTATTCTGTTGCTACCTTAAAAAAAATTAAACAGTAAATCTCTGAGATTCAAGAAGAGTAAGCCTCTGAATGTCATGCAGGAGGCCTCCTGGAAGAGGGGTGCTAACGGCAGTACTTCCACACATCAGTGGCAAATGTGCCCAGTGGTATTTGTGTGTAGTCAATTGTGTGTACAATTATAACCACATGGCTTTGAAGAGACGGAATAGTCACCAAGCCCTTTTTTTTAAAGGAAATTAATGAAGCAGTGAACATAGTGTTGACAGTGCCCTTTTATTGCTTCCACTCTTCAGGAGTTTTAAACAGAAAACAAACTACCATGTGTGGACTATTATTATTACATGTGATTTATAAACCACCCCTCCCTACACATCTCTGGGCGGTGGAGAGATTGTTAAAATAGACATAAAATAATACAATAAAACCATATAGAATAAAATGTTTAAAACCATCCTTCTAGGGCTCCAGTTTCTCCTCATTAACCTTTTATCCAACCGATATCATTGTCCAATTGTGCTGGTGTGTTCAGGAGGGGGGGGTGTTCTGGGAGGAGGGGGAGAGCCATTGGGTTTGTTGTTTGTTCTGGCCTAAACTATGCACCTGGTGGAAGAGTGCTGTTTTGAAGGCCCAGTGGGACTTTGATAGTTCCATCGGGGCCCAGATCTCTGCTGGCGATGTATTCCACCAGGCTGGGGCCAGAGCTGAAAAAGCCCTGGCCAAGGCCAAGCACACTTCCTTAGGGCCAGGGATAGACAGCATATTGGCACTGGATGACCTGAGTGCTCTTCTAGGGGTATATTGATGGCCCTGAGATCTCAGCCTGTTTTCAAAATGAGCACCCAAACCTCCATCTCTAGATCAAAACTGAAGAACCCAAAACAGGATGCACTTACAGCCCACTTCTATCCTCACTGGGGACTCAGTGTCTTACAACATGACCCCTTTCCTATTTTATCCTCTCAACAATCCTGTGAGGTAAGTTAGGCCGAGAGTATGTGATTGGCCAAGGTCACCCAAAAAAGCTTCCATAGAAGAGTGGAGATTCAAACCTGCGTCCTCCGTAGGGATGCCAGCCTCTGGGTGGGGCTTGTGGATCCCCTGGAATTACAGCTCATCTACAGACTACAGAGATTAGTTCCCCTGGAGAAAATGGATCCTTTATCAGAAGGATTCTATGACACTGTATGCCACTGAGGTCCCTGTCCTCCCCAGATTCAACCCCCAAATCTCTAGGAGTTTTCCAGCATGAAGCTGGAAACTCTACCTACCATCCCCTGCTGGTGTTTACGAAGGACCCGATAACCTAGTCTTCCAGATCCTAATCACTATGTAGTATGCTGTCTTTTTTTGGGTCCTTCCTCAGCCAAATAATAAACACACACACAATATCTATCTATATGTGCATGTAATCTCTGTCTCTGTGTGTTTGTCTGTCTTTTAATATGCACATTCCAAAGAAGGGACCTACATTTTATCCCCCCCCCCACCTAAATTTCATCTTCCCCTCTCAAGGGGAAGAACATTTAACCTCTAGATCAGGTAGGTACCTTACAAGGTATATATTAATTATGGAACAAGTAATAAAAAAAACACCTCAATCTATTGTTACTAATCCGTAAAAAAAAAAAAATTAAGGGGGACAAAAAGCCATACTTTTTGACTTAGCAAATCAGAGGACAGAGGAAGGGAAAGTGGCAAGAGAGACCACAACATTTAGTGGTCATCTCTGGAATCCAAACCGGCCTCCCTCCCCCAGTGTACTTAGACTCCTTTGGGGCTGCAGAGCAAACCTGCTTTGAGGTTGCCCTGGAAACCTGACCTCCTGTGCGGGCGGCAGGAATACAATCCGCCCCAGCAGAAAAGCCTCCTTGGACTTCTCACTTAATGGCAGCACCAAGACACTGGAAACATTTTCTTTCCTTTCCTTGTCAGCAATTAACACCTAGAAATGTTTTTTTTGGAGGGGAGGGGACCTGGGAAGTGGGAACAGGACAGCAGCAATTCTATGAGCTTTAATTAAATGCTATCTTATTATCGGTCACTGAAACAGCGAGACCCTTTCTCTATAGCAGGGGTAGTCAAACTGCGGCCCTCCAGATGTCCATGGACTACAATTCCCATGAGCCCCTGCCAGCGTTTGCTCATGGGAATTGTAGTCCATGGACATCTGGAGGGCCGCAGTTTGACTACCCCTGCTCTATAGCATCTTCTGACCAGGGAGCAGCAGAGGCAAAGCACTATGCGATCTTCCTTGCTGCTGGCACAGATCCCCACCACCTTTCTCCTCAAAGTTTAATACTTTGAAACCACAGGGATACCATGAGAAAGGGGATGAGTCTTTTGAACAGACCTCCCCAAACCTGAGAGCCAAAGGCCACATATATATAATATAATTTAAAGAAGGACAACCACTGAGGAAAACAAAATTGAAAACGGTTTAATCTAGAGGCCGTTCTGGTTGTGCTTATACACATAAATATACAAGAAGAGATAAGAAACGTTTATTTGTATTTATTGTGGAATTGTTTAATATAGCCCGGGATAGGTTCTGTTTTCTGTTACAATAATTTTGAACCGTCCCTTTCTTTTCGTGGTGTACCCTAAACACTCTAGCAATAAAACTCCTTTGAATTAGTGTTAAAAACAAAGAAATAGGGACCGCCAATTGCCGTGCAATAAAGTCTTTGAAATAAAGTCTGTGTATATTTATTAAAATGCCAAAACGAGTTTCCGGATACACAATTAGCTCATTTCCACACCCTTCTTCAATGCCCTTACCTTTCTAAAGTCATTTGAATGTATTTTATAGTAGAATTCTTACATTCAGTTTTTCTTTCGGTATCCCTTCGGCCACAGACTCATCACAGTTTTGGAGGTCTAAGTGAAGGAAAGGTAACTTTGGAAAAGTAAAGTCACGGAAGAAGGTGTGAAAACGAGCTATTTGTGTATTCGGAAACTCGTTTTGGTGTTTATACCTGTTCAACTAATAAATATACACAGATCTTATTTCAAAGACAATTGTTGGTCCCTATTTCTTCGTTTTTGAGTTTGTTGGACCACCAGGAATTCTTTTGAGACTTACAGTATAGGCAAAGTGCTGGTGGAACAAAGTTCCCAAGAGCTGGGGCAGCGACTAAGGGGTATGCTTCTTGGAAACTCAATTTTGCTTCTGAGTTGGTACCCAGAGCGAGGGATAATGCACTTTCAATGCACTTTAGAAGTAGATTTTCATGTTCCAACCAGGAAAATCCAGCTGCAAAAGCACATTGAAAAGAAAAGCTTGTAGGTAACAGCTTCAGCAAATGCTTGTCATTATAAATCAGTGCTGTCGTGTTGCAACCAACCCCTCACAGAGTTTACGAGACAGAAGTGAATTTACCTTCCTCTGCACAGCAACCCTTGTCTACCTTGGGGGTCCCTCATTCAAGTACTAAACATGGCTGACCCTGCTTAGCTTCCAAGCTCTGGCCAGTCGGGGCTATTCAGCCTGCTTATAAGCTAGTTTCCAGACTATCTCTCCAACATATCACTTCCTGTCCTGATAGTTTCCAAATGTTTTACTTGTTGAGGTCCAGATATTTGATAGTAATATAATAACTATATCCAATGGCAGATTAAGCATTCAAATTTAGTGGCACATAAGCCAGGGGTTAGAACCAAGGAAGAATCCTTTCCACTGCTGCATGATTTCTCATTCTGTTATTATTTCAGTTTGCATGCAAAGCTAGGGGGGCAGGGGGTGTAGTGCCTTTTCTCTCTATGACCGCTTATGCACTGGAGGTTTCATGCCAGGCTGCAGGCTGGAGTTTTAGACGTGGCAGGTTGCCCCACCTCTTCCTGCACCCACATGGGGGAGCATTTGGCCTGGTGTGCCTCATCTGCCCCCGATTTGTGCTCCTGCATGGCAACTGGGGCAGTGAAGTTCCCAGTGCGTAAATGGTCTATGCGGTACCATTCAAAAACACAGTTCCCCCAGTTGCAACTGCAAAGGGTCCTGCAAGCCAAATGAGGATCCTGGCCCTTGGGTGGAAAACCACTGCTGTGTATGATACAAAGCAGATCAATAAAACCAAGAGCAAAACACAGAGAACTGAATCCCTGGACAGAAATAAAAAATGAAGGTGGATAACAATTGCTTTTGTTTGAATTCATAAGCCCGTACGCTACTGTTGATCCTCTGCTTTTGGAACTTGACATTTTGAGAGATGGAAATGCTAAGCAGATAGAAAGGAAAGCAGGTAAGGAGTTCTAAACCACAGTTAGTATATATATATATTGTTTATTTTTAGATTTATATCCCACCCTTCCACAAGGGGCCCAGTCAAACCATATGGAAAGTTAAACCATGATTTGTGTCCCAAACTAGGAATAGGGCAAATAGTAGTGAGACAAGAACAGAGAAGAGCTGAAAAAAACAGGAGAGAGAAAATTACACAGGGATTGCAGATTATATGCAGAAAATCAGGCTATTTCTGAAGAAAGAAAAAATGCCCAAATGTGCTTCAAGGTCAAGCTAAAAGCCTGCATACTTACTTTTGGATAATCCCGTCACCACAGTAGCTGCTTCTATGGATATAAGCAAGTGGAGGGGATGCTTCACTCTCTTCCCTTCCAGAAACAACAGCAACCCAGTAAGTGTATAAACTGCCTGCTCTGATCTCGCTGCAACACAAGGGGGAAAAAAGTACATTAGCTGGACAACAACATCAGAGCCAGGAAGCAGGAAAAGAGAAGCTGGTTCTTCCCAAAAATCAGTGCTGGTGTTGGAACGACAATTTTCTGTATAGGAGTGCTTCCCGACAACCTCCCTTTCACCACTCCCACAATAAAAATGTAAATAACTAGATAATAACTTAGGACTGCATGGAAACAGTTGGGCACAGACTCTACTGTAATCCTCCCTCCCTCCACAGGCATGCATCAAACAATGATTTGAATAGCAGCCTGGCAGGCATCAATACATGGTTCTTGGGCTGCTAGGAAGAGGAGGCATGGCTCACTGGTAGACAGAGCTGCCAACTCCAGACTGTGATATTCCTGGATATTTTAGGGGTGGAGCCTGGGGACGGTATGCTTTGGGGAGGAAGGACTTCAGCAGGGTATAATGCCATAGAGTCTACCCTGCAAAGTAGCAATTTTCACAGGACAATTGACCCCAGTACTCTGGAAATCAGTTGTAATTCTGGAAGTTCTCCAGGTCCCACCTGGAAGTTGCAAACAAAGACAAGCTGACTGAAAAGGATGGAAGAACAAAGCAGGAGGATTGACACAAAGGCTGATAAATACATTTCTTTAATGTTCAATTTATTGCATAGAGTCATGCCAAAATGGGGTCTGGATTTACATCCCATTTTCCAATTACCAACTTTTCATCAGTAGCCCTCTAACAAGTAATTTTCTTGTCAGTTTCACAACGTTAATATTACTCAACCAATTCTTGTAATATCCACTAATCAAAGGTTCATAAAGACTTCATGGAGGATCCATAATTCCATTCTCTCTCAAGGTCACCTGTAAAGTGGGTGATCTGAAAACGGGATGTAAATCCAGACCCTGTTTTGGCTTGACTCTTATGAACTTTGATGTAATAAATCTAACATTAAAGAAGTTTATTTATCAGCCTTTGTGTTAATCCTTCTGCTTTGTTTCCCAGTGGGAGGTTGGTAGAATGTATACTTGAACATGGAATTGTCCAAGTTAAATCCCCAGTACCTACAATTAGGATGTTAGACATTGGGGAAGACCTCTCTTTGCCTAAGGTCCTGCAATGTCAATGACATCCAGAGTAGTCAGTACTTAATAAGACGTACCCAACAGTCCTGCTTGGTATAAGGCAAGTTCATAACAGAAGGGGGCTAGAACTCAGCCTCATTCAGACATTCAGAGGGTTTCCAGTTTAATCTTCAGTTTGAAAGAATCTCTGTCCAAGGCCCTGAAAAGCTTTACTAGTCTGAGCAGACATTACTGAGACCAGAGTTGGACTCTGAAATACAAGGGCAGGTCTTTCCATCCCTGTTGCTTGGACCTTTTTGAATTCAATTTTCCCTTGTGTGGAAGTAAACCCTTTATTTTTGTGCCCTTCTGCTTCTTCGCACTTATATTCCCCCCATAAAATGAACACTTTTCCAATATTGTTTATACAATGGCAAATCACCCATAACATTATACATTATCTTTAAACGATACACAGCATACATATAAATATTGTATAAAAACTGTTCACAATACAAATCTACCAAATTAAGCATCAGAAGCCTTGACGAGAATATATATAAACCAATATGAAAATGAGATAACAGTT
This sequence comes from Paroedura picta, assembly GCF_049243985.1. Lineage (NCBI taxonomy): Eukaryota > Metazoa > Chordata > Lepidosauria > Squamata > Gekkonidae > Paroedura > Paroedura picta. The sequence continues at coordinate 37,262,068 of NC_135380.1, read as the reverse complement.
GCTCATTCCTACTGTTTATATAACATTTCTCTCTCACACACAAAATAAATGCTAGATACCTTAGTACCAAATTATTTCATATCTCCTTGCATTTTGTTTAAAAAAAATTAAGGTGTATAGTGAAAGTTGAGCACATTTGTTCCTTGGTATGTGACAGCAATTACTAGATGCACTTGGATTATGTCAGTGGTTCTCAACTTGGGAGTTGGGAACCCTTTGGAGGTTGACCCATTCACAGGGGTTGCGGCAGGGCGAGCAGCTTGGCGGGGGGGGGGTGTGCCACCACTGTTGCCTCTATTCCTGCAGGTGCCCGTGCTTGGCTGCCAGCCACTCCAGCAGCGCCACCAGCACTGCACAGTCTCCTGCCAGGTGCTCCAGGTGCCAGCACAGCTCGGCGGGACAAGAGGCAGAACTGAACTGAGAAACCCCAGGAAAAAAAAAACAATTTATATACACTCAGGATCTTCACGCCATCGGTCAGTTTCAGTTTAATTTCCGTGAAAGAACCCTTGCATAATTTTATGGTTGGGGTCACCACAACACGAGGAACTATATTAAAGGGTCGTGGCTTTAGGAAGGTTGAAAACCACTGGGTTATGTCATTATTTCTTCAAAAGATATTAGCACAATCAGGGCTGGTTTAACCACGTAGCCCATGCAGCACAGGCTATGGGCCCTGGCTTCCAGGGGCCTCGCACAGTGCCTTCTCCTACATGGATCAGCTGAAGTAAACAAGTTGGCCCCCTCTTCAAGGTATCTGCCTTTTATGTAGTTAAACTCAGCTATCATATCACTCCTTGCTCTCCTCTTCTCCAAGCTACCTACACCCAGCTCTCTCAACCTCTCCTCGTAAGGCATGGATTCCAATATGGTGGTCTCTTGAGATTTTCAAGGCAAAAGATGCTCAGAGGTGGTTTGCCTCTATGTAGCATCATAGTATTTCTTGGTGGTCTCCCATCCAAATATTAATCCGGGCTTAGTCAGGCCTATGGAACTATAAATAGCTCACTTTCAATGACAGTTTCCTAGCTGGTGCGTGTTTAACTTTTTATATGTAGCCATCCTTCCCATCTCTTTCTGCAGAAGAAGGAATGATTTGATATGCAGCTGAGTGTAATAAAATGTAAATTGTCTCCCAGACTCACCCCCCCCCAAAAAAAAGAAAGGAACTAGGAGAGAGAGTATATATCATTGTAACTTATGTAATGGAGAGATTTCTGTCTAGCAGCTGAAATGTTTTTGTATTTGTTGAAAGTAATAGCACTTTGCTAATGTTATTGTTTGTGTAAGAGACCTGAAGTTGTTTTAAAATGATATCGATTACAGTTTGATGTGCTGCTGGGGAAAGAAATGAATGAAGTTTCATGAACATTTGCTACTGGTATGGTACAAAAAAAGCTAAAGAAGCTTATTCAACTGGACCAAATACTGCAAACAAAACTGTTCAAGAAAGAGCTCCATGCAGCATAAAGCCTGCGGACTCTGTTCAGTGGATCCAGTTTTTTTTAAATTCCCAACTCACCCCAAGGACCAGGGGAGGATTTGGCACAACCATTCAAAATGGATGCCACAAGCCACACTAAATTCAGACCACTGGTCCAATACTGTTTATTGCACCTGGCACTGGCTTTCCAAAAGATCTATTTCCGATCCAGGAACAGAACTGGGGCCTTTTGTGTATGTTTCAATTCAATCCAACAATTCAAATGAACCTGTGAAATAGAAGTCAGACCACTAACTCATCCAGCCGGTCTTTTTCTATATGTGCCACCTGAAATCCTTTAAAGGAGGGGCTATGATTCAGTGCTGGAGGATCTGCTTGGCATGCAGAAGGTCCTCCTGGGTTCAATATCTGCATCTCCAGTTAACAGGGTCAGTGAGGTGAAAGGCCTCTACCTGAAACCCTGGAGAACTGCTACTGGTCTGGGTAGACAAGAAAAGGTAATTTTCAAGCTGGCGATAGCAAAAACTTTATTCTAACAACAGAACAAGTTCCTTGGTACAATTAGCCTCGTTTTCGTTTTACTCCATCAGTGAACTAGTCTAGAGGAGGGTTACCTTGGTGGACCTTTGAAACTAGTAGACCCCAGATATATGTCTTTAAATATAAGGTATAAAATATAAGGAAGACTAATTTTGTTCGTATTCTTGGAAAAACCAATTAAGAAATACTACAGTATAATAATAAGTTCACTGATGAAGTAAAACAAAAATGAAGCGAATTGTACCTAGAAACTCATTCTGTTGTTTGAATTAAGTTTTTGCCATTGTCAGCTTGAAAATTCCCTTTTCTTGTCTACTCATCTTCAGCTGATGGGTCGTCTCTGCTTCTACTAACTGGAGAGCTAGTTTGGTGTAGTGGTTAGGAGTGCAGACTTCTAGCCTGGCATGCTGGGTTCGATTCTGCACTCTCCCAAATGCAACTAGCTGGGTGACCTTGGGCTTGCCACAGCACTGATAAAGCTGTTCTGACCGAGCAGGAATATCAGGGCTCTCTCAGCCTCACCCACCCCACAGGGTGTCTGTTGTGGGGAGAGGAAAGGGAAGACGACTGTAAGCCGCTTTGAACTTCCTTCGGGTAGAGAAAAGCGGCATATAAGAACCAACTCTTCTTTTTCTTCTTCTTCTTGTCTTGGTAGGCAATATTGACCTTGATGAACCAATGGTCTGATTCAGTACAAGCCTTCTTCATGTCTTCAGCTGATAATGACTGTCTTTGCAGCCATACACATGCAAAGCAAGTGCTGTATCACTGAGCCTTAATGTAGACCATTGGCCCACCTAGCTCACTACTGTCTGCTTTGACTGGCAGGGATTCACATCATCTCAGACATAACCTACTAGCTGAGATTTATTAAACCGGAGACGAAAAGATAGTGTCTACAACTTCATGATACAACCTCATGATTCAGCTGCTGAGCTAAGGACCAACTCCAAGTATTGCCACCACAGGCGGCAACCTTGCTTGACAATGGGAAGTCCTGATACAAATGGGTAGCTGTGTTGGTCTGAAGTAGTCCAGTAGCACCTTTAAGACCAACAAAGGTTTATTCAGGGCGTGAGCTTTAGAGTGCAAGCACTCTTCGTCAGATTATGATCTTCTTACATTATCATAGTCTAACGAAGAGCGCTTGCACTTGAAAGCTCATGCCCTGAATTAATCTTTGTTGGTCTTAAAGATACTACTGAACTCTGATTTTAATGGGAAGTCCCGTATTAGATGCTCAGTGCTTCAACTCCTGGATGACCCTGTGAGCAGAATTAGAAAGCCTTGTTTTAAGACACTGTGTGTCCAACCCACTAACAGTGATCAAGTGCCTGCAGCATTTTTGAAAGCCTGTGTGATGCAGGGGTTCTAGAACAGCGAGGCTAGGCTGGTGAGATCCGCCTTCCATATTGTGGGAGACAGTCAAGAGCAGGGATAGTCAAGCTGCGGCCCTCCAGATGTCCATGGACTACAATTCCCATGAGCCCCTGCCAGCATTTGCTGGCAGGGGTTCATGGGAATTGCAGTCCATGGACATCTGGAGGGCCTCAGTTTGATTACCCCTGGTCAAGAGAATATCATCTCTCTCTTGCAAGTGAGAACTCCACTCAGTTGTTTGTCGTGAACCTCAAGAAACCATCATGAATACCAACATGTTGTAACAACTCCTTTCCTAAAACAAAAGACATTTGCTTTGAAGCCATTCTCCACCATCGGTTCCCACCAGGCTTCTCTCCCCTTCTCATTGCTCCTGGTCCTTCCAAATCCTTCTCTGCATCATTGATCCATCTTTCTCCTGAGCCCCTTTTCTGGTCTCACTCCAGCTGGAATTCCTCGCATAACTTCTTCAATAGACTTCCATCATCTAATCATTCCACATGACCTAGCTACCTTAACCTTTCTGGCGCAATTAATGGGCCTCATTGACATATACCCGTTACACACACAGCCAAAAGGTATGGCCAGAAGATGGGGCTCAAAATGCCCTGTTCCAATCAAAGGCTGCAGTTTAATTGTATTCCTCACTGTCCCAGATGCTATTCCACTGGCTATTTTAGGTGAATAGTAAAAACTACTCCTCCCCCCCCCCTCCCCGGACACACACACACTTCCATTATGATCCTGCTGGGCTGGTTATTTCCGGCTTTTCTGATTCATTGGATGTGGCTGTTCTATTGGTGTTTTGATTTTTTTAATTATTATTTTTAATAAGTATCAATTGCTTTGGGAAACTGTAGATAGAAAAGCAGGGTACAGGTATTTTTTTAAAAAGGTAAACAAAAAGCAGCAGTATGTACAGGCAGGGGTAGTCAACCCGTGGTCCCCCAGATGTTCATGGACTACAATTCCCATGAGCCTCTGCCAGCAAACGCTGGCAGGGGCTCATGGGAATTGTAGTCCATGAACATCTGGAGGACCACGGGTTGACTACCCCTGTGTACAGGTATGACAAGAGCTGCCTTCATTCATCCCTCATTGTCGTCACTGTTGCTGTCATCATCAAGCAGAGGCTAGAAAGCCACCTGACAGAGATGCTGATTCTGTGAATTTAGGCATATTGTAAGTGGGTGGGCAGCAAGGATTATATTCATGCTTGGCTCTTGTGGCCTTTCTTGCATGCCCTGGGAAATGTCGATCACCACTTTGGGGTCGGGAGGCAAATTTCCTCCAGGCCAGACTGGCAAGGGATTCTGGTTTGGGTTTTGTTTTTGTTTTTTGTTTTTTGGGGGGGGTCATCTGGGCGTGGAATTGGATAGGCAGGTACCTGTGGATAGGCAGGTAGTTGTGAATTTCCTGCATTCTGCAGGGGTTGAACTAGATGGCCATGGAGGTCCCTTCCAACTCTATGATTCCACTAGGGGTCAAGCCCATTGCATTCTGGAATACAACAGGTGCTAGATCAGAGGTTGGAGTGGAAGAACTCTGCAGATGGCCTCTCCTGCCCTCCTGGACCTGAAAAGGCTGCAGGCAGCTATTAGGGAACTCACCGGCAAGGGCAGCTCTCAGGCGGCAGGGATCTGCAGCCTCCAAACCTTAGAGGGAAGTGGAAGGAGGAGGGGGTGGGTCAAGTGTGGGGGATGGAAGGCAACTGGCTCGCTGCTGGTCAGACAGACAAGCCGGTTGGAGGAGGAGGCACTCAAGGGCGGGACAGCTACCCTGAGTGGGTGTTAAGTGCTGAGTGGCACTTAAGCCCTGAGACAACGCTCCTCCTCCAAGGCCTTAACAGAAATATATAGTGGAAAAGACGATCATTATAATCAGAACAATCATAATCACAGGGCCCTCCCTGGCCCACATGAAATATGCCTGATCTCAACAAGGACCAGGGCTCTTTTCCCTGCTTCTAGGAAAGACCTATGCATGATGTTTATTCAGCACTATCTCCAATTTCGTAGACCGCAGAGGAGTCTAGCTCACACAAAGTTGCTGGATGCTTTGGCACTAACATTGCCCTTATATTGTTTGGGGCTTTCATGTCTCTGTGTATTACTCTTGAGTAAGATTATTTCCTGCAGAATGGAAAGCATGATTAAAATTTCCCTTCATCCCACATCCCCTCCCACAATTTTTAACTCTGGATTTCCTCATATAGAATATTCTGCCTGAGGTGTAGTACCATTTGTATTACTTTTAGCAACTGCTCTTGGGTCTTTCTTGAGATTGAGTTAAAAGGAATTTGTCTGAAGATCTACTCCTTTTCATTGATAATGGATTGCTATTCCAGTCCCCATACTTTTTTGATTGTTTGGGAAATTGCATATTCTTGATCTAATAGTATATTGTACAACTTTGATCTCATGGCCTGCAGTAACATGGATCGGGGGGGGAATGATAGAATCCAGAAAAATTACAAAAGAGAAATTAGTGTCTTCAATTCAATCAGTTATACTTAATTTATTTGTGGATGGGAATGCTCATTGTAAAAATAAAATTTTGGTACATTTCCTTATTGTGGCAGCCAGGATAGCGGTTGCCACTAACCGGAAAAATGTGGAATGAATTTCGGTGGACAACTGGGGAAGTAAGTTTTAAAAGTTTATGATTCTGGAAAAACTGACTAATAACATTAAAGTAATTAAAGGGGAAGGAAGAAAGGATACAATATGGTTTGGCTAGATTTGGTGAATTACTCAAACAATTTCCCAGATTGTAATCTATACAGAGCCTTGTGAGTAGAAATAATGGTCTCGTTATAGTAATGTAATGTAATGGCAACAAGAACTGAAATAGTTAATTAAAATTTCTGGGTGGCAATTTTGTGTGTTGTTTTGTTGTTGATGTTTTTAGGGTTCTTGTTGTGTTCTTCTGCCTTTGTATTTAACTTTCCCCCTTGTTATTGTCTTACATATATATATTTATATATTGATATTTAAAGAAAAAATGGAGAGCATGATTAATATCCACAATCCAACTCTTTAGCTATTAGAAAGCTAAATATGCAAGGAAGCAGCTATTCTTGATATTTATAAACCCTTTCTTTTCAAGTACCTTTTTGAGAAATGAGTCAGGGGTATTGATCACTCTAACTTCTGTATTGATGGGGTGCTGGGAAAGGCTCTTGTTTACTGCATAGCTCTGACTCAAAGGCATTGGCTCTAGTGCGAAATGAGAGCCTTTCTTATGATGTTTCCAGTTGCTCCTGAAATGAATGCTGGTATTTAAACTCTGCTCTTGCTGGGTCCCATAAAATTTAATCCGCTCAACGGGGTGATAAACCAGATTAAACCTTGAGCCACAGATTAAACGGCCCTGGTTCTCGGGTTCTTGAAGGACCTCATCACTTCATACGATCACGCCACTTGTTGTGGAAGAAATGAATATAGGTCATACTTGAAATACCTCCCAATTTTCACATCACCTCCCAAATTTCATAAAAGCTGCTAGCCAGCTTTTCAAATTATCCTCCAATTGCTAGTTAGGATGCTCTTAACAAGTTTCAGGTTAACTTTGTAGATCACATAATGATCCAAGATGCAATTCCCCACCGGCAGTCAGAAGAGATACAACCCAGACACAAGTTGGCATAACTAGCTCTTTGTTGGGAAATGAACTTAGCCAATATGCATTTAGACCATGAATCCTTCATGATCCCATATGGCCTTTGAAGCCGTACCAAAACACTTCTTTTTTAGCCCCTGCAAGGAGGGTCATTCTAGGACATCCAGATCAGGAACTTCCTCATTTTCCCACCCCTCCCATGCCTATTCATTGTGGAAGTTTCTGTTTCTTTCCTACCACTTCCTGACCCCTCCTTTAAAGAAAAAAAATCAAAATGTTATGAGAAGCATAGTTGAAGATAATAAAGACGATTTTTGTCTGATTCTAGTTAAAAGGGGGAGGCTGGGCCAAGGGGGTGGGATTTTGTAAATAAAAGAAAGACGTCAAAACCCAGGCATCTTTGCACTGCCCTGTTATTTCAGCTGCCGTCAGATCTCTCTGCTGTTTGGACAAGGCCAGAGAGAAAGAGAGAGAGACAGTGAGAGAGTGCTCACGCAGGTGCAAATGCAACACGACAGGTTTCCCGCCTCTCTCGTCAACATAAAGTAGCGTGAAAAGCCAAAAGATGCCTCTGCTGCAAAGACTCACTTGCTCTGGAGGAGAGAGGGTCTGGATCCTACAAAAGCAAAATAAAGTTGATGACACATGCCGGCATTCATGGGCCAGTCAGAACTAGAGATGTCAACATATGACTTCTCTTTTTTAAAAATAAAGTATAGCATTGGTGTGCACCCATTTGCATTGCTGACATTCCCAATTTGTTTGTGTTTTGAACCATGTTAAGTTATTTAAAGCAGCCTGAACAGCCCTGAGTAGCCTGATTTTGCTAGAGTTTGGAGCTAAGCAGTGCCAGTCATGGTTAATACTTAGATGGAAGACCACCAAGGAAGACGGGGGGGGGGTCGCTATATACAGGAAAGCAATGGCAAACCACCTCTGCTTATGTCTTGCCTGAAAGAGATACTGGTCACTATGAATGGGTTGCAAACTGATGGCATGCAATTATGATGATGTCATTTAAGTGCAATGGTGGGGAGAAGAACCACCTCAAAAGTTGCAAAATCAGCAAAATTGGTCCAAGAAAACAGAAAATATCAAAGCAGATACTATTGGTTTGGTTTCCCACAAGGGAGAAACGAAACTAAATCAGACATTTCCAAATCAATGACAATAGATGATAAATCTAATAGCATCCCCACTCAAGCTAAGAAATTGAAGGATGTTTCCCAAATTATTTCCCCACAATGATTTAGAGTTCCGAATTTCCTGGCCTTTTAGAATTTATACAAGAGGTATCTTCCATGGCCTAATTTCTTATATCTCAGTTTTGTTCAGAGTGCAATGCATGTTACAGTTTTGACAGTTCCTCTCTCCCTTCTCTCCTGGACCTGGATTAATGTTGGCAGATGGGGATCACGATACCTGGATCAGATGTGTGACTCAAGAATATTAAGGTGCAAGTGAATAGTATGAAATTTTGTGGATTTCAGTGCCACTTTTGGCGGCTGATCACTGTGGAGAACCAGAAACCTAGATGCCAACAGTGGATTTCTGTGTCAACCATCTATGCCACAACAAGAGTGGGAGCTACAAACAAATAATGGCACCATAACTTGTGGGAAATGGACAATTAATGGGGGATCAGGCCCCTACAATAAAGAAGTTAATTGGATTAGGTCACCCCCTCAAAGGGAAACTTGAATTAGATCCCAAAATGACTGCTGAGATATCTCTCAAGGAGATCAGAGAACATTGGGTCACAGATAAATTATTGTTAAATTATACCAAATTAGGAATCATTAGATATTAGTTGGTTAGGATATCCTAGTGGATGGGAATTATTGTGAGGGAAGGGAAAGTTAATGACAATGTTAAATGTAGAGGGCTTAATCAATTAATTAGACAACAGATGAGAAATTGCAGAAGAGAAGAAGAAGTCCGGGATAAGACCAAAAAGCAATGGGAACACCAGTGACCAAGACTGGTAGATAATGATGTGGTGACAACTAATAGGAGACAGATGATGCTAAGTGGGGCAGCGGTGAAAGGGCTGAGGATCTAAATGATCCAGGGATTTGGAAGATACAGTGGTGGGAGGAGGCTGGACAAGACAAAACGTTCAAGATATGGACAGGCTCACACTCTTTCTAACCTCCATTCCATTCCTAGAATCACAGGTAGAGGGGCCAAGAGTTATAACCCTTCTCCAACATTGATGTTGTACAATGCCAGGTCAATCAACATTAAGATTGCAACCCTGCAAGCTTATCTTGCAAAGCACAAGGTGGACCAGGTATGCGTGGTCGAGACCTGGGTGAAGGAGGGTGAAACAGTCTCCATGAAAGAACTTGCCCCCCCCCCGAGTTCATGGTCTTCATCAATACCAGATTTCAGGACATGGGGGAGGGATTGCTACCATGGTCCAGGAGACTTTCTCCTTCAAAGTGCTCCACACGCCAACAACTTTAGGAATTGAGTGTATTGGCCAGGATTAGGATTCAGTTGAGAACTTGGCTATCTGGTTGGTGTATCGCCTGCTTAATGCACTGATGGGGGCCCTGACAGGCTGCTGGAGGCAGTGGTTACCTGGGTATTGCAGTACCCAAATCTAATTATCTTGGGAGACTTCAACATCTGTACAGAGGTGCCTAACTCTGGTTCAGGTCTGGACCTAGTGTCATCCATGGCAAGGCTAAGGCTCCTGCAATTTGTTATTGGCCCAATACATCAAGCAGGCTAAATCCTGGACTTGGTGCAGGGCTGGAAGATGAACTGATTGCTAGGAATCTAGTGCTATTGTCAGACCTTGACAGGCTTATGAGAAGTGGCTTATAAATTCAAATAAATCAATGAATGAATGAATAAATACATGAATAAATGGAACTTAATGGGCACCTTGTGTCTCTTTTGCACTATATGCTATCCCAAGACTATTCCTCCTCATGAGAGATGAATCCATTAAGCACATGGGCTCAGGTGGCCCCTGCGGCGGAAATGACCTTCGAGGTGGGGGAGGGCATTCTGACATGTGGAACATGGCTGCCATCAGGCACAGATACCGAGCGAGCCAAATAAGGCATCTCTCCTGAAAGAACGTTCCATCATGCTTCCCTTCAGAGGCACTCTGTGTCTTAACTTAATCCACTTCAGATTATGAGTGCTAACCAGGAGGTCAATTGTCGTTCTGTAATGGTTTTAAGAGTCAGACGGAATCTATTTTCACTAGCCTTCTCCTTCTCCTTGACCCACTAAAGATCCCATGGTGAACCAATTTCCTCTACTGCCATCAAATGTTTGACAGGCCTCATTAAATAACCCACAACAAAACAACAGACCAACTCATTGCACTGTGTTGTAGAAAGAGACAGGGATGGCCAAATTAAGCAAAAGACTGGTGGAGAAGGAAATATTAAAGTTGGAGTCTTATAACAAGATTCTGTACAACTAAACTTCAGTGCACTCAGAAGCAAAACAGATGCAATTTAGGATGCCAGTCCCCAAGTGGGATCTGGGGATACTCCAGTTTTACAACTCATCCCCAGGTGACAGAGATCAGTTCACCTGGAGAAAATGGCTGCTTTGAACTCCATAGCATTATATTCCACTGAGGTCCCTCCCTGCCCCAAATCCTACCCACTCCCAGCTCCACCCCAAAGTCTCCAGATATTTCCCAACCCAGAATGGACAACCCTACACATAATTATATTTTTCAACATTTTATGGTCTAGTCCATTTTAAGGTCTCAACCAGTGGGTCAGGACCCCTTTGGGGGTTGCCGACCCTTTCACAGGGGTTGCAGCAGTGCAAGCAGCTTGGCCAGGAGGGGGCACCATCTACACAACAGCCTTGCAGGGTAGATCGAGATAGAGCATTTGTCTGTTTGGAACAGCTGAGAAGAGTGAGATCGGCATGGTGGGAGAAGGGACAGAACTGAACTGAGAAAAACCAGGAAAAAAACAATTTATATACAATCATGAACAATGGATCTTCACGCCATTGGTCAGTTTCGGTTTGATTTCTGTGAAAGAACGCTTGCATGATTTTATGGTTGGGGGTCACCACAACATGAGGAACTGCATTAAAGGGCCGTGGCATTAGGAGGGTTGAGAACCACTGATCTAGTAGGTACCGGCTAGACCCTAATTCAGACAAGGGACACCCTATGACAAGGGGTGTTTGCCAATCCACCCATGGGGCCTGGAGATCACCTGGAATTACAATTGATCTCCAGACTACATAGAGAAACAGGCTGTTTTGGTGGGTAGACTCCATGGCACTGTCCCACACTGAGGTTCCCACTCCCCCAAAACTTGCTTTCCCAAGTTCTGCCCTCAGTTCTTCAGGAATTTCCCAACCGGAAGTTGGCAAACTTACCTTGAACTGATTCACCAGTTGAACCCCCCCCCCTCCCCACACACACACGCAGAGTGAATTATGGTTGTCAGCTCTGGGTTGGGAAACACCTAGAGAGTTTGGAGGTGGAGCCTGGAGAGGGTGGAGTTTAGAGGGGAGGGTCTCTAACAGGGTACACGGCCATACAGCCCATCCCCCAAATTAGCCATTTTCTCCAGGGGAACTGATCTCGATAGTTTGGAAATCAGCTGTAACATCAGATCTCCAGGCCCCACATGGAGGTTGGTAACCCTAATTAGCTCTGGAAAGTAAAATAAAGGTACTTCTGTTCTCCACAGTGGTCCTTGATGGGAGAATCCATGTGAGAGTATAATCCTTTTCCATTCAACCCCTCCTCAATGACTTTTAGGTGCCCCACATGACAGCCAAGTAGCTGACCTTGGGCCAGTCGCCCACGCCTTCAACCTAACCTCCACAGATCTGACCTAGCTTGTAGGGTGCAGACCTCAGCATTCAGCCTGAAACACACAGGATTATAGGGGAAAGTACCCCCAAACCAATCAGATGGATACTTAAAAGTAGAAAAAAACAAAACTGGATTGCTGATAGTGTTATGAAAAATACCTCTACAATATCTCAACTATAACATTGTTGTCCGCTGTACGTCCCCCCGCCCCCACTTTGGCAACACAATCTACATTTTTAAAAGGAAGTTATTTTTGAATCTGTTGAGTAACAAATATCTGCCAGATACATCTCTCCCTCAATCAAGCTTTAAAAAAAAATGGCATTTGCTATTCCTGGGAGATTTCTGGTGTTTCTCACATGCTGAATTTACAACCCAAAATAACATCTCTGTGGAACATCACAATAAGAAACATTTCTCACAAGGTGATGCACAGCATAATGTATTCACTGTCTTTCTGAAGATGAGCACTTGTGGTAATTTTTCCTGACCAAATGACATCACTCCAAAAAGAAAGCATTATTTTGTGAAACAGGGCTACCCATGGAAGAAGAGGAAGAAGAAGAGTTGGTTTTATATGCCGCATTTCTCTACCCGAAGGAGTCTTCAAGTGGCTTACAATCCCTTTCCCTTTCCTCTCCCCACAACAGACACCCTGTGAGGTAGGTGAGGCTAAGAGAGCCCTGATATTTCTGAAGAAGAGTTGGTTCTTATATGCCACTTTTATTTACCTGAAGGAGTCTCAAAGCAGTTTACAGTTGCCTTCCCTTGCCTCTCCCCACAATAGACACCCTGTGAGGGAGGTGAGGTTGAGAGAGCCCTGATATTACTGCTCAGTTAAAACAGCTTTATCAGTGCTGTGGGGAGCCCAAGGTCACCCAGCTGGTTGCATGTGGTAGAGTGGGGAATCAAACTGGCTCACCAGATTAGGGGCATTTCCGCACATTAGTAAAAATAGTGTCACGCTCATGGAATGGCAAAGTGCAACATCATACCGTTCCCCCCCCCCGCCCTCCTCACTTTTTTGCTGTCTCGCCTTTGTCTGCCTTCTTTTTGCACATCTTACCCTCCTCACCTGCCGCTGGAAGAGGTAGAAGAGAGCAACACATCTGCTTGTCAATCAGTTCAGGCAACCAATCCCCTTGCTCCATATTCTGACACAGTTTAAAGGTCCTGCGATAACCGCTGATTTTTTTCAAATCATACTTCTCCCTCTGCTGGTTGCCTGCTGGTTGCTCTCTGGATGCTAGTGTTTTTTAGGGTGGTGAATCCACTTTTTGTGATTCCCAGAGGAGCACTTTAAAATGGAGGGTGTAGTGAGCAGTCAGCGGGCCAAACGCTGGATGTGAAGGGGCTGTAATATTCAGCTTGCATTTGATTGGCATCATGCTACATTTAAAAGGTTTGGAAATCCCCTCGACATTGGGGCTCCTAACCACTACAGCAAGCTGGCTGGAGAACGGAGCGGTTGGGAGACTCCCCAGGCATGTGCAAAAACTGTCATTTAATTTAACTAACAAAGACACCCGCCCTTAAAAAATCCAACTACAAATATGAGGATTGAGTGTTTTTCAAGATAGGGGTCTCCAGCTTTTTTGAGTCTATTGGCCTTTGATATTCTAACACAGTGTGGAGAGCATAGCCACAAAATAGCTGCTAGGGAAGGTGCACCCAGCCATGTGATAATGAAGCTCCTTAGGCTGTGGCAGCAGCCACTTGTTAAAGCAACATTCTAAAAAATGTACAGAGCCAATAAAACCTCCAATAGGACCCAGAAAGCCCCACCGGTCCCCAGCCACTTCCTAAAAACACATTGTTGTCATCAAGATAGGTATTAAAGGGCCGTATGGGTCAGAAGAGCAGTTGAGAATAGGTCAATGTGGGGGGGGGGGGGAAGCACAAGAAAAAGACATAGGCTGACTCTTCCCCCTGAAAGTTTATAGTATCTTTGTGGGGGAGATTTGGATGTGAGGAGGAAATTTTCCTAATTATTTATATCCCCCCAGTGATTCTTCAATAGCTTCGAGCTTGTCACTCCAAACTGTAATCTGGACTTGATGGTCCAAGGCTCACTGGGTGAGCAAAGGAAGCCAGATTACCTGTATGGGGGGGGGGGTAGGGAGGCTCTCCCTATACAGAAAAAAAGGGCAAATTAAATAAAAAGTGCAAAAAAATTTTTTCTAGGCATTTTTGATGGAACATGGATTATTTGCCATGAGACAGTTGGTTGCTGTGCATTCCATATTTCAGATAGTTTGGAGTTCTCTTTTAAAGAGTTAAGGTTTTTCCATGAATATTTCGATCAGCTGTTATCCATGATACCTACATGGAGTATCCAAGTTTAGAGGAAGAGTACATCTCTGAGGTCAAGATGTACTAAGCTGAGCTTTCTCCTACATACAGGATTTAAAGGTTTTAGAAGGGAATTTGGCTGCTGGAATCGTGGGCTAGATGGACACTGGGTTGACTCAGGGGCCTCTTCTAAGGAGTTTATGAAATCCATTCCCTCGTCCCTATGCATGCCAACAGTTGGGTGTTCTTGGCACTAATCTCAGGGCCACTACAGGAGCTGAGACAATCTGTTCACTGCCACAAGCAGAAAACCAGGGTGAAGATCTGCATCTCATTTGGGGTAGAGTTGTATGTTGTTAATTTCCTTTTTATGGGTAGGTCTGGCAGCCACATTCAGATGTTTGAAACCCAACTGTCCCTCTGGCTGGCGGGGCTTCCAAAAACAAGATGACAGACAGACAGATTCTGAAGATGGATGAGCAAGAAGGAATGTCATAACAGGGCAGCTGCGGCCATGAATGCGAGCAACAAATGGCATTTGAGGATGGAGACAGAAAATTAGACGCTTCACCCAGCAGGGTTCATGTTATCTCAAGCCTCCATGCACAGAGCCAACGGAGAATCAGCAGGAGGCTGTCTTGGCTGCCGTCAGAAGGGCCTCTCCGAGGGTGCTCTGCACCAACCCTTTGCTGCTGGCTCATAACTGCAACCCACACTGGAAACAGCTGTAGCAATGACTGAAGAGCATTGTCTTGTACCAGCAGGGATTTTCTGTTAATTCCTTATGAGCGATGGTGAAAAACATCCCAGCCCAGAGATCTAAGTACTGTTTAAGGACCCTGACTCAAACCCGTAGGTAAGGTGTTGCTGCAGGGATGCAGTGTATGCCTTGAACTAAGGCTCCCAAGTGCCAGATTCTTGCATCTTGCAGCCCCAACCACCAGTGCCACGTTTGAGGCCACAAAGTTTCAAGGGCTGTTTCTCGGCACCGTCTAGACCAACAGTCCCCAACCCCTGGTCCGAAGACCGGTACCGGTCCGTCGATCAATTGGTACCGGGTCGCAGCTCCTCCTCATCCTCTCCTGGCTGCTGCCTCCAGCAGCCGCCATGGCTGGGGCTCCCCCTCGGCATGGTACTGCACAGCTGCTGCTGGCAGAACCCCCCCAGTGGGTGGCAGGAAGTCAGGGGGGTGGCGGGAAAGCAAGTGGAGCAGGGGCTCAGGTGGTGGTGATGTCCCTTGGCAAAAGACCCTTGGGCCTCAGTAAAATTGTCAACCGCTGACCGGTCCCCGGTGATAAAAAGGTTGGGGACCACTGTCTAGACAACAACAAGGCTTTTCAATGCAGGTAATAGAGTTTCACCATACTAAATGTTTCACAAAGTTTCACAAAGTCAGATACATTAGGAGGGACTGTAGTCTGTGCTGCTGTGCTGAAGCTAGGGTCCAACTTTGTAATTTTTTTATCATTTAATGTGTCATATTACATTATCTATTAAATAAATAAATAAATAAATAAATAAATAAATAAATAAATAAATAAATAAATAAATAAATAAGTTGACCCCTCTCCCAAGCACCAATCCAGCTCCACCAACCTCTATATTGGCAAGATCTTAGATTAGAGCCTTTAGTCTGATCAATTTATCTCTTTGGAAGAGTTCTTTTCTTGGCTAGGTTAGTTTGACCTTTTGCTCTGGATTATTCTTTCATCTTCAACTGCTCCTTTTGGACCTGGGCTTCCTGCCTGACCTGAACTGTTATCCCCTTCGGACTATTCTGTTCCTTGGCTGTCACTCCTATCAGCTTGAAACTGCACCTCATCCAACAGTCTGCCAGTTTCCTAGAAATATGACCCTGAAGAAAACCTGCATGCCATATGGCAAACCTTCTCTCTTCTCTACAAACCCTTAACACCAAAATCACAAAAGTCCAAAGGCAGATCAGAGCATTCAGTGATGAAGGAAGGACATTCCGAACATGCTCAGGGATACTTTTTGTGTCTTGTGTATTCTAGTCATACATCTTAGCATTGACTTAATGCTAAGGATATGACACCACCCAATACTACATAGGACTATTGGCCTAATCAAGGCCACTGAATCTACTCTGACTTCCATCTGAGATGACTTTCCATCTCAGACAGAGATCTTTCACATGCTGTCTGAACCTTTTAGATGGAAATGTTGGGGTGTGAACCTGAGCCCTCCTGCATGTATGGCTGCATAATGTATTGTTTCCAGGTCTGGCCCCAGGTCCATCTTGGTTCTTGTAAAACTTACAAGTGACTGGGAGTTCCCAGTTAAAATTTTATTCACAGCAGCACAGGGGCCTGATTTGGACTGGGACCACAGCAAGTGAGGAGAGGGGGCTTATGCATTCCTCCTGGCATTCCCTGTTCCAGGTTGGGAAATCCCTGGATCTTTGGGGGGGGGGGGTTAATTTAAAAGTGGTGAGGCTTGGAGAGGAGAGGGATTTCAGTGGGGTGTAGTGAGCACCTCCCAAAACAGCCATTCTCTCCAGGGGAACAGACCTCTGTTGCCAGGAGATCTCTTGACAACCCTAAAACCCTCATGCTGTTATCATGACCTGAAATGGTCATGGGGAGCCCAGGGACACATAAGTTTCCCTAATAAGCCAAAGAGTTGCTCCCTGGGGCTACTTCAGGTCAGAGAAAATGGTGTGAAGGAACTGCAGGGCCCTTAACCCAGGGGTAGTCAACCTGTGGTCCTCCAGATGTTCATGGACTACAATTTTCTGGCAGGGGCTCAAGGGAATTGTAGTCCATGAACATCTGGAGGACCACAGGTTGACTACCCCTGCTGGGCTCTCCATTTGACTCAAGAATTGTCATCTTGGGCTTTCTTCATAAACAATATTTCCTTCATTTCTTCACAAACCAGAAGGTCAGCAATAGGGTTGGGCACTTTGGCATCCCAAGTGGCCATTCGCGCCCAAACGGTGCCCAAACAGTGCGGTGCTGGTTGCTTCGAGTGCAAACAGCTACTTTGGATGCCAAAGCACCCAACCCTAGGCAGCAATGAGGAGCTGCTTACAACCTGATGCCTTACAACATGAATTGTTTGTTCCCTAACTGCTGTACTTACCCAGTGTTACTACTGTTGTAACTATTATGTCATTCACCATTCCAAATGTTGCAATGTACCTTTCCGCTCCCTATTGGTTCTATGTACACCACTCCAGGACGTCACAGTAAGGGATAGTATATCAATCAAATGGATGGATGGATGGATGGATGGATGGATGGATGGATGGATGGATTGATGGATGGATGGATGAACTGCACAACACTGCATTTCTTGATGAAGGCAACAAAACCAACAAATAGGCTTCCCTAACAATCAGCAGTAAAAGTTTTCTCCCTCAGGAAAGGTTTTTCTTTCCTTACAATCGATGCCTTTTACAATGGTTTTATATGGTAAATTTTACTTTATTCTGTAAGAAATTAATTTATCAGTGTTTAAATTTTCTTTGCTTCATGCGTTCTATATTCAAAAGCTTGCTCTATTTTGTATGCTCATTTTAATGTTTGAACCGGCCAGTCAATAGATTGAATCAGCGCTACAACACATAACATCAGAACACCTCCCATTGCTCCAGCTTTGGATACTCACGTGTCGACGAATTTCCGGCTGAGGTCCACAATGGTGAATGAAGAGCCCTTTTGAAAGGGAGGGTCCCGGATAATTTTGTACCCAATCGGCCGGCAGGCAGTGCACAGCCCACTCTGTGGGACGGAGTTAATCATGGCGGCATCAATCTCTAGCTGCTCATCTAAGGTGTAGATCTGGATGCCGTAGACTTCCTCATTAACCTCTTTGGGATCCATCCGGATGGTCATGGGGACGTCACAGAAGAAGTTCTGAGGCCCAAGGGAGATATTCCGCCCGCTAACCAGCAAGAGCTTGATGTCATTCACTGCTTCGCTGGAATCCCATTCCTCAGAGACATAAGTCACCCATATGGTCAGAGACTCTGGGATCACTGGGTATTGAAACTCCAGCTCCAAATAGCAGCCTTGGGGTTCAGGGCAGGCTGGGGGGACAGTTTCCTTGATAACTGCTGAGTTGGGACTCCAAGTCCTCACACTGGGATTACAAGGTTGTTCTACATCAGGGTGACCTTGAATGCAAAAAGACAAAGGTCTAGTGAAGCAACAACAAACATAAACAGAAATCTTAGCCAAAATGGAATCTGAGAGATTTTTCACATATCCTGACAATTAAATTCAGAGACAAATTTTTTTCCCTCTTATTTTTTTGCCCGTCGCACAAAAAACTGCTCAAAAAAAAAAAACCGATGCAATTAGCATGTGTTGGTAGTTTGGTTTTTATTATCATCATTAAACATGTGGTTGGAATACCAGAAAACAAAAGATTCAGGATACCACAGTGGAACAAGCAACCAAAACAAGAACCTGTGTTGGCTCTAAGCATCAACAGGGGTGACAATAAACAATTTCTAAATCGTTTTAGGCCTTGTCTGAAGAAGAATCCGAAACAGAGAGCCAACATGGAAACTCTCTTTCACAAGTTTTTTCAGAAGAAAAACAAAAAGACATTTTATACAAGTTTCTCTGTGTGAACTTTTATTTGTGTTGATGTTTAGAGCCAACACTGGTTCTTGTTTTGGAATACATGAAAAGCCACTTCATACATTCATCAGGTTGCTTTTCTCCCCCTTTTTGCATTGTGCTTGAACCTGAAGCTGCCAGCACTTTTGGTAAACAGCACAGGTGTGTCCTCCACCACCACCGCCTCCACCACCCTCCAAGTTTACCTTCCAGGCTTCCACAGATAATCACAAACTGGTCTCTGAGTTGAGGGTGAGTGGGTCATGGGAGCTGGACCACTAGGGCCTCTGCTGCACTCACAGCAGAGCATGGCTGGCCGGCCTCCCACCACTCTCTGGAAAATGGGAGGCCTGGGAGTACAGTGGCCCAGCTGGCGAGCTGAGCTGCTCAGGCCAGTGCAGCCAGTCTTCTGCCCCCAGTCCTGGATTACCTTCTGCTGGCTCATCCTGCAGCCTCTCCCGGCCTCTGCGAGCCTGCCCAGGGCAAAGGGGAGGGCTGACTGGGACTGGCCTCCTCTCTTTCCCCAGAAGGCACACTGTGCCATTTCCCGGCTTTGGCGAGCCTGCCGGGGCAGGGGGGGGAGGTGAATCCCAGTCCTCCCTCCCCTTCGTCCCAGGAAGGGTCAGCGAGCCCGAGAAAGGCTGCCCCGGCAGTGTTCAGGCCAGAGTTCTCCTCGGCCAGTGTGTGTGTGTGGGGGGGAGAGTGGGGCTGCCCCACAACTTTGCCGCAGCGTTCCAGAGGCCGGACCGGTTCCGCCCAGGAGGGCTCTGCACAAATATTAATACAGCTAAGTATTAAAGATAACTTAAGGATACATGCTGGAGGGAACTGGGGGTCCCCCCTTATACTAGTGCTTTGCACTGGGTTTGGCAGATCAAGGACCCTGATCAGCCGGTTCTGAGATTGTAACAGTTGGATTAAATAACAGAGAATGGTTAGTTTTACCACCATCTCGACTGAGCAGGAATGTTTATCAGGAGATTGTTGTGGGGAATGCTGGTTTTAACTGTCCGTGAGGTTTTATGGCTTATTCTGTTTTTATTCTTTTACTTTGTAAGCTGCCTCGAGACGCCATTGTCAGGAGAGTTAGGATATAAGTCTAAATATAAATAAGTAAATAAAACACATTTGAATTCTCTCCAACTTAAAAACACTCATTGCAGACAGAAAACTAGCTCAGGGTGTCTCCCTGAGAAGCTACTTTTCTGTGTGCATGGCAGTTATAACATGATGAATACTCAATCATGTGATTTTTCTAAAATGCATTCTGAGGGGGTGGATTCCAAGGAGAGGTGCACCCCAACTAGCACATATTCCAATTTCTTTACAAAAACGTATGCCAAGACTAGCTCTTTTCTGCAGTTCAATGTCAACTAAACTCAGTTTAAAATTGTGATTCCCCCATACCTCCCTAGCGGTAGAGGCACGTGCATTTCTTCTCTCTCGAGTTTAACTCCACAATCACAGAACAAAAAGGCTGCAGCCTGATCACAAAGCTACTTCTGACTGTTTCCATTCCATGGGACGGGGATATTACACTCTAATGAAGCCTTCTGGGAAAAAGAGAAGCATGATCTCTGTGGGAAACGACTTCATCTGGAAAGGTCCAAGGCACAGAAAACAGGCAACCAAGCTGATAAGATAACAGAGAACTGAAACAAATAGGCTGAAAGCAGCCAAATGTGAGAGGGAAGAAACAAGGTAAATAAATATATTTCTGCTTTGCTGGCTGTGGGGGTGCAAAGCCAGGAGCGAGTGGAGAAAGGGTATACAAAGAGCTAGGCTGCAATGTTGCTTCTCTTGCATCGTGGACAATTCTTGGGTTGTGTTCAAGTATAGCATTACCAATTGCCAGGAGGGGCCTGGAGTTCTTCCAGAAACAAAGCTGATCTCCAGACTACAGAGGTCACTTCCCCTAGAGGGAATGGCAACTTCAGAGGACAGACTTTATAGAATGATAGAGCTCCCTCCCCTTTGCAAACACCCCCTCCCCTAAATATCCAGAAATTTGGCAACCCTACTCCATGCACGCAAAGTGCTGTCAAATCGTAGCTGACGTCTGCCAATCCCTCAAGAGCGTTTCAAGGCAAGATCCCTTTAGAGGTGGTTTGCCATTGCCGGCCTCTGCTTAGCAATCTCTGACTTCTTTGGTGGTCTCCCTTCCAACCTCGCTTAGTGTCTGAGATCTGACATGATCTGGCCAGCCTGAGCCAGCCAGGACGCAAAAACTGCATTTAGGTGTATGTACCTAAGTAAGGAAATTGCCAAGTAAAAGGCTGGGCTGGGGATGCCGAAGATAAAGCTCAAATGACTTTAGGTTTAGACAAATAGTGTGAATTGTTTTCAACAGCACTTTGGGTTACGCCTGGATGGCATGGAGACACGGGTGATTTTTGCCTGGGGATCAGGTCAACTTGTGATTCTCCGTAGCTCAACTTTATGCATGTTCAGTTCCCAGACAAAAGAAAGAATTCTCTTGTTTTTTTTTTGGGGGGGGCATTGTAGAGCATGGGAGAGCAAGAGCCACATCCTGCATTAAGGAGTAAAATAGCCTGGAGGCTTGTTTACTGCCCCAGGGATAGGACCAGGCCCTATAATCGTCCACGGCTTGTTCTCATTTTCTTCCTTTCCCTATCGTTCTGTTCTGACCTCACGGATGCTGGTCCGTCCCCCGTCCACTCCACACCCCTGCTTCCACCCCAATCTCGTTCTTGGGAGGCTTCGTCCATCTCGCCAAAGTTTAATCAGTGTGAGTAGCGAATGCACCACAGGGCTCTCTTTATCTTGGAAGGCGTTTGTGAGCACTGCGTAGACACACGGCTGGGGCCAGCCATTACTTCCTGGAGGACAGCCAGCCATGGAAGCCGTCCGCTCCTCCATTCCCAAAAGGGTTTCAGGGAAGGTGGAGCTGTCTTAAAGCACCCCAGCTTCTCAGGGCAGGCAGAGGAAGAAAAATGCATCTCAGTGGCCCGAGCCCAAAGTGTCTTTGTTAAGCGGCTCTCCCTGCCTTTGGTGCTGGGCCCTCGGAGACCTGTAAAATGCAGCCTTTGTTTTGCTTTTATTGTTAGAGCCACAGCTGTTTAAGCTGAGACAGACTCAAATTTGTTGGTTTGTTTCCCTAAAATACAGTTTTATTTATTTGCACCATTCCCCCCTCCCCCCCCCCCACACACATCTCAGTCTCATTCCTGGCCTTCGTGACTGCAGAAAACCTACCCAAAACATTAGCTAAGCAGTTTCAAAACAGGGGGTGGCAATTCAGTTTACCATTATGCTAAACTAAATAACTATTATGCTGAACAAAATTTGAGTTCAGTGGCACGGTTAAAACCAACAAGGTTTTATTCAAGGTGTAAGCTTTTGTGCACATGCACACTTCTTCAGATACAATGAGGAAGCCCATCCATATAGACAGGACCGGCTTATTCCAGGGACACTGCACTGTGCTGTCTCCCACCCCCCATGAGACACAGCTGTAGCCGTTCCCCTTTTCTCTCTTTGAAGACACTCCTTTCCACTGTGTTTGGTGCCTTTCCACCCCCAGTTTTGCTTCTTCTACTACAACTGTACTCTACTAGGGCCTCACAAATCCTTAAACTAGCTCTGCTGCTACAGGCCCCACAATTCTTAAACCACTCCTGCATCTAGGTAGCGGGTGAGCAGTAAATTAGCATACAACGTAATGAAGATGTTTAACAGATTCATGGACCAAACAGGAAAAACAAGCTCAATTTATATGGCTATCATTTGCGTGGGTTTAATTGAAATCCGGGAGGAAACATCATGAAAGAAAGAAATATGTTTAAATTGGAGACTAATGGGCAGATGTATCTTTAATGGTGGAATGCTGAGAGTAATTAATTTAGACCTTGCCTTTACTCTCCATCCAATTCCTCTCCAGCATGGAGGTGACCTTACAGCACCTTCGTCTTTGAAGTGGGTCAATTGAATGTAGAATTATCTCCCCTGTTACCAGACCTGATAAATGTATTCCAATCTACCTTTCCAAATTACATTACATTTTACTATTCATTATGTTACATTACAATTTACTATTCTAATGTATTATTCCAAATAAGAAAATAAAGATGACACATGGCCGCTTCATAAAATAAAGAGGATGTATGGCCCTCTTGGGGGATTAGGGCTGAATGAGGTTAGCATACATAGTGAAATAAGAATGACATTAGCAGACGTAGTGAGATAAGAAACCAATATCTCTGTTAATTCCTGAGGATTTTATTGTTCTAAGTGTTGAAAGAACTTGCACCCCAGCAGTTTTCATTACTAGGCTATTCCTGAAGCTCCTTTGCAATAAAACAGATACTTTGAGGTCACTGGATGTCCTGGAAGTCTGATATGTTCTCCTACAGGTTTCTCAGTCTTATGATTCTTGATGTCAGATTTGTAGCCATTTATCCTTTGGTGTAGTGTTTAACCTGTTTGCACCACTTCAAAGACTGACTACCCACATGTACATACCATGTTGTAATCCTGCTCTCCCTCCAGTGTGTGTGTGTGTGTGTGTGTGTGTGTGTGTGGGTGGGTTTTCCTTCCCTACTATTTTCATAGCAATCCTGTGATCATAGAATCATAGAATCATAGAGTTGGAAGGGGCCATACAGGCCATCTAGTCCAACCCCCTGCTCAACGCAGGATCAGCTCTAAGCATCCTAAAGCATCCAAGAAAAGTGTGTATCCAACCTTTGCTTGAAGACTGCCAGTGAGAGGGAGCTCACCACCTCCTGAACTACTCTGACTGTGAAAAACTTTTTCCTGATATCTAGTCTATATCGTTGTACTTCTAGTTTAAACCCATTACTGCATGTCCTTTCCTCTGCAGCCAATGGGAACAGCATCCTGCCCTCCTCCAAGTGACAACCTTTCAAATACTTAAAGAGGGCTATCATGTCCCCTCTCAACCTCCTCTTCTCCAGGCTGAACATTCCCAAGTCCCTCAACCTATCTTCATAGGGCTTGGTCCCTTGGCCCCAGATCATCTAAGAGTAAGGCAGAGACTGATGTAAGTGTAAGGCAGAGACTGACTGGGCAACAAGATTGCCAGCCCAGCAGTGATGCCCAGTGGGAAATTTTGCAGGGCAGGGATATGTTCTACACGTTATGAAGTCCTTGTATCCCATGAGCGTTCACCCTATTCTTGCTAGCCAAAAGTACTCTGAATGTTCCATGCTTGGCCCTTAATACTCCGGTGTGCAGAGCCCCTATGAGAACTGAGCCCACAAAGTCTGGAAATCTTCTAAATCAGTGGTCCCCAACCTTTCTGAGGTTGGGGACCGGCAGGGCATCGGGGCGCGGCCCGCGGCCCGCGCGCGCCACGCCCACGCATCGGCACGCCCACGGGTCGCGCCCACGCATTGGGCCGTGCCCACGCATCGGGCCGCACCCGGGGCCGCGCCCACGCATCGGGCCGCACCCGGGGCCGCGCCCACGCATCAGGCCGCACCCGCGGGCCGCACCCGCGCATTGGACCACGCCCGCATGGGCGCGGCCGGCCCTGATTCCCTCTCCCCGCCCTCCCGCAGTAAGAAGCTTCCTGGGCCGCAAGCTTGCGGCCTGGGAAGTTTTTTACTGCGGGGGGGGACGGGGAGAGGGAGCCGCGGCCCGGCGCCATGGCCTTCGCGGCCCGGCACCGGGCCGCAGCCCGCAGGTTGGGGACCACTGTTCTAAATTAAAAGCACTAAGAGCACATCTGGTCAAGAGGACGGGTGGAGGGAGAGATGTGGAATATGTGACGTCATTAGACCCCTCCTGAATGTTAATCTGGGGAGTTATAGTAAAGTGGGAGCTTCTGCCTTCATGCCCAGAAGCATTAGGGTGGCTGGTGTTAGAAACCGCATACTGGATTAGGAGGGCCTTTGGCAAGGCTGGCTCTCCAGATGAGGCTCATGAGAACTGTAGTCCATGAACATCTAGAGTGCCACAGTTTGGCCACCCCTGGCCTTTGTTCTGCTCCAAAACAACTCTTCTTGGGGCCTTATTTGATTTGACACGGAGCTCATTTAATAAGAAAGAAGGAGGAGGTCATTTACGGAGTTATCTGGGGTCTTGCATAATCAGTTCTGCTTAGCGCCCAGCAATGTAATTTTACCATTTCTTCCTCAAGCCATCCCCCTAGAATGAGATCCACTCTGGGTGAGGACTAACTGCAAGACAGTAGCAGAAAGAAGCTGCACAGAACAGGAGATAAATTCTCCTGTGCTCCTCTCACCCCATCCCCCAACCCTTCTTATACCCATAGACACTGATCACTCTGCCTGCTGCACAAATAAGTCCCCCCCCCACCAACAACATCATCTTCAGCTGTACAGAAATAGAAAGTCCTGAAACTGCTAATCATTTGCCTCACTGTCCTCCCCAACAGATTTTCTCCTCTTGCATGCATTGTCATTTTGCTCGTTTGCCATCTCCCAAAATTCCAGCCAATGAATTTACTGGAAGGAACGCCCATGTCCAAATTTTTGGATTTTAAGCACACAGATCCATGTTCAACCTTGACTTGCAGCCAAGAATCCCAGATTGGGGAAGGGGAGGGGGCGGGGGAACAAACTTGGAGAAACAGAAAACGGAGACCCAGAGGATTTTCTTGGCCTTATGACGATGAAATTGCATATCCTACAAGTTTAGGGGGGGGAAATCTCAGGACAAAAGGCCTTCACAAAATATATCCCGCAGCACTGCACTAAACTAACATTATGTTCTCGAAAAAACGGGGATCCCTAATGTTCAGCTTCCGTCCCTGGGTCTGTAGGATTGTTAACCCTCCAGATGCATGCCAAAGCCCATCTCTTTCAAAAGCGCCTGCAGATTTCCACCCAAATAATTGCTCTGCCTGTCACTCATACCCTCTCTATTTCAGGGCAGCTATTGTATTAGCGATGGGCAGATGTGGCCATTTTGTTTCTTTTTCTGATTTCTCATGCTGTTATTGGCCATTGGTTTCAGTCTACCTCGTTTTTGCTACTTTCTTTTACGCTGTTTTATGTACACGTCACTTGTATTGTTATACAGTTAGTTAATCCACTGAACTCATGGCAACAAGAATCACTACCTAAGTTTTAAAAGGGATTAAACAAAGCCATCAGGGTTAAAGAGACCTGCTCTGTTCTGAGGTAAGATACCTATGAATGACAGTTGCTAGGAGCAACAAGGGGAATCTACGGGCCTGGCTTGTAGGACTTCTGGTTGTCTGCTATAAGCAACAGGATGCTGGTCGAAATGAATCCATGCTCTGATCAAGCAGGGCTCTTGCCTCATACATAAACATTTGATGCAAAAAAAAAAAAAAGAAGTATAAAGGGCAATAATATTAATGAGGAAAACTAGAGTGAGATAACTGTAACTGGTGAAAAACCTAAGACTCTTGAGCAGGAGTAGTCAAACTGAGGCCCTCCAGATGTCCATGGACTACAATTCCCATGAGCCCCCTGCCAGCATTCGCTGGCGGGGGCTCATGGGAATTGTAGTTCATGGACATTTGGAGGGCCGCAGTTTGACTACCCCTGCTCTTGAGTTTCTTTCTGACAAAGGGCAGATGACATCGTCATCAGAATGAGAATATTCTAATCCAGCCAGAAAGCATTCACATTTCACTTTCATCCCGACCTTGAGATGCTTATTTATGCCACAGGGCACTACATCCTTATCACTATCTTGCTCCTTATATTTGGGAAACAGCCTCCTGGGAGGAGACTGTCTGGGGCTAAGTCCTGCAAAGTCCACCCTGATTGGCCCTCCCCCTCCAGCTCCCGCCCTCCCTCCTTGCCTGCTAGCAGTGCTGCTGCCTCCAGACAGGGCTTTGCCTCTGAATGGGAAGCTGGGCCGCAGAGATGCTGCCGATGGGTAGGAGCCAGGAGGGGGAGGCCTTCCAGCTTCCCTTTGGCTGCAAAGCCCTATTGCCAGCTCACGGAGGGGATCGCAGCCAGGAGGGGCCTCCCTCTACCCCTTTCACAGCCCATTTTTAAAATGGGCTTTGCTACTAGTTAAATATATTTCTGGATGAGTTTGGAGAACAGGTGCTTTGGACGCTCGCAGGCTGTAGCCAAAGGAGGAAAGAACATGAGATATGCATGATGTTCCTTTCCAGAGGCAATTAGCAGCTGCACATGGCCACAAAGGCTCATAGTTCTGTCTTACACTGAGTCATCAGTCCATCTAGCCCCTTACAGCCAGCTTGGGGTTGTGTTTAAGAGTGGTGGCTTCAAGTCTGGAGAGCCAGATTGGATTCCTCACTCCTCCACATGCAGCCAGCTAGCCACAATCCTGCTAAAGCTGTTCTCACAGAGCAGTTCTGTCAAAGCTCTCTCAGGAAGAACATGCTCAAATAACTCAAAATGGTGGGCATGTGGGAAAACCTGAATGCATGCATTTCCACACTGGGCAGCCCCACATTAGATTCTGCCTCGACTGATGAAATCACTGTAACTGGAAATTTAAAAAAATGATGGTAAGTCAAATTGCAATTCAGAAATGTGCCTGGAAAGGCAGATTTTAATGTGGAAACATTATTTGTAATGTGCTAGATTCAGGGCGGGCAGGACTGGGGCACCAAATAACAAAATATAGACACAGATGATGCATTTACAAATCTAACCCCCCTAAGAGTGATTGATGGAACCGAGAGAGTGAGGAACATCTTCAGCTGTATCCCCCAATATATTAGGCAGAAGATATTGTTTGTAAAGCAAACAACAACAGAAGGTTAAGCTCCTGGTATTTATACCACAACTGGCCAATCCAAAGGCTTCATGTTGCCTGCCACTCAGAAGAGTTGATGCAGGAGGCCTCTATGCCCTTTTATGACTGAAGAAAGGCTATAGGACTCACACAATAATCCACCTGACTAGTTCTAACCACAGGTTCTCAGCTGACACCACAGAATTCTTTAAATTGTAAGCAAGATGATAAGCAGCCAATGTTTTATGGTGTTACAGTGTAAATTACAGTGAAGAAGCCTGCATACTCATTCCAGTCCCGTCTATGAAAAAGAAAGAAATTCAGTGATGTCAGCATGTTGGAACACTCCCAGAGGTGTCCCGTCCCCCCTACCACCATCAACACAGAGAGACCTGGAAGCCTTACTTTCCTCTCCTCACAACAGCCATCTTATGAGGCAGGTGGGGAGCTCTGAGAGAACTGGTTACTCAGCACTCTGCAAATGGAAGAGGAGTAGGCAATTAAACCCATTTCTCCAGATTAGAGTCACTGGTCTTAATCACTACACCATGTTGGCTCTTAAAAGCAGTGTTCAATTTACGACTCATACCTCAATCCAGATTGTTTAAAAAAAAACAGACTGTGGCCTGCAGTAAACTAGTGCCTTCTGTTGTCAACCCTCTTCTGATTCACAAAGCAAATGTTATCGATTCCCCCCAACCCCCTTCCTGAATCTAGGCAGAGATTCTACCATTCCCCCCACTATTTCATTTACAATGCAAAATATATTGATCAGGCAGATCAAAGCCTGGCTTTTGTCCTGGCAGTGCTGGCTCAGCTCTGCGGGGGTTCAAAACAGGAGAGACATCTCTGAGCGGTGCAGAGGAAGCTGTACGCTGCTGTTCACATTCCCTGTTGTTCCCTTCCCTTCTGCAGCTTGGCTCGCAAAGCAGGGCTTTAGGGGTAATTTTATTGGAGATTTTATGCACCTGCGTAACCCGCCACAAGGCTTTCGGGAGTGGCGGGCTAGAAATTTAAATAATAATAATTTAAGTTATTTATTTTAAATTCAAATTTAATTTATTAAATTATCTATTAAATTTATTATTATTATTAAATTATTTATTAAATTATTTAAATTAATCATCATCATCATCATCATCATCATCTCTGCACTGAGTTGAATCATTCTTCTTCTGACTTTCCATCAGCCTCCTGTTTTGCTCTTCCTTTCCTTCCATCTTCACTCTCATCCCTCACATTCCCTCCCCCCCCCCTCTGCCCCCGCAGCAAGGCTCACCTTCTGCTTCTCGTGGGCTCCAGTGCCCTGACGGGTCACACGGCATTGGCGAGGAGGCGCTGAAAGCATACTGTGCTAGGATTCGGCCTTCCACACATAGATCACATGCTGATCCCACTTCTCTAGGAGGCCAGGAAATAAGAAAAAAAGAAAATGCACCAACTTAGTAACAGTTGAATGACGTGCTTATTCAGCTGAATGAAATGGGACAAGATGTCAAGTTGAATTCCACTTAACCCCCACTTCCTTTACGGCACTAGAGAAAGGGGTGGGAGACTCATTTTGCCCTCTAGTAGTTTTGCAGCTAATGGCCTGTAAAGTCCATTTCTGTGGTTTTCAGAAGTGCAACGTAAATTAAAGAGAAACTATAACTAGTAAGATCTGTGCTGTCTTTTTATAACGAGCCCCCTCCTGCAATTTGGTGTAGTGGTTAGGAGTGTGGACTTCTAATTTGGGGTTTGATTCTGCACACCCTCACATGCAGCCGGCTGGGTGACCTTGGGCTCGCCACAGCACTGATAAAGCTGTTCTGACCGATCAGTGATATCAGGGCTCCCTCAGCCTCACCCACCTCACAGGGTGTCTGTTGTGGGGAGAGGAAAGGGAAGGTGACTGTAAGCTGCTTTAAGACTCCTTCGGGTAGAGAAAAGTGGCATATAAGAACCAACTCTTCTTCTTCTTCAAACATTAAATGTAGAATTGTATAGCCTTTCTTCATACTCTGGAATGAGAAACTGGCCATAGGTGTAATTGCAGCTTTTTTTTTAGTGATATAATTTGAGAGTTGATTTTAATATTTGAAATCCTGATGTTTTGAGGTGCTTTGATCCACAAGAAAGTGAGATATAAATATATAAATAAATAAATATTCTGTGTGTAATGTGTCATAAAGACCCAGCCAACATAAAGCAAACTTTTTAGGGTTTTCAAGTCAAGATATGAGCAGGGATGGTTTGCAGTTGCCTGCATCTGCATTTGGACCCTGGACTTCCTTGGTGGTCTCCCATCCAAATACTAACCAAGGTTGACCTTGCTTAGCTTCTGAGAGCTACAAGATCAGGTTAGCCTCAGCCAGCCATGTCAGGACGAATAAATATTAACTCAAAACAATGAGGTCATAACAGAATGCAAAAAAGTTTTGATGAAGTTCCCCATCTAACCTGTGTCACTTATACAGTCTAAGGAGAAATCAATTACTCTGCATGGTGTTTCAACCCCCCCCTTTTTTTTTAATTACTAAAAGGAGAGATAGACTCCAAGTGGAAAGAATGAAATACTGCATGCCCGATAAGTTTCACACAATTCAGGAGCTAATTTATATCGATATATTTGTGAAGATCATTGCATGTTAATCATGCAGTCATTTTTGTTCATAGATTAATTGGTAGAAAAAGTGCAAAGTATGGTATTAAGTGCAGAGGATGGCCCCATTAGATGGAATGAACAATACCGTTCCTGTATAGTCATGCCAGTTTGCTACAAACAATGACCTTTAGCACAATTTCATATAGCTATATATGTGTATTCTGTTGGTATCATTGTCAAAGACATCTCATGAACCTGATACAGTTAAAGCATTCTGTTCTCCTCACTATGTTTAGATTCTTGGGGATGTCCCAATGCCACACAGGCTATCTATTTCTCACCAGTCATGCCCCAAATCACACTTCCTTCCAGCTTGGTGTAGTGGTTAAGAGCGGCGGCTTCTAATCTGACAAGCCCGGTTTGATTCCCTGCACCTCCACATGTGGCCAGCTGGGTGACCTTGGCCGTGTCACTGTCTGTTCTCTCAGAGCAGTTTCTCTCAGAGCTCTCTCGGCCTCACCTACCTCACAGGGCTTCTGTTGGGGGGAGAGGAAGGGAAGGTAATTGTGAGCTGCTTTGAGATTCCTTTGGGCAGTGAAAAGTAGGGTATAAGTAGGGTAAGTGAAAAGTAGGGTATAAAAACCAACTCTTCTTCTTCTTTGGTTTACTTTAGCAATGGTGTAGCACCATCTGTACATCAGCGTCAATATTAATGTCACCTGGATTGTCCCATAACCAAGGTTAGAAAATCCATTTTCCATTTTCAAATTCTGTTTAAAATACAATTTTACAAATGTCCCTTGTTGTTCCTATTCTTGTTCCTATGTTGCTCAATTGAGCATTCAATTGCATATCCTTCCAATGATTTGTCACAAAATAATATGATGTTTATGTACATCTGAATGTCTTTCAGCTATATCTGATAGCTGCTGTAATTTATTCTTCCATAATGATCATACATACCTGAAAGTGTATCCAAATACCTGCCCCCCCCTTCCAAACACAAAAATATCCAGGACAAAGAATAGAAAATAGGCCAAATAAAAATATACATGTGAGATGTCATCCTACAATATGATCAGAATGGAATATTCCAGGTAGAGTTCTGATCTGGGATGAATTCTGACGTATCACTCCTTAAGGTTCATCTTGATGGGCAAAAAATACCCCCCAAAGCATGGAGTCTACCACATCCCACTTTAAAAATAATCTTAATACTTAATTGGGGTTAATTGGATCCCAGTTTGAGATATGTCTTCTGCTTTTTCCAATGTGGGAAGTTTAAATTATAGCCATCTGGACATAGTCTTAGAGTCACAAAATAGACCTTAGTTCGACTCCTTGGAAAGTCTGCTTTATGCTTCTTCCAGGAATTGCCTTTCACTATAACCAAGGGTGTTTCTATCTATGCCCAGCTCCAAAGAGAGAGGGAAAACACAGACCTTGGAATCCTAGGATGCCTTCTATATGTCTTTAGAAAAATTGACTTTTTTTCCCCCAAGGAAAATTAAAGCCAGCCAGCCAAATGAATGAGCCGAGACTCCCAATCATAGAAATATCACCAAACCAAACAGAACAAAAATGATACAGCACAAATCACTGCCATTGTAGAAGAATTAAGAGAGATAGCAATCAACGGAACAGCGGAAATGACTGTCGTCTCTGTGATGAAGGCGAGCTGGCTGGCAAGATAGACTCGGGGCTTTCTTGCCCAATTGGGACCCTGCAGTAGCTCTGCTAACAATACCTGCCTGCGTCAGTCTGTTGTATATTGAGTAACACCCTTGCAAATCAATGGGTGGAAATAATAACAAGATTAAAAGAGCTCTTTGGTGCAGCCAGGAAATGAATGGGACTTTTTTTCCCTTTCTTTCTTTCTTTTGCCCTTTTGCTTCCAGTCAGCTCTACCATCTAATTGAAACTAGCAAAATGTCCATCACTGTGACAGGTAGGGTATGCGTGGAAAGGAGCCTTGTACACCACAGGACCCTTGAGGGATTCAGTGCTTCCCTGAAAGCTTTGAGCACAGAGACACATCCCCTATGGAATCCTAGTCCTTAATGGCCCAATTGGGGAGAAGGCTCTGCTTCTGTAGACGAGCACATCCTTTGCACACAGACGGTCTCAGGTCCAGTTGCCTACCATTTCCAATTAAGAGAATTGCAAGTAGCAATGTCAAAGAAAATCTCTTTCTGATAGTCTACACATATATTGCCAGAACTGAGCAAAACGGACCATAGTATATTTTTGGCGTGCAGAAGGTCCCAAGTCCCGTATCTAGCTGAAGGACCTCAGGTAGCAGAGGCTGGGGGAAAGCGTTATCTTGTAGAACTGCTCCTACTTAGAAAGAATGTTCAGAGAGTTGGATTGTTGCTCCTTAGGATAGCACATGCTTTCCATATGGAAAATTTAATCCTATGGACCTCAGTGAGTACTGTGACTACGGACAGCTCTTTCCATTGGAGTAAAGCCAGAATGGTATAGCGGTTAAAAAGCAGCACCATCTAATCTGGCGAACAGGGTTTGATTCAATGGTCCGCCACATGCAGCCAGCTGGTTGACCTTGGGCTCATCACGGTCCTGATAGTGCTGTTCTTACACAGCAGTAACATCAGGGCTCTCTCAGCCCTACCTGTCTCACAGGGTGTCTGTTGTGAGGAGAGGAAGGGAAGGCAATTGTAAGCTGCTTTGAGACTCCTTCCGGCAGTGAAAAGCAGGGTATAAAAACCAACTGTTCTTCTTCTAAATGGTTATGGGCTATATCATTGGTTCTCAACTGGTAGTATGTTTGACAGTACAACAGTTCTATATCTTAATAAAAAGCCATATCTATACCAAAGAAGGACTGGATCCATGGCCAAAAATCTGCTTTGAACGTCATCGGTCTCAGGTCCAATCCCTTTATCTTCATAGGTTACATGTTTGGAGAAAGACCTTTCCAAGAGACCTGGATTGCCAATCAATTCAAGAAAATTCCAGATGTTCATAGGAATAAATGATATCAAACATGAATGGACTTCTTGTCTTGGATTTCAGCTTTAACTTAACTTTCTTTAGTTTGGTGTAGTGGTTAGGAATGTGGACTTCTTATCTGGCGAGCCGGGTTCGATTCCTCACTTCTCCATGTGCAGCCAGCTGGGTGACCTTGGGCTCGCCATGGCACTGATAAAGCTGTTCTAACCGAGCAGTAATATCAGGGCTCTCTCAGCCTTACCCACCTCAAACGGTGTCTGTTGTGGGGAGAGGAAAGGGAAGGCGACTGTAAGCCGCTCTGAGACGCCTTCGAGTAGAGAAAAGCGGCATATAAGAACCAACTCTTCTTCCTGTTTTTTAGACTGCCTGATATGGCAGATTTGTGAAGGGGAAGACAAAGCATTTAATTATTGATGCCCCATTTTTCTCCCTAGTGGAGACTTGACCCTCATCTTCTTTTTGTTATGTTACAAGACTTGAAACTCCCATCCTGAAAAGAAGCAACACAATTCACTCTGCAGTAGTTCGCCCATCACATATACCACACTGCACAGGAGGCAAGAGCGGGCCCAGCAAATGCCATGTGAGCTGATTACTGTGATTTGCATTTCTGGTGAGGGGAAAAAAATCCACTTCCCTTCTCCATCCAGCACATGTTCTGCCTGGGATATGTACAAATAACATGGGAACGGCTCATTCAGGCCCTCATTTGCTCTTCTTTCTAAGGGGAGGAAATATGGGCTCCTAAATAAGCATATTTGATCAGAAAGAAGGGCTGGAACATATTGATGTTGCTGAAAATGATCTCTCTTATAATAAGCTCCATCCAGTCCATAGAATCTGAAAGAACCAATGTCTTGACTTACCTCTATTATGTTACAAGTGCCCATTGGCCCCAAAGCAACTATAGGGAACATGGAGCAGGTTCAAAAACCACATAGTATAAGATCATACAGTGTGTACTTTGATATAGGCCAGGTCACAAAGCAGCCAGAGTTGGTGCCATTTCTGCAATCATGGTCATGTGGTCCAAATTCCTAGTGAAATCCACAGGCCTTATATGGAAGCATGGCAAAAACTGATGTTAGGCCCAAACTAGAGTTATAGGAGGCACACAGCTGTTGTCAATCTGCATCTCTAATGCTCAGCCCCAACCTACGTTTTCACAGTAACAATAAAAATAGCATGTGGGGCTTGATGTCACATGATCACAGCACATGTGACTATTTAGCATTCGGTCCGTGACTCTTCTGAGCA
The DNA here is from genome assembly GCF_049243985.1 of Paroedura picta. Taxonomy (NCBI): domain Eukaryota; kingdom Metazoa; phylum Chordata; class Lepidosauria; order Squamata; family Gekkonidae; genus Paroedura; species Paroedura picta. The sequence continues at coordinate 37,227,872 of NC_135380.1, read as the reverse complement.
CCATTCTCCAGTGTGGCCCCTGCCCAATGTTTCTTGAAAGTCCCTGGCCTGGTGAAGCTTGTGGTAAGCAGATGGTTCTCAAACAGCTATGAAAGGAAAATGCAACTATGAGTTTCCCTGCCACACAGACTTCAAAACAAGGAAAGAAGTAAATGTGGCCTTTTTGGTTGGTGGTAATTGGGAATAGAGCCTCTTTTGGCGCAGAGTGGTAAGGCAGCAGACATGCAGTCTAAAAGCTCTGCCCATGAGGCTGGGAGTTCGATCCCAGCAGCCAGCTCAAGGTTGACTCAGCCTTCCATCCTTCTGAGGTCGGTAAAATGAGCACCCAGCTTGCTGGGGGGTAAACGGTAATAACTGGGGAAGGCACTGGCACTGGTATTGAGTCTGCCATGAAAACGCTGGAGGGTGTCACCCCAAGGGTCAGACATGACCCAATGCTTGCACAGGGGATACCTTTACCTTTACCTAATTGGGAAAATGGTTCTCTGAGATCTATGATTATCACTGAGAGATTCTTCATACCCACTCCATTTCATTGACTGACATCTGCAGGGGCAGGGAAATTCTAACTGTAATGATGTTGTCTTTTATTAGACACTGCTGGGATGATACGGGCCAAAGATATGCATGAACTGAATCCATGTGTACTTGTAATATCTGGCTCAGAACTTAGTTACATTTACTATAAATAATGTGAACATAGATCTTAGACTGGGCGTAGACAAGCAGGAGCTGACAACAGATCAGGCATTAATTCAAAATACATTTTGAGCCATTCTTCTCCTCTGCCCTCTGAAAGCCACTCTACGATTTATTTATCCTAGGCTTGAGAAACAGAGAAAACTATGACGTAACTATCGGACAATGTTTCCTTAGATATCCACAAGTTATGCCGACTCCACACTGCAGAAACCCCAATGGAGGGGACTGTAAAAGAGGTCTTGTGTTTACTTAAGGTATGATAACTCTGGTATGAAATCCTAGATCGAACAGGCTGGCCGTTGTGCGTGTCATTTAAGTACCAACTAGCCATGGGTTATTAAAAACATACTGATTGAGGTCGAAGAAATATGTCGGAGAGAGGTATTTTGTTACATAACAATTAACCTTGTATCAATATGTTTTTAATAGGCAGATGGAATTTATTTAACATACAATAACCGCTTTATGAAATATAAATTAAATACATATTGCGAGAACTCCATTTACCCTTTCGAAAAAGAGAGAGGGAGCGAAGATGGCGGCGGTAGTGGTGGCGAATTTGAGGAAACAAAGGGCCAGTTCAGACACTAGGCTTCCTGCTTATGTGAACTGTCTTGACTATTTCTCCAAGACTTACTGGGTGATCATGTTTAATGGGATAAGCAATACATTATGCCTGCTTGCATAAGCGTTCAGTAGAGGAAATGGTTGAACATGATGCCTAGCCTCCAATCTGGCTCAAAGCCTGACTAACTGATAGGACCCCAAGCAAAGCCCATTTAATATTTCACCCCTTAGGCTTGGTGGCAGAACATACACTTTGTGTATATATAAGGTCCCAAGTAAGGCAAGCCCTGCTAGATAAAATCCAAAGGTCATTTAGGTGCACATTTTGTCAATATTCCTAATGCCGCAACTCTTTAATCCAGTTCCTCATGTTGTGGTGACCCCCAACCACAACATTATGCAAGCGTTCTTTCACAGAAATTAAACTGAAACTGACCAATGGTGTGAATATCCATTGTTCATGATTGTAGATAAATTAGTTTTTTCTGGGGTTTCTCAGTTCAGTTCTGTCCCACCATGCGGATCTCGCTCTTTTCCGCTGCTCCAGAAAGACGAATGCTCTCTTAATCTACACCGCAAGAGTGTTGTGTGGATGCCGCCCCCCTGGCCAAGCTGCTTGCCCTGCCATGACCCCTGTGAAAGGGTCGTTTGACTCCCAAAGGGGTCCCAACCCCCAGGTTGAGAACCACTGAGCTAGACAAATGCTTCTGAGTATAAAGGCAGAAGATGTAAGGAAGAAGGCAGCAATTATTTTTAGTTAAAAAAAACAGACACACACACAGTGGGCAAACAGACACACACACAATTATATGCTTGTACCGTTTGTCGGGAAAGTGACTGAGTGGGTAGAGGCAGAGAAAATCCAGGTATTCCTAGATGCCATGTTAATCTGACTTCAGGCCTCCTTTGGGGACAGGGGTAGCTAATGGCAATGGTGTATGATCTTCCTCTTCAGATGGAAAGAAGCTCTTACTCTCCATTGATTCTGTTAGTTTTATTAGCTGTTTTTGATAGGCAGGCCATTTGATTCCTGTGCACCATTTAGAGCAGGGGTAGTCAAACTGTGGTCCTCCAGATGTCCATGGACTACAATTCCCAGAAGCCCCTGCCAGCGAATGCTGGCAGGGGCTCCTGGGAATTGTAGTCCATGGACATCTGGAGGGCCGCAGTTTGACTACCCCTGATTTAGAGAATGTGATCATTTTGAAAGGCCTTCCAATGTTTTTTGCCTTTTCAGTCTCATGCTCTGAATGGGACCACTGGAGACGCTGAGTTCATCTCCTGGAGTTTGCATGCAAAGTGCCCCAGGGGTTAATCTTCTCATCAATGCTGTTTAATATTTAAGTTTAAAAGTCCAGCATATGCATTTTGGAGGTAGGCTGACACCTGGATGCTGATGGCAGTGGGCTCTAAGTAAATATCCAGCAGCTGTTTTCTGTACCCTGCCTACGCCATTGCCTGGCTTGTGCACTCAAGTAGCGAAAGAGGAACAAGCTGAAACTGAACCCAGATAAGATGTGGTGTGCTGGTAGTCTAGAAAATGTTGTGTAGCCAAAACTGGAAAGCATAACAATGTCATTGGCATATTACCAGACCATCTCTCTAGATGAAGGAAGATATCAGCTGGAATTGCCAGGAATACCTTCTTTCAATTCCATCTGGTACATAAATTGGGACCATATTTGGCTTCAGTTCAGTTAGTCCACGCTACAGGAACCTTGAGATCATCACAACACATTGATCACGGGGATTCCCAACCAGGGGCCCAGGGACCACTGGGATTCCCTAGGAATGCTGGGGAGGGTCTGCAGCATTTTCCTTCCTGCCTTAATGGACTCAGCCAGAAACTAGGGAAACTAGGGAACTGGCCACTCCCCAGCATGGGTTTTCTGCACTTAGGAGAGGGCCAAGCCTGCATACCTTCCTTAAACTGCCACCTGTCCCTCCCCCCCCACACCCAGTCCTCCTCAAGCCTGCCTGTTAACCTGGGTGGTGATGTCATTTCCAATGATGCATCACTTCTGGAGGTTGTGGCAGGGAGGCGTGGCCAGCTGACATCACTTCTGGGATGCCTCAAAACCTGTAAAATTAATTCAAGGGCTCCTCCATGACCAAAAGGCTGGAAAAGGCTGCTTTAAAGAGAATCTGGGAACTATGGTGTAGTGTGACTACTCATTGTTGTCAACATGTTACATCAGTTATAGAACATTTGCATCTATCAGCTGTTTGTTTCCAGGCTCAAATTAAGATTCTGGTTTTAACTTTTAAAGCCTTACAAGGCCCGAAGCACACATATCTGAGGGATTGTTTTTTCCTGTATGATCCTATGTTCCAATGGCATTCATGGTGCCTGCCAACTTCTCTTCATTCCTCATTGTCAGAAAGTGGGGATTCTGGTGGCTCATTCCAGGACTTCTGCTGAGATAACTCTAGAAAAGGCAATCAATAAAGCCCAGGCTAGACCCCCCTCTCCCTCTTTTCTGCCAGCTATGTAAAATGGTCTTTTAAACAGGGTTTTTACTTTAAATTAATCAGTCAATTGCGTGGCATCCAGACTTGCTCATTTTAAGAACACTGACTTTTATATTATTGGGGCCGTAAAGTCCGGGGGCTGTTCTACAGTGGTGGTATAATCATTTTTTAATGCAGACTGCCTTGAGTCAGCCATGAGGTAAAGAGAAAACAGTACAGAAGTGTTTTAATGCTGTTTTTTATAACATTTTCCCCCCACTACCACAGATCACACACCACATTTGTGGTGCCACTGCCACTCTGGCTCACCTTTGAAAGAAGTGCCGGTCAATGGGTGGAAACCACTCCAAGGTGACGGAGCTCTCTGTCCGATCCACAATTTGTGGTGAGATTGCTATGGGAGCAGGCTTCTTGACTGGTTGCCAGCTCTGGTACACCAGGTCCAAGTAGCAGTGCATTCTGGCCACCTGATTGGGTGTGAAGGAATTGGTGCAGTCATCATCTGGAAAAGAGAGAGGATTGCAATTCTGTAAACATGTAGGCATTGTACATGGCATTGGGGGGCCAGGATAGGCTCTCCTGGCACGAAACAATGAACACCCGATCTTGGGGAAATGCAATATTAGTTAGCCTCTCCCGCCAGCTTCTGAGATGAATCCAGTGACTTCACAAAATTACTATCCCGCAGACTGAAATCTCCTAAATAAGTTTTGCCTCACAGTTTCTGAGCAGCCAGAAAAATAAGGGGGAGGGGGGGGGAGAGAAAATGTAAGGAACCACAATGTCTACTCTTCAACACCTAAGAGTTTATCCAGGCAAGATCAAAGTAGAGGTGATACCAAATGACCCATAAACCCAGGTCGGTCCCAATCACAGATAAAGTGAAGGATAGGACAGTCCAAGTTTTCAAAGAAAGGAAGGATGCAGGTGGATAGAGACAAACCTTTCCTGTGTCCAATTCTCTCTTCTTTCCCAAGTGTTCCACCCCCACCCTCCAAACTGTGCTCAATTCTTATATCAGAATTCAGCCAAGGAAAACAAAATTCTTAGGAGAGGGAACTATTGTGTGAGAGTAAGTTGTAGATGCCCTGACCTGGATGGCCCAAGCTAGCCTGATCTCAGAAGCTAAGCAGGGTCAGCCCTGATTACTGTTTTGATGGGAAACCACCAAGGACGTCCAGGTTCACTACGCTGTGGCAGGCAATGGCCAATCGCTTCCAAACATTTATTGCCTTGAAAACTCCATTGGGCTGCCATAAGTCAGCTACAATTTGACAGCACATTCTCCCACCAGCAATTTGTAGATGAGCGGGGAATTAAGTCCTTCTCACCCATACATGCCTTTCTCTGGAGTCTTGCATCAATAGAGCTATTTTACAAGAGTAATTGCTCAGGGCCTTAAATTGCTCTGTGCCTCCTATGATATATTCTGTGCAGTCCCTTCCCAGCTTATTTGGAATTTATCCCAGCTGGAAAAGACACGGGGTGGAGTACCTGTGTAGCTCATGAAGTTGTTAAACGGCGTGTTCTGAAAGCTGCGGAAGCCGCACATGTCGTTGCCGGGAGACGGGTCGCCACAGAGCTTGTGTTTTGGAGCTGGGTTTGTGTCGAGGCAGAGGTCCCCCGTCTCAAATGAAGGCTCCGTTTCCATGCAGGGATCACTGCAGGAGAGGATCTCAGAGATGCCTCGGAAGACATGGTAGAGCCCCAGGCTATGGCCTATTTCGTGGATCATTGTGTGTGTGTGGCCCGGCACTCCATAGAAGGAAGGATTCAAAACAATTCCTCCTGTGCAAAGAGAAAGCGGGACAACTGTTTTCACACTGCACATCCAAAAGCTTAAAGGGATGGAGAAGACACTGCTTGGACAGAATCCAGTACAACATACATGACACAACTGAAACGGAGATGCTTCCCTTGGCATCATTTGTTCTATTTTAGGAATCATGTCAATTTTGTTTTGTTTTTTTCATTTCTGTTGTTTCATTCCCAAACCCACCATTTCAATTTTGCTTCTGTGAAGTGCAGACGGAAACTGTGATTCTGCATTTCTGCATCCCCCTCTGTTTCCTTGTGCAGTTTCCAGCTTAAAATGTATACATTTTTCAATATACAAATTATATGTACTCGACACCATAAATGACATACTATATGCATATAAATCACATATTACAAAACCTGTACAAGTGTATGGCCTAATCTATACAGTCAACATCAAAAAGGTGAGAACTGTCATTGTTGGCAAACATCGACAAACAAAAATTATTGGAAAGAAATAAAACACTTGCTCACCCACATATATGCTTTCAAAAACTAGGTTTGTCAAATAGTTCATGTTTTGGCAAGGAGTGCAGAAATGGGAAATTGATGCATAGAATATCTAAACCTTGATCTTAGAGTAGAAAAATACATCACCAGAAGAGTTTGTAGATAAATGAAAGGCGCTGTTTCTTTGGACTGCCATTTCTATCATCATCACTCCTGTGTGCAGAAGCTTCCCCCTGTATCGCTTGCCCAGCCTAAGACTGTCCAAGGAGGGGGGGACGGGGGACACACAATATTTCTGGAAACCCATGCTGTCATTACCCCCCCCCCCAATCACCATGGGTCCAACTGCAATTCTCCCCTTCTCCCTACCACTGCACCTAGGGAAGGCAGATCATGTTATCAACTGCTGGAGACCAGAGTAGTCTATCTTACTCACATGCTCTCAGTACCATAGTGCTCACTGCTGAATTAACCACTAAAGATCATACCGGTCTTTCCTCACTTGCTTCCCTTAACCACTTGCTCTCACCTTAAACCAAAGCATTCCTCCACATGCAGACAGCTGGGTGACCTTGAGCTAGTCACAGTTCTCAGAATACTCTCAACCCCACCTACCTCACAGGGTGTCTGTGTAAGGATGTGCAAAGAAAAAAAGATTAGACTGTTTCAGACTCGGTCAGAAGCAAGTCAGACTGAATCTGATTTATCCAAAGCACCTATAGTTGTTTCGGATTCAGTTGAATCAATTCGACCACATCCAAATTGATTTAATGTCATTGAAACAAATGGTGCCATTGAAGTCTATGGAAATGTTTCCCTTTTCGTGTTTTCTGACCTGGGGTGGTGTTGAGGTAGAGGCACCAAACTTGCAGCATGACTGCAGGACTGCAGGACCCTCTCCTCAAAAGAACCTCCAAGTTGCAAAAAGATTGGACCAAGGGGTCCAATTCTAGGGGTCTCATCCAAGAAGTTGCCCCATCCAACCTTTGTTATTTCCTATGTTGAGTAAAAAAAAAAAGATTCTCTGGTCTGTTCATGAATTCTCATAACAGGAAATTATGGCAGTCAGATGGGATCCCCTCTTGCAACATGGGGGTTCAGGAGAGGCTCCTGCAGCCATGCTACCAGTTTGGGGTCTCTACCTAACCCCCCTCCCCTGAGCCTAAAAAAAAAGATGGAAATGGTACCTTACCTCCTTTATCTTTCCCTTTAAACTGCCACTTGTCCAAATTGATGAATCACACCGAATCACAATCCAGTGTTTCAAACAAGGTGGATTGAGTCATTTAAACTTATTGGGGAATGGTGATTTGGACCAGATTCGATCAGTCTGTGCCAGAATCAAGGCTGATTTGGGTACTTTTCACCCATTCTCAATCAAATCACACATCTCTGTTGTGGGGAAAGGTGTTAGTAAGCTGCTTAGAGATTTCTTCAAGTAGTGAAAAGCTGGGCATAAAAACCAAGTCTTCTTCTTCTAGAAAGTACAAACAACCTGCCCCCTTTCCAACTTCAGCTAATTTTAACTGCTATTCAATTAACAGTCTCATGTGCTGAATAAATGCACTTGTATGAATCAACTGAGTCAGCTGAAGGCTTCCAAAGGTACCCCATATCTGTTTCCCTGGAACTGTAATGCTAAGGGGAAATATGATACAAAAAGTCTCCTTTTAATAAGAACACATATTCATGTCCTTGCCCTTCAGGAAGACAATCCCAATTCAAACACATGGATTTTGAGCAAATGGCCCAAGGAGAAAGTGGTGTAGAAAAGATACAGTACTGGAGAGCTACTGGAGAGCTACACCACTGGTGGTTAGCACTGGACTAGAACTGCTCAGATTCCTCTTTGCCTGGGGAGTTGTGGATCCAGTTGTTCTCCCATAGACCAACTCGACACTTAGGGTTAGAAATGGGTCAATGCCCTGATTCAGTGTAAGTCAGCATTATGTGGGTTCTCCCTTCATCTAAAATGGAGGAAGAAAGAACCATATATGCTACCCTGAGCTCCTTGAAGTAAAAATAAGATAGAAATATACACAAAAGGCATTAAATGCTACATGAGACCATACTGCTTGGGACCTGGCACATGGACTGCCTGAACCTCCTGAGCCGGACATCCCCTTCCTGCCGGGAAATGTCCACATCCTGCAATCAAGGCCTCACAATCCCGCCCCTCATAAAACATACCTATAAACATTTATGGGGGAAATAACAGGTAAGGGTGGCACCCTTTTAAGATCTCACTCCTCAGAGAGGAATAGACAGAAAGGCTGACATGGCCATGCAGCTGCTCCGGAATTCACCAGAGCAAGTTCTCAGCTCCCTGGGAGCTATCCGCGGTGCTGCAAATCCTGACACTGAATCAGTTAGATTTGATTTGTCAGAGTTGCCTTCCTGCCTATCAGATGGACTGTCCTTGCCTTGAGCTGATCTTCCCAGTTAAAAGTACAGATGCAACTCTGCAGCATTTCTTTCCTTCTCTTCCTTTCCCTTTCCATCCAAACACACCCCTCTCATCTTATCCATACATTGGCCACCACTACCAACTTGTTATGAGAATATATTACTTGAGGGACATGATTTGTGGGTCCAGGGATGGGTGTTTCCGCACATGGGGGCACATTAAAATTGAGACTGTTTTGTGCAGGAAGGAGATTGCATTTAGGGCTGGGGAAACTGCTGATTGCTTCATTAGACCAAACACAGGAGGTGATACAGGATTAAAGGGGTGAACCCATCCCCTTGTACCTCAATCCTAATGCAAGTTTGGGTGCACACAGTTGCTATTTATAAAGAAAAACCACCCAGGAACCCAAGCATCAAAATATTTCAAAACACCTCACAACTCAAATTCTTCATTCTGCCCTGCATATGCCTGAAAGATGTCAGTCCTAGAGGAGATCAGCCCTCACTGCTCTTTAGAAGGCCCGATCCTGAAGATGAAACTCAAATACTTTGGCCGCCTCATGAGAATGGCCTATTATGCATGGCCACTGAGACGGCGGCTTGGACAACGAGGAGGCGGAAGAAGCGAAACAAACCGCAAACACACGGGACAGAACACAATGGTGGCAAAACCCAGAATAGCCAATTATGCACGTGGCCAAACCAGAGCTGCTTCTGGTTGCACCCTTGGCACCCGGGAAGCTCCACTTTCTTCCGCATCTCACTAATGCAGCTTTTTCAGCAGCATACGTCGACTCTGCGTCCGGCTGCCGCATGTGGCATGCATAATCGGTGATTTTAGCCGCTGTCATTCCACCTCGAATGTGGACCTTCCCCTCGTGCATAATGGGCCAAGGAAGGACTCCCTGGAGAAGAGCCTAATGCTGGGAGCGATTGAGGGCAAAAGAAGAAGGGGATGACAGAGAATGAGGTGGCTGGATAGAGTCATTGAAGCAGTTGGTGCAAACTTAAATGAACTCTGGGGAATGGCAGAGGACAGGAAGGCCTGGAGAATCATTGTCCATCGGATCGCAATGGGTCGGACACGACTTTGCACCTAACAACAACAACATGCCTGAAATGTGGTGTTGGAAAGTTTTACAGATCACCAGAAAGACAAATGGGTTCCAGATCAAATCAAGCCTGTACTCTCCCTAGAAATTAGTGACTAGACTGAGACTATTATGCTCTGGACCAGGGGTAGTCAAACTGCGGCCCTCCAGATGTCCATGAACTACAATTCCCAGAAGCCCCTGCCAGCGAATGCTGGCAGGGGCTTCTGGGAATTGTAGTTCATGGACATCTGGAGGGCCGCAGTTTGACTACCCCTGCTCTGGACATTTGATGAGAAGGCAAGACTTACTGGAAAAGGACAATAATGCTAGACAACGTTGAAGAAGGAGGAAAAGAGGAAGATCCAACAGTAGATGGATTGACTCGATAAAGGAAGCTACAGTCTTCAGTTTGCAATATATCACATACACAGATGCCTGATCAGGATGCCTTCTAACTCAACACAGCTGAAAGCAACCTCATGTATCTGTAACATTTCTATACACACACCAAGCTTGGTTGCACCCATATTGCTGAAGCCTGTTTTCTGCTTGCTGTAAACTGTATTAATTTAATAGGCAGCAATCCATCCTGTACTGGTTTCTTAGGATAGGGGATTTCAGTAAATTGACTATAACATTAAAAAAAAAACCCTTAAGAAAGTTTAATACAATGAACAATTGCAGCTTGAGCTCGCCTATATTTACTCAGAAGTAGCTGGATAATTAATGTATGCACATAATGCATAATTAATTTATGAAATTCACAGCCTCAGGATGTGGTTATGGCTACTGGTTTGGATGACTTCAAAAGGAGTTTTAGACACATTAAACAGAACCACTGCAATTAGAGGAAGTGTATTTCTTTTTGACTAGTATGTAGAGAGGTACTGCCTTCATAGCCTCTTTCTGGACTTCCCAGGTCCATCCAGTTGACCACTGTGGGACACAGGATGTTGGGCAAGATGGACCTTTGATCTGATTCAGCAGGGATCTTCTCATGTTATTAAATAATTGCTAATACAATTGCAGGGTCAACAAAGTGGGGTTTCCTCACATCTCTTCCATCCCACTTTAAGGAACTGAGACTGTAACATCCACATTTGCTGCTAGTACAGCTGACTGAATGGGCCATTTTCTCTACAACAGGCAAATACCAGGAAACATGGATTGTGCTACAATTTGGAACTTTAAAAGCATGGGGAACAACAAGGGTTTCAGAGTCTTCTACATTCCACTGCAAGAGGTCTTTGGCAAGCAAATTAATGTAAAAAAGAATTCCCCATTTGTCTCCTTTCATCCTGCACTTCTATTAAGGAACTCAGGGTGGCATACAAGGTTCTCCTTTCCTCTATTCCATCCTCAAAACTTTCCTGTGGGGTAGGTTAGCCTGAGGGTTAACCCTTAAGAATCATGAATGAGTAGGGCTATTTGGGGAGGTGGTCTTCTCAGTTCTATTTTGTCTTCCCAGGTCTTTTTGGATCCTCCATGGTTAAGAACATAGAAAGAGACCTACTGGATGGGACAAGAGGTCTATCTGGGCCAGCATCCTGCCTCACTCAGTGGCCAACCAGTTACTCTGGAAGGCCATTGATGGAGCACAGAGCCCAAGGCCATCCCCTGATGTTGCCACTTGGTGCTTATATTCAGAACCACCTCTTAGCCACCATGCCTAGCAGCCATAGATACACCTATCCTCCACAAATCTGTCTATTCTCCCCACAAATTCCAAAAGTTCTTAACCTTTAATCTACTACAACCCACTCAGTATGCAATATCATTATTGAATGCTCTCCACAACCTCAGGTCCAGAATTAAGATATCAAAACAGCACTCCAATTAAATCAACTTTATTTATACAGGTTTTGTATCACACACATCTTAGGCACACATTAAATGAGATCCTAGTGTTTAATGACCATAAATGTTCAGTTTGATCCCCATTTCCATTTCTAAAAGTCTTGGGGGAGAAATCTAGTACTGGGATATTATCCTCAAGGCAAGATAAAACAACTCTCCTCTGTTGGCTGCTGGAACCCATGGTAAATGTGGAGGAGTTGCCTAAAATCAGTAATACTCATGTTTGCCTTCAAAAGTCCTCAATGACCCCCAATATTTATGATACAAAAGTTCTGAATGATCCCCATATGTGTGTGAGGTGATGGCGGTATGACCCATTTTAAGGACCACTGCTTTAACCAGGATACCACATTGGTGCTCTAAAATCCCCTGTGAGTACTAGGATTTCCAGACCTGCAGTGAAGGCAGAAATCCCCTGCAGTTACCCCTTGCCCCCCTCCCCAAAGCTACCAATCAACTGGCCAGTGGGGAAACTTACCTGGAAAAAGAGTAAGGCCCAGTACTTGTCCAAGGCATTGCCCAGGAAGTGATGTCATCAAGCCAGTGGCATCCAGGTAACACTCTAGTATTTGGACAAAAACTCTGGTAGAAGCTAGTTTTACCATAGAGTTTTTGCCCAAATATCAGAACACTGCCTGGATATTACAGGTATGATGACATCAGTTAAGGTGTGATGCTGGCAGCAAGGCCTGGGCCTTTCTTGTTCTCCAGGTAAGTCACACCCCCATTTCCCTGCTGGTTGCCCTAATGAGTACAAAGACTGAAAATCAGGGCCATGCCAGCTGGGTGAGTATCAGCTAAACACAAATCAGGCTGGTTATCTTGCAACAAACCCATTACAAAGCATGTTTTTTTTTTAAATGTGTTTTTCCCATCGCTAGAGATATTGGCAAAAGCCTCCCTAAGTGATCAGATAAAAATCACAATACAGGCTAGCTTGACTTTATCAGGGTAGAAGCAGCACAGCAGGTTGTTTTAGGTCTCCCCCCCCCCTTACGGGGTGTATATCTATATTTTTCACAGCTGTCAAAAGTCTAAATCAATCACAGTTTCTCCACCAAAAAGATGGCTCCCACATCCACATGATCTATAGCTTAGATCTGGACGACAGTGTGCATTTTATTTTATTTTGTTATTAAACGCATATTGCATTTAGGAAAGAAAAGGAGGGGGGGAAGAGAATGGGAAGATTAAACATCAAAGAAGGAGAAAGAGGGCAGAGATGGCTGTTAATACAGGAAATTAATTTCTTTTCCTTTTTACTTTTTTCCTCGTTTCTCATTTCTGAGTCAACCAAACTGCCCCTGATTTTTCTGCACCCTTAAAACTCGCTTTTAAAATAACTTTCAATTTTGGACAAAGACTTGTGACAATAAACTTAATTTGTTGTGCCATAGCAGGTCCAAGTTAGGTAAATGGAAGGGTGATCAACAGAAAAGAACTAACTAGTGCCTACTACTATCCCTACCACTATCCCAGCAGGAGGTGCTACAGGAGAATTCAACACCAATTATCTAAACTATCTAGTTATCTCTATTAAAAGTGGCTGCTCCTTTAGCTAGCAGTTCTCAGTATTCCCCCAGTCATGCCCAAGACACATCATTGCTTGCGTATGTGTGTGTCCTTGCTACAGAGATCGTATTTTCTCTTTGAGGAGACAGCAGGCATCCAGGAAATGCTGAAGGGGGGGAAGTCCCCGGTTTGGTTTGGTTTCTTGTTTCTTGTTGCCATCAAATTATAACCAAATTATGATGACCTTGTAGAGTTTTTGAGACAAAAGATATCCGGAGGTTAATTTCTGAGCTTCTGAATAACCTTTGGAATTCTGAAGCAGGATAATGAGTACAACCACAGGAAAGTGCAGAGCTACATATAGCCGGTGTGTAATTAATGATGTTAACTTCATTTAATATCTTCATGCACCCTCTTGCCCAGCTGGTCTGGAGATTTGGGCCTGGATGCCATCAATACACTGATGACACCCAGCTCTGTCTCCTAATCGATGGCCATCTGGACTCACCACTGGAAACTTTGCCAGTTGTTTGGAAGCAGTGGTGATTTGGAGTTTTCTTGGCCTCGGCTCCACCAAATGCCTGGTGGAAGAGCTCTGTCTTGCAGGCCCTGCAAAACTGTGATAGCTCCATCAGGGCCCTCAGCTCTTTGGGAAGCTCATTCCACTGGGTTGGGACCAGGACTAAGAAGGCCATGGCTCTGATTGAGGCCAGGTGTACCTCCCAGGGACTGGGAACAACCAACAGATTCAAACCCACAGAGTGAAGCATATGGAGCATATGGAGACAAGCGGTTCCTCAGATAAGAACCAAGACTTTAAACATGGTCTGGAAGCTAACTGGTAACCAATGCAAATGCCTCAACACAGACTGGATGTGAGCTCTCCAGGATGACCTTGTGAGGACACTAGCAGCTGTATTTTGGACCAGTTGCAATTTCCAGATCAGAGATAAGGGAAAGCTCGCATAGAGCAAATTACCAAAGTCTAATCTGGAAGTGACCATTGCATGGATCACTGTGGCCAAGTGGTCCAGTGACAGGTAGGGTGCTAGTAGCCTCACTTGGCACAGATGATAAAATGCCAACTGGGCTATTTTTGTGACCTGAGCCTCCATGGATAAGGAGGTGTCAAAGATCACTCTGGAAGGAAGGAAGGAAGGAAGGAAGGAAGGAAGGAAGGAAGGAAGGAAGGAAGGAAGGAAGGAAGGAAGGAAGGAAGGAAGGAAAGCTCCTGTGATATGAAAGTAGCATATGCTGACTGCTTCACTACAGGATCCACGTTAAGGTACTGCCTTCAAAGACATGAGCTGAAGAACATGCCTTCAAAGTACAATCACCTACTGCCCCACCGTGACCCTGATGCCTAGTACCAAATTACTTTAAACCATCCATCCCCAGAAACATGATGGCCTACCACAAGCTCTCAGTCTGAAATAACGGGGCTGTTACGGAGCATCCCATTTGGACAGCAAGATTAGCTGCAAGCATGCTGAGCAACAGGTGGAGGTTAATAAATCACTCTTCAGCATCCCGCCTCCTTTGTTTCATGAGCTTTCTTCCCGCCCTAACCCCTTTGCAAATTACACCCATGGAGAAGATGCCCTTCAAAATAGCTTCACTGAAAAAAGGTGAAATGCTTTCAGCCTGACATCATTTGAGAAACACTGAAATATACTTTTGGGTTTAGAATCTAATATTTTCCTGGTTTCAAGCCAAGGAGCTGGGAATGGTGAATATTTTTGTGTTTTGTTTTTCTTTCTAAATCCCCTTGGCTATTTAAGACAGTTACTGGAATGATGATTTAAGGTTAAACTTTGCTGGCCTTTCCTTCTCCATTAGAAGGATGAGTCAAAGGAGGCAGCATTCATGCTTGAGAAGGGGTAGTGTCACCGTTTTCCATAACAGGGCATTCCCCCATACCCCATGGCCTAGTAGAGGGTCCACTATCCACCAGAAATGTGTGGCCCATCCAAATAATTGGAGATCATCCCCAAAGGGGACTGTGATGCCCCTGGGACCATCTCCTGTTTCATGCTGTGACTGGAGGGAATGATTTCATGTCTCTTCTAACCTTACTGATATGAATACGGTTACAAGGAACATGAAATTATCATGTACCACTCCCTCTTCTTCTGTCTCCTCTCCTTAGGGATGCAACTTGCAACACTGAACAAGAAAAAAAATATTATTTTATTTTTATTTTATTAAATTTATATACCACCCTCCCTTGTCGCTCTGGGCGGTTTACAATAAAATTTGTGGTACAATACAAAGAACGTCGTCATTGAGAATATATAATATCTGAGGACATATAATATTTCTAACAGTAAAGCTCATAAAACAGAATGTTTAACATTTGACATTGAATTATAACATTTTGATTTTACAGCTCAATAGGCATCTGAGGTTGTTCTACTGACAATACAGCAGAGCAGATGCCTATATGATACCCTCTACCTATAATGTTGAACAAATTATTAATCTTCAAATTAAGAATGAAGGAACAATCATTGAGAAAGTTTTCAGGAAAATAGGTGAATCCAGTACCCAGGACCTAATTTTGGTTGCCCAAGATATTATTCATTTATTTGCTTAAGAAGTTTATGAATAGAGAAATAAACAAACATTTGGATTTATTTGAGAAAATATACACAGCCTGTGGAATTCCTTATTTCGGTTTTTAATATGCTTTTAGCCTGCATTTGTTGGTATTATTTTATAGTATCTGGCATTATGCTCTATCTGAGGGTATAGTAGGCACCACTAGGACTTAACAGAAAGCATCTTGCTCAGTCATCTCAGCCAAGAGCTTGGAGCCAGACCTCCAAACTAGACTCACCTAAGTGCAGCAGGGCTTCTTTGTCCCAGGGCCAGGTGGCCACGCCTGCCAGCTCTTCTTCAGAAGAGTTAGCAAAGAAGATGTTCAGATGTGTTGACCCGTCCAGATTGAGGATATTCTTGAGTTCTTTGACATCTAAGTATGCTCTATGATAGAAGAAACAAAAGACAAGCATGTTTGTTTCTTTGTTTGTTTACCTATTTATTTTTTTAGATTTTTAGCCCACCACTCTTCGGAGACTCATGGCAGGGAACAATATAGAAAAAAAACCATAAAACATCATGAATACTCCATCCCATAACAGAACAAACAGAACATGAACTGAAAAAATAAAACAAGATTGGTGGTATAGTCCCTCCTCACATCCCTGCAGCCATCCACCCCACAGGTTGGGGTACGCTAGATATTGCCACATTAGCTTGAGGAGTGGATCCTGTTGTGCCTAGCCCTGACCTCAAGAGAAAAGGCCTCCTAAAATATGTTAATATCTTTCTAGATAGTATTATCATAATAAAAGCTTTGCTTATCAACATTCTTGTTCAGTAGACCAGGATCCTCCTCCTCAATAAAACAGCTTCAGGGGTAGTCAAACTGTGGCCCTCCAGATGTCCATGGACTACACTTCCCATGGCAGGGGCTCCTGGGAATTGTAGTCCATGGACATCTGGAGGGCCACAGTTTGACTACCCCTGCTCTAAGGGACAGGGGGGGAGGGGGTGGTGATGCCCCAGGATTACAGTTCCATCTCCAGACTAGAGATCAGTTCTCATGGAGAAATGGAAGTTCTGGAGGGTGATCAAGAAGAGTTGGTTCTTATATGCCACTTTTCTCTACCCGAAGGAGTCTCAAAGCGGCTTACAGTCGCCTTCTCTTTCCTCTCCCCACAACAGACACCCTGTGAGGTGGGTGAGGCTGAGAGAGCCCTGATATTCCTGCTCAATCAGAACAGTTTTATCAGTGCCATGGCGAGCCCAAGGTCACCCAGCTGGCTGCATGAGGGGGAGCGTAGAATCGAACCCAGATTAGAAGTCCACACCCCTAACCACTACACCAAACTTGGGGTCCTGCCTGAACATTCGTCCATACAAATCCTGCTCTGCAGAGGAAATAGGGATTCCTGTTCCCCAAGTGGGGCCTGGGGATACCCTGGTACCACCAGGTACCTGGTACCCCTGGTACCACCAGGAGGCCGGCATCCCTATTGCTACCTGATCAATAAAAATCCCCCCCCCCCAAGAACACAGACATGTCATCGTGAAACTCAAAACTTTACAAAGCTCAACCCAACCCTCTCCTTTCTGCTGAGGCATGCCACATTTTCAAAAGAGCAGCAGAGTACAGTTTCCTGAAAGGACAAAGCGGAGAGGCAGAGCATTTGAGGCAGAAGACAAAACTGGCAGAAAGGAAAGAGAAGGTGGAACTCAAGGGGAAAGCAGCTGCCGAAACTGGTCTGGGCACTAAAATGCAAATCTGTCGTTCTTCTCTTGATGCCTCATTAGCAACGCAAGCAAGCACCTCATGGGAAAATACCAAGAGTATCAGATACTTGGTGTTCAGACTCAGGAAACTGGCATTCCGAAGAGCCCGGCTGACTCTGGGAGCCCTTGAATTGCTTTGGCTGGCTAGATATTAGGGCTGACAGCCTCCAGGTGCCACCTGGAGAGCTCCCTCGATTACAGCTGATCTCCAGATGACCAAGACCCAATCCAATGGAGAAAATGGCTACTTTGGAGGATGGACTGTATGGCCTTATAGCCTGTTTTCCAACTTTGGGCATGTACACAATTTTGCACACAATTTAAGTTATGCACAGTATTTAGAAACTTTACATGCATAACTTCTTTACATGCATGCACTCGAAAGCTCACACCTTGAATAAATCTTTGTTGGTCTTAAAGGTGCCATTGGGCTTTGATTTTCTTCTTTTAGGGGGTCTATCTGAGAATCAGGATTGTCTTCCATTTGGGTAGGTACGGCACCTGTGCTACCTTATTCACACAGCATGGTGACTGTACATTCTGGGAGCATTGCAGAGCAGTTGCTCTCACCACACTGGGTTTGAGCACTTGAACAGGTAACAACTGAAAATGGCAGCACTACGGAGAGTCAGCAGAGTGCAGAATTAAAGCAAGGCTTCTAGATCCTTCATAACAGCCCCCTTGCCCTTGCCCTGACTCCCATGTGATATTTTTCTTCCTAGGAATTCAAATGAATCAGAAGATGGGACCCAGACAGGCTTTTAAAGCTGCAAATCATGACCATTTCAACCCTCCAATCTGATTTTTGTTTCTCCTTGGTGCAAATCAAATCTGCGTGGCTCTACTTTCATATCATCTTCTGTTTCCTCACTCTGATTTCCAGACACACACACACACACAATGCATTTTTCAAGAGTGATTTGAGCAATGATAAATCAGCATTAAACCTATGTTACGTGTAGAAAGGAAATCAATTGTGCATGTAGATGCCATACTATTTGTGTATTTTTTTAAAAAGAAACACACTGCATGATCATGATACCAATACATTAACAAAAAAATCAAGTGCAAAACACAGAGTCATGAACTAACTGAAAATATGAACCAATGTTAATTAAAAGAAATAAAAGTAGAGATAAAAGTAGACTCATCCTAATTCCAGATTTTGTTCGTTTGAGAATCACAGATTCTACACCTCCTGCCTACAGACAAAGGCTTCCCAAATGTTCCCACGAACATCCCTTCATCCCCCTCTGCCCCTCCCTATTGTGAGAAACAATAACTCCCATAAAAATTATTCCCAAAAAAGTCAGGCAGAGACCCATGAGCAGAGATTTGCTTGCATGCTGGATTTTGCTTCCCCCTGTTCCAATTGGAGCCATCCCACCGTCCACGGCAAAGAGCCCTGCAGAACTGCAAGTAACAAGATTGGCATTGCACCAAAGGGCTAACCGATGCCAATATAAAACTTCTCCTGCCACTAATGTGCATAATTCATGCTTCTTGGATTGTAAAATTGAATTTGGTGCAGAATATACACAGCCCCACCTGCAGTGCATGTCCTCTATGGAAAGGACAAGTAGAAAGTCAACTACCAATGCAAACAGAACCATGGAGACAATGGCAGCTGGGGGCTCCCCCACCCCCCATCTGATTTATCATCACGTTACACATTTTAATTTAGGAATTTGTTTTTCAGCCTATTTTGAGCTATGCCCTCACTGCAAACATGTGAACAAGGTTCCTAGTAACCCCCTTTTGACAGGTTGAAAAACAAGGAAACACAGCACCACCCCAGCAGTGGGGCTGGCTCCAATCTCCAAAATCCCCAAAATAGTCCTCCATCCACAGGCTCTCAACACTCATCTGTACAGCATAGGCTCTGGCTTCCTTGTGCATGTAGCAGACTTGAACAACCAACACAATGTATGACGAGCAACCTCACAAAATCAGTTGCCTTGAGCCGGGATTCCAATGTCCTAAAATGGAGAATGAATAATGTGACCCCAGCATTTCTTTCTTCATATATCAAAGTATTCACACGAAAGCCAGTGTGGTGCTGACACTAAGAGCGCCAAATTAGGTATTGGAAACCTGGGTTCAACTTGCAACGTTGTCATGAAATTCACTGGGCAGTAGGTGCAAATTTAAATGGACTTTGAGGAATGGTAGAGGACAGGAAGGCCTGGAGGATCATTGTCCATGGGGTCATGATGGGTCGGACTCGACTTCGCACCTAACAACAACAACAACAACAACATATTGCTTAGGTCTAAAAGGTAAAGGGTCATAGATTGTCTTGTCATTAGATCTATCATATCATTGTACCTGCTTTAACTGTGAAATCTTCTGTCGTGAAGGTTAGTTGTAAGTTTTATGGTCCCTCAATGCCATTAAAGGTTTTTATACTATTTATTTATCCACAAAGTTTACAATCCACCTCTCTACCCTCCTGCCAGCCATCTAAAACACAGATTATAAAAATTACATCAATCAATAAGATAAAAATTATTCCTCCCAGCAAGCATTAAACCAAATTTAAATAGGGTAAAAGTATATACAAAGACATATAACCCGTGAGAGGTAGATACCTGCTAAGCCTGCCTGCAAGGCTCCTAGGTGAAAGGTTGGGGAAAATGTGACAATTGAGCGATTCAACATGCAATTTTGACACTGAAGGCAATGTAGCCCCTGGACTTCAGAGTATGCATAGCAGGTAGAATGGGTTATGTCGTTGCATCATCCCAACCAAAATAACAAGGTCCGTTAGGATGAAAGGACAGGAATATTGTACATTAAAGGTAGGGGAGCCAGTTTGGTGTAGTGGTTAGGAGTGCCGACTTCTAATCTGGCATGCCGGGTTCGATTCTGCACTTCCCCAAATGCAGCCAGCTGGGTGACCTTGGGCTCGCCACGGCACTGATAAAACTGTTCTGACCGGGCAGTGATCTCAGCCTCACCCACCTCACAGGGTGTCTGTTGTGGGGAGAGGAAAGGGAAGGCGAATAGTCGAAAAGGAATAGGCCATTCACACCGTTTACTCGTCTTTGGTGCTTAGCGTACATTAATTAGACTTGCCAGTTGACCACTGGCAGTGGGTAGTCCCCTACCTTCAGAGATTTGAGAAGCAAGAAAAGAAACAAGGAGGGGTACTCTAGGAATTCCACTTAGTCTCTATGGTCTTTAAAGATTCAGCGAAATTCCTAGAAGTGTCTATCTATCCTCCTGAAACTTCACCCTCCTCAGACACTATACTTCAAATTTCCTGGCATTTGTCAGTGCACGGCTGGGTATCTAGCATGGGTGTATTGATGAAATGTGGCCAAAGACCAGCTTTGTGTATGGCCGTAGCAACATTCCCTCGGGGGTGATGTTTTACCAAAGCATGTGTGCACAATTCCACACGATCACACTGTGATTGCTCTTGTGCAAAGTTCTTAGTAAACACATATGCATCAGTAACAGAAAGGGTTCAAATTACCTGGAGGAATTTAAAGCTGTCACCCGCTGTATGTGCTCCAATTTCAGAATGAATTTTAGATCCCCGAGGGCTGATCTAAATATTTTATCGTTACAAATGCTACCATTTGAAATGTTATATGTTCCAAACGACTATGTTCCTTGTGCAGCACCATGAAAATTTCTCATTGTACACAGCCCTGAGTCGCAAGGGAGGGTGATATATAGATATAATAAAAATAAATAAATAGATCCTTCTGAGTTCAACTGGAATACTGGAAGGGAAAGCAGGGTAAAGCAAGCTTGCAGAGCCATAAAAGATCAGAATGGGGGAAATCTGTTAAATCATAGTTAAAGTGCTGGCATGCAAAGAAGTCAGACTGATGCAACGGCCAAGGCAACCCTACCCCCCCCCCCAACACTGTTTCATAACATGTAGCCCTCATCTTCGTTGGCTCATCAAGGCATGGTGGTAACTGGAGGAAAAATATGAAGGGGTGACACTTTCTTGGCCAGGAAGGCTCTGCAGCTCAAAAAGAATTGGCTCTGTCCACCTATCTCCACAACTGCTGTGTGTATTTGTTTGATGCAGAGGCAGCTCTCATGAACTGCTTGCTCTTCTGTTCCATTGAACCGGGTTCCTTACATTCTTTGTGAGGCTTCTTCCATTCCCAGATTGAAGGGAAACTACAGGAGCTGGCTTGGGACTAAAGTGTTTCCAGCCCTCCCCGGAGAACACCCCAATGGAAAACAGATTTAGGTTTCCATCATACTGGCTTCTCCTCCTCTACCCTCTTTCCCCCTGCCTCTCACTGAGGTCATTATCTCACAAATAGCTCCAGGATGGGTGTCCCCAAGCCCCCTTCTGCTGAATCATGGAGGAAAGCAAGCTCCTCAGGGATGGAGCTTAGTGGGGGCTGTATTTCCATCCCATACAACATTCATCTCAAGATCAAAGGTCACAAATATGTCCTGGAAGATGCAGTTCTGTGACCATTTCTCATATCTCTCCCGCCCACTCCCAGTCCTCTATGGACCCATGGCAAATGCACCAGGCCTCTTGACTTCCTGTCATCGAAGTTTGCTCTGCACATGTCAGAACAATGCTCTGATTCTTTGCGGTCTGGAAGAGGAGATTTCCCAGAGATTTCCATTCTGTTATATCTCCTTGTACTTTGCTGTATCTTCAGGCTGAGCACCGGTGCATGCAAAGGGAAGCTGTTCATGCACAATGCTAGTGAAAGCACACTGATGAATTAAGTGAAGCAAGGGGACAGGGAGAGGTTTCCAGTGCAATATTACAAGGCCAAGGCCAAGTTCTTTCAACTGCTTTAGGGATGAGTAAAACCTTCCATCCCCTTAAAAAAGAAACACTTTATAATTCTGTAGATCAGTTTGCATTGTGCATGCATGCCATACCATTTTGATATGCAATAAATAGGGTATATGTGCATTCTGTGTCATTTAAATGTATAATAATGATCCATTCTTCAAGGCTTAGAAGCCTCTGGGCTAACTGAAGGAAAGAATGAATTTAATTTACCATCTATTTTATGTATTTTATTTGCCGCTTTTATATATTTAAACTATATATTTTATGCATGTCACTACTAATACTTTTAATACTTACTTATATACTTACTGTATTACTGTGGAATATTTATTCCAGAATCCTTATTAGCTGGTCTTGGACCATAAGCAAATTTATTCACTTTAATGATGATCTATTGAAGTGGAAATGTTTTTTTTTTTAAATGTGTGGACTCTATGGGAGTAAGACTGGTAACAGGCAATAGAAAATAATGCAAAAATAAATACTTGGATTTGCCCAAGGGAAAACAAAATGGGGAACTTGGCATTAAGAAAACTTGGCAATTAATGATGTCCAAATCACATTTGACCTATCAGGGATGTAAGGGTATTAGTCAGAGATCCATCCCCTCCATAACTACATGTTATTTTGTCTCAGAATCACAAATATCTCTGGGCAGTGATTGTGCACAAGGGGCTATACTGTTGCCAGAACCAATTCAATGGGTCAATGTTATGTTATAATTGTCATCTCAGCCTTCCTCCAGAGAACTCATGAAACTACACATCCTTACAATAGCCCTGTGAGGTAGGTTTGGCTGAGAGAAGGTAACTGGCCCAAGAGTCAAGCTGGGTCTACACAAGCCTAGTCCAATCTACACCATGCTGACATTTCAAAGGCACAACACTTTTTGCTCAGGGGGAGGGAGGAAGTGTTTAACCCAGGGGTAGTCAAACTGCGGCCCTCCAGATGTCCATGGACTACAATTCCCAGGAGCCCCCCTGGCAGGGGGCTCCTGGGAATTGTAGTCCATGGACATCTGGAGGGCCGCAGTTTGACTACCCCTGGTTTAACCTATCTGGGTAATACTGCTGTCATTATTACATATTTATGATATGCTAGACTGCAGATTCCTCTAGCCAAGTGTTGTCTACTTTGACTTGCTGTGGAAGTCCAAAAGGTATCTTTGCCAGGCAAGAAATAATCTTTCCCAGTCTTGCTCCTGGAGAGCCTTCAACTGGAGATGGATGGGACTGGAAATTAAGACCTTCTGCATGCAAACCATATGCACAGTGTTATGTCTGTGGGCATTTGGCCACTGATGCAAATGAGGGCTTCTACCAGCCAAGGAACTAACCAATCAAAGGAACCTGATCGCTCTGCTTAGAGCCAATCAAATTGCTCTGCTTAGGGCCAATCGGATTGCTCTGCTTAGGGCCAATCAGATTGCTCCACTAGGAACAATTGGATTGCTCTGTTTAGAGCCAATCAGAGGCAGAAGCTGGCTGCCGGAAAGGTATAAAAGTGCATGAGTTTGCCTGTTTTTCTCTGTTCAGTACTTGTAGTCTGTTGCTGGAGTTGCTAAATAAAAAGAGCTGTTCTGAAGACGGAGTCTGTGATCACTGAACCCGCAGACTTAATACACTGCCAGTAACATCTGATCTTCCCAATCTATTACTAATGCCTATTATGACTGGCAGTGGGTCTCCAAGTCCTAAGGCAAAGGTCCTTCCCCAAACCTACCACCTAACACACCTAACTTGAAAAAAGCTGGTTGGTGAACTTGTGACACTCAGCTTGCAACCCGATAAGCATTGCACTGTGCGATGGTTCCCAAGTGCATTGAAAAATTTCAAATTGCAAAACAAAAAAAGTATCTCATATCGAATCTCTCAAGGAGCGTGCCTTTAAACCTGAGAATTCCTCTCACATACTTTGACTTACTTAGCAGTCAAGCAAACCTATTGGCAATTCACCTCCTATCCAACTTGTTAGCGCCTCACTTTACACCTTTGTATCTGAAGAAGTGTGCATGCACATGAAAGCTTACACTTTGGATAAAATGCTGTTGGTCTTAAAGGTGTCACAGGACTCAAACTTTGGTCTGCTTTTTCAGACCAGCATGGCTACCCACTAGAATCTATTAGAATGGGGGTCATTCAATGAGGTTGATAGGCAGTAGATTCAGGACAGACAAAAGGAAATACTTCTTTGCTTTATGATTAAAACTTGGAATTTGCTGCCAGAAGATGTAGCGACAGGCACAGGCGTAGATAGCTTTCATTGAGAACAAGCCCATCAGGGACTACTAGTCATGATGATTCAAGGGAACCTGCGTTAAACCTCTGAATCTCAATTCCAGGACTGAAGGCCTTGTCCTCTATGCCCTGTTGCTGGCCCTCCAGGGTAACTGTAGTTAACAGCAGGGGTAGTCAACCTGTGGTCCTCCAGATGTCCATGGAGGCATTTGCTGGCAGGGGATCATGGGAATTGTAGTCCATGGACATCTGGAGGACCACAGGTTGACTACCCCTGGTTAACAGGATCCTGGATTAAATGGACTACTGGTCTAATCCAACAGAGCTCATTTTATGGTTGTATCTTCTAAGCAATGCTAATGGTCTACACCAAATGAGTTCTACTATTCCCATCCCTGTTGCTTAACCGCTCCTTTCAGTGGTTCAAATAGATCATTTGATCACTCATAAATTATATAAAGCAATCCTCACTCAAGGCAAAATCCTACCTTTTGGTGTTCAACATCGTCCTCACGGACGCTAACCACCACTGATCCGTCTCAATTAGCCGTGTCTTAGTGCAGTCACAGTTGGGGGAGAACACAATGCAAACCAGTTCAGCGGATGCTCACAGCTGTTCGGCATGAAGTGAACAGACCAAGTGATCAGCTCACATCTTGCTGCCACCTTCAGGGCCAGCCAACCAAGGCTACTATTTGGATGGGAGACCACTAAGGAAAGCTAGGGTCATGATGCAGAGGTGGGCAATGGCAAACCATCTCAGAACGTCTCTAGACTGGCTGACAGACAAGCCTAGGATCTCTTGGCTATACTACACACATGCCATACAATAAATAATAATAATCCTACCAAGGAGACTTACATTGCTCTGCTCTACCTTGCACATGCTGGATTCATTTACCGTGAAATGGCCTCTATCTCCCCTTCTGATTTGTGTTTCTCTTTCCTCTAAGTGATTGTGTTTGGCTTAAAGATACACTCCAAGACTGAACTGCTGGAGACCCTTGAAGGACAAATGGAGCCCTGAAGAATAACACATGCCATTCAGATTGCAAGGCCTCGCCCAGAACTTAGTTATAAGACGAAAGAGGAACAGTTGCAGAATAGAGTCTTGTCCCTAGTAAATAGGGACTGAGCATATGTCGTGAAATATTAACACTTCCTCCTGAGGTTATTGCATACTTATTCTTGGCAATCTTTTCAGTTTTTCTATCCACAAGTCGATTGCCAGCGGATAGCTGCACTCTCTCTCCCTCCCTCCCTCCCTCCTTCTTTCTCTCTCTCTCTCTCACACACACACACACAAATCCCACACATGTCTTTAAAGAATGACATTTCCAGTTTAGTAACCAGAATCCGCACTTGCTGCTTTTGGGCTGGCGTTGAAAATTCACTCCTATTGTAGCAATCCTTGACTCCCTCATCTCCTCCGCAGCCAAACACCTCTGACTCCAACTTGAGAAACAAGCAAGACATCAGTTCACATCTGGTGCTAGTTTGCGCAACTGAATCCACCCCCCCCTTTCAAAACCCTTGCAGTTGCACAAACGTACACCTGTTCTGAGTTTTGGCCCACACTGTGGTACAGGCTGATACAGGAATTTGCAGAGTGTCTAAGGCTGAGGGGAAGAACAGGGAGGGCAAATCTACATGCTGTTGTGGTTTGAAGGGTGAAGTTAAAAATTGTGGAGGTGGGGGGTTGACAGGAAGATGAGCATTGACCAGAAAACATGACAAGCTGTGACATTATGGCCCATGGTTGCCAGCTGTGTCACCCTTATGAGAGAAAACCAAAAGCACCCCAGTCTTGAGGGACTCAAAGAAGGGATGGAAAGCCCCAGCCAGTTGGACAGCTTTCACCACCAGACGAGATCACAGCTTTGTCCAACATTCTTTGCAGGCCACAGGATTCCCCAGGCTCTGATTGGCTCTTGTCCAGTTTCCTGATTGGCTGAGAACACTATACAAGCTCTTCCAGGTCAGGCCAACCTCAGTCCCATTAATCATTCAGCAAGCAAGGACAGTAAGCCAGGCCTTCTCTATTGCAGCATCCCCAACCTATCATTTTTACTGTTGAAATGGACATCAGCTTTTGCTCACCCAGACGAAGGAACTTGGCCGGCCCTAAACAAACATGAAACGAGCCCTACTGATCCCACCCAGCTGCCAGCCATAGCACACCCTCCAACATTTGAAAAGTAAATTCACAGGGACACATTTGTAACAGTCCTGTTCTCACACTCAAGGCCTTTCCTTTTCCCTCCACTAGGGATTCTCAACACAAGGTCACCCAGCTGGTTGCATGTGGGGGAGCGCAGAATCGAACCTGGCATGCGGACTTCTAATCTGGCATGCCAGGTTCGATTCTGCGCTCCCCCACACACTCCTAACTACTACACCAAACTGGCTCTAGTAGTAGTAAAGGCAGGAACTGATCTCCAAGGGAACTGATCTCTGTAGTCTCGAGATAAAATGTAATTCCAGGAGATCCCCAATCCCCATCTGGAGGTTGGCATCTCTAATTGCCGCAAAGCCAAGGTGGCTGACATGTGGACAGGAAAATCCAGATCTGCATAGTCCTGCCTAAGGTCGTACTTTATTTTTTACTCTTTACTAAGATGGCCATGACTGTGAAAGTTGGACCATAAGGAACGCTGAGCATCAAAGAAAGGAAGGCTGAGCATCAAAGAAAGGAAGGCTGAGCATCCCTTGGACTGCAAGGCAAATAAAAATATCAGTCCTAAAGGAGATCAGCCCTGACTGCTCTTTAGAAGGCCAGATCCTGAAGATGAAACTCAAATACTTTGGCCACTTCATGAGAAAGAAAGACTCCCTGGAGAAGAGTCTTTTCCACCAATTCACAGGTCTGCATGTGGGTTCTACAGCATGGTCTATCAAGAGTGCCCCAATCCTCTCCCAAGTGTTTCATATTATGGACGAAGGCTATAAGACAGAGGTATCCAGGATTAACTCTTCTTTTGTGCCGTTACCTTGAACAAAAATGCCCTCCCCAAGCTAGTTAAAAAAAAAGGAAGAAAGGAAGAAAGAAAGAAAGGAAGAAAGAAAGAAAGAAAGAAAGGAAGGAAGGAAGGAAGGAAGGAAGGAAGGAAGGAAGGAAGGAAGGAAGGAAGGAAGGAAGGAAGGAAGGAAGGAAGGAAGGAAGGAAGAAAGAAAGAAAGAAAGAAAGAAAGAAAGAAAGAAAGAAAGAAAGAAAGAAAGAAAGAAAGAAAGAAAGAAAGAAAGAAAGAAAGAAAGACCAAGTATCTTGTGTAGTTTTGGTCTTTTCCTCCTCCCTACAAGCAACTGGAGGAGTATTTCAATTTGAGAAACAGCCAGGGGAGGAGAATTACCACCCCACAAACACTGCCGTGGCTTCCATTCATAACTCCTGTGGCTGATTCTTCAGGGCCAAACACACATCCTGGGGGTTCATGCAGTTCCTGCATCCCACCTACTTTGACCTGTGCAAGTTCCCAGGACAGATTTCCCAGTCATCACAAACAGCCAACCAGTGTGGCTGCTGTCTTTGCTTAACGTAGCGTGGAATAGCCATTAGTGGGAGGAAGGGTAATTCCCCCTCTCCTGCAGCGTAATCTGTGAGCCATGCTTAGCCTTCTCAAGGTTATTGGGGTCCCATGACGGAGAATGTTATGTCAGTCACATGGGCCCATGCCAAAAAAGCCAGACTCCAGCGCTGCCAAAGCTGCATTTCAAAGCCATGAGTCCAATCTTGGATGAAGATCAAAGCATTGCTAACTGTCCTTAGAATATTTCCTTTACGCATCTCTTCGCGAGGGCCAAGAGATGAGACATATGGAAAAGGTATAGTTCCATACCAGAGACCCTCGCCACAGACCACAGGGTCGGCTTGAAAAATGGAGACATCCAGCGATGCCACGAGACAGCCACCAGAAATGTCACAGAGCTGCAAGGACGTCAGCTAAAGCTCACCCCTGCTAGAGTCTCATTAGCAAAAGGAAAAGTCTACAGGCGGCTCAGAGGCCACTGGGGATGCAGAAATCAAATCGCCAGATTGCATGCGTTTCCCCTCCCAAGTGTGTTTGCAGACTTCTTCCCAATGTGAGTTTTCATTCTGTGGCATGGAAGGCAGAATGGTGGTGGTGGTGGTGGGAGGCGGGTGGGGAGGAACGGGATAACGAGACCCGACAGCTGCATCTTCTATTCAACAGGTCTGGAATCAGAGCCAGTGAAACATCTCCCACACAGTAGGCTGGATCCCATCTTTCCTGCTATCCACTGACCTCTTATG
Organism: Paroedura picta; assembly: GCF_049243985.1. Taxonomy (NCBI): domain Eukaryota; kingdom Metazoa; phylum Chordata; class Lepidosauria; order Squamata; family Gekkonidae; genus Paroedura; species Paroedura picta. The sequence goes on along the minus strand of NC_135380.1, from coordinate 37,199,375 downwards.
TCATCCACACTCTGTTGCCAGATTAGGATGATGGATTTCAGACGGAATACCTGGCTATTTATACAACCCTTGCTAATTCTAACTCCATCTAACCATGAAGTCGTACTTTCCCACTCCCCTTCTTATTGTTCTACGGCAGGGTTTCATGAAACCCTGGCGTTTCTCGACGCCCCTGGAAAGGTTTCTGAAATGGGTGGGAGTTAATTTTTTTAATATATATTTTTGAATTTGTTGAGTGGCGGTCAATACATTTAAAAATAAATAAATGTTTCTTACACTCCCGTTTTCATTCCAAGCATGACTTCCATAGCCTGGTTCCCTTTCTCCATTGTGTTGTGTTGTGTAACCTTCCAATGTCAAAACTAACCAGGTTCTAATCAAGCCATAGTTTGGAAACCACAGGTTAGCATGACATCTCAAGGCAGCTGTGGAAACCACTTTCAGCCTTTGCATGTTTCACTTCATTAAGCTGATTTATTGCTGATAGCCATAGGCTGTTGTTATCAAAACAAGAAACTCAAATATCTGTAAACCGCTCCGCGGAAGCGGTAGTAATAAAGCGCTAAGGGCAATGTGGGAGGAGAAAGGGGCGGGCTAGCACCCGCTGTATTTCACTACAGCGGGCCTTAAATCTAGTATCTATATATTTTTAAAAGCTACAAATACCAGGCAGAATTTAAAAGAACCAAAAACTGACCAAACCCTCAAACGTATATAGTAATTAAAGAACACTACAATTCAAATGTCCTTCTTACCATGAGTTTAAGCAAATGACTACCTGATCAGAGTTGGTAAATCCACCCAGCTTGACTTCACACAGGCTGTCAGAGTAGCTGCTGCCGAAGGAACAAAAATTTGCACAGCCAAACAGATCTCCAATAGGATCTCCGATAGGGTTGTATGCTTCAGCCACTGAAGCGGCCATTCCAGTCCGAAGCAGCCAGCGCTGGGCTGGAACGGCCACTTCGGTGTCTGAAGTGTACAACCCTGATTTCCAATGGCCAGCCAGAAGCCCTGCAGGGGAAAAGTCCTACTTTGCCCCTCCCACTTGCCAAGTGTCAGGAAAGGTGCCAGAGGGTGCCATGGCATTCCTGGGCACAAATGTTGGTAACTCATGTCTTTTTCTGTGCCATCCCACTGGCCGACCTGACTCTGTGTTTTCTGACCTGACCACCAGCAGCTTTCCAGGGCCGCATGTAGGAAAAGGCCTTGTTCTGTGGGATCTTTTCTGGGGATCTAATTTGGGATCTCTGGGGATCTAATCTGGGATCTTCTGTATTCAAAACAATAATTTGTTCTTGAGACAAACCTTGGCCCAGTATTACTTATTCTAACAAATGGGTGCTCCAGAGTGCATTACCAGACATCCTTTACCTAGAGACGCCAAAGACTGAATCTTCTCAGCACAAAGCAGGTACTCGGTCAATAAGCTATGCCCTACATCAAACTGGGGGCAATTTTGGGCTACTGCGATGTATTAAGAGTGGTGGACTCTCATCTGGAGAGCCAGGTTTGATGTCCCACTCCTCCACATTAGGCTTTTCACAGTTCTCTTAGAGCTGTTTGTGCAAAGCAGCTCTGTTAGAACTCTCTTGGCCCCACCTACTTCACAGGGTGTCTGCTGAGGGGAGAGGACATGAATGGTGATTGTAAACTGCTTTGGGACTCCTTCAGGTAATGAAAAGTTGGCATAAAAACAGCTATTCCCTTAATCTCTCTCTTCTTTTTTTCTTTTGGCCATCAAGTTGCAGCTAACAACGTTTTCAAGGCAAAGGATGATCAGAAGTGGTTTGCCTGCCTCTTTGTCATGACCCTGGTATTCTTTGGTGGTCTCTCAGCCAAATACTAGCCAGGGCTTAACCTCCTTAGCTTCTCAGATCTGATGAGACTGGGCTGATCTGAATAGCCCAGATCAGAGTGAGGACAATGCAAGGACAATAAATTAACCAGGAGTATGTTACAGAAAATAGGGAGTGTTCCTAGTAAAGAGGGACATACTCCAAATCTAAGTCAGGTCATCTTTCATCTACAGTCCTGGAAACCTTTCCTCTATGTGTCCTGGTATTTGTTTAAATATAAGAATCACACCTAGAAATCTGTTAGTGACTTTCCCCTATTCTGTATGGTAAAGACCATAGAGACATAGGGAAATTCCTAGAGCATCGCTATGGAGATTATTTTCCAGGCTTTTTTTTTTTGCTCTTGCACCTCAATTTCTTGAGGGTAGGGGACTGGGGTCAACAGTGGGGATTCACCCCTAAGTTCAATCAGCCTAGCAAACTCACATCTCTTTTACCATACAACGTAGGTGGAGAGAAGCATCATAGTCCAAGAACAATTATATGGGCGACTACGTAGAATCCAAAGAGCAGAGGGGAGGCCATTTTGTACCATGCAGTTAATGCGGAAGTGGATTCAGATAAGCCCCTGGATAGTGACACACAAGACTTTCTTGGTCAGAAAGCACAATGAAGGGTGGTAAGGTGAAGGTTTATTACACCAGCGCTGACACGTTACTCAAGGATGCCTGATCCTTAACCATTAAAGCCTTTGTTCCATGCCAGGCTCCATTTGTATTTTGTACACAAGAACCAATGTGCAAATATTTGCACCCTGATCAGATGGATTGTGTCAAGCTGCAGTGGCCCATGTATAGAGCTGCAGGGGGATGAGCAAATATCCCCAATTGAGTCCATTCACTATTCTAAAAGCTTGCTTTGTGCCGTATTCCATAATTTATTCAAGTTGGCTTAATCAATTTCAAAAATTAATTCCAGAACTGGGGTATGTTTCCGTTTGTTGTCGTTCTTAGGTTCCCTGATCATCTGCACACTTCCCCCCATCTCTGTGTTGTTTGTTTGTTTGTTTATTATATTTATATACCACCCTTTCAGCTCAGGGCAGTTTACATTATAACTCATGCACCCAGTTCAGTACAATGAACATTCAATAAATTTATTTAACAGTGGAAATGGTATCAAACAGTGTAATATAACAACAGTGGTCAATAACAGTTTGGCCAGCTGGTCTGGGATCAGCAGCATATAAATCCAAGAAATAGATTAATTTAATGTAATTAATATTTGGAATGACTGGAAGGAATGCTTTTTTCACTCGCTTATGTGCTTTCTCACACATGTCATAGGATTTGAGGGTTATTTAAAAAAAAGAAATCAGCATTGACCTGCGCTGTATGCCAGTCTGGTTTATAGATCCGCAAGGCCTGTCCAGAGGGACAGACCAGACTGAATGGAATGAAATTAATTCAAAAGAAATCTAAACATCCAGAAGAAGTTTCTGACAGTTAGAGCGGTTTCTCAGTGGAACAGGCTTCCTCGGGAGGTGGTGGGTTCTCCATCTTTGGAAATTTTTAAACAGAGGCTAGATAGCCATCTGTCGGAGAGGCTGATTCTGTGAAGGCAAAGGGGTGGCAGGTTACAGGAGATGAGCAATTGGGATGTGGGTGTCCTACATAGTGCTGAGCGTTGGACTAGATGACCCATGAGGTCCTTTACAATTCTATGATTCTATAATTCTACCACTCATGACTCACAGCTCTGACAACAGCACCTGTTCATACTCAGCCATGGGATTGGGGGGAGGCACCATGCTGGGTCCTTGGAACTGTGGAGCCATAGCACATGTGCTACCTGGATAAACCACTACTGGCTGCACGTGTTGACCCCAAATTTAGCTCTGTGAGTGAAAGAAGGATCCATTACTTCCCTTGGCTGACCATTTCACAGGCAAAAACACGTCCAAAAACGGCAGTTTCTATTTTTGTCCAGTTTCTTTGTCAACCATTTCCTTATTTTATTCTAAAAAGAAGCTGACTCGCCAATCAGGTTTGCTCACACTAATAGCAGGCCATGGGGGTGGGGGTGGGGGGGTGGAGAGACAGGACAGAAATCACATATTTATCCAAGAAACTGATCCCACCCTTTCCTCAATGCAGTTAATTTTATTACATCTCTTGGCCAGCATTCAACATGGAATTGTTCCCCACAGGTTTCCCTGTTATGTTTTGGGCAAGTTTTATATTTTGGTAAACCTCTATTAATAGCCGTATTCTTTGGGCTATTAAAAACACACGCGCACACATGGACCCAAATGAGGGGTTGCGCAGTACAAAAAAGTCAGTCTGATTCAACAGGCAGATGTAGATGTCTGGCGGCACATAAAGCTTTGCCCTCTCGACATGGGATCACCTTCTTGTTCATGACCAGAACAAAACAATGATGTAAAATATGGCCAACTTGAGAATTCCCAACTCCTAGAATCATAGAGGTTGGAAGGGACATCCTGGGTCATCTAGTCCAATCCTCTGCACTATGCAGGGCACTCACAACCCTATCGCTCGTACACTGGAACCTGCCTCCCCCCTCCAACCTTCACAGAATCAGCCTCTCCATCAGATGGCTACCCATCTTTTTAAAATTTTAAAAGATGGAGAACCCGCCACCTCCTGAGGAAGCCTGTTCCACTGAGAGCACAACCGTAACAGAAATGGGAAGATTGAGCAGATCGGAGCAAGAATTAAACTACTGAGAATACAGTTGACTGTTCTGGGTTGGGCAGACTTCAGAGGTGGCATCGGGAATGAACAGGATTTGGGGAGGGAGGTACCTCAGTAGAATATAATGTTATGGAGTCCCCCCTCCAAAGCAGCCATTTTCTCCAGGGGAACTGATCTCTGTTGCCTGAAGATGAACTGTAAAACCCTGGTCCCATCTCAGGACTGGCTTCCCTATCTGATTCTCACCAGTCCTTGTCTGACAGGCCACACCATGACTGTTACTACATGCCAGGGATTTGTTTAGCATACAGCTCTTTACAAATTCCAAAACACCTACAATGAATCAGGTATGGACCAAACTGGACTAGCTGAGCAATTGAGCTGAGAAGAGCTGGGTTTTTGTATCTTGCTTTTTATTACCCGAAGGAGTCTCAATGCGGCTTCCAATCACCTTCCCTTCCTCTCCCCTCCCTGTGAGGTAGGTGAAGCTGAGAGAGCTCTGAGAGAACTGTGACAGGCCCACGGTCACTCAGCTGGCCGCATGTAGAGGGAATCAAACCACAAGGGGCCACCCAGCCTAGGCACCCACCTTCTCGGGAACTTAAAAATCACACGTTCCTGACAGGCCCTCATCCAATCTCCTCCTGAAAACTTCCACTGAAGAAGACTCCACAACCCTCAGAGGCAGCTCATTCAATCTATGAACAGCCCTTGTCATCAGAAAACGCTTCCTAATATTTAAGTGGAGCCTCCTTGCCCCTAATTTGAACCCATTGCTCCTAGTCCTTGTCTCTAGGCTCTTCAACAATGGCTGCCTATCACCCCTTGCCTCCTCTTCTCCAGGCTCTCAACCATTCCTCATAAGGCACGGATTCCAACCCATGGAGACCTGGGTTCAGATGCCAGCTGTGCCATGAAGTTCACAGAGCAGCCTTCGGTAAGTCATTCCTTCTCGATTTGTCTTGAGGATAAAGCGGGAGGAGGGGGCAGAGTTCCTTGACATAAAAGCGGGATTAAAAGCATAACGAGAAAGGGAATGGCGTAATAGCAATTGGCACATAAAGGCCCATAAAACCCTGCTGCCAACCCCTTGTGGTAGGTCAGAACAGGCCATTTATCCAGCAGCAGCTCATAAAGACCCAGTTCTAGCAAGGTGTGAAAAAAAGATTGTTGTTACAAGCAGGGGAAGTTTATTTCTCTGTTCATCTTTTTCGTTCCTCTCCGCCCCCTGAGGGTTCATCAGTAAGAAAAGAAGAAGATACGGCAAGAGCTCCATCCACCCAAGAACAACAGTACATCATCACCCCCCCCCCAATGAAAAAGCACTTGTTGGAAAGATTTCACAACGGCTGTGAAAGAGACATTATAGCCATGTGCATTTTTTATAAAAAGATGTTTGAAGACTTTCAGAAGGGGTTCCAGTGGGAATTTTCCTGACATACAATAGAGAAGAACCCTATAAATGAAGCAACATCAGATATGCTCTAAAGCAGGGGTAGTCAACCTGTGGGCCTCCAGATGTCCATGGACTACAATTCCCATGAGCCCCTGCCAGCAAATGCTGGCAGGGGCTCATGGGAATTGTAGTCCACGAACACCTGGTGGGTCACGTTTTGACTACCCCTGCATCTGTTTTATTGAGGAGGATGATCCTGGTCTACTGAACAAGAATGCTGAAAGGATTCCTGTGATAATGTGATGATTATTTTAAGCAAATTGTAGTCCATGAACATCTGGAGGACCACACGTTGACTACCCCTGCTCTAAAGCTCAGCTAATAAATACATGTACTTCCAACTGACAGTTATTACTGTGGAAGACACTAGGAAACAACAACAACAACAACAAAATAAAGAAGTTATCTGAATTCATCTCTCCGTGTGATTCCCTCCCTCACCTTCTTCAACCTGCATTTTAACTCGAATGCCCCAGTGACAATTCGTCAGGTTTTGTAGCCTACATTTTAACATTCTGATTTAGTTTACTGCAAGCATAAAACACTCGTAAAAATCCATCTCCTCGTCACCCTGGGGAATGATTCCATTTGACAGACAAAAGGACACAATATTCATAGAATATCACTAACTGAGGCAGAATTGATGGGAAGAACAAGTGGGGGGGGGGGGGAAGGCAGGGGTACATCTGGTTAGTAATAAACCTTTATCAGAGTGCTGGTAGAGACATGAAAGAAGTTCATGAAGTCATGTGTGAGCTGAGGACCCCCCCCCCCTTCCACTCCAGTAACAGAACTCAAAGTTTAGACACCAAATTGTATTACTGTATTTTTCTAATTGTGTCACTGGAACATATGTGACACAACTTTTACTGCATGATAGGTCGGTGTTGGGATGTCTGAGCACCTATTTCAGCAAAGCAGAAGACAGCCCCTCCTGCCCAGCAACTGCTAGTCAGCTATTTGCTAATCTAATCCTGGTAAATGGATGGGGAAGAAATGGAGATAGTGACAGATTTTATTTTCCTGGGCTTCAAGATCACTGCAGATGAGGACTGCAGCAAAGAAATTAAAAGACACTTGCACCTAGGGAGGAAAGCTATGGCATCCTAAAAAGCAGAGACATCACCTTGCCAACAAAAGTGAGTTTAGTCAAGGCTATGGTATTCCCAGCTGCAATGTATGGCTGCAAAAGTTGGACCATAAGGAAGGCCGAGCGTCAAAGAATTGAGGCTTTTGAACTCTGGTGCTGGAGAAGACTATTGCGAGTCCCTTGGACTGCAAGGCGAACAAACCGGTCAGTCCTAGAGGAGATCAGCCTTGCCTGCTCCTTAGAAGGCCAGATCCTGAAGATGAAACTCAAATACTTTGGCCACCTCATGAGAAGGAAGGATTCCCTGGAGAAGAGCCTAATGCTGGGAGCGATTGAGGACAAAAGAAGAAGGGGACGACAGAGAACGAGGTGGCTGGATGGAGTCACTGAAGCAGTAGGTGCAAACTTAAATGGACTCCGGGGAATGGTAGAGGACAGGAAGGCCTGGAGGATCATTGTCCATGGGGTCGCGATGGGTCGGACAGGACTTTGCACCTAACAACAACAATCTAATCTAAAATGGTCAATTAAAAGCCCATAACTGGTCCAAGTGCCCTAACCTAAATAGCCCAGGCCAGGCTGATCTTGTCAGATTCTGGAAGTAGCACTGTTTAGTACTTGGATGGGAGACCACCAAAGAAATCCAGGGTTGCTATGCAGAGGCAGGCAATGGCAATCACCTCTGAACATCTCTTAGCTTGAAAGCCCTAGGTAGGGGTGGCCAAACTGTGGTTTTCCAGATGTTCATGGACTACAATTCCCAGAAGCCCCTGACAGGATGTTTCTGGCATAGCATCATGGGAATTGTAGGCCATAGACATTTGGAGAACCATAGCTGGCTACCCTTGCCCTATGGGGTTGCCATAAATCAGCTGCAATTTTATGGTACTTTCCATCATCAACTGGTTCAAGTAGCCCCTGAAGGTGAATTGATGTCACCCTCATGCTCATGGCAAGGCGCTTTGGAAGTCACTCTGGGTTGTTCCCACCAGGCTCATAATGAGCCTATGGAGCAATTATATAAACACAAGGTCCTCATGTGTGTTCAAGGTGATGAGTCACTCATATGCTGGATTAATTACAAGTAACTTTAAAGCAAGATCAAAAACCAAGTGAGTAGATCGTGACTATTCAAGGGTCATGTGAATTCCCAGAGGATGTATGTACCAATACGGGATTGAGTGTGAGACAGATCAGACAATATATTATTCTGACTGTTTGCTGGACAGCAAAGGAGGGAATTAAAACAAACCTCCCCTCTCCAAGTTACTTCTATAATCATCCGGAGGACGTAACACTGAACAGGTTTATATACATACAATCCAATGTGTGCATGGCCAGATTAATTTCTCCAATAAAATCTAGCAAATGGACTGTTCAACCTAGCCTTAATCACATGGGAAACACATTGTTTAAATACTGTGTCCTGAAAATGTTCAGGAGTGTTGTGAGTTCCCACCCAGGGTCAAAATGAGGCTATGAGGCACATTTATTTTCCCCACAACACAGTCCAGTTTAAACAATAATTATACTATGTTGTTAGCAAAAAAAAGAGAAAGAGAGAGAGAAAGAAAGAGAGACAGAGACAGAGACAGAGTCAGAGACAGAGACAGAGACAGAGACAGCGACAGAGACAGAGACAGAGAGAGTGAGTGAGAGAGAGAGTGAGAGAGAGAGAGAGAGGACCTCAGTTGCTTAACAGTATACCTACCTGTGAGGAGAATCTGGATCAAAGCATGTCTTGGTGACATCCGTTATCTCGGGGTTGCAGCAGTCCCCACCATCAAAGTTGTACCGCTCATAGTTACAATCCATGTCGCACACCCCGTTCAGCTTCTTCTTGTTAAACGAGGAATGGCGCACAATCCGGCAGTCCCCTCCATCGTACCCTGTTAGGGTGTGGTTGCATTCAGGGTCGCAATTATCATTTCCAATCTTGCTGATTTCACAATTAGCCAGGACGAGGCGATGTCGGAGGGAGGAGTTTTTGATCTCCAGCACCTCCAGTTCCCAGGTGATGTTATAGGGGCTAAAGGCCTCCGTCAGGTGCTGGTGCTGAAACTCGATCTGCTGGCGGCTGACTGTTGGATTTCGATGGTAGTCATTGTAGATGTTCACCACCCGGTAGCGTACTGTCTTTTTGTGGCGGAAGCTCAGGAGCTTGTTGTAGCTGGCAATCACCTCCACGTTGTCACAGACAGTCTGCCCACACAGAGGGGGAACCAGGTTGGTATCCAATAGATAGCCAGGGTGGGAAGAGAACTCAATTTGAGGACTAGGGCTATCTTTCATAGGAGACCAGGTGTTTTTCACGTTCAGTAAATTCTCCTGGAAAACAAGCTGAGGTAGAGGAGCATCTACTTTGTGAGTCACCTGGACCATGTCCAACAGGATCTCCTTCTGAGATCTGGCCGCTCTCCAAAGACTGAAGTGTTCTACGTAGCCTCGGTAATTCTGGTTCAGAGCATTCCCTCCGAGCATGAGCACCTTGCACTTCAAGGTCAAAGGGCTGAAGATGCTCCCTACCTGCTCTCCGCTGGTGGCCACTTGGGCACCATTCACATAAAGCTTCATCAAGCGTCCGTCATAGGTAACAGCTAGGTGAACCCACTGATTTGGGAGGTAGCTACGATGATCGGTGATGGTAGTAACTTTCCGGGCACGGTCCGTCTTCAAGGAGAAGAAATACCGAGGGTCTCTATTCCCTTGGTCACTGATGGTGTTAATCCCCAGGACCCATCCACGATCACGGGTTGTGTACGAACATTTGTCATACAGTCCTAAGTGTCCCCCCCAAAAAAGAAAGAGAAGTAAATGTGGATGACATACGACAAATAGATTATTCTATTGCATTAAGTCAGAAAGGTAATAATTATACTGAAACACTTGATATAGGACCAGAGGGAATTTGAACTCTCCCATTAAACATGAGGCCATAAACGGGAAAGAAGCCCCCAGCACTGAACCAAAGGTCAAGACCTGCTATAGGCCCAGGATGTGACAAGGATTTCCCATTCTTTGTCCAGGAGCCAACATTCCTTTGTAATTTCTTAGTGATGAAAAGCTGTTTCCAGCTTTTCACATTAACTTTACTTGAACTGGAAGCTTGACGTCACTCGTATGAACCAACTCCTGCAGACATGTACTAATTGGGTAATTCTCAGCACCCTCACAACACTGTGGGTCCATGGGTTCTTTGGGGAAATCCCACAGCCATTAGGCTTAATCCATTTTATGCTTGCAGGTTGGCTTCACAGACGAAATGACATTACAGCTCACTGATGGCAAACAGACTGCATCTGTCTAGTATATCCATTTAGAAATAGAACCATCTTTCATCCTCAACTGGATGACGTGAGAAGAGAGAGTCTTACAAATCAGACAGCCCCTGGTTCAAATCTTGCTTCTGCACTGAAGTCCAAAGGTAACCTTAGGCCAACTGCTGCTAGCCCACGTGCATCAGAAGATGGTGCTATTTTATCCGCAGTCAGACCACTGGTTCATTTAGTTCAACCCTGTGTTGAACTTTGAAAGGGGAATTAGACAGATTCATGGAGGAGAAATCTATCAACGACTTCTCACCACGGTTACTGAGGTGAACCTCCACATTCAGAGCCACTAAACCTCTAAATCTCAGAGCCAGAAGGTAACATCAGGGGAAGGCCTTGGACTCTTTGCCCTGTTGTTGGTCATCCAGAAGAACTGGTTGGCCACTGTATGAGACAGGATACTAGATTAGATGGACCACTGGTCTAATCTTCTGGATGAGGCTCAAAAATCCCCTTTGATTGTTCCCTTCCCTTGTTAAACAAAAACAGCAGACCAGGGAGAAAAGCCTACAGGCCAGATCCGGGGTGGGGTAATTGTTAGTGTGGAACTAGGATTAAGAAGCCCTGAGTTCAAAGTCTCATTGAGCTGTGCCATTCACTGGTCAACTTTGGACCAGTTACGGTTTCTTCCAGGTTGGCCTAGCTCATAGGGTTATTGTTAAGAAACAACAGGGGAAGGGGATAAACCATCTCCCCAGAGCTCCTGCACCAAGAGTAGGATGAGGATATAAAACCTAAACTGTGATTACTAATTGTTCTCTTATCCTTAATTTGGTTTTTTGTTTCCCAAACATAGTCATTGGAGAAAATCCACTCAACATATCACAGCCCACTTGAGAAACAAGGATAGATTTCTAGTGCACCGACAGGGGTTGTAATTCCAAAATTAGGGAGACTCTCTTGAAACAAGAGAGGCAGGACCAACTACTCTGGAGCTACAAAACCAGGGTGAAGTTCAGATGCAAGCATTTTTGAAAGCGTCTTTAACCTCAGAACACACACATAGTTCTGCAGAAAAGCCATAACACATTGATAACTTCAGTCCAGGGGAATACTTCTCCTTCTGCACTCTCTCTTCCACCCAGAGGCCAGCAACCCCAGGCTCTGCAACTCATCATTCCTTCAAGCTGACGCCACCCGTCACCTTCTTGTTCTGAAGAAATGTCTCAACCCTCATCTATCAACAATTCTTTGATAGCATTGTGGTCTTGGAGAGCATCAACAGAGCAAAGGTTATCAGAGCATTCATTTTAGTTTATCCCCTCCCTTTATAGGTTCGGCTAAAAAAAACCCCAACAACCCCAAAACCTATGAAGCTAAGGTTTTTGATTTTTTTTAAAGGCATTTCTTAGCCTCCTCTTTCTGCCTCGTTATTTTCCTAGGGGCTCTTCCTTCCCCTTTTCCTGTTACCTTTGGAAGAGAGATGCCAGTGTTAGGCAGGTAATGTGTTTATTCATCTGTGGGGTGCACACAGTTCAGAAAAACCTCCTTGAGACTGGCTCCAAACTTGCGCTGCCGCTTATTAGAAGGGGGCACAGGGAAAAGGGGAAACAAGTCGGTTTGCACTGGTATTCAGATCCGGGCTGAAGCGAATGTTTGCCAAGAACATGAAAGCTATCAAATTCGTGCTGCAAGCAGCAGGGTCAGGCATCGCCCCATTGCTTTGCAAAAGCACTCAGCAGTCTATTCACCTTGACTGTGGTATGGGAGTAGCACTATTAATGATACACCATTCAGTTACATACAAACAATATGTGCAACCCAGAGCAAACGTTGGACAACACTTACGATCTATTTCCAGTTAGCATTTTTAGATCTGACACACACCAGGAGCCCTTCAGAGTAGCAAATTAGCTGGCATTGAAAGGGTTCTCTTTCAGGGTAAGGTGCTACTGGCCTTGAACCTAGCCTTTCTGCTGCTCACTGGCACATCCACCCTCCTGAAATTATGGGCGTGGCAGATTCCTTTGAAATAAAGGTTTCCGAACCTTAAAAAGTGCTTATTCAGCATATATGTTTATGATGCTGTAAAGGTAAAGGTATCCCCCGTGCAAGCACCGAGTCATGTCTGACCCTTATGGTGATGCCCTCTAGTGTTTTCTTGGCAGACTCAGTACAGGATGGTTTGCCAATGCCTTCCCCAGTCATTACTGTTTACCCCCCAGCAAGCTGGGTATTCATTTTACCGACCTCGGAAGGATGGAAGGCTGAGTCAACCTTGAGCTGGCTGCTGGGATCGAACTCCCAGCCTCATGGTCAGAGCTTCAGACAGTATGTTGCCTGCCTTACCACCCTGCGCCACAAGAGGCTACTTATGATGCTGATGGTGTGTAAACACCAAAACACCCATCCACCTGGGTTTGGCAAGAGAGCGCCAGAAATTTGTCGGTTAGAAGAAAACCACCGAGTTCACATTCCTTTCTTTCTGTCACTCCACCTGGTAATATGGCAGCCCCACCAAGTGTGGGAGGCCAGCTACAGCCAGGCAATGGGTGATGTGAGCAAAAGAACTTTAAAAATCCAGCAGGTCTCTGTTTGCCTCTTAATCTCTGACATGGCAGACTCACTTATAATGACAATTGATCTTTATTGCCACCGTGGAAAATGAACTTTCTCCACCCTTATAGAGAAGGGAGATTTTTTTTGTTATTTTCAACACATTCTGGGAGAAGAAGGAAAGTGGCTGTCCCATTCCCAGAAGAAAAAGGGGGAAAGGGAGGGGGGAAATAACAATCCCTATAACTTCTGGAAGTTGTCATTGCTTGCTCTGCTGGGAGAATACAACCAAAGGTGACAGGACTTAGTTATGAAAGGGGAATTTAGGTCAACAATCAAAGCTGCAGTCAGGGGCCCATGAACAGGGAGTTAAAGGTTGGGACTGTGTTTTTTCCCCCTCACATGCTTTAATCGTTTAGTATCAAAGTCGCGGCAGAAAACGCTTGAAAGAGCAAATATTCTACAGGAACCTATAGGAAGCTTTTATCTGTCCAGAAGAAAATAATTAAACAAGACAGATTTGGGTTAAGTATTCCCATGTTCCACGCAATTGGATAAACTCAGGAGAGATCCACACAAGCAGTTTCTCAAGTTCTGCGTGTCGGAGATTTTGACTCCGGACCCCTAATGGATATTTTTTTTAATTCATTATTGTGGAGGGTGGGAATAACTTTGCCTCTTGGTTTCCCCCCGTCACCTTCTTCCACATGATCCTTCAATAATTCAGACCCCAGCACATTTAAGGTAACAACCACGGCTAGTACAACTTATCCTTCAGATTCTCCCTGGAAGCAAACAGCAGAGAAGAAGAAGAAGAAGAAGAAGAAGAAGAAGAAGAAGAAGAAGAAGAAGAAGAAGAAGAAGAAGAAGAAGAAGAAGAAGAAGAAAAGTTGGTTATTAGATGCCGCTTTTCTCTACCCGGAGGAGTCTCAAAGCGGCTTACAGTCGCCGTCCCTTTCCTCTCCCCACAACAGGCACCCTGTGAGGTAGGTGAGGATGAGAGAGCACTGATATCACTGCTTGGTCAGAACAGCTTTATCAGTGCTGTGGTGGGCCCAAGGTCACCCAGCTGGCTTTATGTGGGGGAGCAGAAATCAGAAGTCCACACTCCTAACCACTACATCAAGCTGGCTCCCTTCCAGAGACAATGGCCCCAAATAAATCCTATTTTACCTTTGGCAGAATGCACATTCCTCCTACTTTTTCAAAAAGAGCAACTTCCCAGTCATTCTTCTTTTCCCCTCCCCGTTGTGCTTGCAAAGACGCTTATGAGTGAAATATGGAGCGCCTGGTTGGTTGAGTCCCCACACTGAGAAGAAGAGTAGCAGCTGTTGCACCTTGGCTAAGGATGTGAGAAGAAATGAGGCTTTTGGAAAAGATCTTCCAACTGTTTCTTCTTATGATGCTAAGGTTAATAAGGTCATATTGTATGTTACCAGCAGTGATGAGACCTGCTGCTATTAAGAGCATTTCTGATGTACAGGACCTGTTCTCTGGTCCCTGTCACTGGTAAATCTATCAGATCTCTATTTTGGGGCGTTAGCAGGGCCCATTCACCTCCCTGTGCAGCCAGTAGGGGAGGGGGTAGAACTTTGATAAGATAGTTTTGGATTTGCATGGAGTTTTCAATGCAAAGGAACATGCAGGGCTGGAATGCACAGCCTGCTGCCTCGTCTCCCTTGCTGCAGACCACTCCACGACCTCATTCTCCTGTAAGCCTGAACCGGGCCTTAGAGGACATAGCCTGTCCTTTCACACCCTGCAGCTCCCGAAGCCTCTTTTGCACAGTCCATAACAGAATGGAGTACAGTGGATCTTTAACCTAAGGAACCAACGCCCTGTTGGCTTTTAAAAGAGGTCAGGCATTCAGTAGAAGAAAGGCTACAGCTGAGATAGATCCTTCTACAGTGCATAATGGTGGGCGGTCAGGCTGTGATCCCTGGGATGAGATGAAAGATGTTACAGGCTGGTTCTTACTTTCATCTGTTAAATGGTACACCATGCTCTAGTTTTTTGATCAGCTTCCTGGTGAAGGGAAGGTAAAATTAAACCTGCTGCTGAAAACAGCAACAATGTCTCCTCCTCCCAATGTCTAGTGGGATGTATCTGGCCCTGATGCAGTGATTTCCCTTTCCTGGACCATGTTGCTAGCTACCGTTAATATCAAGCACTCCCAGGTGTCCCCTAACCATATATGGTCATGTGGACCTGCCCTCCTTTCCCAAAATGCCCCAAAATGATCCTGGAGGGGGTGGGAAGGGGACGAACCGCAGGTGGGTGTGTACACAGCCATACTTTCCAACCATATTCTGCATGATTGCGCCACTTCTGGGGTTTCTTGAAGCTTCAAGAATGTTTCAGGGGTTCTTCAATGGTAAGAAAGCTGGAAAAGGCTGCTATAACACATCGAACCACTGAATCAATGACTGAAGGTGAGCTCATTTCAATAAAATGAAGCCAGAACCAATAACGATAGAGGTTTCAAAGATTATAAACTTGCGTGTTCCTTGGCTCCCTCCCCTCACCCCACTACCACCATTAAGTTTATCACATTTTTTAGGTGGGATGATTAAAATTGACAAATCTACATCTTAATTTGATGACTCAGTCTGGCTGTAACAGCATTTTAGTTAATAAAGCTCCAACAACATTCAGGTAAATTATCATCACCAACAACAATAACCGATAACATCAGCAGAAGTCGCAAAACTCTTGAACATCTCATCTCTAAGTCCCTCCATCATAAAAGGGAAAAAATGCATCACAATTTACACCCTGAGGATTCAGGTTTTAATTGTGGGTAAGCGACTATTAAAGCTTTTATAAACCTAAATGATCTAATACATATGTGATTGTTTTAAATAGTGTACACTATAGTGGATTGTTTTTAAGACTTGTTACCTGCCCTGAGCCATTAAGGAAAGTGCAAGCTATAAGAATAAAATCATTATTATTGTTATTACTAGTAATCAAGCCCGCTGCAGGGGAATGCAGCGGGCGCTAGTTCCTGACTTTAGTCGGCTGCGGCGGCGGTGGGCTGGTCGGCGGCGGCGGGTTGTCGGCGGGGGCGAGCTTCTTTTGTTGGCGGGCTGGTCTGCGGCGGGCTGGTCGGCGGCGGCGGCAAGCTTCTTTTGTTGGCGGCAGCCTGACGCGGCGAGAGGCACAAAGCGCCTCTCGCCGCGTCAGGCCGGGAGGAACTGCGAGCCGGAGCTGGGGCTCCCTGGGTCGGCGGCCTGACGCGGCAAGAGGCGCTTTGCGCCTCTCGCCGCGTCAGGCCGGGAGGAACTGCGAGCCGCGCTGTGCGCAGCTCGCAGTTCCTGGAGCTGGGAATCGGAGGGACCAATCGGCAGGCGCTTTGCGCCTGCCGATTGGTCCCTCCGATTGTCTGTCGTCAGGAAGGGTCCAATCTGGACCCTTCCTCATCACGGACTAATCCCACCTCTACCCTGCTTAACGAATTATTTAGTCCGTGGCGCCCATGGCGCCACGGGCGGTTTAAAGATTAGTCCGTGGCGCCCATGGCGCCACGGGCGGTTTAAAGATTATCATCATCATCATCTTGGGAATGACAGGTCAACAAATTCAGCAGTTCAGAGACTGGGAGGGGGGAATTAAAAGTAGGAAAAAAAGAAATCTCAAAAGGAAAATGTATTTCCGCAGAATACTTTATAGAGGTGCAAAGAAATACTAAACTGTCACAGGAGCATTTCACTGCTGATTCCTGTTATGGCCTCAAAGACAGAACAAAAATTATTTCTTTAAATTTATTAAAATTATTACATTCATGTATTTATTCTGTGAGCCACCTTGGGTATTTTAAATGGAAAGGCAGCATGTTCTAAATACATTTTTTAAAATTATAAACAAATCAGTGAAGTTCTGTTCACCTTTATTGGCCGTGGTTTGGCCTCAGCAGGAGAGACATTCCTTTCAAAGACCAGAAAATGAGTTATTCTGTTCATTTACAAGGTCCTTATCAGCACAAAAACAAAGGATACGAATCTTATAGTTTTTGGAGAACACCAAGTAGGATGCTTCCGGCACAAAAAACACTGGCAGGGAGGGTAATAGCCCATTCATACAATTTTTTCTCAATGACCCAATGCATGCTGGGGCAAGTACAGCAAATCTGACTCGTTTGAGCAAATTTTAGTTACTCATGATGATCAGAGAACTTGTTAATACCAAGACTAGTTTCAAAACCTTGTTAGACCAGTTCTGTGGCAGGGTACCCTACTGTGGTCAATCTCCTCCCCAGGTCTCATCCCCAAATCTCTGGAAGTTTCCCATTCCAGATCTGGCAACCCTATCCCTCCACCCCCTGCTAATGGGCCAGGGGAAAATTGACCACCCTAGAGCTTAATGGACCCTATAAGTCCAGCCAAACTACTGGGACTTGAATTTATTTGCTCCAAATTCATATTTATTTAAATTATATCTCTATGCCATTGCCCCCCGCAGGGCACTTTGCGGGTATGAATCTGTTGAGGGAAGCATGCCTGGCCTCAACAAGGGTCAGGGCCTTTTCGGTCCTGGCCCCCACCTGGTGCAATGAGCTCCCGGAAGAGCTGAGGGCCCTGCTGGAACTCTCTGGGTTCCACAGGGCCTGCAAGACAAAGATCTTCCACCAGGCTTTTGGGTAAGGCCAGGCGGTATACTAGCTGTATACCAGATGATAAGAACGGGTCCTTCCCCTGGGGGCTTACCGTCACCCCAGATTTACATCGGGTGGGCAGAGCCGGGGCTAGAGTAATGTAAGAAAATGGCCTATTGTGGTTTATTGTGACCGCCATCTATCTTGTTGTATGTGGTTTATATGTTATGCTGTGTTTTATATATTGTATTTTATATTTTATGATGTTGTGAGCCAGCTTGTTTGGGAGTGGTGGGATAGAAGTCTAATGATAAATAAATAAAAACAAATAAACAAAAAAATAAATAAGTGAATTAATGAATTAATGAATTAATGAATTAATGAACGAACAAACAAACTGTATCTCCATCTCAGAACTCAAGACAGGCTACGGAGGATTCCCGGAAAATCTCCCATCCAGGGTCAGAGCAGTTTTGGGTACCCTTAGCATCAGCAAAGTTGCTTTAACATGCCCTTTACTCCCTAGAGCAGGGAATCCCAACCGAGGTCCACTGACCCCTGGAGGTCCACAGGAGCTCTGGAGGGGTCCACGGCCTTTCCCCTCCCACTTTAATGGACTCAAGCTTGGGAACGGGCCGCTTCCATTGCTTCCCCTTTCAAACTTGAGTGGGTTCTCTCATGGTTTATGTGCTCGCTTTAACCTCTTGTCTCTCCCCTCATTCAGTCCTCTTTGAACCTGCCTGTTAATTACGGGTGATGATGTCATTTCCAGTAACGTGACACTTCTGGGGGCATGACAGGGAGGCGTGGCCAGCTGACATCCAGGGCTCTTCAAAGCCTGAACAATTATTTAACCGGCTCCTCCATGGTCAAAAGTTTGAAAAAGACTGCCCTAGATAGCACTGTTCACCCTATTCAGGGGAAGACTGGACATTCATCTTATAAGGGAAGTTCTCAGTGGTCCACTGGCAGTCCGGAGCAAGTCAAGTTCCAGTAGTTTAGCTGGCTGCATAAGGTAGCCAGGTCCCCCCCCCCCCGGCTACTGGCAGTGGATGGAGGGGTAGGGTTGATAGATCCAGGTTGGGAAACTTTCTGAGATTTAGGAATGGGGCCTAGGGAAGACAGGGACCTCAGTGGGGTACAATGCCACAGAGTCCACCTTCCAAAGCATCCACTTTCTGCAGGGGAGCTGATCTCTGAAGTCCTGAGATGAGCTCTAATTCCAGAGGATCCCCAGGTCCCACCTGGAGGCTGGTGTCCCTACTGCGTTCAGGCCTGACCAGAGGCACCATCAACAAGATGCTTGCCTGTTGACAATTGGTGGTGGTCCAGGAGGAAGTAACAGGTGAGCCAACATCCATTGTTGGTTTCTGCTGGCCACATCTGCACCAAGCTGCCCCTGCAGTGTAGGCTCGTAGTACCACAGGAGCCACCCCGCCTGGCTTGCCCCTGGACTATTTTACCTTCCCTCCAGCCACTCCTGCTTAAAGGCTTGGCTGGCCAGTAGTAGGCTGAAATATAATTGAAGATTTGGGGGGTGGAGCCTGTGGACGGTGTTGCTTGGGGAGGGAAGGGAAGGGATCTCAACAAGGGATGAGGCTGTACACTCCACTATTCAAAGCAGCAATTTCCACCAAGGAACTGATCTCTGTAGTCTGGAGAGCAAATAATACTAGGAGCTCTCTAGGCCTCAACGGGTTGGGATTGGCAACCCTATTAAAGTCTTTATTTCCATGCTGAAACTGTCAAGAAAACCCCCCTATGAAGGCTTTCTGGGATTGCCAGCGGGGACACGTAACAAAGCGGAGAATGATTCGGAAGCTTCAGCATTCTACCGCACCCCGAGGAAGAAGCGCACATTTCAGTTCAGCCACAACAACATAAGGTGCCTGTTCTGTCGGATACAAGACAGCCGCAAATCAGCTGCCAGTGACAGTCCAGCTGTTCAACAAGACAAAACAAATACCGGCTGTAGAAAAACAGGCACTTGCACAAGAGACAGAAGTCAGTCGGGAGGGAGGGAGGGAGAAGAGCCCCAGATAAAGATTCGATCAGACAAAGTGCTGCCTTTCCACCCTCTCAGCGGCAACCGAAACTCGCTTGCCGGAGAAGGGACTGAGCATCTCGGGTAACATGACCCCTACAAGGTGGCCTCACTCTTTTTGGTGTTTTTTTTTCTTCTTCTCTCCTTAGGGTTGCTAAACTCAGAGTGCTGAATCCCTGACGCATTTTCTCCAAGTCTCCTTCCAATGGCTCCTTTGAAAGAAAAAAGGAACTTTCTCCAAGTCTTCTTCCCTCTCGATCCTGAGAAAGAAAAAGTATTTTCCCAGTGGAGGAAGCTTCTATTTGGGGGGGGGGGGGAAGGCTTGGTGGGAAGGATCTATCAGAAACAACAAAAGATCTGAAGGCTTGAAATTCATTAGCAAGCTTGATGATATTTTTAAATGTTGTTTAAAACAAAAAAACACAAGCACACACAAAGATTAGAAAGTGGTGACTCTTCAGCCATAAAAACGGGCAAACCTGTTTACATTCAGTGCAGTAGCCTATCAGCATTCCCAGGATCCCAAATCCTTGTTTTATTAACTTGGTTTGTCTTCTAGCAAAACTTTGCTCATTTGCCCGGCAGCCCTTTTAGTCCATTGAATGAATCTGATTCCCCGGGGAGGGGGGGGGGGGACCAAGCAAGTAAGCAAGCCGCATTCAACTAAAAACATTCAACAAGGCCAAAACAGAAACAACGCTGAGAGATCTGTGATCAAATCATCCCAGGGTCTTGAAAAGTCTAACGCAGGGGTAGTCAAACTGCGGCCCTCCAGAAGCCCGTGGACTACAATTCCCATGAGCCCCTGCCAGCATTCGCTGGCAGAGGCTCATGGGAATTGTAGTCCACGGACATCTGGAGGGCCGCAGTTTGACTACCTTACGGTTGCTTCATGGGGGCTCTTCCTTGGATCAGGGATCAGAAAAGAAAGGGGCTGCCATCTTTCCTCTCCTGCAGTGTTCAGTGACTGAGACTGACCCCCAGAAGGGTTGTTAGTCTTGGAAAGGAAACCTGGACTTGCCAAAAAGTGTTCCCAGATGAAGGTGTTTGCCACTTCTATTGCTACCAAGATGCTTTCAGTAGAGGTGCCAGGGATTGAACCTGGGGTTTGCCTGAGGCAAAGTAGGTGTTCTACCACTGAGCTATGACTCATCTTCCCAAATATTGACTATGCTCACTGGCAGCCTCTTACTCACAGACTATTGCCAATCCCAACCCAGCTGACACCGATGGAATGTGGTCAAGCATTTCACAAAGCCCAGAATGTCCTCACACTCCTTTTTTTCTCCTGGTTGCATAATCTGCTAGCAAGGACAAGACACTGAAAGGCCAAGTTAGCAGCATCCGTGGCCTCAGGCCAGGGCTGGGTGCTTATTGTTCGTGGTTAGTGACAGGATGCAGAGACTTACTTTGTCTCTGCTGCTCAAGCCAGCAGTCCAGTTCAAAAATACAAGGGTTCCTTCCAGGTTCTCTTGATCTTCACCTTATCACAATTCACACAGAAAATGCATGCTTGGCACTTCCTGCTCAGAAACCCAAGAGGAAATCTCAGTTTGTTAGGACCTTCTTAATGCTACAAGTAACATCCACAGCAATCTTAAGTGGAGTTACACCAGTTTGAAGTCAACTGACTTCAAAGGATTGGTGGTGGTGGAAAGGGCCATCAAGTTCCAGGAGACTGATGGGGACCCCAAAGCAAGAAATGCAAGAAATGTTCAAAAGTGCTTGGCTGTCACAACCATGGATTTCCTCTGAGGTCTCCCATACAAATGCCAAACAAGGCCGATGCTGCTTAGTTTCTGAGATCGGAAGAGAATGAACTAGCCAGGGCAATGAACCTAGAACAGCCTCTCTTATTTGTTTATTTGTTTATTTGTTTGTTTGTTTGTTTGTTTATTTGTTTATTTGTTTATTTGTTTGTTTAGATTTATATACTGCCCTCCCCGAAGGCTCAGGGCGGTTTACATTAAAACTAGTCAAATGATTCATGAAACAGTCTTCGTTAAAACATACAGTAATTAATAACAGTGGTTGTAACCATATAACAGAATAATGTAACAGTATAACAATATAATAAAATAATATAACGATGGAACGGTGCAATACCACAACAGGTCCAGAGCGCTCTGGTGGAGTTCTGGGAGGAAGGGGGGAGAGGGGGGAGGGGGAGGAGCGGGGGGGGAGCGGGGGCCCTTCATTCGCTGTTGGTTGTGCCTGGTCTCAACCAAATGCCTGGCGGAGGAGCTCCTTTTTGCAGGCCCTGCGGAACTGTTTAAGCTCCGCTTTTTTACTATTGAGAAACCCCTGATACATCCTTCAGGTTTTGGGAACCCCCAGAAGTGGCGTGATCTTGCAGAAGCATAGCTGTGGACACACCCACCTGGGGCCCCTTCCCTTCCCACCCCCTCCAGGCCTGTTGGCTACTTTGGGACAAGGGAACAGGTCAACATTTCCACAATTCCGCAGGACCTGCAAAAGGGAGCTCTTCCACCAGGCATTTGGTGAGGCCGACTGACCCATAACATCTACAGTCCCCCCCCCCAAGACTGAGAGACTGAACCAACTGAGGGAGTGTCAAAGTTATTGGTCTAATACTGTTCTAGTTGGTATGTTATTGTTATATTGTTATATTGATTTTGAGAGTGTTCTATGTAAATGTTTCAAAATGTTTTATGTAAACTGCCCAGAGCCATAGGGAAGGGCGGTATTAAAATCTAAATAAATAAATAAATATCACCCGATAATTGTTTTTAAAAAATTAAAAAAATTAATTAACTCCAATCCCATTCAAGAAACCCTTCCAGGGCTGTCAAGAAACCCCAGGGTTGAAAACACCAGCTGAGAAAGCCTACCTTAGAAGGTTATACATCTTCATATGGTGCTGTTAATCCAAAGAATATGAAATTGCAAAAGCATTAGGATTTCAGTAGGAAAGAACTGTCACTCCGTCAGTGATTCAGCTCATGCTATACTTGAGGAAGATCCTAGATTTAATCACCAATGGGGGGAAATCTATATGGATAACAGAACTGCTGTAATCTGTAGACTAGATATGCAAAAACGGATTGTGATTTGCATAATTTCTACATTCTGGAACAAGCTTTCCCTCTCACCTTGCTCCTTTTGCCCTTCAAATGTTTTCCCAGTCTTACTCAAGATGCTCGTCCTGCCCTAGAGCTCTGTTTTTCCCCTGTTAGTTTTGTTTTTTGCAAATGACCTCTCTAGCCTCACAATAAACTTGAGGCATCCCGATCTCTCTCTAATGGACAAAGGCTTGAACTATTCTTCTTCTGTATCTGTTCCCAAGGAAAGAGGCAGGGCAGAGTATCCCACAAGAATAACTGGGGTTGATCAACAAGATCAACAAGGATATTGGTTTCACACCTCACGACATAAGCTAATCTCATTCAACTGAATAAAATCAGAGCCTAGTAGCACCTTTATGACCAACAGAGATTTATTCAGGGCGTGAGCTTTCGAGTGCAGGCACTCTTCGTCAGAAAAAATCTCTGTTGTCTTAAAGGTGCTACTGGACCCTGATTTTATTGTGTGGCTTCAGACCAACATTTGAATCTATCCTCATTCAACTCTTATATCTACATTCCTAACAATCCCCTCTTCATTTAGTTCAAGACAATGGGACTGCAATGGAAGACAAAGTATGTAATGCAATTTAGAATCTAACTCTGGTCTTAGGACAGGAGAACCAACTTAGCACAACATTTCACTTGTGGAGATGCTTCCATGCTTGGGTGGAGACAGATGGGGCTAGCAACAGGTCTCTTTTAATGACTTTTTCTCCCAACAGTGAAAATGTCTGCCATTAATCAATAACATTTTTATTCCCCTATGTTTTTGTGGACGACAATTGAATCCACAAGACGGATGTTATTCTAGCAAGGAATTATCTGATCTTCATTATCATGCTGAATGTTTGTTGGGCATCCTCATGGCTACTAATTTACTCTCTTGGTACTCTTATGATCCCTGTTCCACTGTCTGAGGAAGTGTGCCTGCACATGAAAGCTCACACTTTGAAAAAACTGTTGATTTTAAAGGTGCTATTGGACTCCAATTTTGTTTTGGGGTTGATAACTTAATTCTGGGATAAGAAATGCCATATGCAACTGGCCAGATGCTCGAATGTGGGGAGCACCACTGTTCCTTTTCAGGAGGTGTTGGTGAGTTCAGAGCATAAGTTTCAGAGGCTGGCTAGCCATCATCTACATCTCAGGGACATGTTCTTCAGTTTGGAGTAGTGGTTAAGAGCTGCGGCATCTCATCGGATAATTGGGTTTGATTCCCCACCCCTCCTCCACATGCAGCCAGCTGAGTGTCTCTGGTCTGGTCATAGTCCTGTTAGAGCTGTTAACACAGAGCAGTTCTGTCAGAGCTCTCTTAGCCCCACCTACCTCACAGGGTATCTGTTGTGGGGAAAGAAGGGAAGGTGATGGTAAGCCACTTTGAGACTCTTTCAGGTAGTGAAAAGCAGGGTATAAAGACCAACTCTTCTTCAGACTGTGGTCCTGGAGCTGGAAGGGCCAAAGTAATCAAGAAATGGGAGACGGGAGAAAGACTGAAGCATGTGGAGGTTTGTACTTTGGAAAAAGCCAAGTTTGGACCCTCAGGGTCAGTATTTCCTGCTCAAACTGGCAGCATCTCTCCAGGGTCTCAGACAGAGGTATGTGACATCTCTTGCCACTCAATACTGTTTAAACCAGAGAGACCAGGGTAGAGTCTGCACACAATACATAATGCACTTTCAATGCACTTTAGAAGTAGATTTTCCTGTTCCGCACAGGAAAATCCAGCTGCCAAAGCAACTTGAAAGTGCATTATCCTATATGTGCAGACTCTGCCCAGGGATTGAACTCAGAACCTTCTGCATGCAAAGCTGATGCCCTACCACTGAGCCAAACTGCTGTCCTTGTTATGGAAACCATCCGCGGTGTGGAAAGGTTGGAGAGTCCCCCACCCCCCTTTCACAACCACCAGAACTTGGGTTCACCCAGCGAAAATGATGGGTGAATCACTAGAATCAAGGCAGACCAAACGAAGTGCTTCACACAATATACTCGCAGCTACAAGGCAGGGTGCCAGGCCACAGGTTTTACCAAGGGATTAAACAAATTCATAAATAAAGAATAAAAACATCAACAAAGTTAACCCAGAAAATCAATAGCAATTACAAAGTTTAAATAAAACCGAATTGTTCCGATTCACACAAACATTGCAAAACAATACACACCCAATCGTGTGGCCCAAATGCAAACCATCTTGTTCCTTCTTCTGGTTTTACCCCATTAGAATTAAACTTTACCCAACATCCTCCCTCTGTGCCAACAGAGCAAAGCCAGGATATTACACAGAGCAAAACAAATTGCCATATAAACAAAATATAAACAAAATCATGTGTCCTAAATGTTAAGAAGCCAAATACCAGCAATTAAACGCCAACTGAAAGCATTTTAAGCAGAACAACAATATTAATGGCCATTAAAAGCTTGGTCAAAGCAGATGACTTCTAGTGTATGAAAGGTGACCTGAAAGGGGGGTTAGGCTCTGTGGAAGAGCATCGGCTTTGCATGCAGAAGATTCTGGGTTCAATCCACAGCATTTCCAATTCAAAGGATCAGTAGTGGGTAATGTGAAAGACCTCTGCCTGAGACCCAGGAGACCCTCTGCCAATCTGAGTAGACCAGCCTTTCTCAATTTTTGTTTACCATTGAGAAACCCCTGAAACATTCTTCAGGCTTCGAGAAACCCCAGAAGTGGCACAATCATGCAGAATATGGCTGGGAAGCACAGCTGTGTAGATGCCCACCGGGGACCCCTCCCCTCCCTCTCCAGACCCATCAGAGGCCATTTTGAGAGGGGGGAGGCAGGTTAACATGACCATATATGGCCATAAAGGTATCCCCTGTGCAAGCACCGAGTCATGTCTGACCCTTGGGGTGATGCCCTCTAGCGTTTTCATGGCAGACTCAATACGGGGTGGTTTGCCAGTGCCTTCCCCAGTCATTACTGTTTACCCCCCAGCAAGCTGGGTACTCATTTTACTGACCTCGGAAGGACTTTACCGACCTCAGAAGGATGGAAGGCTGAGTCAACCTTGAGCCAGCTGCTGGGATTGAACTCCCAGCCTCATGGGCAGAGCTTTCAGAATGCATTTCTGCTGCCTTACCCCTCTGTGCCACAAGAGGCTCTTACATATATGGCCATAGCACCAGATAAATGTTTAAGAAATTTGAAAAAAAATATTAAAAATTAATTAACTCCCATCCTAGGGCCATCAAGAAACATCAAGGGTTGAGAAAGCCTGGAGTAGACAATGAGTAACTTGATGGACCAGTGGTCTGATTCCCTTTAAGACACGTTCATGTATTCCTGAATGAGATCACTCAAAACAAGAAAGACCCATAAAGAAAAACAGCATCAACACAGAAAACCCGTTTCTAGCAGTGACCAGCCTAACTTCCAAAGAGAAGGGGAGGAGGAGGGACTTTGATGAGGACCTCCACAGGTTCTTCTAATACCCCATTTCTAGACTATAAAGGACTTTATAAGCCATAGCCATGACGTTGAACTCTGCCCATAAATAGACAGTGAAGATATCTCAGTTTCTTTGCAGCACCTGGCTGGTCACTATTGGAAACAAGATGCTTAACCAGATGCACTTTGGCCTGGCAAAAATCTTACTATGTAAGTTACATTCCCACACAAACTGAGCCCATCCTAAGTCATCAGGCTACATCTCCAAGGGCGATTCCGCACCAGCAGTGTGACCACAGTCTGCTGCCGGTGCGTTGTGGTGGAACTGTATGCTCTGCTGCTTCCTGTGTCCCCATGGGGGACACATGGGGGACACATTTCGGTAGTGGACACTGTTCGCCCTGTATTTCTGTGTCCTAATGGATTGAGCCATAGCTGAAAGGTTCTGCCACATGGAGGGGGGGGAGCTTTATTTTTCTTTTGGCAGGAAGGTGGGATGGGGAAGGTACGGGAAGGTATGGGAAGGGCCCAGTCCAGCGGCGACATCATATCAAAGTGGGGATTAGCCCTGCTTCCATATGAGCACCCTCTTGGCCTTTTCCATCCATGTGGAATGGACCAAAGTGTGCACCAGGGCCTATTCTGCATACAATAGATAAGGCACTTTCAATCCACTCTAGAAGTAGATTTTCCTGTTCTGCACAGAAAAATCCAGCTGCCAAAGCACATTGAAAGTGAATTATCCTATGTGTGCAGAATGGGCCCAGGTAGCAGGAAGGTCTGGTGGAATGCACAGCATGGCACACAAGTATTGACAATTGGCATACATTGACAATTTACGCAAGTAGTTTATTCCTGAAGTACTTATGGAATGCCACAGTTTCATGTACAAAAACAAAGCTTTCTTATTCTGTCCATTCCCCAGGATATCAGGCACAGAAATGGTATGTATTTTATTTATTAACTGTATAGCATGCGTGTGATATAGCCAGAAGAGCCTAATATTGTTTGGCTTCCAGGCAAGAGATGTTTGGAGGTGGTTTATGTAATGTATTCTTTGGAGATTGCCCTTCCAGGTGTTAACCAGGGCCAATCCTGCCTAGCTTCCAAGATCTGATGGAATCAGGCTTGGAAATGCTTTAACTGGAGATGCATTAACTGGATATATTTGTACACATAACTCGCCGTTTCACCATGAGCCTATGAAACTGAGCTGTATAATGTCAATCCCATCAGTCCATCTAGTTCTGTGTTTTCTTCTCTATTTATTGCTGTGAAAGATCTGAGGATGAAAAAAAGTCTTTATTTCTTAATATATGCTACTAAACGCCAGCTTAACTGGCAATGCTGGGGGCCAAACCTTGGACGTCCTACATGCAAAGAACCAAGCCATGACTTCCCCCCCAACTAGCGATTTAAAACAAACTTATAGAATTAAGAATACAGAGAGATATCTGTACAGATACATGTACTGCTGCTAAGATTGAATTGTCTGTTAACATTCAAGGGGTATTTGTGTATGCCTGGTCTCTAGCTCCAGTGGTTTTAGGTCTCAACGCAGAACAGTCAAAATGCATTTGCCATGAGTAATCCCAGGAATTAGGCTGGCATTTGCAAAAAATTACTGAGAAGAATTTCCCTTTCGCGATTGGCTGTAAAAACCTTCCCTCGTATCTTTGCGAGGAGCGACGCAATCAATTGCCCCATTATCTCTAACTATGTAAATGCTGAAATCACGAACAAGATGATTGAACAGAGATCCCTTTCGATTTCTATGGAACTGGCTTCCAGCTAAGGTCGTCTCTTTGTATGAAATAATTGTAGCCATTCGTCTGGACAACGGAGTTGTTGACTTCTATCAAGAATGTATATTTTACTAGTGAATACAAAATCTGGAGAAAAAACGAAGTCATCAGGAAAGCATTAGCAATGGCTCTGGAGGCTTCTTGACCTATTGAGAGTCCTATGTCAAGTTTTGTACCTCGTCTTGCAAAACGCCATCTTAGGGAACCATCAGGCTGGTCCCAGTCATCACCCATCAGAAAAGCACTTCTATAGGAGAGTCAGTTTGGTATAGTGGTTAGGAGTGCGGACTTCTAATCTGGCATGCCAGGTTCGATTCTGCACTCCCCCACATGCAACCAGCTGGGTGACCTTGGGCTACCCACAGCACTGATAAAGCTGTTTTGATCGAGCAGTGATATCAGGGCTCTCTCAGCCTCACCCACCTCACAGGGTGTCTGCTGTGGGGAGAGGAATGGGAAGGCCGCTGTAAGCCGCTTTGAGCCTCCTTTGGGTAGAGAAAAGCGGCATATAAAAACCAACTCTTCTTCTTCTTCTTCTTCTTCTTCTTCTTCTTCAAATGTGGTGGCAAATTCTGTCCCCAGCTAGGGTGGCCTGATTCCTTTGCGCAACCAACAGGGGACAGAGGGCCTTACCAGAGGAGGGAGGGAGGACCAGGTAATGTCATTTCTGGCATGTCCTGGAAGTGATGGCATCATGTTGAGACATACTGACTCTACTCTGGCATTTGGGCAAACACTCTATGGCAGAAATGGCTTCTACCATAGAGTTTTTGCCTAAATACCAGATGTTGTGGACGTAATGAGTGATGTTGCCACACTGCCTGTGAAATAGCTCAGCCCCCCCCCCCTTCTTCTCTTGGTAAGTCATCCCTCACACTAGCTGATCAGCAGTAGGGGGCAGGGGACTCCCTGCCTCCAGCAAAGGCCTGGCAACCCTCCCAGACCTATATCATCCATTGGGACACACGTTTGCACATATAGCTCTCATCATATAGTTGGGAACTTGGTTAGCCAGGATCCTTGATTCTGCAGAGAGAACCCTGATGTGCTGGGACCACAAAGAGCTGCGTGGTGTAGTTTCCTGGTGAAAGGCTAGCATGAGGCAGGTCTGATTTCAGTTTTTGGAGAGGCTGAAGGGCTCTTCTCCTCATGCCATCCTGTGACTGCACCCCTTCCACACACCTGCTGACCCACTAATGTGGCTCTCTGCCATTGCCCAACCATGCATCTTTCCTTGGTGAGCTCTCCTGCCACCTTGCTCCCAGCCACAAGTATCAACTGCATGTCTTTTCCCCGGTGGTGCTGGGCAAACATGTGCACCCAGGTAATTATCATACAGGTAATGAGGGCAATTGGAAGGTTCTCAGCAGGTTCCCCACTTGGACATATACAGAGACCAGTCCTAGCATGTTTCACAGGCAAAAGCCTAGGTTGCCAGCAGAAGTGTGTGAAGACAGCAGGGAAGATTGAGTGTAGAAACATGGAGAGACATCCAATGGAATGAGTAGAGGAACACAGAGGAAATTTTGCAAAATGAAAATTTAAAGACTAAATGAACTCAACAGGAGTTCATTTGAGGTCAACCCAATCCTTCTGAGGCTGATAGCCCTCATTTAGCAGGACACCACATATGGGATAATGATCCAAGCTCAAGTAGGAGCCAAAAGGAATTATGCCAAGCTCTCCACAGAAACAGTGAGCAAATGATCTCTATCCCATTTCCTTTTATACTCAAGTTGGTTAATTATTTCAGTTCCCTGCTTTGTGCTGTTAGTATATGCTGTTTATAAGGGGCTGGGTCCTGCGGATATATTACATTAACAGCAGCATTCACCTCCAGTACCCCTAACCTCCAGTGCAAGAAGCCTCTCACAAACACAAGAGGGTCTTTCTCTCATGACAGGAGAAGAGCTCATTGTTTATGAGGAGAACACGGCCCAGTGAAAAAGATCTGCGAGAACCTAGCCACATTATGCTGCCTATGACATTCGTAAAAAAAAAATACTCAAGCCGTAGAATTCTGATTTTCCAGCAATAACACTGAAAAGCTGCGTACACTTGATGAGCAAAAGTCTGGTGCGATGATCCAGAGCGTTGTGCCAAACCAAAGATTCACAATTTACATTTGCACACCAGGGAGATGCAAATTCAAGCAGGGGATGAGATATTCCAAATTATTCCAAACTACTTGATCAATTCGCTCCCCGAAATACATTTTGCTTGACACGGTTACAGAATTTCCTGAGTGCTCAAAGAGTTTCTTTTCCAGTTGTGGCATGGGTTGCCATTTGTTGGGGATTCGAGGCATGCATTTTCTCATTTTAACTCTGAGTGATTTTAAGAAGCTCTTTTAGTGTCAGCTTGTTCCCCTCTCCCGCCCTGCCCCCCCCCAGACATGAGCTGGAGACTTTCTTACCACGTGATGGACGTAAAAAAGTGCAGAAGACAGACATTTAAACAGGCAGATAGCCATGTTGTCTGTCAAAGAGATTCCTATAAACAAATGCACAGTAGGAAAGATTCGGTAACCCCGTTGGCTGGCTGAGAAACCTGCAATGAAATGACACAAGCGTATGGCTGACTCTCCTTCCACTTCACTCCCCTTCTGCATTTCCACCCCGGGGTAGGTGTTTGTAAACAGAAGAGAAGGGGGAATCTCTTTCCTGGCGACTGCAGTTTTAACTGCAGCGAGGGGAACAAATTTGGGAGAGTAGTGCGCTTTGCTTGCCAAAGATACAAAGAACTTACTGTATATACTGTACAGGGCTTGATTTTTACAAGCCTCCTGGGAATACGGTAGGTGCAGGCAGGAAAGCAAACAGCCCATCTCAGAGAAGGGCTTTCCTCCTTCCCATTGCCGAAAGCAAAACACACCCAAATTAAATCATCCCTTGCAGCAAACAGAGGTCTCCCCCCATTGACAAGGGCGCTCCTCCACACAACACTGATTTCCCCTGGTGATCCCTATAAATCTAGAGCCTATTTCAGCTCTCCATTCCGCCCGCACGCACATCGGGGAAACACCACTAAGCTTTGCTCGACAGAGCTTCCCCCCTTATAAATCCAGAGTAATTGAGAGCAGAGCTCGGCCCTCAATGTACATTTTCGGATATCGTGCCTTGCCAAGAATGCATTGTTCAAAGCCCCTCTTATCCTGGGACTTCACCTCCCCAAGCCAAGTCATTTGGTCTGTGGTCAGCTTATTCTCTCCCTGCCTGGATCCAACCACGCCTGTGGCAGTTTGCCGCACAAGTCTCCAGCAGCAGAAGCGAGGATTTTGCACGCTTCAGAAGCTTCAAAGGCCGCGCAACAATGCTATAAGTCCAGAAGCCGTTCCGATGACCCAGTCCACCCCAGCATCCAGGGAACTCGGCAAGACCACAAGGTGCCGAGTGATTCGCCAGAGCCTGGGACATGTGCGCCCGTGCACGATCCCCAAAGCCAAAAGACCAGATGATGGTCTGGAAGCTAAAATCTAAACCTGACTGTTCAGTTATCTCCCAGGTGGCCCAAATGCAATTAATTAAAATTAATGCAATCATTTTATAGCAGCAACCTGGCAAACACTTCTAAGGGCCACACAAAACCTGATGAGTAAGTTCTGCAACTGGAACTCCACACTTGCAATTTGGCCTTCCATAGCAGCTTTCAGGAGGGGAGCAATCTAGGTCAGTTCTGAGAAATGGGAAATAACTTTTCAACCTCTCGGCCAATTTCCTGTTTGAAAATGACCCCCCCACCGCCACTTGCTTCAAGCCCTGGATGGGGGGGGGGAGGAGAGAGAGAAACTCATATTATGTAAGTCCTAACACTAACTGTTGAGCCTCTTGTGGCGCAGAGTGGTAATGCAGCAGACTTGCAGTCTGAAGCTCTGCCCATGAGGCTGGGAGTTCAATCCCAGCAGCCGGCTCAAGGTTGACTCAGCCTTCCATCCTTCCGAGGTCGGTAAAATGAGTACCCAGCTTGCTGGGGGGGTAAACGGTAATGACTGGGGAAGGCACTGGCAAACCACCCCGTATTGAGTCTGCCATGAAAACGCTAGAGGGCGCCACCCCAAGGGTCAGACATGACTCGGTGCTTGCACAGCGGATACCTTTACCTTTAACACTAACTGTTGGATAATACCATTTCAATGCACTGTAGAAGTAGGTTTTCCTGTTTTGAACAGGAAAATCCAGCTGCAAAAGTACATTAAAAGTGCATTATCCAATGTGTGCAGAATGAGAAAGGGTTTAATGTAAACTGGGGCGGGCTGGGCATGACATTTTCAATCAGAAAACTATTGATCTATCCTATCATTCCCAAAACTGTGGTTCCGATCTCCAAACAGTGGCAAATAACAAATCCGGAGCTCTAATTACAGATCCCCAAGTCATGTGTACTTGTCCAGTAAGAGATAAACCCAGGAGCTTTTAGGTGTGAGCCATAGGGAAATGTTAAGTGACACTCTAGGAATTTCTCAAATCTTTATGGTAAAGACCATAAAGACTGGGGGAAATTCCTACAGCATCATGGTTGTGGCCACTAGAAATTACATTGCTGTATCTATGTCATCATCCCCCCCACCCATTTTTGCAGCAAAGGCCACAAAAGCCTCTATTTACAGCCTCTATAGCAGGGGTAATCAAACTGCGGCCCTCCAGATGTTCGCTGGCAGGGGGCTCCTGGGAATTGTAGTCCATGGACATCTGGAGGGCCGCAGTTTGATTACCCCTGCTCTATAGCCTCTGCTAGCTCACACCCAACCCAATTATTTAAAACAATTCAATTGTTGACGTCCCCAGTTACAGGATTGTCTCAAAGTACATGATTGGACGTTAGCTATGAGGCTTTTGCAAGCTTTTTTGCAGAGAAAATCTTGTCGCTTCGCCAAGATGTTGCTGCTGACTTTGATGCCGCAGTGGAACTAGAGGCCGCTTGGCTGTCTCAAGGCCCTATTTTGGACCGTTTCAGTCCACTTCCCTTGGCTGATGTGGACAGGACTCTGGCAGCTGTTCAGCCTACCACATCTCCCTTTGACCCATGTCCCTCGTGGATAGTGGAGACAGGCGGTCAGGAGATCCAGTTCCCCTCTGGGAAATTATCAGTCTGTCTCTAACTTCTGGGAGCTTCCCGGAGAGGCTGAAGGAAGGCCAGTCAAGCCTGTCCCAGCCTCACTCCTTTCATACATTTGTGGTGGGGATAGAACAGAGAAGGGGATAACAGTCTTGCCCTGGGTCCTCAGTGGGGGTAAAGTGTGATATAAATATCTAAAGAAAAGAAAAATTCCTCTAGAGAACAGAGCAGAGAGAGAAGAGCTGTTTTTTTAATATATATTGTTTTTCACTACCCAAAGGAGTCCCCAAGTGGCTTACAAACACCTTTCCCTTCTTCTCCCCACAACAGACACCCTGTGAGTTAGGTGGGGCTGAGAGAGCTCTAAAAGAACTGCTATGAGAGAACAGCCCTAAGAGAATTGTGACTAGCCCAGGATCACCCAGCTGACTGCGTGTGGAACAGTGGAGAATCAAACCCAGTTCTCCATATAAGAGTTCCCCATTCTGTATCCCAGGGATTCTCTAGTAGGGTTATGAGAGCGACGAAGATGATCTGGGGCAAAGGGACCAAGCCCTATGAAGATAGGTTGAGGGACTTGGGAATGTTCAGCCTGGAGAAAAGGAGGTTGAGAGGGGACATGATAGCCCTCTCTAAGTATTTGAAAGGTTGTCACTTGGAGGAGGGCAGGATGCTGTTCCCGTTGGCTGCAGAGGAAAGGACGCGCAGTAATGGGTTTAAACTTCAAGTACAACGATATAGGCTAGATATCAGGAAAGAATTTTTCACAGTCAGAGTAGTTCAGCAGTGGAATAGGCTGCCTAAGGAGGTGGTGCGCTCCCCCTCACTGGCAGTCTTCAGGCAAAGGTTGGATACACACTTTTCTTGGATGCTTTAGGATGCTTTGGGCTGATCCTGTGTTGAGCAGGGGGTTGAACTAGATGGCCTGTATGGCCCCTTCCAACTCTATGATTCTATGATTCTATGCTTGAGTTCTGAAGGGGGTCCCATAGGAGCTCTGAAGGGGGACTGCGGGAGTTCTGAAGGGGCGTGGTATGGGTGGGCCTGGGCTGTCTTCTCAGCTCCTACTCTTCTTTCCAGCCTACATGAAGCACAGCTGCCCTAGTTATAGTAAAGGCAGGGGGAGGGAACAAAAGGAGGGCAGAGATGTCACTTCTGGGGGCGTGGCCAGTTGACCTCAGCTCCGGGGCTTCTTGAAGTCTGAAAAATCATTTCAGGAGCTCCTCCGTAGTCAAAAGGTTTTAAAAGGCTGCTTTAATCACTACACCACGATGGATTTCAACCCAGGATCATTCCTGAAACGCCGCACTAAAGACATCGATTTTGGAAAGGAAAACGGCTTCCAGAAAGTGGAGCGTGAAGCTGCTGTGCACCCTGAACCATGTCCTTGAAAAGAAATGTGACCAAGCTCTGCCTTCACTCTCTCAAGTGCTGGTGTCTGTTCTCGGGAGTCAGGCTAGCTGCGCTCACAGGATGAAAGATGAATGGAATAGAACAGAGATTACCCTTATCGGAACCCCTGTATTTGCTTGTCAAACAGATGGAAATTCCGCCTATCGGAGAGAGGGGAAAGATGGGGAGGGGGAATCAAGGACAGAGAGATAGTAAGAGAAGGAACTAAACCCAGGACAGGGTGATAAGGAAGGGTGCCCCAGTGGGGGGAGAGAGTGAGTCAATTGCATAGCAGAGTTACACACTTACATCATACAGCTGAGCGAAGTGTTTTGAATAAATAGTCTTATTTTTTAACACTGTCGGGGAGGGGGGGAATTTACTTTGGAAGAGGCAGGCGCTAGAATGAGGTCCAGGATTTAGGAGAGCAGCAACAAAAACAGACAGAACAGTGTCGGAGCAAAGTTTGGGAAATGCAAAGACCCAAAGTTTCGATCCCAGCTCGACTGGAAACTTACTGGAGACTTTCACACACTCTGCCTGTCCCTGTTTACTAAGAGCAACCCTGATTTTTGGCAGATGGTTAACAAACTGCTGTCTCTCTCTTTCTCTCTCTCTCTCTCTCTCTGTTTGCCATTAAACATTTCAGGATGAATTGCTGGAGTTTAATAGGTCACATCACTGTTAAAAAAAAATCCAAACCCAAGGTGGTTCATAACCATATAATGCCATTAAAACAGCCCATTATGACAGTATGAATAGAAGATGATAAAATGACAAGACCCAACAAGACACATTAAAAATAAGCTGTCATCCTTCAATGTTCTTCGCTCTCCCCAAAACATTAAGTACAGGGAGGAGGATGGATCTTGTCTCCTGTACAAATGTCCGTGAACACTGAGATACTACCCTCTTATGCCCCTAACTAGGGTTACCAAATGTATCTTCGCTCTGGTGGGAGCAAAACTGTGGAAACAGAGCAACCTCCTGACATCACTTCTACTTGTACCCAGAAGTCACATTGCAAATCAGGGGTAGTCAACCACAGGTGAAGTATTTAAGACTACTAAGGCCCATAATATAATGGGGTGAAAATGCACATGGAAAACTTGTATCTCAACCACACTGCATATATCCTATGTACGTTGTACATATTAATGCTGCATATATCTTATCCATTTGGTGCCTCTTAATAATTCTGAAACAGCCTTGGGGGACAGACTGTCCGGCCTCTCCGGGGCCAATCAGGGTGCAGCCAGCTGCACCCTGATTGGCCCTGCCCCTACAGCTCCCACCCTCCCTGTCTGAGTTGGAATAGGGCCAATCAGGGTGCAGCCAGCTGCACCCTAATTGGCTCTGCCCCTACAGCTCCCACCCTCCCTCACCAAGCCCTCATCCATTGCCTCACAGACAACGGGCTTTACCACTAGTATTATATATAAAAGTCATGCTATAGAGGCATTAAAAAACAACCACAAAGGATCATAATGCTGAGAAAAAAGGTAAACGAACATGAAGAAAAAAAATGGAAGCTTTGTTGATTCCTTTCTCAAATTCCATGAAAAGAATAGGTTTTTGGCGGTCTTGCGCATCTCTAATGCAGTTTTGGAAGCATAGTGTTAATTTGAAAGTGATTCTCTGATTGCATATTGATGGAACAACTGCTGTAGTAGGGAGGATAGTGCAACTTCTTCTGTGACAAACCTGTGAATGACGTATGGCCAGGGCCAGCATCAGTACTTAGCCATGTGCATTTCCACCCCTTTACACCATATTATGGGCCTTGCTAGTCTTAAATACATCACCGCTCTTAGACACACTGACATTGACCTACAGCTTCCTGACAACATGGGATCCAGAGAGATTATTGAAGACAGATGAGCACTAAATTACAAAGGTTCAAATATTGTGAAATTTCTCAAGCTCAATAATGCCAAAACAAAAAATGTGTCAAGGTAGCCTGGCCCCAAATGAGCACTCAGAGGTTCATTAGATTTGGCAGGGTCATTTTTAAAGCAGAATTCATAGTGCTAGAATTATCCCCCCTCCCCTTCAGCTTTTAGCCTTTAGTCCAGGTTTTCACCTTTGTTAAATCCTTCAGTCTTCCAGTCAGTTGGCTGTGCACAGATTTGCCATCAAGGTTGAAGGAAGAATTAGTAGCTATTCTCTCTCTCTCTCTCTCTCTCTCTCTCTCTCACACACACACACACACACACACACACACACACACCAGAACCAGGGGCTATAACAAGTGAACTTGGATATTGGGAGCTTTCTTTAAATGATCAATAACAGCTCTTGGGATCAAACTTCTGGCCCAAACTCAGATATTCAGCGCTCTTAAGACTGTCTGTAATGCACAGAAGTTATGGTTTTCAGAGAATTCTGCTGTGCTACTGGGGGAACCCTTGCTTTTCCTCCTCTCCACTTTCATCTTGGATCCTGCTACAACCTTGCTTTCACCAGCGAACAAAAGTTGGGAAAACAAAGGCGCTTCCTGTCAAACAGCACTCTGTTAACTCAGGATCATGTTCTTAGTTGGCATCCGGAAGGACAGTGAGACAGCGAGAAGAAGCAGATGGAGAGGAGAGAAGGGAAAACCATGACAACTCACTTTCACTTCTCTTGGCGGACACGCATTTTCCCACTCCGACTCATTCATCAAAACTGCACACACACACACACACAGACACTCCCAGCCATTCAAGAATCAACCACCACATTTCCAGGAAAACAAGGGCTAACCTACTCTGGATGGAGGCATGAGTCATCTCCCTGAGCACCTTCTTCAGTTGGAAGGAGAAGGAGAAGGTTGGGTTTTATACCCCACTTTTTCACTACCTAAAGGAATCTCAAAGCTGCTTACAATTGCCTTCCTTTCCTCTCCCCACCACTGTGAGGTAGGTGGGGCTGACAGACATCTGACAGAACTATTCTATGAGAACAGCTCTAACAGGACTGTGACTAAGGTCACCCAGCTGGCTGCATGAGGAGCGGGGAATCTCTCCAGATTAGAAGCTGCTGCTCTTAACTACTACACCAAGCTTGCTCTCCATTACAGGATGGAGCCCACAGAAGCCTGGAGAACTACGCTTTTCAGCGTTCTCAACTCTAAGGAATAAATACCTATTCACATCTTAGGGCTGGAAGGAAGTCACTAATTAAGAAGAAGAAGAAGAAGAAGAAGAAGAAGAAGAAGAAGAAGAAGAAGAAGAAGAAGAAGAAGAAGAAGAAGAAGAAGAAGAAGAAGAGTTGGTTCTTATATGCCGCCTTTCTCTACCTGAAGGAGTCTCAAAGCGGTTTGCAATCGCCTTCCCATTCCTCTCCCCACTACAGACACCCTGTGAGGTGGGTGAGGCTGAGAGAGCGCTGATATCACTGCTCGGTCAGAACAATTTTATCAGAGCCATGCCGAGCCCAAGGTCACCCAGCTGGTTGCTTGTGGGGGAGTGCAGAATCGAACCCGGCATGCCAGATTAGAATTCCGCACTCCTAACCACTACACCAAACTGGCTCTCCTTTGTGTCTGGAGTCGAACAGCTCCAATGCAAGACCACTTTGCCATTAAGATGGAGGAGATGAGCTGATGCTCTGTGCAATGGTCTCATTTTGTGCATGGTCACTTCTGCCCAGCGCAGTGCATGGGTGCTTGAATGCCAAAGCTAGTGCATAAGTCAAGGAGAAATTAGCTGCCAGGAGCACTTTTCTGGGTTATTTTCTTTCCCCTCGGTAGCTTGGCAGTACTGAAGACTGCAGCTGATAGCGCAGAACTCAGACAGGTTCCGAAATAGCCTTGCTCTGAGGCAGTGTGAAAGTTGGCAGCTTCTCGCACTGTGGGCCGCCTACCCTCTGAGAGGAGGGATGGCCCAGGGAGATGACGAACCATTTTAAAAGCACTGTAAAATTAGCTGTTTTAGAAAACACACACACTGAGACAGGCAGTGATGTAAGGGAATTTCGACTTCAGAGCGGCAGCAAAAGCACTGGAAACTGAAAGCGAATAAGCCGCTCTTGTTGCATTGGATGCGACTTCTCCCTGTAAGAGGCCAGCTTGAAAGACTGGGAGAGTGCGTTCAAGTCTGGAAGAGAGTGATGCTCCTGACCAGCAGGGATTAAAAACACTGGGGCCAACCAGAAATGTGCAAGCAAGTAACCGGCAGGACACTTACAATCAAGATGAGCTCGCTATCACCAGATCTTGGAGGCTAAGCAAGGTAACAAAGTAGGATAAGCTAGGAAAGCTAAGTAGAGGAGGAGCCGTTTCAGTGGAAGAGCCTCCACTTTGCACGCAGAAGGTCCTAGGTTCAATTCCCAGCATCAAAAGGACCAGGCAGTAGGTGATATGATAGACCTCCCTCTGAGACCCTGGGGGGCTTCTGCCAGTCTGAGGAGACAGGAGCGGTTTTCATAGATCAATGGTCTGATTCAGTATAAGGCAGCTTCCTATGTGTGTTTCAGCCTTGGTGAGTAGTTGGATGGCAGACCACCAAATGAACCCAAGGTTGCTATGCAGTGGCAGATCATGGTAAACCACCTCTGAGCATCTCTCGCCTTGAAAACCCTGCAGCGGAAAGGAAGACTGTGTGGGGTGGTGGGAACACCTCTCATGAGATAAGGTGGGCACAGAACATACAAAGCTGCTTTGTGCCAGAAGCCAGCACACTGATCCATCTGGATCAATACAGGGATTGGCAGCAGTTCTTCTTTGGGGACTTCTACCTGCCACTTGAGATATTTTAACTCAGGGGTGGTCAACCTGTGGTCCTCCAGATGTTCATGGATGACAATTCCCATGAGCCCCTGCCAGCGTTTGCTGGAAGATGTTCATGGGAATTGTAGTCCATGAATATCTGGAGGACCACAGGTTGACTACCCCTGTATACCAGGGATTGAACCTGGAAATGTCAGTATGCCAAGCATGAACTCCACCACTGAACCAAGGCTGCTATTAAGGTATCTGAAGCAGACTTACACGTTGGTTGGCCCATTTAGCTCAGTCTGATCTAATTCCATTGGCTGCGGCGCATCAAGGTCTCAGCCAGACGACTTCAGCCAGTACCTGTTGCCTGATATCCTTGTAATGAATCAGGGGCCTTCACCATGTGCTCTACCTGAGTCATGTTGGTGGGCTGAGGTTCAGAAAGGGGCTTCCCTTGCCTATGGCCAAGGTCAGGGACTGCACCTGGAACCTTCTACCACCAAACGTGCTCGAGTCAGGAATTGTGAGGCCAGTCACACTACACTTGGAAGAAGCAAGCCTAAGCCAAAGAGAAAAGCGTTTGAGAATTCCCCCTCACAGCGACCCTTCCCTAGCGCTAGGATTACCAGTTCTTAAAAGGATCCCTCAATAGTACCGCAAAGACCTGCTTCTGTTGATATGGGTTGGAACTCCCTGAGGACCCCTTAGAGAAGAAGGCAGAATTCAGGGGAGCAAGTCCTTTCTTCCTTGGCCTGCCCAAGTCAGAAAAGGGGCATGACGACTGACACAGACGACAGGGAGTCACATCGCAAACAAAACCACCAACAGATTACCCAGCGTTGGGCAATCAGGGGATCTCACTCTGCACTATGCTGATAAGAGCAAAACCAACCCGTGTGTGTGGACGCACAAAAAAGTTGCTCATTGGCTGCCAGCCAGCATCTAATGATGATGATGATAATAAACAACTTTATTTTCATAACCTGCCTTTCCCAGTTGGCTCAGGGTGTGTAACAACATAATAAACATACAAATAATATAATTACCTAATTAAAAACAATATCTAAATGAATTATTAGACGGCCTCTGAGCCACTTCGCCAGCCTCGCTCCCAGTTAAGAAGACTCCCTCCCACTCCCCTTCAAACTGATAGGAAGAGAAAGTGGGTACTAGGAATTGTGTCTATCTTAAGTTGTCAAATGGGGGCCTTTCTGGAAAGGCCAGATGTTTTAATACAGGTTGCCAACAACATGGAGGAGAGGGGGAAGCCCCTTGAACTGAGGCCATACAGACATGGCCAGTGGGAGGCTTTGATGGCACTAAACCTGACCTGGTAGATGAAACCAAGTCCCTGAAAAGGGGCCTCTTTTGTCTTCAACCCACATTTTAATGCATACAATGAGAACATCAGAAGAGCCCTGCTGGATCAGACCAATAGTCCCTCTAGTCCAGCATCCCATCTTACACAGCAGCCATCCAGTTCCTCTAAAGCAGGGGTAGTCAAAC
Source organism: Paroedura picta (assembly GCF_049243985.1). Taxonomy (NCBI): domain Eukaryota; kingdom Metazoa; phylum Chordata; class Lepidosauria; order Squamata; family Gekkonidae; genus Paroedura; species Paroedura picta. Next base: position 37,158,901 of record NC_135380.1, on the reverse strand, counting down.
TGCGGCCCTCCAGATGTCCATGGACTACAATTCCCAGGAGCCCCTGCCAGCAAATGCTGGCAGGGGCTCATGGGAATTGCAGTCCATGGACATCTGGAGGACCACAGGTTGACTACACCTGGTCTAAAGGGCCAACAATAGGGCAGAGAGGCCAACACCCTCCCCAGATGTTGCCTCCTGGCTCTGGGATTCAGAGGTGTAGTGCACCTAAACATGGAGGTTCTCCTCAGTCACCATGGTTAGCAGCCATGGCTAAACTTCTTTCCCCTCTAACGCCCTTTTTAAAGCTGCTTATTCCGAGGACCACGACAACATCCTCCGGCAGTGAATTCCACATTTAATCACTCTCTGTGTTCACCCCGGTTCTCTCTCCCCGCCACCCAGCCCCATTAAATTAAAAGCATGTATTACGCACAGTTTCTGACTGTTGCATCACAAGCTCTGGTAAACTCAAAAACTGGCTCAACCTGATGCGTGCAAAGTACACATCTGGATTTTAAAAGACTGTGTAAACTGTACCCAGCCAGATGTCACCTCAACCTGCTCTCCCGGACCCCTGAGATCAACAGATCGATGGCTCTGAGACACGTCAAAGGGGAAGGTCTGAAAATAAGGGTTTTGTGCCCGCCCATGTGTGTGTACGGGAGGGGATCTCTTCCCAGTTGACGGCTGCTCTTCGTGTCTAAGCCCAAGCCAGAGAGTAGTGGGACCCCCGGTGTTTGCAGATCCACCCTCTTTCCAGAACGAGCGCCTTGCAAGTCAGGGTGGGCGGGTTGGCCGGGGCGGCAGGCGGAGAGTTAAAGCCCTCCCTGCCGATGCTTCTGTTTTCCTTTTGGTTCTGGGAGAGCCTCGCCTGAGTGACAGCAATCTTGTAGGTCAAGTATAGGGCACTGGAGATAAAGAAATAGAAGCACGTTAAATGTGGCAGGGAGAGGAGATGGGAAGTGGCTCCGGAGGCTGCTCGGTGACAGCGCGGAGAAAGAAGACATGCATCTGCTGGGAGGGAAAAGGCCGAGCTGGAACTGGCTCCGGGAAGAGGGGAAACCCTCCGGAGCCCTTGAAGGCAGCTGCAGCCATGCTCAAAAGGGAGCGGAGCTTAGCTCTCTCTCTGGACTGCCAAGGGCTCCATCCCCTGGCCAATGGAGCCACACAGAAGCCTGGTGAAGCCCAGTAAGAAGGGAGGCTCAAAGCTCCCTCCCAGTTGTGTGTAAGGGAGGTCCCATGTCCACCCCCAGGCAGGGTATCCCTTCGGAACTGTTTTCATCCTCCCCCCACCCGCGTCTTCCTGCAAGGAAACAAGCGAAGGAGGAGATTGACATGTGTCACTGCCGCCGGCCCTCGTAAAATCCAAACCCCGAGCAACGTCAGCGGACCTCACGGTGTGTCAAGCTTGCAGTTCAGCAGTCGGGGCCGGGGCCAAGGGCTTTCCGCCACAGCGTGAGCTGGCCTTGATGTTTGCAATATCAGAAGGAATGTCAGAAATGCTGGGCTATCATTTGGAAACACACGCACCCCCCCCCCTCTCCGCGCACTCCGCCAGGGCGAAGTGCTCGCTGGTGTCCAGGGATGCTTGAACCTCACACATGCAAGGTTTTAACTGCCGGCATTCAATACACTTAAAAGTGGGTTTTATGGCTCCGGCAGAAACCACATGCTCGATCGCGAATCTCGGGCGGGAGGGTCGGGGGAGAGGGGGGGGGGGGAGGAAAGTAACTCAAACACGTCATCAAGCCCGGGCAACATGAAAGGGCAGCCCCTGCCCAGCATCCCAGCCGAGTCTTACAGGTATCCCGAAACTGTAAACCAAGAACCTTCTTTCCAGCGCTCAAGCCAATGAAAATAAATCTCAGGGATTCGGAAAACCTCTGCTTATGAATTCAGAGGGAAGAAATGCGGGCGCGGGACGGGGCGCGACACAGAGAAAGTGCTTTTTGGGAAGAGGAGGGGGGGGCACAACTTTTTTTTTTTAAGCGACGGGCACGATCCAGCAAAAAAAGAAGAGAAAGGGGGCGGGGGGGAGACTTACAGCCCGCGTTCCAGATAGGGCTACTCAGGAGTAAACTCCTAGCTGTGTCGGTGGAAGAGCGCCCCTGACTACCAATCCGGAAAGCCAGTTTACCCGGCAGTAAATCCTACTGGATTCCCTGGGGCTTCCTCCCCAGGGCAACCCCTGCGGCGTGCCCGCTGGAAATCCACCTTGCGCCGAGTCGCGCGCGGCAGGCAAGCCCGCTGGCACTCCCGCGGGGGTTTACTCGCGAGGAAGCGCGCGTCGGATCGTGGCCCTCGCGCGCCGACTTTTCGCCCTCCCCCTCGAAATGGACGCAAGCGCAAGCGGAGAGAAAAGTGCATGCCCGGGCACGGATCGGGCCCAGGCTGGGGCGCCCCAGCACGTTTACTTGGGAGTAAGTTCCAAGGAAACCCCCCTCCTTTTTTTTTTTTTAAGTCTTCCAGCGTATGCCCCTTTCTGCCCATTCACAAAAAAAGAAGAAGAAAAAAAAGAGGCGAACAGCGTGTTTGCGCGCGCGCGTTGCAAACACACCAACACGTGCCGGTCCCCCCCCCCCCGCCCACCAGCTCCGCGCGCGCGCCCCGGGGTAGCTCCGCGCGCGGCAGCGTCGTGCAGGCGCGGGCCGGTGGCTCCCGATGCGCGGGTCGCTCCCCCGCTCCCGCGCCGGCCTTACCTGCCACGACAGCCGGCGTCTTCTGACCGCCCTCGGCCCGCAGCCACGCTTGCAACGTGAAGGCATCCCGGGGCAGCGGCAGGGCCGCCTTCAGCCGCAGCGGAGCCCCCTGGCCGCCGAAGTACAGCGCCCGCCCGGCCGCCGGGCCGCCTCGCACCTCCCGCGGCTGCCTCCGGCGAGGGAGGAGCGGCGCCTGCGGACCTCCCGAGGTGGAGCGCCTACCCCGGGCTAAGCGGGTGGCGCAGGTGCCCGGGGCGGGGGAGTGGAAGTGGAAGTGGAAGTGGCGAGCCGGCCGGGTGTCCCTCCTCGCCCGGCGGGAGCGCTCGTCCAGCCCGCATTCGGCGCCCGGGCCGCCGCCGCCGTCGCCGCCGCCGCCGGCCAGGGCTCTCGCCGCCGCCGCCGCCGCCGCGCACAGCAGCGCGAGAGGCAGGAGCGAAGTCCAGAGCTGCATTTCCAAGCTTCCCCCCCCGGCTCCCCAGCAAGTCCGCCCGTGCTGCCAGTTTTGGGCTCCTCCTCGCTTTGCCTCCTTGTCTCCTCTTGTTCCCCCTTCTTGGGGAGTTGCTCTTTTTATAACCCTTCGCAGTGGCTTCTTCTTCTTCTTCTTCTTCTTTTTTGCTCCCCCCTTTTTTGTTGTTGTCGCTTTCGGGATTTTGGTCCCCCCCTTTTCTTTTCTTTTTTTTTCCCCTGGGGGGGGGGAATCAAAATGAAATTCAAACTCTTCTTGGGTCGAAGTGGGGATGTTGCTCTATCTTTCCCCTCTTTCTATTTCTTCACCGCTGGCTTGCCTCTGGCTTGCTCTCTTCTCTCCCTTCCCTCCATTTATATTATATATATATATATATACACACACATATACACATATACGCACACACACACGCATCCACACGCGCGCACACACTTATTATTACAAGAAATGGGAGAGAAACAAGCTCCTCCAAGATCCAGGCGCGGCGAGCGAGCGCTCGTTCCCCTCCCTCTTCCAAAAAGATGCTCTAATCCATTTACATTTTTGCCTCCTTTATAACAAGCCCCAACCTCTTCTTCACTCCCCCCCCTTCCGTCTTCTCCACTAAATGACAGAAAGGGGGGAGGAGACCCCCTCAAGATGATGAGTAAACAAGGAAATGCTAATCTAGGATTTGCTGCTCCACCTCGATCAAGTGAATCCCTTTACAAAAACACACACGCACACACAAACACACACGGACTAATAATCAATTGCTTTGCAGGGCTGCACAGGTCCCAGTACTTGGGTGCGGGGTCCTGCTTCCTTCATGCCACCCCACACCGCTAGCCCCTTTCATTTAAAGAAGGGGGGCAGTAACATGCTAAGGGGGATAGTCTCCGCTCAATTGCGCTCCCTCCCCTCTTGCAATTCTCCCCCCCCCCCCTTTCAGCTTTCAGAACTGTCCAAAGCACACATTCCCCTTTTCTGGCTCAGAAGAAACGCTCTCCTTTCTCAGGATCCCATTTGCACTTTGCTGGTAAACCTTCATTCGCCCCCCCCCCTTACAGTGCATAAAGAGTCTTGAAACTTGATTCTCAGATTTTAAAAAAAGGAAAAGCTTGCTTGCTTGCTCTCGCTGGCTTGCTTGCGGTGTTAATTTTGCCGCTTATTAGTGCCTTAAAAGTTATGCAATCGGAGCGGCTCCCCCTTTTGTGGTCCCCCTCTGGCCAGTTTTGGAGCGGCTCTTCCGAAATGTGCCATCCACAGGCTTCCCATCAGGAGCAGAAGAACGGGGGTGGGTGGGTGGGTTGCCTTTGGAATGCCTTTCCCTCCAAAAACAAATCCAAATAAGAGAGAAAGAGAGGGTGGGGGGGAAACCCTCCTGATTTAATTTTCAATTTAATTAAAAAGCACACAGCCAAAAAAAAAAAAAGCAGTACTGATATTTGAGGCTGAATTTGAAAAGCAAAACAAAAATCCTTTTCTGAAATAGATAAGTAGGCTTCTGAATATCCCTGATTTCCCTCAATGGAGTTGAAGCCACAGGTAACAGTCTAAATGCTAGCTCGTTTATGGATCTCTGTTTCTTAGCTGGGACGTTTTTTTTTTGGGGGGGGGGGAGGGTTGTGTGTTTTTAATATATTTATTTATTTCATTCTTGAAAGATCTCAAAAGCTCCCCCTGATGGCAACAAAAAGGATTTTTTTCCCCTATGCGAGTGAAAAAGAGGCAAGCCTTGGTCTGTGTGACAGAGCTAGTGCTTGCAATTCCATTCAGAAAAAGAGACAAATAGATCTTTGGCATCGTCCCATTTCATTAATGCACAGGTCCAGTAATCACCTTGGCGGGGGAGGCGGGGAGCAGCCTTACCACACCTTTCGGGAAAGAAACAATAGGCAAGCTTGACGCAAGAAGAAGCCTCACGTTTTGCAGCCCGGAAAGGCATTGTTTTGCTTCTAGGAAATAGAGTACATTTCATCGACATGTTCAGCCACCACAGTGGCTCGCTTCTTGCCCCCTGTGCACAGTTCAAAGGGGTTCTCTAAGACCCAAAATAGCATGTCCAGCTCCTCTCCACGACCCATCTTCTCTCCTAAGCCCTTCAAGAGCATTATGCTCAGCCGACTCCAACTAGATGGTGATCCCTGGCCCTAAGGAAGCTTGCTTGACCTCAACCAGGGCCAGAGCTTTCTCTGTCCTGGCCCCCGCCTGGTGAAATCAGCTTCCAGAGCAGATCTGGGCCCTGACAGGACTAGCACAGTTCCACAGGGCCTGGAAGACAGGGCTCTTCCACCAAATATTTGGTTGAGACCAGTGAAATCAACAACATCTGTTGGGCCCTCCAGAACCCCCCTCCCAATCTGACCAGTCTGCAGGGTTATGGCCAAAATGTTAATAGTTAAACAGTGAAATAATAAATATTAAATGTTCAGTGTTATTGACCTTATTGTTGTTGATGATACTGATGCAGGTACTAAATTCATGTTCAAATGAGTAGCCATGTTGGTCTGAAGTAGCACAATAAATACTGGACTCTGATTTTCTTAAATTCACATTGTATATGTGAGAGCCAGTTTGGTGTAGTGGTTAGGAGTATGGACTTCTAATATGGCATGCCAGGTTCGATTCTGCACTCCCCCACATGCAACCAGCTGGGTGACCTTGGGCTTGCCACAGCACTGATAAAGCTCTTCTGACCGAGCAGTGATATCAGGGCTCTCTCAGCCTCACCCACCCTACAGGGTGTCTGTCGTGGGGAGAGGAATAGGAAGGCGATTGTATGCCACTTTGAGCCTCCTTCGGGTAGGGAAAAGAGGCATATAATAACCAACTCTTCTTCTTCTTCTTCTTCTTCTTCTTCTTCTTCTTCTTCTTCTTCTTCTTCTTCTTCTTCTTCTTCTTCTTCTTCTTCTTCTTCTTCTTCTTCTTCTTCTTGGTTTTCATGTCCCCTGTGAACCCTGGGCTACAAGGCAGGGCGGCATAAAAATGTAAGAAATAAAGTAAATAAAAATAAAGAAATGCTCTCCCTTCGCTGCCCCAGGAGGCACCTTCCTTTCATAATACAACACTGAACTGTCCTCTCTCCCCTTCGGCTGCTTCGCCTTCAGCTGTCCAAAGCTATTCCCTCCAAGAATTCCAGCCAGACCCACCTCAGCAAAAGGCTGGTCCACAGGGTACCACTTCTCTCTGTGTGCCTGCTAATCTCTCCCTGAGTGGTGGTGAAACCTTTGGCCTGATTCCTTAGCCCTCAGCTCATCCTAACCGAAGACATCCTTCACTTGTCACTTGGGCACCTCTGTCTCATCTTTCCCCCAAGAAGCTTGGCAAGACATGCACAGGACTTCCTACTGATCCTGAAAACAGCTCTGTGAAGTAGGCTAGGATGAGAGAGACTGACCAAGGTAACCTCATGAGCTAAGCTGGGAGGATTACCCTAGAATGAAATACTAGCCACGACAGCACATTGTCTACTCCAGGGGTAGTCAACCTGTGGTCCTCCAGATGTCCATGGACTACAATTCCCATGAGCCCCTGCCAGCATTTGCTGGCAGAGGCTCATGGGAATTGTAGTCCATGGACATCTGGAGGACCACAGGTTGACTACCCCTGGTCTACTCTACAGCCTTCTTCCTGCTATCAATAAATTAAAAATAGAAACCCTGTGGACCCACACGTCTCCTTCCCCCAAGTCTCCCTAGAACAGTCTTTTTCACCCTTTTGACTGTGGAATGATTTTTCAGGCTTCGAGAAGCTCCAGAAGTGATGTCAGCTGGCTATACCTCCTTGCCACACCCCCAGAAATGACATCACCACCTGCATTAACTGGCCGGCTTGAGGAGGATTGGGGGGCGGGGAGAGGAGGTGGTTTCAGGTGGAAGTAGGCATGCAGGATCTGCCTCCCCAGGCACAGAAGCCATGACAGAACTCACTCATGCATGAGAGAGGGAGCAATGGAAGGGGCTGATTCCCTAGCTTGTGGCCAAGTCCATTCAGACAGGAGGGGAGACCTTCCCCAGAGCTCCTGCAGACCCCTGGGGGTACATGGACTCATGGCCTGGAATCCCTGCCCTGGAAACAGAATGAAAAAAGTCAAAGGGTGATGGGATGTCATCAAACTAATATTTTTCTGTGATGGTAGCACTTTACATACCCCTCCCCCCAACACAACGACTCACTCCTCATTTGTCCACATTCATTCCTTTCTGCACTCTGTTGTTTTCCTATTGTCGATCTTAGGAAGTTCTTCGTGCGGTGGGGGAGGGGCTTGTCCCTTTTTGCTTCAGCTCAAGGTGTACATAAGGTGCTACATACACAGGAAATGCTATTCAAAATAAACAGCAACAATACCCATAACCTACAATTCACCGGACCTGCGGCCAGGGTGGGGAAAGAGGGTGCACTGCTACTTCTCCAGGCCTAATTTAGAAACAGAAAAGAAAATGGGCTTGAGAAGGTGATAAGACATGGCAAAGAATGAGAGCTTGTTTTTCAAAGAGGAAATGTTCTGTTTTTGTTTTTTTACAAGTCTGTTTTGTTTTTAAACAATTCCCACCCCAAAAGTGGCAATGATTTCAATGCTATCCATCTGATCTACCAGCTCTACCATGCAAGATACTGCCGGCTCAAAGTGGATATTTCAAAAACACCATCTCAGTCTAAGAGAGTGAGATTTGAGTCCAGTACCACAGAGGGGAAGAGCCTCTTGTGGCACAGGGTGGTAAGGCAGCCAACATGCTGTCTGAAACTCTGACCATGAGGCTGGGAGTTCGATCCCAGCAGCCGGCTCAAGGTTGACTCAGACTTCAAACCTTCCGAGGTCGGTAAAATGAGTATCCAGCTTGCTGCTGGGCGATATTACAGTAATGACTGGGGAAGGTACTGGCAAACCACCCTGTATTGAGTCTGCCATGAAAACTCTGGAGGGCGTCACCCCAAGGGTCAGACATGGCCCGGTGCTTGCACAGGGGATACCTTTACCTTTACCACCTTAGAGGCCAACTAGAATTTTGGGGTATCAGCTTTTGGGAGTCAATGCTCCCTTTGGTACTCAAAAGAATACACACTGAACATTCCTTACGGTGCTAAAAGACTCAAACCTAACTTTTCTTCTGCATCCCAGCACAGAGTTGGTTTTGGACCTTCCCAGCAGAGTCCTGTTTTGGAGAGAGAAAACCAACTCCAATTTGTCCATGCTCCTGCACTGAAATGTCACTGATGATGTGTTGGATTTAAAGCTTCCCAAACCCAGGGAGGCATCAGCCATTCTTTACATACAAGAGGAGGAACGGGAAGATCATACAGACTCTCGGACAAACTGCATTCGTTCCCATCAGAGATGCTGAAACTTTTGTCGAGGACATCCAAAGGCATGCCAAGATTCTCTTGTGCACATTGAACCCCCCTGTTTTCACACCAAGACTAGGGATGCCAGTCCCCAGGTGGGACCTGGCAATTCCCTGGAATTAGAGCTCATTTCCAGGTGACAGAGATCAGTTCCCTTGGAGAAAATGGTTGTTTTGGGGGTGGACTCCATAACTTTAGACTCTACTGAGTCTAATGCCAAATCCCTCCATGCCCAAAGACTCCAGGTATTCCCTACCCCAGAGGTGACAACCCTATCCAAGCCCCTATCCCAGTCATTTTATATTGCAGTGAGTTCTCCCACTGTTCATTTACTCTGCAATGACCCAACCTGCTCTAGCTTTGAATAGAAGAACTCCTTTTCAGGATAGGTGGTTATGGAGGCAGGAAAGGGAAGTGGTAGTCTTTGCATATCAATCTTTGTGAGGGGAATTAGGGCCATGTCATCTGCCAAAAGTAAAATTGATATTTTTTGTTCTCCAAGTGTAGGAGAAACAATTGTGAGCTGGAGAGTCTTTCCACAATGTTGCTTTTGTAGAGATTGAACAGCATCAGGAACCAAGACACACCCCTGCTCAACACCCTTGTATAGCAGTGGTCAGTCCAGGCAACCAGGCACATACTCCGCATGCATGCTTGTGTTGAGATGCTTCCCTCTTGCAATCATCCCTAGCTAAGGGTTGGCTCCAGCAATACATCAGCTATTTCTGGAATGAGCCATCTCATGTGTGAATGAGTGATTGCAGAAGGGACAGAAGTCTACTAAAACCCAAGCCTTGTGGTTCTTTTTCTGGCCTGCTGGTTTTGCTAGCCTGGGATTTTTATTTATCTTCTTGGATGATACTGTTTTTGGTGTGGTGGGAGGGGACCAGGAGCAGCAATGCGTCCTTCCATCATTGTTGGATTGAACTCCAGATGAAGAGGACCAACCCAAACAAGATGTCAGGAAACCTGTTGCTTTTCAAAGATCTGGCATGTGGTCCTCAGTTCAGATCGGACCTCAGTGGAAGGGCTGAGGGATATAAGATTTCTCCCCTGCTCAGTTTCCCCAAATTAAAGTGGCTGGGGCTGTAAGGAGCTTCTATTTTCCTGACTGGGGAAACATATAACCCATAAATGTCTTTAACACTTAGCTATATCAATATTTGAACAGAGCCCTCCTGGATGGAGCAGGTCCAGCCTGTTTCCAGTTCCCTGGATTGGCCCAGCTCTGCTCACCCTCGCCCCCAACAAACCCAAGGACAAGCACTCTGAGGCGTTGCCTGGCCTTTCTCACGCTCACCGAGGCTTCCTGGGGCAGGGGGGGGGCGATGGCCCCAGCAAGGACTGCCATTTGCCCCCAGAAAGCACAGCACAGCCTTTCTCACGCTGGGGGGGGGGCTTCCTGGGGGGGGGGCTGGCGAGTCCAAGCTAGCCTTCCCCTTTGCCCTGAGAAGCCTCACTGACACTGAGAAAGGCTGCAGCGGGCCTTTTCAGTGCTAACAGGGGCCCTCACAGGCCCTCCTGCCTGCCACCCCTTTCACAATGGGTTTTGATTCTAGTATAACATACGCGCTAGTATAACATACTCATAGTATAACATACTCTTATGCACAAAGGCAAACATGAACTCTCTGAGAGCCAACTTGGTGAAGTGACTAATCTGGAGAGCAGTGTTTGATTCCCCACTCTTCATGCAGCCAGCCTTGGGCTAGTCACAGTCCTGTTAAGAGTTGTTCTCCCACAGCAATTCTGTCAGAGCACTCTCAACTCCACCTATCTCATGGTTGTGGGAAAAGGAAAGGAAGGCAATTGTAAGTCACTTTGAGAATCCTTCAGGTAGTGAAAAACTGGGGAATAAAAATCAACCTTCTTCTGAGGCAATTTTTGGTCCAGGAAATGAAGCCAGAGGGGAATATTTGAACTCACCCTGCCCTCGTGCCATAGTCCTGATGGAAGTCACTTCCTTGCCACCTGATAATTGAGTTCTTTAAAAGTGCTGGAAGCTGTAGATGTGGAGCTCCCATTGTCTTGTTTGGTTGGGCTCCAAGAATACCCTCTCCATGGGGTATTAGGATGAAAAATTTTAATCAACAAGCATATTTTCTTAGATTTGTATTCCCATGAGCTCCTCTGGTAACCAATTCTGGTTGAAAAATGGGAACCAATTTTGGATGAAAACCGGGATAAAATGTAATAAAAGTTCTTCAGAATTCTATATTTTAATTTGTTTCTGCTCACCTTTGGTACCGGGCCAGAACATCTAGCACAATTAATCCACTGATTAAATATACAACCCGCTCCAGGGGTAATCCCACAACTGCTAAAATGCACTAACCCAGGAGTAAATAAGGTTGTGGATTATAGCTTTGGAAAATTCAAACTGATTCCTTGTTTTATTAACCTGCATAAAAGTCACATAAACCTTCTATTGTTAAGGGTCCCTTATTGCCTATTGCAACGGTGTTCAAAATACCGTATAAGTGTGCTAACCTAAGCAGAAATTTAAACTGCTGCTATTATTAAGTTTCTGGGGTTTGTTTCTCTCATTGCTTGGCGTGACTCACCTATGGAGGTTGTCCCAGGAACAAATATGCTTCCCTTTGCATCGCTAATCGCGGCTGTTACTTCATCCCCCACAAAAAAAGAAGAAAAAAAAAGGAAAAGGACAGGGTACACTGCAAGCAAGCTAAAAAGCCACGATACACAACATTAATTTAAAGGCAAAAACAAACTGGGATTTGCAACGCAGTTTGTAGCAGAGCACTGCCAACTCTGTTGAATGTGCCCCCAGAAATTGATGCGATTTTAATTATGCTGTGATCCGCCCTGAGTCTGTTGAGATAGGGCAGAATAATATGCTAAATAAAAAAGAGAGGAGGTTGAACGAGTCAAAAAAGTTGGTAGATTGATTGTTTATGCCAGGGTTTTCCAGTTACGTGCATGACCCTCGTAACTCCTATTTCCTCTCCACGTGGGTCTGCTTACCTCTTACCAAAAGGAAAGGAGCCCTCTGCACCTCTTGGCTCATAAGGCCTGTGTTATGTCCGTCTCTAAGAACTTAAGAGCAGCCCTGCTGGGACCTCTCAGCCTTGATTTCTCTTCATGTCCCCTAATGCAGCCTTTCTCAACTTGTCAATTATCGAGAAACCCCTGAAACATTCCTGAGGCTTCAAGAAACCCCAGAAGTGGAACAATTGTCTAGAATATGGTTTGGAGACAGCTGTGTGCCTGGGGCACCTCCCCCTCCCACCTCCTCCAAGCCCATCATTGGCCATTGTTTTGTTTGGGGGGTGGGCAGATTTACATCACCATGATTAGAGCCTCTTGTGGCGCAGAGTGGTAAGGCAGCAGACTTGCAGTCTGAAGCTCTGCCCGTAAGGCTGGGAGTTCAATCCCAGCAGCCGGCTCAAGGTCGACTCAGCCTTCCATCCTTCCGAGGTCGGTAAAATGAGTACCCAGCTTGCTGGGGGTAAACGGTAATGACTGGGGAAGGCACTGGCAAACCACCCCATATTGCGTCTGCCATGAAAACGCTAGAGGGCGTCACCCCAAGGGTCAGACATGACTCGGTGCTTGCACAGGGGATACCTTTACCTTTATATATATGATTAACAAATTTAAAAATATAAAGCATTAATTAACTCCCATCCATTCAGGAAACCCTTCCAGGGCCATCAAGAAACCCCAGGATTCCACAAAACCCTTACCTAAACAATTGCTTCTATAATCATTCTTCTGTAACTCATAGTCACTCCCTTGGACTCCCAACTCCTGACTAGGAAATTCCTGGAGATTCTCGGGTGGAGTCTGTGGAGGCCAGGGTTTGGGAAGGAAGTGCCGAAGGGTGGAGGAGATTCCATCAACATAGTCCATTCTCCAAAGAAGCCATTTTCAGCATGAGATCTGTCTGATGATCACTTGTAATTCTGGGATTTATCCAGGTCCCACCTGGAAGTTGGCATCCTCCCTGAAGCCCCATCATACCCATTTTCATATTGTTGTCTCCAGTCCATACTGTCTTTCCATAGAGCTATTGCTGTTGCTTCTGTGATCTCCATGGAAGTAAAGTCCTTATGCTATTGACACATGGCAGTCCAAGATGAGAACAGTTCAAGCTGCAATGGGTCTCCCTGGGGGAGAAAGGTGAAGCACAAATTAAGTACATCAACCTTGATCAAGCCTCCCAGTAGAAGCATGGGGACTTTCACTCCTCCACCACATTGATCATATTGATCCAAACAAGCATGAAAGCATCTCACAACTTTGGCAGGCTCGATCTGGTACCTTCTCCATCCACTCTACACCTCAAGCTTCTCCAAGGTTCTATTGGCAGACTTGATCAAGGTTTATGTACATAATTTGTGATCCACCTTTTCCCCCAGTGCTGTTTGAACTGGTCTCATCTAAGGCTTCTTTGGTGCCAACAGGGCCAGAACATAGGACTTCTTCATGCCCCACTGTTATGTATGTAGTCAATGTCCATACACTGTCATCTTGAGTTGCAGATACAGTTCTTGTGCTCTGCATCCAATTCGGTTGGTTTCAAGTGGAGATGACATAGAATTGTGTTGTTTTGTTTTGGGAGATCAGCAGAACCCAGCTGCCATCCAATTTCTGAAATTGGCTGAGAGCTGGCACCTGATTCTCCAGCTATTTTGCTGAGTACAGACTGGCATTTCCCTATTGGAAGCTGACTCCCAAATGATCCCTCAACAGTTGGCAGTCGGGTCATGGTGGATGGAAGTAGGGTGTTCCTGCAAATAGATGTGAATGCATTGTCAATAGTTAAGCAGCCCATTGTTTGTTTGGCTTTCTGATTGCCACAGGCAGTGCCAGTAAGTGTCTGAACACCTGTAGTTCTGACATCAGGGGTGAGCTGGACAAGATGAAAAGACTGAGGGGTGACTAGGTTTAGTTTCCTCCCTTGCATGCTTCACCAGTTTGGTGTAGTGGTTAGGAGTGCGGACTTCTAATCTGGCAAGCCGGGTTCGATTCTGCGCTCCCCCACATGCAGCCAGCTGGGTGACCTTGGGCTCGCCACGGCACTGATAAATCTGTTCTGACCAAACAGTGATATCAGGGCTCTCTCAGCCTCATCCGCCTCACAGGGTGTATGTTGTGGGGAGAGGAATGGGAAGCCGATCGTAAGCCGCTTTGAGCCTCCTTTGGGTAGAGAAAAGTGGTATATAAGAACCAACTCTTCTTCTTCTTTACAAATGACCCATGCACCCTGCACCTTAGTTGTTTGTTACATATGTAAATATGTGTAAATATGCATGGCTTCCCCCTCCCAGTTCATGTTTAATTTGGCACCAAACAAACCAATTGCAAAAATCTTGACCATGCCAAACTTATAGGTTAAGCATCCTGAGATAAAATTGTCTGTAGCATTTTCCTTCCTTCCAATGTTTATCCTCTAGTGGCGATTATTTCTGATGTTTCAGAGGAAAAAATAAATAAAGGCCAAAGAAGTGGGAAGGGGGTCTTGGAGAAAAGTTCTCTTTCCATCCTGACCTCTCTGGGCTTGCAAAGACATACCCAATTAAAACCTCATCAGCCTATGAGGCTGCTCCTAATTGTACGTAGCTAAGTTCGAATAAAATTTCCTGCACTGTCATGGTGATTATTGTTCCCTAAATTAATCTGCCCATTTCTCTACTATTTGGTATTTTGCAGAGTTCAGATTTTGCAGAATTTCAAATTTGCCATCTCTATTTCAGTCCCCAAATCTTCATTTCAATTCCGTTACTTCCTTGGGGAAATCAATCTCACATTCTTTATTCCCTTGCCCTATTCCATGGTTTTGCACCATTTCCCCCCTTGCAAACCTTATGCATCCTTCAACCTTATTTGTGCATCGGTATAAATATACATAGAGAGAACATGCACCGTACATACAAATAGCATATACATGCATACCAATCTATGAGACTGACAGTAGAAAGTAGAGAATAGGAACTGTTGACAACAGAATAAACATACTGGGGGTGGGTGTGAAATAGGGAACTTTTGCCCATTCCCCTGTTTTAAAAAGCCAGCTATTGGAACTGTGTTTTGGATGCACTGAGTAACGGGACTGGCACAAACATTTTGCAACTCTTTAAGCACAGCGCCTACACTTTTTGATCAAACAAAGCATATCCTAGCAGCCACTACGGCGAGAACGAGACATGAATGACTTTAAAAGGGAGATTAAACTCCACAGACTAAATACATTGACTTCATGTCTAGTCTTCCTGGAGGAAACAAAGACCTTCCAAGCCGTCTCTGTGTAAGACTTCATATAAAAATTGCAGGAAAGAATTCTGGCAAAAAGATTATATTGCCTGCAGATCTGTTTATCTGATCACTAGAGCTGCTTAGACAATCCCAGGTAGAACTGACAGAAGAGAGAAGCAGAAGGAACTAGCAGGTCCACTCCCATGCCTAGAGGTATGACTGCCGGTTGGACTAATTCTTCCAGAGCCCAGGGTGCATGGCTGTGTCTCTCCCCACATTTTATCCACCTTATCATCCTGTGAGGTACATCAGACTGAGGGTACGACTGGTCCAAGGATCCTGGGTTTCATGGGGGAGCAGAGATTTGAACTCATAGAATCATAGAATCATAGAGTTGGAAGGGACCATACAGGCCATCTAGTCCAACCCCCTGCTCAACGTAGGATCAGCCCTAAGCATCCTAAAGCATCCAAGAAAAGTGTGTATCCAACCTTTGTTTGAAGACTGCAGTGAGGGGGAGCTCACCACCTCCTTAGGCAGCCTATTCCACTGCTGAACTACTCTGACTGTGAAAATTTATTTCCTGATATCTAGCCTATATCGTTGTACTTGTAGTTTAAACCCATTACTGTGCGTCCTCTCCTCTGCACCCAACAGAAACAGCATCCTGCCCTCCTCCAAGTGACAACCTTTCAAATACTTAGGGCTATCATGTCCCCTCTCAACCTCCTTTTCTCCAGGCTGAACATTCCCAAGTCCCTCAACCTATCTTCATAGGGCTTGGTCCTTTGGTCCCTTGGCCCCAGATCATCTTCGTCACTCTCCTCTGTACCTTTTCAATTTTATCTACGTCCTTCTTGAAGTGAGGCCTCCAGAACTGCACACAGTACTCCAAGTGTGGTCTGACCAGTGCTGTATACAATGGGACTATGACATCTTGTGATTTTGATGTGATGCCCCTATTGATACAGCCCAGAATGGCATTCACCTTTTTCTACTGCTCCCCAGCCTCCCCAGCCCAGCTCCATAACTGCTACAACGCCATAACCCAGAGGATTGGATCAGAACCAATGGGATGAAATTAATTCAAAAGAATTTTTGGCTTAACATCTGGAAGAAGTTCCTCACAGTTAGAGCGGTTTCTCAGTGGAATAGGCTTCCTTGAGAGATGGTGGGGTCTCCTTCTTTGGAAATTTTTCTTTGGAAAATTTAAAGCAAAGGCTAAAGGCTAAATGGCCATCTGACAAAAATGCTGATTCTGAGAACTTAGATGGATGGGCAAAAGGGATTGTGTCTGAGCCTGGCTCTTGTGGCCCTTTCATTGAATCATAGAGTTCATAGAGTTAGAAGGGACCACCTGGGTCATCTAGTCCAACCCCCTGCACTATGCAGGACACTCAACCCTATCACTCATCCACTTAATCTGCTGCCCCCTTGAACCTTCACAGAATCAACCTCTCTGTCAGATGCTATCCAGCCTCTGTTTAAAAATTTACAAAGATGGAGAACCCGCCACCTTCCGAGGAAGCCTGTTCCATGGAGAAACTGCTCTAAATGTCAGGATCTTCTTCCGGATGTTTACATGGAATTTTCCTTGGATTAATTTCATCCCATTGGTTCTGGTCCATCCCTTTGGGGCAAGAGAGAACAATTCTGCTCCATCCTCTATATGGCAGTCTTTTAAATACTTGGTTATCAAATCCCCTCTTTCTTGCGTACCAAGGGGAAAATTTCTTCCAGACCAGACTAGCCAGGGATTCTGAGTTTTTTTTTGGGGGGGGGGGCATCATCTGGGCATGGAATTGGGGTCACTGTGAGTGGACAGGTAGTTGTGGATTTCCTGCATTTTGCAGGGGGTTGGACCAGATGACCCTGGTGGATGCTTCCGATTATATGATTCGATGACTCCTTCCATCAATGCCCTCTCATAAGTTGATCCTTTAAAAAAATGAAACCACAAGTATGCTGACAAGAGGTGTGCTGCAGTAGGATGACGGAGCAAAACAGAGCTTCCCGATGACTCAAGCAAATAAGCAAAGAAAACAAATCTCTGGGCCACTAGCCAACCCAGTCTAGAGGAGGATAGGGATGGGGGGGAAGTGTTCCTTCCCAAAACCCAACTATTCATTTATAATTTATCTGAAATATTTTTATTCCACCTTCTCACTAAGGTTCTGGATAGCTGCAGCATCCATTAAAATACAACAAAAGCAAAACAAAATTGATAGAAGGCACAGAAAACAAGGCAGCTCCTGCAGAATCAATCATACCGGTGTGGGTACTTAGAATGTCACAGGGACAAGAAGACATCAGATCAAACCGACACTGCACCGTGAAGCTTACTGGGTGACCTTGGTCCAATCACTATTGCTCAACCTATTTTTAAGTATTTATTACCTTTTTATCCCAGCCTCCCTCCAAAGAGCTCAGGGCAGCCCGTGTGGTTTTTCTCTCCTCCACTTCATACTCAGGACACCCCTGGGCCATTAATTATTTTGAAATCCCATAACTGGTCCCACGTCACCCCTATGTGTGTAGGAATAAGCAAGATCTGTAGAGTGCATGATTCAATAGCATCTGAAGAATGTCCTACAGAGGGCCTCCTACAGGAGAGGAGATATATACTTCCTGATATTTTTTTAAATAATCTACCCCCGCATCCTGATTGGCTCAATTGGAGATTTCTTGCTACTTTGAGCACACTTCCTCCCTGCTTTCCCCCAGAACAGGCGTTTTCAACCAGGATTTTTTGAAACCCTGGGATTTCTTGATGGCCTTGGAAGGATTCCTGAATGAGTGGGAGTTAACATATTTTTAATATATTTTTACAAATGTGTTAAACATTTATCAGATGATATCGCATATACGGTCATGTCGTCCCTCCAATGGCCAATGATGGGCCTGGAAGGGGTAGGAAGGAGAGGGGCCCAGGTAGGAATGTACACAGCCGTGCTTCCAAACCATATTCTGCATGATCACGCCACTTCTGGGGTTTCTCAAAGCTTGAAGAATGTTTCTCAACAGTAACAAAGTTGAGAAAGGCTGCTCCAGAACAATGGAAAGAAAACCACAGAACAGTTGGGTCTTACTCCTCTTCCTATTTAGAGTTTGTTTCTCTTCTGTTTTATTATTTTAATCAGCTTGGTGCATGGCTCCTCTTTGCATATTTAAATTCTGCCAACAGTGCGATCTCCATGATTGAACTTGAATGGGAAATGGGGCTCTGGCTCTCTCACTTCCAGAAAAGTTTCCAAGGAATGCCAGAAGAATTATTTCCTCCTTTTGCAGCAGACCATTTTTCTTCTCAAAATTGCCTTCCCTATCTGCTTTGGTTGAGGCCAGCGGACCGAGGAAGATCTGACCCCCCCCCCCTTAAAACCATCTCTGGCAGCTTATGTCATCCCCCTGTATCTACCCCGGAGGTAGGGGGGCGCTCTTTTAATTGGTTTCATTGTAACCATCTTGGGGTTTATCTATGTGATGTAACTTATACATTTTTAGGGGTAGTCTTATTTGGAGTTTTATGCATTTTTTCTGTAACCCACTACAAGCCTTCGGGGAGCTGCGAGATAAAAATCTAACAAATAAAATAAATAAATTAGTGAAAGGGAACAGAAAGGAATTCAGGCATACGGGGTCTCTGGTATGGAGCATTAGGGGATTCTCTGCACTGATGATCCCTCCCGTTGTTTATTCTGTTTGCATACAGCACTGAAATCCTTTCTTTTTCTTTTTTGCACTGGGGATACTGCTGTTTGCCTTTATAAAGTATAGAGGAAACTAAATTTTGTGCATTTCCTTTTAAATTCCACTCCTGTAATTTTAATTTGTTTATTCAGCGATCCAGGACTAGTGATAGACTCTTACCATAAGACTCCTGCTGTTTGTAAAAATAAATAAATAAATGAATGAAGAAAAAATGGAGCTTGTACACATACGAAACAGGGAAGTTGGCGGAAGGAGCAGAGTGGATGGAATGACCTGAATGTGGTTGGGGAGTAACCTTGGAGGGGCAGCCAAAGGCCGGGAGGGGATACCTGAGGGAATCTATATACTTTTGAATTACCTTTGGCTTGGAAGTGAAAGGAGGGGGAAATTCACTTTTAGAAAACCTGGGGAAACAATGATCAGAAAATGAACTAAGCTTGGTGTGGGCGAAGCACTGGAAGGCGACTGAGACTCCAACTATCTCTACATGGCTTGACAAATTAGTGGACTTAGCAAAAATGGCAAGACTCACTAACATGGTTAAGAAGAAACCACCGGAAGAATATGATGAACAGTGGAGTGATTATCTGGACTTTCTTAAGAAAGACAGCAGTAACTGTTAGGTTAGGACCAATATGCTGTTTATGTTGTATGCTTTATGTTGTAAACCGCCCTGAGACCTATTGGGAGAAGGGCGGTCTAGAAATTAAATAATAATAATAATAATAATAATATGCAATGGGAACTGACTATATATCTCTTGAGATAATATTAGACTACACTACGTATGGTATACTTGTATACACGATGTATAGACAATGAAATAATTCCTTATCAGCTGGTCGCTTTTTTCTTTTTTACCTTTCTGTAAATGCTTTATATAATAATAAATAATAAAATTAATAAAAAAAAGAAAAAAGAAAATGAACTAAGCACTGGCAGGAGAAAAACTAATGCACAATGACAAAGAAAACCCAACATGCATGCACAACAAAAGTGAGGAGAAATGCCCGTACATGGTAGGCCTCTGTGTCATAGCCACATTTGGTAGGAGGCTGGCTGGACACTGTCTCGCCAAGGGCATCCAAATTGGTGACTAGCCCTTCACCAAAACAGCAACAGCAATCACTGACGAGAGAGCAAAGAAGACGATAAAAGCGGGTTTTGCAAATAAAAAGCAATTGAAATGATAAATTATAATTAATGAGGACCTAGGGAAGAGCTGAGCAGAGGGACAAAGCAAACGTTGCCAGGTGGTTATATGGACTCCACTCTCCAGAAAATGTCAATCAGGCGTATTTCATCCCCAATGAATCACCCTGCAGAAACAAAGGGTGGAGAGGCTATATCTGTGGCAGGAAGCTCTAGAAGGAGACAAACAGAGAAAATGGGATGTATCATGGCACTGACCTTAGCTGTGGAGGGTACCTGTGAGTGGGAGGTGGGAAGGAAAGAAGGCAGACGTTTCTGTCACTCTCTCATTTCCACTCCCCATTCTGGAGGCTGCCATTCAGGTGTGATGTCAGAGCCACGTTGTAAGCCAGAGGTGACCCAGGCAGTGCTGCCAAGAGGCTCAGGGTAGGGGCAACTAGATGGACTCAACTTCCGCTGTCCTGGTCCTCCCCAGAGGATCATGGGACCAGGAAAGTGACATGATCAGATTTCATACAAGGCTCAGTCACTTTAATGGTTGCTAATTTCATTTCCTCATTCATCATTATTAGGAAAAGGCTTGTTTCAAGTATGGCTGAGGATTCCCTGTTCTGGTTGATGCATAATTCTTTTATTCCCCTTCATTTATTTTATTCTGCAATTGCAATTCTTTTGTAACTTTCTTATTGTGATCACTTGTTTTTATTGTGATATATTTATGTCTTCTATTTTACCTTTTTAACGCTTTGTTTGCTTGTATGATTGGTATGTGACTTCAACAATAAAAGCATTCATTCATACAATATTCAGGCTGAGTCTGGGTGATGAGTAGGGACCCTTGTAAGAAGTTTTAGCCGTTCCACTAAATCAGCAATATAATGGGGTAGGGTGGGGGTTAGGAGGAAAGCAATCTTGAGTCAGGAGGTACCTGTGTCAGGTAGAAATGGCCATTCAGAACCTGTGGCCAAGAACAAGCTCTTTAGAAGAAGAAGAAGAGTTGGTTTGTATATGCCGCTTTTCTCTACCCGAAGGAGTCTCAACATGGCTTACATTTGCCTTCCCTTTCCTCTCCTCACAACAGACACCCTGTGAGGGAAATGGGGCTGAGAGAGCCCTGATATCACTGCTCAGTCAGAACAGCTTTATCAGCACCATAGGGAGCCCAAGGCCACCCAGTTGGCTGCATGTGGGGGAGTGCAGAATTGAATCCGGCTCACCAGATTAGAAGTCCGCACTCCTAACCACTATACCAAACTGGCTCTCTATGGAGTCTGACCTGGCTTGGCAGACTTTAACAGTGTCTCAGCCTTGGCAAAACTATAAAGGGGTGCCACTGGTTGTAGAAGGCAGTATGCCAGTCTGTGAGGCAGGGGCTGCCATACTTAACAGAATGTTTGTAAATAAAACTTGTTGTCATTGTTGAGTCAAGGGTGGGGGGAGGCACTCAATAGTTCTGCCTGTGGAGGCACAAAAGCATTTGTGAGAAAGCAGAGGGACTGGCAAATGCTGAGCAGAAGTCCCACAGCTTTAAATATCTGTTTCATTTTTACCTTATTCATTTGTGGGCCTCCTTCTCCCTAATGGTAACCCACAGCGGCTTCCATCATTCTTCTTGCCTCGGTTTTATTCTCATAATATCCATGTGGCACCCCATGGTGAGAAAATGTGACTGAGCCAAGATTACTCAAGAAGCTTCCGGAAGATGAGTGGGGATTCAAAGCTCTGTCAGATACTAGTTCGACATTCTTAACCACAACACCACACTTGAATAGCTATTATATTTCCATTGACATTTCCAGTTCTTTGTGGGGGTTTTCCCCATTGGTGGTGTAGGATCTTCTGAATTGTGCACATGTTGTATGTTTTGATAAGCAGTATATGTTATGAATGCATATATTGTTAATATAAGAGCCTCTTATGGCACAGAGTGGTAAGGCAGCCGACATGCTGTCTGAAGCTCTGATCATGAAGCTGGGAGTTTGATCCCAGCAGCCGGCTCAAGGTTGACTCAGCCTTCCATCCTTCCGAGGCCAGTAAAATGAGTACCCAGCTTGCTGGGGGGTAAACGGTAATGACTGGGGAAGGCACTGGATAACCACCCCATATTGAGTCTGCCATGAAAACGCTAGAGGGCTTCACCCCAAGGGTCAGACATGACTCGGTGCTTCCACAGGGGATACCTTTACCTTTACCTTTAATGTTAATATATGTAAAATGCTTGTATTTAAAGCAACTCTCCCCCCCATTAAAATAGTACATTTTATGGGAAAAATTCAATGTGAAGGAACAAAATTGACAAGAAAAATAAAAGAAACAGGGGTTCAGTTCTGCACAAGGGGGATGTGAATATTCTGTCTGAAATAGCAGGGATAAGGGACTCAAAGTCACTTCTAAGCCAAGCTAACCTAGGAATTTCAAGCTCCAGCAACAAGCTGCAGGGAAGCCTTCGGCCTCACGCAACCCTGCACTGAAAGCCACACTGACTAAGCATTTGAACCGTTTATCCAGAGCCCTGTGTTTTCTGCTCCAAATGGTAGGATCAAAGCAGAATCACTTGCTTAATCTTCCCGCTTTGGAAGATAACAACAACAAAATAAAGTCAATAATAAAACTGTTCATGGGGAAGACAATACATGTGTCTCCAATCGTCCCATTTGTCCCATTGTTGGGAATCCGTCCTCGTTTGCTTCATAGCTGATTCATAAATTTTGTTTTTCCAGGCCTAGATTAGAACAGCTGTACTCACAAGTCCAGAGAACTTCCACCTGGTTATAGGCACCTGTTAAAATGCAAAGCCCAGGAAACTCCTTTCTGTGCCTCCACTGATGGAGGTAGGATGTCTGAGATCTCTCCAAGGAGCAGCAATTTGTGATGTGTTCAAAACCATTATTTGCTCTGTTCACAACAACTGTTTCCTATTGGGTTGGAATACTCAGTGTAACCTCCATTGAGGGAAGAAATAATGATATTTGAGTTTGTTAATGGGGGCGGGGAAATTACAAGTAAAAGAAAGAGTGGTGCCTTCAGCCCATTGGCCTCCACTTCCCGACAACAGGAACAGCAAGTAGGCAGAGAAGAAAACATATCCATACACAACTCCCAGACCCTCCTATCATCTATAACCAAAAGAAGGTCAAACTTAGAAGTAGTTAGGGATGGCAGTCTCCAGGTGGGGCCTGGGGATCCCCTGACTATACAGCTAACCTCCAGACTACAGAAGAAGAAAAAGAATTGGGTTTTATATCCCGCTTTTCACTACCAGGAGTCTCAAAGCAGCTTACAATCGCCTTCCCTTCCTCTCCCCACAACAGAACCTTATACAGTAGGTGACACAGAAAGAGCTCTGACAGAACAGTTCTAACAGGACTGTGACTGGCCCAAGGTCACCCAGCTGGCTGCATGTGGAGGAGCAGAGAATCAAACCCAGCCAACATTCCTAACCACTACACCAAGCTGGAACATATGGTTGCTTTGGAGGGTGGACTCCAGAGCATTATACTCCACTAAGGTCCCGCCCTGCCCCAGATCCTCCCCACTTCTGACTCCACCCCCAAAGTCTCCAGGTATTTCCCTAGTAGCATTTGAGTCAACAAAGAGGGAAGGGGAATGAAAACAGTGGAAACATACACAAACTCAATGCAATAAAGAGTTGGAACTAAAACCAAAAATTATTAGAGCCTTTTACTATCTTGTCATCTGAAAGACGCTTACATTCTGCCTGTGGAGGCTTGGCTGACCGTGGTGCTGCTGCTGCTTCTGTGCTTCAGGTTTTTATGTTGCTGAAGACCTTTTGAGACTCCTTCTCAGATCTTTCTCTACTCCAGTGGTTCTCAACCTTCCTCATGCCGTGGCCCTTTAATATAGTTTTTGTTCCCCCCACCCACCCAAAAGAACCCCAAACTACTGGCAAAACCAATGGATTGTTGTGCTTTTTTTTTGTGTGTGTACAGAGTATTGATGTATCCTGACTATCTCTGTTTATTTTGCTAATCTGCTTTATGCCAATAAAGGTATTGTGTGTGTGTGTCGGTGTGTACAGAAGGAAAACTGTGATAAGTAGCTGTACTTTGGGGGAATTGTTTATTCTCCAAGTCACAATGTCCCAAGAGGAAACAATAAAATCAGAGTCCACTGGACTCTGATTTTATTGTGCTACTTCAGACCAACACAGCTACCCATTTGACTTTATCCAAGAGGAAACAGTTGAAGATCCATGGTTCTTTGCATTCTTCCAAAAAAGTGAAACTGGGCTAGGAATTTTCACTAGACCACTGGTACAGGGTTTTCAAACCAGCTGTTTTTGAAGTCTATGTGTGGCTTCCGTGCCTGTTCAGAGAGCAGCTTTCACATACACTCAGAATTTACGGGATCAGGCTGCAGATCCCAAGCAGCTGTTCAGGAATGCATAAAGTATTTGTAAGTCAATTTAGGCTTCTCAGCAAGAAAACGCTTGATGACGGTTGTCAGGCAAGTCCTAGAGATAAGCTACCAAGGGGTACTTGGGTTAGCTAAAGGAAAGTACAATCCCCCCCCCACACACACACACACTCATTATTTTCTGAACATTATTACATGTATAACACAGTGCAAAGTGCTTTGAACATTTGCTGGAAATCTGGCTCATCGCTGCCTTAAATAAATAAGTGCATCAGTTACTTCTCTCCTAGCTCTGGTTAAACCTGCAAGAAGTCCAATTTAATTATTCTGAAGAACCCAGAATTTGGTCTGTTATCGACAGGTTTGCCAACCCCCAGGTGGGACCTGGAGATATCCCGCTGTTACAGTTGATCGACCACCGAGTGGGTAGCCAAGTTTCTGTCTATGGTGATGACCCACAGGTTAAAGAGGTAGACATCACTGGCTTTGTCTTTTCATGTTTGCTGCTCCCTTGTCTGCTGTAATTTTCCTTACAGCTTTTCTGACTTATATTGCAGAACTGATTTGTACATTGTTTTTTATTGTGGATGCCATTCAAGGTGTTTGCATTGTATTATACTGTTACAGTTGATTATTATTATTTATTAATTATTTATTATTTGTTTAGATTTCTATATTGCCCATTTCTTTGCAGCTCTGGGCGGTTTACATTGAAACATTCTATAACTTACATAGAACGTTATACAGACTGTAACATCAAGCATTTCCAGATGACCGAGATCAGTTTAGCTACTTTTAGGGATGTGAGTCCCCATGGCCCATTATGCACGGAGTGGAAGGTCCGCATTCGGGGTGGAATGGCGGCGGCTAAAATCACCAATTATAAACGCTGCGGGCAGCAACCGGGTGCAGATTCAACGTATGCCGCTGAAAAAGCCGCATTAGAGAGATGCGGAAGAAAGTGGAGCTTCCCGGGACCAGGGCGCAACCAGAACTGGCTCCGGAGTAGCCGTGTGCATAATCGGATACTCTGGGTTTGGCCACCGTTGCATTCCGTCCTGTGCGTAAGCGGTTTGCTTCGCTTCTTCCTCCTCCGTGTTCTCCATGCTGCCGTTTCAGCGGCTGTGCATAATAGGCGCATGTGGGACCTGGGGATCCCCTGGTTTTAAAGCTCATCTCCAGGTGACAGAGATCAGTTTCCCTAGGGAAAATGGCTGCTTTGGAGGGTGGACTCCATAGCATTATATTCCGTTGAGGTTTGTCCCATATATAGCATGCTACGAGATAAGTTTTTACAACCAATGCCGGAAAGATTTTTGAGCCTGTCCTCAGTCGGTAAATTGAAAAATCTGCTGATGAGAAATTTCAAATTACAGCATATACTGCTAAATTCTGTGCAGCAGCTATTAAATTACATATAAACCTCAGAGGATAATGTTTGTACATAGAGATATGCAATTTTACGGTCTTTATTGTTCACATCATTTAGCCACTTTTAAATTATTTATGCAGATTAGAGTTTGTATTGGTCTAAATGACCGTTAATAATAAAGATTGATTGGAGATTGATATACTCCGTTGAAGTCCCTCCCTGCCCCAAATCCCATGCTCATTCCCATCCCCAAAGCTTCCAGGTATTTCCCAATCCAGAGCTGGCAACTCTAGGAACTTTGGAGGCCAGACTCTATGGCATTGTGCCCTGCGGACATCCTTCCTCAAACCTCATCCTCCCCAGGCTCCACACACAAAATATCCAGCTATTTCCCAACCCAGTGTTGGCAACGCTACTTGTGGCGGAACACACCCACCCCCATCCTTTCACAATTGGAAACAGCCTAACTATGTAATCTCAGGAACTCAGAGATTTAGCAAAGGCCAGGGGAAGACGATAATTTAGCAGTTTGTCTAATGAGAAGCCAGAGGTGGCATTTCTTGGCTGTATAACAGATGACATCAGTATAACCAAGTTCAAGAGCAGTGGAGTTGATTGTATGGCCATCCAAATGACCTTCTTGCATGCCTCTCTATGCATGGTAATGAAGCAGATGGGATGAACAGTTAAGAGGCCTCCTTTGATGATGAAGGAGCATTGCTTTTTATAGACTGCTTTTCTCTGCCTGAAGGAGTCTCAAAGTTGCTTGCAATCGCTTTCCCTTCCTGGTGAGGGAGGTGGGATTGATATAATTCTGAGAGAGAGGGGGGGGGAGCAACAAAGATGGTGAATGGTTTGGAGGCCAAGGAGTATGAGGAAAGGTTGGGGAGCCAACCTTTCTCTGTTTAGCTTGGAGAGGAGATCTGAGAGGGGACTGAGAGGGGATCTGATAACCATCTTCAAGTATTTAAAAGGCTGCCATATAGAGGATGGAACAGAATTGTTCTCTCTTGCCCCGGAGGGACAAACCAGAACCTATGGGATGAAATTAATACGAAAGAAATTCCATCTAAACATCGGGAAGCAGTTCCTGACAGTCAGAGCGGCTTCTCAGGGGAACAGGTTTCCTCAGGAGGTGGTTGGTCCTCCATCTTTGGAGATTTTTAAACAGAGGTTGGATAGCCATCTGACGGAGAGGCTGATTCTGTGAAGGTTCAAGGGGGTGGCAGGTTACACTGTCAGCGATAGGGTTGTGGGTGTCTTGCATGGTACAAGAGGCTGGACTAGATGACCCAGGAGGTCCTTTCCAACTCTGATTCTATGAGAGAGAGAGAGAGAGAGAGAGAGAGAGACAGACAGACAGACAGACAGACAGACAGACAGACAGACAGACAGAGACAGAGAGCACTGTGACTGGCCCAAGGTCACCCAGCAGGCTGCATATGGAGAAGCAAGGACTCAAACCAGGTCCTCCAGATGCCTACCATTCTTAACCACAGTGGCTCACACTGAGACTGTGATAAACAAGAAGGGAAAAGACTGGCCATGTTTCCCTCAGGAATAATAAGATAAGCAGGAAAACAAGGTCTGCCTCTAGCATAATAAAGACCAGAGCAGAACATATTGAGACAATTTTCATACTACAGGTTTTTCTCAGATTTGCATTTTTAAAGGCATGACTTTTCTATCTGTTTCGTCATTAAAACCCGCCCTTCCAGGCACAAACCCAAATTCCTCTCTCACTTGCTGTGTGGTTAAGAAATTCCCAGTTACAGCGATTTCATTTTTCAAGGTGGAATTTAATTCATGATTTCCCAATGGAGAAATGATGGCATTCAGGTTTTCCCCACCATTTTAGACAGTTTGTGGATGGCCCTTTCTTTGTCACCATCCTTCCTCTCCTCTCTGTCCCTCCATCCCAAGAATCTGGCTTAAAAAAATAGTGATGATTGTGTTACAACGCTGTTTCTAACTATTAAAAATGGTAGCGGTCTTGTTTGTTATGCGATAACTTATGGGTTTTCCCCACTCAGAATAACATCCAGTATACTTGGAGGGGGGAGCAACTGAGAGCACAGAATGCTGGGATTAAGGGAGGCAACAAAAATAAAGTTGCAAGCAGACACCAATTTGCAAAAACAATTAATTGGAAAAGGGGAAAGGGACAAAGCATCACAGGAGGCTGCCTCCTTCTACCTCAGTGCAGAAAACGTATGGCAAATTTCAGCCTGGGAAATGATGGGAGGAAAACACAACTGTGCAAAGCAAAGTGTCAACTTTCAGCCTCCAATGGAAATCCAAAGTGAGGCTAAAACAAGGTATGTCTCAAATGTGGAAACGGTCCATGACTTGGCTTTCACCTTCTCAAAATTCATGAGACCTTTGACTCACTTGCCTCTTGTTACTTACAGAGTCTTCTTTCTGTACTTCCTTCTAATTTCATTATCTTTTAAAATGTGCTTCTATTTGTCCCTTCCCCCTTCTGGGATATTTTCAAGGCCTCCTCTGCTGGAAGGATTCCACCTAGCAACTCTTGTGGAAGAAAGTTTGCAATGCAAATAGCATCGCAGTAAGATAAAAATGCAAGGTAACTTACTCTTCCTTCCCAAACAGAGTTACACTCTGAAGCCAATGAGTTTCCACACAGGATATATGCCCTGAGTATGATGCTGGGTTTTCCTGCTTCCCCAAAACACTGGCCTGTGTCCATGCACCCCCCCCCAGCCTTTCTCAAGCTTTTCTCCAGTCTTCCCTGTATCTTCTTCAATGCAAAGTTTTGGAAAACACCTAGATTTACTAGGTTGTTGGCCACAGCAGACATCCCCCTGCCCCTGATGCTCCAGCTCCATGCACTGAGCAGGAAGCTGGACAAGATGGCCTGTATGGCCCCTTCCAGCTCTATAAATCTACCAATCCATTCTATGATTCTGTGTGTGTCTCTCTCTCACACACACACAGAGCATGGAAAAACTTCCACAGAACTACATAAACAAGAGAGGATGGGACAGGAAGGAAGCTTGAGATAATTGTGTATACCATGGAGCTTTACTATCTTCTCGGGAAATCTAATCTTCAAGATTACGGCAGCATTTTATGCAGTGGGCTCTAGTCCCATGAAGTCCTAAGAAAAGTTATACCCTTCTAAGCCCATGGACAAGGTACAACTCTGCTTCTAATAGCACTGCAAATCTGCTGGACTTGGAAGTGCCATAATACTCGGTGAGAAAAAATGTTTTAGTAAAGATTCTTTTAAAAAAATCATAGGCTTGGATTCTACTCATTCCTTCCCTATGTTTTTTCTGTTCTTCATTCCGCCAAAACTTAACCCAATCCGCACCCCAGCCTATGACATTTTGCCATGGTCAGCCCCTGGGGTTCTCTGCCTCCCTCCATCCCTGGCAAGAATGTGCCTCTCCCTTTTTCTCTCCTCCAGATTCACACTGCCAGCTAAGGCAACTATGGCTTGATTGATTGATCAGTTAAAGGAAAGCAATAACAGGACTGAATTAAATCAAAACATTCCATTCATACCACCTGAGCAGTTAGGTGTAATGGAGAGGCCACAAAGAAGAGACAGGTTGTGGGATTCTCAGAGAAAAAAAGGACCCCCCCCACCCCCAAAAGCTGGAGCTTTATTTGGTTTAAACAGACTAGAAGAGCTGTTATTATTAGCAAAACTGGAGCGCAATTGGCACATGGGCTTTAAAATGAAGCACAGTCGGTCTTCCTCTCGATTATCGTGGAAGCATAATGTTGGTGATCCATAATGTGTTCTGCTCAGGCATATGTGATAAATGTGTTTCACTAGAGTCGCATCCTTTGAAAGAAGAAGAATCATGAGAGTCAGCTTGGTGTAGTGGTTAAGAGTATTAGTCTCTAATCTGGAGAACTGAGTGTGATTCTCCACTCCTACACCTGCTGGTGACCTTGGGCCAGTCACAGTTCTCTCAGAGCTTTCTCAGCTCCACCTACCTCACAGGGTACCTGTTGTGGAGAGAGGAAGAATGGTGGTTTACACTCCTTTGGCACCATCATTACAGCTTTGGCCACAAATATTAGACATCAACTATCCATGCTTTCCTGTTAGCCTGTCCAACACAATGACTGCAAGGCTTTATTCTGTTGTGTCTATGACATGCAGAAATCCCCATAAATTCTCCCTGATGTAAATGGATTCGAGGGCAGGATGTATGCCATTAGAGTGGGCAAATAGTCACTTGGCACCTTGGTTCGAGCTTAGCAGAATCTACAGTTTCTCAACCGATTCATCACTGTAAAGTAATAACATTGGCATTCACCTCTTTACCCATAGGATTGCAATGGGTCAAAAAGGCCCTGGCTCTGGCCGAAGCCAGATGCACTTCTTTGGGTCCGGGGACCACCGGTCTGTTGGCATTAGTTCTGTGATGTTTAAGTTAGCAAACTGGCTAAATATGTGAACTAGATTATAATGCTCTCAAGTGGATTTATATCAAGCTGGACAACTGTACTCAAAGGGTGGTTTATCAGGGGCAATATGGAGAAAGATCTTGAAAAGGTGCAACAGGGACCTGATACTCTGCACAATTTAGGTCAATGATTTAGATCAGTGGTCCCCAACCTGTGGACCGCAGCCCGGTGCCGGGCCACGAAGGCCATGGCGCCGGGCCACGGTTCCCTCTCCCCGCCCCCCCGCAGTAAAAAACTCACCAGGCCGCAAGCTTGCGGCCTGGGAAGCTTCTTACTGTGGGAGGGCGGGGAGAGGGAATCAGGGCCGCGCCGCGCACCGCGCATGCACGGCCGAAAGTGCTGCGCATGTGCGCTTTCGGCCACGCATGCGCGGTGCGCGGGCAGGGCAATTGCCCTGCCGGGCCCCAGCCTCAGAAAGGTTGGGGACCACTGATATAGATGAAAAGATGGAAGGAATCCTTCTATTTGCAGATGACACAAAATGGGAAGATGCAGCCAACACATTAGAAGACAAGTAACATTCAAGATGACCTTGAGAGGTTGGAAGGCTGATCTGAAACAAACAAGATTAAAACTCAGCAGGGAAAAAATGCAGAGTTCTGCATTTAGGCAAAAATATTCAGGTATGCAGGTGTAGGATGAGAGATACATGACTTGGCAGCATTCTTGGGACTGCTTGTCTATCTCAAACTGAACATGAGTTCCAGGGCCAGCCCAATGGTTTTGGCACCCTAGGTGGCAAATAATTGTGCCATTCACCCCTACACAATGGTGATCCAAGAAGTGGTAAATAATCAAAAAAAGGGGGGGGGGGGTTGTTTTAAACAAAGCAATTGTTTTGTAGCTCAACATTTGGGCTCTTAACCTGACAAGACAATTTAAGAACCAAAAGTTGAACTGCAAAAAAATGGCTTTGTTTAAAATAAATATATAATAAAAGTTAAATAAAATCTCACTTGTGCATACTGTGTAATACAGCGCATATAAGGAACATATAAGGAACAAAAAACAGATCCGTTTTGACCCCTAACTGGGGTCCTCAGTGGGCAAATAAGTTTAAATGTACTTATACAGTGCAAAAAATATAATATTAGGGCTTGCTGTGTGGTAAAAAAAACATCTAGAAAGTGATGCTTCAGCTGATATATATATTGTATAAAAGGATATCTGATTTGGAGCCCACATTGTGAAATACTGTTCAAAAACCACCACTCTCTGTGTTGTCCAACTCTCATTCAAAGTGCATTCTCATGTGTTAAACAGAACAAGAGCAGTGTCAAAGTGGGAAGCCACTGCTGATCCAGCACTATGGAAAGGTGGGAAGCCACTGGCATCCCTTCTTCACCTTGGGGAGGGAAGGAGGAAGAGGGGCTTCCTGCAACACAGGAGGAAGAAAGAATCAGACTTTCCATAGGCAGGGATTGCTGGAGCATTCCACCTCCGATGCCCTCAGTCAGCCTTTCTCAGCTTTTTTACCATTCAGAACTCCCTGAAACATTCTTTAGACTTCAAGAAACCCCAGAAGTGGTGCAATCATGCAGAATATGGTTGGGAAGCATAGCTGTGGACACACCCACCTGGGGCCCCTCCTCTTTCCCACCCCCAAGACCATCATTGGCCATTCTGGGAAGGGTAGGTGTATCTAAATGATCATACATTGTCATATCAATAGCTAAATGTTTAACAAATTTAAAAATATATTTAAAAGTTAATTAATCACCACCCATTCAGGAAACCCTTCCAGGGCCATGGCCCTGGTTGAGAAAACCTGCCATAGGCAAATGCCTTGTTGTTGTTGTTGTTGTTGTTGTTGTTAGGTGCGAAGTCGTGTCTGACCCATGGACAATGATCCTCCAGGCCTTCCTGTCCTCTACCATTCCCCGGAGTCCATTTAAGTTCACACTGACTGCTTCAGTGACTCCAGCCAGCCACCTCATTCTCTGTCATCCCCTTCATTTTTTTTCAAAAGAAGAAAGAAGAAGAAAGAAGAAGGCAAATGCCTAGATGTACCTGACTGAAACAATGGTCTAGATGAACTGGCAGCATGATGCAGTTGCGAGAAAGATGAATGTGATTTTTTTTTAAGATTACATTTAAGAGAAGCATACTATCCAAGTCACAAGAACTGATAGCTCTATTTTACTGTACACAAGTCTGATCCCAGCTGGAATACTGTATCTGGTTCTGAGCACCAAGTGAGTTGGGTTGCATCCAGGCTAAGGCAATGAAGATGATTGACAGTCTGTAAAAGAAGGAAGGTTGAAGGAACCAACCTAAGCTAAGTTGAAAGAATCAGGCTAAAAGAAAACTGGGCAAAGAAGACTCACACTATAAAGATACCTGAAGGGCAGTCATTTGGAAGAAAGCAACAATGTTCTCTGCTACTTCAGAATTTAAGACCAGATTTAACAGACATAAATTTCAGCAGTGTAGATTCTGATTTCATAACAGTAAGAAACACAACTAATTACTTAGAAAGTGGTGACTTCAAGCAGAGGCAGGGAAACTGCTTGCTGGGAATATTCTAACTTTAGATCTCCTACATTGTGCAGGGTGTGGGGCTTGATGGCCAACAAGACTCCTTGCAATGCTATGATTCTTAAATGCAATGACCTTAACATGCAGACTCCTGCAATTTTAGCAGTTACTTCGAAACAGCTTTTTAGCAGTTGCCAAATGTGAGTCAGCTCTCAGTTGTAAACAGTTCTCTTACAAGGATCTGAGGGAAATTCATGACTGGATAAATAAATAAATAAATATTTGTTTTCTTTAACATATTTTAAAACATTTCCCAGTATTTAAAAGGTCACCAGCTCCTAATTCCTATTATTGACATATTATTTTAACAAGATAATGTATAAGGTAAAGGTAAAGGTATCCCCTGTGCAAGCACCGGGTCATGTCTGACCCTTGGGATGACGCCCTCTAGCGTTTTCATGGCAGACTCAATGCGGGGTGGTTTGCCAGTGCCTTCCCCAGTAATTACCATTTACCCCCGAGCAAGCTGGGTACTCATTTTACCGACCTCGGAAGGATGGAAGGCTGAGTCAACCTTGAGCCAGCTGCTGGGATTGAACTCCCAGCCTCATGGGCAGACAGCTTTCAGACTGCATGTCTGCTGCCTTACCACTCTGCACCACAAGAGGCTCATCAAGATAATGTGTACCTAGAGTGAAATAATATAATATAACATAACCAATAAATTATTAAATAAATAAGCATACCAAAACATCAGCCAGTAAAACCAATATCCACAAAAACAGCATCACAACAAACTAACCTGTCAACCCACCAACCAAAAAGAAGAAAAAAAGCAGTCTAAGCATCAAGCAGCATAACTTGCAGACACCTTTGGCTACAGACATGTGAACTCAACAAACTGACATTAATATGTCATGAACAAACTGTGTTTTAAGAGAAGCATATTATCCAAGGTGGTTTGTTCATGCCAACTGTGGTTTGTTCATGCCAAAGATATAGTTAACTCATTTTTTTGTTTATATGTTATTTCCCCCTCTCCCTAATCCTCTCATATGTAGTCAAGATCCCGTGTCTCAGTTTGGGTTCCTCAAATTTGGATTTGGTTCTTTTCCATAAACAAAAATTTCTATTCCCCAATTAAACTAAAGGAGCTTGAGAATATACTAAGTTCCATCTAATGACAAAGAAATCAGAGTCAGGTTAAGATGAGCAAATTCTGTTGACAAGGCTGGAACAAGGACTAATGTCACTTAAAGGCACTCTTGCATGTCTCTTGGAAAAAAGACCCAAAGCAAACGAAACCAAAAGGCAAAAAGTTGTGTCTTCTTGAAATTTATTAAATGCAATCCCGAATAATTTTTGCAAAAAAGAAGCATTCTGCACTAACATGGAATTTAATACAAAATGCCAAAGTGGTACTTTACCTGGAAATACAGACCATAATATACTTACCATTGAAAAGCAGGGAATTCTCCAACGAATTCAAGTGAAATTTTGCTGCCTAATTTGATCTGCCCACTCTCCATTCCACACACATTGGATAATGCACTTTCAGTGTGCTTTTGCAGCTGGATTTTCCTGTGCAGAACAGGAAAATCTACTTTGAATGTGCATTGAAAGCACATTATCTAGCGTGTGCAGAATCAGCCCAGTACAGCATATAAAAATTGGCCTAACTGCTTGTTTTTTTACTATTATTTAAAATGGCATGCATAATTTTGGTAAGCTCCCCAAACACTATAATATTTTATGATCATATTTTGCCAGTCAGTGAGATAAAACTGACAGGAAACCTACAGCCCACATCATTCATTCATTCATTCATTCATTCATTCATTCATTCATTCATTCATTCATTCATAGGGCAGTGTTTAATTTCCTTCATCTTATCACAAACCCCCTCACACCCTTGTGAAATGGACATGGTTGAGACACAGGGGTTAACTCAAGGAGACACTAAGGAATTCCCTGATTGGATCTTCCTTTTTAGGTTTTCTACAAATTGACAGCTGTCATATAGGCAGGGTTACCGGCCTCCAGGTGGAACCTGGAGTTCTCCTGGAATAAAAGCTATCTCTAGACTACACAGCTCAGAAAACTGCTGCTTTTTAGGACAGACCTTATGTCATTATAGCCTGCTGAGATCCCTTCCCAAATCCCACCCTGTCCAAACTGCATCCCGAAACCTCTAGTCATTTCCTGACCTGAACATGGGGCACAGCATAGGAGCAGAAGAGGCTAAAGCATAGCATAGACACTGGGGGGCAGGAAGAATTAAAGCCTTCTCTTGTACCCTACTCTGAGCTAAGACCCTATATAGCAGCTGTTTTTTCTTTAAAACGTGGAGAAAGCCCATGCACTCTCAGTGAAAATCTTTTTTGGACAAGAGCAACTGGCCCAAGACAACCTGATAAGTTTTGTGGCTGAGTGAGGATATAAACTAGATTCTCCCCACTATCCCGTACAAGTTCTCTATTTGTATTTGGTAGGCAATTTCGGTGCACTAAAGCCTGTACACATCCATTGTGCCTGCTGAATAACTACCACAGCCATGTGAAGGCAAGAATTGCCTCATTCTGTAGGACGCAAATGCTGTTCCAGAGAGAATGTGAGCTTCCTGTACCTCGCCCAACATTGCTAAATTGCCTTCTAAAGCAAACAGCAGCAAAAAAAAAAAAAATTAAATTAGTGAGATTAAAATACAAAGCTGCTTGGGCTTGAAACATGGGTTTCCTTTCCATTGTGCCCTACGTTTTGCCTGTGTTCTGACTCCAGTGACGTCAGTTTTCATTAAAAATGATCTTTATAAGGGAACGGGCGAAAATATTAGAAAAAGGGCAGCTTACACCTCTTGTCTGTTTGTATTTGTTCAACCAGCAAATTTCTAGCCCCCCCTTTTTTTTCTTTTCATGTTTTGCAAATGGTTAAAGCAAAACACATTGCTGAAATGACAAGAACTGGGCCCCTACCAAATGGGCAGCCTACATACAGCTGTACTAGCACCGCTTCAATTTCTATGTGTGGATGCTTTTTCCTCTTTTCATATAACAGGTCGCAGTGTGTGTTACAAACACATTCCCAGGGAATTTTTATTAAGTATAATACGTTTTTTTAAAAAGGTTGTTTTTCAGTTAGTTCAGAATAATGTTGTCCAAATTGTTGAGATGTTGGTGCCTGGTACTTGGTAGATGTAAAGAAATAATCAGTAAAATAAGGAGGGTGTGGAGGTGGTGGCAGTGGTGCCCATACTTCAGAAGTGTTCATGGAGGAAGAGGGCCAAGGCAAGTGGTGAAGGCTGAGTGGCAGGCCAATGGACCACCAGGGGGGCGGGGAGAAGAGGAGCCGAAGGGACGGGGGTTGGACAGCTTGGGGGCGAGACAGCCACAGTGCTGGTGGTTACTTAGGACGACCGGGGATAAAGATGGCGGTTGAACTACTGCAGAAAATGATGAGCAAGCAAAGAGGGTGGGACAGAGCTCAAGAGTCTATAGCACATTTTCCTCTCCATATGTTCTTATCCCTGGCTTCTGGCTGGTTGCTCACCCCCGGGATGCATGATAAAGGGTGGTAAATTCACTCTTCTGGTAAATCCACTCTCCTGGATTTACCACATTGTGCTTTAAAAATGGCCGCATCATGAAACAGCCTCCGTATGTTGTCGACGATATTTGGAGGGGGCTCAGTAAGCCGACAACATTAACAGGCTGTGATGTGAACAATTCCTTGTGCGGAAATTGTTCTGGATTTGCCACAGCATCCAATTCCTTGTACTCTGGACAAGAGGCCACTGTTAGGACAGAATATGGGGAAATAGCTTTCAGTCAGCAAAGATTTAGACAAGGTTGTATATTATTTCTCTACTTAATAAATCTACATATAGAATACAGACAGAAAAAAATGGATTAGATTTAGATGAAAGTGAGGTGAAAATTGGTAAAACAAGCATTTTAAAAATAAAAACAAGAGCTGCAGATGACACCACACCACAAATCAAGTTGCACCCAATTTATGGCTGAACCCATAGGGTTTTTAAGGCAAGTGCATAATCAGAGGTAGTTTGCCACTGCCTTCCTCTACACATTCTTCCTTGGTAATCTCCCATCCAAGTGATCTGGATAACCCAACCCAACCCAACCCATGATCTGATAAGATTGAGCTTTCCTACATAAGGATGCAAAAGTGAAGAAAGCTGACAGGAAATTCATTTGAAATGTGATGTTGGAGAAGAGTTTTATGGATACCATGGACTACCAGAGTAAGCATCTTTGGGTGCTCCTGTTGCCCCCCCCCCCCACACACACACATTCTAAGCAAGTCCGCCAAATGGGCAGGCTGCCCCAACTACATGCATGAACTACCACTGCACCAATTAAGATGGCCCAAAGATTTTAAAAACAGAGCCAGTGACACATACCATGTCAATATTTCATAAATAGAAATAAGAACAATGCTAGTTGTACATCTATTCTTGTACAAAAAGATTAGGGATCTATTCTAGCTGTTGTATACAATATTTAAAATGTATGCCACATCTTTTTACTATAAGCACTCAGGTCATCTGACACTGAGTAAACACTCAGTAAACCTCCCTCCAAACAGAACTCCAAAATAACTTCTTTTCCATTGATTAAAAAGCCAAGCATCTGAAATTTTCCAGCCTTTAGAACCTCCTCTCAGGCAAGCAGGTATTAAGAAAGACCTTTTTTGCCTGAAACCTTGGAATTGTTATTGTTGCTATATTTATTGCATGCCACTCCCAGACAAGCTGGGGTGCCAGTCAGGGTAAACAATATAGACTAGCTGAATGCCAGTCTGGGTAAACAGTACAGTGCTAAAAGGTCCAATGATCAGATATAATGTAAGGCAACTTTTTAAATTCTTTTTTGGGGAGGGGTTTCAGTGGCACAGGGCACTCTTTGCCCCCAAATGCTGCCCCCAGATGCTGCGTTCAGTTTTTGACATCTCTAGTGAAAGGATTGCAGGTAAGAGTCGTTACTTTTCCCTGCCCAAGACCCTGTAGAGTAGCGATCCCCAACCTGTGGGCTGCGGACCACATGTGGTCCGTTGACTAACTGGAGGTGGGCCCCGAAGGATGCCCTCTCCCCCCCCTGGCCCTTTACTTCATCCCCCCCCCCCCCCGGCCCTTTACAACACACTTTGGGTGTCATTGCCTCCCATCATTCCCAGATGGGACTATCTCGTTGCAGAGAAACAAGCTCAGGGTTCCCATTGATTTGTCATTGTCATGAGTTAAAATTTCCATGAAAATAAAATGTTCCTTCTGTTCATTGTTGTGGCGTGTCTGTATCTTATTTTGAAGGGATGTTTAAACGTTACCATAGCGACCAGAGTCAGAGAGCGTTAGGGCAGTGGG
Organism: Paroedura picta; assembly: GCF_049243985.1. Taxonomy (NCBI): domain Eukaryota; kingdom Metazoa; phylum Chordata; class Lepidosauria; order Squamata; family Gekkonidae; genus Paroedura; species Paroedura picta. Next base: position 37,121,297 of record NC_135380.1, on the reverse strand, counting down.
CCTCAGTAAAATTGTCAAGCGTTGAGTGGTCCCTGGTGTTAAAAAGGTTGGTGACCACTGCTGTAGAGCTACTTCCAGTGAGAAATACAATAGTGAGCTAGACTGACCAATGCCTCAACTCCGTACAAGGCTGCTTTTACTATTCATCAGCGATGGTAGTCAACTGTAGTGAGAAGCACATCGGACCTCAACAAGGGCCAGAGCCTTCTTGGTCCTGGCCCCCACCTGGTGGAACGAGCTCCCTGAGGAGATCAGAGCCCTGCCCAAACTTCCACAGTTCCTCAGGGCCTGCAAAAGGGAGCTCCTCCACCAGGCATTCGCTTGAGGCCAACCGACTTGGAATACCTGCTGGGCCCCCCCTCCCTCAGACGCCCTCCCATGACTGAAAAAAAATTGATCTCCCAAAGTTGTTATTTATTATAAATGTTCCCATAGATTATTAAGACGATTATTGAAAGTTACACGATGTATTGAACTGTTATAATGTTTTATTGAAAGTTGTACGTTGTTACAGACTGTATAATGTTCCATGTAAATGTATACAATGTTCAATGCAAAACACCCAGAGCTGCAAAGAATGGCCGGTATAAAAATCCAAATAAATTGATAGTTAGATAGATAGATAGATAGATAGATAGATAGATAGATAGATAGATAGATAGATAGATAGATAGATAGATAGATAGATAGAATCAGAGTCCAGTGGGACCTTTAAGACCAACAAAGATGTATTCAAGGCGTGAGCTTTCGAGTGCAAGCACTCGAAAGCTCACGCCTTGAATAAATCTTTGTTGGTCTTAAAGGTCCCACTGGACTCTGATTTTTGTTTTGTTGTGCTGCTTCAGACCAACAGGGCTGTCTACTTGAATCTGTAGCGAGAAGCGTGCCATTCCTGCCTCTGCCCCCTTCCCCTATTCTGGGTTGTTCCACACAGGAACCAATGCCTGGAGAGTTTTCATCCACCACAGCCCCCCCCCCCCCAATCCTCTCTTGCTTACGCAAGGCTACATTGCCGTGTAAGAAGACTGGCTGCGAGGAATTGTCAGCTACTCAAATTTCAGCCACTATTTGAGCCCTGGCTCCGAGAAGGCCTTGCAGCCACTCCAAGGGCAGCCCGGCCAAGAACGGTCCACCACAGGAAACGCTGCTGAGGCATTTGATGGGGCTTCCAGCAGACCTAAGGGCCAGCTTGCCTAAGGGGGGGAAGCCCCAGGGAATGCGTCAAGCACCGTAACGGAGGGGCAAGGAACTCGAGTTCTCCCTTGCGTCAGCTTTTCCCCAAAGGCCTCCCTGAAGCCATTTCTCTCTCTCTCTCTCTCTCTCCCCCCCCCCCTTTGTCCTCGCTAATCGCTTTACCAATATTTGAAAGGCATTATGTAACGGAAAAGAGGGCTGGAACTTATCCCTACCGACACAGCCAATAAATCATTAACGTTTCTTAACAGGAGCGGCACCGCTGTTCGTGTCGGGGATGTCGTGTTCGCTTTCAAATCAAGGCTTTCAAATTAAATATTCATCCCCCACATTAAAATATTAATGCAGCTCTGCTGTTTCTGTAACACAGATTAATTTCTTATGGCATTTCCAGGCAATGCATAAGTTATAAACGTCGTCTCCCACAGGAAGTCCACTTGTCTTTCCATTCTGTGCGTGCTCTTTGGATTTTTTTTTTTTTTTTTTGCAGCCTCTAGAAGAGTGGGGCTGAAACGGGGGCCGGGGTAAACTCGGAAGGGAATTTATTCCAAGCCAACCCCCAGTCCTCTCTTTTCCTCCAAACTACATCCCCCTGACACTGATGTCTGCTATTATATCTCCTATCAGCAGTATGATTCACTGCGTTCATTCAGTAATTCCTGCTGCTGGGTGGGAAAAAATGTCTAGAGAGCAGTTCTGCTACCACAACACATTACAGAAATTAAACATTACAAATTGCCAGGAAGAGACAGCATTTCAAAAGTACAGATCCTTTGACAGGAACAAATGGCTTCTCCAATTAAGGCTGCCAACTCTAGGTTGGGACATTCCTGGAGATCGGGTGTTGACATCCCCATTTCCAATTGCTGTGTTTGGGATCCTGGAGAAGCAAAGGCAGGTTACAGAGTCCACCTTTCTACATGTTTTGAGAGAACCGGGCAACTGATTTATATGGCAGACCAAATCAAAGCTGTCATTCTGCTCGAGTTCTCAACATGGGAGTCCAAGGAGACAAATTCTGGGGAGCTGAACAGGGACAGTTTTCTGAACCTGCTGCTGCATCACAATAATAGGAAAGCCCCCAGGGGTCTCCCTCAACGTTGCTCCTGTTTCTAACAGCAGAACACCCACTGGGGCAGGGAAAATTGTGCCTTGTCACAGCCCAGGAGAGGGCCAATCCTTATTCCTGAGACACATTTATTTTTGTGAGGGAGAGAGGGATTGTGGTTGATGGAAATGTCTTCCTTTAAGAGGCTTTGTAATGTTTAATGGTGGCCAATAAATCACAACCAACACAAATAAATAAATTAAATAAATAAATAAATTCATATATACATATGTGCAAACATCTGTACCAGCAGTTGCTCTTATATTTGTGAAGAGCCCCTATGGGAGGAGTGGAGTCCGGGGCATGTCTGGGTGTCCAGACTCTGCTTCCGGCTCCACGTGCTAAACTGGGCGTGCCCAGCAAAGCTGGGTACACCTGGATTGGGCCAGCCCCTTCAGTGCCTGCCCTCAGAAGCTGGCCACGAGGTGCTCACACAGTCTTGCGGCCAGATGCTGTTTACACACCTAGGAGGGCGTTCCCGCAGTACCCTAGCTGACATGCCGCTTGAACCAGCTGCCAGCATGGACAGCAGACCAGTTGGCTTTGGAGCCATCAGCCCAGCTGCCAGTGGCACGACCAGGTAGGGCGGTGGCAGGGAACCCCTCTGCTAGCGCCTGTTGCATTCCTGGGTGCAACGGGCTTTCGGTCTAGTATGTACATGAAATAATAGAAAATAAAGAAAATATATTAAATTTTATGGGGGACAAAATAAATTAGTCAAGACTAGATTATGTGTATAGCAGTAGATACCCATTCAAATACATGTGCCAATGAATTTGTTGTTGCCTAGTTGTATAATACAGAGATTCTAGTTTTCAATTGACTCATTAAAGAAGATACCACTCTTTCAGAATAAGTCTCGCAGTGATTTATTTGCCCTATTACACAGATAGGAGGTTCATATGGTTTTATCTCCTGAGTGGATTAACATTAGTTTAATCTACTATCAGACATCACGATTCGGACAAAATCTACAAGGAATTCTTCTCTTGAAGCTTCTAATTCCCCGTCTGGCTTTAGGTTCCATTATTTCCCGACCAAAATTCCATTAAAGCCAGCACCTGTGAGATCCTTTTCCCCCACAAAAAAAACTCTCTAATCTTCCTTGAATCCTTTATTGGTACTCTCAGAACACAAGACCAAGGAAATCTATCCCCATAAGAGAAGTCCAATTCTTGGCTAGGTTTGGGATAATATCCCTTAGCCAGTCCCTCTATGTTCTTGCCTCAAGAGTCCACTGTGAGAGGCCGTTTGCCCTCCCCACTCTGAATTTAGTCACCATACATAGACCTCACTGTCTATGCAGCTCAGCTGTCTGGCCTGAATTCACTCTCTTACAGCAGCTCTCTAGACCCAGCTTCTGTAAAGGCGCCTTCCTGAATCAACCAATAAGATCTCTTCTCTTCCTCTAACTGATTAACCCAACACAGGATGGTTTCTGCAGGCAAATACAAATGAAGGTTTAGGTGGAAGCCCCCCCCCTTTCCCACTATTGCTCTGCCATATCCCTGCTGTGAAAGAAGCAGAAAGTGACCCTGAAGCATGCAGAGACAACATTCATACACCCCGTCCGTGCACTGGTACGGCCTCTCTTCACCCACTTCCTGGATTTGACAGCCAAAGAAGCAACAAATTGATGAGAATCACGTTGGAGCAGTAGCAGTACCCTCTCAGTCCAGCAAACCTTCCTTCCCCCCAAAACTCAGCCAGGATTCACAGCTGAACACCATGGCTAATGTTGTTTACAAAAATCCTTGTTCAAGGCATAAAGGGGGAAAGGAATGCCAGAGATAAACAGACCCATTTTGAAGGTGGTGCTAAGATCTACCACTATGTCCACGATGGCTGCTGGCCGAAGCAGAGTTGCCAGTGCTGGATGTTGTGTCTGTGGACCTTTAGAAACCTTGAGCTTGGAGCAAGGATTGGAATCCTGAACTCTTGTTAGGGATTTGCCGGATCCTGATTTGTAACCAATCAGCAAACAGACTTGTGGACCTATCACAGATCTCGGTTAAGGGCCAGTTGCGTATCTTGGTGGGTCTCAAACATGTATATAAGTTCCCCGGTTCTCATTGTCTGTGTCCAGTATTTCTGGTTCTAGTAATGTTGCTTGGTTGCTGGAGCTGAATGTCTGTGTCTTACCGAATCCACGGATTTAATACTGGGTTAGGAAACTTCTAGAGAGTTGGGGATGGACACTAGGAGGGATAGGGTCTGGAGAAGGGAGAGACCTCGGTGGGATATAATGCCATAGAGCCATTATCCCCAAGAGAACCAATCTCTGTATTCCAGAGATCAATTGTAACTCGACATCTCTAGACCCCCACCTGCAGACTGGCAAATGTATGACTGAGCTTGTACACAGAAGCTCTGCCTGCAGCTGTCATGCTGCTCCCCCTTTACGTCCGCACAAAGGAGGTCTCAGTCTTGCTCCAACTTAAAGGGAAATGCCCCAGGAGCGGTACCTTCTCAGAAATAGCATGGCGTCACGTAGAAACTGTTAAAGTATAGCCGTGGTGTGTGCCACCAGGGGAAAATCTGAGCGTAACACATTCCTTGTCTGCAGGTGGCCCTGTTTCTCTGATAACTCGCAGTCAAGTGATTGAGGAAACTAGATGGTGCCAGCGAGGAATCAGGCGCAGGCAGGAAAAATTGGAATGTTCCCACTCCCCACTCCCCACCCCCCACCTCCCGCCAGGATTCTCTAGCCACTTAAGGGGGCTGAACAGTCTCTATTTCTCCTCTCCCCTTTTTTCCTTTCACTTACGCTCAGCTGCTCTCTACATTCCATCTGTCCTGGAGCATATTTAATCCTCATCAGGCCTTTCTAGGCTTTTCTTTTTTCCTTTGGCTAATGTACAAAGTCATATTTTTCTGCATACCTGGCAGGGGGGAGGGTCCTTCTAGATGGCTACATTTTTTTATCTACATACCTTGGGTGGTCTGCTTCTGCTGCATTTGTCATCTGCACAGTTTACTGTTAGCCTGACGATGATTAACGATGGGCAAATTGAAGCTCCACCTTCACAGTGAATATTAGGGATGCCAGTCTCTAGGTGGGAGCTGGGGATCTCCTGGAATTAAAGCTCAGCTCCAGACTAAAGATCAGTTCCCTTGAGAAAATGGACTTCATAGCATTATACTCCACTGTCCCTCCGAACCCCAAAACCAGTCCATTCCCAGCTCCACCGCCAAAATCTCCTGGGATTTCCCAACCCAGAGCCAGCAACCCGAGGCAATATTCTCCAGGTTCACAGACAATGTACAATTATAGATAATTCATATGAAGAGAGCCCTGACTGTGAGTTTCCAAAAGCATTTGACTGATTTGGGCTGCTATTGTAGACAAAATATTGGATTAGATGTTTCTTGACCAGATGCAGCAGATCCCTGTTTTAATGCAAATAATGTCAAATAAATATGGAAGTTGCAATCACAGTATTCTTCAATGCATTCTGAATGCAGTGAAATCCCCTACTCTTTTGATCCCCCAAGGAGAAAATCATGCATTTGGCAACTATGGATACATGTCTGAAACAAAACAACATGCTTCCTGACTAGGGGTGTAAGTTCTAGGCTGAGATGTACCTAGAGATTTTGGGGATGGAGCCTAGGGAGGGTGGGTTTGGGGAGGGGAGGGACTTCATTGGCAAACAATACCAGAGTCCTTCCTCCAAAACAGCATTTTATCTAGGAGAACTGATCTTGGTCATCTGGAGTTCAAGTGTAATAGCAGAAGCTATCCAGGTATGATGTGGAGGTTAACAACCATATTCCAGACAGGTATCAGCAAAAACAGGTAGGGTGAAAACACACAACACCACACACATACACACACAAAACAACAGCAGCAACAACAAAAAAAAAAACCAAAGGATTTTCTTGTACATCATCATCTCAGCTCACTAATCCATGGGGAGGGTTTCCCAGTTTATCTTCTGCATTGCTGTGTCACAATGGACCTAGAGAAGGGTCCATATAAAACCTGTGATATCCCGGCTGCACTGGCTCCAGATTGGAGACCGGATCAGATTCAAGGCATTGGTTATTCTCTTCTGAGTCCTAAACAGTTTGGGACCATCATACCTGCAAGATGGCCTCTCCCTGCATGCCCCCCCCCAACAGGTTCTAAGATCAAGCAAACAAAATGTGCTCAGAGTCCCTGGTCCCAAGGAGATGAAATTGATCTCAACCAGGCCTGGAGGGATGCTCTTCTGAGTTAGATCAGAGTCCCATGGGACCTTGAACAGTTTAACTGGGCTTGCAAAACAGAATTGTTTCCCCAGACCTACAGCTGAGGCCTTAGAACAGGGGTAGTCAAACTGCGGCCTCCAAATGTCCATGGACTACAATTCCTATGAGCCCCTGCCAGAGTTTTCTGGCAGGGGGCTTATGGGAATTGTAGTCCATGGACATCTGGAGGGCCGCTGTTTGACTACCCCTGCCTTAGAACAATATCAGAAATGTGCTGGCCTCCCTGTCAAACCCCCCCCCCAAACTCCCAAATTATATCCAGGTAAGGTGGGTGAGACCTCCCTTCTCCCCCTTCTATCCAGCCAATAGAGAGAACTAGGCCACTGACTGGTTTTAAATTTACTTTTAAGAATTTAAAATCTATTTAATTCATTAACATGACCCAAAATATTTATTGTATTTTACCTTCTATTATTTTTTGTATGTAATTTTACTTGCAACGTAATCCACCCTGAGTCCTAGAGATAGGATAGAAAACAAATGTAATAAATAACAACAACAGGCCCCAGATCCTCTCAGTTTTGTCCCAGACTGACCAGTTTTTGAAAAGGTATCCCCAGTTTCTTCTCCAAAGATAAAACAGAGAATCAGTTTTATCAGCAACAAGTAGGGAAGAATAGATTCACAAGTTCTGTCCCGTCCCATCCCCCCCCCCCAAGTGCTTTTTAGCTTAGCTGTATTGATTTGGTCTGCTACCTGATTGTGAATTAATTTAACACGACCCACATAAACTGCCTTGAAACCGTTTTGTGTCCATCTGTTGTTCAAACCAAAGGAAGCTCAGAGTCTGCTAGGTGCTGCCGTTAGGAAGGCAAGATAGGGATTAGGAAACCCTTGCTTCAAATCTCCATTCAACCATAAAGCTTGTTGAATAAACCTGGGCCAGTCACTCTCTCAGCCAAAACAATGTTCTTGTGAGGATAAAAGAGAAGCATGAACCATGTAAGCACTCTGAGACCCTTGGACAAAGGGTGGGATAAAAATGTAATTGACAGAAAACAAATATAGGGACTGTGCCTCCTATACAGGGATGGGGTGGAGGGGTGTTGCAGTCTGGGAAACCTGGCTGCAGCCCTTTATATTTTAAAAAGTTCATGTCCCCGTTCTACGGTTGCCAGCTCTGGGCTGCGAAATTCCTGGAGATTTTTTCCCCCCCAATCTCTTTAGTCAGGAGATACGGTTGCCAGATCCCACCTGGTCATTGGTAGGGGGGCAGGAGAGTGGGAAAGTGTTGCCAGATCCAAGTTGAGAAATAAGGATGCCATTGGGTTGCCAGGTCTGGGTTGGGAAATTCCTGGAGACTTTGGTGGTGGAGCCAAGAATGGGTCGGATTTGGGGCAGGGAGGGACCTCAATGAAATATATTGGAAAGGAGTCCACCTTTCAAAGCAACCATCTTCTCTAGGGGAACTGATCTTGGTCACCTAGAGATGAACGATAATTCCAGGGGATTTCCAGGTCCCATCTGGGGACTGGCATCCCTAGTTGCCAGGTTCCTCCTGGCAATTGGTGAGGGATGGGCTGACTTAACAGGCCAGGTTGCCACCATCACATAGGAAGTGACATCTTCATTCCAGCAATGTCCAGACAATGCTCTGGTATTTGGGCAAAAATGCTACCATAATAGTTTTGTGAAACATGGATTGCCTGAAATTTGTGATGAATTTTGGTTCGTGAGCTGCTCCATGCTCATCTCTACCCACAATTAAAAGCAAGAAAAATCATCATTATTTGACCATGAATTAACACAGTTTGCAGTATACCGGAAAGAAGGATAGGCAAACTAACCCAAGTCCACATGAGGGGGATGTTTTACTCTTGAGATACCAAAGCAGTATGTCTAGCAAGATGGGATGCCCCTTTCCAGATGGATTTTCAAAGAAATGGAAGCACTTTAATGACTTTACGATAACCAACGGGAATTTATAGAACTGTCTCACTAAGCCTGTTTATCTTAGTGCCTATAAACCAATATTTATTTAGCAAATGTATAGGCTGACTCTCAGGGACTTCCTCGAGGCAGCTCACAAACATAATAAAATTACAAAAGCAGCATGAACATAATTAAAATTAACAAACCATAAAAACCCAGCCAGAGAGCATAAAACCAGCGTTAAACATTTAGCAGCTTTAAATGATCCTTGCAAAACATTCCTCGGGCTAGAAGCAGGCTACAAAAACCACTTCAGAAGATCGACTGCTTGGTTAAAAACCTGAGTAAAAAGAAATGTTTGGGCCTCATGGATAAAACAGAATAAAGGTAAGCAGCAGCTAAGGTTCAAGCAGCAGGGCATTCCACAGGTGAGATGTTGATGTGTTATATTGCCAGCTGTAGGATGCTTAGGATGCTTAGGGCTGATCCTGCGTAGAGCAGGGGGTTGGACTAGATGGCCTGTATGGCCCCTTCCAACTCTATGGTTCTATGATTCTATATTGCCTTCAGATCCCCAGTCAGCTCTGAAGAGTCTAGGATGACTCAGAATCATAGAGTTGGGATTGGGAAGGGCCTTACAGGCCATCTAGTCTAAACCCCTGCTCAATGCAGGACCTGCCTAAAGCATCTAGCAGCTCCTGTTGGCTGCAGAGTCCTATCCTCTACAGTCGACAGGAACTGCTCCCTGCCTTCTTCTATGTGACAACCTTTCAAATACTTAATGAGATCGATCATGTCCCCTCTCAACCTCTTTGTCTCCAGGCTTAACATCCCCAAGTCCCTCAGCTGTTCCTCCTAGGTCTTGGTCCCCTGGCCCTGGATCATCCTCATCACTCTCCTCTGTACCCTCTCCATTTTGCCCATGTTCTTTTTGAAGTGAGGCCTCCAGAATTGCACACCGTACAGGTGTGGTCTGACCAATGAGGTATACAGCAAGACCATGATATCTTGTGATTTAGATGTGATGACTAGATTTGCCTTCTTTGGTGCCACATCACACTGTCATATTTAGCTTACAGTCCACAAGTACCCCAAGATTTCATTCACACACACTGCTACCTGGAAGTATATCTCCCATCCAGTATGCTTGCTTCTCATTTGTGTGACCCAGATGTATAATTCTGCACTTCTACTTATTGAATTGCATCTTGCTCTCATTTGTCCACTTGACCAGCATGTTCAGATGTCGCTGAACTCTATCTTCTGGGGTGTTTGTTACTCCTTCCAATTTGGTGTCATCTGCAAATTTAATGAGGAGTCCCTACATCCACTCATCTAGATCGTTGATAAGTCCTAGATGCAATACTGAGCCCTTGAGCACCCCACAGCTCATCTCCCTCCAATCCGATGAAATACTATTGACAAATACTCTTTAGATGTAGTTTGGATGTGGTTTCCCTATCCACCTAACCCTGTGAATGGCCATTCTGGAGTCCTCCAGTATACCCATCAGAATATCATGGGGAACTATATCAAAAGCATTACTGAAATCCAGGTAAACAACATCAACTGAGTTCCACAATCTAGTAAGCCCAGCCCTCATTGTTCTTAGACCAATCACTCATTATCTACCTTATTTCAGCTGCATAGTGAGAAGCAAAATCCAAACAGTGATCCCAAAAATCAAACCAGCAAGCTTATAAAAATGGGCAATGTACTTGTCTATAAACTCTGTGTGTTGCTACACAGTGCCTAAGCAAAAAACACAAGGCATACATTGTGAGTATGAGCTTACACAGCTTCTGCTAATGCACAATGAAACTTAGTGCATGGGTTCAAACAAACATAAGGAGTTCACCCACCTTCTTACATACTCATTCTGTCTCCATTGTCCTCTATCCCTAATTGGACAAATTAATTCAGGTGGTGCGCAGGGTGGTAAAACAGCCAACATGCTGTCTGAAGCTCTGACCATGAGGCTGGGAGTTCGATCCCAGCAGCCGGCTTAAGGTTGACTCAGCCTTCCATCCTCCCAAGGTTGGTAAAATGAGTACCCAGCTTGCTGGGGGGTAGACGGTAATGACTGGGGAAGGCACAACACTTGTTTTTTAGCTCCATCTGATTGTCTCTCCATATGAAAGATGCTACTGGATTCCTTGACAACTCAGTTCAAAACATCAGGATTCTACCATGGTACCTCCCACACTATGGTTATCCAACCATATTAACAAAATTCATTAGGAATGTTGCTGTTCGCATTTTATCCCTTTATTATGCATCCGTTGTGTACAAATGACCACCTCTTACCTTTCCTCTGAGGGAGGGAATGGCAAACCATCCCGTATTGAGTCTGCCATGAAAACACTAGAGGGCGTCACCCCAAAGGTCAGACATGACTCGGTGCTTGCACAAAGGACACCTTCACCTTTACTTTAATTCAGGTGGGTAGTATCCAAGGAATGTGTGCATGCACACAAAATAAAGTATCTGAGGAAGTGTGCATGTACCTTGAATTAAACTTTGTTGGTCTTAAAGTTGCCATTGGACTCACACTTTGTTCTAGAAAATTTGAAAGATGTCTCTGAGCTCCACACAGTTGCTGGTTATGTCAGTAAAGGTGTCTTGAGTCTTTAGTCCCTGGTTTTGCAATTGATTTTGGGGGTGAGTTTTGGAGTCAGCAGCAGAGCTAGTTTAAACCACCACCACCACAAAGATAAAACATCACAGCCTCTTCAAGATTCGTCGAAGAGACTAGAAATTCAGCCTAGCTTGCAATTCCCTACGACCCAAAGATGGCAATCAAAAACAGCGAGGTTGCTGAAACTCTGGAGTGTTCCGGAAGCTTTCCCACAAGCCTTTAAATGTTATTTATCTGAGTGTCAAATGGGCCCGTGGCCCAAGGTGGAAACGCACAGGCTGTTGAGCTAGCTAAAATGCCAGACAGCAGCAACATCATATTAATTAAAGGTGACTGTATTTCATGGGGAAACAAATGCCAAATTCATATTGCAGGCTGGAGCTTCCTTTGGCAAGAGAGAAAACAACCCATTATCACACACATATACGTACCTTGACATTCCCTGAAACTCAGAAGTGTTTTACCCCTAGGTTGCTGAATGCGTCGGAAGTTTCAAGGTAGATCGCCATGAGTTTTCGCCATGCAGTGCATAATTAACTCACAGCTACAAGATGAATGTGTCCTAAGGAGAAAGAAGGAGTTCATGCCATCAGCTCCTGCAGAAGGGTTGCCAGCTCTGGGCTGGGAAATACCTGGAGATTCATAGGAGGACAGGGGGCCGGATGGAGTCTGGGGAGCCTGGGGTTTGGGGTGGGAAGGGATGTCAGCAGGTTATAATGCCATACAATCCACCTTCCAAAGCAGCCATTTCCCCCCCAGAGGATCTGATCTCTGTTGTCTAGAGCAGCGGTCCCCAACCTTTTTGCGGTTGAGGACCGCCTCCAGTGGTGGGTGAGTGCCGGCAGTCCGGGCACAGCACACACGCAGCAGCGGCATGCAAACATGCATATGCAGAGTTGCTGCACGTGCACATTTGCACCAGCAGGGGGCACTAAAGGTGCATGCGCAGAGTTGCCGTGCATGCACATTTGTACCAGCTGGGGGTGCAAACGTGCATGTGCGACAGCTCCATGCATGTGTGTTTGTGTCCGCTGGCATGCCGGCGGCCGCGCCTCCCTCTTCCCCCCACTCTCGCAGCAAGAAGCTAGCTGGGTCGCTTCGCTCACGGCCTGGCGAGCTTCTCGCTGCGGGGGAGGGAGAGGCAGGCACAGACGCTGGCGGCCTGGTACCAAGGCCTTCACGGCCCAGTACCGGGTCGCAGACCGGGTTGCAGACTGGGGGTTGATGACCCTCGGTCTAGAGAACCACTGTAATTCCAGGAAACCTCCAGCCTGTCTTAGAGGAACTACCAGATAATTTCTGATGACTAATGTTTTGTCTTTCTCCTATTTTTATACATTGGTCATCTTGATAGAAAAATGGTATATAGTATTCTATACTTTTGGGGTATCAATGGCTGAGGAAGATAGTGAGAGCTAGTTCTTTCCCACCTCCAAATTTCCGCCACCAATTTGAGAGGGATGCCAATTTGAGGTTGGGAAATTCCTTGAAATTTGGAGGTGAAGCAGGATAGGCTTTGGGAATGAGAGGGATCTCAGATTTCTTTTCCTCCTGATATCTAGTCAGAAACATTTTACATGTAGTTGAAAGCCATTACTGTGGGTCCTATCTTCTGTTGCCAACAGGAACCGTTCTCTGCCCTCCTCTAACCTTTCAAATACTTAAAGAGCACAATCATGTCCCTTTTCAACCTTTTCTTCTCCAGGCTGAACATTCCCGTATTAAAGAATCTGGATCCTTTTTAGGATATAAAATTAACAGAAAAGAGACAAAAATTATAACGAAATTCTTAACGCAACAACAAGAAGATATTGCAAAGAGTACAGAATGTACAGTAGCCAGCATGCTATCTGAAGACAGCCATAGATGGTGTTATGAGAAGAAGAAGAAGAAGAAGAAGAAGAAGAAGAAGAAGAAGAAGAAGAAGAAGAAGAAGAAGAAGAGTTGGTTCTTATGTGCCAACTTTCTCTACTAGAAGGAGTCTCAACGTGGCTTACAGTCACCTTCCCTTCCCTTTCCCCACAACAGACACCCTGTGAGGTAGGTGAGGCTGAGAGAGCCCTGATATTACTGCTCGGTCAGAATAGCTTTATCAGTGTTCTGGCGAGCCCATGGTCAACCAGCTGGCTGCATGTGGGGGAGTAGGTAATCAAACGTGGCTAATAGAATCATAGAATTATAGAGTTGGATCTCCAAGGTCATCTAGTCCAACCTCCTGCACAGTGCAGGAACTCACAACTACCTGCCCACCCACAGTGACCCCAATTTCATGGCCAAATGATTCTTCCACCCAAAATCTCCAGAATCCAGCCTGGCCTGGAGGAAATCACCAACACACAGTGGTGATGTTTAGCCAAAATCTTGGTTCTGGATATTTAGCCAATTAAAAAAAAATTAATTTCAGCCCATTTGTTCTGGTCTGACCCTTTGGGGCAACAGCTTCTATATGAGAGGCCTTCAAGTATTTGAAGATGGTTATCATATCACCTCTTAGTCACCAGATTAGACATCAGCACTTGTAACTGATAAACCAAGATGGCTGTAAAAATTCTCAAAATAAACCAGTCCAGGATAAAAATGGAAATGATTTTTATTAAGAAAGAATTCAACAAGTAATGTACAACTTGTACACCTAAGCAAGTAAAACACACACACATTTAAACTAAAGAAAGCAAGGTTGAATCAAAATAAGAGAAGAAATAAAGGGGAGTTAATAACTAGATGTGAAGAGGGAGAAGAAGGCCCATGGATCCATCAAAACATCAAGCACTTTGGGAAAATAGAAAAAACCTAAGCAGATGGTTTATGTGGAATATCCAAAGCATGCACATACGCAGGGATATATGCTAGATGTTCTGCTTAAATAGGAAAACTGTAATCCTAGGCTACAGTTTGGCACACTAGCCCCTAGAACAATGATCTTGATATGATTACTGAAACTGAAAGGCAAGTGATGGGCCTGTCCATATTATAAACAAAGCCAGAAACCAATGCAATTGACCCTTGGATTACAGGGCAGGAAACAGGTGAGGGCATGCTCTTAGTGGTCACTAACTGAGTCATACAGGTTTGACAGAGGGGGAGAGATTGGGAGTTAATGAAATTAGTAACAAATTACCGGAGGTCCTATTGTCTCAAGGATATACATCCTGGTTTTCAGTGGGGAGAGAAAGCAATCAGCCCTTAGCCATCTCAGTAATGTAATTCAAGGAGTCCAGGGAAGGCCTGGAAACCTGGCATCTGGTTGGTGTTCATGAGGGCTGCTTAAGAACAGATTGTATATCTTTTGGTGCATGGATGCTGTGGCCATCAATTCCAGAGTCTGTCTGTGCCAGACAACATGTTGAAAAGTGATATTTGGAAGTATTGTGGAAGGGTGTTTTTTGTTTTGGCTGTCTGTAAACTGCCCCTGAGGGAGGTCTGGCTACTAACACAGACTTGGGCAGGTTCAGAGTACTGCCCTGAGATAACCCAGGACCAAGCAACATATCTTACATTAAGCTTGCCCACAGGGTTGTTGTGATGGCCCACTGTGCTCCTTGGAAGGAGGAGGGGGGGGAATAAAAATGCAATTTTAAAAACCTGTTCTTCGAGTGAAGTAGTCCATAAAATACCATTTCTCAGGAATATGTTTCAGAAAATAGCTACACTAAGGATCATCAGCCACACTAAAGATCACCACTTTGAGCCAATTCCAGCCCCTTGAAGGGCTTCCATTTGACAAGATACCATTCTGGTTTCAAAACAGTTTGAAATCTGTCAAAGGCAACTGAATTTTCTAGCCAACTGCTTTAGGAGTTGAGACAACAGGCTCACTATCTCCCACCAACATCTTCTAGAGGTCCTCCGGGAAAACTGGCTGCTAATAAGAGATTTTAGCCAATTTGAGTGTTTAGAAACTTTAGACTGACCATCCCTTAGTACTGTTAAGTTAAAAAAAGTCTCTTTGAACCTTTAACATTTACTATTCAAAGCAGGGAGCAAGGCTTGTGGTTCATACAGAGAAGTCTTGTTCTAAAATTAGGGGCGTGTGCGGGGGAGAATGAAATAAAAAATAGTCATGGGTGAACCTCAGACACTCAGAGGCTGAGTTTTATTTGGATGATTATTCCAGCTTCTGTACTCTGTCGTAGTTTTGGCTTGAAAACTGCGTGGACTTTAAGGCCTTCACCTGAAGTCAGCCCTGTTAACCTCTCACCTTTCACCAAGAAAAGTCGCCCTTGCTAACTTTGAATCCATTTTGACCCCATCCTTCTTTCAAAGTATACACAATTCCCAGTCCGTTTTCTTGATAATTTTGGTTGAATGAGAGAGTGACCAGCCCAGGATCACTCAGTGAGCCTCATCATGTAGGGCTGTTAATTTCCCGGTAGGACTGGGAGACCTCCTGGAGTGACAATTGGTCTCCAGACTACAGGGATAAGTTCCCCTGAAGAAAATGGCTGCTTCAGATGTTGGATGGTTTAACATTATACCGCACTGAGGCCCCTTCTGCACCCAGACCTTATTTTTCACAGCTCCATCCTCAAATCTCTAGAAATTTCCTAACAGAGCTGGCAGCCCTTGCTTCGTGGAAAGGTGTAGATTTGAACCTGGGTCTCCAAGGCTCTCACTTTTGCCTCTCTCCTATGCAAGTTTGCCAGACAAATTATCTCTTTTCCAAAGGCTTAATCACAATTTTGTGAGACCACGTGAATGTGATGCTGGGACTATTTCTTCTTGAGATGAAACTCCAAATGCCTCTCCTTCTTCACATGAAAACTCACTTTCAGTAAAACGGGGGCCCAATCCACTGAGCAGCCTTGTAAAAAATAAAGACAATTTGTACAACATTCCCCAACGAACTAGGACAGCTGTATTAGATCTGTCCATGTCTCATACTCCTTTTAATAGCGTCTGAGATCTGCTGCCTGAGCTACATGCCTCACGGTTACCTCACAGTAGAGCCACGTCTCTGTGGAATAATCTTTTGTTTACTGGAGTTTTACTCCAGACTTCCTCTAAGGAGTTCACACTCTTCCCCCTCCTCCCACATGACTCCCCCCCCCTCGTTTTATCCCTGCAACAACCATGTGAGGCAGATTATGCTGAGAAATTGTCACTGGGCCAAAATCAGGTGACCAGGTTTATAGCAGCACCAGGCTGTTTTTGCAAGTCTCACCTCCACACCACACTGACAGAAATTAAGAGTCCTTATAATCACTGGGGGAGACATGTTTTAGTGTGGGTGGGTGCGTACATGCCCCCTCCCGATCCTTGCCTCATATTCTTATTGTCGTGGTCAGCTCCAGCCACTTGAAATGAGAGTCTGCCACAAGTCCCCCCACATTCTCCGTCATTGTCCTTCAGCTCTTTGGTTGTCTCAGCAGAGACAGCCCAAATGCCACAGAAACTATTAATAGCATTAAGCTAATGCACACACGCACTAACAACATATTCATTCTGAGGGAAGACTAAACATTATTGAAAGGTTACACCATTTATTTTGATTGTGCGTCTGTTTAAACAATTCTAGCGAAACTTGCCGTCGTCATACTGCTTGGCCCCTGCAGAGCTCTCGGTTCCCCGTGTCCCTAGCTCCCTGTAATCACCACCCTTGAACAATTACCTCCTGACCACCACCCCGCGTAATCCTTGTCCATATATTCTAAATAAGAATAAAATATGGGAATGGAAACTTTTCATGCACATTGTTTGGAGAAGCAGAAAGCTTATTTGGTAGAGCTATGTGCATTTGTAAAAAATCTGCTCTCAGGGAATCCTTTCCTTTCTTCATTTCTCTGCTGAAGAGAACTTGAGGGTTGTCCAAGTTGCAGAGGCTTCTGGGACATGTTTTCTTGGGCACACCCTTCATTGTGGTGATAATATAGGGGCAAAAATGATACAGTGGTTTACATATCTGTACCTATGAACATCTAAATAAAAGCAGCAAGGGTTCCTGGGAGGAGATTGGTGTTAAGGGTTATAGGCCAATCAAGTCCATCATTGGTGCCTGTAGGCCTCTGATTGGCCGTCTACCCACTGGCTGCCCAATCAGATTAGAACTCTAGCCCCTAATGGTCTTCTCACAATTTTGCCACTTCTTCTCAGTCTCTGGCCCCTTAGACACATTGCCTGAGGTGTGTGAGATGCCAGGGGTGCCTGGGGGCTCTTTGGCTTCGCCCTCCTGAGGCAATGGCTCCTGCCTACAGAGCTTAGGGAGGCCGGCTTTTGTCTTCTCTGAGGGGGAGAGCCCTTCCACCCCTGCAACTGCCAAATTCTCCCTCTTACGGACCCTAGGGCACACCAGCCACTAGGACATCCCTCCCACTGCCTGACATGGAGGCTGCCAACACAGGCCTTCATGCCACCTCCCGCCAACCCTGAGGCATGTCTACAGGCCAAGAAAAGCCCGAATGGCCCAAGCCTAAACTGCAAACAGAGGGGAGGGCCCCCAGCTCCAGATTAGAGAGATCAGTTCCCTAAAAAAAGAAGAAAAAAGGATGCTTTGAAGGGAGAACTCTCTGGTACTGTAATTGGGGATTCCAGTCTGCACAACTCCCCCATACAAAACGCCCCTTCACCCCCATGCCCTTGCATGCAGGACAACCCTTCCCTTCCTCTTCCCACCACCAAGCTATAGAGCCCGTTGTATTCCTGGATAAAACGGGCTTTACCCCTAGTTAACACATAAATCTGCATTATGCTGAATCAGACCCATCTAGGTCAGTGTTGTCTGCTCAGACTGGCAGCCGCTCTCTGGGATTTCAGGTGGAGGTGGGAAGGGGAGGGGTCCTGGGTGGGTGTAGAAACAGCCATACTTCCCAACCATATTCTGCACCAGTTCTGGGGGTTCTTGAAGCCTGAAGAATGTTTCAGGGGTTTCTCAATGGTAAAAAGGTTGAGAAAGGCTGGTCTAGTTCTTTAAACTAGAGATGCCAGGGATTGAAGCTGAGACCTTCTTCATGCTAAGCAGATGCTCTACCACTGAGGCCCTCCTGGACAGGAACTAGAAAAGAGATGATCCCTAGAAAAATCTGTTGGTATTGTTAAAGGGCTGAGACAAACCATGTATGTTGTATTGAACTCCTTGGAGGAAGGGTAAGACAGCAACACAAAGAATAAATAGGCTTTCAGTGCTAACCCCAAAGCATCAATTGTCTTCAAAGCAATAGAAAGGTCCTTGTTCATCAACACTCTTTATTTTCTTTTAAACTGCAGATGTCCAATTGCTCATGGCTTGATAAAGCTCTAATTTTGTTGCCTGCCTTGGAATACACAAAGGAGCTAACTACTGCAGTTTACGAGAAAAGTCACAAATACTCTGTGCTTAAGGAGTTACATGGAAGATCCATGGCAAAACTTAGCCTGATATGAAACAAAGAGCATACCTTATCACAACTTGTTCCTTGTTCCTAATCAACTCCTACATCCTTGAGATAATTGTAGCAGGATAATACTGAATAAGAGGGTACCTTGCTGGTGCATGGGCTGAGCAGGTGCTACTGAGAAAGATATAGCATATGCTGCTACAAAGGGGCCGTTTTATTTATTTATCATTTATTCTCGTTGGAAGGGACCTACAGGTTATCTAGTCCAATCTCCTTCCTTCCTTCCTTCCTTCCTTCCTTCCTTCCTTCCTTCCTTCCTTCCTTCCTTCCTTCCTTCCTTCCTTCCTTCCTTCCTTGTGCCTGACTTTCTGTCTGTTTTTAAACTTCCTTCCTTCCTTCCTTCCTTCCTTCCTTCCTTCCTTCCTTCCTTCCTTCCTTCCTTCCTTCCTTCCTTCCTTCCTTCCTTCCTTCCTTCCTTCCTTCATAGAATCATAGAATCATAGAATCATAGAATCATAGAGTTGGAAGGGGCCATACAGGCCATCTAGTCGAACCCCCTGCTCAGTGCAGGATCAGCCCAAAGCATCCTAAAGCAATCCTTCCCAACAACTGTCCTGTTTTCTGCCTTAAGATTAAATACATTCTACACAGAACGGCAGAAAGAGATCCTGGGGTAAAACAAGCAAAGAAACAAAACTCTCATTCATAGTTCCCCCATCTTGTTCCGGGGTCCCTTGACTTCCAAGTAAATGATGGGAAGTTTACCAAAGAAAAAGCTTAATTCCTCTCCTCCTCTCGAGGAATTATAAGAAGTCCCTCTAATCAAAGTATGTGACCAAATGCAGATCTCATTCTGGAATGCATTGCTGGATGGCTCTAAGGGCCATCTAAGATTGTGTGGATGATTTCTTTGTGTATTAATTGCCTACATTGCTTCTGGTTACCTCAATACAACAACACCATATCTGTACTATAAGGGAGAAACCCTAGTGGCGCCTCTTGATACCCATCTGGTTTTCAGAGGCAGTTTTCCTGAACTCTCCTGCAAGTTATTAGAGTTCTTGGACGTCCAGTTAGCGCACTCTGTGTGTGTTTTAATTCCAAAGTAAACGGTTTTTGCCTCGAGAAACATGCAACATAGTAAACTAATTTGAGTTGAGCTTATGCGAATCTTTGGGGCTTTGAGCTGTTTTGATCTGATCCCAGAAGTGAGAGTCTGGTTTCAGTATCTTGTTTTTGTTTTGTTTTTTTCTGTGCTCGCTTGCTAGGATTTGACTCACCATGGAGGCTTGGATTCCTGAATTCGACAAGTTCTGCTTTATGCTACTTGCCTTGCCACCTGCATAGCTGGAGTCAGATTTGAAAAGGCCAGCGTCGTTGGGAATCATACAAGAGGCACAGGACCAGATTTTTCAGCCGTGGTGCGGTTGTCCCAGAGATCCTTGCTCACAATCCCAGGGCCTCTCTTCTTCCTAGCAAGCCAGCTTCCTGTTCACAACCTGTTTATCAAATATTCCCTCACCCAGGAGAGGCCTCCGTCATCATGAAAAAGTTGCTCTCGGCCAGCTTCCCTTCTTTCTGGCAGCCTCTGATCATCATTTTGACTGGGAATTCCACCGTCGTCTCCCTGCTGCTTGTGTAGCCACGCTGCAAGCAATGGTGGGATTAAAAAGGCAAGGGAGAATTTTGTTCCTTCAGGATGCGAGGCTGTTCCAGCGTGGTACAGTGGTTAAGAGCAGTGGACTCTAATCTGAAGAATGATTTTGATTCCCCACCTCTCTGCATCAAGCCTGCAGGGTGACCTTGGGCCAGTCACAGTTCTCTCAGAACAATCTCAGGCCCACCTACCTCACAAGGTACCTGCTGTGGGGAGAGGAAGAAAAGTCATTGTAAGCTACTTTGAGACTCTTTAAGGTAGAGAAAAGCAGCATATAAAACTAACTCTTCCTTTTCATATTATATGTACAAGGCAGTGATGGAGAAAATTGTTTCATATAGGGTTGCCAGCTCTCAACGGGGAAATTACTGGAGATTTGGGGGCTAGGGGCTGGGGAAGGCGAGGAACTGAACAGGGTAAAGTTCCACAGAATCCACTCCCTAACCCTGCCATTTCCACCCCCCACCCAAAATAGATAGACTACAGATTAGTCTGGAGATCATTTCTTATTTCTGCAGCTCTCTAGGGCAGGTTCTGCACTTTGTTTTTTCCATTGTTGATCCTGCTGAATTCAGATCGATTTGAACCCTGGTCTTCCTCCTTCCTACCCTCCCCCCCCCCCACATTGAAGCAGAAAGTGTTCTGCACTTGACTGGGGAAGCTCAGAGCAGGGAGGGGAGCAATGGTCGTGAGGCTGAACAAGTGGGGGGGGTCAGGTGATGTCCAGCCAGCTGTCTTTTGACTCCTGAGCCACAGCAAACCAGGGGAGGAGCCAACTGCAGCACGAAGCTGCTTGTTTCTCTTTCTTTTCCTGAACAAGAGTGTGTGTGGATGGAGAGGTTTGGAGATAGCAGCCTTACAGAGAACGAGGAGGGGGAAATAAATCCAAGAGGCAAATCTCTGCTGAAAGAACTATGGGCTTCTGGAGTGCAGTCACTTTAAAACAAATCCCAAAATGAGGGCAAAAATAAGTCTTCTTGCAAGGAAAGTTTTGCAACCATTAACGAGGCAGTCTTTGAATAGACACCCTGACTAATCAGGGACAGACTGCTTTGCTATGTCAGTGCTGGAGGCATGGGGCAGGAAGTTAATCTTCAAAATGCAGAACATCTACACTTGTACTGGGGACTTTCAAAGCTGGTTCTTCAAATACAACAGCTTATATTCACTTCTGGATATTACAGGGGAAAGGTAAGGACAGAACAGATCAATCATGGGTGTTGCAGAGGAAAAATTTAAAGTGAAACCACAAACCCTGGGCCAGAATTTATTTCAGTATTTAGACTTGCCCCAGATCCCAGATCCTGAACAACTGACTTCACCAGAGAGATCTACTTTTACTATCCTTCTTGATCAGCAGATTTAATCGACACATAACCATTTCCTTCCCTCCATGCCCTCAGGCAGGCAGACCAATAACTTGGCTGATATTCTGGCTAGAGAACACAGGACAATGAAGTCACCAGAACTGCTTACTGGCTCAGCACAGATTCTTCAGACTGGCAGTGCTGCCAGCTCCTCCACCATTTGAGAATCCTGCTAATTTGGTTCAAAAGACACTCAAAAGCCATGGGATGATTTAGTTTGCAGATGAAGTCCTGCACTTTGCAAGAGAATTATATATTTATTTATGGTCAAAGAGCAATAAAATGTAATAAAAATTAAAAATATGGGCAAAATTACATTATTGCTTAAATCAACCCAAAAGGTTTTGTTAACATATTCAAAAACCATTTAAAACCATTTAAAATACTTTGGCAGCCTTATACATTGATATAATTTTTGTCCCTTTATTGTATTCTGCAAGCAAAGGCACAAAATTTAGCCACCTGCTTAATTATATATATATATACACACTCATACATATACATATACACATATACATACATACACACACACACACACACACACACACATACATATATATACATATATTATATATATATACATACATACTGGATACAAAGCCTGTTGTACCAGAGAATACAATCGGCACTAGGATCTCATGGGGGGGGGCGGGGAAGGAAGGAAGGAAGGAAGGAAGGAAGGAAGGAAGGAAGGAAGGAAGGAAGGAAGGAAGGAAAGGGGGAAACGGAGGGAGGAAAGGCCTTTTCAGGGCAAAGAGGAGGGCTTGAGGGAAGCCACCCTCTCCAAAGTTGCACCATGGCCCTTCCTGGCCTCTGTGAGCCTGGATGGGGTAAAGGGGAGGGCTGGTTGGCACTCACCTGGCCCTCCCTGGCAGGCTCGCCAAGGCCAGGATATACCATGGCATGCCTTCTGGGAGTTGGGGGAAGGGAGGAAGCAAGTCCCAGCCAGGGATCCCATTTGCCCTGAGAAGGCATGGAGTGGCCTTTCTCAGTCTTTATGAATCTGCCTGGGGCAAAAGGGAGGGCTGGCTGGGACTACTCAATCCAGGCAGGCTTGCAGAGGCTGGAAAGGCCGCGGGACACCTTCTGGGGTAGGGGGAATGGAGGAGAAGAGTCCCCACCAGGACTCCCGTTCACCCCGAGAACGCCTGGAACAGCTTTTTCTGGCAGTCCCAGGCCAGAGTGCTCCATGGCTGGTTTGTTGGGGGCAGGTGCAAGCGTGGCCAGCAAAGCTGTGTGCATCCTGATTGGCCCGTAACATTCCAGATACTGGAAGCAGAGGCCAGGCTGGCTCCACCCAGGAGGGCTCTGGGCAAATATTTATACAGCTACATGTTAAAGATAATGGTAGAGATGAGTTCCCCTGCAGAAAATGGTTGCTTTGAAGGGTGGAATTTATGGCATTATATGCCAATGAAGTCCCTCCCCTCCCCATACTCTTGCTTTCCCCAGGCTCAGCTCCTAAAATCACCAGGTATTTCCCAGCCCAGAGTCAGCAAATATTTCTGAGATTTTGGAAGATGCCTGCCATATTATTTTTCTCCTGGGGGTGGGTCAGTTGAGTGGTTAAGAGTCTAAAGCTAGGTGTGTGTAGGTGGGTGGCTTTATGACCCTTCACTTCTCTCTCCTGTTGAATCACCCTTCCCTCAATTAGCGATAATCACAATGTAGCACTTTAGCTGCACCCCCACTACAGATGCAAATTTAGGCTTACATGATTGAATGATGGTCAGTATTGAAAAATTTCCTATGTGAAGATCTGTTATTGGTATCCAGCTATTTATTTATTTATTTATTTATTCATTCATTCATTCATTCATTCATTCATTCATTCATTCATTCATTCATTCATTCATTCATTCATTTATTTATTTATTTATTTATTTATTTATTTATTTATTTATTTATATTTATATACCGCCCATTTCTTTGCAGCTCTGGGCAGTTTACACAGAACAGTATAACTTACATGAAACATTATGTAGACTATAACATCAAAACAACTTTAAAAACATCAAAGATTATAAAAACACAATTATAATATAATAACAATTAACAGTAACTTTGGGAGAGTCATGGGCAGGCGTCTGGGGGGACCAGCAGGTGTTCTGAGTCGGTCGGCCTCAAACAAATGCCTGGTGGAAGAGCTCCCTCTTGCAGGCCCTGCGGAACTGTGAAAGTTCGGGCAGGGCTCTGATCTCCTCAGGGAGCTATTTCCACCAGGTGGGGGCCAGGACTGAGAAGGCTCTGGCCCTTGTTGAGGTCCTTTTTACTACCCAAAGGAGTCTCAAAGTGGCTGACAATTGCCTTCCCTTCCTCTTCCCACAGCAGTCATCCTAAGAAGGAGGTGGGGCTGAGAGAGCCCTAAGGAGATCTGTTCTGCAAGAAGTGCCCTAAATAGAACTGTGATTGACCCAAAGTCACCCAGCTAGCTGCATATGGAGAAATGGGGAATAAAACCCAATTCTCCAAATTAGAGTCTACTGCTCCTAGCCACTACAACGAGCTGGGTCTCCAATATGTCCATGTTACAGAGACAGGCATTCAGTCAAGTGATCCCTAACCTGAAGTCTAGAGTGATGGACCTCCAAAAAGGTGGATTATTTCAGTAAGATCTAAAACCGGGAGATCCCTGTTCTTTGTGCCTGAGAAAGGAATTGAAGGTTCTCAAGATCACTTTCTATGAAAGTCCCTGAGAACCTCCAAAACAAACTTAGTTTCACCAATTGGCTAGAAGTCAAGAAGGGTTGTACCAGATGAAGTACCCAAGCCTGTTTCAAACTGGGGATGACTAGGGCTTGCCAAGAGCCAATATGGGCTCCACGGAGAAAGTTCTTTTGGTCTGCCTTTGCATCGTGCATGCCTAAATCATGTGAAACCAACTTGCGTGACTTGTCCAGCTTTATAAGCCCCTGGACAGACCAAATCTCCTGGAATTTTGTAGCTGTATCTACTGATAATGGCAGAAAGCGAAGAGGAACTAAAGAGCCTGTTGATGCAGGTAAAGGATGAGAGTGCAAAAGTTGGCTTGAAACTCAACATCAAGAAAACGAAGATCATGGCATCCGGCCCTCTCAATTCCTGGCAAATAGATGGGGAAGAAATGGAGATAGTGACAGATTTTATTTTCCTGGGCTCCAAGATCACTGCAGATGGGGACTGCAGCAAAGAAATTAAAAGACGCTTGCTCCTGGGGAGGAAAGCTATGGCAAATCTAGACAGCATCCTAAAAAGCAGAGACATCACCCTGCCAACAAAAGTGTGTTTAGTCAAGGCTATGGTATTCCCAGTTGCAATGTATGGCTATGAAAGTTGGACCATAAGGAAGGCCGAACGTCAAAGAATTGAGGCTTTTGAACTCTGGTGCTGCAGTCTCTTGGACTGCAAGGCGAACAAACTGGTCAGTCCTAGAGGAGATCAGCCCTGACTGCTCCTTAGAAGGCCAGATCCTGAAGATGAAACTCAAATACTTTGGCCACCTCATGAGAAGGAAGGACTCCCTGGAGAAGAGCCTGATGCTGGGAGCGATTGAGGGCAAAAGAAGAAGGGGACGACAGAGAATGAGGTGGCTGGATGGAGTCACTGAAGCAGTAGGTGAAAACTTAAATGGACTCCAGAGAATGGTAGAGGACAGGAAGGCTTGGAGGATCATTGTCCATGGGGTTGCAATGGGTTGGACACGACTTCGCACCTAACAACAACAAATCCACTGAGAAAATCCTACTTCTAGTAGAGGCTGATCTTGGTACCTGAATCAGCCTTGTTACTTGAACCTGACTTCAATCTCTGTGGAGGATCATCTGAAAATAGCTGCTTCTTTAAATACTCTGGACCATAGCATCACATATCCTTTTAGTTACTTATATTGAAAATTTCAATGCATTTTTTAATCACCCTAAAGTTTTATCTTGGTTAATCTCTGTATTCTGGCCTGTGGACATATGAATAAATGTGACTTGACTATGGATGAAAACATTTATCAATATTATATAAGCAAAACGTTTACAGGGATATTCAGTTTTCCATGTGCTTCCTAAATCTACCTCCTCCAATAGGTTGTGGTGCAGGGTGGTAAGACAGCAGACATGCTATCTGAAGCTCTGACCATGAAGCTGGGAGTTTGATCCCAGCAGCTGGCTCAAGGTTGACTCAGCCTTCCATCCTTCCGAGGTTGGTAAAATGAGTACCCAGCTTGATGGGGGGGAAAACGGTAATGACTGGGGAAGGGAATGGCAAACCACCCTGTATTGAATCTGCCAAGAAAACGGTAGGGGGTGTCACCCCAAGGGTCATACATGACTTTGGTGCTTGCACAGGGGATACCTTTACCTTCTTTATGGGAACTCCATAAGGTTTTCAAGGTGAGAGCCAAATAGAATTGATTTCCCATTGCCTTCCTCTGTGGTGACAAATTCCTTGGTGCTCTCCTATTCCAAATGAAAGTGGTGGCTCTGAGCAAAGAAGAACTCTGGGGAATAGGGAGCAAGGAAAGAGAAATGAATACCCTTGTGCAGCTACATCATGAGAAAAAAACAATTTTTGAGCAAAGAAGTGGAACTTTGCATTCGGCATCAAATCAAATACCACAGTGTGGTTTTCGCCCCCAGAAGACACAGTCAAATAAACCACCTGGTGTTATTGCTTACCCACTTGTTCCTTCACGCTTTTATCACTATTTGATGAACAGAACTGGGCTTTCCCCCCCACCCCAAAAGCAAAAGGTCACATGTTGCTAAAGGTCTTTTCATTCCCCTTCTTTCCACTGCACCTCTGAGTCGGGTGATGAATCACCAAGGTGAATAACTCTGACCAGTTCTGCTGCACAGAAATAGGTAAGATTCCAGTGAGTAATAATCTCTCTCCGCTGCCATTAGATGTAAACTTTACAAAAAATCAAAATAAGAGGTCAGTGATTCAAAGTAGGGGAGTCATGCCCTTCAAGCTGTGGCTAGAAGGAAAAATAACACAGACGATGCTGTCGTGACGCTTTTCTGTTTGTTTTCCTCTGTCCTGAAGGTGCTACCCAATACAGTTGTCAATGCCCATGTCAGATAATGAAGAAAGTTGGAGGATAGGAATACTGCTGTAATTCTCCACTACCAAATTTCTCCCCAGACTTTTCTAAATATCCAGTCTTATTTCCCAAGATTGGTGTAGTGGTTAGGAGTGTGGACTTCTAATCTGGCAAGCTGGGTTCGATTCTGCACTCTTCCACATGCAGCCAGCTGGGTGACCTTGGGCTCACCACAGCACTGATAAAGCTGTTCTGACCGAGCAGGAATATCAGGGCTCTCTCAGCCTCACCCACCTCACAGGGTGTCTGTTGTGGGGAGAGGAAAGGGAAGGTGACTATAAGCTACTTTGAGCCTCCTTTGGGTAGAGAAAAGCAGCATATAAGAACCAACTCTTCTTCTTCTTCAGTAATATCAGGGCTTTCTCAGCCTTGCCCACCTCACAGGGTGTCTGTTGTGGGGAGAGAAAAGGGAAGGTTACTGTAAGCCACTGAGACTCCTTTGGGTAGAGAAAAGCAGCATATAAGAACCAACTCTTCTTCTTCTTCAGTAATATCAGGGCTCTCTCAGCCTCACCCACATCACAGGGTGTCTGTTGTGGGGAGAGAAAAGGGAAGGTGACTGTAAGCCACTTTGAGACTCCTTTGGGTAGAGAAAAGCAGCATATAAGAACCAACTCTTCTTCTTCTTCATTTTGGGGGTGGTGTTGTTAGTGGTTTAATTTCTGCTTTTGTGCAGAACACTATGCACAAACATTTGTTTGTTTTAAGTCCATAAGAAGAGCCTTGCCGGAGCATATCAGTGGTTTATGTAGTCCAGCCTCCTGTGCCAAACAGTGGCAAAACAGTCGCCGGAGGAAGCAACAAAGAGGGCTTAGAAATTCTTCCCTGATGTTGCCTCCAAGTTCTGGGTTTCAGAGGTTTCCTGCCTCTGAATATACTCACCATGACCATTTATGCACTGGAGGTTTCATGCCGGGCTGCAGGCTGGAGTTTTAGTCGTAGCAGGTTGCCCCACCTCTTCCTGCACCCACACGGGGGAGCATTTGGCCCAGTACACTTCATCCACCCCCAATCTGTGCTCCTGCATGGAAGCTGAGGCAGTGAAGTTCCCAGTGCATAAACGGTACATGTCTAGCAGCCATTGGTGGATCTCTCTTCCATAAATCTGTCTAACTTCCTTTTAAAGCCATTTGTCCTTGTGGCTATCACTACAGCCACTGGCAGTGAATTACACATTTAATTACTCATCGAGTAAAGAAGCATTTCCTTTAGTCTGTCCTGTGCGTAATGTTCATTGGCTTCATTGAGTTTCCCAAAGGTCTAATTATATGGGAGAAAAAACTCCCTCTATCTCCTTTCTCTACCTATGGATAATCTTATAACCCCCCCCCCCCCCCCCGCAGCCATACTTTTTAAATCCAGAAAGTCTCAGACTGTTCTACTTTCAGTACCTTCAGCTCTTTTGTGTTTTGCCTCCCTCTTCTATGAGGTGTGTGCTATGTGTCACATATAGGCCCTATGAATTAATGACCTCCAAAGAATCCTGTCGATAACAGCCTCATTCAGATCTTGCAAGCTGAAAAACGAGGTGTCCTTTATTGAGTCAATCCATCCCTTGTTGGGTGTTCCTCTTCTCCTATTGCCTTCAACTTTTCCTAGCATTTTCCTAGCATTATTGTGTTTTCCAGTGAATCTTGTCTTCTCATGTTGTGACCAAACTATGGTCACAAAATGTGACAACCAGCCGAAATCCTAAAGCACAGACTGCAATGGTTTGGCCACGTCTGCAGAATGAACACCAGCAGACCGCCTCGTAAACTCCTCTGGTGAGAACGACCAACTGAATGGAAGATCCAACGACTGGCGCCAAAGAGAACATGGCTAAAGCAGACCAAGGAAGACTTTAGAAACCAGCGATTGACTATCCACAGGGACAAAACTACTGCCACCAATCGCCAAGGGTGGAAACATATTATGAACAAGGCAAGAAATCCAGCAGCACCTATAGCAGCGCATTGGCTGAGACTAGAATCTGCTCCACCAATCGTCAGCTAAAGAATAAAAGGAAGAAGACCAAATTACAGTAGCCTCAGATTAGTTATTTAATCTTCTTGGGAGAATGCTAGGTACCGATGAGCACTGAGAGATCTGTAAGAAAAAGTACCTATTAAGGGGATTGATGAATTGGTGCAATAAATATGTTATGGTTCAGGTAGGTCCCAGTCCAAAATCCACCTTCATCAAGCTACTTTCTCTCAGCCACCCATCTCTACTATGGGGAATAACAATATTGCTCTACCTTAAAAAACTGTTGTAAGGATTTCAACAAGGCATGTGGAGTGCTTTGAAAACTGAAAGCACTAGATGAGCTAAATCTTACATATCTGATATCATTCGGATTCCTTTTGTGCTGACTTTTACTTGTGCACAGGAGCCTAAGAGCGTATTGGTAAAATGCCATACCAAAAGAAACTTAAAGCAATTTTATATAAGTAAGGAATGATGTAAAAGAATGGTAGAATGTATGGAATAAGATGATAGAATGGAAGGGGCGGGCATTACTCAAAATGGCGGGCATGGGGTAAAACTCGATTGCATACATTTCTTCATTGGGCAACCCCAAATTAGACCCTGTTAGACCCTCGCTTGAAAAGCTGAAATCTGGTTTTCTGGAGATTCCTGTGCTGCAGGGCAAGTGAGGGGGTAACTCGGGACTGTGCCTGAAGAAGCAAATTTCAGTGCGAAAACAGACGAAAAAGTTGACCCTTTAAATTGCAAATCAGAATGATATTGCTAGTGCGGAAACAGTCAGAGTAGATAACACTCAGCTTGAAGGACCAGTGGTCTGAGTCAATATCTGACTGCTTTTTATCTGTGCAAACCACTTTCAGTTATCTTAAAATCAATTGGCAGCTCCAGCCCAACATATATCTAAGACCCCTTCTTTCCATTGCCTTTAAAGTATTCATCTTTTACTTGTAGTTAATTTAACAAAAAGCCCTTTATTTAGACATATGTGAAGAAATTGGCTGCCATCCAAAGCTCATTTATTCCGGAGAAACCTGGTTGATTTTAATAGGTCTACTAACAAGAAAATGGCTTCTGGATAGCGGCTTTAGATGGATTTAATTCATTGATTTTATACAAAGGCAAAAATGACCATGCTACTTTAGAACCTAACAGCATCGCTACAGTATGATGAAGTGGAAAGGTTTTCAATGTAAGCTTGGAATTTCCTAGACTAGCAGTATTCAGATTCTAGGACCTGAACCCCCATTTTAATGTAGAATTTTTGTGGACTCCCCAATTAAGCCTCTTTCCTTCTTCGTGCCCATCACTTGCCAGATAACTTCCCATTAAAGTGTGCAGTGCATCCATACCCCATGGATATTCTTGGCCTTTCACATCCCTAAAACAATACAGTGAGAACCGCCTGAGCTATAATTCAGAAGAAAATTTATGCAAAATGTTTATACTATCTATATAGGACCTCCAAGGTTAGCTGTCAAGGGACAGTTGATTTTCTAGGGTCACTATAGGTCCACTGATCAAGACTTTTACCTTAAGTTCTAATCAACCTCACCCATTTATTGGGTGGGATTTTGCATTAGAGTCGGCAAGGAACTTTCCTATTGGGTAATAACTTTTAGCCAGAAAATTCCTGAGCAAGGGTGAGCAAGGAGTTGAAAAAAAAAACAACAACCAACAACATTCAGATCTGTTTCTGCTTCTAATCACTGTTAGTATTACTGTTAATGAGTATACAATGATAACATGTTATAGAAAAATTCTCTATGGTAAAATTCTCTGCATTGGAAACTAGTAGAAATGCCAGTTTTAGGTTGGAAAATACCTGGAGATTTTGGGGGTAGAGTCTGTAGAGGGCAAGATTTGGGGGATTATACCATAGAGTCCACCTTCCAAACCAGCCATTTTCTCTAGATGAACTGCTCTCTGTTACCTGAAGATCAGCTGCAATCCCTGGAGAGCTCCAACCCTAGAAAATAGAACTGAACAGTTTTACTCCATGACTGTAGCTTTATGATTCCACTAAGCCAATTAAAGTACCCAGGACCTGGTTGTTGTTCCTGGTGACCAATCAGTCTGTCTGTTGGCTAACAATCTTAGGTGAACTGTAAAGTGGGTAACTGTGGGCAGAAGCAGCTGTATGACCTTTTTGCAAGGTGAGAAGATTTTTCCTTGCCCTTCCCCTGAGGCCTAGCAGGGCCTCTCCATCCATTTGGTAAACCTAAGCAATCACCAAGGATGCCAGAGGCAGAAGGGCACCAAACCCAGTCCTCTTGCTACCCCATCTGTATGCAGGACAAGGTGTGCCATGGTAGGCAATACTCCCAGACTGATGGCATGTAGCAAACTTGCTCCTCACATCTTTCCCTTAGTTGGGGAGAGCAGGTTTGGGCCATGGGGCAGGGCTCATTTCCAGGACTGATTTTGCTTTTCAGCCTGCGCCTTTGGGAGGCATGGCACCTTGCAAGCTACAACCCCAGCCCCAGTGAGAACAACATGAATGGAGATGGCTTTCCTAAAGCATGGGGGGGGGGAGCAGATGATGGGTCCTTCACAGCATGGAGGGGGTGTGTGTGAAGCCTAGAGTGCTCCTTTCATGGAAAAAAAATAAGCCTCAATTTTCTTGCTAACCAGATGAGTATGGAAAGGGCTCACCTTCTGCCTTTCAAATGACTTAAGAAACCCTAGGAGTGCCTGACACACAATTTGAGAAACAATGTCCTAGACCAGGGGTAGTCAACCTGTGGTCCTCCAGATGTTTGTGGACTACAATTCCCAATTAGCCCCTGCCAGCAAATGCTGGCAGGGGCTCATGGGAATTGTAGTCCATGGACATCTGGAGGACCACAGGTTGACTACCGCTGCCCTAGACCAAGTCTTGGGAGAAGCATAATACATGTGCTTCAAATGTTCCTATTTACCAGGGAGTCGCCTTTTCTAGTACAGGTAAAGGACTGTCACAATTTTTGCCTGTTCAAATGTCCAGAGCAATCTGGCTAATATTATTCAAATGTCTCCATCAGAGTCTCCGGAAATGTATGGCTTCTAAAAAAAAAACCCTAAGGAGATGAATGAATTGATAAATGAATAAACTTTTATGTGGCACTTTATAAAAGAAGGAAGATGGGAGACATTCTATGAAGAACTGGGAGGGAGGAAGAAAAAGACTGGCATCTGAACCAGCATTTAATTCACTTTCATAGGCAAAGTTATGAGGTTCAATTATGGTGGCATGGTGTGTGGAATTATTGAGTGCACTGCTTACATATGGTGATTCAATACAGTTTTATATTAGAGATATCTCCATATTTTAGGTCTTACAAGCATTTTCAACATTTTAAGTGGCATTTTCTGCCACTTCTGGGCAGCGTGTCCCATATCCCCCTCTTCTCAGAACTAGAACTCTTCAGTATTCTAGGAGCCAAGGAGAGAAGAGAACAATGCTGCTTCAACCAAGGTGCCAGCTTGGGGTTTGATTCAATGGGGAGAGGAAAGTATTATTTCCTCAGGGTTCTTGCTGATTGCTGCACATTCCATTGGGTCAAACTTGATTAAATACTGAACAGCCTTTTCATTACCTTCGGTGTCGCCAATCCAAGCTATAACTTAACAAAGATCTTTTGTCAGCAGAAGGCAGCGGTTCAATGGCCATGACATCAGAGAATGACGTCACTGCTCCCGATTGATGTGGAAACTGGGCTGCCAACCTCAAAGTGGGGCCTACAGATCTCTCCAAATTACAGCTGAACTCCAGGCCACTGGAGTGGCCACTTTGGCCACTTTGGAAGGCCACTTTGGAAGGTAGCCCCTATGGCATGGTACCCCATTGAGGTCTCTCCTTCCCCAAACCCCACTTCCCTCTGGATCCACCATTGAAATATCCAGGTATTTCTCAACCCAGGGGTAGTCAACCTGTGGTCCTCCAGATATTCATGGACTACAATTCTCATGTGCCCTTGCCAGCATTTGCTGGCAGGGGCTCATGGGAATTGTAGTCCATGAACATCTGGAGGACCACAGGTTGACTACCCATTTCTCAACCCACATCATGCTTCTAACAGTTAGCTTCAGAGCGGATTTGTTCTGCACAGCAGAATGAGGAGGCTCCTTTCAGGAACTAAGTCCACACAAGTCTCGTAACTTTAGAACAATACAGAGATCACACTATCTCACACTCCATCCACACCTTGATAGAAAGGGGATCTGTCTAAGCTTGGAGGTGCTGAGAATGAATCTTGCCCTCACAGAGGATTGTCAAACCACAAAAAAAAATGGAGCAGAGGGAAGAAAATCCCTGAGAATAGCATTCTTTGTAACCAAAATACAGAAGCTAAACAGACAAGAGGAAGGAGACCATAGGACCTATCTGCTTTACCAGCTCTACTGTCTTCTCTGAAGCACTGTTGGGCTTGATATAAAGAGACACTATACTGTCTTTCACCTCCAACACCAGCTAGTAAATTGGCTCACAATTTTAAACCAAGACCTGTAGGTACAGAGAAATATGGCCTCCCTTCTGACTTAATCACTATAACTTTGCATTCATTTGTATTCCCGTTATGCCATTAAAGGTGTCTTGAGTCGTTTGCACTCCCCTCTGCTCTCTGTATACTTTTGAAAAAAGTATTGCAAAAGAAGCAGTCTTTAGGCAATGTCATATATGGTTGCATTAAGACCATTTCTCTAATACGTAAGAGCATACATGAGTTACATGCGATCTCATCAAGGTTTTGTTGTAGGCAGTGGTGTTGTTTTTCCAGCGTACAACAAGGACATGGACATGGACTTCAGGAAAGGTTAAAAGGTAAAGATAAAGGTATCCCCTGTGCAAGCATCATGTCATGTCTGACCCTTGGGGTGACGATCTCTAGCGTTTTCTTGGCAGACTCAATACAGGGTGGTTTGCCATTCCCTTCCTCAGAGGAAAGGTAAGAGGTGGTCATTTGTACACAACGGATGCAAGATAAAGGGATCAAATGTGAACAGCAACATTCCTAATTAATTTTGTTAATATGTTTGGATAACCATAGTGTGGGAGGTACCACGGTAGAATCCTGATGTTTTGAACTGAGTTGTCAAGGAATCCAATAGCATCTTTCATATGGAGAGACAATCAGCAAATATATAAGATGGAACTAAAAAACAAGTCTTGCGCCGACTCACAATTTGCATGGATCGTCCTGTTGCTGCCAAGGCTCAAAACAAATACATCACTTAAAGAACATCCATCTCCATCTTGGCAGCTTATAGAATTCAAAATAAATATACATAGTGCTTTCTTGTTCTGGGGTCATTTAATTTAAGATTTCTCTTATTTCAGCCTCGCACCAGACAATGCATTGAGAACATAGTTTAAGCTTCGTGCATGCAAATTTTTCAGCTCCATGTGGATAGTTGAATGTCTATGCGATACCTTATGTCACTCCCTTGTGGGACTGGCTATGTCAAAGTCAGCATTTCTACTTCTAGGATGTGCTCTAAGGGAAGCATTCTTCCTTAAGGGGGTCATTTCTCACAAACATGACTGGTTGGCCTTCCCAGGGTAAACTTATTTATCTGTTATCGGATACAGACCAATTTGTTAAAGTTGCGCCATATGTGTCTCTTGCTCCCGGGTTTGTACAGGAGGAGATGCTGAGTTGCAGAGCTGAAAGGAATGATTCATTGTTTTGTTCCATGTCACCATTTTTTATATCGTAAGGCAATACGAGAAACTGAACTGATGCGCTCTCAGTCCCCTGAACTTCTTTTGTTGCACAGTGACCTTCGCGGTAGCACAGCCAAAACGGCCCGATGGGAAATTGGCAACATTTCAGAATTAAAATTGAACCACAGGTACTTAACACCTCCATGTTGTCCAGTTATGCCAGGCTTTCTCATCCAGGGTTTCATCCAACCCTGGGATTTCTTGATGGCCCTGGAAGGGTTTTCTGAATGGATGGGAGTGAATAAATGTTTTACATTTTTTTTTTAAATTTGTTAAACATTTTTGGGTGATGTGATCATAGATGGTTATGTCAACCTACTTACCCTTTTCAAAATGGTCAACGATGGGCCTGGGGGCTGGGGGGAAGGGGCCCTAGGTTAAAGTGACCAGAAAAAGTGACCAGAAATGTGGGACATGCTGTCATCACCGTTTGCGGTGCAGCGGTGGCACGGTGGCGTGGCAGCGTGGTGGCGCAGTGGCCTCCCTCCCTCTTACCTTGTCCAACGACATTGGTGGCCACACCGGGCGGCAGGAGGCTCTGTGCACAGTGGGTCCTTCCACCCCACATGCAGGGTTCTTGCCCAGCCTGCCATCCTTCCCTTTCTCCCTGCGGGCCTTCCTCGCTGCACCCGGTAGGAAGGACGGCTGCGGGGAAATGAATAGGTGCGGTCCCAGAAGATGGTGCAGGACAATTTGGCGACTGTCTGGAATGCGGGGCATTTGGGGGGAACATTTTTGCTTCTTTCGAATTAACTCACTGCTCCATGCCTTGGAGCAAAGCAGTATTCCTGGATTGGCCAGGGCATCAGTTCAAAGACTTCCTGGTTCTCAGATGCAAGGTATCTTTCAGTGACTGCACTCCAGAAGCCCTAACTGCTCTCAGCAGAGATTTGGTTCTTGTTATTTCCTTCTCCTCTGCTGTCTCCAATCCTCTCCCCACCCCCCATTCAAGAAAAGATAGAAAGAGACTCCTGCTGTCATTGACATTCCTCCCCATTCTGAGCTTCCCGATCAAGTGCAAAACACTTTCTGTTTCAATGGGGGTGGAATAGAGGAAGACCCAAATTCAAATCAATATGAATTCAGCAGGATCCACAATGGGGAAAAAAAGCAAGTGCAGAATCAGCCCAGGTCTACTCCACTCCCTCCTTCCCTTAAGCGATCTATCCATAGACTGCTGGGTTGTCTTTTCAAATTCAAGATTATCTAGTTTTTAATAATGTGATACTTGTCTTATTTACTGTTAACTGCTCTGAGCCCAATGAAAAATGGGATGGGTGGCCTATTAATCAACCATTATTGAATTAATTGATTGATTAAATAAAGGAAGCCCCCCCCAGGAGCTCTCTATCCAAGGCCCCCAAAATCTGGAACCGGCCCTGCTTCCAACACAGCTTTTACATCTGTATGGGAAAAAATCAAACTCCTTTATGAAAAATCTGGTGAATTTTCCAGGTCCGCCTGATAGCATTCTCACAGGGCTTCTGGTAACCCTAGAAGTTAAGAATACTCAGCATCTTTATAGTATCTTTGAGTGCTGAAAGCACTTTCCATACATTATGGGCCTGGGTGAAAA
Source organism: Paroedura picta (assembly GCF_049243985.1). Lineage (NCBI taxonomy): Eukaryota > Metazoa > Chordata > Lepidosauria > Squamata > Gekkonidae > Paroedura > Paroedura picta. The sequence continues at coordinate 37,085,572 of NC_135380.1, read as the reverse complement.
ATGGCAGGAAGAGACAGGTAACATATTGTACCTCCTTCCCTTCTTCCCTCCCCACCCCTGCCAATTAATTGCTGAGTTTAGAATACTCAGGAAATATGATGGGAGTTCCAGAAAAGACATGTCATCCACTATCCTCACTGCCAATGCGAGATTTAAGAAAATGTGGTTCACATTTGCAATCGGTTTGGCCAAGTCAATTAGTCCTTCTTTCTCCCTATACAATTGGTGGAGGAAAGGTTGCTTGGCGAGGTCACCAAAATTGTTCTCATCTTGAATTTTCTCCCTAGATGATCTTCATAAAGATCTGCAATTTCTGTGCTTGGATCATTGGTTCCCAACTGGCCTATAATCACTAGGGGACACCACACATTCCTTCAGATATTTATAGCATTGGATTACTCTTTTAGCATTGTAGCTATGAGATCACTGTAATATCAAGAGCTCCACAGGGAAGGTTCAATATTAGGACTTTTCCCTCTTGCCCCGATACTCAGCCTAAACATTGCATACTTTCCATCTTCTGTTATGACCCACCTCAAGGGTTTCGTTTGCTTTCTAGTTGGGCTTTTTTTTTTTTTTACAAAATCTAGATGGTTATCGTATTCTAATATTTCTATTCCGTCCTTTTAATTCTGTTTGAATAAACCAGCTCCCTCCCTCCCTCCCCAGCACTGGAAGCTCAATATTGCTCCTTTTTAGACAACTGCAGACCTAGAATATGAAATATACATCTCTTATAAAGGAACTCGCATCTGATTTCAGGGGAAGAAATACCTATTATCACAAGGCCAGATCCATCAGGTAAAATTCCCAGGAGCACTTAGCCCTCCTGCTTCACATTCCCACTGCCAAATTCTTTGAAACGGACCCATCTGGAGTTCAGCAAAAGAGGGTATCAGAATACAAAATAAGTTAGCTAATAATTCATGTTGTTTCTGACCTTTGCCACTCTGGATCAAGGCATTTCCTTCTTTACACTTTGTTCAATGTGGTTTTAATCTGCTTAGATTAGAGAGAGGTTTTTAAATGACTTTGAGTGTGCAGTTTGAACAAGGACAGAGTCGGTAAGGTCTCACCTGCCCTGTGTCACCAGATCAATAGCGAAGTAACAAGGGGCTGTCCAGGGAGCACTTTGGAGCCTGCCCTTGATATTTTCCGCTGTTCTCTCTTTCCAGATCTCTCCTTGCATTTTGGAGTGTTATATTACCTGATCGCATTTCCAAAGTGGCACGAAGGCTTTAGAAATCTTCAATTAGAAAAAAAACCCTTAATGTGGTATGGTTGGCATGCAGTTTGCTCCAGAGTCAGTTCCTTTGCTGATTTTCCCTTCCTTTGTATCCTGATGTTGAGGGAAGGTGGTACGAATCCTAACTACCAGTTCCCATGGAGAAAATGGCCACTTTGGTGGATGGTCTGTATGGTATTACACCCATTGAAGTCCTTCTCCTTCTCAAGCCCTGCCCTCTGCAAGCTCTACCTCCAAAGTTTCCAGGTTTTCCCCAACCCAAAGGTGGCAACCAAAGTCAGAAGCTGGGCACACTTGACCCTCTGATCCAACAAGGCAGTTTTTCCAAGCCTCAGAGAAAATAGGCTGGGGAAGAATCAGGTCCAGCTGGCCAGCTGGCGGGTGCTGCTGAACTCCTGTGGTGGCACTGTGCTTGGGTCAGAATCTTACAAAGAATGATTGTTTGTGTTCTCTGGGATGGGGTTGCCTGCAGCCAGCTGAGCACTTCTCCTCAGCCCTGGCCTTCTGCTGTCCTTGTTCCTGTAGAGTGAGAGTATCCCCTGGGGGGCTATGGGCTGGGTCTGCATCTTGTCTGGTGGAGGCCTGGTGGCCGTTTCAGGAGCTGGTGGTAAGGTCTTTCCTGAAGGCTCAGCCAAGATGGCCTCTGGTGCTGCTGAGTCACTGGCAGCAGGTGCCTCGGATCTACCTGGTCTGCTTGGTCCTTCTTGGCTGGCGGCCTTGGCTCTTCCTTTGTGGACTGTGAGTCTGAATCACTGCAGTCACTGAGCTGGTTGCAGAGGGTCATCATGCTTGCTGCTGCTGGGCAAACAAATGAGCAAGTGGGCAGCTGAAGTAAGCAGAGGCAGTGGGGGAGGATTGGCCTCCCAGGCAACAGAGAAGGTGGGGATGAAAGGCAGCAAAGCTGTGAAAAGCTGCAGGAGGAAATGAGGTCATGGGAGGTGGGTGGGATTTCCCTTAGGGATACCAGCCTCCAGGTGGGACCTAGGGATCCTCTGGAATTATAGCTTATCTCCAGACTGAAGAGATCAGTTCCCCTGGAGAAATTGGCTGCTTTGAAGGATACTCCTTAGCACTATGCTCCACTGAAGTCCCTCCACCCAAATCCCACCTACCCCTGGTTCTACCCCCAAAGTCTCCAGGTGTTTCCCAACACAGAGCTTCCATCCCTACCTTACTCCACCAGGTCCCCACAGGTCCTTTTGGGTTATATCTATGAATACCATGTAAGTTGTCATAGAAAGCACACCGCAAAAGACTGCAAACAAATCTAGGAAAATAAAAGCAAGTATGGTAAAATGAAACAATTGTAGGATTTAAAATGAATATAAAAAAAACAAAAAAAAGAAATAATCCTTAATTTTAAGTGTCTGTGGAGGCAATTTCTCAAGGGGTCTTGTCCTGATAGCATTAATTTATATGATCATATCAGCTGTCTATTTGTCTTCCGCATAATTACACATGTGTCTTGGGAACTGTTGAGCAAAATCTCTCTTTGATAATTTACCCCCTCATAGAATCATAGAATATTTGAAACATTTGAAACAGTTTCAGCCTGTCTTAGCTTCTATGGATTCCAACCAAGGAATCTTGGAAGTGGTAGTGATGGAAGGACCTAAAGCCCTTCAAACAAAGGACTCTCACAGGGGTTCTCAGCACTTGGCAACCAGCAGGAACCTGTAGCAGTGGGTTGCCAGCAGGACGTGGTGTTATGTCACTTCCTGGGGTTAGCTGGAAGTGATGTCACTCTGCTCTAGGAATCACTGGAGATTCCTAAAGTGGAATGATGTCACTTCTGGCTTTCCCACAGAAGTAATGTAATGCCACTGGTGATGATTTTTTTCTGTCTCTTGCTGGCTGCCAAAGCAAGATTGGAAAATAAGAGCTGGAGTTGAGGGGTGGGGTAGGGAGGTGTCCTGCCCCCAGCAGGGAAGTGGCATACTTAATTCTCACTACGTTCTTTAAAATGAAGGTTCCCATCAAGTGTGGAAAAAATAATAATGTTGCTTTATTTTGACATCCTGGGAATAGGAGGAATGTGTTTAAATATGGAAAACTACCCCAGAGTGTATTAATTCAATGGGGCCTTGAAAGCTAACAAATTAAATTTATTATATTTGCCACAGACTGGTGCCCGAGGAGATGAAATATGAATTAATGAATTAAAAGCACTTCAAATTACTCCCCCCTGCCTGGCTTCGTAAATCTGCTTGTAATTTCAGCAAAAATCCTACTGGATAATTTTTCCACAATGCTTCATACATGTTAAGATATGCAAGTCTTCTTAGATACAAGTACCTTTGTTGCTCTGTTTCTTGGAAATATTTAGCAAGGTCCGAATAACTTGCTTGTTAAAAGTATATTTGCCTTTTCTGTCCTCGAGGTTGTAACTTTGTTTTCCCCCTCCTGCTGTCTGTGAAAAGCCTAAGGTTTTTAATTGCATTTTTAAAACTGGGTCAGAAATGAGACCAGGGGAAATATTTGTCACATGTCAATAAAAAAAAAGAATTACGTCACGATAGGATTGCCCATGTGACATCATATGAGGGATATCCCGTGTTTATAGCTAATGTGGAGTCTGACTTCTCTGTTAACAAACCTTGAAAATCTGTACAGGGTCACCGTGGCTTCCCTTTTCACAGCCTTCCCCTCATTCTACAATAAAGGAAACATTCCAGAGTAAAGCTGGTCAAACACTTCTTTCTGCTTTAGCCAACAAATGTTTGGGCATTAGATAGAAGAGGAAGGCAATTCTCTTCTCTTCCACTATCTCTGTGAACAGCAAGTTATTTAACCTGCAAGGTATGCTATCAATATGTGCTATGGGAAACAAATGGACACACCAAAGATTTCAAGCACTTGGCATGTTGCAAACTTAACCTCAAAGCAGGAACACTTTGTCAACATGCTTGGCTATATTCAGAGAGGGCCAAATGGATGATTGCCTGGAAAAAAGTGCACTGTGCACTTTTTGGACTAATAATGCTCGCTATGTTCAGCTTCAGAAGCAGAGACCTGTACCATGTCCTCTAGACCAGGGGTAGTCAACCTGTGGTCCTCCAGATGTCCATGAACTACAATTCCCATGAGCTCCTGCCAGCATTTGCATTCGCACTGCCCTCCTCCTATGGCCCTTTGGCCCTAATAAGAGACAGGAATTCGCTTCACAGTATTTCTGTGATAGGATATCAAGCATCATTAAGCTGCACTTTGAGATGGACACGGCTGGTAACTGTGAAGCAATGCAAACCACAACCTTCACCAGAGGAAATCCAATTCCTCTGCAGTTCAACAGCTATCCACCTTTGTGAGGCCCTGTGCTTTTGTTGTCAGAGCTTGAAGGGAAGCTTCCTTTGAAAGGGCACCTGTACCTCCCTACAGTCAGGTCATTTTTAGGAATGCCAAGCCTCCTGCTATGGTGAGGCCTCCAGGTTACATCCTAGCTTGTAGCCTGCCAGTGCCTCAGGAGCTGACATCACTTCCAGTAAAAACCAGAAGTGGAATGGTAAATGCCAGCATGTCTATTGCCTTGCTTTTTTACTGAAAGTGATGTCAGTGTGCTAGCACAATGACTGCATACAAGCCACTGCCCCCCAATTTATTCTAGTGGTTGCTGGCTGCCGCCTGGGAACTCCAAAATTTGCTAAATGACTCCCATTTGTGTGATGCATAGAGAACACAAGAAAGAAAAACAGGTTGCTTAGCTGCAGCTCATGTTCTTTGAGAAGGTCATTTGTGGAGTCACATAACCCACTCACTCCTTCCCTCCCAAATTGTTCTCTTTGGAAGAACAGAGGAAAGTCATGACTCTTCCCCTAGGTTTGCCTGCTGCAGTGCCGTGACTGAAAGGAAGGATTATTTTGCACCAAAAAGTTTATCTGGAAAAGGTTTGGAGTTGAAGATGTGCTCAAGCACAGGGCCCATTTGTGTAACTGCTCAGATGACCACTCAAAGGACATTTCCCCCCACCCCTCAAAGAATCTCTCAGGGATAAATTTAGGGATGCTGACCAGTCCAAGACCACCTTGTGAGTTTCATTGCATGGATTAGAGATGAAAATCTAATTATCAATTTAAGATAGATTAAAGTGCTCTGATCATATCCCCCATCAGGGGCTAATGTTGTCCCAATTCCAGTGGTGGGGAAGCAGAGAGGATAGGAGGGAGGCCCATCTCAATAGTGAGTAAAGGTAAAGATAAAGGCATCCCTTGTGCAAGCACTGAGTCATGTCTGACCCTTGGGGTGACGCCCTCTAGCGTTTTCATGGCAGGCTTAATATGGGGTGGTTTGCCATTTCCTTCCCCAGTCATTACTGTTTTACCCCCCAGCAAGCTGGGTACTCATTTTACCAACCTCGGAAGGATGGAAGGCTGAGTCAACCCTTGAGCCAGCTGCTGGGATTGAACTCCCAGCCTTATGGGCAGATAGCTTCAGACAGCATGACTGCTGCCTTACCACTCTGCGCCACAAGAGGCTCTTTTTATCTCAATATTACTATATGCTTATTTTGGCCTCAGCCATATCCCTGCCATTCAGTGTCCAAATGAGAAACCTTTTTTTTTTAGTAATATCAGGGCTCTCACAGCCTCACCCACCTACCAGAAGTGAATAGTGTATGGTATAGCCCTATCTTTTCCCTTTCCTCTCCCCACAACAGACACCCTGTGAGGTAGGTGAGGCTGAGAGAGCCCTGATACTACTGCTCGGTCAGAACAGCTTTATCAGTGCTTCAGCGCTGTGGCGAGCCCAAGGTCACCCAGCTGGCTGCATGTGGGGGAGTGCAGAATCGAACCCAGCTTGACAGATTAGAAGTTCGCACTCCTAACCACTGCACCAGAGAGAGAAAGAGAGAGAGAGAGAGAGATAGAGAGAGAGAGAGAGGGCTAGGACTTTAAACTATTTATGGTACCAAGAATAATGGTAACCTCAATATGTTTATAAACCTTTTTTTATTGTCTTCCTTTCATGAATATTTATCCCCATCCCATTTTTGTCACCCCAATGTCCCCTTTTTTGTAACAAGGGAATATGGTCAGCCTATTCTGGCATGATGATGTCACTTCTGGTCCCCTCTGGAAGTGACATCACCACATCACTGGGGACATGGGCTCTCACTCCCAGTAAGCCACACCCACCCCTGCCATTTACCAGAACGAACCTAGGAAGCATGAGTAGGTTGGCTGGCAACCCTAGATGCCATATGTTTTGCAGAGGGAAAAAGAGATCCAATAATGGCCACAAGCACTATGTCTTATCCTAGCACCTGCGAAACAAGCAAAAACATCAGCAGGTGAAGTTTCCTCTATTACTGTATTGCTGTGCTGGGGGAAAGCTGCCCCCATGACCTTCACTTTCTGTCTGACAGTGATGTGTTAAAAGCTAAAGAAGTCTTGCCAGAAAAAGAAAATCTGGCTGCTTTCTCCAGATGCATAGTGTTTGTTGTCTCACATTTGACCACTTTTATTTTTAATGTCCCCCCCCCCCCCGGCAGCTTCAGACTAATACAGGATAAACATCTGAGGGAACTCAACTCACATCACTTAATATGGATTAGGTACTAAGCCAGCTAAACATTGTGGTGTAAAAAAAAAGAAATATTTTGAGGGGAGTATGCCTTTCTTGAGCTTGAACACTGGCTTGTGGCCATCCAAAAGCCTGTCGGTTGCTGCTCCAGAGCCCTTATTACTGAGGAAAAACTAATCCTCTTTTAAACTAATAACATTGACATCATCACACAGCCAATTAGATTTGGTTACGTTAAGACATTGTTGACAGTGAAGATGCCTGGCTATTAGGCATTACAGGAGAGGCATTCCCTCCATCCGGGATTCACTTTGTGTTACCTCAGTAACATCGTCATGTAGCCAAATCTGAATGGCTGTGTGATGATATCATACATATTTTCGAAGGAAAAAATGGCACCAAATCTGCCGCCAATCTGGTTTACAAACAAGCTCACAGCGGCGCAATGATGCTGCCTTGTGAATGCAAGCTATAAGGAGGGAAGGCTGCAAAAGGCATGATTCAGAGGAGAAGAAGAAGAGTTGGTTCTTATATGCTTCTTTTCTCTACCCGAAGGAGTCTCAGAATGGCTTACAGTTGCCTTCCCTTTCCTCTCCCCACAACAGACACCCTGTGAGGTGGGTGAGGCTGAGAGAGCCCTGATATCACTGCTCGATCAGAACAGCTTTATCAGTGTTGTGGTGAGCCCAAGGTCACCCAGCTGGCTGCATGTGGAAGAGCAGGGAAATCAAACCTGGCTCACCAGATTATAAGTCTGCACTCCTAACCACTACAACAAGCTGGCTCCCAGTATACCATTCCTTGCTGGAATTTCCTCAGGTCCAAAAGTGTTACTGAAAATATTTTTGAAAGGAAGAGGGCATTTTTGTAGGGACAGAAAATCTTGATTTATTAGCTACCTTTTAAAATCATTAAAGAAGTCTATTGCTTAAATCCTAACTATCCTTGGCCCATTCCGCACACATTAGTTAATGCACTTTTAATGCACTTTAGATTTTTCTGTTCTGCACAGGAAAGTCCAGCTGCAAAAGTACACTGAAAGTGCATTATCCTACACATGCGGAATGAGCCCGGATGAAACCTGTCTTTGGTAAATGTCTCTGTTCTGGTCCTTATTTTTACCGCACATTTTTAGTTGTAGCTCTTCAAGGTGCTAAAATCTCAGGGATGGTAGATGACAGTTGACCCATGTGACCTGCACATGCTTATATAAATGTTTACACATGAACACTAAGGTTTCATGTATCACCTACAGCAACTATTGGAGTATATTTTCAAATGGGACACATACATGACTCTTAAATTAGCGGCGCAGACTATTGTAAAAGAATACAACATACAGACTTGTCAGAGCTACCATAGTTCCGCAGGGCCTGCAAAATGGAGGTCTTCCACCAGGCATTTGGTTGAGGCCAGTAACAACATCCACTGGGCCCCCAGAATCCCTTCCATTTCAGATAAGCCCACTCTGTGGCGTTGCGATTGTAATGTTACCTGTGAACAAATATTCTACTGTTGCTTATTATGTTCTGGTTCTTGTCTATGATGTCTCATTGTTGATGTTACAGTTACCAAACTTATATTGTACTCTGTTATACAATTCGTGTTCTCTTTAAACTGCCCTGAGCCACAAGGGAGGATGATATATAAACGGAAAAACAAACCAACAAACAATAAGAAGGCAAAATAATGTGTAACGTAGAGAGGGACATTTTGGAGGTAACACCCCTTGGAACATGAACCAGGATATAACAAACTTGCCTCTATTTTCATTTCTGTCAAAAGGCATTTTTGGATGCACAATTCCCCCTCTTCCCCCTCCAGATCTGCCACTTACCTTATTGATTCTCTTTCTTTGGAAATTCTTCAGATGTTTTGCTTTTGGAGGTATCTCCAAATTCACTCCCCATTTTGCGGTAGACAAAATCCAGTGACAGCCCAGAAGTTTGTGTGTGTCACTCCCCCATAAGAAATTCCACTAGTCTTATCAAAACTTCTTCAGCTTCTCTGGAAATTCTTCAAATGTTTGGCTTGAAGAGGAGCTACCAAATTTGCTTTGATTTTCATTTGAGGTGAAGTTTGGGTGGGCAGGAGTTTCCCATTTTAAAAAATCCAGAGTCGTGTAAGAATATATATGTTCTAAGTACACAGGGGTCCTTATTTTCATCGGAGAAATGCTTTAGTCCTTGTCCCCCACCCTACCCCAATACACATGAGTTTGAACAAGAGAAGCTTGGTTTCCTCTAGGCCTCTTTCTTTGAAGCTGCAGTCTGAGGCAAAGTATTAGAAACATGTTAAAAGGAAATGAAGGGGAATGCAAGTATGCATATTATGAGGGATGCCTGTGACATATACCAAGAGCTCAGAGGAGACTGAAGGCTGACTGATTTAGCCTTTAGCTAGGTATGGATCATTTCTGGGAAAGGACTCTGAAACAAACAATCCTTGAAGTGAGAAGCACTGGAAATACAGTTGGAGTTTCTCTACCTCTCTTCTGCTTTTCCAGGCCTGTCATTACAAAACATTACATCCATATATATTCCTTGGCTACCTGGCAATGTCCAAAAATAATAATTTCATATCTACTAAAGGTTTCCTCAGACAAGAGACTCTGTTTCTAACCGTTCCCAAAGGGTTGTCTGTTGAGCAAGGGGAATTAACTTGTTGGCAAATCTGAAAACTGAAACCTTTGGGAAAGGCTGCGAAGGAATAATTTATGTTTAAAAAAATCTTTGGTGGGTCTGTAATAGGTAATCTTTCCCTCAGGTCTTGCAAATAAATATATTTTTGTTGTGCACACACAGGGCTGTTGGGGTTTCCTCCTCCATTTCTGCCAGTTCTATAAAATATTTTTAAAGTGTGTCAAGAATTGGCCTGGACCGTTGCTGGCCTGTTTTAAATTCCTCAGAAAAAGCAGGCCCCAGACACTATATTTAAATAAAGGTTAGAACAATAAAGTGGCCATTTTTTCCCAACGACTCTTACCTTTAGAGACAGTAAATGCTGAGTAACTTCTCCCTCCCCCTCACCACACCTCCCCAAAAGGCCTCCGTGTTCTCCCTTGTTTACTGAATGTCTCAGATGATGTCAGAAGAAGCCACAAGGGCACATATTTAAACACAGACTATTCCACACATATCATGAAGTTTAATAAGGGGGGGTGCGGGCAGATCTAGCAGGAGTCTCCTGGAACGATCAGTGTGGGTTGGATTATGGTCAAGTGTTTTTGAGCGTTGAGGTGTTCGGAATCCCAATGGATGAAAGCCATCTCTTGAGTGTGTATGTGTGTGGTTCTGCTGACAGGAAACTAGTCCAGAGCAAGCACATGCTGGTGGTTATAAAGAAGAAGAAGAAGAAGAAGAAGAAGAAGAAGAAGAAGAAGAAGAGTTGGTTTTTATATGCCAATTTTCTCTACCCGAAGAAGTCTCAAAGTGGCTTACAGTCACCTTCCCTTTCCTCTCCCCACAACAAACACCCTGTGAGGTGGGTGAGGCTGAGAGAGCACTGATATTCCTGCTCGGACAGAGCAGTTTACTCAGTGCTGTGGTGAGCCCAAGGTCACCCAGATGGTTGCATGTGGGGGAGCAGGGAATCAAACCTGGCTCACCAGATTAGAAGTCCGCACTCCTAACCACTACACCAAGTAGTGGCAAACAAAACGGCAAAAGGTCCCCAGATCTATGTATAACTTATTGACAATTCATCAGAAACCAATCTTAAGGTCTTCTGTGGAAAGGCAAAGTAGTTATTTGTGTTATTTGCCTGTAAGAGACTTTGGGTTCTAAGCCTTAGGTAGCAAGCAATACAAGTATCTTGGAGTTCCTGCTTGAAGAGTCACTGGAAGTCAGTTCAGAAGGGGATGCCCCCCATTTGCCTAATGTTTAGGGCTCAGTCTGATTTTGGAAATTTCTGGAGATTTGGGACTGCTGCCTGATGAGGGCAGAGGTTTAGGAGGAGAGGGAGCTAAGCAGGGCTGTGAAGTCACTCTAGGATTTCTGTTTCTCCTAGACTCTATGGTGTACTAGGAAGTCTTCAAAGCTGCCCTTTCTTCCAGGGGAACTAATTTCATTCATTCATTCATTCATTCATTCATTCATTCATTCATTCATTCATTCGACTTTTATCCTGCCACTCCCAGACAAGCTGGCTCTTGGCGGCTCACAACATAATAAAAACATAAAAATCATAAAAGTACAATATAAAATGGATAAGAACAGCACAAATGGTGATCACAACAACCCCTCACTAGGCCCTTAACCTTCAGATAGTCTATTCCTGGTATGTAAATCTGGGTGCGATGATAGGCCCCCACCTGGGGGGTCCAGGTTGTACAAGGATGGGGCAGGACCAGCTCTTATCACCTGGCCTTTTTCGCAGCATTGGTCTTTTTCACAATATCAAGAAGCAGTGAACTCCTGGCCCCCTCTAGGATGCCTGGAGAGAATCCAGCACTAAAGGTCAATGATGTACACATTATAAAAAGGGGCTTGCCACTGTATATTGAGTGCTCAAAAATGGACCAGATAGGGCAGGGGCAACAGGTATTCCTACGTAGGGTCAGGGGTGAGGCATACTGCCTGGTTAGAGCCCTCAGGAGGTACTTGAAAGCTTGCCCAGGGTTACTTGGGGTCCCAGGCTTATAAGACATATGTCCACCCTACTTCCTATAAGTAACCTTTGGTTAATTACAGGAATATGCTGGATGCAAACACGCATGCGCGGCAAATCGACGCATGTGCGTTTGCGCCGCCGGCATGCCGGCAGCTGCGGCTCCCTCTCCCCGCCCCTCCAGGCCGCAAGGAAATCAGCCGCTGAAGTGGCCAATTAGCTTGCGGCCCGGCAGGCTTCTCTCCCCCCCCCCTCCCAAAGCAAGAAGCTTGCTGGGCCGCAAGCTAATCAGCTGCTTTGGCAAGCTTCTTGCTGTGGGGGGGTGGGGTGGGAAGAGAGAGCCGTGGCCCAGCGTTGAGGCCGGGCCGCAGCCCGGGGATTGGGGACCACTGCTATATTACATTGAAATTTGGGAATGAGGAGACTGGGTCCTGGATAAACTGGAAAGAATCCAGCATTTGTTTATGAGACAGATACTGGCCCTCCCAAAAAGGGTCCACTGTAGCCCTGCTGAGGGCAGAATTGAGGCCTGGGCCAATGTAATAGTTTTGAAATATTAGATGAAAAATATTCAAAATGGCCTGGGCTCTTTAGGCTGGCATAGTTTCATATCTCTTCTTGGAGGTGGGAAACATGCAGAGGTATATCTTAGCTGTATTTAATCCAAATACACTATTCCGGATGACCTTCTATCCCAAGTTTTCTCAACCAGGGTTTCATGAAACCCTGGGGTTTCTTGATGGCCCTGGGGTTTCTTGATGGCCCTGGGAGGGTTTCCTGAATGGGTGGAAGTTAATTAATTTAAAAAATATGTTTACAATTTGCTAAATATTTATTGGCCAGATGTATGGTCATGTTTATCTGCTCCCCCCCTTCCAAAATGGCCAATGATGGGCCTGGAAGGGGTGGAAGGGGAGGGGCCCCAGGTGGGCATGTCCACAGCTCTGCTTCCCAACCATATTCTGCATGATCACGTCACTTCTGGGGTTTCTCAAATCCTGAAGACTCTTTCAGGGGTTTCTCAATGGTAAAAAAGTTAAGAAAGGCTATTCTAATCCATAAAGCACAAGTATAGGAGCTGAGGGGATGGGTATACCCAATGGATGTGTTAATGGACAGGAGGATGATAGTGTCTTCTAAAATAGCGCCCCCTGTTGAAACAGTTTAATGGCGAACTGGATATAACATGCCAGAGAAGGTTGCCAATAGTCAGAGGGATGGAACGGCTCATTTGCATTCCCTCTGCCGTTTGACAATGCACAGAAGGTTGATTTACAAAGGATGGTCACTCTTGATCCAAGACGGAGTGTGTGCATTTTTCCATATGCATGCGGTTCCTATACTCTTCAGAATAAACAAGACATTTTTGAAGTCAAGAGCATCTGCCAAGAACACGGAGACCCTCATCTGGGGTCTTCCAGCTTTCAGGCTTGCATGGCTCTTCATATTTGTCCAGCTTGTCAGATCGGTGGCAGCCAGTTGTTCCAATACATGAGCCTTCTGTCCTCTCCATAACAACCCATTCCTTTCTCTCCCTCTTCGAGGAACGACACACAAGGAAGAAAAAACAAAACCTGGTCTGACAAATTAAAAACTGTCTACTTACTGCTCTGCACACAGCTGTAGCAGCTGGGAACATCTGGCAGAGGACATATGGAATTTAATTTCCTGATATTTACATAGATTGAAACAATTCTGATTCCAGACCTACTGCACCAGGCCTCCAGGCGAGAGCTTTGCGTTCAATTCATTTTCCTTTCTTTCCTCTTCTTTCCGCCAATGGGTTGGGAATATGAGTTGAAAGTCTGCACAGGCTTTAGGATGTTGAAAGACTCCAAAATCCTTGATCTACAAGGCTTAGCATGTAAATGCTACTTTTTAGCTTCTGGGGAATCCAGAAACACTTATAAGAGCCTGGGCCGTTTATTTATATGCGCACGCATGCACACACCCCTTTTTGTTGACCTTGACTTGAAGCATGTTGGCAATTGATAAAAGAAGTTCTTTAGGAACAATAATGTGTGTGCAGAGGGGGATTTGGTCACACAGAGGAGAGTGAAAAAGGAGTGTGTGGACTGCAGGACTAGCCGTTGGTTGAGACTGTGGTGCTAAGAAGCATGCCACGAATGTGTATAGGGATGTCAGTCTACAGGTGGGATCTGGGGACCCCCTGAAATTCTGCTCTCTGAATTGTTGTTGACAATTCATTGTAAGCAAAGTGGATATTCAGGTAAGTGCCTTTAACATGCACCAAACAGTCACTGTTTGCATCGGACTCTCAGTTGTGCTGAAGATCAGTCTTGTGTAGTTTATTTGATTTCTAGTAAAGTGGCTGGCAACACTTCTTGGATGCTATTTAATATCCTTGGATGCTAATGCAATATCTTGTCATTGGGGCAACTGAGTTCATGCAAGGTCATCTGTTCAGGAGTTTGGTACTCTGCTCATCTTACTTTTCTTTTAATTCTTCTCTATCTATCTATCTATCTATCTATCTATCTATCTATCTATCTATCTATCTATCTATCTATCTATCTATCTATCTATCTATCTATCTATCTATCTATCTATCTATCTATCTATCTATCTATCTATCTATCTATCTATCTATCTATCTATCTATCTATCTATCTATCTATCTATACCACCCATTTCTTTGCAGCTCTGGGCGGTTTACATTGAACATGCTATAACTTACATGGAAAGATAAACAGACTGTAACTTTCAAAGCAACTTTCAAAGCATCAAAAGATGACCTTTCACCTTTCACCTTTACCTTCTACCTTCTCATTCTCTTACTCACCCTTTCTCTCTAAAGGTCAACAGTAATGTTGCTATTGGTCAGCGAATGCCTGTTCAGTGTTAACCAACCAGATTTGAATGAATCATTTCCCATTGGAGGAAATGATTCATTCAAAGCCGGTTGGTGGGTAAGATGCTGTTGGGATAAAGCAATCATTCCTGGCCATGTTGGAGAACTAAACATAGTCTGCTTGGGATAGAATGCTATCTTCATAAGCAGGGCAACCTGGACGTTGTTAGGGGCACTTGAGCAAAGGGTGCCCATGTAACTTCTGTACAGGAGATGCCATATCCTCCATCCATTTGCAGACCACTTCTAAATAAGAGCTTCCTTCTCAGTTCTCAGTGATTATTCTGGAAGGAGCAGAATGTGGGTTTCTTACTCCCTTGTTAGCTCCACCCATGCTGATGTGTCAGCTAGATCCAGCAAAGCACTCCTACTGTGATGCATGGGGCTCCAGGAGTCCTCAGTGGAGGCCACAGTGCCCAATGCTCTTGTGTTCTGCCTCCAGGAATGTCTCCAATTGGGACATGGAAGAGTCATCTACTGCATTCTTTTTCAACCTTTTGACTGTGGTGAAGCCCATTAAGTAATTTTTCAGGCTTCAAGGAGTCCAGGAAGTGATGTCAGCTGGCTATGCCTCTGGAATACCCCTCCCCCCCAGTGATACCATCACCTGTACCCTTTGATTTCCTTTTACTCCCTCCCCCAGCCTTCACTACTATGACAATGGCGCCACCTTGTGTAGGCTGGAAAGAAGGGCAGGATAGCCTGGACCTCCCCCCCCCCCCTTATCACACTACAACCGACTTTGTGCCCCCCTTGATTTTTACACAGTAAAGCTTGTTAGTTGGACTTGAGTTGTTGCATTGCAGGGTTTGGTAAAATGGATAGGGTGGGACTGGGTGATGTATGCCACCCTTTGAGGAAGGGCAGAATAAAAATAGAATAAGTTTTAATATAGGCATTTATGACAGCTTTTAAAATATTATTGGTTAATGACATTTATGCTGTTGGGTGACAACTTAAATATGTCACCTGTGGTTTTGTAGCTGTGGTCGTTGTTCTACTATTGTTGTTGTCATAACATTTTCTTTCCTCCTTCCTCCAGGAACTCAACGTGGCTGTGGCAACTGGGCCCAATCATGTTGGGTTCATGGGTAGGAGCACCCTCTGTGGACTTCAGTGTCCAGGGGGAATGCGGTTATTCACTTATATCCTTCCTCCTCTCTTCCCAGCCTTCTGGAGAGATGCCAGGCAGCTTCTGTTCCTTGGCCCTTGAGGAGGAGAGTATGGCAGGCCATGCCTGCCAAGAAGAAGAAGAAGAAGAAGAAGAAGAAGAAGAAGAAGAAGAAGAAGAAGAAGAAGAAGAAGAAGAAGAAGAAGAAGAGCTGTTTTTTGTAGTCTCAGAGCAGCTTACAATCACCTTCCCTTGCTCTCCTCACAACAGACACCCAGTGAGGTTGTTGAGGTTGAGAAAGCTCTGAAAGAAACGTGGTCACCCAGTTGGCTGCATGTGGAGGAGTGGGGAATCAAACCTGGCTCCCCAGATTAGAAGCTGCTGCTCCTAACCACTATACCAAGCTGCCTATTAGTGGTCTGCACCCTTACAAGAAAGGACCAATCCTCATAAGGAATGGAAGATGGGTTTTGTGACCAAGCCCAGTCCAGTCCTCACTCCCTCTTCACCCCCTTTCTAAAGTCCCCACCAGCTGCAGTGCCTCTGGAAGCTCTACCCAGGATGCTGGATGGTGCATCAATCAGGTGCTTGCCTGTGTTATTGGTGCGGCCATGTGCCAGTGCTCTCAGAAGTGGGGTGGAGTCACTGCCTCAGAGAGGCCTTGCAGCAGCATCCATCTGACCATCCATCTACCAGACCCGGATAGCTTAGACAAGCCTGATCCCATCAGATCTTGGAAGTAAAGCAGGGTCTTCCCTGGCTAGCACTTGGAAGGGCGACCTCCAAAGAATCCCCAGGTCATTACATGGTGGCAGGCAATGACAAGCCACCTCTGAACAACTCTTGCTTGGCAGCTGGACAATCGTAGGATCTCCTGGCTACATTAACAAACATGCCATATGATAGATAAATAAATAAATAGCCATTTGCCATTCTCCAGCTGATTGAATCATAGAATAATAGAGTTGGAAGGGACCTCATGGGTCATCTAGTCCAACCCCCTGCACTATGCAGAACACTCACAACCCTATTGCTCATCCACTGTAACTTGCCAGCCCCTTAAGCCTTCAGAGAATCAGCCTCTGTTTAAAAATGTACAAAGATGGAGAACCCACCACCTCCCGAGGAAGCCTGTTCTACTGAGAAACTGCTCTAACTGTCAGGAACTTCTTCCGGATGTTGAGACGGAATTACTTTTGAATTAATTTCATCCCATTGGTTTTGGTCCATCCCTCTGGGGCAAGAGAAAACAACTCTGTTCCATCCTCTATATGGCAGCCTTTTAAATATTTGAAGATGGTTATCAAATCCCCTCTCAGTCGTCTCCTCTCCAGGCTAAACAGACCAAGCTTGGTAAGTCTGAAGAGGGTAGTACCGCAGTACCGCCCTTTGGACAGCAGCATACATAGAACTCCCATCCTCCATTTTATCTGTACATCGCCCCTGCGGGGTAGGTTAGTCTGAGAGAGAGCAAGCTCCTGCAGGTAGCTTCACAGCTGAATGGGGATTAAAACCTGGGTCTCTTTAGTGGTGGTTGACCACTCTAACCATGTCGCCTAAGAACCCTGAAATGAAACACAACGAACCATAAGCCCAACATAAAGTCGCCTGGCCTAAAATTAATGGCAGATGCTCCGTGACATTGATAAAACATGATACTCAATATGCCTATTTGAATTAATGCTGTTTCAGTAGCTAACACAAGGATTCCAAGCCTCATAAAACCAAGTTATAGTAGCACAACCTTCCCGTAGTCTCTTATAAAAAGTGATCTTACTCATTATCATAGTGGACCATACAGGACCGAGCCAAGATCTAGCTAATGGGGGCCCATTTTCCTCATCCATTTCCTCACTACATTAATCCTAATCTCTTTGGCAGTTTTAAAGGGGGACATCCTGTGCTCATCCCCTTCCTGTTTCTCCAGACAATACCACAGAGCATAGCAATTATGCTGCTTGCAACGGCCAAGCTGTAAGGCAGGAGTTGGTCTTCGGAGTCTACAAACAGACTTGTTCGATCCCTTCCTAAGAAATCCATTCAATACTGCTCTTCACCTGGCTCCACAACATGCAATGTCTTGCAAATGGTATGCGTCCTTGCAAGCCGCAGATGTCCATTCCCTATATGCCATAAATCAGCACAGGGTTATTTATTTGGGTTTGGATTCAGCTTATTTTGTTTGCTAAACCCTTTCTTTTGGATTCGGTAATGTTGTTGTGGCACACGTTCACAGTTGTTATTGTACTCCAAACAACGAACCCCACTGGTTCCAATGGGATACGACGTTTCCGCTTGTAACAGTTTTCTTGTCTCCAGACCAATGAAGATGAAAACCTCAGGAGCTGTAGCCAAAAGACCCTTCTTTGCAGTTTTTCAAATCGGGGCGGGACTGCCTCCTTGTTCCAAAGGCAATTATAGTTCTTGCTTGTGAACAAGGATGGGAGAAGGGAAAGCTGCTGAAAACACTCATAGATTTAGGACTAGTGAAGAGACGCAGAATTTGCCTTCCATTGACTCTGCCACTTCCCCTTTGAAAAAAAACCAAATACAGAACTCTTGCCTAACATGGGAATGAGTTCACTTTTTGATTTACTTGCTATAGTTATACAATGTTCTTTTGAAAGATGCTCGGAGCACGTTGCAAAATTCAAAATATCAAAATACGGAAAGAGACAAAGAAGAACAAACCGCATTATGTGAACTCAAGTTTAGGATGATAAAGCACCGCAGAAAAAAAAGCAATAAACCAAAACAGAGAAGACCAATTGGCCCCATAAACATGTATTTATTTATTTAGGCATTTAAACTCCACCATCCTCCCCAGCAGGCAATCCAAAGCAGCCTGCAACATCGTTCTCCCTTCCCCTGTTTTATGTGCACAACAATGTGTGAGTATGGCTGCTAAGCTTCTAGTGGGGCCTGGGTAACCCCAAGAATTACAGTGGATCTCCAGATGAAAGAGATCAGCTCCTCAGGAGGAGGAGGACAGCTGGTGGTGGGGGAGGGATTCTGTGCCATTGTACCCTACTGAGGTCCCTTTCCTCTTCACACCACCACCACATCTCTGAAATTTCCCAACCCAAAACTGGTACCCGTAGCCGGGAGGTAGGTTAGGCTTAGAGAGTAAGGTGACCAGATTTTAACGTTGGTAAAGTGGGACACCATTGACCGGGGGGGGGGTTCTTGATTAAAAATTTGGTCTATATGGAGCAACAATTTTTTTCACAGAACGCATAGAACACAAAAATAGTATTGTAATATATATATTTTTACATGCAACATAAGTACAATTTGCCAGGTGCCCCCAGATGTCCCGCAAAAAGTGGGACAATCTGGTCACCTTATTAGAGAATTATAACCCAAAGCCATGAAACCAAGAGCATTCATTATTAATCAATTGCTTGATTGATTTATATACTGCCCTCCCATATGGCTCATGATGGAGTTGGGATTTGAACATGGGACACTCAGACCTAATCCAACAGTGGAACCCAGGGATTCCCAACCAGGGTTCCATAGACCCTCGAGGGACCATGGAAGCTCCAGAGCGGGTCTGTGGCCTGCCCTCTCCTAACTTAACAGACTTGACCACAACTGGCCACCTTGGCCCAGAGGGGCTATGGGTCTAAAAATCAAAGGGGAAGAGTTGGTGGTGGCATGGCATGCCTTCTCCCTTCTTCCTGGCCTACATGAGGCAGAGCCACCAGAGTAGCCATCTTGGTGTAGTAGTTAAGAGTGGTGGCTTTTAATCTTGTGAGCCTGTTTGATTCCCCGTTCCTCCACATGCAGCCGGTGGATGACCTTGGGCTTCTCACAGCCCTGTTGGAGGCTGTGCTCACAGAGCAGTAATGTCAGGGCTCTTTCAGCTCCACCTACCTCACAGGGTGCCTGTTGTGGGGAGAGGAAGGGAAGGTGATTGTAAGCCAGTTTGAGACTCCATTTGGGCAGTGAAAAACGGGATATAAAAACCAGCTCTTTGTCCAGTAGTACAATACAATACAGTCTTTATTTTACGGTCATTCAGATCAAAATTGCTTCTAGTAGTAAATGTAGGGGGGAAGAAGGTAGGGGGAAGAAGCAAAAGCAGAATGAAGGGTATGGGTGGTGATGTCACTCCTCATGACATGTCACATACAGTGGTGGTCCCCAACCTTTTTCGGGCTGGGGACCAGGGGGGGGAGATGGAGGCCTGGGGACCGGGTGGGGAGGGAGGCGCAGGCGCCTGCACCTCCCCCCCACAACGCAGTGAGTGCCACGCCGCAGGGCGGGAGGGAGGCACTCCTGCTGGCATGCCCACACCTGCACCTCTCTCCCCCCTTCCACAGCCCAGTCCTGAGGGCTCCATGGACTGGTATCAGTTTGTTGCCCGGGGGTTGGGGAACACTGGCCTACAGAACCGTGGCAAGGGTGTCGTATCTCGGCTATTGGTCTGTCCCTCTGGCCTTCCACTCCTCTCTTTTGGATTTCTTCTTGCTTTTTTGAGTGCTTATCCTGCAGGGGGCATTGAAGGAGATGCATATTTAGTTTCCAAATTATCTCCTCCGGCATCTTGATTGGCTCAACAAGAGACTTCCTGTTTGTATGAGCACACTTCTTCCCTGCTTACCTCCAAAACAATTGTTGAACAGAAGAATGAAGGCAAGGCCCCTCTCTTTCTATACCTAGGAATTAAACCTGTTTCTCTGAATTAAAGGCCACCACTCTTAACCACTACACCAAGCTGGCTCAAAGAAGGAGACAGAGACCTAACAAACTGTTTCAGCTGTCGTCTGCGATCATTCTTCTAAGCAACTGCTGTTCTGAAGGCAAGCAAGGAAGAAGTCCACTCAAAAAGCAGGAACTCTCCTGTTGAGCCAGTCTCAACACTGGAGAAGATAATCTGACAATCATCAAGATGTTTCTTCCTATCTATGCTAAATAGATGTCTCTTCCGATACCCCCTGCTGGACACCCTTTATATTCCGCTCAATTCTGCACACTACAGATCTTGCAAATTCCAACACCAAGTCTCCTCCATCAATCCTTTCAATCACTTTGATCTCCATATCACGTTTCACCCCTGCAGTGGTGGAGAAAGTGTTGAGGTGCCTGGGCCAACTTGAACTGCCTGCGTCTTCCCAGGCACAGCATCTTCCCAGCATCTTCCCAGGCACAGAGGTCACACGCCAGGGAGACTGCTAAATGATGCAGAAACAAAATAACTTACTGCATTCCTCTGTGAAGGAATTATCCACAGAAGGATATGTGCAAAGGGCTGTCAAACCCCAGCCAGGTTCTGGTGACCTTGAAGGGTTTCTGGGCAAGAGGAATTCAGAAGTAGCTTGCCATGGCCTGGCTTTTCCTAGCAATTTTGGTGGCTGCCCATCCACAACCTAACCAGTGCTGATCCTATTTGGATTCTGATATCTGATGAGATTGGCCATCTAGTTCAGGGCCAACAGACGCCTATGCATGTCCGAATTAACCCCAACACATCTTCTTCCCCAAGATCGGCCATCATTGGACCCTGCACACAACACGGTAGCAGCCAAGCTTAAATGCTGTTCACCTTCCACTGTCATTACAGTCTGGGACAGCAGTTCCAGCTACGCCTCCAAGCAATTTATAACAGCAGATGCATCTGCTTCCAATGGACCCGGCAAGGGAGCGTCTGGGAATCGTCCCACGTTTGTGTCGACTCAGTGCTGCTCATCGCCATGCACCGCTGAACTCCAAGGAACGAGCCCTTCTCCTCCTCGCTCTTAAATGGGATTAGCTGGCCTCCTTCAAGAATAAATCTGCTTTTTCCTCTTTCCAGCCACGCACACTATGAACGTCCTGATAAATGAACGCTTTAGACACTTCCTACATGAACCGCCAGCCATACATCAAAGCCAGGCACTTCCAACGGCCCCCAAAACTGCCGCAATCTGTCTTTGGGAAATGACTTGATGCTCCTTGCTCCGATGCCCAGATTCGGCAGGGGCCTGGAGGGTTGCCGAAGCTGTGTTCTCAGGAGGCTTTGGTGGGGAGGGGGGAGACCAACTGATTCTGGCCAACTGGATTGCAGCACTGACGTGACACTCGGGGCCCAGCCAAGCCTCCCACAGTCAGAAGGTCAGCCCATCAATCCCAAGGACTCGTGTGACCCCTCCCCTCTTTCCATGCCTTGTAAAATGAGGGCCTCACAGGCTTTAAGGATGTCCTCACAGTACCCCTGTGAGGTCCAGAATGCTTTTACTCTCTCTCTCTGTTTGTGTGTGTGCATACACACTCACACGCACACATGTCTCTCCAGATGTAGAATATTAGCAGGAAGAGTCCTCAGATTAGTTCTCAGTGACATGCTCAGGGATGAGTTTAAGGGGTAGTGGGCACTCCTCTGAAATACTCCCCCTTTCACTCTCCCCCCGTGCACCTTAAAACCACTGCCTATTGCAGCCTTGCAGAATGAATTATATTTTTGAGTAGTCTGCAGGTGGTTTGAAAAGAAGAAGAGTTGATTTTTATACCCCACCTTTCACTATCCAAAGAAGTCTCAAAGTGGCTTACAATCTCCTTTTCTTTCCTCTCCCCACAATAGACACCCTGTGAGGTGGGTGAGGCTGAGAGAGCCCTGATATTACTGCTCAGGCAAAACAGCTTTATCAGTGCTGTGGCGAGCCCAAGGTCTCCCAGCTGGCTGCGTGTAGAGGAGGACTGGGGAATCAAACCTGTTTCACCAGATTAGAAGCTTCCACTCTTAACAACTATACCAAGAATCCTCCTTCACTCCTTCTTGGTCTCCCCATTCCATCCAAAGCTGTTGCTAAACCAGCCTCCCTGTGATGCCTGACCAAGCCATCTCACTCACTGGTTCCTGGACGGCTGGAGGGATGGCTTGGAGAGGCTACGCATGAACTATGCAGGAACAGTTTTTCTAGTGACACCCCCTTGCAGGTTCGAACTGGTTCTGATCTCCCCTGTCTTGGATAGGGGAAGGAAACTAGCCTGGGAAACCAAAATGAGAAATTTAGGCCTAATCCAAGAACATGTCTGGCCCTATGTATTAACAAGGTCATTTACCTCTGGTCTATAGGATTTATTATGTGTACATGGTGTTAAGTAGTGCCAGGATATTTTGAGGTTGGTGTCTGGAGTGTGTGTGGAATTTCTATCTCAATTTGTTGGGTTCC
Organism: Paroedura picta; assembly: GCF_049243985.1. NCBI lineage: Eukaryota > Metazoa > Chordata > Lepidosauria > Squamata > Gekkonidae > Paroedura > Paroedura picta. The sequence goes on along the minus strand of NC_135380.1, from coordinate 37,063,058 downwards.
AGCTGTGTAGAGTGGGGTTTCCAGGCCCAACTTGGCAATCAGTGGGAGACTGGGGGATGGAGACATTGGGGAGTTACAGGGTAATGTTACTGCTGGGGAAAACTCAGAAACAATGTCATGCCTCTCTAGGAATCATGAGAAAATCTATGGTAAAACCATAGAGGAATACCCTCTTGCCCCAACTAGCAGTGCAGCAGGAGCAAAAATGGGAGGGAATGTTGAAATTCCACAATGATTTGGGAAACTCCTGGCTTGTTGCACAACTGAGAGACATCCTGGTATTGCTCAACACCGGTTTTCCATAGTCTTCACTTCCACAATGCTCCCAGTTGTTGCTGACAAATCGGTGGCAAATCCTAGTGGAATTTGGGGAGGATGTGATAATCTCTTCTAGGGGATGGTCTAGGAATTTCCCCTGAATTCCTCAATGGTCTTTACCATAGATACATGGAGAGTCCATCGTGAAGGCCATTTTCAAGCCATTGTTTTCACCCACTGCTCAGTTTCTGAAGAATGAAGACAGTGTTGACCTTATTGGAACAACGGTATGAATCATGATAAGGCAGTTTCATGTGTGTTCAATTTAGCAGCTAATTGTAGCAGAGGATGATCAATTGACAAGCACTCTGAGGCATCTAAGTAGGAAGAGTCATCTACCATTGACTGGAGTGGTTGGGTTGGTGCAGGGAGGAATGACGCCAAACAGCATTGACCAAGCCCATTGTTTTTTGAGTGGCAATTAGGGGAGGGGCATGGGGCTTATCATTTCACAACACTGTTTAATGTTGAGGTGGGGGCAAATATAGCCAGCAGGAATACGGGTCAAGTTTGGAGGTACGGTAGGCTTGTCCATATGCCACGATTGCTTCATTTTAGACAGTCACCCACATTCCAAGCCAGGCAAAGGGATAAATGTTGATATAGACCCGCTGTTAATAAATCTTAGTTTCATCCAGCTACCGGTGTCTTAATCCAGGTGCTGTGACCCTCTTGCAGCTTCGACTGGCAAGCTGATTTTGCCCCTTTGACAAAACCTCTGGATTTTTCCTTTGTCCAGATTGTTCTTTAGTGCCTTGCCAGAAAATGTCTAATCAATGCAGACATTGTGCAAGGGTAGTTGTCATCCATTGTCCAAACCACTCAGACACTGACGTCAAATTGGAAAATTGCGTAAGTCTCAATTGGAGGGAGAACCACCCACAGGCTATTCGGATGAGAAAGGCTCACTGTCCGATGACTCCCCGGGCCATCTGTTTACCCACAGATACACCAGCCACCCAAAACTACTGCTTAAGATGAAAGGAGGGGTACGGGCAAGCCATTCAGTAGCTTTGGGAGCACAAGGCTGCAAATAGGACCTCTGGAGCCTTTTGATTCACCACTTAGGGCCAAAGATTGGGGATGGCAGCAATGCCTGTGACCCTAAAGAGCTCTCCTCGGTCCTGAAAGTCCTCAGTGGTTTGGGGTACTTCCAGTACTGTCCTCAGCTGAATTTCTGGAGTTCCAAGTGGGAAAAAAAAACATTCAGAATCCTCCATGGTCCCTTGTATTTATTTCTGAGTTTTGTACAGAGCACTAGAGTTGTGCAGTTTGCCTCCGCGTTTAGTCCTCGGGTGTCTTTTTTTTGTCCCTTTTTATCAAATGCTGTTAAAAATAAACCAAACCAAATACAATCATGATGTCATCATAGGTAGTGTAATGAACTCCCTTTGATCACCATGGCTCAGCGTATCTTACACGAGGAAGGGACTGGCGATGTGTCTGAACAAGTAGTGTCTGCTCCATTGGGCTGAAGTGTTTGGAAGCAGAGCATCAGGGCTAAGGGGAGATATCGCCCCTTGGCTGAAGGAAGCAGGCAGATGTGCATCTGTGTGAAAAGGAAGCACAGTCTGGAGGCTGGAAGGGACAGAGAGGGGAGCAGATGGACTGTGCTGAGAGTTGGCAGAAGCACTTTGGTGGTGCAGGATCTCTTTCTTTCTTTCTTTCTTTCTTTCTTTCTTTCTTTCTTTCTTTCTTTCTTTCTTTCTTTCTTTCTTTCTTTCTTTCTTTCTTTCTTTCTTTCTTTCTTTCTTTCTTTCTTTCTTTCTTTCTTTCTTTCTTTCTTTCTTTCTTTCTTTCTTTCTTCCTTTCTTCCTTCCTTCCTTCCTTCCTTCCTTCCTTCCTTCCTTCCTTCCTTCCTTCCTTCCTTCCTTCCTTCCTTCCTTTCTTTCTTTCTTTCTTTCTTTCTTTCTTTCTTTCTTTCTTTCTTTCTTTCTTTCTTTCTTTCTTTCTTTCTTTCTTTCTTTCTTTCTTTCTTTCCTTTCCTTTCCTTTCCTTTCCTTTCCTTTCCTTTCCTTCTTTTCCTTCTTTTCCTTCCTTCCTTCCTTCCCCCCCCCCCTCTCTCTCTCTCTCTCTCGGGAGAGTAGGTCTGTTGCCTGTGCAGGTGCCTGTCAATAGTGCAAAGACATGGTAGGCCTCCCAAGCTATTTTGTTTTCCCCAAAGGCAAAATGTGTGCATATACCAGAACTTGGAATTTCTTATCCCTGAATGAGATGTGTGGCAAGTATTGATTGCACCAAGATTATTCTTGTGGAGGGTTTTAGCGATATGAATGCACATAAGGACTCGAGGGGAGAATCTCATTTTGTCCCTTCCCCACTATCTTCTCTTTCCATTCTATGGTAGTTCCCGCTGCATCGTTGCTTTTCCTGTTTCCTTCTTTCCTTCCCACCCACCTGCCTTCAGCTTTCCATCACCAAGACAGCTCCTGCTTATTATGATGGTTTACTAACATTCAAGGAAGGGAATAAAAAGGACCATAACCAAGCAGAAACAACTGAAACCTCTTTGCCAAGTCCAAAAGCATCTGTTTGTTTGTGGAATTATTAAGATTCAAAAATGTAGAAGTGAAACAACAAAAGCTAATTTAGATTCAGATGCTTACACCTGCTTCAAAGACCTTCCTCAAATAAGAAGGTACACCCTTATTTCCCCCTTCGCTAAAGGATTCCCCCCACCCCGGATTATTTAAATTTGATAAAGGTGACTGTGATCTTGAAACATATAATGAGAGCCAGGAAGAGTCAGAAAGGCAAAGCTGTTCAGATCAAGTGGGTGGAGCTTGTAACTCTTGTGGGTGGAGCTTATTACACTTGCAAGACTATCACTTTCACATGGGGATATCTGAATAGACCATGTTCCTGTAAAAAGATCTCGTGTCAGAATTACTGGGTTTCAAACAGTTATTTGAAAAAAAAATGCATAGTTGAGGTGAGTCTATGTCTCTCATGAAATGTCAACCTATTGTGCCATCCCTCAATACTGTCTTATTTCAGTCTCTTCCCTGATATTGTAGGGCAGGGGCCTCCAACCTTGTTGAACATGTGCACACTGTTGGAATTTAGAGAAACATTAGTGGGCACAACCACAAAATGGCTGCCATGGGAGGTAAGACCAATTTAAAAATGGCTGTTGTGGGATGACTTACAAAATGTAAGGAAGGTTCAGACCGGTCATCATCCCAGTCCCAAAGGTGAGGTCTCCCCAGGGGTCTTCTGAAACTTGCTCCAATGAGGGGGAAGAAAAGTAAGCTTGGTTTGTTGCTTTTGGGAAGAGGTTTCTGGGGAAGAAGCCAGTGAGGACCAGAAATACATTGGTGATAGCCCATCTGTCGAGGATTGCTGTTCTAGACCGTTTATGCACTGGGAACTTCACTGCCTCAGCTCCCATGCAAGAGCACAAATCAGGGGGTGGATGAGGTGCACCAGGCCAAATGCTCCCCTGTGTGGGTCCAGGAAGAGGTGGGGCAACCTGCCACAACTAAAACTCCAGCCTGCAGCCCAGCATGAAACCTCCAGTGTGTAAATGGTCCTAGTGGTTAAATCTCCAGTTAAAAGGGAAAGGAAACCTACTTTGTAAAAGTAAAACTAGGGATTCTTGGCTTGAAATGCTGTGAGACACCCATTCAAAGTCACAGCAGTCTGTTTTTTTTTTTTATAAATATATTTTATTTCCCCAATACTAGATTATCCACCTTGTTCAAAGAACAGGCCATAGCAACAGTTAAGGATACCATTAAAAAAGAGAGAAAAATCCAGTAAAGGAAAGTGAGATTATATATTTAAAAACCTTCATAAATACAGTATATAACATTTAAAAAAAAAGGAACATGGCATGTTGCAGGAGATCTTTGTAAAGGGAAGCCACTATCTGGCAATAGTGTTTAAACAGCCAATCTTAGTAATGGGCCTAATTTGTCAAACCAGCACTTAATGTAGAGATGAACAGATTTTCCCCGTTCTATCCCTCTATTGTTCCTTTTGTTCTTTCTACTCTTTAATCCCATTTCCAAGAGAATTTAACTATTTATTTACTCAGACATTTATACTTTGCTTTTCTCTTTAGTAGGGACCCAAAGCAGCTAATTGTCCCATTGTCCTCCCTTCTTCCTTTTTAATTTGTTAAAAGGCATACACTTAAAAGCAAGACAAAGAGTTTTTCTTTTTGAAATGAGACTTGCACATCTTTACGTCCAATATGGTTGAGTCACTTAGTTTGCAATAATGGCCATTGAACTGTCTGGATCTGTATAGATTCATCCTTTCATGTTCTCACACTGTCTCATGGGATTAGAAAATTCTCCGACCCCCTGTCCACAAAAGTCTTGTTTTTAAATCGTTTAGGTTAATAGGAAAGACATGTCTTTAGGTTTGTTTCTCTATAATATTCCTGGCACAGGGAGCCCTTATTGAAAAGGAAAAGCAGACACACTGTCCTGACTGGGATACATTTGCACATGTGCATTCTTGCAATGCATGCAATACGTGCCGCTGACTGTGCAGGCAGGGGAAGCAGGTAAAGTATTTACTTAAGGTCATTACAGTGAGGCATCCTGCAAGTCCAAAGAGATGGCAAACTGCAAGCGGTTCTGTGAAAGCCCTTGGGTGTGACCTGAAGGGCAGGAGTTGAAGAGATCATGGCCCTTGGCCTGTAGGCTGTGTCCTTGACCGGGATGGTTATATTCAGGTGAGTAGCTATGCTAGTCTGAAGCAGCGGAACAAAGTCTGAGTCCAGAGACACTTTAAAGATTTTGTTGCTCTTAAAAATGCCACGGGACTCAGACTTTGTTCTTGATGGTTATAGGCATTCTCAGGGTTTGGTTATGTGATACTGTTATGCCCTCGACCAGCCATTCTCAACTTGTTTACCATTGAGAAACTGCTGAAACATTCTTCAAGCTTCAAGAAACCCCAGAAGTGGCAGGATCTTGCAAAATATGGTTAGGAAGCAGAGCTGTGGACATGCCCACTTAGGGCCCTTCCCCTTCCCACCCCCTCCAGGCCCATCACTGGCCATTTTGGAAGGGTGGCCATTTGGGTGGTCATATCACCCAATAAATGCTTACAAAATTTTAAATAAATAAATAAATAAATAAATAAATAAATAAATAAATAAATAAATAAATAAATAAATAAATAAAAGTTGATATAGATATAGATATAGATATAGATGTATACCGTATTTGCCGGCGTATAAGACGACTGGGCGTATAAGACGACCCCCCAACATTTCCACTCAAAATATAGAGTTTGTTACATTACATTACAGTACTATGGGCCACTATGGGCAGCTATGTCTATCCCAACGGAAGTGCACCCGGCGTATAGGACGACCCCCCCCCCCCACCTTGGAGGCATGTTTTTCTGGGGAAAAAAGTAGTCTTATACGCCAGCAAATACTGTAACTCCCACCCATTCGGGGAACCTTTCCATGGCTGTCAAGAACCCAAAGGGTTTCACAAAACACTGGTTGAGGAAGCCAGCCCTAGATATGTGCCAGAATGCCAAAGATTCATTGCTTCATTTTTATGACCCTATGGAAGGCCTGGTCAGTCCAAATTTATATTACTGTTGACAGATAAAAATAATTTTCTCCCTCTTAGAATGGCAAAATAATTGGCCATACGCATGCCTGAATGTGAGATTAATGATATGATCCTGGGCCATTTGATATCTGACTGTATGTCAATGCCAAATTGAGATATTTATTGCCATCTCTGCTATTTGTTGGCTTGATTTGTTAGGTTTAAAACTGTTCTTATTAAATGTACTATATTATATAAAAGTACTGTAAATTGGGGATGTCTTAACAGTCTGGTTGAACCCTTCAGTGTTCACAAAATGCCGTGGCAAGATAGCAACAGGAGTCTTCTATTGCTCCAGGTTTTCATCTCTTCTAGAGAAGATTTTCACAATAACATTCTAAACTGGGTGCTATTTGTTGTTGGCTTGATTTTGAGAAAGGCGATCCAGGGATGGGAGGTTTCATACAGCAAATTTCCTTTTCTTAATGACCTGTTTCCGAAATTCTACGGTCATTTCAATCAGTGCTGATTTGTCCCTGTCCTTTATCAAAGTAAAGTCTTCTTTGGATTTGTCCCTGTCCTTTATCAAAGTAAAGTCTTCTTTGGAAGGTTTTTTAAAATGTTCTAAATGGTGCCACTATAGTGTTTCGATACTACATTGGTTAGCACTACTGCGCCCAACTTACAATGTTATAAAGAAGTCAATGGAAGATCATACAGCAAAAAAAGGGCGGGATGGCAGCTGGGGTGGGGTGGGGTGGAAAGTGTGGTTGTAGGAAATACTATGGAGATTTTATTATTTCTCCCCACTTGCATGCTGCCCTCCCCCAGAGGAATCAGAGTGGCTCACAGAATACCATGTGATTCAGAAGCCCAACAAAGGAGTAGAAAAGGGAAGAAAGCTGTCCCCCCCCCTCCCTCAAAGCAGTTCAATCACATTTTGAAAACTTGACACAAGCAGGTTTGTACAGACAGGTAAATAAATTCCTCTAGCAGCTGGTTACTAAATAGTTCTGTTTGAAATGACCTGCATGGGGGGGGGGGCACCCATTAGCACCAGATACGAAAATGAAATACGAAGGCAGTTTGAAAATGTATTAATTTATTTATTTTTGGATTTATATACTGCCGTTCCCAATTGGGCTCACGGCGGTTTACAACGATAAAAGAATAAAACACAATAAAACCCCATAGATGCCCTTAACAAGAGAGAAAACTCCCATACTATGCTATGAGCTCATGAAAATGAGCTCATAGCATAGTATGTGCACAAGAATGTATGTCCATAATAACAATGAAACACATCCCTGTAAGGATCTTGCTTCAAGACTATTTTTTTTTGCAGTGCTTTATCGAGGTGCACATTGTCTGTATCAAGACACACTGCAGTTTCAGAATTAATTTTAGAACTTCTCTTAGTTAAAACTGGAATTCAGGAGGAATGGAATGCTTAGCAGAGAAAACCTGCAGAAAAGGAAAAGAACAGAATGGTGTAGTGCTTAGGAGTACAGACTTCTAATCTGGCAAGCCAGGTTCGATTCTGCACTCCCCCACATGCAGCCAGCTTGGTAACCTTGGACTCGTCACGACACTGATAAAACTGTTCTGAACGAGCAGTGATATCAGGGCCCTCTCAGCCTCACCCACCCCACAGGGTGTCTGTTGTGGGGAGAGGAAAGGGAAGCCACTTTGAGACTCCTTCGGGTAGAGAAAAGTGGCATATTAGAACCAACTCTTCTTCTTCTTCTTCTTCTTCTTCTTCTTCTTCTTCTTCTTCTTCTTCTTCTTCTTCTTCTTCTTCTTGTCTAAGCACAGCCAACTGCTGCTTGAGCAACTCCATATCTGATAGCTTTTTACCTCTGTGCCTTGTAATAAAAAAAAAAAAAGACTTTGCATCCAAAAGCTAAAAAGAACGGGGACACTATGCCACACACAAAAGAGCAGTAAATTCCACAATGGTGGTATCGATCCTGATTCCTGTAAGTGTCCCTTAGAAATGCAAATATATCACATCAATAAAAAGCACAGTTCCAAATCTGCTGCGTTCTATAATATGTCCTGCTTGAAGCTAGCCCAGCATCTTGGCAGCGGGGTGGGACAACTCAGTGGACATGTTCCAGAGCCAGTTGTAACACGAGGGACAGATTACCAAGCATGTTTTCTGCTTTGTCTTCACATTATTAATAGACTCAGGCCTCCTGCTCTGAAACTTCAGGACTGTTGATTTCAAGAGATTCCAGTCTTCAGGTATTTCAATCATGTAGGATATGGTACCTTTTTGTCCTTCAGAAATTCTGTATTAACAAAATGAGGATTGGATAGACTGGGGGCCTTTTTGCACGCCTTCAAAATAGCACAATGGTTGCTAATTGAAAACGCTACTGATTTGCAATAACGCACGATGTCGTAGACAATCTGCCACACACCTGAAACCAATCAGCAAAAAGCGCTTCCTTGTAGCGCTTTCAGGGGAATCCCAAAAAGTGGATTCACCCTCCGGAAAGCGCTACACTCTTGCAACCAATCTGCAACACTAGCGAAAAAGACCTGTGCGTTAACATTGTTGCGGTTTCTTCAAAGTCCCTCCTCCTGAGCCTGTCCTCCAAACTTCAGGCGAAGCGATCGCCATTTTTTTTTCTCCGAGCGAGCGGGGATAAACGCACCAGCGAGCCTCTTTCTGTTTAGATGCTTCCCTGGCTTCAGTCCTTCCCCTTTAGTCACTAAGCACAAACCACAGAAAAGCCCATTTGCTGAAATAAAGTCCCTTTATTTTTTACACATTAATTCAGCCGAAAATCGGGCCCGCGAGAGGGGGGGGGGGTTTCACTCGAGGCAGCGTGGCAACGATCATACGATCAAACGACAGCTCACATTAGGCAGCTGGATGGGTCTCTCCGTTGCAACGAATCTACACAGATTTGTTACAATGGGTCTGTTTTTTTTTTTTTTTAAACCTTTCTTAAAGGGAAAGGGGCTGTTTGGGAGCATGCTAACGGCTGCCCATTGGCTGCTTGACGGCCAGGGGCGGGACGAGCTTGGCAATAGCGCTTCCTTTCTAGCGATTTCTGCCGAGACCGGAAGCTGTGGGAAATGCTAGAAAACGCAACTGGATTCCACTACAAAGGCAGGTATGCATAACAACGAATTCCACTATTTTAAATGGCGATTTTTCATTCAGTGACCAATTTGCAACAAAGATCCCAGTGCGTAAAGCCCCTGGGTCTGAGTTATGCCCCTCCAAAAGAAGCTACTCCCCAGAGGAAAGTATTTTCTGGGGGAATGACATGCACAGGTTCAGGAGTGTATAGAAGGTCTCCAGTGTAAGCTAGAGACATCAAAGCTGTAGGGGACCTCCCTTGGATGCTCCTCTAGAAGAAGAAGAAGAAGAAGAAGAAGAAGAAGAAGAAGAAGAAGAAGAAGAGTTGGTTCTTATATGTGTTTTTTCTCTACTCAAAGGAGTCTCAAAGACCGTTTATGCACTGGGCACTTCACTGCCCCAGCTCTCATGCAGGAACACAAATAGGGGGCAGATTAGGTGCACTGGGCCAAATGCTCCCCCATGTGGATGCAGGAAGAGGTGGGGCAACCTGCCACAACTAAAACCCCAGCCTGCAGCCCAGCATGAAACCTCCAGTGTATAAACGGTCAAAGTGGCTTACAATTACCTTCCCTTCCTTCCAGGTTCTTCCCCCTCTGTTGCTTTGGAGATTAGTAAACATTTAAATGAAGCAGTGAGTCTGTCTGGAAATGTATCCATTCACAAACCACCACAAATTTTTTGAAAGTTCATGAAAAGCTTGTGCCACTTAACCTGCCACAAACTTCAGTTCCTGGACTAGGAACAGGCCAAAATCCATTATGAACTTCCATTCATAGGCTGTTCTTGATCGTCTCTGCTCCAGACCCCACCCAGAAGTTGTGAACTATGTAACCAGAATATTCAACCCTCCAGCCTTTCACTGAATGAGTATTTTCACTACTCATTTACATTATTTCAATGGATTCTTGTAAATATTTTGTGTGGTTGTTTCCCCCCTCCAGATCTATCACTCACCTTTGTTTCTGAGGATGCTTAGCTGAGGAGAGGGAAAGGGAAATGAATTTCTCAGTAGCTTTCTGCCATCTGAGGCATAAGGAAAATGGAGCCTAGGGCAAGAACTGAAATTTCACTGCTGTCCAAATGTCTGACAACCATCTTTTAGATAAAGTTGCCATCATATCACATTCAACGTACAAGTCAAAATTGTTTGTCTTTTACTTAACAAATTATGGTACTACATGAAAATTATAACTGCACCTTCCTTGCTTTCACTGATGCAAATTGGTCTATCATATGCTCAAAGTTAATTTTTTTCTTTCAGTTTCTACACTCATCAAAGCAAGATCGCAGAGTTGGGGCAGTGACTTTTGTCCACTGCTTTTCTACCTGGATTCCTTCAAAGCCAGCAACTGAGTTCCAACTGACTGTACTCATAGACCAGTGTAGCACAGGCTTCATTATGGTAATATTTTTGTTGGTGACAGGTAAAGAAAACATGCCTGGTCCTCAATGTGTTCTGAGTAGATGGTCAAGGTTTTGACTGCATGTCCTAATATCAGAGTAAAAAATAAATAAATAGGAGTCCAGTAGCAATTCAGTGGGATAGCAAAATGTTATTCTAACGCACTCTTTCATAAACACCCAATTCCAATTCCACACAGACTTTCACATCCAAGAAGACAATCTTGTGCAAACAGAGCTCACAGCAAGCCCCACGGAACTCCCTGGTTGGTAGTAAACATAGTTTGCTGTGACATATGAGTCAGGTAAACCACGGTTTCCTTCAAACGCAAACCGCAAACTGCTTCAAACTCTGGATACTAGAATGGTATATCCTTATTAGAGGTTACCGGGAGCTTCACTACCAACACCTGGTAACCCTTAGCATCCCTGTAAGGTGGATCAGTTTTCCAGACTGGTATTTTATGGAGATGACGTGTCCAAGATTTATTAATCTGCATCAACAGTAAGACCCAAACAAGGGATCTCCTGTTTCATCAGCCTTCTCCTTCAATCCCTTAGCCAATATGCTGTACTGCTGGGTTGGCCAAACAGTGGCTCTCCAGATGTCCATGGTCATTACAGGAGCTAATGGGAATTGTATTCCATGGACATCTGGAGAGCCACTGTTTGGGCATCCCTGTGTATACTGGCCTGTTGCTACCTGAGGATTATCTGGGAACATACCCTATTAAGAGTATTCTTAAAATCCTTCTATTCTTGCATGTTATACATTACCTTGCCTACAGCCAGCTCTACAGGCCAGATTGAAGATGGTGGGGTGGGGTGGAGGGGTGGCTTTGTTAGGTTTAAGTATTTTTATGGTGCTTTAATTGTTTTATAAATTGTTTTAATCTACTGCAGTAAACCACCCCTAGCCTGCTTGTGGAGAAGGGCAGTATATTCACTGAATAATACATAATTTTGAGATCATAGAAAATAATTAATCAGCAACATTTACTGGAAGGCGCCCAGAAACCACACAAGCATTTCCCCCCTGAAATCCTGCATTTGAATTCATGTTCTTTGAAAACCGCCCTTAGCCGCCAGGGAGGGTGGTATCTAAATCTAAATCAGTCAATCAGTCCGTCAATCAATCAATTGCAGATGGCCCATGTGAAACCAGCATGAGAGTGAAAAGCTAAGCTCCCAGCATGCCCCTTGACAGGCTCGCTTTGCATATGTATGTGTTCATAACAGAGAACATTCAAATCTGAGACATGGGATTGCCGGTGTGGCAATTTTTGACAGGTAGGCTGTTTTTGTTTTTGGCAGGGGGAGTTTGGTCATCCTGAGTAACAGAAAACATCTCAATGAGGCAAAACCAGACAGCATTTTCTGCTTGTGCAGCTTGGTTGATGGAGACCTCCCTCCATTTGGGGACGACCATAACTCAGTGGCAGAACAATTCAAGTCCCGCTTTCATCTTAGGAATCTCGCATTCGGATCTGGCCTGGGCCTGAGATCTTGAGAGGCTGCTGACAGTCAGAGGAGACAGCAGCAGGATTCATGGCCTGATTCAATAGAAGGAAGTTTTGCATGATTGTATCCGAACCAGGGCTTGGCATTTCTTCCCCTGTTTATCCAAGAGTTACGCTTTCCGACGCAGAAGCTGAGAGGAGGGCGATCCATTTTCCTGAGTGGTCTGCTCCCTGGAACTCTCTCTCTCTCTCTCTCTCTCTCTCTGTTTCTCTCCCTTGCCACATTGCTTTAAAAGTTATTATTTTGACAGATGGTGACATCATCCAGAGAAGCACCAGAGCTGTGGTCAGCGAGGTTTTCCCCCCCCTGCATTACCCAGGCAGCCTTTCCTAGACTCTCCCCCACCCTGTCCAAATCATTAATTCTTAAATAGGGCATTGCTTTAAATATGTACAGCACAATGCTTTCAGCAGATGAGTCACAGTTGCCTACCTTTGATCACACCACTATGACACATTTGCGATCTGGGTAGTTTGGGCCCTCAGCTCTCCCCTCTCCCCCCCCCATTTTTGGAGTCAGGAATTGTGCCTGGAACTTTCCATCACAGAGGGTGGGCCATAGGAAGATGATTTCCCCCAATAACTTTCCCTTTATCATCCCAGGATTTCTGTCTGCACTGTTCCTCCTCAATTCTGAGTTCACTCTGCAGTTTGCTTGCTACAAGCCTTCTGCTGAGCGTAGTGGTTGGCCATATACGTTATTGTTCAGTTCAATATTTAAAGCATTTGAGTTGTTCCCCTTTAAAGGTAAAGGTATCCCCCTGTGCAAGCACCAGGTCATGTCTGACCCTTGGGGTGACGCCCTCTAGCGTTTTCATGGCAGACTCAATACGGGGTGGTTTGCCAGTGCCTTCCCCAGTCATTACCGTTTACCCCCCAGCAAGCTGGGTACTCATTTTACCGACCTTGGAAGGATGGAAGGCTGAGTCAACCTTGAGCCAGCTGCTGGGATTGAACTCCCAGCCTCATGGGCAGAGCTTTCAGACTGCATGTCTGCTGCCTTACCACTCTGCGCCACAAGAGGCTCCTAAGGAGGGGAGAACGCTTAAAATGATGCCTAAGAATCTGAGAGAGGCTGAATTTTTGCATAGATATGACAGCACTTCTTTAATCATCGTAGATGGGTTTTGGTGGCTAGAAGCTCTGTCAAGTCTCTTAGCCTAATGCCATTTCCAGTAATAAATGTGTGGCTATATCTCCAGTAATACAGCTGAGCTCAGTTTACTGGATCTCTATCTTCTGAGAAGAGCTTGATGGAAAAGCACCCTCTTCTGCAGGCAGACTAAATTTATAGGGCTGTATCTCATCCAGAGTCTGACTATTAAATTTCATGTTAGAACTTATCCGCCAAATGAGTGAAGACTCAAACACTGGAAACTTCAATCCAAGGCGGGATTAACCTTGAAGGATCTCAAGAAGAGGAGATCCACCTGAGCGTCCTCCAACTCAGTAGAGATCCACTGGATTATAATTCAGAAAGGCAGCTTGATCCTCCATGTGCCTTGGTTGTATATGATGGATTGTGCGGGAACACCAGTGATGATACTGCTATCTCTTTTTGAAGGGTCTTCTTTCAAATTTAATTTTATTTCCTCCGTCTTTGTCTCTTGGCTAGCTGCGTACGACTGTTTGAAATGCTGTGCTCCCATTGGCGTGGATGACAGTAAGGTTGTTACGGGGGTCATTTTTATTTAATAGAAGGAAGAAGAAAAATAATACGCTACAAAAACTCAAGGCAGCTTCGGAAGGGGCGAAGGGAAATCAGCCTTGCTCGCTCCTGGCAATAGCTATTTTCCTGACTCTGAAAGCAGCACAGCAAAGCAATTACTGTATATTTGACTTCCAGTGGGACCACTGGGCTTTAGGGATCGCCTGCAAAGTGAGAGGAAGCTGGAAGTGCGGCAGGAGGAAAACCAACAACTCCTACACGATCGACAAACAAACCCAAAATATTGCAATCGGATTTTCCATAGGAAGAGGACAATCTTTTTCCACCGGCAAGGGCTAATTTTTTTCTCTCTCCCCTTGGCTGAGCAGGAGCTTCCTTTAAATGGAGCAATGACACATGTGTCGGTTTGGAAATAGAAAGCCCTCAAAAGGTTGATGCTAAGCTGGGAGGTTCGTGGTGGCTCAGAGTTTAGGGATTCTGAGAAAAGTCCTTGTGGTCTTCTGAGGATGCACCGTATGGGGAGCCCTCTAATTCGGCTGTGAAAGAAGACTCGTGCATTGGTAATTATTGCTCTGCAATTAAACTGAGCTGAGAAATGCATGAATAAACATAGGCTTCATTAGATGAACATTTGCACTGTACACGTGAGCTGCTGACAAGGACATTTTGTGTCGAACAAATGTATTATGCTGCACGGGGTCATATAAAATTAGCCGTAGATTGAGGAACATGATGCAGGGACCAAACAATAACTGTTATGAATCGTACTCATTAACAGCATAGTCGTATATATTTATATCCTGATTTTTTTTAAGAACCATACACACACCAAAGCTGTTCCATTTGATCCATTGATTCAGCTCATATGAGGCTGAGTTAATGGGATGAAGGACAATCGTGGCGATGATACTTCCATATTCTAAGTTCAACTATTGGTCTAGCTGGCTTGGTATTATCTAGTCCAAATAGTAGTGGCTCTCTGGCGGCCGGGGGTGAGGGTGGGAATCTTTCTGATTACTTGCTACCTAAGATGCTTTGCTGGGGATCGAACCTGGAGACCTTCTGTATGCAAAGCAAGTGCCTCCACTGAGTGATGGGCCATTAAGAGGAAGCAAATGGATACTGAATCAAACCATTTCCCCCACTTTGTTAATGCCAACTGTAAGCAAACTTTCATGGTTTCAGGCAATGTAAGGTTTTACCTGGCCCCTTTTTTTGAGATCTTTTTAGAAGAAGAAGAAGAGTTGGTTCTTATATGCTGCTTTTCTCTACCCGAAGGAGTCTCAAAACAGCTTACAGTTGCCTTTCCTTTCCTCTCCCCTGCGAGGGAGGTTAGGCTGAGAGAGCCCTGATATTACTGCTCAGTCAGAACAGCTTTATCAGTGCTGTGGCAAGCCCAAGGTCACCCAGCTGGCTGCATGTAGGGGATCTTCTCTGACTTGGGAAATTCCTGAAGATTTGGAGGCAGTGCTTCTGCATGCAAAGAGCCAAGGCCCTTTCACAATTTAGATATCACTGATTCATATATTAATGGAATTAAAAGCAATGGTTGCTTCTGTGGGCCATCCAGGGACAGGAAGAAGAAGAAAAGAAGAAGGAAGAAGAAGGAGGAGAGCTGGGTTTTTTGTACACCCTTTTTTACTACCAGAAGACGTCAGTGGCTTACAATCGCTTATGCTTCCTCTTCTTACTATGGGTCGGGTATGCTGTGAGGTAGGTGAGGCTGAGAGAGCTCTGAGTGAACTGTGACTGGTCTAAGGTCACCCAGCTGGCTGCATGCACTGGAATGGGGAATCGAATCCGGTTCTCCAGATTAGAGTCTGCCACTCTTTAACCGTCACACCACACAGGCTCTTTCAGTACTTCTGAAAGGCTTCTTTATTGGGAATCTCTAACAGACTTATAAAAGCAAATGTTTTATGAACATTTACATTGAGGGGACTGTTATGTGCTTGGTTCAGTTGAAGTTCACATTAGTTTTCATCTAGTAAAAGTCCTGATTCTTCCTCAGTGAATTCAGTGCAGATAATCAGTGTTGGCTTTAGGTATCAAGGTCGGACACATGCTGAGATCTATGGTCTATTAACAGAAAAAACAAGGAACCTTTCCAAGGCAATATACTTGTGATAATATATATATTGAATTCCAATACAATTTCTTTTGCAATTTCTTTTATGCACAAGGAAAAACAGCCATAACGGTTTCTAGATAATTTCCATTTTCGGTGGCTTCTTCAGTGGCCGAGTCCTCTAATCCTCCAATATCAGTTTGTTGTAGCAAAAGTGGAAAAATCCTACCACCTTTCATTACTGTTTTAGTATCAATAGGCCACTGGCTCAAAGGTACCGGGGAATGATAGTCTATAGTCTGACATTCGGACCATCACTACTTGGCAGTACGAAAGTGCCTGGAACATATGAAGGAAGCAGTTTTTGCTACACTATGCTTCTCCCAGGTACCCCTGTCTATTGGCAATTCAATCAGTAGAAGTGCAGAGGTTTACATCTGGGTCACACAAATGGGAAGCATGCATACTGGAAAGCACCATGTGTGAACAAGATATTGGGGGTACTTGTGGACTGTAGGCTAAATATAAGCAGACAGTGTAATGCAGCGGTAAAGAAGGCAAATGCAGTCTTGGGATGTATCAACAGAGGCATCACATCAAAATCACAAATTCTCATATCCCTGCTGTGTACCGCATTGGTCAGACCGCAACGGGAGTACTGTGTGCGCTTCTGGAGACCTCACTTCAGAAAAGAGGGTGCAGAGGAGAGCAACGAGGATGAACCGGAGCCTGGGGACCAAGCCCTATGAGGAGATCCTGACGGACTTGGGAATGTTCAGCTTGGAGAAGAAGAGGTTGAGAGGGAACATGATTGCTGTCTTCATGTATCTGAAAGGATGTCACTTGAAGGAGGGCAGGAAGCAGTTTGTTGGACAGTTCCTGTTGGCAGCAGAGGACAGGACCCATGGTAATGGCCTTAAACTAAGTGTAGAACAGTACCAGCTAGATATCAGAAAAAAAAACATTTTCACAGTCAGAGTATTTCAGCAGTGGAATTGGCTGCCTCATCACTGGCAGCAGCTGGACAGATATTTATCCTTGATGCTTTAAAATGATCCTGCAATGAGCAAGAGGTTGGAATAGATGACCCCTATGGCTCCTTCCAACTCTAGGATTCTAAGTTCCTAAAGCAATTGTCAATGAAATGAAAAGGAGTATAAGAAAGTTGTGTCTTGAATTCCAGTTTGGTCCAAATAGGAAGAGAAAGGAGGCATGATTGAGGGGAAAGTGGAATGATCATGAAAGAGGTGGCAAACATGGGCAAAATATGGAAGAAAGTGTGGACATCCCCCTGTACCAGCCCAGAAGAGCAGATATTGAACATGGTAAAATGGACTTTGATATGGGAAACCTAAGGCCAGAAATCTTATACTGAAGCTTGCAGAATTGTCTTCATCCAGTTTTCTACCCAGACTTTGTGGTCTAGTTTCTGAAATGGAGCTGTTGCATTGGGAGTTTTCCATTGTTCCTGTCTTCATTTCTGACTTCTCTGCTGAGTGTTGTCAGTGGGCAGTTTGCTACCATTTCCTCCTTTTTTGGTTTATGCATCTCTCTCTCTCTCTCTCTCTCTGTTATTGACGTGTGTATGTATGTTGATAAAATAGTATAAAGAATATACTTGATGCGTGACTAAATCTATGGTTATAGGAGTGCTTGTTAAAACACTATTATAGGAGTGCTTGTTATAGGAGTGCTTGTTTATAGGTTATAGGAGTGCTTGTTAAAACACATATTGTTAAAACACTAAACAAAGTAAGGCAATTATACAAAGGTTGCTTTTTATCAGTGTGGACATGCACACCAGTAATTCAGCGGAGGGAATGATACAACTGACCTAAAGAACTCAATGCAGCAGCAAACTATATATTCTGCAATTTTAGAAGTCTTTTTTTAAAAAATGGAATTTAGGAGGAATGGAAAAGAATCCCAGCAAGAACTTAACTGCACAGAAGGTCCCAGGTTTCTGCCAGTCAGAGTAGACAATACTGAAATAGAGTGACTGCTAGTCCGACTTGGAATCTAAGTATGGTCAGTCTCCCTCCCTTCTTTAATCCATCCACCCACTCACCCTCTCTCTTTCTTTCTCTCCCTTTCTCACTTTTAGTTCGTGTTCTCCCCATTTCAGTAGTAGACCAAGCCAGCTTGTAGTAGTGGTTAGGAGTGTGGACTTCTAATCTGGCGAGCCAGGTTCGATTCTGCACTTCTCCACATGCAACCAGCTGGGTGACCTTGGGCTCACCACAGCACTGAGAAAGCTGTTCTGATCAAGCAGTGATATTAGGGCTCTCTCAGCCTCACCCACCTCACAGGGTGTCTGTTGTGGGGAGAGGGAAGGGAAGGCTGTAAGCCGCTTTGAGCTTCCTTTGGATAGAGAAAAGTGGCATATATGAATCAATGCTTCTTCTTCTTCTAAACTGATAGACCTGTCAGTAGGCTTGATTTAGCTTAAAAATAATGTTCACAGGTGCAAGGCTTTGCAAAATCTTGTTGTTCCTCCATTATATACAAGACACTAGGAGCAGCAAGTCCCACCTGGAAGTTCTTTTGCTTCTTTTGTGGCTGAACAGTCCACTGACCTTAGATCTCTGCTCCATTCAGTACTCTGAGGTATGTAACCTTCTGAGTCTCTGCCTGGTGACACAGTAATCTTACACATTAAACCTCTGGAGGGGTTTCTCTCTTACTTCTCCTTCCATACACTGCCACCAACTGGTCATTTTAGGAATTATCTGCCAAGAAGGTCAGTACTCCCCAGCTTCCCTTCCATGTCGCCATTCTAAGGCATTGCCTTGTACCCATGTCTTCTGCTACTGAAGATACAGTTACCGCAGGGATGGTGACTGCTGCTCTTCCCCTTGTGTCTGGTTTAAATAATGTGCTCCATGGAGGCCAGTGTGGTAAGGAGAATGACTACCATCATTTAAAACCATAATAATGTATTAAAAGTAAAAAGTCCACACACACACACACACACACACTCTTGCACAGTAATGGAATGAACAAGGAATGCAGAACAAAGATGGATGCATACAGTTCCCCCCTCATGCTATGCATGCTCCAGGTGGTCTTAGTCTAAGGCAGGCTCTTTAACTTAGGATCTACTGTGTTTTGAAAGCTCACCATTATCTTGAAGACTTCATCCAGACGGCTGGTCTTTGTCTGCTCTCCATGACAAAGGCTCAAGTGTAAGAGCTCCTTTCTCCAGATGGAATCAGCCTAAATAGACCCTTTCCATCCATGCCAGGGGATTTTTTCTTTCTGTAGGCCCACCCTTTGTGGTTCAAATAATCCTGTCTTGAAATTAACAGGAAGATATAATTTACACTCTCATACCCCCAAGAACCTTATCAATTTCTAAGTATTACATTCTAACTCAGATGTGAGCTGGTCATTTCATTGTCCCTGGATAGGATAATTATTAACATTTCCTATGTTTTGAGGGCTGGTACTTGAACAGGGCTTAGGAGCAATTGACTTCCTCTCTCCTGACTCTCTTCTGCCAGGAAAGAAAAAAATGAAACATGAACTTAAAAATGTGTGTGTGTGTGTGTGCATGTGAAGCCCAAACCTTGAGGTAAAAAGACACTTCTCCATAGGGGTAATTATGAGGAGGATGGAGTTTTAAATTTTACACTAAATATTATCTTTTGGAGGCTGTCATGGTAAGACAACAATGCTTGAACCTCTCCCAATTCTGACTTGCTTTGATTACCTTTATATTGCAGGGCGAGGGGAGGGGGAGAAAGAGAAATCCCAGAAAGTAAGATTTTATTCCCCCTCCCTTTTGTTTTGGGAATTAAGTCTCATTATTTTTGAGCAATTTTTCTGGAATTGCAGCTGAACATCCTATTGGACCATAGGGAATGGACAAGAACAATTTTAAATGGTTTGGTAGATGCAGCTGTGATGAACTGCACTTAAAAAAAAATTAGAAGTATTTTACAAACAGTTAAAGGACCATGAGTGGTTAATTCTTCACAAAGCCAAAAAACTTTGAGTGTCAGGCTCTTCCAAGCAACCTGCTCGGTTAGCATTAGTTGTGCAGGGAAAGACCCAATGCTGAGGAGGATTCAGTCTGGTTTTAGTCCTAGCTGAGAAGAGTAGAGTACTGACAGTTTCAGAATTCAGTCCTGACTCAGAGCTGTTTAAAACAAACAGGAGATCTGGGGGGAAATTGGCAAGGATGAGCGGGTAGTTAGACAGGGCCAAAGAAAGGGGATAGATCTTCTAGTGAGAGGAGAATCTCCCTTCCAGTCAAACAGGGAGTTAGCTCTGAAGAATTTGGATACTGGAAAGAGTGTACTACCCTTCTGGAAATCAAAAGAGGCAGAATACTCAAAGAAAGCATACTAAATTGTTTGGAAAAACACTGCAACAAAAGCCTCTCAACATAAAGATTTCTGTAACTGATAATAGCTTAAGAAATTTGGAATATAAAAACTTCTCAAGTGCCATTTAAGTTGTATAAGTAAAAGGGGACTCCCATTCCTCCCCTTGGGTTCCTGAGCTGAGCAAACCGCCAAAGTATTATACCCTAAAAGGGTGTAGAATTCTCCAGGGAAGTCAAAAACAGATAAATAGAGTGGTTCAATCATGGAAGGGAAGTAAAAATGGAGGCAAAATCTTGCCTCTGAGGGAGGGAGGGAAGTGGACTGGAGCCATCATAGGAGCAATGGCACAATGCCAATATTAATTTCCAACTCTCAAGAGCTGAAGAGGGGGAGAGAGAGAAAGAATAGGAACCATAAAGCCAAAACAAGGAGAGCTGGTGTGGTATGGGGCTAGCATGCTCAAAAAAGCCTGCTAGAGATACTAGTTAAAGCAGGGGTAGCCAAACTGCGGCCCTCCAGATGTCCATAGACTACAATTCAATGGAATTGAATGGACATCTGGAGGGCTGCAGTTTGATTACCCCTGAGTTAAAGTACTGAGAAGCAAGAATCCTGAGTTTGAATTCTCACTCATCCATAAAACTCCCGGTGGCTGATTCTATCACCTCTGGGCTGGGAACTACCTGGAGGCTGGAGGTGGAGCTGGAAATGGGTGGGGAGGGACCTGAGTGGAATATAATGCTATGGAACCTACCAGTCAAAGCCTTCATTTTCTCCAGGGGAATGGATCTCTTTAGCCTGGAGATGAGCTATGACTGGAGGGGATTCTCCCCATGTCCCCGCTGGGGATGGCATCCCTGGTGAAATTTCCCTCTTTTGTTTCTTTTGGTATATATATTTGGTCAGTGTTTTTAGTTCTCTGTTTTTTGCTGTTGCCGTGCAGATTCATGTGTGCTGCCTTTGCCTGCCATACAGATTTTTAAAGAAATTAGATGGCATTTGTGTGTGTGCCATTTGCTTGTTTGTGCCTGTACTTTGAGGGCCATGCTCAGAACCCAATATTAAAACTGTTTAACCAGATATTGAGGTTGAAACACAGCTCATCAATCTTTAAACCAATTAAAGAAATACTAATGGTAAAATATAGCTTGTCAGTAAGTAGTTGCAGCCATAAAGCATCAGAAGCAATTCCGTAGTTGTCTCTGTGTCTATATACGTTCCGACACACACAACAGCAATCTCCAAAATAAATTTTCTTTAAAAAGTTATGGCAGAATAAAAAAAGCTAAAAGGCAGGACCAAAATCCTCTCTTCAAGAAATGGACTAACCTTGCCTCAAGAACTGGATAAATAAGAAACTTTTGAGTTGGTTCCAGAAACAAAAGTCAGACTGGGAATTCTGATTGTAGAAATGATCCCCTACCATGGGAAAGGTCCTGTATGTAGCATTGACAGGAGAAATTCTCTTAATTCCTGTTTGCCAAATCTCTCATCAACATCCATCAAAACACTTCTTTTCCTCTTTTCTTTTTTGAGAATTGTGGAATCAGTACTTCAGTGGGGTACAATGCCATGCAGACCACCCTCCAAAGCAGCCAGTTTCTCTAGGGGAACTGAACTCTGTAGTCTGGAGATGAGCTGTAATTCCAGGGGATCCCTAGGCCCCCCTCTGAAGGCTGGCACCCCTAAATCCATCTTCCAAAGCAGCCATTTACTCCAGGGGAACTAACCTCTGTCATCTTTAGTCTTTGCTTTAGGATGCTTAGGGCTGATCCTGCGTTGAGCAGGGGGTTGGACTAGATGGCCTGAATGGCCCCTTCCAAATCTATGATTCTATGATTCTATGATTCTATGATCTGGAGATGAACTGCAATTTCAGGGGCTCCCCAGGTCCCACCTGGAAACTGGAATCCCTAAATTCCCCCTCCAAAGCAGCCCTTTTCTCTACTGATGAGCTGTAATTCCTGGGGATCCCCAGGTCCCACCTAGAAACTGGTGTCCCTAAATCCCCCCCTCCAAAGCAGCCCTTTTCTCCATGGGAACTGATGAGCGGTAATTCCTGGGGAACCCTAGGTCCCACCTGGCAGCTGGCATCCCAACAGCCACATAGTGAGTGAGGCCACTGTCACTTGTAATAGGGCAGTCAACTCCAGATGGGGAAATACCTGGAAATTTAGAGTGGGGAGCCTGAGGAGAGCGGGGTTTGGAGAGAGGAAGGACTTCAGTGAGGCCATATAGTTCCCCTTCAGGCCATATAGTTCCCCTTCCAAAGAGGCTGATCTCTATGGGCAGAGGATCTCATAACCCATAGGTAGACTATCCCCCCCTCTCTGGGAATGAAGTCTTTTATAACAGGGGTAGTCAACCTGTGGTCCTCCAGATGTTCATGGACTGCAATTCCCATGAGCCCCTGCCAGCGTTTGTGGACAGGGGCTCATGGGAATTGTAGTCCATGAACATCTGGAGGACCACAGGTTGACTACCCCTGTTTTAGAAGACCCTCAGTTACAATGGCTGGGGGCATGTCAAGGTGCTTTAAAGTGAGAGACCCAAGGCAAGAATGATCAAACAAGCTAGGTCTGCTGGTCTTCAGGGGCAGCCTGGTTTTATCTATGAATTACAATATATCTCCAGGCCACAGAGATCTGTTTTCCTGAAGCCAAGGGCAGTTTTTTTTGGGGGGGGGAGGTGACTCTATGGCATCAGATCCCTTCCCTCCACAAACTCTGCCCTCGCCCCAGCTGTGCCCAATGTCTCCAGGCATTTCCCAACCCAGAGTTGGCAACAGGAAACATTGCCACCCCACCCAAAAAAGAGGGTCATACCCAGCCCTGCCTAGGTGGTGCTTGTCTGTCCAATGTCACTGAGCACTCAGATGCCCAGGAGAACATTCGGAACACCAACTGGTCAGGCATAAGTGGAAGCAGGATTTGGCCCGGTAAGGCTAAGTAACCAAAGGTTTTAAGCAATACTTTTTTGGTTCTCCTCCCCCCCCCCCACTACACAAACACTTCTTTTAAAAACATAATATCAGCTGTGAGTCCCTGTAGAAACTGAGCCACATTAGGCAGCAAACAGATGTGAAAGTTCTGGACTGGGTTTGCTTTGGAAAGAAGCAATGAACTTTGTGTTCTAGATGCAGCCTAAGAAAGGAGACTGGGATCTGTCAAATGGGTTTTCAGAGCAAGGTCAGAGAAAAGGCAGTTTGCGGTCCATTAGAGGAAAAAGGGTATCAGCTACTGGCTCAGTCCATCTTGGCTCTTTATCATTTCCTTCAAGGCCATACTAGCCATGATGCAGAAATGTCTTCAAACTCTCCCTTTAAATAATAATGAAAAAGAAATCCAGTGCAACTGATTGAGGCTTCAAATGTGATTGGCATGGACTGCAGGGTGGGGTGTGTGGGGGTATTTAACCCTTCCTCTACAGGCTACTTTCCAGATCAAAATTGCCAATCCTTTAGCCACTTCCCGATTTCAAGGCAAAAAGATGCAGGCTCCGCACAGGCAGTTCAATTGTCAAGTCAAGGACAATGAGCCCTGACCTGGATAGCCCAGGCAAGTCCAATCCTGTCATCAGTTGGAAACGAAGCAGGGCTGATTGGGCTAGTATTTGGATGGGAGTCCTCCAAGGAACTGGGTGACAGTTCCTCCAAGGAGCACTAGGGTTCCTGATGCAGAAGCAGGAAATGGCAAACCACCTCCAAACGTCCCTTGCCTGTTTGCCAGACAATCCTTGGATTTCTTGGCTACACAACACAGACCATACAATGAATGAATGAATGAATGAATGCTGCTAGTGAGGTGGGACAAACACTAGTGCCATGGCATTGTGTTACATATCAAGTGCTTCTAGGACAGAAGAAAACACATGGCTAGCGACTGCATTGGGAGCAGTCCTATATTTGCCATAATCTCAAGATCCACTACAACTTCACGGGTTTTGTTTGCTGAAAAATTGTACTGTAATCAGAACCAGATCTGCTGATCTGGGTCTGATGAAGGCTTCCAAAGAACAGCCCTGATTCTTTTCTGGGTCAGGAAATGGCATTGATTCTTTTGCTGGGTTCAGGCTTAGCTAAAACCTGCAGTCCAAACCGACAAGAATCTGTTTACAAAATTTATCCCAACTTTGTCACAGAAATAAACTGAAATCCCAAATGATGAAAACCATAAAGCAATTGTATTGTGGGCACTTAGAAGTATTTATGGGGATGGGGAATTAAGGGAAATATCAGTAACATCATTACTCTAAATACAAATAAACAGGCTGGCCACTTGGGTAGATGTCAAATGTCACAGAACCGGTTAAGCTCTCTGTGAATCTAAAGGGAGTGTGCAGAAAATTATGGTTCCTTTAACAATGACAAAATAGCCTTGTGAGGACTGAGCATGCTTCAGAGGGAAAAGAAAGCTGAGAGTAGTGGAGTGTCAAAGAAAAAGAGAGAGAGAGAGGAAAGAACAAGGGGCTTTTCTGCATGCCATAAATTTAGCATCATGTTTACCACCTGAAGACGCTATATTCTGGCCACTCCGTATGATGTAGCCAACCTCTTATGTCTGGCCAGCAAACTGCTCACAACATCCGCTATTTTAAAGTGTGAGTTGGTGAATCCCAAAAAGTGGATTCACCAACCTAAAAAGCACTATCCCCTGGTGGACAACCAGCAGGGGGATTGCTGGAGTCAAAGAAGCGCTACCTCCGCCTCCAATGTCCCGCCTTTGCACCCGCCTCCCTCTCCCCAGTTCCAGGGATGGGAAGTTATTTTTAAAAATGGAGAACTGGTTGGCAGGCCAAAGCGAAGCAAGACTAAAGCACCTTGCTCTCCCCTCTCGCATTTCCAGCAACTAGTGAGGAGTGTAAGATGTGTGAAAAGCACCCAGAAACATTCAAGTCAGCTTGAGAGATCTGGAGTGCCATTGAGTTGCCATTATTTCTCATGCTTTGCCATACAGCAGGCTTCACGTGATAATGACCAATGTGCAGAAAAGCCCAAGAAATCAACCTGAGATTTTAGCATCAGAGAATTTTTAGAATCCTGATCAGAGAGGATTATTTTTTTTTGGGGGGGGGAGTAGATTTCCAAACTTCCCCCCTCACACTTCCCCACAAGGTGCTGGTGATACTGCTGATGACTGGGGGAGCGGCAACATTTGCAGAATCACATGAAGTTAAAAAAAATAGTATTAAATAAAATTGAAAAACTTTAAAAGATCATAAATGGACTCCGGGGAATGGTAGAGGACAGGAAGGCCTGGAGGATTATTGTCCATGGGGTCGCGATGGGCTGGACATGACTTTGCACCTAACAACAACAACAACGAGACTACACCACAAGATCCCAGCCTCTATTTAGGTTTGCCCAGGTGTTCTAGCTTTCAAGGGGAAAGTAAGCCAGAGGAAGCCACAGCAACCACAACTAGGGATATGTGCTTCAGGCTGCCTTGGCCGAAAACCTTATGAAATTCTGGGCCCTGTAACACAACCAAAAGGAGAAGACCAAAAGGCAATCCAAGGACTTAGCCCAGGTCAAAGCACATGTTCCAAGGGCAAGGTCTAAATGCAATTCAAGGGTTAGTTAATGAGGTTGCAGAATTCAGTCTCCAGCTGGTCTAGCCCATCCTGTACCATCAGCAAAACTGCCAAACCAACTCACTGCAGCCTTATCTAGGGCATTTCCCTGCAGATGAGGCTGGTCCCACATCAAGCTCCTTTACACAAGCTGAGTGAGCTTCTTTACTCAAGAGGAATGGTGGAGGTTAGAACCTGCAATGACTTATTGGTTTCTCCTGGCAAGGGGAAGCCTTAGGCTGCCAAGTGTACACTCCTGAACCTGGTCAGAATGGATGGCCTTATAATGACTCAGACCTTTGGTCCGTCAAAATCAATATATCTACTCAGACTGGCAGTTGTTCTCCAGGGTCTCAGCAGAAGTCTTTCATAGCACCTACCATCTGATTCTTTTAACAGGAGATGCTGGGAATAGGGATGTGCACTAATCAGACCACTTTGGGTTTGGAAGAACCCACCTTGGGCCAGTATAAGCTCGGCTGAAGTGGCTGCTCTCATTAAAGTGCTCCAGTGGGCAGGCAATAGCCACGCTGCCATGGTGGGCATGGAGCTTGCTTTGGGGGGGGGGGAGGAAAAGCAAGGGCCAACCTCCCCCTCCTCAAAGCTCGCCCTCTCCAACTCCAGGGCAGCTCCTGCCCCGGCTCAGCCTCACCCGGGTAGCAGGGTGATGTGTCGCAATCCCTGGCAGAATGGCAGGATGCTCTCCCCCATGGCACACTTACTCTGTGGTACTCAGGGGAGGTGTCAGCCATGGAGGCTACTGCTTGTGTCACCCCTCCAGCAGACAGGCAGAGAAATGGGAGTGCTTCTCTCCAATTGGGGGTTGGGGGATAAGCCCCAGGTGAGGGAGGGAGGGAGGGAGTGGTGGCAGCAGCAGCAGCCCGGGCAGGGAGCGGGCCAGGGTGGGGCTTCACTGGAGGAACTTTGCTACAGGCAGGTGTGCGTGCACCAAAGCAAGCCAAAGCGTGCAGAAGCATGCTTTGGCTCTGTCTCCCTGTGGGATTTTATGTGTCAGACTGTATTCAGTCGATTTTTCTTCGAATCAACCATGCTTCAGAGATTTTTCAACCAAAGCAGTCTGCAGTGCACATCCCTAGCTGGGAATTGAACATGGGACTTTTTGCATGCCAAGCACATACTCTACCATTGAGCAACAGTTACTCCAAGCCTCAGTCTTTGTCCTCTGTCTTCTCTGCTCCAGGGATCCTTCACAAGACTGTGATGGGTATGACAGTGGATGTGACCATGTTGGAACCTCCTGGCTTGAAGGTCCTTGTGAATCAGAGGACAGCACCTGTGCTAACTTAGGGTCCATTTGGGGAGGACTTGAGATGCTGAACTCAAGGGAAGGTCTTCCAAGGCATGGCCTCCTCCTTCAATGAAGTCACATATTCCCATGTTAAACCAGGTTGGCCAATTACCCTCAACAACCTAAAGGAGGATGTCAGATGGTATGGTATAGCTGAATCCTGTCAGATCAAAGAAGCTAACAAAAAACAGGTTGGAATTTGTCTGCTCATACTATTTTTGTGAACTCTTGTTGTTTTTGGAATCGAATTCTCAGAAGCTAAGCAGGGTTGGTATTTGGATGGTGGGCCACTAAGGAAGGCAGTGGAAAACCACTCTTGTTTTCCATTTCCCTTGCTGAGATCCATAGGTCAGTGGTAATGATGGCACATATGCACATAGGGAAACAACCTAAAGTAGCATTCTGCTGTTAGAAGAAGCAAGAGGAGATGGGAAATGATGTTCTGAAACCCCAAGGGTTGGGATGGAGGAAAAGTGGAGACAACAGCCGAGGGAGGCGGAACGAAAGTCAGCGACACTAGGATGGAAAAGAAAACAGGAGCCAGAAAGGGATGATCCAGATGCACCAAAGGGAGGAAGACAACTGGAAGAGCCTCTGCTTTGCCTGCATATAGTCCCAGTTTCAATTCTCAGCGTCTCCAGTTGGACCAGGCATTAGGTGGTGTGAAAGACCTCTGCTTGGAACCCTGGAGAGCAGCTGCCTGTCTGAGTTGACAGTATGAACAGAGATCAGTTCTCCTGGAGAAAATGGCTTCTTTGGAGGGTGGACTCTATGGCATCGTGCCCCACCCCAGCGAGGTCTCTGTCCTCCCCATCCTCCATCCCAAAATCTCCAGGAGTTTCCAAACCTGGTCCTGGCAACCCTATCCCTTCATCCTCCTCCTGACACCAGGGGACAGCTCACACTCCTGTACCCATCAAAACCAATATGATGTACCAGTGGGTAGATTTTGCATAAGTCACAGGGTAACAGTAGGTCAAGTCCGTCACATGGCTTACCGGAAGCATGGGCTCCTTCTGTCAGCTTGTCTTCCTACGATACACTTTGGGTCCAGGATGGGAGGTAACAATCGGCTTTCCTCTCTCTTTGCTTTAACTAGCCTTGCTCCCTTGCTGGAAACAGCTCATGTGGTGACCAGAAAACTGTATACAACCATATGTGTCTCTCTAGCTGGTTCCCCCGGCACATCAACCTTGACTATGGCTAAACGGTTATGATCCAAGTAAGTCATATTCCCAAGCAGCTGCACTGACCGTATCCCAAATCCCAGCCTGAAACTTTGGACAGGATTGAGTGATATACAGAAGTCCTTTTGTTTGTCAGACTGTTGCTTTTCACTCAGCTGCCCCCGGGCCATAATAGCCAACCATAACCAGAGACAAAAACAGAACGCAGCAAGCGTACTATGTGTAGGAATGGATAGTCCCCCACCCCCCTTCCAGGGTTTGCTTTGGGAATCGAAGAGGTTAAAAGAGAGTAATATGGACTTATTCCCACCCAGCTCTAGCATTTTCCCATCCATTTAGTTTAATTTTTCCCTTTGGAGATAGGAATAAACTGAGGCAGACGGAGGGGAGAATATTTGACTCTCTCTTTCGCTGATCTGCAAACTTCGTTCTTCTGGGCTGCTCAGCGGGCAGACAGGGAACAAAATTATTTCAAATGTGGGCCTCCAGTGTGAAGCACTGAGGACTCGGCAAAAGCCAAAAATGCTCGTAGCGTGGGGGGTGGGGTGGGAGAGGCCAGCCCTGCACAAGCTTGGACAGATGTGCTGAGGAAAGAGGGTGGGGTCAAAAGACTTTCCCCTCCATCAATGTGGAGGGCAGCCAATCCGGCGGAATGGACCCTTTTTGGGACCTCAATGGTTAGGGAGAGCCCTTGAGGCTCTCTTGGCCACAAAGTGAGTGAGTGAGTGAGTGGGTGAGAGAGAGAGAGAGAGAGAGAGAGAGAGAGAGGCAACCACAGTTCAGGAGATTCAGCCCTTTTCTCTTAATTCAGAGCGTACTTCAAGCTGTGGCACAAGAAATACCCACAAGGAAAAAAAAACTGGGGAAGGGGAGGGGTTGATTGAGAAAAGATCTGAAAAATGCTTGTAAAAACAAAACTGGAGCATGTCGCTGCTGCTAAATTGGTTAGGAAATGAAGAGAGGCAGAAAAAACATGTATGCCCTCCTGCCCTCCAATCTGCAAAAGGAGAAGGGGGCAGAACTGAGAACAAGCAGGTGACATTCCAGTTGGGTTGGTAATTCATAGACGGGGCTTAAAGTTCTCCCAGAACTACAATTGATTGTCAGACTTTAGATCAGCCTTTCTCAATTTTCCAGGCTTTGAGAAACTCCATAAGTGGCACAATCATGCAGAATGTGGTTGGGAAGTATATCTATGTGCATTCCCCGCTCAGGGCCCCTTCCTTTCCCACCAGTTCCAGGCCTGACATTGGCAATTTTGGGGTGGGGGCATGTCAACATGACAATATATGTTTAACAAATGTAAAAATATATTTAAAAATTAATGAACACGCACCCATCAGGATGCTTCTTGTGGTGCAGAGTGGTAAGGCAGCAGACATGCAGTCTGAAAGCTCTGCCCATAAGACTGGGAGTTCAATCCCAGCAGCCGGCTCAAGGTTGACTCAGCCTTCCATCCTTCCGAGGTCGGTAAAATGAGTACCCAGCTTGCTGGGGGGTAAACGGTAATGACTGGGGAAGGCACTGGCAAACCACCCCGTATTGAGTCTGCCATGAAAATGCTAGACATGACCCAGTGCTTGCATAGGGGGTACTTTTACCTTTTTACCCATCAGGAAACCCTTCCAGGACCATCAAGAAACCCAAGCAAGCTTGCTATAGAGATTGGTTCTCCTATAGGAAATGGCTGCTTTGGAGGGTGAACTGTATGGTATGCCACAGATTTGAAATCCCTCCCCAAATTCACAATCCCTCCACTCATTCTGCTTCCAAATCTCCTAGAATTTCCCAGGTCGGAGTTGGCAGTGCTACATCCAAGACAGGAACAAATATTCAGTGTTTACATTCATGGATTTTGAAAATTTCAGGTATATAGCACTTCACAAAGCCATACTTTTCAGGTCTTTCAGGTGCTGAATAAGGAGCATCTCTGTTAGGGATGACTTTGAATTTCACATCCCAGCTCTTCTGACTCCCAAATCCCTGCCTCAACATTACTTCCCACGTATGAACATCCATTTCTTTATTATCATACTCTTTTCAGAGTCCTTGCACCAAATGTCCCCTCTAAAAACAGATATTTCCCAACATTATTTGTTTTTCAATAAATCAGTTGTTTGCCGAAGTTTAGAAGAATGGGAAAATAAACTTGTTGAAGATGTAGTAATGGCAAAATTAACAACTTATTTGAGAAACAGATCAATTTTGAAATTCGAGGAGAGATGGCTTGTCAAACAGGAGAGAAAATGAGAAACAGTTAAAATTATCTTAAAATGTATTGTAACGCATACAAATGTATTATGTTACAGAAGTAGAATGAGTTTTGAATGGTAT
This sequence comes from Paroedura picta, assembly GCF_049243985.1. Lineage (NCBI taxonomy): Eukaryota > Metazoa > Chordata > Lepidosauria > Squamata > Gekkonidae > Paroedura > Paroedura picta. The sequence goes on along the minus strand of NC_135380.1, from coordinate 37,032,725 downwards.
GAAAACAGATTTTGAACAAATATATTATTTTTTCAATTTAAGATTAATAGAGTTTAATAAAACTGGGTATAGGGAAAGTCATGACAACTATATAGAAAATAATGGAATGGAATATGTTGTAATAATGAAATTAACAATATGACTGTAAAGCATATTGGTTATGAAATTAAAAATTTAAATTTGACACTTAGAATGCCTGAAGAAAGAAATATTGTATTTTGTAGAGAATATTCTGAGGATTATAATGCAGCGACTGTTGGGGAGAAAACAGTCTTCATATATATTTGATAATTTATAATAATGTTAACATATTAAGTTTTGCTATGTAGCTCTTCTTTCTTTCTTTGCATCCCTTGTATACTGCTATCTTGGTTTTTTTTAAGATTTATAAAAATAAAACAAAATAAATCAATATTACATATGATAAATGAAGTACATTGTACTGAATATGCCCCCTGAAGGACTTTGTATTCAGCTAATACGAACAGGCTGGTGATCACTGGCCCTCGAGAGGTACGTTTAGCCTCGACCAGGGTTCTGGAATAAACTCCCAGAAGAGCTGCAGACCCTTCAAGAACTAGCTCAGTTTTGAAGGCAGAGTTCTTCCACCACGCATTTGCTTGGTGCAATTTACTAGAAACTTCTGTTATTAGCCCTCTCCTGCAGCCATATCCCCTGGATCTGAGTAATTACGGATGACCATATATAGTCATAGGTAGCCTCTTGTGGCGCAGAGTGGTAAGGCAGCCGTCTGAAAGCTTTGCCCATAAGGCTGGGAGTTCAATCCCAGCAGCCGGCTCAAGGTCGACTCAGCCTTCCATCCTTCCGAGGTCGGTAAAATGAGTACCCAGCTTGCTGGGGGGTGAACGGTAATGACTGGGGAAGGCACTGGCAAACCACCCCGTATTGAGTCTGCCGTGAAAACGCTGGAGGGCGTCACCCCAAGGGTCAGACATGACTCGGTGCTTGCACAGGGGATACCTTTACCTATATATAGTCATATCATCTGATTAATGTTTAACAATTAAAAAAAATGTATACAAATTAATTAACTCCCACCCATTTCAGGGCCATCAAGAAACGCCAGGATTCCATGAAACCCAGCCTGAGAAAGCCTGCCTTATGAGCCTGCTGAAAGGCATTTTGAATATTACACTTCTGTGACTTAAGATGCTGTAGAAAAAAAAAAAGTTTTTTGTGTTGCTGCTGTTGCAGGAGTTCCAACACCCCAGCACAATTGCCATGGGAAAATGAAATATTGCATCATTTTGCTTCCAGAAATAGCTCACAGGCTGTTGAAGACCCAAGAAAAACAAAATCTGCTCTTAGGAATTAGCTGAAATGTTAGATGGACAAAAACAAATCTGAGTGTTTCCCGAAGTACCTCCTTAAAAGCTCCTGACCAAGCAGGTTAGGGTGCCTTCATACGCTGCTGGATTCTGCCATGGAAACATGGCTTTCTATGGGCTTTATGGGCTTTTGAGTACTGGGGTGTTTGATCATTGCAGACCTCTCCTTACCCGTTGTGGCCACCTCTCCCACCCAGTCAGAGTTGCTCAGTTTTTATCAACAACCACAGCAGCTTTCTCCTATCTTCTGTCAACTGCAGCTCCTTGAGAGGGGTGGACTGTGATTTTTATGCACTTATTTTAGTCCAAATTGATGTTGACAGATTTCAAAGAAGGGAGAATCACTGCAGTGCTGGAGAGGCCTCTGGGTCAATGGGAGAGGTCCAAGAACTGCTACATTTTTGAGAATTATCTGTGGACTGTTACATTTGACAGTCATTATTAGTTATTTATTATTTATCATATGGCATGGGTGGTATAGTCAGGAGATCTGAAGATAGTCTGGCAGCCAGGCAAGGGATATTTGGAGGTGGTTGGCCATTACTTGCCTCCACAGCATGATATCTAGTGTTCCCTGAAGGAACTCCATTCAAATCTTGAAGAATCTGAAAGGTTGTCACTTGGAGGAGGGCAGGGCACGATTCCTGTTGGCAGCAGAAGATAGGTTTTGGTTTCAGCTATATGTAAAATGGTACTGGCTAGATCTCAGGGAAAAAAATTCATAGTCAGAATTGTTCAGCAGTGGAACAGGCTGCCTAAGGAGGTGGTGAACTCCCCCTCACTGGCAGCAACTAGGGTTGGATCCAAGGACTCAGATAGAGCATGATCTTCCTCAAGAAATCCTGATAACCAGCATGGTGTAGTGGTTGGCAGAGGACTCTAATCTGGAGAACCAGTTTTGATTCCCGTCTCCTTCACATGCAGCCAAATGGGTCACCTTGGGATAGTCATAGTTCTCTTAGAGCTGTTCTAGCAGAGCAGTTTTGTTAGAGCTCTCTCAGCCCCACCTACCTCACAGGGTTTCTGCTGTGGGGAGTAGAAGGTTAAGTTGCTTGTAAGTCATCTTGGAACTCCGTAGTGAAAAGTGGGGTATAAAAAAGCAGCTCTTCTCTCATTCTTCTTCTGATTGGAACCTTTTGACTGGAGACGTGAACAGCTGAACTTGGGGGCCTTCTGCATGCAAAGCAGTGCTCTACCAATAACCTGTAGTCTGTCCCCCAAAGGTATTTTTGGAGACATGCGGGAAGTGATAAATTTGTCAGACTTTAGGAAGGTTGAGCCAGGTACCTTTAGCCCTTCAGTCTAGTATTCTGTCATCTGAGCTAGTTTGAGGATAACAGGTCCTTTATCAGGATAGAAGAAGAAGAAGAAGAAGAAGAACAAGAAGAAGAAGAAGAAGAAGAGTTGGTTCTTATATGCCGCTTTTCTCTACCCGAAGGAGGCTCAAAGCGGCTTACAGTCGCCTTCCCATTCCTCTCCCCACAACAGACACCCTGTGGGGTGGGTGAGGCTGAGAGAGCCCTGATATCACTGCCCGGTCAGAACAGTTTTATCAGCGCTGTGGCGAGCCCAAGGTCACCCAGATGGTTGCATGTGGGGGAGCGCAGAATCGAACCTGGCATGCCAGATTAGAAGTCCGCACTCCTAACCACTACACCAAACTGGCTCTTACCTATCTTATTCTGTTCAAATTTTTTGTTCTCATGTCCTAGGACAGTGTGCTCTGGCATTGGCTTCCCAATGCTTTGACAAGGGTCTTTCTCAGCTGTGAGAGTTGAAATCCTGTGAATGGGAGGTATGAGAAAATAAAACCTGAGCTCATGCACATATGGGTCATCTGCTCCAAAACAGAATGATGAAGTAGCCCTTTCACGCCCATCAGAGGCGATTGAGTTGGTGGTATGTGTTGCTCTTTGGTATAAGGAGCTGGAATGTCAGTGCAGGACGGAAAGCTGTAAAGGGTCTGGCCTTGCTCAGGATATTGTGCAAACCTCCAGAGATGAAGCCCTACCAACAAATTCAACATCTGTGGCTGAGTGTGTTGTGCACAAATGCAGACCTAGCACCCCGAAAGGCAGTTTTCATGTCCTCATTTGCTCAGCGTATGAGTTCTACGTGCAAACACATTGTACAAAAAAGTACAGTTCTCCACAATAGGGCCAAGCGTATAGCTCAGGGATGCCAAACGTTGACTTTGTGCAAGAGGGATGGTCATCGCTACTGCATGATGGCTACACACATCTTCCAGCTACCATCCGGAGAACATCATGTGATCCATGGCTTCCAGCCAAGCCCTACAACACTACCACATTTGTTCTATTTCCTTGGGCAGGGACTCAAACTTTAAAGGATTCCCATCAGGCATTCTTCAGACTGCAGTACCCACCCAACGAAATACAGAAACAGATCGACAAGGCCTGACTGGGACTTCAGAGAGCTGCCGCCAATCATTGTAAAAATATTGCAATAGATGGGCCAGTGCTTTGATTCAGTATTGGGCAATTACTTATATAGCTTGCAAATGATGTGTTTTCCCTTCTAAGCACTCCGTGAGTGAAATATGGGCTAGAAATGATAGCTAATCAGGATGCCAGAGGATCATCTAAGGCAGCATCTGGCAACCTGGCACCATTTTGGAAAGCTGTACTTTTTCCTTAATGTGTTTTATTTGCACGTAAAATGCATATGTTGAACAAATGAGGATGTAATTGGCTTTCCATCGGGATAAGCTTGCATGTAAACACCATGTGTGCTCATAGAGATGCCTCCTCCACCTTTTGATGTCTATCAGCATGAGGAACAGAGGCCCCTCATTTCGATGAGCAAGTGATCAGAAAAGGCCTCCACCAGATTTCTACCTGGCTTTTCCAAGTGCTGGAGTTTCAGCGGCTACTTCATTGCAATGCTGCACTTGAGGTGTTTTTGTTTAATGTTCTGGTGTGCCATGTGATCGCTCCAGTTCTTGTTGATTGCTCTTGTCATTTATCACAATGAGAATTGACCGGAAGGTGAGGAATGGCTGAGCAGGCACCCAAAAAGATTGCCAGTAAATCCGATAACAGGTGTAGAAAGGGAAATGCAGAGGAACAGAACTGCAAGAGGTAATTCCATTTCTGTTTCTCCATCCACATAACTTTCTAAGAGAATTTCTGAAGAGAATTTTCTTAATATAAATGCAGCACAAGTTGAAAATATGTTTGAGAATGCTGATGGCAAACATGTTAAGCAAGCTCAAGCTTACCTTGACCAATGTCCTTGTCTTGACATACGGTTTCACATTGCAGGAGTTTGTATAAAGAATTATAAGTTATGCCCAGAAAAACACTACAACTACCATGAACATTCATATTTGTCTCCAGGTCAAATCAGTTGCCTTTTCCTTTGCTATTTTTTTAAATTGAAGGAAGGTCTTATGTAAGAAATACTGTGTTGAAACAAGTCTTGGGGCATTTCCGCACATTAGTAAAAATGCCCACAGAATGGCAAAGTGTCCCACCCTGTCTCTCCTCACCTTTTTGCTGTCTCGACTTTCTCTGCCTTCTTTTTGCACATCTTACCCTCCTCACCTGCTGCTGGTAGAGGCGAAAGAGAGTAATTCGCTTAATAAACGTCTAATAAACAGCTGCCAATCTATTCAGCTGCCAATCTATTCAGGCAACCAATCCCCTTCCTCCGTATTCTGACACAATTTAAAGGTCCCGTGATGCCCATTAATTTTTTCTTTTAAAAATCATACTTCTCCATTGCAATGTCTATGCATAGAATCATAGATGCATAGTGCTTTTGAATACCACCCATTATGGGATCACGAGTAGGCTTGTGCAAAAAGGGCCCGATTTGGCCATTTTGGCTTTGGCACCTATGGAAGTCAATGGAAGTCAATATAAGTCAATATAAGTCAATATAAAGGGAATGTCAGCATTCCCACCTTTCCCGGGGCCTTGGGGGGTGGGGGTTGAGGTACAGCCTCCAAACTTCAGGGTAGCTCCAGGAGGCTCTTCCCTGACTCCCCTCCAAATTTAAAAATGATTGGTCCAAGGGGTCCATGCTTAGGGGCTCCAGAAGAGGGTGCCCCCATCCCTCCATTATATCCAATGGAGATGATTCTTCTTGCCTCTCTTTTAGTACTATAAGATATTCCAATGTAAGATTTTTGCACTTGTGTTGGGGGAAATGACAATTCCTATGATGCAGTGTGACAGCATACATGCATGCATGAATTGTAACTTGAGAGAGCCAGTTTGGTGTAGTGGTTAGGAGTGCGGACTTGTAATCTGGCATGCCAGGTTCGATTCTGCGCTCCCCCACATGCAACCAGCTGGGTGACCTTGGGCTCGCCACGGCACTGATAAAACTGTTCTGACCGGGCAGTGATATCAGGGCTCTCTCAGCCTCACCCACCCCACAGGGTGTCTGTTGTGGGGGGAGGAATGGGAAGGCAACTGTAAGCCGCTTTGAGCCTCCTTCGGGTAGGGAAAAGCGGCATATAAGAACCAACTCTTCTTCTTCTTCTAACTGAATTTCATAGTCCTGCCATTTTGACTTTAAAAAATTCCTATTTCAATTTTGTTTTTACCCTCTGGAAATAGCCTTTATTTTCTGTTTCCTCTTCATGATTTTTCCCTGTTAAAAGCAGCACATTTTTTCAACATTGTATTTTTGTTACATTGGCAAAAAAAAGCATATCCACAGTATCCATAATGTGAAAACCAATAATTCGGTACAGTACAGAACCTGCTCTTCATAAGTATTCTGGGCCTAGGCAGTTCAGGGCTTTGCACATTAGGACCTGTGGAAGGGAATCATCCAGCAGAGGCACTGGGAGAACTGAAAGAAGCATTCATTGGTTTGTTGTATACCAGCACGAAAGAATGTAATTAATATACAGGAAAGGAAGAAAAGAACCAATGCGCTTCGTTTTCCGATCTAGAGGCCCATCTGGGAAACGCAAAAGGAGGCAATCTCAGATCAAATTTAAAACACATTCAGAAAAAAAAATCTTTGTCCATAATATGACAATCTCAAATTTCTCATCTCTCCTACTTCAACCCAAAGACCTCCCCCCCCCTCTCTTTTCAGTTTTCATGAGGAATCTGCAGGCTTTGGTTTGACAGTGTGGCTCTGCTGTCCAATGATATCACAATCTCTCTTTTCAATAGGAATCAAGACAGCGAAGAAAAGAAGTTGGATCCGCACCCAAAATGACTACACACATCAAAGAGATCCCTGTCGGAGGGGGCAGGCTGTTATTCACACATGGGCAGATGCTGAACCTCTGCACAAATGCTTTGTTTTTGTCTTGAAGACTTGTTTGCCCCGCTGCCAAGAAACCACTGGATGAAATCCTGGAAGAGAACTCGTGTTGCTAACACCCTCCTGAAAACACACAAAACTCTTAATGTGAGTTTCGGGGGGGGGGGTTGTCACTTGGTCCATGTGGCAGCATTTTGAGTTGTTCATCACCCTCGGTTTTTGAACCTTTTCTTTTGGAAGTTAAATCCCAACAGCTGGAGATTCACTGAGCAAAACTGTAATTAAAGTCTCTTGTATATAAACTGATCTTTTGAAAGAATGAATTGATGTCAAACTTTCCCCAGCACCCGAGATGTGAAGGTCTAGAGTGGGCAGGTCTCTCCCTCCCTCGCTAATTCTCTTACTTTCTGAAAAGCCAAGCCTTTGAAAATATCCATGGACATGTCTGAACATGCCCGAACTTGTCGAGAGGATATCGGAGTCACCCTTCTTAAGCAAGGCAAAATCATTTCCTGTATTTCCGCTAGAGTGATGCTATCAGAAGAGAGGAAGGAGGAAGGGAGGGAGGCAGCCCCCTGTGAAATCAGGGCAGTAAAGAAGCTGCAATGTATGGAGGGGATGGCCGAGTTCCACACAATCTCATCCGATCTGGGAAGCTAAGCAGGGTCATAGCCCTGATTAGTACTTGGATGAGAAAGCACCAAGGAAGTGTGGAGTTGCTGTGCACTTCTGTCTGTCTCTAGCCTTGTAAATCCTTACAGTGTAGGGTTGCCACATCCAGGTTGGGAAACTGCTGGAGATTTGAAGATAGAGCCTGGAGAAGACAGGGGCTTCAGGGGGATACAATGGTACAGAGCCCTCCCTTGATAGCATTCATTTTCCCAGGGTGAATGCTGCAGTCTGGAGATGAGCTGTAATTCCAGGAGGTCTCTATGTCCCTCCTCGAGGCTGGCATCCCTACTTCAAGGTCACCAAAAGTCAGGTGCAACTTGATGGCACTCTCCACCAGCATGGAGAGATCTAACCCAGGTGCCACCCCAAATCCAATAGCATGGTGTATTGGATGCATGAGTTAAACATCTACCCTCCCTGCAACTGTTGATATTCATTTGAGACATTTGCAGATCATTGTCTATGAAATATCTCTATCCTTTTTTTTGCACCTTGTTTTTACCTTTGGCACTTATCTTATTACCAAGGTCTGACAAACCTCATGTCTCTCTCTATAGACAGCAAAATTTTGTGCCTATACGATTCAAGCCTGCTGGAAGGAAACCATACACTTTAAACTTTTTTTTAATGATGACTAATTTTATTCTCTACATGCCCAAACATGTTTTAAATCTTATTGTTTTACTATTTTTAATTTTTATATCCTGGTTTGTGACCATATAAATTAAGTAAGTAAGTAAACAAACAAACTAACAAACTAATCTTTAACTTAGTTGCTCTTATAATATTTGAGCAGTGGACTCCTGGTTGGAGCCAATCCATCCTCTGTTTCCAGTCTACGAGCCAATCAGGACATCCTGATTGGCCCGTGGACCGGAAACAGGTCAGACCAGCCCCCAAAAATCCTGGTGAGGGGCAGCCTGGCGCATTTGGGCCAGTTTATCCATGTAGCACATGCAGCATGTGCTATTAGCCTCATGCTTCCCTGGGGCCCTACACAATGCTCCCCCCAATGGATCAGGTATGTAGCCTCTCTCCTGCCCCCTTTTCCTTCTTTAAGGACACTGAGAGTAACACCCTTCTACCCTCACTCTGGCTGCTCCTGCTACAATTGTAATATGCTAGGGCCCTGCAAATCCTTAACTTGGCTCTGATATTATGGGCTCCATGAATCCTTAAACCATTACTCATGTTGGGGATGAGTAAACAGTTGCTCAGTGAGGTCCCCTTGGAGAAGTAATTCTGTTGATTTCAAAGACAAGGTAGAGAATGTCCTCCTGAGAATGTAGAGAATGTCCTCCTGAGCCACAGCAGTGATTGGCATGAGGCAACATTCTAAAGGACAAAAAAAAGGGAAGGGGGAAAGAATGGAAGTAGACAGACTGTTTCGTGGATGGGTTTAGAAATAAGTAGAATAACTAGGCCTTATCTTCCAACTCCTTTAACTCCATTATTGGGCTGTTGTTGCTTTTGGTAGCATTAACTTCAGTAGATCAGCGATGAGTAAAAATTGGTTTCATGAAAGATCTAAGCACACAGCCCCCAAACCATTTACTCATGAGTTGTCCTATTAACGCCATGATTGAGTAATCTGCATTAAGTGGCTTTGGGACTACTGCCAAATCTAGACGCTAGCTTCTTTCTGGAGATGAAGAATAGACAAGATTGAACGTATTAAAACTTCCCCACTTAAAATTGGCTTGATGAATGGTGGCATTGACCCGAAGACCCTTTTTATTTGTCCACACTGTTGGCTGTTGTTTATACGGTTGGTCTTTGAGCACGTTATCTGTATGCTGATGATGCTAGCAATGTTTTGTCTAGAGACCCCATTTAGTCCCTGAGGATGCTGGAAAGGGACCATGGTTTGCACACACAGACCCCAAGTTCAATCCCTGACACCGACAGTTAGAAGGTCTCAGGTGGCAAGTGGGGGAAACGTTTCTCTTATTGAGAACCGGGAGCACTGCTGCCACTCAGAATGGAAAATAGTGAGCTATATGGCCCAAGAGTCTGACTCATTAGGAGACATTTTTATATATTCATCCAGCCTGCTTCTGTTCAATTCCCACCACTGGGGGGGGGGGGCTGTGAAAAACACATTTTTTTGTTCAGGATCATGGTGATACTATGGGTTGAGATGTTCGTATTTAAATGGTGCCACCAATCTGCATGGTGCTATTAAGATTTCCCAGATCATTTTTGGACTTAAAAAAATTGCCTCCAGAGTATCCCCTGTGCAAGCACTGAGTCATGTCTGACCCTTGGGGTGACGCCCTCCAGCGTTTTCATGGCAGACTCAATACGGGGTGGTTTGCCAGTGCCTTCCCCAGTCATTACCGTTCACCCCCCAGCAAGCTGGGTACTCATTTTACCGACCTCGGAAGGATGGAAGGCTGAGTCAACCTTGAGCCGGCTGCTGGGATTGAACTCCCAGCCTCATGGGCAAAGCTTTCAGATGGCTGCCTTACCACTTTGTGCCACAAGAGGCCTCCAGGGTATGCTGGTCTTAATTGAACTGACAGAATTTTAATGGGAGTTTTATTGGGGTAAATGTTTTGTTCCTTGCCATGAGCTGCTTTGGGGGAGTGGCAGGATAGAAATCGATCAATCAATCAATCAATCAATCAATCAATCACTTTAAAGTGGCCAGGTTTGGATAGATGGCATTTAGGTCTCTGGATTAAATAAGGGAAGGATTGATTTAATTCTGTATTTTATGTATTTTAAGCTGTTTTATATCCTTAACACTATTTTGCTCCCTTATATATTTGGGAAACATTCTCCTGGGAGGAGACTGTCCGGGGCCCTGTCAGTCCAGGTCCACCCTGACTGGCCCTCCCCCTCCAGCTCCCACCCTCCCTCCTTACTTGCTAGAAGCCTTGTGGCTGTGGCCTTCATTATCACCCAAGAGGAAAAAGGCAGCGACAGGGGTTTGTGGCCCACAGGTACACTCCTGATGGGAGGGAGCTGGGGGCGGAGTTTGGAGCCTCAGTGAGCTACAATGCCCTGTTGCCTCTGCCAGGGGGGGGGGTTAACTTCCCACTCCTTTTAGCCCCAAAAGCGGTCTCGCCACGGTAACAGTGCTTCCTGGGCCAAAGGGAGCCTCCAGTGGCAGTGCCGCCGGGGGGGGGGTGGCTTTCCACTCCCTTTAGACTGCTTTGCAGGCCACAGAGAGCTGCGGCCACCCTCTCACACCCTTCTGCCTGCTGCCCCTTTCAAAGTCCATTTTTAAAATGGGCTTCGATATTAGTAATTTATATATTATACTAGGGGCAAAGCCCATTGCATCCAGGAATACAATGGGTGCTAGAGCTTGGCGGTGGGAAGAGGAAGGGGAGGAGTTGTCCAGTCTGTAAGGGCATGGGGTTGAATGTGTGTGTTGTGTGGGAGGTTGTGGTGGTGTGGTGACAAATGAGAAGAAGAATAATATCAATGCTAGAAATTATTTTTGTAGAACTTTAAATACGTCAACATTTTATTTTCCTGTTTTGGGCAAAATTTAATAGATTTTAGTGGGCTCTAAACATTTTAGGAGATATGAGGGGGAAAAACATATTTTCTAACTTGTTTCTTGTTTTCTTCTGATTTTTTTTTAAATTAGACATTTTTGTGCATCCTAGGCACTGTGCCTACTGTAATGTTTAAGAGAGACAACTTCTAATCTGGTCCCCCCCCCCATGCTGACAGCTGGGTGACTTAAGTTTGTTCATGTCCTCCTCTTTTTGAAAGGTTCCCAAAATTCAGAAACTGGCCACATGCTCTCAGACAACCAAGATGGTATAGACCAGGGGTAGTCAACCTGTGGTCCTCCAGATGTTCATGGACTACAATTCCCATGGTTCATGGGAATTGTAGTCCATGAACATTTGGAGGACCATAGGTTGACTACCCCTGGTATAGACAACAATATAAGCTGCCTAAGGAGCAATTTGAAGGCTCTCCTGAGCTGCCTGACAGCCTGGTAATGACAAGGGGTACCTTGAATCAAAAGCAAAGCTGCTTAATTTGATGGCCATTAGCAAGGAGAAGCAGGAGAAATGGCAACGAAGTAAATATCCCCAAGGGATCATTCAAACTGCTTCTTAAATTGCCCACCCTGTGCTAACTTTTTAAAGTAATTTCTCTGTGCCGTGTGTTTTTCACAGAGGGCTTTGTAGATTTGCTTCCAGATATTTGTGGCCTCCCAAATGCCACTTGAAGGTGAGAAAACTACAATTCCCATCAACCCATGAAATCCAGTCGTTTCTGAGCCTGTGCCAATAGCGGCTATTGGATGGCTACCCCTGTGACACTGGGTGCCATCAGCTGTATAGATTGCAAACACACTCGAAAGTTCTTCCTCGTAGGGAACAATTAACGAATGCGAGCAGATGGGCTGCTCAGTTTACAATGCAGTGTGCATTGCAAGAGGGAGAAGTTTCGTTTTTTGACAACAATTGCATTGTGTTTTATTTAAACCCTGCTTGTCCCCCCCATCAGGGGCAATTACTCAAGACTCCTTAGAATTGGATGCAGCATGACTACCCAGAATGTTTCTTGGTGAAGGTTTAAATCCTTCTAAGGAGCTTGTAAAGACTGTGCTATGAAGCCTGAATAACACAGCATTCCCTGCCCACCCTGAAAGGCGCCCCAGCACAAAATCTAGGAATTATTCTCCTGATAATATGAAACACTATTGCAGCTGCACGGCTGAACCGGCCTGGGGACGAAAGTGCACCGTTTAGCTTTCGGGTCCTGATGAAGTCAGAATGTCACTTGGAACCAACTTTAAACAAATGTATCATTTTTGCCTCCTTCATCCAAAATGAGATTTGTCAGCTTGTTTGAATAGGCAATGTTGTTGACCGCTTTCCAAGAAAATGTTTGCATTTTCTCCTGCAAGTCACAAATTGAAATGCATATGGGGAGGAGGTGGGGGGGGGAGAAGAAGGCAGAATGCATACCAGGAACTCCCATCTTTTCCCAGTGACTCACAGTTTGTTCACACATATAGGGTCATTACATTGTATCAAATGTAAATTGGCATGATAATGATGGCTTAAATACTTATGGATAAGCAGATTTTGCAGTCATGCCTTGTTCTATAAACTGATTCTGCTCTGTGCTCCTTGCCTCTGGAATCTAGTTCAGGAGAATTTCTAAAAAGAAAAAAAGAAAATAATAATAATAAATTCTGGAACCGGAGACTGGGTAGCTTTTTACAGGGTTGCCTGAACACTTCTAGAGAGCCAGCTTGGTGTTGCGGTTAGGAGCGTGGATTTCTAATCTGGAGAGCTGGGTTTCATTCTGCACTCCCTCATATGCAACCAGCTGGGTGACCTTGGGCTTGCCACAGCACTGATAAAGCTGTTCGGACTGAGCAGTGATATCAGAGCTCTCTCAGCCTCAACCACCTCACAGGGTGTCTGTCTGTTGTGGGGAGAGGAAAGAGAAGGCGACTGTAAGCTGATTTGAGCCTCCTTCGGGTAGAGAAAAGCGGCATATAAAAACCAACTCTTCTTCTTTGTCTTCTTCTTCTTCTTCAAATGCAAGGCTTGTGGCAGATCCTGATTATGCACAACATTGCCATCATCCCAGACGCCTCCCAGCCCTGGCCCAAATCAGATGGCCAACAGTAAGGGAACGCAGATACTTCCGTATTCCCTGTTTTGCCACAGTCCCCATCCATGTCCCTGATGGGCCAGCCCCATGCATAATGGACACCGAATGTCCTAGTCAGCTTTATGGTGATGCAGAGATGAACAGGAAGGGTGCCCACCCCCACAATGGTGCCACTCTCCTGCTATTGTGCGGCAGGGCCCCCCTGCCCCTGCTCCCCACCCTACTGCTGCTGCCACCATGGGGTGCAAGGTGCTCTTCCAGCCCCCACATGCAAGTGCGCACACAACTTCAGGGCAGTCCACGTGCACTAGGGGATCCCTTCCCCTGTGTGTTCTCAGGAAATGGCAAGACATCTTTCATGGGACCGGCAGCAGCCCGGCACAGCCGCTGTCATGCATAATCAGTCAACGTGATCATACTCAAAATGAGACAATTCAGACAAAATGTGATAACTGGCTGCAAATTAAAGAACAAATCCAAAAGCGCAGACTGCAATGGTTCGGCCATGTCTGCAGAATAAACACCAGCAGACTGACTCACTTTTGGTGAGAAAGACCAACTTAAACATGGTTTAAACAATATAACCAGAGTCCAGTAGCACCTTTAAGACCAACAAAGATTTATTCAAGGTGTGAGCTTTCGAGTGCAAGCACTCTTCCTCAGCCTAGTTTGAGTGCTTCCACTCAAAAGCTCACACCTTGAATAAATCTTTGTTGGTCTTAAAGGTGCTACTGGACTTCGATCTTATTGTGCTACTTCAGACCAACGCGGCTACACATTTGAATCTATGGTTTAAACAGATTGACCTTAGAAGCCACGGATTGACTACCCACATGGCCAGAATTACTGCCACCAGTCACCAAGAGTTAACAAGGCAAAAAAATCCAGCAGCACCTACAGCAGCGTATTGGCTGAGAGGACAATCTGCTCCACCAATCACCAGCTAAAGGATAAAAAGAAGAAGAAGAATATTTCCTGTTGTCCTTGCTATGCAAAGCCTCCTATCATTGATGGATCCTTCTGTTTCACTCTCTTCCTAGCTGGCAGAAGACCATTGAGTTCACCGCTCAAAGTTGTAATGATGACTCTTCCCACCTATTGCTCATTTCAGTGAAACAAGGGAAGAAAGCACCAAAAAGGACTCAGGAAGAAATAGTGACAGGTGGGAACCCATCAGCCTGTTTGCTTGTAAATAAGAATGCCCATTACTTCTGGCTTGGAAGCAAGGGCAGCGGTTTAAATGTAAATGCACTTTGTCTGGGGCAAAATTGTTTCTGACGACTAGTGCCAAAGTGCTGCAGTAAAAAGATTTGACTGTTTCCACCCCGGTAGCATAGGATGCTTGTAAAGATAACCATGATGAAATGGCTACTGGAAGGAGGCCAAGATGAGCCAGCTGAGGAAAGTCACCCTCGTTTTTTTCACGCCATCCTCCAGAACTAGAATACGAATAGTGTAGGATCCCATGATTTTGGGTTGGGGAAGAAAATCTCCACATTTGAACAGAGTATTGTCTTGACTGACAACCAACCAACACATCCCTAGTCTGATCCCAGTCTAAATGGCACTCTCGGTGTTATTAAACTGCTCTCAAATTGTGTTGAGTAGCAAGATGCCAGACATATAGAATAGGAAGAGCTGGGTTTGTTTTTAATACCCAAAGGAGTTTCAAGGCAGCCTACGGTCACCTCCCCTTCCTCTCCCCACAACGGACACCCTGTGAGGGAGGTAAGGCTGAGAGAGCTCTTAGAGAACCCGGCTTGCATCAGGATGATTTCTGGACAGAGAGACTTCCCCATCAGTATCAAGGTCTTGTCACCCAAGTACAGTGCTGTAAGTGAGGACCGTCAGCCATTCGAGCTTAATTCGGTGCAAGGAACTGATAATGCAGTAGCCTATCTGAACCCAAGAAAGGAGACCACCGAGACAGAGAACATGAGATACGCATCAGTGAGGTGTCGACGTTGTATGTGGTTTCCTATGGCTCGGTAATGTGTTACGAATGGAGGAACCAAACTACACAGCTAGGGCAGAGCACTGTAATACTGGGATGGAATCAGAACAAGTCCTCCCATTCCTGTCCATTCAGTGGTATGTTTCTGCTCTGCAGATGGTAGCTTTCCGTTGGGAATAAAAATCATGCAAGATCATGATGATCAATGCTCTCTATGCACTCGTGTGTACCGGCAGTCATTTATCCTCTGCTCAGACCTCACTCCATTGTTTACATGATCAGGTCAGAGGTTTTGGGAGAAAAGGGTTAACACCAAGGAGTGCCAATGGTATGTCTTGAGATGAGTGAGGGTTTGCTTTAAGTCACTATTCTGGATGCCGCTCGTATTCTCTTGACCAGGGGTAGTCAACCTGTGGTCCTCCAGATGTTCATGGACTACAATTCCCATGAGCCCCTGCCAGGGGGCTTCATGGGAATTGTAGTCCATGAACATCTGGAGGACCACAGGTTGACTATCCCTGCTCTTGACCATTGAAGCTCATTGGCCAAGCTGATCCTCGCTTCCCTACCAGTTTGGGCAGACCATTCCCAAGGAGCAAACTGGAATGCACCAGGATTGAGAGCCTCTAGCCAGATTTGCAGACTCAACTCCAAAATGCCCATTTCATTTTTGCCTTTCCATTGTGTGAATCCAAGCCACAGATATTTTCTATTTCCTCGCCCTGTTCTCTTCCTTCCATTACAAAAAGGAACATTCATGTTCCTTTTTGTGCCAGCTGTATACAAATGGCCTAAAATTGTCCTAACCTCTCCCCTCCCCCGAACTTGGAGCACCAGCAATGAAAATAAACAGAACAAAATGGGTTAGGATGACACCATGCAACCCCCTAAAGAAATGAAAAGGGCATATCACTGTATCTTTCTCTGTTACAGCCCATGGGGGCAGTAGAATCCCAGAAGGGTCCCTTTTGTCCAGAGAATGCAGTCCTATTGAGATATCATTTGGGAATGTAATGCTGTTGAGCTCTGGGCTTCCTTGCTCCTGACCATCCATTTTGCTCACGCTTTTTCTCTTCCCCTTTTCCAGCCAAGTGTCATTTCCTAAAGGATGCTTAATAGTCGGTCTTCGTCGTCTTAAGTGAGGCCCAGAGTTCGAGGATCAGATCATGTTTACCGAGGTACCCCTGGTGAGGTAATGCAGTGACCTTCTCCAGAACCTTGGAAGCTAATGGAGGGCGGGGAGATGGGAAGGAAGAGATGAGATCCTTGTCTGTTGAAAGGAACAGTCTGTTTCTGTGCTTGCAAAGGGCACAGCGTACAACGGTTAAGCACTTAAGTGCCATCCATTAAATTTGTTATAATCTCTTGTGGCTGCACATCCAAGGAATTAATTTTCTGCGATACTCTCTGTTCCTAACACATTGTGATAGGTTAGTGGAATGCTACCCAAATGGGTATAAGCTGTTTCAAACCACAGTCAGGGGTTCCAGCACAGAGCAAACCATTAATGTTAAAGTTGTAAATATGCTCACAAAATGTAGTCACCTGGGTCGGGGGGAGTGGGGAGGGGGGAATAATGCTGGCTCTATGCTGACACCTACATGGCGATCACTGAATGCTTATGAAATGCTTCCAGTTTCTCTCGTCAGAGTTTAGGGTGGGAGGAGCCTGACCTGATGGTGCCATGATTCTGCTTTGCCTTGTATTAAAGTGTCCTTGAATTCTGGTTTGGGGTTGAGAATTTCTAAGATTAATTTTGGAATTAGAGAGACAGCATTGTCCTGAGTCTATTGTTTTTCTAAAACAATTGTGTGTACTTAATATTGACCTCTGAGGAAGACCAATGAGTTAGGGCTTTGGATGTTAGGATATAACTAACATATATTTGGGTGCTTCGGCGTCCGAAGCAGCCGTTCGCACCTGAAGGAGCCCTTCCTATTTCTGAGGTGCACATCTACTTTTTAGGTGTTGGTTTTGTACATGCTTCTGTATTGCAAAGACATGTTCAGTTTTACAGGTACAACACGGGCCATGTACATTCAGAATCTATAATGCGGAACGGTTGAATCACAAATAACCTTGAAAAGGTCTATATTTGATGGGGAAAATTCAGTGTGACGGATGAGCAAAAGGAACAAAAATAAATAAAGAATCACGAGTTTACGTTGGTATGAGGGAGAAGTGAAACTGAACAGCATCCTACGTTAGCGTAATTGAACAGCATCCTAGGCTGCTGCAGAATTCGTAACGGACATGTTCGTTGGGCGAATATACCGCTGGTGACATCTGCAGTCACTCATTAGCGGTGTCTTAGAGCTTCTGTCCTTACTGCAATCTGGCTCAGTGTTCAGAACATCTGTGCATCTGTGCATCTGTACAGCAGCTGCGATGTTGGAGTGCCCTTTCTTTTCTCCTGGCAGGTGGTATTGCATCTGGGCAGTAGGTGAAATTGATTTCCCCCAATAATCATGGATGGTTGAGTCAAGTAATTAAATGGGTGTTGAAGGGTGAAAAACTATGATTCCGAAGGTGCTGTGGGGACATGACACACCTGGAAATTGTTGCGTATGAGGCAATCTGGCAGCTGCCAACTTGGTATAGTGGTTAAGAGCAGCAGCTTCTAATCTGGAGAAGCAGGTATGATTCCCCACTCCTCTTCTTGCAGCCAGCTGGGTGACCTTGGGCCAGTCACAGTTGTTCTTTCAGCCTCACCTATCTCACAGGGTGCCTGTTGTGGGAGAGGAAGGGTAGATAATTGTAGGTCATTTTGTGGGTAATAAAAAGTGGAGTGTACAAAACAGGTCTTCTTGACTCAACAGACACAGGTAAAACCAGGTTTTGTTGTTGTTAAAAAGTGTTATGCTGTTTGATTTTTAAAAATAATGCTTACTTATATGTAATTGACTGTGTTTGCTCCTTTGTCATGTAAATAATTGGAAAATCAGCAGTGACATGGGAGAATTAATATGCACTGGGTATGTAGAAAATAACATGGCAAACAGGACTGAGCTGTCTGTGGGCAACCCAAAAAACTTGCAGAACAATTGGCTTCTGTTTGCTGATGAGAAAGCAGGATGTAAGTTGGGTTTTCAAACGTCCCTATTCAAAAGGCTGAGATTTTTAAAAATAATCTATAGTGCAATTTGAGAAATCAACAGCAATGAGTTTGATGATGGCATTGAGGCTCTTTCATAATTCCTTGTGGCACTGCTTCATAGTGGACCAGTAAATAAATAAGTAAAGTATTTTGTAAATGTAATGAAATCATTAGAAAAAGGCAATCTTGCTGAAGTCAGTTGGCGGTTCAGTCTCTGCCGGGAAGTGGCTGTCACTTGCCAGAAGCGAGGGGTGATGGTCATGACCTATGGGTATGCCTACGGGCAAAGCCAAGGAATTTCAGGTTCCCTCACTCATGGGTGTATTGCTTCTAGGTGGGCTACTTGGTTTGAAAGAGAGAAGAAACAACACTATTTGTTCAGCAGCACATTTATACGCAGTTGTGTGTCCTAGTCCAATCAAGTATAGAACTGTGGATTCCTCAATGTGGACTCAGAAGAAAAAAGGAAATCACAAGGCACAGTGATACAGTAGTCTTCTCTGTGTTTATAAGTGAAAAGGTTATAACATAAAGTCTAAATGGTCAAACATAAAGCGTCAACCAAAACGGGATCCTAGGTTAAGTGACGCGCTTTCTGTTTTATCTTCATCAGTGGTTGCTCTTCCAATATACTGTCATAGTAGTAGTTGTAGTATCACATTGGCAAAATGCTCATAATCATCTGGGGATTTCATAAAGTGTCCCATAAAGTGTGTCTTAGTCCAGCATGAAAGATTTGATATGCCTCTAAGCACGCAAACTGAATTTGGGTTCAATTTTCTCTCCAGTTGGGCTGAAGCAGTGAAGCTCATCCGTTGAGGGAGGGCAGGATAGAAACATTTTAATCAATTAACGCAAATCCATACACCTGTAGCTCAGTCTTAGAATACACACTTAGCTTACACACAGCACATATGAAAGGGTAATTATCTGTACACCATGAAACAAACAACGGTAGCACTTTAGGCCCTCCTGCCCCTGAAACAGAAATGATGCGCTCCAAGGATTTTAAATATTTTAGGATCTAAAATGTTTTATTGTTTAAATTTTACAATTTAATTTTGTTTTATTGTAAATATTGTGAGTCAACATGAGCCTCTGGGGAAGGGTGGCATATAAATTAGATTATGAGTAAATAAATAACCTCTCCTTCCCTGGTTGGTTTGTCACTTCTTGGTTCTTGAGCTTTTTCAGTGGCTCTCCTGTGATTGGGGAACAAAGACCATTTCTGCATGAGGAATCTGCCCCTGAACAGTCTTCGAATGTTGGTGGTTTTTCGAGCCCCCTCCACATGACGTTGCCTGCATCCCAAGGCTCTCAAGGAGCTGGGTTGAATTTAGGCATTTTAAAATCACGATTTGGGTATTTGCCCAAACTGGATTTACAAGCCCGTATGCAGGGGGAAAGGTGCGATAGTCTCTGAAACATTGTTCCGCCCTTGCACCCACCCTCCCCTCTCCATTTTGTGCTCCAAGTAATTTGTTTTTAATGGCACGGTACACATTGCAGTTCAACTGCAAACCTACATTCTCAAAGTTAAAATAAAATCTTCTTTAAAGTGTCCATGGTCATTTTGGTGGTTTTCTGGAGGTGGGGAATGAGCTGGGAAAGCCTGGCTTTCAGCCCCCAAAAAGCTTCCCCACCAGGCGGCTGTGTCTGGTTCTTCAACCATCTCCTTCCCTTCCCCACAACAGAGTACTCAACATCCCCTCAGAGAAGCAACTGCACCTCAGCTCCTCTTTCTTGCCAAGCACTGTCAAGAGGCTCCCCCCCTCCTTATTCACATTCTAAGCAGCCTTGAAGGACAGGAGAGCACAGAATGTGGAGCAAGAGCCACAACTGGCCCGGTGCTTGGTGATCCTCATAGGCCATCTTCAGGTGGCTCCAGGTTTCCAGGCTCAGCTCGTCCAGCCCCTCCACTGCTTCAGCTTTTCCAGGTGCAGTGCCATCCCTGTTGCCCCACTTTGCTTCACTGACCAATCTTTCAGGGGGGAGGGGGATTCCACCAATAGGAAAAACACAGACTGGTTTTGTCAGTTATTGCTGGGCAGATCCGTCAGACTGCCTTTTTCTTATTGGTCGCATATCCCCCACTCAGGACCAATTCCCTCTAGTCTTAAGAAGTGAGTTGTTGGGGGCCACAGGACACGATTTTTTTATATGGAAAGAGGTGATATAGATATAGATATAGACTAGAGATATAGATATAGACTAGAGATATAAACTATATCTATAGATATAGATATAGATATAGATATAGATATAGATATAGATATAGATATAGATATAGATATAGATATAGATATAGATATAGATATAGATATAGATGTAGATGTAGATGTAGATGTAGATGTAGATATAGATATAGATATAGATATAGAGAGCCAGTTTGGTGTAGTGGTTAGGATGTGGATTTCTAATCTGGCATGCCGGGTTCGATTCTGCGCTCCCCCACATGCAGCCATCTGGGTGACCTTGGGCTCACCACAGCACTGATAAAACTGTTCTGACCGGGCAGTGATATCAGGGCTCTCTCAGCCTCACCCACCTCACAGGGTGTCTGTTGCGGGGAGAGGAATGGGAAGGCGACTGTAAGCCGCTTTGAGCCTCCTTCGGGTAGGGAAAAGCGGCATATAAGAACCAACTCTTCTTCTTCTTCTTCTTCTTCTACAGCAGCAAGCCTATTATATATTCAAAACTGAAATTACCCTCAAAGGAAGAATGGTCAATAAAAATGATGGAATTGGCAGAGATGGGGAAACTTACTTTGTTAATTAGAGAAAAGACAATATATGCATTTGTTGCTAACTGAAAACCCCTTACAAGCTTTTTTTTCGTGATATGAACAAAAATGAAATGATGGTGCATGGTTTTGAGGATTGAGAAGAAAAGTATGATCTTATAAGGAAAGAAAGGGGTGTCATTCCTTTTACATAATCATAGTGTAACTGGTTTGATTTACATTCATCATAAATAAAACCGGATGCCTTTTCTTTTTCTTTATATATCTTTTCTTTTTCTTCCTTCTCTCGAATATCTATCTTTTATGTTGCGGTTTGAAATCTTTAATAAAAAAAGAAACTGGTTGATAGAGGTAATGGAGTCTCACTCTCTCAACTCAAAAATCCATGTTTTGATTTCAGTTTTCTATTGTATAAAAGACATCTGTGGGTTTATTATTTTCATACCCCTTTTCCTCATGCCAAATGGGTTAAATTTACCCATTTATAAAAGGTCTTGGAGGCTGTGCAATGTCAGTTTCATATAAATAGAAGTTATTTGTGGTGCAGAAATGGCATATAAGACTGGAAATATCAGCAACAAAGACTGGTGAAAGGCTAACTATGACAATATAGAAAAACAACTGAAAATGAAGACAAAGGAGTATGTTTGAACAATCCTAAAAATCAGGCAGAGTTGAGGAAAGGCTTGACTGGGGCTGCAAGGGTTGATTTAGAAGAGCTGATGGACTTTCTCCTCTGCTCATCTTCTAAGCTCTTTAGCAGTCTCAATGCCATGAGTGATTGGGCAT
Source organism: Paroedura picta (assembly GCF_049243985.1). NCBI lineage: Eukaryota > Metazoa > Chordata > Lepidosauria > Squamata > Gekkonidae > Paroedura > Paroedura picta. The sequence continues at coordinate 37,011,264 of NC_135380.1, read as the reverse complement.
AGCAATGCAGCACAAGTCCCTAATTCTGAGAATCCTAAATTGTATTTTGTGCAACTTGCTTGGTAAACATGCAAAGGAAGACCACTAATTCTTGCAACTGAAAGCATCCCTGAGTATCCCCAAGCATGGGCAGCTGTTAAAAAGTCATGGAAGAATCAGATGCAATATTTTTGGACCTCTCCTCAGACAACATTGAAGCTTGTTGGGGAAACACTGTGAATGTATTGGTCATAGCTGTGGCTTCTCTTGGGCTGGGGGTAGAAATGTAAACTAGCAGTGACAGTATGCATGATTGTATCAAGATTCTTTTTAGAGGCCCACAACAAGAACAACACAAGAAACAGAAATGATTTTCTAATTTATAGTATCATGATAAATGCTCAGGGGAAAATCAAATCTTGGCAAGATATTAGAGATGAAGGAACATACAATGGTTGCCATATCAGCTTCAAGACCAAAGATGATCATCCTGAAAGTGGAGCACTAAGAGATGCAGTTGTGTTTGAACAGCAGACTATAGAACAACAATAACTTTTATTATGGTGCCTATATAAGTTACTACTCCAGCTAGAAACAGAAGAAGTGAAAAATGTGATTAAATGGATGCAGAATCTGAAAGAACATATATCTATGCATCAGTAGTAATGGCTATGGGGAGAAGAACAAGAACTGCTTTTTGTACCCCACTTTTTATTACTTAAAGGAATCTCAAAGCGGTTTACAATCACTTACCCTTTCTCTCCCCATAAAAGACACCCTGCAAGAGAGCTCTGAGAACCGTGACTGGCCCAAGCTCACCCAGCTGGTTGCATGTGGGGGAGAAGTGGGGAATCAGACCTGGTTCTCCAGATTAGAGGCTGCTGCTCTTGACCACTATACCAAGCCGGCCGGCTCTCAAAAAAAACAAAATTTACATACAGTCAGGCATTAAGAGAAAATTGGTACAATATATATATATATTAGATGGTATATTGTTTCCAAAGGATACTGAGAAAGGGAAATGCTGGAAACATCAAGACATAGACAGAACTTTCGTCCTCATGTGGTGGATATCTAAAAAAGCAAAAAAGATACTGAAAGGAAATATATGGAGAAATGCAGAATATATTAAAGATTCAATTTCCATGAATTCCAGACTATGCTACTCATAATTTGTTAATTTTGAGGATGCGGTATTTAAATACATAGCAAAATGGAAAGCTGATGTTTGTCCAAGTTTAGAAGAATGAGGAAATAAACTTGCCAAACCTGCAATGATGGAGAAATTAACAACATATTTGAGAAACAGATCAGTTACAAAATTTGAAAAGCAATGGAGTGTGTGATATGCAAATAGGAGTCAAATTTAGAATGAAAAGTAGTTTAAAATACTATAAACAATTTTGTTGCATTGAAGAAGCTGAATGACAATAAGATCTGTATGTAACATATTGAATATAAATGTAGATTCCAATGGGTAGCCGTGTTGGTCTGAAGTTGTTGTTGTTGTTATGTGCGAAGTCGTGTCCGACCCATCGCGACCCCATGGACAATGATCCTCCAGGCCTTCCTGTCCTCTACCATTCCCCGGAGTCCATTTAAGTTTGCACCTACTGCTTCAGTGACTCCATCCATCCACCTCATTCTCTGTCGTCCCCTTCTTCTTTTGCCCTCGATCTCTCCCAGCATTAGGCTCTTCTCCAGGGAGTCCTTCCTTCTCATGAGGTGGCCAAAATATTTGAGTTTCATCTTCAGGATCTGGCCTTCTAAAGAGCAGTCAGGGCTGATCTCCTCTAGGACTGACTGGTTTGTTCGCCTTGCAGTCCAAGGGACTCGCAAGAGTCTTCTCCAGCACCAGAGTTCAAAAGCCTCAATTCTTTGACGCTCGGCCTTCCTTATGGTCCAACTTTCGCAGCCATACATTGCAACTGGGAAGACCATAGCCTTGACTAAACGCACTTTTGTTGGCAGGGTGATGTCTCTGCTTTTTAGGATGCTGTCTAGATTTGCCATAGCTTTCCTCCCCAGGAGCAAGCGTCTTTTAATTTCTTTGCTGCAGTCCCCATCTGCAGTGATCTTGGAGCCCAGGAAAATAAAATCTGTCACTATCTCCATTTCTTCCCCTTCTATTTGCCAGGATGGTCTGAAGTAGCACAATAAAATCAGAGTCCAGCAGAACCTTTAAGACCAACAAAGATTGATTCAAGGCGTGAGCTTTCGAGTGCAAGCACTCTTCCTCAGACTAATTGCACTCAAAAGCTCATGCCCTTGAATAAATCTTTGTTGGTCTTAAAGGTGCTACTGGACTCTGATTTTATTGTGCTACTTCAGACCAACATGGCTACCCATGGCTACCGGACTCTGATTTTATTGGATATAAATGTGTGTAAGAAAGTGGATTTGGAAGGTAAATATTTTTTCTACTATAAGATATACTACTATAAGATATACTATATCTTATAGTACTATAAGATATACTATATTCTACTATATTCTACTATAAGATATACTATGCTCCCTTCTGTATTTTTGTTATATTACCTATTTGCAAAAAGTAATAGTGAGTGTGTAGAAATGTCAGAAATATGCAGCACTGAGTATGCAGAAATGGTGAAATCAATAATTCCATTGAAAAACAGATTAGTTATGAAGCTTAAAATGTAAAATGTTGAATATAAATGTATCCCAACAGACGTAAGTTCAAGCAAGGTCATGCACAAGGGCTTTTATGGGGGGCTTTAACAACCCCCCAAAAAAATTAGTTAAAAGAACTAATACTAAAAGCTACTCATTGGAATAAAGCTACTCATTGGAATAAAACCTTCAACTTTTCAGGGTAATAAAGAGGGTGTTGTGGAGAAATATTTTCTATTATTTATTATTTTCAATAATGTTTATTATTTTCAATAATGTTTTGATATATATAATTATGATATGTAATCATTCTTTCCTATATAATCTTTCTGTTATCACCAAAAATAAAAAAGATTATTTTTGTTTGGTGGTTTATTATTGTTTGGTGACAACTCAGCTGGCTAGGTTTTGTGCCGCCACAATAAAAATCTGATGCTCTAAAGTAGCATAGTTTTAAGTCCTATTTTATGATCTGTTTTCAATTGTACTACATTAAATGACCATATTATTTTGGCCTCTTATGTATGGACTTCGTATAACTTGGTCTGAATGACTGTAATAAAGTTTGATTGATTGATTGATTTGGTGGCTTATCGATGTGTAGGAGCACATGTGCACATCACTAAAAACTGCATGGCTTGAAACTTGGGGCAATCTTTTTTTTCTTCTTCTTTGCAGTGTGCTGTCAATGTGCAGATGCATATAAATAACAGACTGAAAGAGGCAAATGAACTGAAAAGTGCAATCTCAATTCCAACGTACATTTAAAAAATCTAGTTATAAAAAAAAGCAAACCAACAAACGCCTAACATTAATACAATTGTGAATTCAACACAGAGAGAACTAACAAAATGGTAGAGGGACACAAAGTAGAAAACCAATTCAATTCTAGTTTGTGCATGTCTAAGCACTAAGAGCCTCTTGTGGCGCAGAGTGGTAAGGCAGCAGACATGCAGTCTGAAAGCTCTGCCCATGAGGCTCGGAGTTCAATCCCAGCAGCCGGCTCAAGGTTGACTCAGCCTTCCATCCTTCCCAGGTCGGTAAAATGAGTACCCAGCTTGCTGGGCGGTAAGCGGTAAAGACTGGGGAAGGCACTGGCAAACCACCCCGTATTGAGTCTGCCATGAAAACGCTAGAGGGCGTCACCCCAAGGGTCAGACATGACCCAGTGCTTGCACAGGGGAGACCTTTACCTTTAAGCACTAGCCCAGGTTTTCTCAACCAGGGTTTCTTAATGGCCCTGAAAGGGTTTCCCAAATGGGTGGGACTTAATTAATTTTAATATATTTTTAAAATTTATTAAAGATTTATTGGGCAATATGACCCAATGTGACCTGCCCCCCCTCCCAAAATGACTAATGATGGGCCTGGAGGGGATGAGAAAGGGAAGGTCCCTGAGTGGACATTCACACAATTATGCTTCCCAGCCATATTCTGCATGATAGCACCACTTCTGGCATTTCTCAAAGCCAGAAGAATATTTCAGGGGTTTCTCAATGGCAAAAAAGCTGAGGAAGGCTGCACTAGGCCAATAATGTGTAAATGTTATGGACAGGATGTCAGGAAACAGATCAGGCGAAGGGGAAGGAGTTTGAGTGGGCAGCACAAGAGGGCTCAAGTCAGGAAGTAGAGACAAGATCAGGTCAAGGACTGGACGTCTGATCAGACAATCCAAAATGAAAGAGTCAGGGTAAACATATGAGCCCAATTAAGTCAAGCGTTAGGATTCCAATGGAATAGTCTACAGTCCAGGGGTGGGCAAACTGTGGCTCTCCAGATGTCTATGGACTACAATTGCCATGAGTCCTGCCAGCACATGTAGTCTGTTAAGTCTGTGGGTTCGGCAGACACAGATTTCGTCAAAAACAATCAGCTCTTTGTTTATGCCAACTCCAACAAAACATACCAAACACCGAACACTAGAACCCATTGAATTTGGGCAGCTCATCAAGTAACCTGATTGGTCTTTAATGAGCCCAATAATTGGTCCATTTCTAGAGTCTGGAGCAGGAGTAGTCAAACTGCGGCCCTCCAGACGTCCATCATTCACTGGCAGGGGCTCCTGGGAATTGTAGTCCATGGACATCTGGAGGGCCGCAGTTTGACTACCCCTGGTCTAGAGTCTGTACATGATCAGTGATTGGCTGCATTTCCATCCTTTATTTGCATGTCGCCACACAGGAGTCAATGCCTGCTTACTCAGCATATTACATTGATATGTTGGCAAGGGCTCATGGTAAATGTAGTCCATGAACATCTGGAGAGCCACAGTTTGCCCACCCATAAACTAGACTCTAAAGGCAAAGAGGTTGGTTGGAGTTTCAGGAAGTCAGAAATGGATGGCTTAAGGAAAGGGAGCAGGGAAGCTCACACTAGACCAGGTCCTCCTTTGTGGACAAGGTGTCTAGACTGAGGAGGCCATCTGCCCAGATGTCTTATCATTGGCTCCTTGAATCACATGTGAACTTTGTCATGTGGTCACAGGCCAGGAAAGAAAAAAAGGGGATCAGGCTGCAGCAGCCAGCCCCAGGGCATCTAAGTTGGAAGGCTAGGAAGAATCCTGGGTTTTGTCCTACAGTGGCACATTCCATGGGTTTTTCTGCCAGGGGGGTTTCATGGTCTTCTGCACACCAGTTCAGTCAACATGCTTCAAATATTGTGCCATTGGCTTTTGACTGCCACTATTCCAGAGTTCTGGGAGAGGATCGTTCTCAGGATGGCATTTCAAAGGGCTGCCTGTTCAGTGAGAACAATTTTTTTGTTGTTGTCAAGAGCACCCGAGATGCTTTGCTTCCTATTTTTAAGTGACTATGAAAGCGGAGAGCTGTACAGTTCAAGGTGATGAACCGCACCATTAGCAGAGAGGATCCGTTTACACTCAGCAAAACACTCCTGCAAAGGATTTACCTGTCGGTGAAAAGTATTTACTAATCACTCGCTTAGGAATGCAGAAGCAGACAGAGTGGATCCAACCTACTGTACTTGGAATGACCCCTGAGTCCCTTCCTAACTTGATTTTGCACAGAGAAATTACAACTGATCTCCGGACGACAGAGAGAGTCGTGGAATGGGATGCTTTAGGATGATCCGGTATTGAACAGGGGGTTGGACTAGATGGCCTGTATGGCCCCTTCCAGCTGCATGATTCTACATCTAGATGTCAACCATGTCCTGATGATGACAAGCCCTATTTTTAAGGCCCTGTAGCCTGAAGATCTGGGACACCGGTGAAGGCCCCCACTTCAATGTGGGAAGTCAAAGTCACATACAGAAATACTGACACCTGCAGTTTTTGCTTGTCCAGGATGATGGTAACTTGAACTGACAATATAAATTGCTGTTCACATGCTCCCGGTGACTTTGTCTTGTCCCGCGAGCCTGGCGCCTTTTCTCAATTAAAAGTAACCCCCTCCCCACACACACTTCCCTCTCAGTGTTGCAAAAATAGTGCAAATAGCTGGCGGGTCGGGGGGAGTTTGACTTTCACAGCTGGAAGCAGGCAACAGAGAGAAGATGCACAGGCTGCCTATAGACATAAGGAAGGAATTTTGCCTTCTGGCTGCCATTAAGAAGGCGGACTTCCTGTCTCTGCATGTGCTTGTCTGGATACTGGACCAGCATCTCCACTGACTGTTCTACTAGCATTCACTGTTACCCTGGTAGATGTTTGCAGGTGATGGTTAGTCTAGGGGGGCCACAGCTATAAAGGTGGCAGAGGTTACAGAGGGAGGGACCTGATCTTACTACCCTGGCCTCAACCAAACTCCTGGTGGAAGACCTCCATCATACAGGCCTTGCAGAACCAAGAAAGCTCTTTCAGGGCCCTCAGTTCTTCTGGGAGCTCATTCTACCAGGTTGGGGCCAGAATTGAAAAAGCCCTGGTCCTAGCCAAGGCCAGGTGAACTTCCCGGGGGACCGGGACTACCAGCAGATTCATACCCGCAGTGCGAATAGCCCTGTGGGGGACATAAGGAAATAAGCAATCCCTCAGATAGGCAGGACCCAGGCTGCATATAGTCTTAAAGGTTAAGACCAGAACCTTGAACCTGATCTGGAAGCCAATTGATAACCAATGCAGATGTCTCAGCACAGGTTGGACATGGGCCCTCCAAGATGATTTAGTGAGGACCCTCACAGCCACATTTTGCACCAATTGAAATTTCCAGGTCCAAGGCAAGGGAAGAACCATGTAGAGCGAGTTGCAGAAGTCTGATCTGGAAGTGACTGTTGCATGGATCACAGTGGCCAAGTGTTCAGAGGACAGGTAGGATGCTAGTGGCCTAGCTTGCTGAAGATGGGAAAATGTCGTTTGGGCTACCTTCATGATCTGAGCCTCCTTAGACAGTGAAGCATCAAAGATCACTCCCAAATTCCTGGCCGCAGGTACAGGTGTAAGCTGCACCCTGTCCAGGAAGGGAAGACACGCTTCCTGATCCTGCCCCCTTCTGCCCAGCCACAGAACCTCCGTCTTGGAGGGGCTGAGTTTCAGACAACTCTGCCTGAGCCATCCAGACATTGCTTCTAAACATCTGGCAAATATTTCCAGGGGGAGTCGGGACAGCATTCCATTAGGCGATAGAGCTCCTATTGATATAAAGATCGGTCATGATATAGAGACAAGAAATGTCAAACCACCTCCAAACGTCCCTTGCCTGGCTAGCAGACAATGCTTGGGTTTCCTGACGGCGCTACACACATACCATACAATACAATAAATAATAAATAAAATTTTCAGCATTCAGTTTTGCACCAATCAATAAAATATATGGCTTCATTGGTGGTCTGTTTTTTAAAAATCATTTTCTGTGTGTATTTAATTGTTCTGATGTCTTTTAATTTGGTTTAAATAGTTTTGAAGAGGGGGTTTGATAGGAAAGGGAGTCAGGAAACGCCCAAAGTGGGAAGCTGCCTGTTTCTCTGCATGCAAAGGAATCCGGGAGCAACTTGCCTTTACAAGTACAGAGGAAGTAGAAAAATATCAACTTTGAATCTGTCTAGGGGTCTGCCCGAGAAGCTTATTGAAATCAGGGGTCTGGGGCCAGCCCTCGAGGGTAAGCATCTTCTTCTCTGGACAGAGAAATGAGCAAGCATTCTTCTTCTTCTTCTTCTTCTTCTTCTTCTTCTTCTTCTTCTTCTTCTTCTTCTTCTTCTTCTTCTTCTTCTTCTTCTTCTTCTTCTTCTTCTTCTTCTTCTTCCTGTGTCCCAAACTGCCACAAGGAAGAGCCCACTTCTGCGGTGGGGGGGGGCAGGGACTTGACAATTGCCCAACTGAAATGCAGTGAGGGATAGCCCTTGTTTGGATGGAGGGAACTCTTCTACTGTGGCTCTTACTCTTCTTCCTGGTGGTAGAGCTCGGAGTATCCTTGCCCTCTAGTCTTAAGGAATTTGGCGGCAGAATCCGGTCGGGCAAAGAAATGATGGGCTCTTCAGTTAGTGTTGCCAACCTCCAGGTGGGGCCTGGAGCACTCCTGGGCTTGCAACTGATCTTGTTGATGAGAGATCATTTCCGCGAAGAAAATGGTTGCTCTGAAGGGGTGATTCCATGGTCTTATTCCCTGATTGGGTCCCTCTCTCCACCAGGCTCTGCCTCCCAATTTCCAAGAATCCCCCACCCAATGATGAGAACCCTAAAATACTTAAAGGCCACTAGGATTGGGAGGGGAGGAGCAGAACGGCACGTTTCTTCATGAATTGTGGGGAACAAGATGGATAAATGAGAGCATGGTATAGTGGCTAGGAAGAAGAAGAATTGGTTTTTATACCCCACTTTTCACTGCCCAAAGGAGTCTCGAAGCGGCTTACAATCACTTTCACTTCCTTTCCCTACAACAGACACCCTGTGAGGTAGATGAGACTGAGATGGCTCTGAGAGGACTGTTCAGTCAGAACGCCATTATCAGGGCTGTGACAAGCCCAAGGTCACTCAGGTGCGTGTGGAGGAGAGGGGAATCAATCCCAGCTCATTGGATTAGAAGCTGCCAGTCTTAAACACTACTCCACACCCTCTCTCTAATCTGAGGAGTTGGGGTTGATTTCTCCTCCATGTGCAACCAGCTGGGTGGTCTCGGGACAGTCACGGTTCTTTTAGAGTTGTTCCCACAGAACAGCTCTTTTAGAGCTCTCTCAATCTGACCGACCTTTGTTGTGGGGAGAGGAATAGAAAGGTGTTTTTAAGCCGTTTTTGACCTCCTTTGGGTAGTGAAAAGAGGGAGTATTAAAAAACAACCCTTCAACTGTAATGGCATGTACGTTGCTAGGCAGAGGTGGACCATGAGGCCTCATTCAACACTCCCGTGGCCAATATTTGCAGAGGATACATCCCCCCCCCATGAATTTGCCCCTACCCTTTCTTAAGACCTCCAAGTAGGGCGGCCAGTTCTGGGTTGGGAAATACCTGGAGACTTTGGGGGTGGAGCTGGGAGTGGGCAGGATTCGGGGTGGGGAGGGACCTCAGGGGAGTATAATGCTCTGGAGTCCTCCCTCCAAAGCAGCTATTCTCACCAGGGGGACTGACCTCTGTCGCCTGGAGATGAGCTATAATTAAGGTGACCAGATTTTAACATTGGTAAAGCGGGACACCATTGACCGGGGGTGGGGTGGGGGGTTCTTGATTAAAATTTGGTCTATATGGAGCAACAAAAATTTTCATAGAACGCATAGAGTGCAAAAATTGTATTGTAATATATATATATATATATTTAATTTCAACATAGTTACAGTTTGCCAGGTGCCCCCGGATGTCTCTCCAAAAGTGGGACAATCTGGTCACCTTAGCCTATAATCCCAGGGGGTCCCCTGGTCCCACCTAGCACCTGGCATCCCTAAGCCTCCAGGCCAAGGGGTCAAATCCACACCATGAAAAAGAATCTGCAAGGACTCAAGTATTGGGGTGGGGGTAGAAATGCAGGTTTCTTCATGAGTTGTGGAAATGCACACAAAAGGTTTATGAGAACGGATACATCCTCCAAAGGTAACTCCATTTTTGCAAAAAGGGCTCTGAAGAGTTGCAGAAAGGAAGGGAAGTTTCTCCCCCCACCCCAGTTCGCCTTCGTCTTCCTTTTCGTTCAGCTCTGCACATTCTTTTCTTCGCAGCCGCTCTTTTCCTTTAACTCTCCAGTGCCACCTTGTGGCAGCAAAGGAAGAAAACGGTCCAAAGGGAAGGTGAATGTAAGCCGCTTTGAGACTCCTTCGGGTAGAGAAAAGCGGCATATAAGAACCAACTCTTCTTCTTCTTCTTCTTCTTCTTCTTCTTCTTCTTCTTCTTCTTCTTCTTCTTCTTCTTCTTCTTCTTCATAGACAGAAATAGCCTCTATTAGTTCTAATTCTGATTTTTGCAAAGATTTCAGCATGGAATTCCAGAGCCAGTCTAAGGATTTATGGGGCCCTAGCAGAGTACAATTGCAGGGCCCACATCCAGCCTGTATTGAGGCAGCTGCATTGGTTGCTGTTTGTTGCCCAGATCAAGTTCAATGTTTTAGTACTTACTTTTAAGGCTAGCCACAGCCCCACATACCTCTGGGACTGCCTACCTCCTTATGCCCCTCACAGGGCACTTCACTCAGAGGGTACTAATGGAAATCCCCGGCCCAGGGGAGGTTTGCCTGCCTTCGACCCTGGCCAGGGCCTTTCTGGTCTTGGTCCTGGCCCTGACCTGGCAGAGTGAGCTCCCGGGTTAGCTGTGGGTCCTGAAGGAGCTTTCTCAGTTCCACGGGGCCCGTAAAACACAGCTCTTCTGCCAGGTGCATGGTTGAGGCCAGGGTGATTAGTCCCCGTCCTCCCTTCCCTGAGTAGAGTAGAGTAGACTAGCACTTCTTCATGTAGTCATCCCCCGAGACTGAGACCGGGGGGGGGGGGGGTTGTTCAGAGCGGGAGATGGTAGGAAGGCTTGTTTGGAGAGCCAGTTTGGTGTAGTGGTTATAAGTACAGACTTCTAATCTGGCGAGCTGGGTTTGATTCCTCACTTCTCCACGTGCCGCCAGCTGGGTGACCTTGGGCTCGCCATGACACTGATAAAGCTGTTCTGACTGAGCAGTGATATCAGGGCTCTCTCAGCCTCACCCACCGCACAGGGTGTCTGTTGTGGGGAGAGGAAAGGGACGGCGACTGTAAGCTGCTTTGAGACTCCTTCAGGTAGAGAAAAGCAGCATATAAGAACCAACTCTTCTTCTTCTTCTTCTTCTTCATCTTCTTCTTCATCTTCTTCTTCATCTTCTTGCAGGGTTTTAATGGAGATTTTATTGGGGTTTTTATTGTGGGTTATATTTTTTGTTAATTGCCATGAGCAATCAGGTGTGGCATGTTATAAATACAATGATAAAATGAATAAAGTAAATAAATATCTCCACAATGAAAAGGGTGAAAGGCTGACTTTAAAATAAAAGAAAGCTGGGTACTGGGTGGGCATTGATATAGATGAGACCTCCTAAATACGGGCATCCTTCTGCTCACACAAAAGCAGTTTTACTCTGATGTTTCCCCAAAAGGCAGAATCAAACTACTGTTGAAAAAGATTGTTTAAATCCATTTACTTAAGGAAGTCTGTGTAGCACATGGCTTTTAGACAAAGTAATTATAACAGTAATAGAAATGCATGAGAGAAAGGAACATTCAGCACTTTAAGAAAAAGTAACTATTGAATGCATGATTTATAA